>NC_133464.1:16435000-17685000 GCF_048565385.1 Saimiri boliviensis
AGCCCTCGTAGGTGAATCCTTCTGGTCTACCCATTACCCTGATCATGTCACTCCTCCCCAAAGAAAGAAAGAGAAGCTCAGAGGTAGAAGGAGAGCTGAAGGAGGAGGAAAAGCACAAAACAAGATGTGGAGCCAAAGGGAGTCAACATTGAGTAATTCCTTTCGCAATGAACAAAATCTACTGGCTGTGACAAACAACACGCTGTCCAGCCCCAGTTCAAACCCAGCCACGGCACCCACTTCTCAGCTGAGCGGAGGACACGGGATTGCTTTGATTTGGGTAACAGTTCATCTTTATAGTCAAGGGCACGTCTTGCCTTTTCCATTCTGTATTCTGCAGTTCAACCTTTTGACTTCCTTGCTGCCTGGCATCTGAAAACTTCAGTGAGCATTTTTTTCTGTCTCAAAACCTAGGATAATGGTATTCATGTATTTTATTTAATACTTATTTTTTTAAATATTGCAATAGATGAAGATTCTGGGCAACAGAAAACCACGGAGATAAGGCATCTTTTCAAATAATGATAGTAATAGTCATCATATTAGGTAAAATTTGAGTCATTACAAATGTGATGGGGCTATTCTAAGGGCCTTACATGTATGATTTAATTTAATTTTTACAACTCTGGAAGGTAGGTACTTCACACCAGTTCTACAGATGGAGCACTGGTAATTGGCAGATCTGGAATTCAAGTCTGGCCCATCTGACTGGAGCCTAAACTGATCACGTTAATGCTTCAGTGGTGGTGTTTGTTAAAGTTAACTTTTCGTTATGGAAAAACTAGAACATTAATAGAAGTAGTGGGAAGACTATAATAAACCCTCAGGTATGCATCACCCAGTTTCAATAAATATCACATAAAGCTAGTTCTATTTCCTCTATTTCCAGTCCAACACAATGTCATTTTGAAGTAAACCCAAGATATCAAATTGTTTCAACTACAAACATTTAAGTATGTATTTCTAAAAGAGAACTTAAAAAAACATAACCACAATACCATTATCACATCTAAAAATATTAACAACAATTCATTAAAAGCTTCTAGTCTTAAATGTCCAGTCTCAAGCTATGATTTAACTACAAAGTCATAATCTTTTAGGTGTAATATGATTTGGTACACATGAAGAAATAAATCTACCAACCCACTAATCACATCATTTGTATTCCAGCATTAACACTAAAATGGTGTTTGATCAAATGAGACTATTTTACATGCAAGTTGCTTAGGCCATATATTTCTCCATGTGGCAGAGTAGAAAGTAATAGGATTTAGAAAGTTTAGGTTCGTTTTGTTACTGTGATTAAGCATATCACTCATACTCGTAAAACCTCAGTTTCCTATACATAGAAAGAGGGGTTTGAACTATCGGTGATAAATAAATCAGAATTTTCAGCTTACAGAACCTTCCGAAGGTTATAATTTCAATGTATCTACTGATAAAGCTCCAAATAATTGTAATGAATAAACGTTTTTAGTAGACAGAGCTTTCTAAATTTGAAAAACTAGAATCAATGGTGTTCTAAAGGAATAAGTAAGTAATTTCAAATAGCCTCTTTCCTCTCTGATATTCAATATATTTATCTGTCTATCATCAATCCATTTATTCATCCATCTATGTGCCTACTTCTATGTCTAGCAAGATGCATGTCTAAAAGTATTTTTAAGTAATATGTGAGAAGAACAGAAAACACAGCCAAGCATGTGCGACGCAACATTATAAGTATAATCATACTTTGTTATGTGACACAAAGGAAAAAGAAAAAGAAATAATTGGAAGCTCGAATGAGAATCAGACAGGAGGGCTATGTGTTTCTAAAGATAAGATGGTCTTTTGAAGTCCCACTTTTCTTCTTATGGGCAGATGACTCTGACCCCGGCTCACTTTATGAAGAAGAAAGTGATAGATCATTAAAAACTCATCACTCAAGGGCTCCAAAGAAGTGGCTTTCGAAGAAAGTGGTTTTTTTTTTTCCTCTTTTTGGTCCATTAGCTTAATAAGTGAAAGAGAGAGAAAATAATCTCAGAGCAAGAAGAAGTTCTGAGGTCATAGTAGGGAAAAAAAGGGTAAAGATAGTTGATGAGAAATGAACTTTCATAGAGTTTTCGAGGAATTAAGTCACAGCATAGTACCGCAGAACCTTGGGTGGAAGGTCAGGCAGCCCATGTTCTCCAAAAAGTCATTGAGTCCACCTCCCTAAAGCAACTGGAGTTTTTCTCCAGGAATGGAGGGCACAGTGACATTCTTCCTTAGCCTATGACAATGCAAGAACACTACTTAGTTTAAAACACTTCGCAATTCCTTCATTCATCTTTCAGTGGTGTCTGTAGGTGCTATAATATGAAATGAGATAAGATATGAAATAAATCATGTTTGAGGGATTCGGTGATTTGCGAATTTTAAAGAGATATAGCTAAAATGTCTTTAAAACTGTTTGCTGTCAAATCATGAAAAATGTAATCCAAGAGGATTTTTTGTTGTCCAATGATTATTAATATTCTATACAGAGTGATAACTTGTAAATATTGTAAATGTAAATATTATGAGTGGAAATTCTTACAAATGTGATGTGTCCACTTAGCTAAGCTGGAAATATGTTTCTGCAGATTCCTTTCCTTGTATGGCTCTGGGTTAGTACTCACACAAGAAATATTTGACATGAGATGTAGACATGACCCAGCAGTCATTTTTGCTGCATCCTGAGTGTTGATGCAGGTCCCAGGCACTGTGGCAGATTGTGCACGATGAGGCTGATTGACTAGCTCACCTGAGAGGTGTGGCTCAGCATCTCAACTCACTGCTCCTCCAGCCCCTCAAAGATCTGTTCCTTCCACCTCTTCAAGGCCTGGAGTGGGTGTACATGCAGCTCTGTGCTGAAAGGTACCAGCATCTCCAGCAAGTGGTCCACAGCGTGGACGCTGAGGGTAGCTAGAGAAAGATGCAGTCTCCAATTTGTCTCACAGGATCCAGCTGAGTTTATGGGGCTTCAGTTCATCAATGTAGACTTTTATTTGCCCTTGCTCTCAATCATATCCAGCTTTCATCTCCATTTGCCAGCCTGGCAGATCCAAAGACCGCATGTTTCAGGCTCAACATCAGGTACAGAGCCAGCAGCCTGCAGAGACTGCCTCACCGTTTTCCACAATTGCAGGGAGGTCTAACCCAGCGAGTCCCTTAGGTTTTATCATACAAAGCAGCTCTGTTTCTTGATCAGACCATGAGTGATACAACAACCCTATATGATAGGAAAACTATTCAAGTCCAAATTAAGGAGACACTAAAAATCCCCACATTTGTCAGTGGCAGGTTGAGGATTTGGATTTAGGTATGTGTCACAGGAAGCCTGAGCTTTTGACCACTATGCTGTCAGCATTACATTCCATGAGATAGATATCAGAGTCTTCCCAGGGATGAGCCTTTCTTGGTCTCTCTAGTTAGACATAATCTCTCTCCATACCCATGGCATTTTAAAAATGTATAGCAATTATAACATTCTGCATCCAATAATGGTTGTCTATGCATATGTTTATTCATTCATTCAACAACAAATGCTTGAGCCCCAAGATTATGCCAGGCATAAATCTTGATGCCAGAGACACATCAGGGAGCACAATAGACAAATTATTTGCCCTCATGGAGCTTTCATTCTAGTAGGGAGACAGACATCAGATCCAAGAGCTTGTATGTATTACATGAAATGACCATAGCTGCTATGGAGAAAATAAGGCTAATAGGAATTATCATGTGCAAAGTGCTGCCCTTTTCAAAGGGATGGCTACTGGGAAGGTTTTCTGACAAGGCGAAGCGAGAGTAGAGACATGAAAGATGTAAAAGGGAGTCGGCTCTCAGATCTCTGGAGAACCAGTATCTAGGAAGAGAGAGCAGCAAGTGCAAAGGCCATTAACAGCAGGAGGCTAGGCATGTTTGAAGAACAGCACACTTGGGCAAGGAGAAAGGTGGATGTGGATACGGTCAGAGAGGTAGTGGGGCAAATCATGCTGGACCTTCCCCAAGCAATTTGTAAAATCTATGGCTTATCTTCTGAGTCATGTGGGAGGCCACTGGAAGGTTTTGAGCAGAGGAGTAACTGATCTGACTCACACACTGAGAGTAGACAGAAGGACTGGTGGGAGCAGGAAGCCAGTTAGGAGGTTATTGATTATGTTGGTAGGCAAGAGACAGTGCTGGCTTGGATCAAAGGAGTGGCAGTGGAGGTGGTGAAAAGTGGAGGGTCTGCATCTATTTTGAGGAAAGACTCAATAGGTCTTTCTAAAGGACTGCTGTGAAAAGAAAAAGAAAGACATCAAGGTTGGTTCCAAGGATTTTGGCCTCAGTATCCAGAAGGATGGAGTTGACATTTACTGAGAGAGGGAAGACTATGGGAGAAAAAGATGAGTGGAAGGGAAGTCAAGGGTTTGGTTAAAGATATGTTAAGCCTAAGATGCTGTATTAATCAGGGTTCTCCAGAGAAACAGGATTAATAGAATGTGTACATATGTATATATAGACATAGATTTATCATTAATTTATATATTAAATATATCTTTAATATATAACATAATTTTATATATACAATATAAATTTTATATATATATATATATATATATATATATATATATATATATATAAAATATTTATTATATACCCTGAAGATCTTGGGACTTGCCAGCTTCCATGATCTCCATGAGCCCATGATCATGGAGGTTGGCAGGTCCCAAGATTTGCAGGATGAGTCAGCCAGCTGGAGACTAAAGAGAGCCAGTGGTGTAATTCTAGTGCGAAGGCCAACAAGCCCGAGACCTAGCAAGAGTCTATATATTTTTTTGAGTCTGAAGGCAAGAACAGAGCCAATGGTTTAGTTCAAAGGCTGTCAGGTAGGAGAATTCTCTTTAACTTGGGGAAGAGTCAGACTTTACTCAGGCCTCCGACTGATTGGATAAGATTGAATCTCATCCAGTTGCATCAGCAAGGAATCTGCTTTACTGAGTCTACCACTTTAAATGCTATTCTCACCAACAAACATCCTCAGAGAATCACCTAGAATAATGTTTGACCAAGTATCTGGGCATCTCATGGCCCAGTCAAGTTGACACATAAAATCAACCATGGCAGATGCCTATGAGATGCTCATAGGAAGGCAACTGAATATGAGTCTGAGGTTCAAAAGAGAGGTCTGGCAGGAGACATCACTTTGAGAGTCTTATTTCTACTAATATCTCTCTAACTTGCTAAACATTTGTGTCCAGCATAAAGGAGGAGCTCAATACACAACCGTAGAGTTAAAGAAATAAAAACAACAACAAAATGAAGAATAAAAATTAGCTGAATGTTTAAGTAGTTAATAACCTTAACTAGTTTAATTGGATCCCAACATAATCCAAATACCCAATAATATTATTCTCTAGAGAAATATTACATTACTGAAAATAAAAAATTAGGGGAATTAGAAATACTTCAAATAAAGTAGTAATGCATTTGTAGATCAAAGAACAAAAACAAATGTTCATGTGATTTTCACCAAGAGAATTAAATAAGAGAAAGAAAGCACCAAAATGAACAAAACCGGCTGGAAAAAAATAGCTAATCAAAAACTGCTTAAACAAATGAAAAACCATCTCTAAGGCAAATGAAGAGAAAAACTGGTTGTAGCAGAGAACTTCTGAGAGATTATCAATACTGTTCCAGGAAAATGAATAAACATTAAACTGAGTTTGACATGTTAATGGAATAAACACAGAAACTCAATACCTAAGAACCAGAAATCATCTTTTAACCAAGCATGTGTAATAGATAGTCTCAGAAAAATATGAATCTATTAGGAAGTCATTCTTGTTTCTTCTGATTTAGTAAAAGTACAGGAGGTATAAGGCAGAATAATTGTGCATTCAAAGAACAATAATTTTTTAAATAAAAGTAGAAGCACAATATCAAGACAATGTATCTATCTAAGAAATAAGTGCATTTGTTACTTGCACTAGAGAAAAACACTTAGCTGAGTTTACAGATAGGAGAGTTAATATAGGAGGCATCTGACCTCCCCAGTCAAGTAGCAGGCTGAATAATCAATGTCTATTGAGGTTCTGTGACTCTGCTTTTTAATTTGCAGTATCACTGAAAGCAATTTCCTGGCATTCCAGAATCTAGCTCTAGGGGCAAAGTAATCGGTGACCCTTGGTCTATGTAAACAATCTGAATAACAAAGATCACAAAAGGGACATTAAAGGGACATTCAATTTAAATTGCATCTTTCTAGGCTGCTGGTCCTCAATGAGGGATCTTCAGAACCATATGGTGGCAAGAGATACCTTGGAAATGAGGAAGGTTAAGGAGAAAGTATGTAGAGGATACCACGGTAATTAGAATTGTGGAAATTTTCTGGTTATTCTCTTTGTCTCTCCTTCACACCACCTTTCCGTGCCCAGAAGTTGATCCTCTATGGACACCCAGGATTCATCACCCGGACACTCAGGAGGAAGTCATTTTCTTCCTCATTTTGAGCATTATTTCTAGAAGTCACTATGACCTCCATAGCTACAGGTGTTTGTTGTCCTGGGCTCCTTCCTCCATGGCTCCAGCAACATTTCCCCTCCAGTCCCCTTCAGACATAAAGGTAATAATGGCTTCCTGTTGTTGCTAATCCCTGGGTGCCTTCATATCTCCTGTAGGTTGACTTTACCGTGCCTACGCTTCTGAATAGCACCCCCTTCCTCAAAATTTTCTGAACCATTTTAATTGGATTCTGCTTCCCTGAATGACACAGGAGTGCTAAATAAGTTTTAAGTGGCAACAAAAAAGGGGAAGGGCAGGAACTGTATAGTCTTAGAATCCCTAGAATACCTTCCAGGATACTTCAAATGTCATGCAATCTTACTATTTCTCTGCAGAAATTGTTGGCGAATTATAGCCTGTATGCAAAGATGTGCATTTCCTATATCAGCTGGATCCATGTGTCTCTCAACAGTAATTTCTCAGCCTTTAGGGTTTTCTACCATGCCCACGGAGAATACCAGAGGGGCAAGAGCTTCAACCCTGGAGGGCACAAAATGGTAGATTAGATTATGTTTCCTATTGTTTTATGGAATTGAAATGAGACACGGCAAGGGAAAGATTAGGGTTGAAATTATTTGAAAACTAATGTTCCTTAGGCTAAAATGAACACAACACTTAAACACATTTGTCTTGCTGGAATCTTTGGAGATTATTCTCCGTTTAGCTTTTACTGATGTTGTCCAGTGTAATGAATGTATACAACAACACTTTCTGTACCATTAGAGAGGAAAAACAACAGACTGTAGAATATGAGGCTCTCATGATTAAAATGGATCCTCACTACGTTACATGTCAATTGGCAATATTAAAAATGTCCAAGATTACCAAGAATCAACCATTAGGGAAAATGCACCTAAAACCTTTTAAAGTCGTTTATCACATCTAATTATCTGATACCAGGTATAATTATTCGGTTATCACATCTAATTATCTGATACCAGGTATAATTATGCTATTATGTATAATTTTCATACCATGGCTTACATCATGTTCATTCACCCTATATGCCATATTGAATTTCTAACCTAAAATTATCAACATACTGATTGCAGTAAAACTAAAATTGAGTAGTCAAAGATAGTTATTCTAAGAGCCTTACAGACAGGCATATTCATTCATTTTTTTAATTTATTAGACAATTTTTTTTCTGAGCATCAATTTTGTGCCATGTAAAAGGTACTAGATTCTGGTGATAACAGTGACAAATAATATGTCCTTGAGGCACACAGTCTACAGGAGAGCAGGACTGGGAGAGACAAATGTTCTAAATAGGGGCCATGTCACAGTAGTGTGAATATTGGGTGTGTGAAGGTCTGAGTTGGCACCCTTGGGGTAGGCTGTGGGACAACTGAGATCACAATGAGATAAGCCTGTGTTCTCAAGGACAAGGCACAGGCAGAAGACTCCAGGTAAAAGTAATGCCCTGAGAAGAGGACGTTCCATCAAGAGGTTGCCTCCAGGTTGGTATGGCTGCATTTGTGTTACCAGAAAGGAGTCCTGACCCAGACCCCAAGAGAGGATTCTTGGATCTCACACAAGAGAAAATTAGAGGGGAGTCCACAGAATAAAGTGTGAGCAAGTTTATTAGCGAAGTAAAGAAACAAAAGACTGGTCACTCCATAGGCAGAGCAGCTCCGAGGGCTGCTGATTGGCAATTTTTATGGTTATTTCTGATTATATGCTATACAAGGGGTAGATTATTGATAAGTTTTCTGAGAAAGAAGCAGGGATTTCCCAGAAATTAGAGTTCCTCTCCCTCTCCCTTTTAGACCATATAGATTAACTTCCAGGCATTGCCATGGAATTTATTTATGGTCATGGCGCTGGTGGGAGCATCTTTTAGCAAGCTAATGCATTATATTTAGCATACAATAAGCAGAGAAGGTAACCAGAGGTCACTTTTGTCACCATCTTTAGTTTGGCGGGTTTTGGCCAGCTTCTTTTCCACATCCTATTTTATCAGCAGGGTCTTTATGTCTTGTATATTGTGATACCAGTCCTGCTGACTTATCTCATCCTGTAACTAACAATGCCTGACCTCCTGGAAATGCAGCCCAGTAGCTCTCACCCTCATTTTACCCAGCCCTTATTCAAGATGAAGTTGCTGTTGTCTGAACACCTCTGACACTTCCAGTATTATGCAAAGAGATGTTCGTTTATGAGAGAAGGGGCTGAATGGATGGGCAGGGATCTTGTTTGCCAAAGATCCTATGTATTTTCTGGAGAGCACTGATATTTTTAATAAGTTTAATTCATCTGGCCTTTTAACAAGTATTTAAGGGGCCCACCTATGTACCAGGTACAGTGGTAGGTATTGAGGATACAAAAGTGAGCCAAATGGAAAAGATCCCTCTCCTCATGGAACTTAGATTCTAAAAGGCATGCGGTGGGGGCAGACACTGAACGTAAAACAATCTGATGAGTAGAGTAAGTACAATTTGTTACTAGTGCTATGATGGAATTATGATGCTGGCATTGAGAATTGTGCACGATAGGAATGGGAACGGACTTTGGGTGGCATATTCGGAGAAGATCTCTTTAAGAACGTGTCATTGAAAAAATACCTGAAAGCTGAGAAATATCAATTTATACACAGAATGGAGTGAAGAATGTTGTGGAAGGATGTTCCATTATGCCCAGAGATGGGTAAGGAGCTTGACCTGCTACAGAAACTAAAAGACCAGGGAGGCTGAAGCATACCAAGAGAGAAAAAAGTGACCCAAAATGATGTGGGAGGTGTGATCAGGAGCCTGCTGTTGGAAGGCTGTGAGATTCATTGAAGATGCTCTAGGAAGACAGAGACAGTTAAGAGCAGTAAGCAGTGTGATGACATGGCCTGACCCTGGCTTCTAGGTGGAGAATGGATTGCAGGTGGGCAAGAGTGGGAGTGGAGAGACCAGCATGTGACAGTTGTCTGGGAAGGAAGCCACAGTGGCTGAGACTTTGGTGGTAGTAGGAGCGAGATCAATAAGTGGGTGTACTCTGGAGGTAGCACTGTTTTGTCTTCGGATAGCTTGGATGTGGTTGTAGGGGAAAGCATTTAATTGCAGATGAGCCCTAGCTTTATGGCCTGGACAACTCTGCCCATGGTAAAGCCGTTTGCTGAAATGTGAGCAACTAGGGGTGAGGGTAGGACAGGAAACATTAAAAATTTACATCTTAGAAATAAAATCTTATAGCTCAGCCTGGGCAACAGAGTGAAAACCCATCTCTACTATATATATATATATATATATATATATATATATATATATATATATATTTGCAAGGGATGATGGTGCGCACCTGTAGTCCCAGCTCATAGTGCCCTTCAGCCCCACCAATGTCGCAGAACCCAAATGCAACTGAAGTAGGATATCCTTGCCTCTAGGCTGGAATGTCTAGGATGGAAAGTGCTTTGGAGAATGCATTGGTCTGCTGGCAGGGGAGAGCAGAACTGCTGTTTCTTCCTCACCTGCTGGGTTTCTCTTTTCTTCCCTTCTGACTTCCTCTTGACAGTTACATTAAGTCTGACCCTCTGCACCAGGCCCCCAACTGCAGCCTTCTTTCAAAACTGCTCTTGTCTTCTATGTAACCACCCAGCTAAAAAAAGTCAGGGCTCTTTAGACTTAGGTGGGAAGTGGACAGCAGCTTGAACAAACTATCACATCAAAATAGCTGCTGGGTCTCTCTTGATTGAATTGTCTTGGGACTAAAGCCTAGAATAGTAAACTAACTTCTATTTTTCACCCACTGGCTTCCTGGGTTTGTTTCAGCCTTCAGGTGAAGCTGCTGATGGATACTGGACTTCCATAAACACCTTGACTTCACTTCTTTTTAATCATAACTTACACCTTTAGAGGCATTGCAGCTGAGCTGCTTGTTTGGGAGTGAAATCTAATACTGTCACTCAGTACAACGTTTTTTCGAGTGTGGCCACAGATTCCTGGGCCCACCCTAAGTCAGAATCTCTACAGATTGGGTCCTTGGCTAATTCTAATCTTTGGTGCCTAAAGGCTCTTTTCAGCTTCTTCTGAGGATGGTGGATTTCCTGATTGCTAAACCATGGATAGTAAATAGGGCAGCTCACCTGGGCACCCATGAGGCTGTTCAGGTTCAGTAATTCTTGGACACCCTCTGTCTTTGTAGAGGAGTTCAATTTCCTCTGCTTTCCAACTGGCTTCACCCTTGGAGTATTAATTATTTTCTTAAGCTCTGGTGTAAGCCCAGTCTTCAATTCCAAATTCTACACTCTCACTTCTGCCTCTGACTGCTTGCATTTGATACCTGCCGGGTGGACTGGGTCTGATCTTATCGCCCCTGTGACAAATCAGTTCTAGCTCAGGGTCATATCTATTCTAATAGAAAAGATAACACAGAAACATAGGGGTGGGGTCAGATCAGATCTAAATTAAATAGCCGGTACATTTTTTCAGAAAGCATGAACAATGAAGGGTTTTCCGTTTTTTTTTTTTTTCCTGAATATATATCCTTTAATATTCTTTCTGCCTCAATATCTGAAGATGTTATCCTCTCATACTATTTTCTTCCTTTTGAGGATTTGAATGTTAACCTCTAAAGGCCAACCAGACTGTCATAGTAACAGGGCTGGGGTCAGGTTATTTCTGTGTTTTAGAGCTTATAGCTAAAGACTCCCCATCTTACATAGCGACCGCAGAGAATGAAAGGAAGTGCATCACAGTCTCTCCCTGACCTATAAACACCTAAATTATGACTGTTCTGTATAGAGGCATGCTCAATGCATGGGGGAAATGTTTTCTTCCTTTTCTTTGAGAGGCCATGGCAGATGCAGGGTAGGGGATCCCTTCTGGCCATGTGCCAAGTACCCGGTGCAGCTGCAGAGGGATCCCCCTTCCTGAGCCTCTGCTCATTGGCAGGGTGGCATCTCCCCAAGCTCTTCTGAAAATAGCTGATGTCTACTTGCAACATCTTTAGCTGCCATTCATGAATACATTTGCCCACAGGTACAGTAAATAAATAATCACGCTAGCTCACAAAAATCCTTTTAGTCCAAAACACGGTGGAGTTATTCTTCTTACATTTTGCCCGCAATTCCATCAAATAGGCACGGAGAGGCTGTCCTAACGTGGATAACATGTGTTTCTGTGAAACTTGCGCCAATAACCTCACATAATTGCTGCAGGACCTTTCCTTAGTTCAGCTAAAGACGGGGTCCTTATCCGTCCGACGGCCACAAAAATTCAAGCTCGCAGATGGTTTGAAGGGTGAGTAAAGCAGGGTTTTATTGGGTGAAAAGAAAAAAGAGGGAAACAGGGACTCGGCTAGTGAGATTCTTGCCTCGCAGCTTCCTGTTCCATCCGGGAAGAGGAGGGGCCGGACTCCTCCCCACTACAAGGGTTCCAACTTCTCTGGCTCCACCCCAGTGCACACTCTTCTTAGTGTGCAGGGTGGTTGGAATTTTTCCGGGGACCCTCTCCCACCTGGCTGCCTCACAGCCAACTTACAAGTGAACGTAACTCTCATGGAAATTGAAAAAAAAAAAAAACCTTTCTACCTAGGGTGCTGGGGACAACTCTTTTTTTCTTCAATCAGACCTAATCATTGCACTGTTGTCTACACAATAGCGTTACTGCATTAAAGGCATGGATTTCCAAGTAAATGATTTTTTTTTAGTTTCATTTGACTTGTTTTTTAATGAACATGCTCATCTCTCATTAAAACTTTAAGTGTTATTATCTGGAATCCAAGCAACTAGAGCTATTTTAGCTAACAGATGATAAGTTTCAGGAGGAGATGAAATCAGCTCTGATTTGTGAATGTTTGGAGCTGATGTATTCTAGTGCTCCTATAAATCCAACCTCAGTCTTCAAACTCTGTCGTGTGACCTCTGAAGAACAAAATTCACAGCAGAGGAACAAAATTCTGGTCAGCATGGCAGAAGTCATCCTTATAGGAGTTAGCCCTTGATAATGCTCTGTGTTCCTCCATGGGTACCACCTCCTTGGATAAGCAAAAGGCAGGTGATTCCACTTTATGGATGAGAATATCAGGCTCACGGAAACTAAATGACTGGCTTGGGGTCATAGAGATATATGTGGACAAACTTAAGAGCCCTTCTACCTCTAAGCCTGTTGTTTTTCTGCTATTCTATGCTTTCGTTGTAGAATAAATATCTAATCTGTAATAAACATGGCTTTTCAAGGCTTAGCATAGATTATTCTGGGAAATTAACTTTACTTCTTCCTATCTCATTTTCTTCATGTGTTAAAAAAAAAACAAAAACAAAAACATCAAAAACATTTTGCCTTTCTTACTCTATTGTCGTAAACAGCAAATGAAAGGCAAACAAACTGTGGAGTGCCATCCAACGGGAAGGGAGTATCAGTATCCTGGTCTTCACAAAGTGCTTGGAATCACTGCTCATGCTTGTTTCTTCTTAAACATTTATTTATACAGAACAAGGGAGCTGGAAAATGTACTCGGAACACTGTCAGCATCCTTGAGGGCATAGGTTGCTTTGAGGAAGGGCTGAGCTTCAGCTCCTGTCACCTGCTGTGGCCAGTTGGAATCTGCTTTCTGCCGTGCTAAGACAGCACATGGAAACTAAGCCAGGGGTCCGCTGAGGCAGGTGGCCCGAACCCCACGCTGTCTTACATGCTGCTGACACTCGTGGTTTGAACTCCTCTGCCCAAACACAGACTGAATGATAAAAAACATATCAGCCTGAGCTATCTGGTGTTTTTCTCCCTCATCGTTGTAATCAGGCATGATTGAAAAAGCACTAGGTAGCAGGTGGCCCACACAGCGTCACCAGCTGCACACGCTGTGCATGTGGTTCCAAAAGTAAACATCAATAACCGTTTGCTGAAAATTGGGTAAGAGTCCTTATCTGTCCCTTTAAGTTGTGATCATATTAATTTTATTGTCTGTACTGTAGGTTCTATACATAGAGTGATACATGGGCCAGGAAGATCAGAACATGTATGTGTCCACACATGTATGTATGCATAGAGACACAAAATATGCATATATATTTACATACATATATTTATGAAAATGGACGTGCACACACATATTTACATATATGCTCATGTGTACATGCATGTATGCAGGAAAGTAGCCACACACACATATGTGTATATGCATTTGTGCAGATGTATATACATATGTGTATATATACCCACCTACATGTATTTATATTTCCTTCCTTACAGAAATGAGGAATTATTTTGGTTATTTTCCTACCACAACATTCAGTTTCATTCTAACAAAACTAAAATGTACTCCGTCTGCCTTGAACTACCTCTTTCCTTCCCCTTCTCCCGTTTTTTTTTTCTTTTGCAATAGGCATTTACTGATTTCCACCGTGTACCAAGTACCTGTAGAATCAAGATGGGGGGCACAGTCTCCATCAACAATGGCTGAGAGATCCAGGTAACTAAATCCACCTTAGAATTGGGTGACTGGGTGTTTTGACAGTTAAGTATCAGAAGCATGGAGACAGCCAAGAACAGTAACTCACACCTATAATCTCTGAATTTTGGGAGGATGAAGTTGGAGGGTTATTTGAGGCCAGGAGTTTGAGACCAGCCTGAGTGACAGAGCTCATTTCTTAAAAAAAAAAAAATATATATATATATACACACACAAGTAGAAGGTGGAGCACATTATCCACCCTGGAGTGACCAAGTCTCTCTAGATGGGGTAACATATGAGTTGCTCAAAGGATGCGATGGTGTTAAAGGGAAGAAGAGTCCCAGAGGGACAGGCATTATCTGTGTGGGTAAAGGTGTAGTGGTGTCAGAGGGCATAGATCTTTCAAGAATTTCCGGCCGTCTTGGCTGAAAATAAAGGAAGGAATGAAGTCTGGGTTGGAGGGAGTGGGGAGGAAAGAATGACAGTGAGAGAAGAGACAGATTGATAGGAATCAGGTGACAGATAACTTGGGTGTTAGGATAAGAAAATTAGACTGGATGCTTGGAGAAGCATTGGCCCTCTGCCTTAAAGAAATCAGGATGGGCTGAGTGAAAAATAAGCTTTCAAAGACACATATTCTCTTTGCGTTTCCTTTCTCTTTTGGCTTTGTTTTCACGTGTGTTAGTGTTCTGGAAGAATTACACGTGCATCAGCCACAGGCAGATGTTTAGTTCACTCAGCTGGTTGAGTCAGAAAGCTGCAGGAAGCAGCAGGTCAGGCTAAGGAGAAGGCATGTATATTTCAATATGTGTGTGTGGCAAGTGTGGGTTCTGTGATCTGAACAGAAATGCAGGGCAGAGGACAGCAGGTATGTCCCCTAGCAAATGTCTCCACTCTGAGATGATGAGTATGATTATGGCCCCAGGAGTGGTGATAATTCCTGATATTTGTGCTTGAGCGTACTTGTCTGGGAGTGCCCGTATGCCCACTTAGGATCTGTTATTTGGGGAAGCATCCTGTGAGGTGTTTGAACATTGATTGTGAGCCTCCCTGTGCAGAGGAGAGAGCCAAGATCTGGAGCCGTGATGGAATCACCCCGCCTCCTTGATAATGGCTGCAGCTGAGACATTTGTCGGCCCAAGTACCTCCTAAGCTTCCTCTCACCTTTTGTAGCTTCATTTTAAGGACAATTACTCTGTGGGTGAATTTAGGGAAAATATTCCCTCTGAAACCTAAAACAGCCTTGTTCTAAGCATGAATCTGTCGGTGATGATGATGAGAAACAAAATGTTTCCCAGCAGATTTCTCTAGTAAATCAAGGGCTACATTAAATTCTCCATGGATTAAGGTCTAATATCTCAGTCCTCCATGCATTTAAAGAAAGATACTGCACCAGTTTACTTTTTTTTTTTTTTAAGCTGCATGGTTTGAGGGTTCCCAAATGGCAGAAGGCAACAGATAGGTTTGGCTTCCTAATTACATTAGGGAGTATTATGCATGGCTCTGGGATCTGATTCCTAATGTTTGCTGCCACAGTACAAATAGGAGATTGCTTCTCCTATTTTTGAACCTTTTAGTTTCTCTGTTTCATTTTTACCCCCTCTCGCACAGACAAAAGCCCTATAGTGACTTGCTACTTAGAAAAAATCCTGGAAGAATATAAAGAAAATGTTAACAGTGACTAAATCTCCGTGGTGGATTTAAGATGGTATTTATTATATATCTCTATTAGTTTGTACTTATCTCTTCTTTTTTGGTAATGAGACTATCTTTTATAAACAGAAAAAGAGTAAGTTTGAATCTTTCATGAAAAAATAAAAATCACATACTTTCTAGTCTACACTCCAAAAGAAGCTTGGTTTGTGGATTTCCATAATATCTGCACTTTAGAAAGTGCTCACCTGTTAGTAAAGATCAGGTGGGATCTTTAAGAATCTCATCCCCTATAGGAAAAATGCACGGGACAAAAAATTCTTTGAAGACTTCTCACTATTTTGAGGGTGGGAATAAGCCAGGGGAAGCCAGTGGGTCCCTACAAGGCAAAGTCATCACATGATCAGTTGGGGAGCCTCTGAGATCCAAGTTTAATCTGTTGTCTTAACCTGGTGATACTTTTTAAGCACTGGAGGTGCATGTATAAAATGCCACCCTTTTTTTTGGCATATGATCAAAATATCAATGTCTGTATCATGATATAGAACGATTATCTTAACTTTTATCATCAGAGTAACATGAGAATAGGAATAACTTCTTTCTGTAACACTAACCTAATCTTAAAAGGATGACTTGCTGTGATCTCCAGATGAATCTGAAAGTGTTTACAGTTGGAGAGGGCAGATCCTGTGATTAGACCAATGAAAGCCCAGTGCAGTTTTCTAGTCTATGGTTAGATAGTCATTCTGACCTGCTTTATTAGTAGATCAACCAATTTTAATATTTTGAGTATATAATATTATGTATAACTTTTATTAAAAGAAAATGGGAGCTCAGTTACACTGATATAATAGCCAAGGTCTACTGTAGCCAGGGTTCCTGATGGTTGAGTAAACTCAAAATATCCCAGAGGGAGCACCTGAGCAGCTCTCCGTGTAGGAGTAGGAAAATGGAGTGTACGCCATAGGAAGTTAGAGAGATCGAACGGACTTCTGGGGCTTGTGGATGAGATGATTAGGTGTCACCAGTAACCAGGATTGGATTACAGGAGAAGGGGAAGGATGTGGGGAAATCATGAGCTCAGTTTTAGATGTGTTGAGCTTAAGCATCTATGGCAGTATGCCTAATAAGTTATTGGATGTATGGGTCTAGAAGTCAGGAAAGCTCTGGGGTTATGAAATTTACCCATCTGGAAACCTTCATCTAACCTCCACTTTTGGTGCTTAGCTGAGCACTGTTCCTTGGCTAGAATCCCAGATACTAAGGCAAGACACTGAAGAGGCAAGGGCTGAGTTATCAAGAGAGAGCATCCAGGCTGAGGGCAACCTGGCTCATGAATCTACACCTGGAGGAGTTGAGTATAGAGAAAGCCCAGGCATGGGCCATAAGTAGCAAAACGAGAAGCAGTGGAAAGCCAGGTGAGAGGTAGCATTCTGGAGGAATGCGGAGCCACCAGAGCAAAGTCATGGGTGATTTTTATGGAGCTCCTAGAGCCTTTGCCTGTCAGGGTGGAAGGGATTAGATTACTTTCTTGTGGCTGCTGTGACGAATTACCACAAGCCTAGTGGCTTAAGACACACACATTTATGGCTTCTAGTTCTGAAGGTCAGTCCCGATGTGCCTTTTGTGCTGAAATCAAGGTGTGTGTGTTGGGGGGGGCAGTGTCCCTGCTCGAAATTCTAGGGGAGAACCTCTCTCCTTGCTGTTTCCAGCTTCTGGAAGATGTCTACCGCATGGCTCCTTCCATCTCATTCCAACCTCGGCTTTTGTCATCACAGTACCTTCTCTTACTCTCTTCTCTTTCTCTTATCAGGTCCATTGTGGTTACACGGAGCTCAATATGGCTAATCCAATATAATCTTCTGATCTCAAGATCCCTAACTGCAGCTGCAAAGTCCCTTTTTCCATGTAAGGTAATGTATTCTCAGGTTCCAGGAATTAGGACATGAATATCTTTGGGAGAGCAATTATTCAGCCTCCTGGAGGAATGTGAAGGTATTCTGGAAAATCACAACTCTCATTCCAAGGTATTTCAGATTTATGAAATCTTTCTTTTATGAAACGAAGGTCCTCTCTATTCATTGATGTGAATTATTTATTGCAGGCCAACTTCAGGTTACCACATTTTGTACTTAACTCTCAATTTGGGATTCTTCTTAGAGTAATTCAGGACATCATAGATATAAATTTTATTCTTTATTTTGGATATCAAATATCATCAGGTCTGAACACTGTTGAATATTATGCAACAATTCAAAGCATGAAAACATGCAGAAACACAAAAAATAATTGAGATAACATATGTGAAATATGAAAATAGACCAAAAGGAAATATATCAACTGAACAATTGCTGTTTCATTAGAAACTGGAAATATGTCACATTTTGGTCCTTTCCTCCTATTTTCCAGCATTCTACAATAAAAAAAAATTTAAGCTATTTTTGAAAAGTGACGTACCAAGGAATATATGTCTGACTCAGGAAAGAGATGGAGGAACAAATCATTATTGCCAGCTGCAGACAGGGGGTGAAAACAATGAAGACAGAGGAATCGAACTTCCAAACTCCGGTGATCCATCTGCCTCAGCCTCCCAAGGTGCTGAAATTACAGGTGTGAGCCCCCATCCCTGGCCCAAGAACAGCCTGCTCAACATGGCAAAACCCCATTCCTACTAAAAATACAAAAATTAGCCAGGCGTGGTGGTGGGCGCCTGTAATCCCAGCTACTGGGGATGCTGAGGCAGGAGAATCACTTGAACCCAGGAGGTGGAGGTTGCAGAGATTGTGCCATTGCACTCCAGCCTGGGCGACAAAGCTCAGTGAAAGAAAGAAAAAAGAAAGAAAGAAAGAAAGGAAAGAAGGAAGAAAGGGAGGGATGGAGGGAGGGAAGGAAGGAAGGAGAGAGAAAGAAAGAAAGAAAGAAAGAAAGAAAGAAAGAAAGAAAGAAAGAGAGAGAGAGAAAGAAAGAAAGAAAGAGAAAGAAAGAAAAGAAAAAAAGAAAGAAAGAAAAAGAAAGAGAGAGAAAGAAAAGAAAGAAAAGAAAAGAAAGAAAGATAAAAACAAGAGGAGTAGTCATGGGATTTGGAAGTCAGACGGTTACTGGTGCTTGGTAGTAGAGGGGTTACATCCAGGGGTGAGGTGGGAAACCAGGAAAGATGGGGATGGTTATTTTGGAGACCACAATGATGACAGCTGGAAATAGTTGCTTAGGGAGGGAGGATGAGAGCAAAACATCACGGAAGGCAGGGAGCAGTAAGGTTAAGTAAGTGTTTTTGTTGTTGTCCTCTTCTTTCGAAAAAAAAATTTTTAAGAAAAGAGATTATCATTAAGTCTTACCAAAACATTAAGTGGTTCTGTGTAGCAAGAGCTAGACTATATCAAATGCAGACTTCAGATTTTCTTAAGTTGATACTCTCTGCATGTCTTGCAGGATAAACAGTGCCCAGTAGCAGAATGAAGGTGAGAATAATCTTTTCTCTCCCTAATGAGCTATAGGAAAGATATTTCCATTCAATGAGCCTCAGTTTCCTCATTTTAAAAATGCATGGTTTGGATCAGATAGTTTCTAATGATCATTTAAGTTGTAATACTTTATATCCATCTCTGTAGTCTCTAACTCCATTTAAAAAGTCTAAGTTCCATTCTCTTATCAGAATGATTAGACCAAAACATAACCGTGAAAAAAAGAGACTGGGGATTTGGTTTCATACCCAAATATCTCATTCCTTTACAGGCCAAATAATCAGCTCACTTGCCTGGAAGCATGTTTATGGAAGCAATTCAACAACTGAGAAAAGTTGGTAATGCCAGAGAAAGCAGAACAATAATTTCTCCCTTTTATTCCTATCTGATGGCAGGTAAATACTCACCATCCACCCAGGCAAAGGACTGAAAATTGCCATTAAGAGAAAAATTAAAGAAGGTGTACTGGAGAATGCACATTTTACCTTCTTGTCAGAGCTGGCCAAAGTGCTTATGGAGGTGTGGGCATAAAATCATCAAACTGTAAAACACCAGGTGCTTGCCACTATGTGCTTAGGAGAAATGCAAATAGTATCTGGGCAGAGAGGATCCCATTGGGTATTTGGCAGAGTATGATGACAGTTTGGGGAGGGCTCAGGGGAGGGTAGAGGGAGCAATCAGTAAGATGATGAGAAGGCATTTGCCAAACCTGCATTTCAGGCAAGAAGTAAGGGGAAGAAATTTTATGAGTACTGGAAACAGAATGAGTCTTAAGTCCTATGTGATTAAGAACAGAGGTAACTAGAGTTTTGAGAAACACAGCTGCTGAATTTTGGGTAATTACTATGAGAGGTAGAATTTGTCATAATTTCGATTAACTATGATAATAGAAGGACTAAATAGTTGGGATAGAGAGTCACACAGGGATCAGTGATATTGAGCAATGAAAACAGAAGAGAACACCAAATTAGAAAAACATCCATAGTCACATGTGGATTAAGATTTCCTCAATTCCTTGTTGAAAAGATATTAGAGTTAACACAACGCTAGTCTATAACCTTTGATTCTGATGCATCTGCATTTATGTTTGAGTTAACTATATAGTAATTGCATAGTAAACTGTACGTACTTTCCTTCTATAGTAATGAAGTCAGACATTTTTATTGATATTATAAAAATCTTGAGTTTATTCTTTAAATATAGCAATAGATGTATCTATACTTGGTGTAACTTATAATGAACGTTTCTTCTTCCTCTTTCTTCCAAGATCAACCCAGTTTCCTTGCTAAGACTAAATACACAATGGAGGGGAATAATTCTCAAGAAGGGATTCAAGGTGGTCTTGAGAGGGAAATGGGTTTTGTTCAATAACCACCACCAACAACAAAAATCTGACGTATGCCCTTATAGTTCACTTCTTGGTTGTTGCCTAAAATTCACCATATCTTCATTTCTATCTTGACAGTTCAAAAAATGCCCAAAAGTTAACTTTCCTAACACGTCAAAAGTGCAGTGACCTCTTCCTAAAGGAAGATAAGCTGAAGTCTTGCCAGTTATCCCATTCATCTCCAAGCCTAGATTAACTGAGTGATACCCATGTCTCCTCTCATTCCATTGTGATCTCTCATCAATAGTTTTCCACTTTAAAGCTAAATGGCATAAGTGTCATCAATATGCACTATATAACATAGTGGAGGAAGGTGGAGGAAAGAGAAGGAACATCAGATAAAACATTTAATATATGTATTGCATAGCAAAGAAGGAAAAATGAGTAATAGCTGCAAAGATTAGTTCTGTGATCTGTCACTGGGTGCTAACTGAGTATTTATGACTCCCTTTGTCCACCCACTACTTTGACTTCCCTTTGTGTGGGGTTTCTAACATGGCTATATCCTGAGCCCTCAGTGGATCTACCTGTTTAGGTTGTATGAGTCATCAGTACATGTGGTATTATAAAGCAGCATCTGTAGGATTGCCTGGGTTCCATCCATACATCTTCCTTTCACTTTTATGACAGCATCCTATTGTGCTTTAATAGTCAAAGTCAAATACATCATCCTAAACACTAACCCTCAGCACCATAACACAGGGAGAAAAAATAAATTAAAAATAAAACCCCCTGCGCCGGGTGCGGTGGCTCAAGCCTGTAATCCCAGCACTTTGGGAGGTCGAGGCAGGTGGATCATGAGGTCGAGAGATCGAGACCATCCTGGTCAACATGGTGAAACCCCGTCTCTACTAAAAATACAAAAAACTAGCTGGGCATGGTGGCACGTGCCTGTAATCCCAGCTACTCAGGAGGCTGAGGCAGGAGAATTGCCTGAACCCAGGAGGTGGAGGTTGCTGTGAGCCGAGATCGCGCCATTGCACTCCAGCCTGGGTAACAAGAGCGAAACTCCATCTCAAAAAATAAAAATAAAAAAATAAAAAAATAAAACCCCCCACTAACCCTTCTTTTGCCTGTTTGCCCAGTGGCATGATGAGCCTAAAATAACAAGGTTACTTGGAAATTCCTTTAGAACTATTTGGTATCCACTGATGGAAGGACAATTTTCTTAGGTACTAAAACCAGAAGATCTCAGTTACAGGGGCAGGAAACAAAGCTTTCATAAGTAGCTCATTGGACATAACCATGGGAGATGTCACTTTCATGGTGGCTTTGTAATTGTGCATTGAGGCTATAACAATGTCAGTCAAGATGTGAGTAGTCAGAGAGGACAGACCAGGAATAGCTGTCCTCTTACTGAATGGTCCTTAACTGAGGCTGATATACCACATATTATACTCCCCAAACTCATGCTTAGACTGCTTCCAGAAAAGAGCTGAACCGATTTGTAAGATGACAGGCTTTAGGAATAAATTATCTTTCCTATACGTGTTCAAAAGGGAGAATATTTTAGGAGCAAAACACCTAAAACTTTTTTTGTTAAAAAAACAACTTGGTGTCAGCACTACTATACATTTCATAATTTCTCTTGGCTCATCCATTAAACCTCCCTATGTTTCTGAGTTTGATTCAGTCAGATTAGGGAAAAACAACATCTCATTTAAAAATCTCTTTCCTTTTTAAAATGACCTATTCAATAAGCATTCATAGGGTCGTGTCCCTACATCTGTGGCAGTCAGAACACTGGTCCCTAGAGATGTTCACATTCAAATTCAGGAACATGTGAATATATTTTCTTACTTGGCAAAAGGCATGGTTAAAGTAAGATATGATTATATTAAGGGCCTTTAGATAGGGAGATTGTTCTGGATTATGTGAATGGGCTCCAGGTAAGCACAAAGATCCTTATGAGAGGGAGGTCAGAAGGTAAGGGTCGCAGAAGGGGATATGACAATGGAAGCAGAAGTCAGAGGGAAGAGAGAGAGATAGAGATTGACTTGAAGATGCTACACTGTGCTGCTGGCTTTCAAGATGGAAGAAGGATCCACAAGCCAAAGAATACACAGTGCAGGTGACCTCTAGGAGCTGGGAAAGGCAAGAGAATAGATTATCCCTTAGAGCTTCCAGAAGGAATGCAGCTCCGCTAACACATTGATTTTAATAAAATGTAATCCATTTGGGCTTCTGACCTCTAGAACTCTAAAATAATAGATCTGTGTTGTTTTAGGCCACCAAGAGCTAGACTGTAACAATTTTGTATATCAGCGGTAGGAACTGATACAACCCCTGTGACTACACCTTTTTTTTTTTCTTTTATTTTCTTTTATTTTCTTTTATTGTTTGAGGTGGAGTCTCACTTTGTGGCTCAGGCTGGAGTGCAGTGGTGCAACCTTGGCTCACTGCAACCTCTGCCTCCCAGATTCAAGTGTTTCTCCTACCTCAGCCTCCTGAGTAGCTGGGACTACAGGCGCATGCCACCACACCTGACTAATTTTTTTATTTTTTAGTACAGATAAGGTTTCTACCATATTGGCCAGGCTAGTCTTGAACTCTTGACCTTGTAATCTGCCCTCCTTGGCCTCCCAAAGTGTTGAGCTATAGGCATGAGCCACTGCGCCTGGCTGACTACACCATTTTAATCTATTAATTCAGCTCATCCTTCTATGTTCCAGAATTGTATATCCAACTGACTTCTGGAAAATCCTTACCCAGTGGTCTCAAACACATCTCAAGCTCAAAAACTTGTAGCTTCTCCCTCAAACTTGGTCCTCCTCCAGTGTCTGCTTTATCTGTGACTGGCACCATCAGCTTCTCAGATGTTCAAGCCAGAAACCTGGAGGCCATCTTCGATGCTGTTCCCTCAAAATCCCTAACCAAGTCATTACCAAGTCTTGTAGCTTTTACCACCTAATTTTCTCTGTTTCAATTGCATCTCTCCGCCTTCACCATCACCACTTTAATTTCAGCACCATAATCTTCCATATGCATAATTCATAACTGTTTTTCTCATTCGTACCTTATACATTCTCTATACTTCATCCTAACTCATTTTTAATGAAAATCCGATCACAAATTGTTCATGCTCTATGCAATTGAATGGTTTTCTATTGATCTTTAAGACAAAAATCTGTAAGTGGAACAAAAGGCCCTGTGACATCTGGCCCTTACCCATCTTCCCAGCATCATTTCTGGTCACTGACCCCCTAACTCTCTCTTCTGCAGCCACCCTGAACTTCTTCTCCTGTCCCCTTGACTTTCCGTGCTCCTTACTTCCTTGGGACCATCATACAGGCTGTTTCTTAGCTGGGACAAGCAGGAACTGGATTTTCTGGCTCGGCAGCATTCTTAGGAGTTGGAACTGAGCAGAAGAAGAGCAAAAAGCCGAGAGAGTCAGCACATAGCTCAAGGCAATCTGGTGACCTCCTCTTAGATGTCAGCAGGTCAGGAAGCAATTAAGGTCCAGGGAAGCAGGGAGAAAGCACTTTGCTAAACAATCAGCCCAGAACACAGTCTAGAGGGGAACTTAGGTTAGGGAAATGCAATGGGAAGACCCCCCTCTGAGGCCACCTAGGAAATGAGTTTGCTGTGG
Organism: Saimiri boliviensis; assembly: GCF_048565385.1. Lineage (NCBI taxonomy): Eukaryota > Metazoa > Chordata > Mammalia > Primates > Cebidae > Saimiri > Saimiri boliviensis. Next base: position 16,459,017 of record NC_133464.1, read on the forward strand.
CCTGACAGTGGTTTTCTGGGCATATTTTCATCTCAAATAGAAAAAGCAGAACCTTTGGAGGAGGTGTGAGGAAAGAAGAGTGGAAAACAGAGAGTAGAAGTTACGGTAGGCAAGTCAAAAGACAAGACGATTTAACATGGTCAAATAAGAGAAAATATTATATTGAACAACAAAAAAGTCTGTGATAATGGCAGGTGAATAAATAAGTGGCCAGTGAGAAGTGGAGGTGGTGTGTAGTCAATACTAATGAAGCTGGTTTATGAAGAGAAGGAGTGGTATATTACAATAAGGGAGGTATTGTTTGTTTTGAAATGGGAGAGTCTGGTCCATGCTTATATGTCTGTAAATTACTCCTTGTTCTTCCTTATTGTGGAATTGATTGTTTTAGCCAAAGCAATCCATTTACTACATTTTGAAAAGTCAAGTGGTTCAAAGACTACTGAGAATAATATAATTCCCAACTTCAACTATCTATCTCAAATCAAATTTTTAAAGCTATTTTGATATATGCCGTAGTATTCTTGTTTTTTTGTGTGTGTTTTTGAGACAGGGTCTTGCTCTGTCCCCCAGGCTGGAGTGCAGTAGTGTAATCACAGCTCACTGCAGCCTTGACCTCCTGGGCTCAAGCAATCCTTCCACCTCAGCCTCCAAGTTGCTGGGACTATAGGCATGCATCATCATACCTGGCTAATTTTTGTATTTTTATGTAGAGACAGGGTCTCACCATGTTGTCCAGACTAGTATTGAACTCCTGAGCTCAAGTGATCCACCTGCCTCAGCCTCCCGAAGTGCTGGGATTACAGGCATGAGCTATTGTGCCTGACCTACTCTTGTATTTCTAAGTAGTGTTTATTTTAGACATTTCTGTTGATTCTCTCTGCTGTGAAAGATGATGTTGAAGCACCCTTGGAAAACTCCTATGGGTCCAAACATTATGTTTCTCCTCTATTTTCCCAGAATAGTTGTATAACAATTTTTTACTCATATAAATATTGTCTTTACTATATAATTATCACCACGTTGAGCCACAAAGTACACTGTTATTGCTTGTTCTGTCTTGTACAGCTTATTTGTTTTTTCATTAAATTTCCCTGTGCTGATCATTAATTATTCCACAAACTGTCCCACAGAACTGTATATTCCTCTCAGTATAATCAAACACATAAACAAATCAGTCTCATTTTCATAGTTATGACCACCATCTAAACCATTCTCAATGTCATCCTCCATCTAGCCTCCTGTCCAAATCTACCCTAGTTGGTCCCTCCTCATGCCAAAGTGCTACATTCCTGGCATTTTCTTTGCCAGAATCCTGTGGATCACTCCCATTGACTTTTTCTATGTAGTAACCCCTGTTTCCAAGACTCAGTCTTTTTATTTGTTGATTTACTCTGACATTTTGGTAGTGCAACATCTCCAGGAGCTTTTCCAAGAACACATACATAGGAGGTAAATTTTTGAAATCTCAAATGTCTGGCAATGGATACTACGTATGCTTATACTTACTGTTTGTCTTAAGAGAATTCTAGGTGGAAAATAATTTTCTACCAGAATTTGAAGATACCGTTTTATTTTCTTCTAGGCTTCAATACTGTAATTGAGAATTCTGATATTATTCTAATTCTTGACCCTTTATATGTGACACATTTTATCTTTCTGGAAATTTTTGAGATTATATTTTTAGACTTAGCATTCTGAAGTTTAGTTATGATGTGTCTTGTTTATATTTTCAGTCATTGTATCTGACAGACATTTACTAAAAACACCTATCTTCTCATTTTATAAAAGTTTCTTATTATTTGTTTGATGATTTTCTTCTGCAAGTTTTCTCTATTTCTTCTTTCTGGACCATTTAGCCTAATGCATTGATCTCCTATCTTTATATTTTTCTCTTCCATTTGCCTTTTCTTCTTTGTTTTTTTGTTTGTTTGTTTGTTTGTTTGTTTGTTTTTTGTTTGTTTGTTTGTTTGTTTTGTTTCACTTTATTCTGGACTTTAACTTCTGAAACTCCTATAGAGTTATTTATTCATCCTATCATAATTTTTAAGTTTAAAAAGTTTCTAATTCCTCATCAAGAGTTCTGTTTTTATGGCATGATATTGTTCTTTCATGGCTGCAAAAGCTTCTCTTATTTCTCTTTTTACTTTGGAGACACAGTCTCTCACTCTGTAGCTCAGGCTGGAGTACAGTGGTGTGATCTCGGATCACTGCAATCTCTGCCTCCCAGGTTCAAGTGGTTCTCCTGCCTCAGCCTCCTGAGTAGTTGGGACTACAGGTGTATGCATTCCACTCCAACCATTCACTATAAATAACTTAGAAACTAGTGAGCTAGATGATGTAAAATTACAGTTTTAGCAGACTGTGATAAAATTTTATGGCCTATGAATTCAGAGAGTTCCAAGGAAATACAAAAAAGAGCCCCAATATCAACCTGGAACTCAGGCAAGATTCCTAAAGGAATTGAGGTCTCCAATAAGGAAGATGATTCCATGTTAGCCAGGCAAAGATAGAAGGGGAGAGATTCCAGAAACAGGTGATGGGTTAGCTAGCATGTGGAGGTGAGACATATCCTGTTGTTTGTGGGGAGCTAAGAGGCAAGAGGAGGACGGGGGAGGTCTTAGAGTAGACTTAAAGGAGGCTGGAAAAGGTAAATGGCTGGATCATGGGCTTCTTTAGTTCCATGTAGAGACATGTCTGATTTGGATCTTAGAAACACCACTCAGGCTATAAAGACTAAGGAGAGGCCAGGCCAGGCAGGCAAGGGTCAATGATGGCCTGAACCATGTTGGTGATGATAGAAACTGGGACAAATGAAGGTCAGTCACCAGAGCCAAGAGACTAGGCTGGACCTCACTTCTCTGTCAATCATTTGTGCACTAAGTCCTTCAGCCTCCTTCCTGCATAGTGGGAACCACAATCTCTGCCTTTTGGTTCGTTCTTTGTATTAGAGAAGACAGTGATCTAGTCCATATGTGCCTGACATGGCACTTGGCAGTTGTTTCCATCCCTGTCCTCATTTCACGTTTTTAAGTAATTTCCAGTTCCCCTCAGTGTCTTACCTTTGATTCACAGTTGTTTTAGGAAAATTGGAATGGTAAGGAAACATTTTCAGTGGATCCTCTTGCTTTAGACTAGCATGGACCAAAGCCCATCCATTCACTGTTATATTATTTTTATAGATGCTTATATACATACACACAGACACGCACACAACACATCCCTTCCTTCCTCACTTTTCTACCACAGTCATTTCCCACTGCTCCCTTCCTCCATTTGATGGACCAAGAACCCCAACGAGTTTTGATAATACCCAGAGATTTTAAGATGTATCGAAGATGTCATGATCATGCAACTTGTATAATCACTATATATATAAATATATATATATTTATAATCATGCAACTTGTATATATATAAAATATATATATTTATAATCATGCAACTTGTATAATCACTATATATATAAATATATATTTTATAAATATATATATTTATAAAATATATATTTATAAAATATATATTTATCTATATAAATATATATAAATATATATAAATATATAAATATATTTACTCACACATATATATATACTCACACATATATTTATCTCATATATAAATATATGAGATATCTATCTCATATATAAATATATCTCATATATAAATATCACACATATATTTACTTTGTATATTACATATATTTACTATATATATTATGCATGTGTGTGCGTGTGTGTATATATATATATTTTTTGAGCCTCCACTCTTCTGGATAAAATAGAAAGCACTGAAGAAGAAAACTCTCTGCCTTCACTGAGCTCTGGAAAATGTAGAAGAGATGGGAGACTTATAGTCACATGCTGACCTTTCAGTCATTTGGATGCCTCATGTTCTAGGCCCTTAACTGATGGTGATGAGGCCATCAACAGGTGTGAAAGGTGTCCTCTTATTTATACACTATTCAAATATCACACTATTCAGAGGAATAGTGTGATCATTTAAGTTTTCATCCTTACAGTTCTACACTAAGGCCAATTGACAATAGATTCTCATTTAGCCATGCGGTCTTTATATATGTAAACTTCCTTGATACCTAAGGAGTGTGAGCTCCTGAGCTAAGTCCAGTGGAAAATCTGCAGTCTTTTCTAGGATTAGATGAAGACCCAAGAATTTATCTTGCTACAGTGGGACAAGACTTGTCACAAATAGCTTGGATTTATGGGTGCTCTTCCACAGCAGAAATCGTTTCACCTTTTCAGGTGACCTTTACAGAATCATAAAATCAATCAGTTTTATTTGACATCCAAATCAGAATGCTGCCCTAACTAGATTGCTAGCACTTCACCTGGAGAACAAAACAGAGGAAATAGGAATGTGCCCAGGGCTAGGTGGAAGAGAGCCCCAGAACAAGAGTGCTACTCTTTAGAGTCCACACACAGGACTCAGTGAACAGAGCTCCTTGAGCACTCTGTGGCTGGGGGTCACCCTGGTTACCCATGTCTACTGCCCATGATCCTGGTGTATGCCACAAAAACAAGCTCTTCACCCTCATCTTGAAATGGACTAACGAAAATAAAGTGGCAGACCTGTATTAGTCTGTTTTCACGCTGCTGATAAAGACATACCCAGGACTGGATAATTTATAAGGAAAAAGAGGTTTAATGAACTGACAGTTCCATGTGGCTGGGGAGGCCTCACAGTTGTGATGGAAGGCGAAAGGCACATCTCACATAGCAGCAGGCAAAGAGAGAATGAGAACCAAGCAAAAGGCGTTTCCCCTTGCAAAACCATCAGATCTCGTATGACTTATTCACTGCCATGAGGACAGATTGGGGTAAATTGCCCCCATGATTCAATTATTTCCCACCGGGTCCCTCCCACAAATGGGAATTATGGGAGCTACAATTCAAAGATGAGATTTGGGTGGGGACACAGCCAAACTATATCAAGACCCAAAATGAATTTTACATAGGTCCATTCTCCTTTCTATCCTGTTTGACTTGGTGGCCACAGGAATCTAGATAAACTTGCTGGATGGCAAAAGGGGTGTAATTCTAAATATATTCTCTGTAGGCAGATGGGATATATTTAGCTTGGTAAGTTTCAACTCTAAATGATTTATATAGTGAGGATATCAAGAAAAGTGTATTAAGTATTCCAATATGTGTGTGGTACACTGTATGCACACATGAATATATTTAGGTAGTTTCAAAAATTTATTTTACAGCTCTAATTTTGCAAAACTGTCTTCAAAGGTATTTAATAAGCTAAGAAGACAATATAATAGTTACCAGCAAGGATTCTGGCACTGTCAGCTTTCAAATTCCAGTTCTATAATTTATAAATGGTGTGGCTTTTGGCAAGATCCTTAATGACTCTATGCCTCGATAGTCATGTTTCCTTAACAGTAATAATAGCACTTGCCTTATATATGAGAATCACAGGAGATAATGTATACACTTTAATAATTTCTGGCTTATAGGAAGTGTTATATATTAACTATTATTACAATTAAGTGGGCATAGTTGAACTCTGGAGAAAGCCCTAGGGTTCAAGTGGGGAGACAGTGCTATGCAAAGGGTGAGATCAGACAAACCTACATTTGAATTCCAGTACTTCCACTCTGAAACCTTGCGCTACTTACTTACTCAGTATAAAATCCCCTTTGCAAAAATTGTATCAGCGAGAAAATTATGGCAATGAAGGAGATTTGATCCAGCTGACTCTCCTCTTGCCATTAGCCTTCAATCTACCAAGACAGCTTTAGGAGACATGTTTATAGTTTAAATGATAATAAGCCTTCTCAAAAACTTAACCTCATAAAGCTAATGAGAGACCACCAGGCTAGGGAGAGAAGAGCCTGAATTCTGCTAAACTGTAGATGTAAGCAATTGTCGGCCATTATTCCAGAGGTCCTGCAGATAGCATCACTATTGTAGAACCTAAGATTGGCCTTTTAAGATGTTTTATATTTTATGGTTTTTTTTTTTTTTTTTTTTTTTTTACATGTCTGACACGCATGGCTCCACCTAGACACACCAACCAATGGCTTCTGTAGCCCCACCCAGAAGCAACTGAGTGCAAGAGGACAGTTTTAACTCCCTATGAAGACACCTCCAACCCAACCAATCAGCAGCAAGAATTCACTGCCTAGCCACCCCCAAACTTCCTTTGTAAAATCCCTAACTTATGAGCTTTCCATGTGATTGATTTGAGTAATAAGTCTATCTCCCATGTGGTGTGGCCAGACTCAATCAGTTAAAGTCTCTCTACAGCAATACTGTCATCTTTGTGCAACCGGCAGGAAAACTCACTGGGCAGTTACAAGTGTGGGATAAGTGTGTTTCATAACTATTACTAGAAGTTTTAGATGAGATAGCACATATGAAGCACTTAGCAAAATGACTGGTTCAAAGTCGATAATAAATGGGAGTGATAATTATTAGTATCATTCACACATACACACATGCTTTAAATGTAATCACAAGCTTACATACAGTTCCTGTCTCTCAGCATGTAGAATTTAAGATGAACTCAGGCAAGTAAGGAAATTGACATTCTAGTCACAGAAAACTGTCCTAAATAAAAGGAGTCAGTGTAACCCTGTGAAGTGCAGTGTTAGAATGACCAGAAGCCATTGTTAAGATGATAATAACTTCAGTTCCGGAGTTCTCATGCAGTAAGGTGATGATTGTTTGGATATGAAGTCACAGGTAAGTAAAGGATGATGAGATCCTTTTTGATTATGGACTGGATCTTTTCCCCAAAATGCTCTAAATCAGTCATCACATTTGGATTAAAGTCAAGAAATCAAATGCACTACTGTGAGTTCCATGCTGGAGGACCACATCAAACCATGCGGCAGCGTTGTAGGGAATTAACCTGCCAGAAAACCACCCCATCATCAGTTAAATAAAGTAGAGGAGCTCCTTAAGCATACATATCAAAGAAGGTTTGGAAAGAGTGGCCCAGTCAGAAATGGAAGGGCGGGCTGCAAGAGTAGTGTATACTTTTCAACTTGACCTTCTCACCCACACAACCATAAACCTTGCGAAGGATGAAGATCTTCAAATGCAAAAGACAATTACATGGTCATTTCTGAATTCATGATGCCATTTAGGAACACAACAAGCTTTCAAAATACAGTAAAACAATTGGCTTCAGCAGGCTCGAGTTTTCTCAGAAAACTATGAGATCAGAGAAATCTTGCCTTTCTGAAATTTCCAACCGATTTGTCTTTGGTTGAGGACATTTGGAGGAATTATTTCAACATTGATAGGTAGAAATGAAACCATCCAGTTTTTAAGCCCTTCTTATTCACCTCTCTATGTCTGGTGTCCAGGAGAGTGTCTGAAATGCTGTTGCATCATTTTGTTTTCAATCCAGCCTTGGGGGCTCTCAGTGTAAGGAAATGAAACCACCTGAGTTAATTGGCCCCTTCATTTCATTTGACAAAGTAGTGTCCAGTTAGAACTACAAGAACAGGGTAGTCAAAGTAAGAGTAACCTCAGTTTATGGAGTATTTGGCAATCCAACCTGGATACCTTAATAAGTTATTGGTCCCTAAAATAGCTGTTGACAGGGAGACTGTGTAGAAGGCATCTCTGAGCACACATTGTACATTTCTAAAAGAACTCCAGAAATGAGAAGCCAGGCAACGAAGGGGAGAGTAGACGACCTTTGCCCTCAAAGGGCACAGCTGCAGGTCTAAGCTCCAGCACTTTCTGTCTGTGGTGATTTGGGACACCTTCTTTAACCTTTAACCTGTCTGAATATCACATACCTCCTATGTGACATAGACAGAACAGGAAAAGGTCCCCAAGAAGCTTCTGAGAGAACAGATGAGACAATACATGAGCGCTTTGTAAATTGCTGAAGTGCCACAGAAGTGTTATCAAATTTATTGTTTCTGTAAAACATGACTTGGCAGTCCTTGAAAAAACACTGCACCATATTCTGTTCTAAATAAATGCTGATAGAAAATTGGGACTCTGCACAATCATTTGTTTACATTATATCTGTATCTTTTCATTATGATTAATCAATTCAACAAATATATAAAATGCCTATTGTGTGCCAGGCACTATTTAAGCACTGGAGAGACATTGGAAAATAAAACAAACATCCAGACCCTCATGGCTGGTTTTCTAGCAGGAGTACAAGAAAATAAATCAAGTTACAAATTATATAGAATAGGATGAGCTAGTAAGTTCCAGGGGGAAAAATAAAGCAGAAAAGAGAGATAAGGATGGGGAGTGCAAAATTTATAAAATATTTCTCTTTTATTTATATAATATCCATTCTTTCTTCACTTATTTATTGACAGTTTTGGAGAGCCACAAGAGAAACGAAAGTTAATTTGGGAATTAATTAGATTTGATAAGTTTTAAAGCTGATCTTTTTAAACTTCTGAATCACATTTGTTTTTAATTGAAACAGATGCGAGGCCAGGTGCAGTGGCTCACACCTGTAATCCCAGTGCTTTGGGAGACTGAGGTGGGCAGATCACTTGAGGTCAGGAGTTCAAGACCAGCCTGACCAACATAGTGAAACCCGATCTCTACTAAAAATACAGAATTAGCTGGGTGTGGTGGCACATGCCTGTAACCTCAGCTATTTGGGAGGCTGAGGCAGGAGAATTGCTAGAACCTGGGAGGCAGAGGTTCCAGTGAGCTAAGATCGTGTTACTGCACTTCAACTTGGGCAATAAGACCAAAACTCTGTCTCAAGAAGAAAAAAAAAAAGCAAACAAAAATTATAGACCTTGTCTTTTTTCTTTTCTTGCTACCAAGTGTGCTGATGTGGCAAGAAATTGGTCAATCTTTAATTTGACAAATACATAGGTTAAGGGACAAATAATTTTTTAAAAAATGATACGGACCCTTTCTGAGACAGAATGAATTGCACTCATGTCCCTGACTTCATTTTCTGTTTTTGAAATGTTCTCTACTGGACGGGGCACAGAGGACTCTGAAAGACAGGGATGCCATTACTTCTAAGACCAGGCTTATGATCTGTATAGAATGGAGTCCTTTCATTAAATCCTCAGCTTTATGATTACATTAGATGGGTAATTAGCTGTTACCCATCTAACTATGTTAAATGATGGGTAATTATCTATTACCCATCTAAATATGCTAAAGGATGGATAATTAGCTATTACAGATCTAAATATGTTAAAGGAACTGATCTATTTATAAAGAAAAATACAATGGTTAAGTCCAATTTGAGATTAATTTTACTTTTTAGAAAACAATAAAATAGACTCTCATAAATAAAGGAAATTAATTTCTTCCAGTTTTCTCTGCTTATAGTGCATTTACCCCTCTACTTTCTAGGTTTTCCTTTAAAAATATCTACTTTCTGGTTTTCATTTATTAGAACTGTTTTTTGTTTACATAAAGCATTAATGAATCTTTTCATGTTTGAACAACGATGATGGCAACATTGTGGAGCATGTAAATTAATTCATACAATCAAGAGACAGTTCTGACAGCAATTCGTCTACCTCTTTAAGCTAAAGTTACCCTCCTCCTTATGTTCTGTGCAATTTACTTTGCTATTTTGGTTTTGGCCTCAATTCCTGAGATTTTTAAGTTGAATGACTCTCTGCTATTTTATTAATTACTATTCTTAATATAGACAAGGAGCTGCCTAATTCTTTACACTCATTTATTCATTAGTTCAACAAGTATTACTGAGTATTTACTCTGTGCTATGTAATATTCAATGCATTTCCCTTTTCTTAACTTTGTCAACTTTGTTACTGGAAGCAGAGCCCAATGGTGAGAATCAGATTAGAACAAGATCTGGGTAGTGCAAAATCTTTGAGTTGTTGAGTTTTTCTTCCCAGCATGCTACAAATCAGAATTACCCAGAATTGGAAAGAGCCATGTTGTATTAGTCAGAATTCTCTAGAGGGACAGAACTAATATATAATAAACTATATATATGTATATATATGTATACACACACACATATATGAATATATGTATGTGTGTGTGTACACAAAGGGAAGTTTATTAAGTATTAAATCACATGATCGCAAGATCCAACAATAGGTTGTCTGCAAGTTGAGGACCAAGGAGAGCCAGTCTGAGTCCCAAAACTGAAGAACTTGGAGTTCGATGTTCCATGGCAGGAAGCATCCAACGTGGGAGAAAGATGTAGGCTGGGAGGCTAGGCCAGTCTCTCCTTTCACATTTTTCTGCCTGCTTATATTCTAGCCTTACTTACTGCTGATTAGATGGTGCCCACCCAGGTTAAGGGTAGATTGGCCTTTCCCAGCCCACTGACTCAAATGTTAATCTCCTTGGCAACACCCTCACAGACACACAAGATCCATACTTTGCATCCTTCAGTCCAATCAAGTCGACAGTATTAATCATGACATTTGTCTTCTCATTCTGTGGATGTCTTAGGCTTTATCTGCCTGTCTCATCCACACCTATACGAAGGTAAAGATGAAAAGGATCCGGTACTGTAAGTGCATGAATGTGCTAACAGACCACAAGGAATTTTTTTAAAATTCATGTGCTACCTGATTATTTAATTCAGGAGGAAACATCTCAAATAATACATCCCCCCTAAGTTTTTTTAAAAAGTCCATGTCGCCGGCCGGGCGCGGTGGCTCAAGACTGTAATCCCAGCACTTTGGGAGGCCGAGGCGGGTGGATCACGAGGTCAAGAGATCGAGACCATCCTGGTCAACATGGTGAAACCCCGTCTCTACTAAAAACACAAAAAATTAGCTGGGCGTGGTGGCGCGTGCCTGTAATCCCAGCTACTGAGGAGGCTGAGGCAGGAGAATTGCCTGAACCCAGGAGGCGGAGGTTGCGGTGAGCCGAGATCGCGCCATTGCACTCCAGCCTGGGCAACAAGAGCGAAACTCCGTCTCAAAAAAAAAAAAAAAAAAAAAAAAAGTCCGTGTCGGTCCCTAATACTGTCTTTACCCAATATGGAATGACATTTTGATATTCCAAAGAGACCAATACAGTTTTCTCCAATCTTGTTAGATCTGTAACAAACACTGCAACCGTAACTTTGTGTTTGCATAACAACCTTTTGGTTCTCCACCCAGAAGGCTTTCTATGTATGTATCAGAAAACCTTGATAAACAGTAGCCGAAGAGGAGGCAAACACAATTTCAAGGATGGAGAAAGTCTACACAAAGTAATAGCTTACCGCTCCTAAGTTTAGAAATGGACTTCAAGACTCTTGATACCCGGAAGAGATCTGTATGTCACAGCCAGTCTGAATTATAGAAAGAGAAAATACAGAAACTAGACAAGGTGGCATGCTTTTTGAAGCACACACCTGTTTTCAATAAGCATAACTATATCACACAGTTTTTGAGTTCTGGATTCTGATAAGTAGCATTCCTCCCAAGGTAGCATCCTGGATGTTAGGGAGTCGCTAACACTCAGATGATGTTTGATGTGTCTGTCTTTATTAGTGAGGACTCACTACTGTTTACATCTCATAATTCGCATTATTAAAACATTTTAACTTTTTTCCTAGGAATAAATCCATATTACAATGTTGAATGTGATTTTCAAACTATGCAAACCCTAAACCTCCCAACTAAAATTTTGATTCACTCTTCCTTCCTCCAAATAATTAATTCAGAACTAAAGGACTCATAAAAGACATTTTTAAAATGATGTCAGGAAGATTTTTTAAGAAAAAGTAGCTCATCTTGGGTCAGTGCTTTAGATAATAGAGTTTAACTGTGTCACAGATAGAGATGAAATGTAATAGCAAAGCCCCAATTAAATTAAGGTGACATTTCCCCTTTTAAAGGATTATTATAAAAACATTTATTTCTCCTCATTCCTTCAGGCTACGTTTTAACATAACCCCTTAAAATTTGTTTTGAAAATGAAGTTTGTTTTGTTTTTCTTTTTTTTGTTTTTGACACAGTATCAGGCTCTGTCACCCAGGCTGGAGTACAGTGGCATGATCTCAGCTGACTGCAACCTTCGCCTCCCTGGCTCAAGAGATTCTCATGCCTCAGCCTCCAGAGTAGCTGGGATTACAGACTAGCACTACCATGCCCGGCTAATATTTGTATTTTAAGTAGAGATGGGGTTTTGTCATGTTGGCCAGACTGGTCTTGAACTCCTGACCTCAAGTAATCTGTCCGCCTTGGTCTCCCAAAGTTCTGGGATTACAGGCTTGAGCCATCGCACCCGGCCTTGTTTTCTTTTCCTAAGAATGGAAGCTTAATGAGAACTGCTTGATTCGGCTCCACAGAAGGCCACACCAGATCTTCCTAAGTGGCCAAGGAGACCTGGTTACTGATGGACAAGCATCAGACCAGGCACAAAATCAGAACTGGGATTCTCCAGAACTAAGAGACATTTTTCCTCTTGGCATTACTTAGAAACAGAGAAAATCAATCACTTGCTTTTTAATTGTAAAAATTTGTATAGTTGGCTCTCTCTTAAAGAAGGATAATATAAACATTAATATACCACTTTACCAAAAAAAAAAAAAAGTTTCTGTTAGGACACAGCACGCTAGGGATCTTTACATGGTGCCATTTTCACCTCTCTATTTGCATTATAACTGCTGTTTCTCCTAAACTCGCAATTAAGCATTTAATTTTTTTTGTATACATCTTTTTAATTGTTCATTGATTGGTTCATTCATTCATCTGCTCCTTCCTTATTTATTAAGGACCTCTGAGTGCCAGGCATTGTGCTAAGAGACACCAGTTAATACAGCAGAGTAGCAGCACTCAAAAGAACCAAAAAGCATAAAAATCCTAATATGCCAATGTGATTAATGACTTGATAAAATATAACTGGCCAGCTGCAGTGGCTCATGCCTGTAATCCCAGCATGTTGGGAAGCCAAGGCAGGTGGATTGCTTGAGTCCGGGAGTTCAACACCAGCCTGGGCAACATGGCAAAACCCCATCTCTATTAAAAATATAAAAAATTTAGCTGGACATGGTGGTGCATACCCGTAGTCCCAGATACTCACGAGGCTAAGGTGGGAGGATCACCTGAGTCCAGAAGGTCAAGGCTACAGTGAGCCAAGATTGTGCCACTGCACTCCAGCCTGGGTGACAGAGCAAGACCTCATCTCCAAGAAAGAAAAAACAGTAAAAAGAAAAATAAAATAATCCAAGGAACTGTGCTAGGAAGTTCTGCGAATAATTACTGTATTCATCTGCTAGGGCTACCATAACAAAGTACCACAAACTGGGTGGCTTAAACAACAGAAATTTACTCTCTCCAAACCTGGAGATCAAGGTGGCAGTGAGGTCATCCTCCCTCTAAAGCTTCTTGGGGAGGATTCTTCCTTGCCTAGTCCAGCTTCTGGTAGCCCCAGGCATTGATTGGCTTCTAATGCAAAACTCTAATCTCTGCCTATGTGGTCAGAGGAGCATCTTCTCCCTGTGTCTGTTTGTGTCCTTTTTTAAATGAGGACACCAGTCATAGTGGATTAAGGGCCTACCGCCTTCCCTGAGGACAGTGGGTGGTTGCTGAGAGTGTGTGCAGGTGTGTGCAGGGAGGTTACAATCACAGCCTCTGCCATGTGAGCAAGAGGAAGAGCAGCTGCTTTTATGTAAAGTTGGCCACCCCCAATCACCCAGCGAGTATTCAGATAAACTGGTCTCCCTTGATGCTGCATTTATGCTCCTACCATCTGCTCAGGTGGAACAATTTTGGGAAATCCTGAGCTAGAAATACAAGGTGTGGAGAAGGGGCAACTGCCTGGCTTGCATGCCATAGACTGTTGGAAGTCAGTCCCCTTCCCAGATTTGGCAAATTCTACTGCAGCTGAGGAGTCCTGTGCCTGGACAAGCTTCCACCCTGTCCCATCCCAGTTAGGTGGTGAGGGCTACCTCCCTCTCAGCCTTCCACAGGCAAGGCTGCGCTAGGGAAAGCCTGTCTTTTTTTAACTGCTGGACGGCCCATTTTATCGTCTACAAGTTGGAATACATGTTTTCTGGACCTCAATTTGTCCTTTTATTCCAAACCACAAATATGATGTCCTGGAGAAGAAAAAGGAGGGAAGGGTGGGGCAAGATCACCAACGATGTTATCCTTCAAGCCAGACCCTTGGCCCTGATGGTGCAATGCTCTTTCCGCTTATTGCTTTGTTACCCTCAAACCTTTAAACACACAACACATGCTTTGTTGATGGTGGTGTTGAGAGTGGTGGTGGTCTACACATTTCATCACTCGGCAGCTTCGGTCGACAAAGGAAATGGTTTTCTTGAGTATCTCCCTGTTGATCCCTTCTTTTCCCCCTCAACTTCAGAATCTGGTTCCTAGGAAACAAGATTCTCACGACCTTTGTTTCTTGCCATAATTTCCCCAAATATCCTGACTCTCCTATCTCTCTCACTCAGTATATGGTCTTCTGCCATTATAGATCTTAGCTAGGCATTCAAAAACAAACATCTCAAAAGATAAATTACTAAAAAATATTATCTTTCATAGATTTACACTCCTGTGAGCAGTATCTACAGATGAGTATGTTAACTCCAGCCAGTCTGCATATTCTTTTCCTCCCATAATGACTATGCTGACTTCCTCTCGAGAACAGTGAAGAAACAGTGAGGAGCACTAGATACCCATCTATTCCAGAGCTTTAGAACCTGATTTTCATATTTTTATAATTCTCTTAGCTGTAAGCAGCAGGAGTTGTAGTCATAAGACAAAGCAACCTACATATATGAGTATTCATGTTAAAAGTAATAGGTGTTAAATAGAAAAATACACCCACCTCTCCACCTAGGAGAGGTTACTTTGCAAGAATCCAAGTATATGAGCCCCAGTTCTAGTACCTGACATTTTCACTTATGCAAGGTTGCAATCCCGTAAGCAGTCCCTTTCCTGTTTTCCTACCATACTTTTCATTCTTAGAGTTGGTTTAATATAGATAATATAGATGTTAGTTGGATGTTGTTATGCTTTGGGTCTGTGTCCCTGCCCAAAATCTCATGTCAAATTGTAATCCCCAATGTTGGAGGTGGTGCCTAGTGGGAGGTGATTGAATCTTAGGGGTGGATTTCTCCTTTGGTGCTGTTCTCGTGAGAGTGAGTGAGTTATCATGAGATCTGGTTATTTAAAAGTGTGTAGCACCTTCAGGCCTTCTCTTCCTCCTACTCAGTCAGCTTCCTCTTCGCCGTCCTCCATGATTGAAGCCGAACAGATGCTACAGTGCTTTCGGTAGAGCCTGTGGAACTATGAGCCAGTTAAGTCTCTTTTCTTTACACATTACCCAGTCTCAGGTATTTCCCTATAGTAATGCGAGAATGGACTAACACAGATGTATTCCTCGGACCCTGTATCCCTGCCATTAAATATTTTATCTTTATAAGAAAAAAACCACGTGTTCAAAAATAAATCCAGAACACCATGCAAGTGTGTATACCAATCTAGGTAATCTGTACAGCACAAGGCAATTGAAGACATGGCAAACACTCATTTGTCAGCTGTTCTCAAGTTTCCAGTTATTTCAGGAATGTTTATATTCTATCAGTATAATGATATAATTCATGATCATCTGGAGTATACTATTCTATGATAGATGCGTATTTTTGATACTTCCAAGGTGATGCTTAAACTTTCTTGCTCATTCATAAACTACAGTTATAGCATTAATTATAATGAATACTCAGAGTTCTTTGTACAAATGTATCCTGAAACTGAGCCCACAGCGTTACTGCACTAAGAGTAGTGCAGTACCTTTGACTTTTACACTAGAGTACAAGTCACTAGAATAGCTGAAAGTTCCAACATGTTCTGGGATTTTCAGACTTGAAGTCCAACAGTGGCATGGAAACTACTCAAAGACTATCCTTACCCACAATGGTGAGATTCAGTGTAGCTGCAAAAAAGTTGAAATAATGATTGTAATGGATAAGCAATGAGAATTGAGCCACATACCCCAAAGCTTGCAGAGGTGGTGGGCAAAAGAAGATGCTGAGCTCTTAGCAGCCAGAGTGTACACTCCAGTGGGGTTGAATTTCCTCTCAATGCTAAATGCCATGGGAAATTACTCTGCATTCACTTCAGTAAAAGACAACATCCAAACCAGTGCTTTTCAGACCTTACTGTGCAAAATAAATCACCTGGTAATTTTCTCAAAAAGAAGGTAACAGACTTCAGTATGTCTGGGGTGGGGCTTTCAGCTTTCAATTCCTCATTTCTAAAAGTTTCCAGGTGATCTGATGCTGTTGTCCAGAGGCCATAATTTGATGACCAACAAATATTTCAACAAACCACAGAAAATTCCATTTTCAGTCTGGGAAAGAACTTGGCATGACATTATCTATCTCAATTGAAAAATTGAGAATTAACTCTTTCTACTTTTGCCTAAACTATAGTGTTAGAAAAACATATGTTTAAAAAAGTAAACTATTGATTAATAAAATAAAATAAATTCCTGTTCAGAAGGCTATAAAATCAACAACTCTGTTTGCACCCATACTAATAAGAACAAATTTGGAAAGCCAAGATTCCTGATCTCGTTCCAAGGAGTTTATTCTTAAGAATGAAAAGCCAGTGTCAATAAATATGGTTAGCTCAGCTCTAACAAAGAAATGAGCAGCCATGTAACTGAAAGCAAATTTATTGGCTCCCCTGCCTAATTGTGTGTGTGTGTGTGTGTGTGTGTCTAGGTACCTCATAGTCCAGCTACTTGAATTTAGTGTCACCTCATTTTCTATTCTGAATTTTCAAAGACTTAAGTACAAACTAAATGTAGTTAGACAGAAGCAAAGAAATTAGGCCATGTCTCTTCTTAATTTCTAGTAAGCAGGTGGCCTCCTGTTTTAGCAGACTTACACTTACACTTACCTTGCAGCAAAAATTCCTTTCAGCAAAAGCACTCTGAGATTTATTGAAGGGGGCTTCTTCTTGCCTTTTGCAGAAAGCACAGAGCAGCCAGCTCACAAGGTGAGCAAAATGCAGTCTGGAATTTTCTTAGAACTCAGCTGAAATTACACAACTGGCTTGAAAGGCAACCATTTTGTTGCAGAAGGCTCTGTCACCATAGAATTAATGTTACAACAGAGATCTTTCCCCTAACAGCGATAGTGTTTTTTAAACATAAGAAAATAACTTTTTTTCTCAGTAAATATAATGACTTTGGAATTACACAAGGATGAGAATGAATGCAGCAGGACTTGGTTTGGTATTGAAAAAAAAATTTTAAACCTGGATATAAAATATATATATTAACCATGGGTAAAGAGAACAATCTAGAATGAGAGAATAGAAAACATATTTCCAATTCTAGTGAAAATAGCTACAAAAAATCCCAAAGTCCATGTGTGTAATTAGTCTCCTGGTTCCTTGAAATCTAAACTAAGAAAACAAAAACTCTAAAAATGAATTCTTTTAAAATTCATGGTACCCCGGTAGTCAGGGCTCATCTCAAAATTGGTTACTCATATTCTCACTGAATAGGAGTCATAGGTCTGTTCAAAAGGCTTTATAATTTAAAAAAAAAAAGTCCCCAATACTCTCACACCTCCTCCTCAATACCATTTATGTAGTCACCAAAATTGGTCCTTCTGATCTGAGAATTACCTCTTTTAGCCAATTGAATTTTAGTTTAATCAGCTTATCCATCCATCCAACCATCCATCCATCCATCTATCCTTATATCATTTATTTATTCAGGAAACATTTACTAGTATCAACTATATGTCCAGCTCTGCTAAACATGAGGGATAAAGGCAAAGTAAGACAACTTCTAGTTTGTGTTTCCTTCCCTGCACCATCCAGACTAATTTAATCACTTCCTCGTTTGTACTCCTGATGCTAATCCATATACTTAAAAAATCAGCTGAGTAGCCTGTAATCCCAGCATTTTGGAAGGCCAAGGCAGGCAGATTCCTTCAGGCTAGGAGTTCGAGACTAGCCTGGCTAACATGGCAAAACCCCATCTCTACTAAAAGGCATGGTGGTGTATGCCTGTAGTCCCAGCTACTCAGGAGACTGAGGCAGGAGAATCGCTTGAACCTGAGAGGTGGAGGTTGCAGTGAGCTGAGATTGCACCACTACACTCCAGCCAGGGCAGCAGAGTGAGATCCCTTCTCAAAAAAAAAAAAAAAAAAAAATTCAACAGGGTAAAAAAATGGTGTTAAAAGCCTTGTGAACACTAAAAGCCTTATTTCAAATTTTTATGAGAATGAGAAGAATCAGTCCATCTCCAGTCTAACTTTTTTTACACATCAAATTCCCTTTTATGACTTTGGGCTCCCAGAGGAAGCAATTCTGTTTATTTCACTTACCAAGTCTCCCCAACTTCTAAATATATTAGACACAAATGTTGAATGAATGAAGGAATGAATGAATGCATTTTATTCCTGAGCATACTGCACAGTCTGGCACAGATTATTTATCCTACAGAAATATTGCTTGGATCCAATGTCTTTTTTCTTGATATACTCCCTTATTTGAGAGGATCTTATTCTCCATTACATTCCCAAGAAGAGGTGCATGAAACAATTCATAAATTTAGTGTCTACTAGACAGCACAAACTTAGAAATTCATCATTGGAAGATAGTTTGGCAAGTCTCTTCTGCAGAGAAGCATGTCAAAGGATAGGAGTGACATATAGGAGAAGTTTATAGGCACAACATGTTTGGAAGCCGGAACATGGGCAAATTGTCCAAATGTTAGGAAGTCTCTTGGTAAAGTAGACATGGTCAAGTAGTTGTCCACTTTGTTCCCTCCCCCTTGTAAATGGGCACCAGGACTCCAGGCTGGGTGTAGTGCTTTAAGGTTTGTGACTGCCAGAGGTACATATTATGCTTTGATTCAATTATTCTGAGACTATTGAGGCCTTCACAGAGAATCATAGCCTTATAAGAGGTTTTCTGTTTTTCCTAGTCTTTTTTATTTCTTACTGTATATTTACTTTTTAATCAAAATTACATGTGTTCATGGCTTAAAAATGAAAATTGTTCTACAAGTCTCATTTTTTAAAAATCCCAACAATCTTTTCTCACCTGTTGCCCAACTACCTTAACTTTTAACTATTTGTTTGGATTATATCTATGTTTGCCTAAATAATGTGCTTGCGCTGTTTCTTCATAATTTTTAAACTCTTTATAGAAGATTAAAATTTTGATTTTTTACCTCTTCTTCTTCGAAGAAAATACACACACACTCAAATACATATGCGTGTGCTCCTTTCCCCACATTATTTCTATATAATTATATTATGATGTTTGGATTGAGAGACTGTTTTACATTGCTCTGAGTCTGGAACATACTATTCACAGTTGAGCCATGTAGTGTACTATTATTACATTTCTATTCTTATACTACATTTTTGTGTCCCTGGAATTAGTAATTTTTTACTTTTTTTATTTGAAGAGGCACTGCTTAGTTTTTGTGTGCCAGTTACTAATTGTACACACTCTTTACCAGAAATGTAAATCTTCTTATAAGAGACACATCAGTCTGCTATTTATTCTTCTTTTTTGAGATATTTCTACAGAGCCCTCTGCCATCCTGCTCCAGTTTGGAGTTAATATTCTCTATATTTACCACTGAGATGTCATCTTGGGAACTTCCTTTGCCATCGTCCTGGGAGATTTCCTTGGTGCCTGTCTGTACTTGATTACTTATTTCTTGGACCCAATGTCTTTTTTCTTGATATACTCCCTCATTTGAGAGGATCTTATTCTCCATTACATTCCCAAGAAAAGGTGCAAGAAGGGAAAATTTGTTAACCTTGAATGTCTGACAGTGTCCTTATTTTATCCTCTCAATTAATTGATGCTATGGCTAGGTATAGAATAGTGTATTCAAAATCATACCCTCCTCAGAATTTTGAAGACAGGCATTAATCATTTCTCTCTTCTTTCCAGTGTGGTATTGAGAAGTCTTATGCTGTTTTGAATCTTGGTTATTTCTTTACTTTCTGAAAACTTTACAAAATTTTTTCCTTGTCTCTAGTATTCCGAAATTCAAGAATGATGTGCTTGAGGCTTGGGTCTTTATTATCCATTGTGTTGACACTTGGTAGTACTTTTAATGTGAAACCTCATGTACTTCACTTCTCAAAACTTTATTTTTTGCATTTCTTGGATTTTTTCCCCTGTTTTCTTTCTTTTTTTTTTTTTTTGTATGTGTGTGAAATTCCTGTCATTTGATTTTAAGCCTTCTGGATTAACACCATATTTTAAGAATGTTTTTCCCTCATGAAGTTTTTCTGAACCTTGTCTTTTAGCTTATGTATTGAGCTTTTCCTTTTTCTTATACATATTTTTAATCTCTAGATTCCTTTTATAAGAATGTTCCTTTAAAAAGACTTTATCTTATTTCATGAATGTAATCAATGTTTTTGAAGTGTTCTCACTGCATTGTCTTTTTAATTTCAAATTTCTTTCTCTCTCTTTATTTTCATCTCTGAGTTTCAGGTTGGCAGATTTCCTAAAATTACTGGTCATCTTTGCTTGTCTGCATACAGATGAGTGGGCTGATAAAGTGCTGTTGGAAGATCTTTGTGGGTGGGCTTGTTGTTAGATGAAATTTACTATAATCCGGTTGGGCATTTCATGGAGTAACTCATGACTATAAGTATTTGCAGTTGTCCCTTATCTTCTTCAACAGTCAGGTTCTTCAGGGAAAAGTCTTGTAACCTATTGCCTAAAAGGTATTATCCTGGCTGCTTAAACATGAGCATCATGCAAAGGAGGATGAAAGTGGAGGCTGTCTGATAGTTTGGCATGTAAACTTCCATTTTATTTCTCTATTTTCATCAAACTCTTGTCTTGAAGCCAGCTTGCACAGGCTCACAAAAAGCTGATTGTGTGCATCTTTTCCCAACTCCATGACAGAGACTTTATGCTGTTCATTTGAGATTAGCTTTGGTAGGAGTATTTACACCACTGCAATTGACAATGACTGCAAGTTAGAGCCCCAGTTGCTCCCACCCTCCAAGCTGATCGTTAAACATGCGAGTGCACCACCAAATACACGATACCTGCTGTGTATGGTGTTTCCTATGCTAGAACTCCTCTTTTTTTACCCACTTGAAGAAATACACTTGTCATCATCTGCCAGGGTTGGACAAAGGAAACGTAATCACAGGATCATGTAGAGTGAGAGAGGGAATCCAGGGTTTTACTGTGTTTTAAACAGGCTTTTACACCATTGCCTACTGATAGCTCTCTTTTCACCCCCACTTTGAAAAGCATTTGCCACCACCATTCCTGGTTTTCTGAAATGCAATTCAGTTTGCTTCCTGGTTTCACCCACTGACAACATAGATTTCAGCTTTCTGGGATCTGCCAAGTCAGTGACCATTTATCCATCTGCTTTCCAACTCGCAAATTTAGTCTTCTGTTGCCCCTGCTCCTCTTTGTTGAAGGTTTATATATTTTTTAACCTCTTATAGTCCTTTTAGTAGTTTGAGGGAGGAGCAATGAAAATGTAAGCTCAATCTGCCTTCTTCATCCAAAAGTCTAACTGAAAGGTGCATGTTGTGTTAGGGGCAGGCCAAGAGTCCTGAATAGTCCACAATTGCTATTTCCCTGGGCACTGGGCAGCCTCATAGTCAAGGTTGCCTGTCTTGGACTACAGTTAATAACTTTGCCAGGCATGGTGGCTCACACCTGTAATCCCAAATACTCGGGAAGCTAAGGCAAGAGGCAAGAGTGTCACTTGAAGCCAGGAGTTTGAGACCAGCCTGGGCAACATGGCAAGACCTCATCTCTAACTGTAATTTGTAGCTTTGCCAGGCCAGGCATAAACAGCCCCAATGAATGGTCAAGACTATAACTGAGGGCGGGGTGAGAACTACATTAAGTGAAAATGAAGTCCTCATGTATAGGTAAGCATTTGCCTCACTGTATTCAAGTCTTCATCAACTACTACAAGGTAACTCTTTGACTTCCTGAAATTGTACTCTTATTGGTCTTTGTAAAATACTTTTTTGTCTTAGAAAATTTTTCACGTATCAGGGCAACCGGAAGAGACCATGTGGATTTGAGCCATGACCTGTCAGTCTATAAACTGGTTAGAATGTAGTTGGCAATTGAGAAATAGGTAATCTTGCTCCTGCTTCATGTAGCCCCAAGGGTCACACCATTCATCTTGGTAAATTCGGGTTTTCAAGTTCAAAAAGTGAGGAGGAATCTCAGCATGAATAACTCTGAAGAACAAATGGCATTTCTGGGCAGATCACTTAACGTAAACATATGGTGGGCAAGTAGAAAGCCTTGCTGATTGCTTTTATTCTGTACTCCGTGCACTCGCCAGCAGCGAGTGTAGGATGGCTGATTACTGTGGATTGGAAAAACTCTCCATTTTTGGTTACGAGATTGACAACAATTTCTGAGACAAAAGCATGCCTGTTGCTGCAGGCAGCCATGCAGTGCCAGAGCACAATTGGAAAACACACTCTAAGTTGTCAGCCCAGACGCTCAGGTGATTTCGTTCACAGAGAGCTGATGTGTGATATGGTGGGGTGTTTCAGGCCAATTGCTACAATGGATTTCCTAATTTCACTTCTGGGAGAACAACTCTTCTGCAGAGAGAGAAGGGAGAGGCATCCACCCTCTTAGGAAATAACTTTCAAGTGTGGAAATCAAAACAGACAAATGATGTCATTAGAAAAAGTTGTAGGGGTGGAAGAGTAAGCTGTCAGTCCACGATCTAAGTCTACACAATTGGAGTTAGAAATCTGCAGGTCCTAACCTCTGTTCCACCAAGTTCTAGTTCGTGTTGGGCAGCTGACTTTCTCCAAACCTCTTTCTTCTCTTCTGTAAATTGGAGGTAATAATAAGAACTACCTGTTTAAGCTGCTGTGAAAAGCAGGTGAAAAAGGAGACAAAGCTCTTAGCCTACAGCTGACTCGTAAGCTCCTTAAGTGTTTGCTATTATTGGCTATGACTGTGGTTAGTATGTCAGCCCCTAGTCAGCTAGAGCCATACCGAAGTGGCTACTTGTGAAGCTGTAGCCCAAGGAGGCAGTCTACTTTCTAGGGGAGCATTAGGGCTGCTACGTAGCAAGCAGAGAATGACTTAGTGAACCCGAGGAAGATGCAGAGTTGACATTAAATATTTACTAAGCATGCACAGCGTACAAGAAAGCAGATGGATTTATCTCCAGGAGCGCTTCACTTACGACAAGGCACTAAACGTCCATCTGAAGCCTGAACATATCCTCATTTAATCACTAGTGAGAAGGTACTGTAGGAAGCATGTTACATTTCCTTAATGCCTGCCAGGGCTGAATCTTGTCCTATCACTTTCTCTCCCCTCTGCTTTACACCCACACAGTTCACTGGCAAAGCCCTGCATCTCCAAGATAAACAGCCACAGCCACAGTGGATCTTGGCTTCAGCACACAGGCTTGTTTCATCAAATCCACACACACAGCAAACATATTGCGTGGAAAGTCCCCAAGTTCAGAGTTGGGTTGGAGCCTCTGCTCCTGTCTAGGCAGTTTTAATTTGAATTTTTGAAACGGAAATATTCTCGTGTGTGTGCATGTGTACAAGTATGCGTATGTTAGTGCATATGCAAGGGCACTTGTATTCACCTTAAGAATAGAACTAATTAACCCACTTTTTCTTTGAATACTAGTAATTATTACTATGGCATTTCATTTTGGATTCCATCACATCCTATGAACAACATTCACTAACGCTGAAAATACAAGGTATGCCTTAGTATAAACACCTTGAAACTTCTCATGGAAGATAATAATGGTGATCTGTTTTTTTCTATGATGCTTCCTCTTAGTCTGCATGATCTTTTTTTTCTTTTTAAATAGACTTTATTTAGAGTAGTTTTTGTTTCACAGCAAAACTGAGCAGAAGGTACAGATATCTCCCAGATACTCTCTGCCCCTGCGCATGGATAGCCTCCCCTGATTATTGGCATCCCCCCAAAAGACTGGTACATTTGTTACAACTGATGAACCTATATCGACACATCATTATCACCCAAAGTTCATAGTTTACATAAGGGCTCACTCTTGGTGTTGTACATTCTGTGAGTTTGGACAAATATAGAATGAATGATATATAACCATGGGTTGTTTTAATAGTTCTCTTTTCAATTTGGCCTTACCAAATTGAAAAAAAAAATGCACACTAGAAGAGATCGCCACGTTCTGCAGGCAGAATTGTCTCAGCTAAGGAACACAGAGCTACTCTTTATGCAGAACATTGCTAGTCATATAAGAAGCCTCTATTTTTTTGGAACTTCCTTCCCACAGGTCTTCACTGGACATTATCAATAAATACTTGTCTGTATCAGGAGTAGAATGTGCTTTGTTATTCTTTTCCTCTTATGTAACCGGTCGCTTAGCATCTTCTTTCTCAACCATGTATCCTTAACCAAGCTGACTCCTCTTCTTTCCAAGGACAAATCTGTACATTGGCAGCTTGGGCTAAACAGAGCATTGACTGGCGCCTGACTCTGCTGCCATTTCTAGTTGCCTCCCTTCGCTCTCCGGAGCCAGTGCATCCCCTGCCTTCCTCTTTCCACTCCCCTCCTGCTCCTGCATTCTGTGTCTTGTCTTTTGTTACTGCCCCCTAACTCTGGAACCTACTTTCTTACCTCCTTATTCACCATCAGGTGCCTCTGTTGCTTTCAAACCATGAATTTCTTCTTTTATTCCCATGAAAACAAGCCTGGGATATCAGGTAAACCAAGATCTGCTCAGCTCAATGCCATCCTTCCTGGGTACCTACATGGACTCTGATTGTAATGTTATTTCTTTCCTCTCTAGATTTTAAGGACTGAGAAAGCTGTCATTTTCATTAGGCTCTATTATATTTTCACAATACCAGATATTTCCTAAACTCTAACCAACATGAGAATGGATATGAAATGTACTATCTCATTTGCAAGATGACAAATCAGGTAAATATGAGCATTTCTCTATTTAGCCAGTGGGTAAAAAAGTTATTACAGATGATCAAAGCAGGACTATTCCTAGCCACTGGTGGGCTATTGCTTTACACTCAGCCAAAGTTACGGTGCTCGATGGGGAGGAATGATTATGAAGACAGAGGTAAGAACAACTGCCAATATGAACATACATTCTATAAACACAGCTTACATTACCTTCATACATTCAGAACTTAAAAATCTCACCCATTCACAGACAAAAATCATTTCTCTAAGTATCTATGTCTGGAATAATATAAAGTGAACAGACAGTGCATTCAGCAGAAATAGTGTTTGAAACTTCTCATGCTTCCTGCAACCTGCCTACTTTTCCAGCAACCAAAGGAGCAAGAAAGCCAACCATAGTGGTTCATCAACCTTTCTAAGTTTCCAGACGCTGTTCTTGTCTCTGTTTGGATAACTGCCATTATTTGCTGTTTCCAATTTAATCTTGTACCTAACACTCTCTTCCAGATACTGTTGACCTCTGCCATTCCTACCAAAGTATACAAAACAAAAAGAGGTCTGCTTTGGTCCATAGCACAGCAGGAACCTCCCATGCCATTCACAGACAGATCCAATGGGAGTTGCCTTTTCAATGGAGGGATGTCAGTATGACTTTTCTCGAGAAAGAAATAGCCAAGCCAGAAGTAGCCTGCAGGGCTTCTGTTTGGTCTTTCCCAGCTCATCCTCACCCATCAATGCTCTTGTTGGGTGACTGGCCATGGTCCCCTGGGAACAACACATCCTGAGCATCCCAGATGGCTGCTTTTTGGCTTTGGGTATGAGGGGAGATTAGCCATGCATTATAATGAAAATTCTACAATGTGACTTTGGATTCTGAACAGGGGAAAAGCTTCTCTAAAGTCTGAGCTTCAGGCAATTTTTCTGTCTCAATTATCCCCACAGGATTAAGGGTCTTCCCTCCATACAACCCTCTCCATCGGTCTCTTCTTTCCCAGTGTCCTTTCTGAATGCCTATCAATCAAGTGAGATCCCTGGCCAATGGCACACTTCCTGTGCTCTTTTTTCATTCATAAATAATATCTGTAAGCTGCAAACCTCATTTCATTCTTAACAAATAGATGCTTTCATGCCTAATGCTTGGATGGAATATTAGTGAAGTGTTGTGGGGCTTTTTCTTCACAATGGACTGGATCTGTTGTCGGCAAAGCTTTTCTCTTTTAGAAAGTGGAACCCTTTCTGCCAGTAAAGCCTGACATGGAAGCCTGCTATACACATCTGATAAAAAAGCAACTGTGCCAGTGAGAATCAAGGTAGATCAATAGCTTGGTCCGCCTTGCCTTGTTTCAGCGAGCAGCCCCCAAGAGAATCAGGCAGAAGTCTTATAGCACCAGAGGGCGAGGACTCAAGAACTCAGAACTAGACCACTTGGCAGGCTCTTTTCTGAAACAAACTGTTATTTCACAATATAGTTACAAGGTCCAGTTCCAAACACCATCCAATGCCCCTATCTTTTAGTTTTGTTCCATGGAAAAGTAATGGTAGCTTCAAATATATAGGTTGAGGAATGAGCCACGGAATATGAGCTGCCAACTAGCTATGAAATAACGTGTGTGGTTAACATCAAGGCCCATGCCCTCACTTCGCACGACAATTGATCACTGAAAGCCACTGGGCACCTGCATCCTCAGTCACCTGGATTCTTCTTCCTTGGACACTTTTTCTTCTTACCATCCTCACTCTTGTCTCTTAAAGACCCTTTTGTGCCCTTATTTTCTTCATATCTTCCCTGATCTCTCTTTTCTCTCTTTTCATTCTTTTCTCTCTTTCTTTCTCTTTTCTTTCTTATCATGTTGCTTTTAGCCTTTGTTTAGCTTGTATACGGTTCTTCAGGATCAGCCAGACCTCGCCAGGTTACACTGCAATAACACACATCCCCCAAATCTCAGATGTTTAAAGCAACGAAGTTAATTTTAGAGTCATTCCACACACCTATCACAGGTTGCTCATTAGAGTTGCTCAGGGATAGAGGCTGATGGAGCAGCCATTTTCTCAACTGTTGCAAAGTGAGCACGTAGGGAAGCTTGCATTCTATCTTGAAGCTTCTACCTAGATATGAAATATGCATCACTTCCCATGTGTTTTATTGCTAAAGCAAATTACACAGATACAATTCAAATTGGTGGGGGAAGCACAATGCTACCTTGTGCTTGTAAGGTTAGAGAGTCCAAATATTTAAAATTCCCCTAATGAGTACCACAGTCATTATGGAACCTTCACAGCTATATATGAGGGTCCCTCTCAATACTTTGCTTCTAATGTTCTTTCCCTCCAGCCCTGCCACATGGCCTTGGGGTTCCTGTTTGAGGTCTTCCTTCTTTCCTCCTCATCCTTGCTGTCATATAGTGACTGTGCCAAGAGTAATTATAAGAAGTATCACTTAGAGACAAGGAGAGGATCTTCGTGCATAATTTCTGGGACAACATAGTAATAGTCCTCTAAGCAGAAGAGAAGGCAGTATCAGGATCCTACAGGTGTCTGGCCCTAGCTCAGACCCCTCCTTTACTGAGTTGCAATCCTAGGAGACACTGCTCATTCCCACCTGTCGCTGCTAAGGCAAGGCTGCTAAAGACTCATTCAGAGCAGCCTCTCCTTTTTCCCGCTCCACATGGCACCACATTAATAATCATTTCAAGACAGCTGGGAACGGTGGTTATGCCTGTAATCCCAGCACTTTGGGAGGCCAAGATGGGCAGATCACTTAAGGTCAGGAGTTAGAGACCAGCCCGATCAATGTGGCAAAATCTCGTCTCTACTAAAAATACAAAAATTAGCCAGGCCTGGTGGTGAGTGCCTGTAATCCCAGTCACCTGGGAGACTGAGGCAGGAAAATCACTTGAATCCAGGGGACAGAGATTGCAGTGAGCAGAGATCACACCACTGCACTCCACCGTGGGTGACAGGGCAAAAATCTGTCTCAAAAAAATTAAAACAAAGCAAAAAACTCATTTAAACATTATTCCTCCATAGCCCTCATTGAACTATTCAAAAATAAGTCAGGGTAAAACCATTCCCACTATACTTTATAAATATAGAGTAATTGAACGAAGCAAAAATAAAAGAGGGTTTACTCCATATCGATCATAGTTAGAATGAATCTGAGGAAGTAACTGCATTGTAAAATTATGAGGAAATCGTTAAGTTGAAGCCACATCATAGCTGTCAACAAAACATTATCTGGGAATTAAAGAAAGGTGAATACGTTTATTTGCGTACAAGCATCATTCATTTCATCTGTAAACCAGAAGCCAGCACAGCCATCAGACCTGCTTCCTGCTCTCCACCTTGCTGAAGAGTCACTTACAGTTTTGTACGTTAGACTCCCCTCCTATTTCAATGGCACAGGGATTTGGGGGATTTAGGAAGTGTTGATGACGGGAAGGTGTTTCAAAGAATTCTGTTGTGTTGTCAAGAGTGCTGAGACCCAAATCAGCTAATGGCTATGTGGTATGCTCAAATACAACTTGGCCTAATGCTGGGAGTGGTTACAGGTAAATAGCTGCTTATATGAGATGACAAAGGACACAGGGAAAGTTTCTCATATGCCTCCCTCAGTGTTGACTATGTTGACACAACTTTAAGACAAGGTAATTATTCCTTTAGGATTTTTTTTTTTATTTTTTATGTTTTAGTTTTCAAGAAGAACCAGTAAAAAAATCAAGTATAGCTGGGAGCCACAACACTCATTTTTAAGCTATCATGGACTAACACTATGTTGCAGAGGTAACTGACATGATAAATCTGGGCCAGGTAGCTAGGTAAGAAGTAAGTTCACGGCCCTAAGAGGATGTGAGCTGGTGCTTCTTGGGAAATTGGAAAGACCAAAGACAAGACCTGCCACCTTCTCATTTTTTTCCTGAGGAACAGCTCTGATTTTTCTCAAGGCAAACTAGAAAAATGTCTAAGATAAAAAAACAAAACTGATCTCTTCCCAAAAGCATGTCAGTTGCATTGCCTGAGCTCCTAGCTATATCCCAGATTTCTCCTTAGGGAAAGTCCACAGGTTACAATTCCTTGGGGAGGGTCCCTTTGAGTTGTTGGTTGGTGATGAAGGACAGGAAGCGGAAGTGGAGGTCAGGCTGAGAGGAGACGCCTAGGAAAGCGGGGGACACAGAGCAAAGCGGCCGTGGAGGCACGCCTGACCAACACAGAGCCAGCCACAGACTCTTCCAAGCCTCCTTCGAGGGGGTCAGTGAGGGGAGGTGGAAAGCGTAGGGATGAACACCCACACTGTGTGTGGAGGTATGTTTAGCTTTAGGTTTTGATGAACTAACACCTGAGAACTATTGAGTTTTCACAGTAGTTCCAAACACTCAAATATATAACCTAGTGGAGACTGTTTAGACCATGTCCTTGCCTTCAGCATTTGAGTATTCCATTTACAATTGAGAAATCAGAGGTGACTCTATCACCTCAGTAATTATGACAGACAAAGTTTTATGCATTCCAGGAAATCAAGCCCTCCTGGTTAACGAATTTTTAGGATGCAGAATTAATAACTTATCTTTTCTGAACTTTCCTATGAAATCAACCACTTTCTACTGTTTTAGATACAGCTAAGAATAAATAAGTACAGTTATAATAAGCATCAATTCTCATTAAATGAGAAAGCTTTGATTGATAAAGAAACCCTTTGGGTTTTTACCCTGTTTTTTTTTTTTTTTTTTCCTTCTTTTCTCTTTCTATCAATTTCTACCGGTTGCTAGTCATTTTTTTTCTATTTCGTTTTGTAAATTAACCTTCTCTCTGGTTCAGTTCCTTAGGTAAAAAATACTAACCTTACTAGTGCCTTACTTTAGGAAAGTGAATATTCTGAGCTATGAAAGCCAAGGAGAAAAGGTGATCACACAGTGGCCTGCCTCTCCCAGAGTGAATGTGCCAAGGCTCCTCAGACACAGCTCTCCATTCTCTGCACAGCCTCTGCCTTCCATCTGCCTCTGAACAAACAAACAGCCACAGGCAAAATAGTAGCTCACAACTCCAGTTTTGCATGGGAGTGACTCATGTCACAGAGAATGTGAGTCATTCTCTGCTGAAGGGGAGTTTACACTCAGGCTTAGCACAAGCATCCTTTTCCCTAGTCTTCCTCCCTTCCCTCCAAGCTTTGAGGACTTTGAACTCCATAAAATGATCCTGTAGAACAGAAGAGAGTAGTGACAGGGTGTGTGTGTGCAAACTGTCATGTGCACAGAGGCACCAAAGTAGTTGTAGACATTTGCAATTCAAGACTGCAAAAAAAAAAAAAAATGCGTGCTACTTTTAAATGAAGAATATTCAGCATAGAGAACAATTGGAAAAATTCAAACATGCATTATCTCCTCTCAATAAATACTACTTCCTCAAAAGAACTGGCACAGTTGGTTGGGGGCGGGGAGCATTTTCCTACTCTTACGAAGATGGTTTAAATTTGATTTGCATTTCAGATTTTTTTTAATTACTGAACATACATCATGCAGTCAGACCCATCTTATGAAATGCCATCCTTCCTGCCATCCTAGGCACACTCTCATGAGACTTCCTGCAGCGAGAGCTTGTGTCTAAATGTCAGACGTAGGACAGATATAAAGGACAACTCTGATCACAACTCTGGGTCGAAATGATTACCTTTTGGGTTCTTCTCCTATAATCATCTTTTTTCAGAGAGCCTGTAGCTTATTCGTTTGTTCAAAATAAAACACATTATTTTTCATAAGAGAGAAGGAAACTGAGCTTATATGATCTAAAAATGTTAAAGTATAGCCAATATGTATTATTAGAAGCAAATATGTTCTTTTTATAAAAGACAATGCAAAAGCCTTTCTAGACATTATTTTTGTCAGAAGCTGCCAAAGAGAGAGAGAGAGATGGGCACAAGGAGTATTTCTCAGATGCCAAATCAAAGAGAAAAATCTTAGGAGAGATAAACATTATGTCATGTTTCTGAAACTTCCTGATTATACTTAAAGTAGACCATCTGTCCCCAGTGATGGAACTCACTGGATGAGACCTTGAGGAAAGCAACTCTTTGTAAAATTTCTGAAACATTGAATTTGTTCCCCAGTAGTCCAACTTTGTAGCAAATCTGTTACCCAGATGTAAATTTAGAAGCATCTGAGTTCTTGGCTCCCTAAAGGAAGAATTTCAATTTAGAAGAGGCATTATAGACTCTAACAAGAAAAGAATGGCTGAAAACCTAAATTACCCCAAACAAATCGGGATGCAACATAAGGGAAGAAAGTGGAGAATTCAGCATTAGGGAAAGGTGAATATGAGCTGCTCTTACCACTGGGAGAAAAATACTGTTACTGAAAAGAAAAAAAAAAAGAAAGAAAGAAACTCATAAATATGATCCAAATGCTAAATGCATGGTCTGGTTCTTCACCAAGCATGTTCCTAAGCATCATTCAGTGCATGAACAAATTCAAACTTGACATGACATCTACAAAAGGGGTGTGTGTGTGTGTGTGTGCACGCGTGAATGTGTATATGTGTGTGTGCCTGCATGCATGCACAAGAGAGTATATGTGTGTGTGTATCTGCCTGTATATCACCAGTCTTCTACAAAGAGGCAGATGGTAACAGGGAAAAAAAGTTGACAAACAGAGAACCACAATTTAAATTGTGATACGGTTCTTAAGTTGAGTAAAAAATGGGATAGGAGAATTATACAAAAATTCGGCAAGAAAAGCTGGAAGAAAAAACCAGTGGAGGAAATGGTGGAAAGCATCAGGAAGTGGAGCAAACTTGGAAAGGTGAAGTGGGAGAAATGCTGAGTGACAGATGCCAAGTACTTGTAAGGGAGTATGGGTCCAGCCTATGGAAGAAAGCAAAAGAAGGGAACAGCCACTTGTGAAATCCCAAGAGGTAATAGGGACAGAGGAAGTGATGGCTGAAGATCAGGAATGTGGCATCTTTCCTGCCCTCCATAGCTGCTGCCTCTCCCTGCTGTGATGGGGCTGAATGTTGGTAGTGAAATGAGCTGCTCAGCCTCCCAAACCTGCCTCATGGAGGCCTCTGGCCATGGGTATCTTTGGAGTCTCAGGCAATGTCCCCTTCATGTGCATCTGAAGCCGGACCATGCCACACAAGAAGATTCTGTCCACTCCACGCAAAGAAGCCCTCTGAGTGCACTTGGATATGGTGGTTTCAGAATCAAAAAGATTCCCCAAAATGAATCTGACACTTTCACAATGTGCCTAATAGCCATTGTAGTCATGGCAATTATCCCATAAGTAGGTCTTATAAATCACTACGTTGCTTTCACACTGCTAAACCAAGGTTGTAATTTTCTATTTCATTAGATTTATCATAGCTATCATATAGTGAATGCCATATACCCATCAACTAGAATTTTAAAGTGCTAACATTTTGCTGGATATACTTTAATTTTTTAATGTAGTGGTGCTTTTTTTTTTTTTTTTTTTTTTTTTTTGAGATGAAGTCTCACTCTGTTGCCCAGGCTGGAATGCAGTGGCATAGTATCAGCTTACTCCAACCTCCACCTCCTGGGTTCAAGCAATTCTCCTGCCTCAGCCTCCCAAGTAGCTCAGACTACAGACTCATGATACTATGCACAGCTAATTTTCTGTATTTTCGTAGAGACAGGGTTTCACCATGTTGGCCAGGCTGGTCTCAAACTCCTGAGCTCAGGTAATCCACCCGCCTTGGCCTCCCAAAGTGCTGGGACTACAGACCTGAGCCACTGTGTCTGGCATTTAATACAGTATTTAAAGTAAATTCAAGATACTACATTTTACTTCTGAAGACTTTAGTGGCGTCTCTATAAACATTGTTCTATATAATCACAATACCCATACTGCACCTAGCAAAATTAATAAGACTGCATGTTGTATCATCCCAGTTCTCTATTCAAATTTCCCTAGCTGTTGTCCTAGTGTGTTTTCTGACTCATTTATTCAAAGCAGAAGCCAACCAGTGTCCACAAACTGCCTTTAGTCGTTTTTATTCTTTTTTAACCTCAATCAGCCCCATCCACATCTCCTTCCCTGCGTGTTTCTTTTCATGTTTTTGACCAGCAGGAGAGACTAGCGGGGGTCTTGGGGAATGCACTACCTTCTGGATTTGTCTGACTACTTGCTCATCGAGTCATTTATCTTGGTTCTCTAACCCCTGTATTTTCTATAAACTGGAAGTTAGATAAAATTTTGTGTACACTTTTGGCAAAATGACTGCACGGATGCTGCTGCCTACTTCACAGCCAATTGCATCAGGATCCACAGGTGGTTCTACTTTTCGTGATGCTGGAAGTGATTTGCTGGGAAAAGGTAATGGTAACCTGATCAACGCAGCGAGCAAAATCCTACTTCTTCATGCTCAAACTTGACAAACAAACTGCCCACTGGCAAAGTTTTGTATTTACAGCAGTCCCGAAGCCCAGGCAAAGTCTACCTTGGCTCATTTTTTCCATGCCCCACTGCTCTCTCTTTTCTTGGACCCTCTTCATCCAGCTAGACCAAGAGACCATTATTCTGTTTTTTGTGTTCATGGCATGATTGGCAACAGTAAGGGGTAGCATAAGTAGCCACCATCCTCGAGTAGATCTCCAGCACCTAATGTGCCAAAACAGTAGGTATATCTAAGAATAAACTAATTAATATGGGCAAATCTTTCGCTTGATGGGAGAGTGGAGGGTGCTTGTAGAGTAAATATTTGCATCTCCCACCAAATTCCCATGTTGAAGCTGGGCATGGTGGTTCACGCCTGTAATCCCAGCACTTTGGGAGGCTGAGTTAGGCCAATCAGTTGAGCTTAGGAGTGTGAGACCAGCCTGGCCAACATGGTGAAACTCTGTCTTGACTAAAAATACACAAATTAGCCAGATGTGATGGTGCACACCTGTAATACCAGTTACTCAGGACGCTAAGGCATGAGAATTGCTTGAACCTGGAAGGCAAAGGCTGTAGTGAGCTGAGATTGTACCACTACACTCTAGCCTGGATGAAAGTGTGAGACTCTGTCTCAGAAAAAAAAAAAAAATCCCAGATTGAAACCTAACCCCCAATGTGATGGTATTTGGAGGAGAAGCCTTTGGAAGGTCATTAATGGGTCATGGGGGTGGGATTAATGCCTTGATAAGAGATCCCAGAGATTTTCCTGGCCTCTTCCCCCATGTGAGGACACACAGAGAGGATAGCTATTTTGGAACCAGGAAGTGGGCCCTCACCAGACACCAAATCTGCTGATGCCTTGATCTTCAACCTCACAGACTCCAGACTGTGGGAAATAAATTTCTGCTTGTAAGCCACTCAGTGTACGATGTTTTTGTTAGAGCAGCCTGAGCAGACTAAGACAGAGGGCATACAGCAGAAAAGAGAACACAAAGCAGTGGAAATCTTGGGGAAATGAAGGGATGAAAAATGAAAGCAAACATTTTTGGAGACTTTTTAAAGTGATGTCGTTTGGTACTAAGAGTGGAGACCCTAGAATCAGGAGACTGGGATTGACCCTCGAACTGTCTTATTTTCTGCCTGTGTGTTCTTGGGTACCTAACGTAACATCGACGGGCCTTGTTTCCTCATCAGTAACTTCAGATCATAAGGAGACTTTCCTAGTCTGGCTCCTTGGCAAATAACCGTGTGTGAAGTTCTTAGCACAGTACCAGGCACGCAGGAAAAGATCCCCATATAGAGGCTGCTACTGCTGCAAAGTACAGCAAGGCCTTCAGGGCTCATTTTCTTGTGTCTATTTTCCCATTATACTCTCACAAGAGGCTTCTTGGGAAAGTCTGGAGTGAGGAAAACCCATCAGAATCAGTCATTGCATGCAGCTCGGGAGCTTTGGTCAGAAATTCCTCCAATCTGACCTGATTCAAGTGATACAGTTTGGCTCTGTGTCCCCATCCAAACCTCTTCTCCAGTTGTAATCCCCAGGTGTTGAGGGAGGGACCAAGTGGGAGATGATTGGACCATGGGGAGGGGGTGGTTTCCCCATTCTGCACTCATGGTACTGAGGGAGTTCTCATGAGATTCTGGTTTGTTTGATAAGTGTCTGGCATTTCCTTTTGCTCGCTCACTTTTGCCTGCCACCAGTAAGACATGCCTTGCTTCCCCTTCCCCCATGATTGCAGGTTTCCTGATGCCTTCCCAGCCATGTGGAACTGTGAGTCAATTGAACCTCTTTCCTTTATAAATTACCCAGTCTCGGGTAGTATCTTACAGCAATGTGAAAACAGACTAACATAGCAAGTATGGGTCAGAGATAGATGGAAGAGCTAGAATGGAAAACTGTCTCTCCCTCAGTGGCATGGGGCTGGGAGCTTCCCAGATGCAGAATTGTCTCTTTGTCTTCTCTGCCATGGGGATTCTAGGAGCCTGAAGCTCTCTCTTTTCCTCTAAGCACCTTGGGGTACACTATCTGAATTCAGCAGGTCTATGGGTGACGTATGGCACACACATCAATGGAATGACTCCTCAGCCCAGACAGGCTGGGATGCCAACTGCCAGGGAGGAATGTGGGAGTACCCACTGCAGGGCGCTCAGGGGGCTTGGCAAGCAATGGAACACTCTCCTTCTCCTCTGCAATGACTGGCACTAGACTTCCTGGCTCAGTGCGTGCCTCTCAAACAAGAAACCTCCTGTTCCTTTGGGACTTTCATAATGTGGTATTGCATTTCAATAACCAAGGTACTTTGTATTCCATAAAAGGGAAAACCAATAACTTGTACCACACTTACAGTTTTACTCTGATAGGAACTAAAGTTGAAGCTTTTCCATTTCATTGAGCCACCCACAAAAGGGAGAAAGAAAAGCATCGAACTCCTCAGAAAACCCACGTTAGAGCAAAACAACCAAATAAACGTTCACACTGCAGCTTTAAGATCATTTTCCTGACTTCCACTTTTAACTTTTATCTTGTCAGGAGGCTGATCGCCTTCATTTGGGGCAGGTTCTATAGGATACAGCCCTCAAAAGAATGAGATACGAGTCAGCAGATATTTATTAGGCACTTATGACATTACCAACCTTAGTTACCAGCCTTAGGTGAATGTCTCCCAGGAGCTTTAGAAGGCACTTGAGTCAGGAGACATTTCCCCCATCTCTGAAAATCATGAAGAATGTGTGTGGGGAGGGTGAAGGGTTTGGAAGAGAGAAAGAGGACGTTGAAGGTGATCAGCCCTTCTCCCCACCTCCAGCAGAATGGGAAGGCATCCGTCTTCATCTCATTAACAACTCATCAAAACAGCACCATCTGGTCACCTGCTTTACACAGGCAGCCCCTATTTCCATTTTTCACAGCCTTGCATGGAGCAGGGGATAGTGGGGGAAAACAGTGGGCAGGAGTCCTATGCCACGCTCACCATGAATGCTTACAGGTCTGCTGGCACACATTGCCGACGGAAAGGCTTTCTAAAAATAATGATTCATTGTGAGGTGTTTCCTTTCCTTCCATTTCTGTTTTTAATAATCCCTAACTATTTTGGTCTCTTAAGGGCTTCTGGTCATACATTCTGTAGACTCCTGGAAGCCTCAGTAGCTACTAGCCGCTACAGTCCATCGGAACATAATCATTTTATTTATTGATCTCTTTCCATCACCTAAGCACAGTTCCGGGCTCAGGGAAGGTGCTCAGCTGTTTCTTGCTGGATTGAACAGAAATGTTCATTAATGTGAAATGAAGAATTCTATTATATCTTTCATTAATGGAATGTTCACTATGTGTCAGGGATTTCTTTCCCTATGTTATTTCTCTGGCTTCCATCAACTACAATATGAGGTAGTTATCCTCACTTAAGCGTAAGAAAAACGAAGACCACAGAGGTTTCTCGCAGGTAGAAAGTGGTGGAGCTGAGATTTCAATCAGGTCCATCTAGGCCCAAAGTCCAAATTGTAAACACCATAAAATGAAAAGGCAGAAGAGAGGGAGAGAGAAAGAAAAAAGTGGGAAAATGTAAATGTTATCTTTAAGAGACATTTTTTTTGAATCAGAGTCTCACTCTGTTGCCCAGGCTGGAGAGGAGTGTTGCCACCTGAACTGCAACCTCTGTCTCCTAGGTTCAAGCAATTCTCCTGCTTCAACTTCCTGAGTAGCTGAAACTACAGATGCATGCCATTACACCTGTCAAGCTTGTTTGCTTTTGTTTCTGTATTTTTAGTAGAGACAGGGTTTCACCAGGGCCGGGATGGTCTCGAACTCCTGACTTCAAGTGATCTACCTGTCATGGCTTCCCAAGGTCCTGGGATTACAGGTGTGAGCCACCATGTCCAGCCATCATTAAGAGGTTTATAACCTCACTAGAGTAACAAGACACACTCTCATGCAAGAATCAAATCATGCAACACACGGCACAATAGATTGCCTTAAACAGTCACTCGGGTTCAGTTATCAAATGCTAAGAGAGGTCGAAACTGAGGCAGATGAATGCTGCTGTGTATAATCAGGGATGCAGTGAGATTTCAGGTGGGCTTAGAAAGCCTTATGCTTTTAATGGGGGACTGTGAGAAGGGGACTATGATGGGGTGGAAGTGGGACAGGGACAGTGTAACCACACTAGCAGATATACGGCAGCTGGCATCATTCAGTTTTAGATACCTGGCCTCTCTGGAGTGGGTGCTAAGTAGCAATGGGGAATTACAATATGTATGGAGGAGAGGTGGGGAGTGGAAGGGTTACAAGCTTGGCAGACTTTAAAAGATAAGGTAATGCAGTGTGGACGTTAGGTAGAAGAAGCCACTGAACACCCTGATCAAGCAAGTGGTGTGATGAAAGCACACTTCCAAGAAGACTTGGCAGGTGGTGGGCAGGATTCACTGGAGGCAGGGGCCTGGAGGCAGAGAAATCCTCTGATTTTTCAGTCTCCAGGGAACTTGAGGAAAAGCAGAATGTCTCCTTCATTTAGCCATACCTGAGGGCATGGACAGCTCCATGGAGAAGCACAGACAATTGCCAAGGCTGGGACCAGAGTTAGATGTGGGTAAATATTTGCTTTGCCTCAGCTGGAGAAGATGGATTTTTAATAAAGAGGCAGCGTGACTCATGTCACAGAGCAAACCAACAATTCCGGAAAGAGCCACTCCAGAAAATACCGAATAGCAGGCAAAGTCACTTGGTGAGCTTCCAGGAAGGGCTCCCTGACACTTGATACACATACACACATGCATGCACCTGCACACACTTTACATATTCACACACATACATATACATTCACATACACACACATACGTACATGCACTTTGACTGGCACTAGCACCACTCTGACCTGTGGTGTCACTCTGAGCCCGACAGCGTCTCCTGAGCACACCATGCTCTGCTCTCACCCTCATCTCAGAGCCCTTGCAGATGCAGCTTTCCTGAAAGCAGTGCTGTGTGTTGAGTTGTGATTAGAGGAGACCGAGGGCTAACTAGATTGTGCTCTGTGACACTCTCACAATGAAATCTACCACGGCATCTGCAGAAGGCAGAATTCTGAGGTGCCCTCACCCAGGGTCTCTGGCACACAGTATCCTGCCCTGTGTGATTCTTCTCCTAGGGGCTGGAGGACCTCGACTTGCTTCCAACCCATGGAAGATGGCAAAGGAGATGGGATGTCACTCCTATAATGATGTACCATCACTATATATACATGACTTGCAAGTAGACAGAGAAAGAGACACTCTCTTGCTGGCTTTGATGAAGTCAGATGTTGCATCATGGGGAACCAGTCAGAGGACCGATGGCATCCAGAGCGAGTGGCCCCCCCAACTGACAACCAGCAAGAAAATGGCCACCCAGTCCATAGCCATAAGGAGATGGATTCTGTCGGTAATCTGACCATGAGTTTGCAAGTTGCATTCTCCCTTGGTCAAGCTGCTGGATGAGAACATGGCCCAGCCAATGTTTTGATTACAGCTCTGTGAGAGCTGAGCTGAGGGCCCAGTTAAGCTGTGCTGAGACTTCTGGTTCAATAAATTGTGAGACCGTAGATACATGCTGCTTTAAGCCACTAATTTAGTGGGAATTTGTTGTGTCATGAGAGATAACTAATATAGCCTTCCTCTTCTCATCTTCTGCAGGCAGCCCAATATAGCTGTGCTTATATATGGGGACATAGATCCCCTTAAAAAAAAACTTGGAAGATAAGAGCACAGTATAATGTTAAACATGACAATGCGAAGGCCAGAGTTGTCACTAACTGGCTATGTAAACTTGATCAGGTCATTTTTATTCTCTGGGACCCAGTTCTCTCTTGAATGTGATATAATGAGGTGAGATGGTCTCTAAGTTTTCTTTCAACTCTAATAGATTCTGGTTTCTAAAACCGATGAATGAATAAACAATGTGTGGAGGATCTATTGATGTGGCATGCTTAATGTTATTTTACGCTATCTCATTTTAACTTCAAAAATCTGCATTTCTCAGATTTTTACTGGAATTGCTTGCAAAGATAAATAAACTGAGGTTCAGAGAAGTTTAATAATTTACTCAAGACCACAAGCTCAAAAGTGGGAGAGTGGGAAATCCAACTTTCGATCTTTTGCTGCATTGTGATATGCCAGAGCCCAGGAGAAAGTCTACTGAAGTATGTCACTAGAAGCAATCAGGGAAACAGAGAAAGGGAGGGAGAGACCTCAGAAAGGGGCTTAAAGTTGCAAAAACCGAGTAGAGGGCCATGTAAGTGGTCATTCTATCTGACAGTTAAGACTGAATAGATGGCCAGTGGCAGCTTTGAAAAAGCTAAATCATCAGGAAAGTTCATCAGAGGTCATTTTAGAGTACAGACAAGGGAATAAATTAGGAATTTAGGAGAGTTATCTTCTACCATGCCGTAAACACGGATTGTTCTAAATTGCTTTTTCTGGCCTAGACCTCTCTTCTTAACTCCAGACTTGTCTCTGCAGCCCTCCTGGTGGTCCCAATTTCCAGCTCAACATATTCAAAAACCAAACTCATGGTTTCTGTTACCCAAGGAACCTTCATTCTTGGCCCTTTACCCCAGTTAAATGACTTGTCATCCACCCATAGGGTTTTCAATCCCAGCAACTCACTTTGCTCATTTCTTACAACTCACTAGTCACATAGACCTACGAATTTCACCTCCTAAAGGTCTTGAATCAATTTTTAACTCATTATCTTAACTCAAATTTCCATCACTTCTCTGCTGGGCTCTTTCAATAGCCTCCTAACTAATCTCCCTGTTCTCCAGCACACCCCTTTAATCCTTTCATAAACAAGTTCATTTTCCGCACTGATTTCAAAGTGAACATTCAAAAACCCAAGTCACAGTTAAAGCCCTGCAAAGAGTCTTTCTAGCACTAAATGGATACATTTCAAACTCCTTGATATGGCATGCAAGACACTTGCTGTCTGGCTTCTGCCTCCTTCTGCACCTACCACACTTCCACACTTCTTGTCCACTGAATTCTTTTTTTTTTTTTTAGACAGAGTTTCTTTCTGTCACCAGGTGCCAGGCTGGAGTGCAGTGGCACAATCTCAGCTCACTGCCACCTCTGCCTCCCGGGTTCAAGCAATTCTCCTGCCTCAGCCTCCTGAGTAGCTGGGATTACAGGCGCGCGTCACCATGCCCAGCTAATTTTTGTATTTTTAGTAGAGACGGGGTTTCACCATGTTGGCCAGGATGGTCTCGATCTCTTGCCCTCTTGATCTGCCCGCCTCAGCCTCCCAAAGTGCTGGGATTACAGGCTTGAGCCACTGTGCCCGGCCTTGTCCACTGAATTCTAACTTTGCTTATTGATAGTTACATATTTGTATTCCTTTGCCTGGGTTAGTCTCTGCAACATCTATGCGCTCAAGTTTTGTCTGTACACTCATCTTTTCAAAGCCCAAGTGTCTCATCTTCTAGGAAGCCTTTTGGGGACCCCTACCAGAGCAGCTTCTTTGCACATGTCCCGGGTATTGTTGACACAGTAGCCTATGGGCTTTAAGTCACATAGAATATCAGGTGCATAACCCCACTAGAGGTGTACGATAGGATGCACACCATCCTAAGTGAGCTTGATCTCTCTCCCAAAATGAGGACAATCTGGGAAGATATTTGTTTCCTTCTCTAGACATTAAGGTAAGCACTTTAAATATAAAGACCATGTCTTATTATCTTTGAATTCCTAATGCCCAACACTGACTCATGACCTGTAAGCGCAAAATAAACCTTTGCTAAATGACTGAATGAACAGTAGTATGAAGTCTTCACATTTAGAATCCAGGAGAAGGGGACAGGAATTTGAGTCCAGCTTCAGTTGGGCCTTCTGATGCACACCAAAGAGAACCACGCCAACTAATTGACTGAAATGCCGTTAGTCTGACAATGTTGCTGCAGAAAAACAGAGCCAGTTTTATCCAACTGCTTTTGATACACATGCAAGGTATTTTTGCCCTTGGTGAAAATCTCAGTGGGCCTGATTCCAGCCACATGGAATGGATTTCTTTTTTTGCCAACTTAGGGAAAACTTAGCCATTTCAGCACAATCTAAAACATGCCTGTGGAAGATAAATCAGTGTCTCAGTAGCATTCTGGAGAAACATAGGCAAATACTTAGTCATAGGTAAAATTTCCCAGTCT
This sequence comes from Saimiri boliviensis, assembly GCF_048565385.1. Classification (NCBI taxonomy): domain Eukaryota; kingdom Metazoa; phylum Chordata; class Mammalia; order Primates; family Cebidae; genus Saimiri; species Saimiri boliviensis. Next base: position 16,500,419 of record NC_133464.1, read on the forward strand.
AGGACAGTAGAAAAACTTTATTTTATTTATATATTAAGAAATCAGTCTTCCCACCCAGCCCTGTTTCTTTCAGCTGAACAGCTGAGTGCATGAATTTTAGACTGCAGTAGAATCAGAGACTCTCCAGGGAATTTAAACTCAGTCACATGACCAGAAACACATACATCTTCATATTGCAGAATAGGTTAGAGTTTCTAGCCTTTCCCAGTTGGATATGGTCACTTTGGAGAGACAGAGAGAGAGAGAGAGAGAGAGATACACAGACAGAGAGAAATTCTTCCAAGGCCCTTAAACTGGTCTGGTCTGTTATAGAAAGGCCACTGTCATGTGTTTTGATACAACATAAACCTGCTGTCTGACAAGAGTAACTTCAGAACTGAAGAACGTTCACAGTTTCTCCTTAGTCTCAGAACCATTTACCAAACTTCTCCAAGGTCTCAGTTGCCAGACTCATTAGGATTAGAAGTGGAATTCACTGAAAAGCTCTGGACTAGGACATTAGGAAGACATGTCAGACGTGGCCTTTATCCTCAAGAAGCTTACTTATATATTGGGAAACAATTTTTCCTCACTTGACTCAAATTTATCCACTACTCCTACTTTTCCAGAAAGGAAATTTCCAATCCTCAGGAATAGCCCGACTTCCAGGTTCATAGGTCAGTGTGTATTTGAGTAGACTTCAGTCTGAGAGCTCCTGCAGGTAAAAGTTTTCTGGTCAGGAGCAGCTCCATGAAAGGAAATCTCCATTAAGAAAAATGACTACCTTACATACTGGATATACACTTTGACCAGGGACTTGAAAATCAGGTTTACCACTCACTCTTAAAAGTTCCCAAGTGCCCCTTATATCTCTATGTCAAAGTTGATCATGCCAACCTAACCAGAGCTGATAGATCATACTGACTTGACCATTTGAACCCATACACTTGGGCCCTCTGAGAGAGGTCACAATAATTATGCTTTTAGGTACAATCTAAACCAATTTATATATATGACCATTGGCTTTGGGTACATGGTAGACAGCACTGTGTGTTGAAAACAAAGCATTGTTCAAACTTTTGAGGCTCGTTAGGCTTCAATGAGACAAACGAAACCTGATAGGTATTATTACTTGAGGTAAACTTGACAGGTTTTAGGCACATGAGCTGACGTGTTATTGAAGGCAGGAGGAATTCAAAGAGGCAAAGATCATACTTCAAAGAGACAACATAATTTCCCAGTGAAGCAATGATGTCCACATGTTCTGTGGGTGTAATGGTGAATGTTGACTGTGTTATCTATAAAATGCACCACACTGGGACCCACCATTAGCTCCAGTTGCCTAAACACATACAAAAACAGGACTGAGCTCATAAACCCTTACATGTTGCACAGTCATCAGAAAGATCCCAACATATTAGGAAGTGTTTAAGACTGGAAGATGAAAGGAGCAGGATTTAAACCTGAATCTTGCACTAATCGGCTAGAAGAATTTGGGAGAGTCATTTAAATTCTGTTGGTCTCATGTTTCCTATCCATGAACAATTTTTTTTGTTGTTGTACAGATGACCTCCAAGATCCCTCCCAGCCTTAAATTTGGTTACTAGCTGATTTTCTTTTCCCTGTACTCTGTATTCATTATCCCATGCATCAAAAGACATGCCAAAAGGTTGACTCTTACTGCTGCAAGCCAAGGAAGAGCAGTATGGAGAGGCTCATAGTTTACTAATATATAAGGCAAGTTCCTTGGTTGTATGGGTGTAACCGTAATAGGTTCATTGCCTGATGCAGACAGCAAGTCAATATGCAGAGACACCAAGTTGCAGTAGAGAAAGCGGCTTAATTGTAGGGTCATTGACCAAGGAGGAGGGTGAGAACTTCAAATCCGTCTCCCTGAGGAATATGGGGCTAGAGGTTTTAAGAGTTCGAGTGGGCTGAAGGGTGGAGATGGTGGATTTGTGGAAGAGTGCAGGGTGAAGACATGGGGCAGGGAGGGGAAGAAGCTGTGTTCTCATGCTGATCTCATTCCTCTGTGGGGGTCTCAAACTGGTTGCTGGAATTCAGGGTCTGAAAAACATCTTAAGCAACTGACCCTTAAACAAAAGCCTTATATGATTCTAATCTCAGAGATCCTGTCTATAGGAACAATAGGAATGCAACTCAATTCTTAAGCAGTCTTATGACTCTAATGTCAGAAATCCCATCTATAGGAACTAAGGTATGCAAATAGCATCTAGTACCATGTGACTTTCAGCAAGAAGGAAGTGGGCCAGAGTACAACATGATTAATTATAACTACTGTTCTGTCCAGAACCAAGTATGCAATTCTTGTCAACTCTGTGGAAACATTATAAGGGCTGTGTCTTAATCATGTTTTTTTTTTTTTTTTTAAATTCTGAATGCCCAGCACAGTGCCCCACACATTCTAGAAGTCTGAAAAAGTTAGGACATGAAAGGACAATTCCTAATTAGAATAGTGGCTGTAAAGTGGTTGCACAACTAGACCCTCTTGCATCTAGGTGGGACCATGTGACTAGTTTTTCCAGCTGAGTATGAACTTGTAAACCAAAAGCAAAATTCTAAGGCCCACAGCCAGCTGAATGGACACCCCCACCCCCATTCCCTCGGCCAATAGGATCCTAAAGAAACCTGAAAAACTAGATCAGGACCTGACAGAAGGGTTGAGGGTGGGGGTCGGGCATGCCTCATTATACCCCCTCCCTTTGGAATTCATGCACAACTAACCAGGGTGAACGGTAAAGCAGAGATCCTAAGACTGACATCACAGACTCTTTGTAGCAGTAAGACGCAAAATTCCAACCTGACTCTGGTACAGTATCACAAGACCCTGAAGGAAATCAAAGCATTTTACTGCAAAATATATTTTTTTGTCATATTTTGAAATAGCCATGCAAATTGTGAGGGAAATTTGCATTCTGCAGAGAATCCTCTTCCCTTTCCAGGATCCAGGAGAGGTAACTAAGAGTCTGACATCTTTCAAGGTCAGATAAGAGACATTTACCATCTAGTCTCTCTGAAGTTGGCTACCTGGGAGCCTCATCTATACAACAAGAACTTTGGCTTCCATAACTGCCCTTAACTCAAACATTTCTTTCTCCTGACTTCAATTCTTTAGGAAAAGTTTAACTTTTTCAACCAATTGCCAATTAGAAAATCTTTGAATCCACCTATGACCTGTGAGGCATCCCCCTCCTTCACCAAAAGATCCTCCCTTTCTGGGCCAAAACAATGTGTACCTAACATGTCTTAATTTATGTCTGTGCTATAACTTCTGTTTCCTTAAAAATGTATAAAACCAAACTGTAACCCAATCACATTGGGCACTTATTCTCAGGACCTCCTGAGCCTGTGTCAAGGGCCAGTCACTCACATTTGGCCCAGAATAAATCTCTTCCAATATTTTATAGAGTTTGCATTTTTTTTTTCAATGAACTCTGGTGATATGTGTCCCTTCCAAGAAAAGTGCATGTACCTTCTTCACCCTATCTTAGAAAGCATGTGCTGAGGACGATGGAGTTCCTGGGTCCCTGAATGTCCATGCGGAGCTGAGCACTCCATTCCCCACTTGCATCAAACTTCTGAGAGAATTTCTGTTGCAATAAGCCACTGAAGTTTGGGGGTTGATTGTTATGGCAGCTGTTTTGCTTTAATGAGCACACAGAGTAACAACTGCCTGAATGCCAAAGCACATTAGATTTGCAAGAGATGGCAGGGTGGGGCAGGAGGAGGGAAAAAGGAGGGAGATTCTAGAGGCTAAACAAGCCTGGTCAAAAAGCCAAGGTTACTCCCTTATTCTGAAGTCTAAGAGAACCAAATCAGAATTTGATGGCCTTTTAATATAGAAAATACTATCTTGAAGTTTGAGTCTAGGACTTAGGATTTCTATTTTAATGACAAGGAAACCAAGGCTGACAGAGACTAAATAATTTGTCCCAGAAACAGAATAAATGAGTGACATGACTAATATGTAAACCTAGTTCGGCTTCAAAGCCTGTGTTCTTCCCCACATACACGTGACTTTTGGCTTCATTCTTACTGCCATGAAATAGAAATAGGAACCTTTCATTTGTAGGGCCCTTGTTTCCTTCGGCACAGGGAACTCCTTTGCATCTGTCCATGCTTCCACATGGAAAGGGAGTGCTGTCCTCTTCTCCATGCCCACAGCAGATCTTGTTGTACCCTAGGCCTGCCTCCTGCCTCTACGGCATGGAACCTTCTAGATTTTTTTTTAGAACAGAAAGGCCTGGATGGAACCCAAAGCCCATAGGACCAGTACTAATGTCCACACCCTCAGCCCCTGAGGCCAGAAATGGGCAAAGAGTCAGGCCAGGTAGAGTGGCCAACTGATCCCATTTGAACACAGGACCTTCAGTTAAAACTGGGAACAGAGGATGTGTCGGTCACTCTATTTGCTTTTCCGCAGAGAGGCCATGGCTGGTGTTGGAAGAGCAGAGACCCTCCTGCTGGGTGGAGCGTAGATGGGCAGGAGCCTCTGGTGTATGGCAGAGGCTTGCGGTCCTTGCAAGTGTAGAGTTACATAATGACACGAAGATGGATATGATTCATCAGCGCCGCGAGGGGAGGAACACACACACACCTAAATATAATTTACAAGTGGCGCCTCTTGATGGTATTGCACAACCGAATTAGCTCCTTTAAAAAAAAACACCCACTTTAAAGCACAACAGATGATCTGTACTTATGCGCCAAAGCATAAAAAGTTTGCTCTGGTGGCAGAAACGCCTGAGACAAACAGGACAGAATTTGGATTTAGTTCTAAGAGAATTGTCCTTGTTGTGGCACAGCACCCCATGTCCCAGATGACTTCCAAGATTAAAGTCCTGATCCAACTGCATGTGTCAAATGCCTGACTTTTCACACGGCCACTTATTTGAGTGCTCACGAAGTACACCTAATGCCCTCCACCACAATGGACAGATGAATAATGACTAACAGAAGACGGGGGGGCGGGGGGGTGTTGGGTTTGTGAAAGCTTGCATCTGGACTGGTAGAAATCTTAGATGTATTGCAGAATGATTGACTCCTCCAAGGAGAAGCAGGCTCCTGGGGGAGAGGAGGATTGTAACAGCTAAGGGTACTGCAGTTTCAGACACCTAGAACTGAGAACTCGGGGTGGGGGTGGAGGTGGGGGCTGGCTCTGGAAGCACCCCCGGAGTGCTGCCCTGCTGAGTTTATTTTGAAAGTCTGTTTTGAATTTGCAGCACTGCCTCTTTAGGAGGGTATTTTAAGATGCTCTGCCAACCCACAAGGCCTCCAAGTAGCTTTTGTTTCTGTACTCACACAGATGAGGAGCTAAACTAATTGAGAGAGTGACCCAAATTTGTGAGTATCACAGAGTATCACAATTGGCCTGAATTCCTGCAGCCTCTGCATGTGTCTATATTCATGTCCATTTGGAAGTTGCCCCTGGAACGCTTGCAAAACTGTCCTCACCCACATAGAATCAGTAAACCTAACTGGTGATGTTGCAAGGTCCCATGAAGAATTTCAAGGGCTAAACTCTGAGGCTTTTGTTCATATAAACACAGCTTGGCAAAACAATTACTGTTTTCTTTCTTTGTTCAGTAACAGCACAGTGCAGCTTGTACTCAGATATCTTCCTTTAATCGAAATAATTTGGGTGTTCTGCTGTTAATCTACCCAAGGTTGTAGGAGAGGACGATTCGCCTTACAACCTTGAAATATTTTCATTTTCACTCCTCCAAGCACAGTTTTCTAGGCAAGAGCACTTCAAACCATTGTCAGAATTCACAGGAAGAAATAAAAGGGGAAAAGTCTCTCTGCTCCCCGGCCTACCCAGTCCCTCCTCCACCCCAATACACACACACACAAGAAAAGGGAAGAGGCATCTAAGGTAAGGGACAGGAGTGCAGGTCTTGGGGGGGGTGCTGGGGGCGGGGGCGGTGCTGTCGGAGAAACCTCATTTCAGAAGGGTATTTTCTATTTAGTTTATAGGTCTCTTTCTCCCTTTCCTTATTCACAGCTTCCAATCTCCTTCATGATTAATAGATATGCCAGAAAGCTTCTTATTCTCTCTTTGGGAATTATGCTTATAAAAAAGAGTAATTTGAGCAAAAAAAAAAAAAAAAAATGCAAGTTGCTGAGAGAAGGTGGGCAGGCAAAGCTCAGGAGCTTGTAAGGAAGAGGTTCGATGAAGGCGTGTGGGTGGCCTGCCAAGCACCAAGTGCAGGAGCTGGTGGGGACAGAAGGACGCGTGCTGTTGGGGGCACACTCACTGGCATTACATCAGCGTCTACCCAGAGTTCCATGTTCAGGTCAACTCAGTGGCTGACCAAATCCCAAGTTGGTCTGATTTCTTTCTTTTTTTTGAGCTGGAGTCTCGCTCTGCTGCCCAGGCTGGAGTGCAGTGCTGCAAGCTCGGCTCACTGCAACCTCTGCCTCCCGGGTTCACATGATTCTCATGCTTCAGCCTCCCAAGTAACTGGGACTACAGGCACACACCACCACGCCGGGTGAATTTTTGTATTTTTTTTAGTAGAGATAGGGTTTCACTATGTTGGCCAGGCTGGTCTCGATCTCCTGACCTCAAGTGATCCACCAACCTCGGCTTCCTAAAGTGCTGGGATTACAAGTGTGAGCCACCATGCCTGGCCTGGTCTGATGTTTTTCTGAAGCATAATTGAAATTGGGGTTCAGGGATGGTGTGTTGGGGCAGCATTGCATTGGGACATTGCATTGGGGGCAGAGAGACTGAATCAACCACTGAATGGAAACTTGGAGAGAAAAGTAAGACAAAAAAAGAAGAAGAATATTGAATTTCCTTGAGCCTTCCTGCTCAAAGTGTGGTCCACTGGCCAGGAGCATTGGCATCTGCCGAGAGCTCGTTAGAAATGCATAACCTCAGGCCTCAATCCAAACCTACAGAAAAGGAACCTGCATCTTGACAAAATTCTATTCACAAGACAATATGAGAAATGCTGACCTAGGGTATCACCTGGGAGCTTTGAAAAATGACCTCCACCTATTTTGCATCCTCAGGGCTTCCAGGTCAACTGGTCTGGGGTAGGGCCCAGGCCTGAGTATGTTTTGGAAGCTCCTCAGATGATCTGAATGAACACTCACAGCTGAGAACCAATAGAATACAATGGAGCAGTGGTTCTTCAAATGGTCTTTAGGCCAGCAGCATCAGCTTCACCTGAGAACCTGTTAGAAACGCAGATTCTTGGGCCCTGCTTAGACTTTATTGAATCAGAAACTCTAGATTTGGGAGCTAGCAATCAGTCTTTTAACAAACTTTCCAGATACTGGTCCAGCTTTGAGAACTACTGCTATAGAAGGATCCAAAGCAGAAATATGAGCTATAAATGCATTCAATTCCACTACTCAAAAACCCCTGGAAAATATCCATCGCCTTTGTTACGAAGTCCAGACTTTTCAAATGACATTCCAGGCTCTCCATGAATTAATCCAGCATGACTTTCTAAACATATCTCTGTACTTTTCTCGAACATTTCCTGTTAAAATGAGTGGATTGGATACTAGGGTCCCTTCCAGCTATAAAATTTAGCGATTCTATGCTTCCAAAGCTATAACTTTAGCCAAATTCGCTATTTCCCTGAATATGGCAATGTACTAATAGATGCTTACCTTGTTTGTCTACACTGGTGTCTCTCTCTTCCTGTCTTCCCAGGTCAGGTCCTGCTCATTCTTCAGGGTTAGGTAGAAATGCTACCTCATCTGCTAATTGGTTTCCCCAGGCAGCGTGAACCTCTCTCTCCCCACATTTTTCATATCACTTGCTCATTGCATCCACTTGTTTTCTATTAGTCATCTGCTCGATGCTTTGGCTCTCAGCCGTATTTACTGTTCCTTGAAACAGAACAGTGTTTTATTCTTTCTTCTTTAACCACTCCCTGCCTCTGGGTGTCTAGTACAACCCTCTGCACACAGAAAGTCGCACATAAATATTGATTGCATTGAAATGAATGGGCTCTCAAGACAATTGAGACTATATGATGAATCATGACTGGTTTTTCAAATATAGTAAGCAAGCAGAGAATGCTAAACCAGCCAACAAGAGCACAAATATCATGAGTCTAATGAAGGTGACTCCATTCCCGTGATTTGGTTTCAAAATAAGTCTAAGTCGCATCCTCAACTGAAATCCATAGAAAGAAATGATATCAAATTTTATGCTGTCTGGTCCACATCAATCATTCAGTAATTATTTTGTTAGATACATTTTTAGGTGACTATTGATAGAAAAATTTCAAGACAAAAGATCTTGAGAACTAAAGAGTCTATTTTATTTTTATTTTACTTTAGGTTCTGGGGTACATGTGCAGATCGTGCAGGATTGTTGCATAGGTACACACATGACAATGTGGTTTGCTGCCTCCATCCCCCTGTCACCTACATCTGGCATTTCTCCCCATGTTATCCCTCCCCAATCTTCCCACCCCGCACTGTCCCTCCCCTAACCCTCCCAACAGACCCCAGTGTGTGATGCTCCCCTCCCTGTGTCCATGTGTTCTCATTGTTCAACACCCACCTATGAGTGAGAAAAGTCTTTATTTTTCTTACCAGTGTGTATTAAACATAACCTTTCTTGAAATTTAATTTGGATTAAGAGTCCCAGACACATCACAAACTTTATCTCTTAATCTTTACAACCGTAAAAGAAAGGTATTTTTGTTCTCCTTTTCCCTGGATAATCTCGGGCTCCAAGAGGTTAAATAAATTCCTCAGGGACTTCTGGCCCGATAAGAGGAAGGATAAGGAGCCACACTCTGATCACGCCAAGTCCAGACAGAATCTTTACTCTTTCCAATAAGATAGTAAAGAGAAAGATGCCTGGTATTTCAAAGATTTCAAAATACCTATTCGTTCTACGTGACCAAGTAAACTGTACGTCTATTTCTCCTTTTTTGTGCTTTTGTTGTTAACTATATGCTTCTGGATAGTAAGGCAACAAGCCTTATGAGAACAGTTACCGATGTGCTTTTTCGTTTGTTTGTTTGTTTTGAAACAGAGTCTTGCTCTCTCACCCAGTCTGGAGTGTAGTATTGAGATCATGGCCTACTGTAGCCTCGAACTCCTGGGCTCAAGCAATCCTCTCTCCTTGGCCTCTCAGAAGTGCTGGAATTACAGGCATGAGCCACTGTGCCCGGCCACTGATGCGCCTTTTTCTGAAGACATTAAAGTGCAGAGGAGATATGAGAATGTGGAAGGAAGGAAAGAACAAAGTCCACCTTCTAGGTAGAGTGGGAGAGATCCGCATTTGTGGGTTTGATGTTTCTTTAAGAATACGACATGAGGAAGATTTAAATTTGTGTCTGGTGACACACAGCACAAACACAGGCAACACAACCTACCATAGCATGTCAAAGGCAAAAGGCAGTGGTCTTGCAGTAATCAGTGGCAGGAACTATCACCAATGTGCTGAAGAAACCCACAGAATGAGTGATTCAGTCCTTTTACCTTTATCAACAGCACCGCCAACCTCTGTTTTGCAAAGTGCTGTCTCATTTCCTCCAGCTCTAGAATCTTTATGTTTTCAGAACACCTCCCTATGGAATCATCTTCCCTTTTTGTTTCTCAGTTTTTTACATTTAAAAATGACCTCCTGCCCCACACCCCCACTTCTCAATCTCCTACCTTTATTCAGGACTGCCAATTTGCCATTGGGTGATAAAGTCATTTTATACTAAGGAGTGAATGACAAATAAACATTTCCAATCAGAGGAACGTACCTGAAAAAAAAAAAAAAGACATATATAAGAAACCAAGAAAGAAATGATGATTTTCAATTAGCTAACATGTAGAATTATTTCTAGGTGGGGTCTAAGAATGTGTACATGTTCATTGCAGGGAAAGAGTGGAGTTTGCTTGATTCTCTCTTATCTGACTGTGTTCCAGGCAGAACAGTAATGGCCACCACTTCCAACAGGCAGGAGACCCTTGAGCTAACCCAGCACTTTGTGAGAGAGTAGGGTTTGAACACATGACTTAGATGCTGATTCTCTCTGTTTGGTCTGAGAACAAAATATAATATGGAAACTGAACTCAGAGAAGACCTGATCCAAGTCAAGCGCAATATAAGAACAAAGAGGCTGGAGAGAGAACCAGAACTGTTTAGGTCTAACCTGGAACGAAGAGCTTAGTGCCACAAAGCAGAGACCAAATAGAGCAACAGAGGCAATAATGCCACCAGTGGAAGTTGCCATGGAAACCCTCAACGGAAAGCAGGCAATTGGATTTTGGAAACGGACTGAAGCAAGACTTGATGGTAAAAGAGAGGGGAAAGGGATGAAGCCCTAAAATGAAGTCAGTTGCTGAAGAGGAACAGAGTAACACCGTTGCCCCTGTGCCAAGGAAAGTGCACATCACTGGTACATGACCAAGCATGTTGGATCTGAAAGGCCAATCTGTCCAGCCAGGAGGTCCATGAGCAAATGTGTGAGAACCTGCCTTTTGGTGGCATTACAGTGCTCATGACTCATCCTGCAGAACCATGTGATGGGTGGGCGGAATCTCTTTTAAAATATTTCCAAGAAGAATAGGTAGCATGTCCATACCTAATTTTTAGCAGAAATTATTTCTCCACTCATATATTAAGAGTAGAGGCAGGTAAAATGATTGTTGCCATGATTTTTCCCACTCAGTATCCCCTTCTGAATGTGGATATGAGGATTGTTCAGGCATACCAAAGATTGATTTCTCTGTTTTCTGGCTGAAACAGATCCTGAAATTATATGATTACATGGACTTCCAACATTGGCACTCATAATGCACATGGATTGGTTTTCCATAAATTATCACTTAAAGAAGAGTCTGTGGTACTAAATGTACACATGTGGTTACAAAAATTTTCCAGAGAGGAAAAGCTGAGCGAATGCCAAAGGAAAGAAAGAACTCTTTCAGCCTCACACGGAAACTACAGAGGACTGATTTAAAAGTGGAGTGTATGTGTTCTACTGATCCCTGAAATATGGAATGAGCAATTCCTCAGGATAATGAAATATGAAATGAGTGATTCCTCAGGATAAGGTCTTGGAAATGGTGTATATGGGAAAAAAGTAAAACAAGTTATCAGGACATAATGTTGTATGTAGCAAGAAAAGAGCTGGTGATATCAGGAATTTGAAGATCTGTCATGAGGGTTTGTGACCACAGTAATGCTTCTAAGTTCCATAATATAATATCTACGCATTATGATCCTAGTAACTTTCTTTTGTAATTACAAGTTATGTCCCAACTTGAGGCTGGCTACAAGAAGGACTTGAAGTTAAATGACAGGATAGGAAAATGCTGTGCTTTTAAGGAATTGCTATGTTATTAGCTTAATGCTATAACCTTGACAGGATCAACTGAGGAGTATGCTGGGACTTCAAGTTCGGACTAGACTAGAAGAAAAGAGATTAGAACAAAACAGTGATGAGGAGTGACTGGGTCATGACAGCAAAGTTGGCGTATGATTTGTCACCTGGAGAGAGGGGGCAAGAATTTAATGGTTAATCGACATTGACTGGAACCAGAAAGCAGGTTAGAACCAGAGAATGAATAAAGAACTAGAGCAGAAGTTACCAGGCAGTAGTAAATTTTGAAGTTGAGTGATGGCAGCCCTTTGGTTCCAGAAATGTTGTCCAATTCAGAGGATGACTTCGAGAGGGAGAGTTGGCATGAGAGTTAAGGGGTGAGAGTTAAGTTTCCTCACACGGCAGGCCAGTAAAATATAGGAAAGGTGACCGGGCATGGTGGCCCAAGCCTGTAATCCCAGCAGTTTGGGAGGCCGAGGTGAACAGATCACCTGACGTAAGGAGTTCGAGACCAGCCTGACCAACATGGAGAAACCCTGCCTCTACTAAAAATACAAAAAATCAGCTGGGAGTGGTGGCACATGCCTGTAATTCCAGCTACTCTGGAGGCTGAGGCAGGAGAATCACTTAAACCTGGGAGGTGGAGCTTGCAGTGTGCCAAGATCGCACCATTGCACTCCAGCCTAGGCAACAAGAGCAAAACTCTGTCTCAAAAAAAAAAAAAAAAAAAATTTAGGAAAGGCACTGAAGCCTTAGCCAAGTGGGCTGGGATCCCCGACATGGGGTTGAATTCATGCAAAGGACCCAAAACACAAGGTAGGAACTAAAGCAGACACAGAATCGCATAGATTTCTGCAACCACAGAGGGAACAAAAAGGCTGTGTCTTAGAGAGCTTGAAGCTGAGACTTAGCTTAAAATCATTTCCAGATCATTGGATGTCTGATTTGTGGTAGCCAAGGTTTGGTCAAGAAAAACCACTGCAGATATTACCAGCAGAAAAGATTTGATGCAGGGAGTTTAAGGTTCACAAGACCTTTGGGAGGCTGAGGGAACAAAGGTCAGTAAGAGCTGCCTTTAGAATTTAACAAAACTTACAACTGTAATTTGTCAATTAAAAACTAAAAAGTAAAAATGTTAAAAAAGGATTTAGGAAATCAGGAAGTTCAGGAATTGCAGGAAACTTTAATCAAGATCTCAGATGCTTGCAATAGCCCTTTAGGTGATTTATAAGAGGATTCCTGGAAGTCATGGTCAGATCTCATGTAGGCTATCTGCAAAAGTCCCCAAACCTGCCTGTTGTTGCCACAGGAACAATACTTCTCTCTACTTCCCTTCTACCTCTGAATTTCACTTGAGATCTCCCTATTCGCAGAACTGAAGGAGGAAACCTCCTCAGGGCTTCTGGGAAATGTAGTTCCCAGGCTTTGAAGCCCCTGTGATCCAGGGAGAACCCAGAAAGGGGAAAAGAGATAATCTGGCTCAAGGCCTAAGTGAAAAACAATAGTAATATCCCAAGTGAAGGTAACGATGTGATACTAAACTCCCTGGAATGGGTCAGATTGAAAGGGGAATTTGGTAAGGCTGGGGTGTGGGATGAACACTGAGGAAACAAAGTCCAGTAGATCCTCTGGAGGCGGAAGGCAGAAGATGCTCCATAAGTGCTTAGAAAGACAGACTGAAGAGCGGGTAAGACCATGTTGGGCAAGACAAGCAAGACAGGGGTGTATGGTGTGTGCAGTGCCACGACCTCCAAGAGTGACATGATCCACTTTATGTTCTAGAACTTTCATTAAAGCATGGGGTAGAAATGAAAGGCACATAGCACAATTGTCTGGGAGGCAGGATTGGCAGTTAAAAGGAGGCTTCTATAGTCACCCAGCCATTTAACTGATAGTTATTGAAAACGTTCTACGAATAAAACATTCTTCCAGACTAGGCAGAAATTAAAATAGCCTGAATTAGAGCAATAGTATCGGAGAAAGACAGAAAGACAGAAAGAAAGAAAGAAAGAGAGAGAGAGAGAAAGGTCAGTAGGAACTGCATTTAGAGTTTAAGAAAACTTAGAACAATAATTTGTCAATTAAAAACTAAAAAGTAAAAATGTTAAAAAAGGATTTAGGAAATCAGGAAGTTCAGGAAGAACTTCAAAAGAAATGTGAAAGGAAATTGAAAAAGAAGTTGATAGAACTTGACAACTGAATGGGCAGCAGGTAGAGAGAAATCCATATGGGACCCGCCAACCTGTGGTCTGGGTAATCTTTGTGAGGAACCACTGCTCATTGAGATGTGGGGCACGGAATACAAATTGAACTTGTGTGGTGCTGTTTGGATAGGTTCTGTGTGAAGCGCATTAGGACGTCTAGATGGAGAAGTCCAGCAACAGTGGAGATGTGGGGCCCATTGTTTTATTTCTCTGTTAATAACTTGACTGTTGAAGCCTCAGGAAATTCCAAGCCTATTTCTCCCATCAAAATGAAAGGAATGTATTAAATGGTGCATTCCCATTAAACTGTGATTTACATCATAAAACAGACTAATAAAAATGGAAGCACTCTGTTGGAGGGGAAATATACTAAAAAATCTTTTAGGGCTATCTGAATTAACTTGAAATAATACCAAACACAGAGAGAGAAAACAAGAGAGAGAGAAAGGTATTGACTCAGAAAAAAAGCAGGACTGAAAACCTGCAGCCAGTTAAGTGGCATGACTCATAGCTCTCAGTTTTTGGTAGACAGCTGAAGCCAGAGAACATTCAGAGCTGTAGACAAACATTTAAATTAGGCGTCCTGGTAGAGCACAGGCTCCCACTGTAACTGCCTGTCCTGTAGTGCATATAAGGTCATTATTGTTATGTTGATTAATAAAGCCCCCGAGAACCCCTCCTAGTCAAAAACAATGTTTTGTTTTGTTTTGTTTTGTTTTGTTTTGTTTTGTTTGAGATGGAGTTTCGCTCTTATTACCCAGGCTGGAGTGCAACGGCACGATCTTGGCTCACCGCAACCTCCGCCTCCTGGGTTCAGGCAATTCTCCTGCCTCAGCCTCCTGAGTAGCTGGGTTACAGGCACGAGCCACCATGTCCAGCTAATGTTTTGTATTTTTAGTAGAGACGGGGTTTCACCATGTTGACCAGGATGGTCTCGATCTCTTGACCTTGTGATCCACCCGCCTCGGCCTCCCAAAGTGCTGGGATTACAGGCTTGAGCCACCGCGCCCGGCCCAACAATGGGTTTTACAAACGGTTCCAAGTAGATCCACAATATTGCTCATTTGTGACAAAGAGTTCAACAAAACAATCATGGGTCAGGAGCTACGTCACATACTTCACAAAATTCGGGATTGTTTCAAGTCATCAATCAGTGAAGGAAAACACCCTGAATTGCCGATCCCTAGTGTTTTCCCCAGGTCTAGGAGAGTGTGGGGACTAGAACCTTCCCCAGTTTTCCAATCAGGCTTCGTTTATTTATATAAATGAAGTATATTTTAGAAGTATATAAATTGCTTTTGTCTGGACTTTATTTATTTATATAAACATTAAGGTTTTTGGCCAAACACAGATTGGAAACCACCAGCTGAAAGAACTGGTACCTCTGAAAGACGTTAGTTGAAAACAAGGCACAGGAAGAACACATGAAAAAAGATGGACAGTCACATTCCGGTGAAGAAGGATTTACTTCAATGGTGTGCTAGAGCCAGTTCACACCAGCTCACAAGAACCAACTGTGCACATCTCTCCCCAGTCCTGCATTCACTGACTCCAAGTTGGTAGTTTACTGTTGATCATGGTGGGAATTTTTAAACCATAGAAATTGCCAGAAGGAGCCAGGCGTGGTGGCTCATGCCTGTAATGCCAGCACTTTGGGAGGTTGAGGTGGGCAGATCACCTGAAGTCAGGAGTTTGAGACCAGCCTGACCAACACAGAGAAATCTCATCTCTACTAAAAATACAAAATTAGCCAGGAGAGGCGGTGCATGCCTGTAATCCCAGCTACTTGGGAAACTGAGGCAGGAGAATCACTTGAACCTGGGAGGTGGAGATTGTGATGAGTCAAGATTGTGCCATTGCACTCCAGACTGGGCAACAAGAGCAAATTTCTGTCTAAAAAAAAAAAAGAAAGAAAAAATGAAGAAGAAGGAATCACCAGATGCCACGATCACAGCTTGTCTTCTGTTTTTTTGCTGCCCCCCACCCCAATACCCCTGAGAGTTCATTATAAAACATTTATCAGCATACCACTGGGACTGAATCCAAAAATAACTTGGCCAGCAAAACAGCCAAAGCCCTGTGAAGCTCTGACCAATGACCTTCTAAGCAGTCCAGCTAGGGATAGTGTGGAAGTTTGTAGAATCTGGAAAGAGGGAAGGAGTTCTTCTTGGGAAACACAGCTTTGTTATGTAGTCAGACAGGGCTATAGACCATGGACCTACCAGTCAATATGCTAAGAAGGGTGTGGTAGGTACCACTCACATGGACAGGGGAACCTTTCTCATTTGACCAGGGAGTCTAGAGAGGAAGAAGGTGGGTGAGTTGAGAAAGCTGGGACTCAGAAGGACAAATCTACAGGACACTCTGGTAGCTAACCTCTGCTTTCTCTGGAGTCCGGAAAAAAGCAAACCGGGCTTCCACGAGGCATTCCTTAGACATTACAGAGCACTTTCCTCGAGGTAGGCTTGGCAGACCCTGGGTTGGGTAACTGAGGGAGGTGGCTGCAGTTTCTTCTGAGAGATGCTGGATGGATGCCATCTGCCTCTGATGTCAGAGGCTTCTGCCTGGCCAATGTAGTTTGGGGAATCTCTTCTCTCCCTTCCTGGGTTCCAGGATTCCTCTGACAAGACATTCTGTTAGCTGTTATATGGCTTCCTGCATGAAGGAGAAGGGCAGAAACCGTCAAACACAAGAACAGGAAAGGTCCCGGAAAACTCACGGAAAGGGAAACTTGGTTCACTTTGAGGGGAAGTTGATTTGTTTAAAGGAGTCTGGGGATAGCCCTGCCCTTGCCTGAGAAGCCGTCTCTGTAGGTCCCTCTGAGCCGCACGTGTTTCAGACGTAGGGAATCAGCTCAGGGGATCGACACGCACAGCCCCCTGAAGCCACGGACTGAGCACCCCATTTTAAGCAGCTGTCTGGCAATTGTGTGTCATTGTCATGGGGCAGCCAAGCATGAGAGTGAGGGTGACAGTGCTTGTTCATCTCAATGCTGCAACCCAAGTTCAAAGGGAATGTCTTCCCAAAGAAGACTGAGTGTCTGCAGAGGGCGGCACACTCCACTGATGGCTTAATCTGGAAGAGTAAATTTTGCTTCCGCAAGAAAAACGGACTTATTTAGAAAAAGGTTTGGCGTACATGTGGGCAGATTTAGGAGCTGATATTCAAAAGATTTAACAAGGAGTAAAGCAAGGACCCTGACCAATCAGATCAGCTGCTGGCTTCAGATCTAGGGGTGTATGTGGGGGGGGCGGTGTTGCAGGCTCCTGGAGACCCCCCATACTGTGCCAGCCTTAACCCTTTAGCTACTGGATTGTGGGGACTCCCTAGGGTTCTGGGGTTGGAGTGAGGGTGGCTGGGCAGTAAGGGGACACTCTGTAAGTGAGAACAGCACCAACTCATAGGGAAATGTCACAGTGTTTGGATGAGTCAAGGCATACAGGTGGACATCCCTGCCTACATAGGTCCAGGGGAAAAACCACTTCCCACTCTGCCTCTGTGCTTCAGTTCATAAACCTGCTGAATCAGGTACCTGGCCTCACGAGTTGAAGAACAGGAATCTGGATTTAAATTTCTGAAATATATGTTAGATTTCAAGTAGGTTCTTTATTTTCTTCTCTCTCTTAATCTTTTCCATTTTATGAAGAACACCCTTTGAAGTCACCCTTATGACGTTTATTAATTATCTTCTCCAAACCCGCTACGACACAAGAAACTTCAGTCACAGCACTGATTCACACTCAATGCTCTATGTTTAGCAACTATCTGAGAAGGATCTGAGTCTGCATTTAGCCCTAAATAGCTACAAATAAGGGAGTAACAGCAGCATCCCTTCCAAAGCCTTTTTAGGAAGAGCTGTGCCAGGATGGGATGACATGGCAGGAGCTACAGGTGAGGAGAGCAGCTCTCAGCCAACAGGAAACCCGGGCAGCAGCTGTTGAAAGCAAGAGTTGTGTACTACAGAGCAGTGTCCCCGCTTCCTTGAGACAGTTTGTAAGGAAACATTGCAGCATGTTTATCTGTCTGCCCAGCCCTATTTAGTGAAAAATGATTGCTCTTTGCCTCTTGTTACCATGCTCAGATGATACTATGGCAACCGGGCTGCACAAAAGGGGAAGGGGGGGGGGCCGATGCTGCTTAGCAACTTGAAGATTTTTAAAAGGCAAGTACTCACTGCAACAGCAACAGTTTTTAAAATGCCAATTTTCAGGAGAGAAAAGAGAAGAACATTAGAGAAAGCAAATAGAATGAAACAGTGGAGGGATTAAATGAAAGAAAGAAAGAAAAGAGAAGAGAAGAGAGAGACATCTGCATGCCACCTTTTCAAAGCTCTTTTTTGTACATCCTCACAGAACTAGTGGGAGCTTGGCTGGGTCTCTGTTCATGGGTGGGGAAACTGAGGCTCACAGAGTGAGTGGCATGCTCAGGGTTTGTCAACAAGTCAGGGGCAAGGCTGGGACTAACATGCGGGGACCCTGATTACAAACCCTATACTCTTTTTATGGCTTCATGCTTTGGAAAAAAAAAAAAGTAACCAGGAAATCCGAGAAAGGGAAAAACCAAAATCACAGGAAACTGCTAATGATGTGAAAAGGATGGGCATCTGTTTCAGGTGGAAACTCAGCAAAAAAGCACGAAAATACATTTGAATGTATTTTCAGAATGAAGTTGAAATGACAAGGTGTCTTCTATGTGATTCATTCATTCACTCACTCATTCAGTCATTCAAGCAAAAAAAAAAGATGGCCCAGACAGTATCGAATTCCAGCATTGAATGAGCAGGAGGCTGCCTGTTTCTGGAACGTATAGGATCTAGAGGAGTTCCTGGGCACTGGAAGGACTCAGTGCTGAGGGGATGGAAGAAGAGAAACAGAGGAAGAGAGGAGGGGGAAAGTCTTGCCCTGGCTTAGGAAGAAACTGTGAGTGGGACAAACATCCTTCTAGATAGATGACCACACTGTTTCAACCAAGACCATGTAAATCCAGGCTGGTGCAGGCTTCAATCTGCATTCCTCACTGGCTGATATTCCATCTCCCAGCTCCTCTGCCACTCCAGCCTTCCACCTTGGAAGCAAAATGCTAGATAGCTCATAAAACAGAGCTCCCACGTGGAGTGACGGTGGCACTGAGCTCGTCTGGAGGGCGCAACAACAGGCAAGGACAACACTAAGAAAACATCCTATGTCCCGGCCGATGGCATTCTCTGAGGCAGTACTTGATTGAATATGGGTTGCTGTAGATTGTGCCCTTTCTTTAGTTAACTCAGTATTTAAGACATGCCATTCGAGTCAGACCAAAGGTCTAAACTAGAAGCCACCTTCTGGAAGCTGGCGCAAGCTTTGTCTTTGTTTTGGGTGCTCTGGAGGGTGGGAGGATGCAGGAGCCCAGAGGTGAGAATAAGCCAGTGGGTGGGTTTTCCCGCTATTTAGTGGCTCCACAAGGGGCCCATTTCACAAACACACGCAGAGGGTCTCCTCACGCTCCTCTTTGCTTCTCTGCATGGAGAGGACCCTGCAGGGTCCAGAGCTTCAGGCTTCCTCGTCTTGGTGCCCGCCTCCCACGAGAAGCCACGGCTGCCTTCCTGATTGATAACACAGCGCTGACAAGTGGGTGTTCCCGCTGACTTGGGGTTCCAGCGGTCACGACCATGCTTCTCTCATGCTCCCTCCTCACTGTTCCCACTTGTTCCTAATTGCACAGATGCTGAGGCCTCGAGAAGCAGTAAACAGACGGCCTTCTACTGTACTCACAGTTAGCTGGAACAATCCAGGTCAAACTTGTCCAGCTCGCAGCCCACAGGCCACGTGTGGTCCAGGACAGCTTCGTAGGCTTTCTTAAAACATGATGAGTTTTGTTTCGGTGTTTTTTTTGTTTTTTTTTAATGTGTCAGCTATTGTTAGTGTTAGTGTATTTTATGTGTAGTTCAAGACAGTTCTTCCTCTTCCATTGTGGCCCAGGGAAGCCAAAAGATTGGACACCCCTGGTAGCTCCCAACTAAGCAGACGTCACCTAGCATTAAATTGTCAGGCCAGGTGCAGTGGCTCACACCTTGAGCCCAGGGGTTCAAGGCTGCAGTGAGCTGTGATGGCACCACTGCCCTCCAGCCTGGATGACAGAGCAAGCCCCTCCCTCTACAGGGGAAAAGAAAAGCCAAACTAAGGGTGGGGCATGGGGGTGACTGCTCTTCTAACACAATAAATATGAAAGGAGTGAAATTTGGGGTTCTGGCTCTAATTTTGCCATCAACTCTCCCATCCTTCACCTCCACCTTCATCCCCACTACCTACCCCAACCATACTGAATTTCATAAGAACCCCAAATATACATCCCCACCTCCATTTGCACTGTCCTTCAATGTGTGACGAGCCACTTACTACTTCACAGAGCAGAGCGCTCTTCCTTAGACCTGTGCAGTTGCTGATCATTGCAACGGACTTACGCAGCATTTTACAACTTTCAACTTTCCTCTCTCATTAATTAGGGAAAAGCCAACAGCAGTCACCCAGTGAGGGCTAGAGAACAACATCCCCATCGTATGACTCATAAGAATCAGAGAGAAGTTTCACCGAGTTCCTCCAGCTTCAACTCACTCAGTGACTGGTAAGTAAGAAGCTAGTAAGGTTTGGGAGAAGGCCCGGCTCCTATCCCCTCTTCATTACCGGATTTGGAAATCTCCTTTGCTTGTGGCTTATGTTAACTAAACTTAAACCCACCTTTTAGAGCAAAGCAAAACAAATACACTTACTCTTTCAAATATTGGTCTTCCAAATATTTGAAGGGAGCTCCTGGGTGCCCTCCAGGGCTGGGCATCTCACACTTTAAAGTGCGTGGATAAGTCACATGCGGGCTAGTGAAAATACAGATTGGGATCCAGCTGTTCTGGAGGAAGGGGGTGTAACAGACCTTTTCTACACTGCAGGAAGCCCAGCCTCCACCTCCTCCCAAACCAGTTGTTCAGAAGTGAAAAAAATTATGCAGTCTTTCGAATTAAATCAAAGACTTGTCACGACTTTTTTGTTTCATGTTCTCAGGCATTTATAAAATTGCCTGACTTACCTCAAGCCCTTAATAAACCCTGTCGAATATTCCTGGACAGAAGGAGGCAGAAACAGCAGAATTAAATACCTCCCCTTCCTCATCTCAGCCCCATCCTTGGCATAGAAAGAGCATCTGACTCTGCCACATCATTAAAAGCATCTGAATACCACCGTCATCATCTGTAAATTGGGAACAAAATTGACTCCTTTTAGGGCACTGGAGACATCAAACTGCGAGATGACCATAAGCAAAAAGCTGCTTAACAAATGTCACCAGCGCCCTTCAAGCAAAGCAGAACCAAGCAAAGCAAAAACTAAAAGAAAGTGAGCTGGGAGCCTGTTATCCCGGCACTTTGGGAGGCTGAGGCAGGTGAATCACCTGAGGTCGGGAGTTCAAGACCAACCTGACCGATATGGAGAAACCCTGTCTCTACTAAAAATACAAAATTAGCCGGGCGTGGTGGCGCACGCCTGTAATCCCAGCTACCCAGGAGGCTGAAGCAGGAGAATCGCTTGATCCCAGGAGGCAGAGGTTGCAGTGAACCGAGATCTCGTCATTTCCCTCCAGCCTGGGCAACAAGAGCAAAACTCCATCTCAAAAAATAAAAAATAAATAAATAAATAAATAAATAAATAAATAAAAGAAAGAAAGAAACGTGGACACATAGCAGTTGCCCAAACACCGTGTCCTCACTTAGGTGAGGCAGGAAAAATGCTTCTTCCGAAAAGAACACGGTGCAGGAAGAGCTCATTAGGCCTGCCTGAGGGGAACGCAGTGGCTTGCTGCTCGCCCGCAGGGCCGCGCCGGGCGTCCTCTGCCGCCCTCTCCTGGACGGAAACCCCCACCCGCGCCCGCGTGTCTAGTCACAGCGCGCCAGCAGCGCCCGGGGACCTGCGTCCTCAGCCAGCCGGTTATGCAACACCAGACTGCAACCAGAGCAGGCTTGCGAAGAGGAAATCACTGAGTTCATGACGCATCGATCCAAGCTGATCAGAGGAAGGGAGACCAAGAAAATATTCTGTTTTCTGTGTCTTCCCAACGTTCTAGGTGCAGGGAATGAATTTAATCTGCAAGAGGAGCCTTAACAAGCAAGAAGAGTCACTTTTTTTTTTTTTTTTTTTTTTTTTTTTTTTTTTTTTTGCAACAGAGTCTTGCTCTGTCGCCAGGCTGGAGTGCAGTGTGGCGCAATCTCGGCTTACTCACTGCAACCTTCACCTCCAGAGTTCAAGTGATTCCCCTTCCTCAGTCTCTCGAGTAGCTGAGACTACAGGAGCACACCACCATGCCCACCTAACTTTTTGTATTTTAGTAGAAATGGAGTTTCACCATGTTGGCCAGGCTGGTCTCGAACTCTTGACCTGGTGATACACCGCCTAGGCCTCCCAAAGTGCTGGGATTACATGCGTGAGCCACCGCGCCCGGGGCAAGGAGAGTCACTCTTATTTTGTGGCTGAACAAAGTGAGGCACAGGAGAGACTGGGTAAATTACTCAGGGGAACATGGCTTACTGAGTGGCCCAACCAGGTTTGAATTAGGGTCATTCTGATTACAGATACCAGGTTTCTATACCTGAATCTGCCCTTAATTAGCTATGGGAGCAGGATCCACCCACTCAGCGGTGTGGGGTCCTGGTGCTCTTTGTTTGAGGAGAGAGGGGTTGATAGAGGTGACACTGAAGGTTCATTTCAGCTCTCACATTCTGAGCCAAAGCTTTTTTTATTATAGGCTGTTGTGCAGAAATGAACTACTGGATAACCTCCCCCACCCCCCACCGTGGGACCCTGCAGTTCTCATCAAGCAAGACTGCTGGGGGACTGTGCCTATCCTCATCATCCTCACCGTCCTCATCCTCATCCCTGAGAAAGGCTACGTGGTCTCCATTCTCTCCAAAATAATCTACAGGCTCATCAGGGTCCAGGAGAGATGCACCTTTGTACGTTCTCCAGAGTGAGTCTCTGAGGTTCCACTTAATGAGCTGGTGGGGTCATGTACCCCTTACTTAGGCAAACTAGCTCCCAATCTGAACCTTCCCTCAAAAGGTTTCAGTTTGATTCTTTTCTGATATAAAGGGAGTGGACATTGCAGTCTTGTCTAGTCTGGATACTGATTTTTTTTTTTTTTTTTTTTTTTTTTTTTTTGACATGGAGTTTCACTCTTACTGCCTAGGCTGGAGTGCAATGGCACAGTCTCGGCTCACCGCAACCTCTGTCTCCCGGGTTCAAGTGATTCTCCTGCCTCAGCCTCCCGAGTAGCTGGGATTACAGGCACTCACCACCACGCCCAGCTAATTTTGTATTTCTAGTGGAGACAGGGTTTCTCCATGTTGGTCAGGCTGGTCTAGAACTCTCAACCTCAGGTGATCTGCCTGCCTCAGCCTCCCAAATGCATGAGCCACTGCGTCTGGCCTTGGATACTGACTTATAACATACTTCTGCTTCATTGGAAACTTCAGCTGGGAAAATATTTTAAGGTACCCCACCGCCTACCTGTTGTGGAGCTATGAAGCCATAAAGTTTAAAACTGCACACACTGGAAAGCACCTTAGACGTTATATGATGTCATTCTCTTATTTTATGGATGTCAGTCGGGTCTATTTGTTGACTAAGGATAATTCTCTAGAAACAATAAAAAGAGATGACAGAGCATCTTCTCCCAGACTTTGGTACCTTTCATGCATTGTCAGGAAGCCACAAAGAAAGCTGAGTCAGCACAGAACTGGGGCAGCCACCAGAAAGTTAGGAATCAGCCTGTTTATCACATTCACAGCTAAAAAAGAGTCAGGTCTAGGGCCAAAAATACATGAGTCCCTTTCCCAGAACCCTTTCCTTGGATGATGCCCTGGGAGATACTCTGGTCTCATGGAAACGCCATACTTCACATTACTTGAGAAGGCCCAAGCGATGTCCGTCGCTTAACAGATGATAAAATACCCATCAAGCCTCCTTAGTCAGAGGCAGCCAAGTTGCAGCCAGAGACCGAATCTGGCAATGTTTCCAGACTTACAGTACAAGCCAAGCATAATTGAATGTGAGTATGATAAACAGTGATGGACCACTGACAGTGTGCGATGCTGTCGGGGCAAGGGTTCCCTGCTGTTCTGAAATTGCAGTGAGATATAGGGAGGCGGGCTCCATGCCCTGAATGCTGTCATCCCAGCCTGGAGAAAACTTCTATTTCTATTCACTTCAAAATAATGACAATAGTAGTCATTTCTCTTTCTTTGTGGTCCCGTTCACTGTTTTCTCTGTTAATTTGGAACTTGGGGTTTGTCTTTTATTTTATACCATCCAGAGCAGTGAAGAAACTATGTAGGAATCAAATTGGGCCAGCAGGCAGTGATCCTTCTTCAGTTGAGGAATGTGCAGCTTGGGCAGGAGTGGGCAGGAGGGACCGTCATGAAGTCCCAGGATGAACTTGGCCCATGTTCCAGAAGCACATTTTTTTTTTTTTTTTTGGTTACGGACTTTTGCTCTTGTTGTCCAGGCTGGAGTGCAATGGCTTGATCTCAGCTCACTATAACTCCGGCTCTCAGGTTCAAGCGATTCTCCTGCCTCAGCCTCCCAAGTAGCTGGAATTACAGGTGCCTGCCACCATGCCCAGTTAATTTTTGTATTTTAGTACAGACAAGGTTTCACCATGTTGGCCAGGCTGGTCTTGAATCCCTGACCTCAGGTTATCTGCCCACCTTGGCCTCCCAAAATGCTGGGACTACAGGCGTGAGCCACCTTCCCCTGGCCCCAGGAGCATGTTTATAACTCACAGGTTTTGGGGGGTGGGGAGGGGAGAGATGACACAGAAATATTATGAAGTAGCATGTAAATTTTGCATGGATTTTTTACGATAAGACATGATATTCTAAAAATGTTGTTTAAATTTTTTATACACTTTGTTTACATTTTAAACAAAATTTCTTGTTTGCACCTGATTGCTTCCAGCTTTGGCCTCGTTAACCTCTTGGGGGCCCACACATGGAAGATATAAGATCAGATATTGTGATAGTTAATACTGAGTGTTAACTTGATTGAAGCATGCAAAGTATTGTTCCTGAGTGTGTCTGTGAGGGTGTTGCCAAAGGAGACTAACATTGGAATCGGTGGACTAGGAAAGGCAGACCCACCCTCAACCGGGGTGGGCACCATCTAATCAGCTCCCAGCTAGAATATAAGCGGGGAGAAGAACGTGGAAAGAAGAGACTGGCTTGGTTTTCTGGCCTATATCGTTCTCCTGTGCTGGATGCTTCCTGCCCTCGAACATCGGACTCCAGGTTTTTCAGCTTTGGAACTCAAACTGGCTTCCTTGCTCCTCAGCCTGCAGACGGCCTACTGTGGGACCTTGTGATCATGCAAGTCAATACTCCCTAACAAACTCCTCTTTGTATATACAGCTATCCTATTAGTTTTGTCACTCTAGAGAACCCTGACTAATACAGATATTTAATCCTATCTGTTTTTTGCCTTGGAAATATGGTTACTACTGCTACGACTTCTACTAAGACTAATTACTATTCTTATCACAATGACCACTACTAATGGTACCACTAAATTTCCTGTTAAAACGTCTGAGAGTCATACTACTACTGCTATTACTACTACTGCTACTGCTACTACTACTACTACTACTACTATATACTCCTTTTCTCTTCTTTTTTAAAAATTGGAAATGGCCCCAGTTTCCAGGGGGACAGGACCACAACTAGGTTCTGCAGAGCCTGAAAATACAGTGCTTCCCATGACTTCCTGCCTAAAAACATACCTATTTAAGAAGTACTAATGGCTAAAAATAGTAAGAAATAGTAACAGTACAGATCATTTGCTGACATAGTGGCCGTCAATGTTTGCAAGCTTGTGCAAACCCACCCCAGATGCCCCATGCTAACTTCTGCAGGACACGCTGGGACAAATAGATGAGGCTGCACTTGGCCAGTCGCCTTGGGATGAGGGTCCAGCTACCCCAGGCATCTCCCCTTTTCAATAAGTAGTTCAGTAATTATTTGTTGAATGAATGAAGTTCCTTTCCAGATAAAAGCACACTGAGCGCATCACCTCTATTGGAAACACCAGCAAGTGCCATCACAGGACCCAGAGGAGAAAACGGGGGACCTTGGGGTCACCAGTGTCACATTCTGACCTCTATAAATGAAAGCTTCTTTATTTAAAGAGGTCCAAAGCCAGGCTTCTCCCCTCTTCTCCTCCTGCGCCACCTAGGAACTGAAGGGACCGATGCCACACCTGTGACCTCTCTGTAGCACTTCAGTGGTGACATGGTTTGACTCTGTGTCCCCACCCAAATCTCATCTTGAACTGCAATCCCCACATGTTGAGGGACAACCCTGGTGGGAGGTTATTGGGTCATGGGGGCAGTTTCCCCCATGCTGTTCTCATGATAGTGAGGGAGTTCTCACGAGATCTGATGCTTTTATGAGGGGCTCTTGCCCCTTCACTCGCTGCTGGCTCTTTCCTGCTGCCATGTGAAGAAGGTGTGTTCTTCCCCTTCACCTTCTACCATGATTGTAAGTTTTCTGAGGCCTTCCAGTCGTACGTAACTGTGAGTTAATTAAGATTCTTTCCTTTTTAAATTACACAGCCTTGGGCAGTTCTTTATAGCCATGTGAAAACAAACTAATACAAGGGGCAAGATCTAACTTAGCCTATTTATGGCAATAAACCATTTTGACAATGTTTCATTTATAAAAACAGAAAACTTGTCTTTGGTCTGATTAATTCCAGATGTGAAGGAGCCTTTATTTATGGAGGTCTGAATGTGATATTCGTGACACAGGGGTCTGTTATTTTCTCCTCTGGGTTCTGTGATGGCCCTCGCTGGTGTTTCCAATAGATCAATGCTCTCAGTCTGTTTTTAGCTGGAAAAGAACATCGTTCATTCATTCAACAAATACTCACTGAATTCCTACCAAGTGGTATTCGCTCTGCTGAGCACCAAGGATGTAAGGATGAACAACCACCGCCAGGTCCCCACCCTCCCACCACAGAACTTTCCATCTCGGGAGGAAGGCAGATAGACCAGCAAACGCAGTGCAGCATGACTGAGTGAAATAGGGACTGATGCTTAACACCCAAGAGCAGATTGTAAGACAGACCTTGGGAGAAAGCGACCTCAGGAGGAAGTGAAGCCTCTAAGCTGAGAGCTAAGGCAGACTCATCAGGTGCTGGTGATGGAGACAGGGTTGTAGGCAGAGGCAGCAGAAACCGGAAACCACTGGGTAATGCTGGATGTTGGAATACTGGGAAGGTAATGGAGAGAGATGAGCCTGGAGTTCCAGCAAGGGTGGCTGGGATACAGTAAAAAAGGATGTAATGGGTATTTGTCTGCAGTTTCTGACACAGAGCTCGTGAAACTCTTGTCATTTGCTGAGTGATAGAGGTGAGAAGAATATTTTTGTTCTTGTTGTTGTTATTTACAACAAGCCCCTTTATCTGAGTTTTAATGTGTTAATGATATGGCTAGTGTCTGGCCTCCCTCAATGGCTTCCGGATGGGGCCTGGTTACCAGAGGAGCCAACCACAGGCTTTGTAGGTTGGCACTTTCACCCCCACCTCCTGAGCTCCAGGGAAGGGAGAAGGGCTGGGGATTGAGTTAATGGCTTATGGCCAATGATCAGTCAATCAAGCCATGTAATGGAACCTCTGTAAAAACCCTGAACAACAGAGTTCAGAGAGCATCCAGGTTGGCGAGCAGACAGACTTGCTGGGAGGGTGCCATGGCCTGAGAGATCATGGAAGCTCTGCACCCCTCCCTCATCCCTTGCTCTAGGTGGCTGTTCCATTTAGCTGTCCCTGAGTTGTATCCTTTATAATAAGCAGGTAAATGTGAGTAAAGTGTTTTCCTGGGAACTAGCAAAATTGAGGAGGGATTGTGAGCAGCCTCTGACTTTGTAACTGGTTTGTCAGGAGCATGAGTGGCTTAGACCTGCAATCAGCATCTGAAGCATGGTGGGGGTTTTGGGGGTAGGCAGTCTCATGGGACGGAGCCCTTTACCTGTGGGGCCTGTACTAACTCCAGGTAGTTAGTGTCAGAATTACATTGAGTTGTGGGACACCTAGCTGGTGTCCAGAGAGTTGGAGAATTAATTGGTGTGAGGAAAAACTTCACACATCTGGTGTCAAAAGTATTGTGAGTAAAAACAGTTCAGAGGTGGGAACTCGAATCTGCATTCTCAGTGACACCCCATCTTGGAGAAGCTGGCCCATCACCCACCACCTCAGGGTTGGTCCTCATTGTTTTTGGCTGAATAGGTCAGGCCCACTCTCCGCTGTCACTGTAACTTATGATCTGATGTAATTAGGGGCTGTCATATAGACACACTCCATTGCTGGGAGTGTGAGAATTCGTGTGATAAAACTTAAAGCTGCTGGTAGCAGTTTTCCTGGCATCCGATTTTCTCCTAATGAGACATAAGTGAGTGTATTAGTCTGTTCTCACGCTGCTGATAAAGATATACCCAAGATTCAGCAATTTACAAAAGAAAGAGGTTTAATGGACTCACAGTTCCATGTGGCTGGGGAGGCCTCACTATCGCGGCAGAAGGTGAAAGACATGTCTTACATGGTGGCAGACAAAAGAAAGGAGTTTGTGTAGGGAAATTCCCCTTTATAAAACCATCAGATATCATGAGACTTATTCACTTTCACAAGAATACATGGGAAAGACCGGCCCCTGTGATTTAGTTATCTCTTACCCACTCCCTCCTACATGTGGGAATTGTGGGAGCTACAATTCTAGACGAGATTTGGGTGGGGACACAGCGAAACTATATCAGCAAGGCTCTGGCCTCCCAGCCCTCACTGAGTCTAGACAAGGGGAGGGAGGGATGTCAGCTACCTACCCTGGAACGAGCCTCAGAGGAAGCAGAGCACACAGATAGGGCCAGATTGCTCCTGTGTTTGCTTCTGGATGCATTGCTACATCTTCATGAGCTCAACAACTTTTATTACTGATATGGTTTGATTATTCATTTCCTCCAAATCTCATATTGAAGTGGGATCCCTGATGTTGGAGGTGGGGCCTAGTGGGAGGTATTTGGGTCATGAGGGTGGATTTGTCATGAATGGCTTGGTGTTGTCCTCATGGTGATCAGTGTGTTTTCTGAGAGATCTGATTGTTAAAGAGAGCCTGACACTTTCTGCTTCCTCTCTTCCTTTCTGTCTCATCATGTGATTCCTTCTACCCTTCACCTTCTGCCATGAGTGAAAGCTTCCTGAGGACTCACCAGTGCAAAGGCTGAGGCCATGCTTGTACATCAGAACCGCAATCCAAATAGACATCTTTTCTTTTCTCCTTCCTTCCCTCCTTCCTTCCTTCCTCCCTCTCTCCCTCTTTCTTTCTTTCTTTCTCTTTCATTCTTTCTTTCTTTCTTTCTTTCCTTCTTTCTTTCTTTTTCTTTCTTTCTTTCTTTCTTTCTTTCTTTCTTTTTTTTTTTTTTTTCTTTCTTTTTTTTTATTGCATTTTAGGTTTTGGGGTACATGTGATGAACATGCAAGATTGTTGCATAGGTACACACATGGCAGTGTGCTTTGCTGCCTTCCGTCCCCTCACCTGTATCTGTCATTTCTCCCCATGCTATCTCTTCCCACCTCCCCACCCCCCGCCCCTCCCCCATTTCCCCCCAACAGACCCCAGTGTGTAGTGCTCCCCTCCCTGTGTCCATGTGTTCTCATTGTTCAACACCCGCCTATGAGCGAGAATATACGGTGTTTGATTTTCTGCTCTTGTGTCAGTTTGCTGAGAATGATGCAAGGCTGGTTCAACATACGGAAGTCCATAAACGTAATTCACCACATAAACAGAACCAAAGACAAAAACCACATGATTATCTCGATTGATGCAGAGAAGGCTTTTGACAAAATTCAACAACCCTTTATGCTAAAAACCCTCAATAAACTAGGTATCGACGGAACGTATCTCAAAACAATAAAAGCTATTTACGACAAACCAACAGCCAATATCATACTGAATGGGCAAAAACTGGAAGCATTCCCTTTGAAATCTGGCACTAGACAAGGATGCCCTCTCTCACCACTCCTATTCAATATAGTACTGGAAGTTCTAGCCAGAGCAATCAGGCAAGAAAAAGAAATAAAGGGTATCCAAATTGGAAAGGAGGAAATCTTTCTTTCTTTTTTACAGTTTCACTCTTGTTACCCAGGCTGGAGTGCAGTGGCACAATCTTGGCTCACTACAACCTCCACCTCCCAGGTTCAAGTGATTCTCCTGCCTCAGCCTCCTGAGTAGCTGGGATTACAGGCATGCACCATCAAGCCTGGCCAATTTTGTATTTTTAGTAGAGATGGAGTTTCTCCTTGTTGGTCAGGCTGGTCTTGAACTCCCTGCCTCAGATGACCCGCCCACCTCTGCCTCCCAAATTGCTGGGATTACAGGCGTGAGCCACCACACCCAGCCACCTCTTTTCTTTATAAATTATCCCACCTCAAGTATTCCTCTGTAGCAACACAAAAAATGGACTAATACAATCACAGTGTGTGTATATATGTGTGTGACAGAAAAAGAGAGGGGGGCACGGAGAGAGACAGAGAGAGAGAGAGAGAGAGAGAGAGACTGACTTTCTGTTGTGTTGGGAATTATTGGGACAACAAAAGTTCCATGAGGCTTGGACATTCCTGCTTACCTATATCAGGTATGATCCCAACAGAAAACTGAGGATTAAAGAGAAAAAGGACAATTTGAAACAGAGCAGGATGGCACGCATGAAGCCATTGTGTTATTCCTGGAGTCAGCGCTGTGGCCTGTCCCCTATCCCATGCTGGGGAAGCCACGATCAGGATTCTCTCTAAACTCAACTTTTCACAGCCAGCACTCACTTATAAATGTTGATTGCCCTGTCCTTCCTTTCCTTCTGGACTTCTACAAATATTTTTGAGAATGTTCTGTTCACCAGATACTAAGTTAAGAGCTGGAAATAACCTCAGTTGTGGGAGTGTCAGTGATGCAGCTACTGTGGAGAAGAGTCTGATAGTTCTTTAAAAGGTCAAACACAGAGTTGTCATATGATATGGCAATTCCACTCCTAGATATACACCCAAGAGAAATAAAAACACATGGCCACATAAACATTTGTGCATGAATATTCATAGCAGCCTTATTCACAATAGTCAAATGGGAAAAAGTCAAATGTCCATCAACTAATGAATGAATGTATAAAGAAAATGTTGTATATAAACATACACATGAAATAGCCTTTGGCAAAAAAACTATGAAGTGTTGATGTATGCTACAACATGGATGAACCCTGACAACCTGTGACATGAAAGAAGTCATAAAATACTCCATATTGTATTCAAATCATATAAAAAGTGACTCAAATTCTATAAAAAGTGCAGAATAGGCCTGGCATGGTGGCTCACGCCTGCAATTCCAGCACTTTGGGAGGCTGAGGTGGGGGGATCACGAGGTCAGGAGATCAGGACCATCCTGGCCAATACGGTGAAACTCCATCTCTACTGAAAATACAAAAATTAGCTGGGCATGGTAGCGCTTGCCTGTAATCCCAAGTAC
Source organism: Saimiri boliviensis (assembly GCF_048565385.1). Taxonomy (NCBI): domain Eukaryota; kingdom Metazoa; phylum Chordata; class Mammalia; order Primates; family Cebidae; genus Saimiri; species Saimiri boliviensis. The sequence goes on from NC_133464.1 coordinate 16,531,491, forward strand.
TCGGGAGGCTGAGGTGGGAGAATTGGTTGAACCTGGGAGGCAAAGGTTGCAGTGAGCTGAGATTGCACCACTTCACTCCAGCCTGGACACAGAGCACGACTCCATCAGAAAAAAAAAAAAAAAAAAAAGTGGGGGAGCAGAATAGGCAAATTTGTAGAAACAAAGTAGATTGGTGGTTGCTTAGTCCTGGATGAAGGGGAGGGAAATTGGAAGTTGGTGACTAAGAAATATGGGGTTTCTTTTTGGGGCAATGGAAATGATCTAAAGTTGATTGTGGTGATAGTTGTCCAACTCTGTAAATATTCTGGAAACCACTGAACTTTAAATCTTAAAAGGGTGAAAAAAAGAACATTTAAAAAGTTCTAAGGTTAAAAGAAAGAGTAGGGCTTGGATTCTATCCCAGAGCACTTATTCTGCAGCAGTTCTCATTAATTGCCCCTGTCGGACACTTTCAGAAATATAGGCTCCAGAGCTACACAGCAGATCACTGGACTCAGAATACATAGATCTCTATACAGCAATATGTTTAGCTATATCAATCTAGCCAGCTAGCTAGAGAGACATATATGTATGTATTTATATATATTTCCACAAGTGACTTGATGCATAGATATTGTTACACATCTACGTATTTCCCTTATATTTTAAAAAAGAGCCCCAAATAACTGCTACTTTTGGAAGACCTGGAGGCTATCACAATTTTTATTCTCCTCCTTTCCCAGTTTTATATGCCCCGCCTCCCTTCAACACAGCGGATATTCCACAAAGCTTACCATTGTTTTCTTCTTCACTGTACTCCTTTTCTTAGCTCTTCAAACCAGTTCTGAGGTATACAGTGATTCCTGGGAGCAAGAAGGAAAAGCAAATGCACAGAGCAGTCCCCTAATATTATATATAGGACCTGAAGACTGAATCAGTTATGACTACAACAGATTAGATTAAAATTTGAAATCTGAATGGTGTGTGTGTGTGTGTGTGTGTTGAGTATGGAGCACAGCTCAACATCAATAACAAAAAGCCCAGGATCTTGAGTAAATTTGTTTGTCCCGTGATACACAGATCAATTCTAACCTTAGTCTTGGATACCACCAAAAGTTTAGATTCAGCTTGAAACTTTGCTGATATTGTTCTTAACCTATAGGGTAGAAAAAGACAGATGTAAGGATAAAAAAGAAATGAGACTGTCAAGCAAAAATGGTTCACTTCCAGTTTCTTACTTCCATTGTTACCTCTGTTTTTTTTTTTTGTTTTGTTTTGTTTTTTTTGAGACGGAGTTTCGCTCTTGTTACCCAGGCTGGAGTGCAATGGCACGATCTCGGCTCACCGCAACCTCCACCTCCTGGGTTCAGGCAATTCTCCTGCCTCAGCCTCCTGAGTAGCTGGGATTACAGGCATGTGCCACCATGCCCAGCTAATTTTTTTTTGTATTTTTAGTAGAGATGGGGTTTCACCATGTTGACCAGGATGGTCTCGATCTCTCGACCTCGTGATCCACCCGCCTCGGCCTCCCAAAGTGCTGGGATTACAGGCTTGAGCCACTGCACCCGGCCCTTGTTACCTCTGTTTTAAAAGCTGTAAAAGCTCTTGAGAAACCACAGGGTCAGGTGGATAGGAGAAAATTAAGACTTGTGTATGCAGTTGACCAAGAGAAGAGGGCAATTGTAGGGAGCAATAAAAAGAGAAGTAAACTACGGGGAGAAAAAGGAGGGGGTTTGGACCTGGACTGAAATGTGCTGATGCAAAATGTGTATCAAAACTGACATTCGAAAAAGTAGAAATACAAAACAATTCAATTATCTTGGGCATTCTTAAAAACATTATCAAAGCATTATCTCCCAAAACAGTTTAGAAACTAATTATTTTCAGGTGAGTTTTTTCAAATCCTCAAGGATGTAACTCCTACTTTTCATAAAGAATCTAAGAACATAGAAAAATACAGACCAATTTAGACCAAACCAATTTATTTTACGAAACCAGAACAATTCTGTTAATGAATCCTGAAACAGCTCCTTCTCATTCTCTATCTTTTTCTGAAGTCAGTGCTGTGGCCTGTCCCCACAGGCTGGTCAGGCTGTTCTCGAACTCCCTACCTCAGATGTTTTTGAGAAGTATGCTTCCATTGCTTCTTTCTTTATCACACACACAAATGTAACTGTTGACTGAAGTTAACTGATAGCTCAAAAATTTCTACAGAAGTCCCACCAAACTACTAGAACACTAGATTTTTAACAGGTAATAAAATAATTCACTACAAGCAAAAACATCATCAGAGTTTAAGATAATATAACATGTTTAACAAGTCATATCAGAAATATTTATCTGTATTTAGGAAAAGGCATGCAATTAAATTCAAAAACCATTTCCTTTTTAAAAAGAAAGAGGAATGGAAGCATACTTCTCAAAAACATAACGTACTCTTCAAAGCAACAGGCAGCAGCATATTTAACCGTGCAAACTAGAACCATTGTTACTAAAATCAGGTCCTAGAGTAATGAGCACATTATCATAATGATTAATTTACAGCATTCTGGGAGATGTGGCCAATGCATTAATTCATAAAACTTAACTATCCTTACAAAAAGAGAAAAAAGTTATAATTACTTGTGGGATATGCAAATCACCCAAAATAAATCATGGACACTCTTTCAGAATGCATAGGAGAGAAAGGAAAGTGAATGGGTATGCACAAATGTATTAAAATACATCTATTTTTCACATATATCACCAATAATTTAAAATACAAGAAATAAATCTCTATTCATATTATCAAGAAAATCATAAAATATGTAGAAATAATGTTCCATCAAAAATACACAAGACCTGTGAATTTATGATTCTAAGAATTAAATAAATGGAGTAGTTTATATTTCTGGATACGAAGACTTAAAAAAGATTTAAAGCAGTCGTCCCCAAACTACGGCCCGCGGACTGCATGTGGCCCCCTGAAGCCATTTATCCATCCCCCCCTCCCATGCTTCAGGAAGGGGCACCTCTTTCATTGGTGGTCAGTGAGAGGAGCACAGTATGTGGCGGCCCTCCAACAGTCTAAGGGCCAGTGAACTGGCCCCCTGTGTAAAAAGTTTGAGGACACCTGATTTAAAGCATTTTAATAAAATCCAAGAATTTTCTTTGTAATTTATTAACATGATCTTGTACTATATAGAAAAAATAATAAGTGAAAATAATCAAGAAAAACTGAAGGAAGGAAATAATGATATTGAATTAACCTGCTCCCCAAGCAAAATCTTACTATAAATTACAATAAAAAGTCAATATGCCAGTATTAAAAAAACATACAGACAAACGAAACAGAATAGTATCTTATAGATTTGTTATAGAAAAGATGTAAATAAGTAACAAAGAAAGTATCTTAAAACCATTGGGAAGAAAAGTGTTATGCAACAGTTGTTAAAATTAGCTAAAATCAAGAAAATCAGTCAGTTTGGTGGAAGTCAAACTAGTTGCTATTCAATATCCAGTTTCCCTCTCTTCCTTAGCAACAGAGACTGGATTTCTTTAGGAATAATAGTGCCTAGTTATATGAATCCATCTCCCATCCTTCTTGTGTCTGGCTGTGGTCCTGAGAACAATCCTAAGCAATGGGATGTAAGTGGAAATGCACTGTGGTATTTTGAGAAAGATCCTTAAAGGGTCCTGCCTCAGTCAGGGTGACCCTTTGGTTTCCCCTCCTTCCTCTCTCTTCACCTGGAATCTGGAAATTACAGCTGAGCTTCAATACCTACATAAGCGATAAAGGACCTTAAAAAGACAGAGCACTAACCGGTAAACACACACACACATACCATGAACATATATATAACTGGAAAAAAACTACTATCTTTCGAATGGACATATACACACAAATATGAATTAATAACAGAAAAAAATAATGAAATTTAAAATGGCTAAAATTCTGACCAAAGGGGAAATATAAGTATTAATTCAAATATGAGATTTCAACTTTTTTGGTAACATGGAAATACAAATTAAAACCATGAAATCAGCTACCTTTTCATACTGTAGTAGTCTGTTCTCATGCTGCTAATAAAGACATACCCAAAACTGGATAATTTATAAAGGAAAGAGGTTTAATTGACTCACAGTTCAGCATGGCTGGGGAGGCCTCACAATCATGGTGGAAGGTGAATGAGCAACAGTCATGTCTTACATGGCAGCTGGCAAGAGAGCTTGTGCAGGGGAAATCCCCTTTATAAAGCCATCAGATCCCGTGAGACTTATTCGCTACCACGAGAACAGTATGGGGGATTGATTCAATTATCTCCACCTGGCCCTGCCCTTGACACATGGGGATTACTACAATTCAAGGTGAGATTTGTATGGGGACACAACCAAACTGTATCACATACCATCAGACTGGTGAATATTAAAATGCTTATCAATTTCAAGTGTTGATAAGAATGGTGATCTGGTAGGAATTCAATGGTAAAAACAATGTAAGAAATGTTCTGACATTATATAGTCATTTGGAGAAGCACATCACGTAAAATTCAGCATTTTCACCCTAAAAAAACCTCTTGAACATATGCTTCAATGGGCACATGCAAACAATTGGGGAAGCCTTATCTGTAATAGGTAATGCTAGAAACAACTAAAATCAACAGTAGAATACATAAATAAATGTGGTGTATTCTTAAAGTAGAATATTAAACAGTGGTGAATATGATTTTTTATAAGCACTAATACAGATGAATCTTAAAATTTCATGTTGATTGAAAATACCAAATCACAAAAGAATATGTACAGTGGATTCTGTGTATATAAAAGTCAAAAATAGGCAAACCCAAACAATGTATGTCACATGGGTGGTAATACTATGCAGAAAAGTGAAATAATTGTATTTTCTTTGTACATTTCTGTTTTTAGCCACCAGAGATCCTACAGTAGGTATTCGTTACCTGTACAACAAGAAAAAAATGGTCTGCTGAGTATTTTTCAAGAGGAGGCTTTGGTGGTTCTACACTTTTATTCCTGAGAGTCCCCTTTCCTGCCCCTCATAGTGGAGTCTCTACCAAAACTTCTTATTCCCTCTTTCTTGTTCTCCTTTTCATGAATATTCTTTTTGCTTTTATTTGAGACAGAGTTACTCCAGGCTGGAGTGTGGTGGTGCCATCTCAGCTACTGCAATCTCTGCCTTCTGGATTCAAGCCATTCTCCTGCCTCTGCCTCCCGAGTAGCTGGGATTACAAGTGCCCACCACCATGCCTGGCTAATTTTTGTATTTTTAGTGGTGAGGAGGTTTCACCGTGTTGGCTAGGCTACTCTGAACTCCTGACCTCAGGTGATCTCCCCGCCTTAGCCTCCCAAAGTGTTGGGATTACCAGTGTGAGCCACCGCACCTGATGACGTTTATTTCTTTTGGCCACCACCTGAGACTTTGGGACTTAGACTGAGTTTACATACCACCTAACTGGAAATAACTTGGAAAGAGTGAGTTGATAAGGAGTGAAATCACTGGTTCAACTGATTTGGGGAATGGAGTGGAAAATGGGAAAAGAAATACACTCCTGGCACAGAAGCACTGATGTTCACAGAGGTTAAGTTCAGGATGACACAGAATGCATTCTGAGATCCATACATTAGAATTACAAGGGATTTCATGTAAAAGGAGAGGAACAACTGCCTTTTCCATTTTTTTTTTTTATTATATCAGAGTCTGCTTTGCATATAAAAGCTTGTTTTAGTGCTTTAGAAGCAAGACATTTAAGATGCCGAAACTAATCTTGCTTTGAATCTTAACAGTCTCAGACTTCACTTACCACTAATACCCGTTTGCGTCTGCTTGTTATGAAATTTGTTTCATTATACATGAAATAGGAACGCTCAGCCCTGCTACTGCATCATGGATCTTGACATAGTTCTTGAGTGGTTTTGAAGTATTTAAATATATGTTTAAGTTATTTTAAGCATATCTTAAAGAGTTCCTTTAATTTTTTTTTTTTTTTTTTTTTTTTTTTTTTTTTTTTTTTTTTGAGACGTAGTTTCACTCGTTACCCAGGCTGGAGTGCAATGGCGCGATCTCGGCTCACCGCAACCTCCGCCTCCTGGGTTCAGGCAATTCTCCTGCCTCAGCCTCCTGAGTAGCTGGGATTACAGGCACGCGCCACCACACCCAGCTAATTTTTTGTATTTTTAGTAGAGACGGGGTTTCACCATGTTAACCAGGATGGTCTCGATCTCTTGACCTCGTGATCCACCCGCCTCGGCCTCCCAAAGTGCTGGGATTACAGGCTTGAGCCACCGCGCCCGGCCGAGTTCCTTTAATTTTTTAGAATTTTTATGGCAGAAATTAAAATTAAAGAAATTAGTGGGTATAAATCAGTGGTTCACACCAAGGACATTTTGTTCCCCAGGAGGCATTTGGCAATGTCTGGGGACATTTTTGTTGGTCCCAAGTGGGCCTTGGGTGGGCACCTAATGGGTGGAGGCCAGGGGTTCTCAGCCCCCTCAACAAAGAATTATTTATTCCCAAATATCAGGAAGGCAGATGGTATGACTCCCTGGTGTAGACTAACGGTGAAGATAAAGCTGATTGGTATTCAAGCCTTTTTATTGTTTTGAGTACAAAAGTCTTAAGCAATGTGCATCAGCTTTATTGGTTCTTCCTTAGATGACAGCCTTCTTTCCTTGTGTAGTTAGCCAAATGGGTCAAGGCTATTTATGTTTCTCAGTAGTCAACGAGCGCTTTACCTCGTAGAATGCCTTATTTGAAGCTTTCATTTTGTCCTCCACTCCTTCATCTGTTGGCTCAGATGGGGACCAAATTTAGCTGCCTAACTCTCCAGGAGTCACAGAGCTAAAAGTGTTTCATTTTGTATTACTGAGGAGATCTAGTGCAGAGACGGAATGTGTATCAATGCCACAGTGATTAAGGATGTCACTTTTTCCTTCAAAAGCTAAACGTTTTTATTTTCTGAAGCAATCTGGTTGTGTTAATTTTGGATAATGATGAAAAATTTCTCATCAAAAATAACCAAAAATTAATGTCAGTGTTAGTTCTGAGACTGCAAGGGAACTAATAAGAGACCACAGTGTCTTTATAAAGACAGTTGCACTCAACTTAGCCTCAAAATCAATTATTTTAATTGATTCTCTCAAGGTCCGGTAGACTATTTCCCTGGTTCCCAGTGAGTTGAATACTGCAGATTATGGAAAATATATCAGAATGACATTAAAGCATCATCTTGTACAAAGTCAGCCATCCTATGACCACTGGTTGGACAATAATAATAAAAAATTATTAGCCACATACAGTGGTTCATGCCTATAATCCCAGCACTTTGGGAGGATGAGTCAGGCAGACTGCTTGAGCTCAGGAGTTCAAGACCAGACTGGGCAACATGGCAAGGCTCCTGTCTCTACAAAAATACAAAAACAAACAAACAAACAAAAAAGCCAATTGTGGTTGCACATGCCTGTGGTCCTAGCTATTCAGGAGGCTGAGGCAGGAGGATCACTTGAGCTCAGGGGGTTGAGGCTGCAGTGAGCTGTGATTGCACCACCACACTCTGGCCTGGGCCACAGAGTGAGACCCACTCTCAATCAAACTAAAATTATTATGCAAAAAATTAATGGACAGCTTATTAAAATAATGCAGGTTATCAGGCATTGTCTTTAGAAGTTTGGAATAGTAAGTCATGGATGGGAGCCCTACTTCACGCATCCCAGATGACTTGAAGTAAATTGAGAAACACTGGTTTAAGATGGTCTGCTTACGGTTCCTTGCTTGACCCATCAGTAAGTTATTAAGGGACTTTTTCTTTCATGCTTGTCCTTTAGTACAGCGATCAGTAATGATGATTTAAAAGAAGTAACCTCGATTAACCACTGCTGTGAAAATGGTTGGCCTCAGTGCCTGGTCTCTTTTGCCAAGACTAATCAAATTAGATGTCACATGTGAAATGCTTTCTAAATTGTGAAGAGGAAAATAAGCCTATTTTCATGTATTCAGCAAATAGCTTATACATTACCTCTCGCACAATACCATAAATAGTGCATAATGAAGCTGAGAAACATACAGAATATAAAAATGTGACTTTGCATTGTTCACTCTCATTTATCTCTTTATTTTTATGCCACTTAAAAAATATGGGAGGTGCATGTGATACTTTGATGCAAGTATCCAATGTGTAATGATGGAATCAGGGTAATTGGGATAGCCATTGCCTCAAACATGTATCTTTTCTTTGTGTTGGGAACAGTACAATTCTCTTCTAGTTATTTTGGAATGTACACTGCATTATTGTTCACTATGACTTCTCTGCTATACTATCAAATACTAGAACTTATTCCTTTTGTCTAACTGTATTTGCAATACAGTTTGCAACACATGCATTTGGTAGCTTGGTATTCAGAGTATCTTAAAAACTTGTTGAATTTATTTATTGAATGAAAGAAGACAAACAATCTGGTAAAAATAGTGGGTCAAGTCCATCAACTGGTGAACGGACAATCAACTGTTGGCGTATCTATCCAATGGAATACTTCTTAGCAATAAAAAGTAACAAATGAGTGATATACACAACTTGAATGATTCTCAAAGCTTAGCAATCAGCACAGTTAGACATGAAAGAGTACATGTATGCTGTCATTCTGTCTATGTCAGCTATCATGACAAAGCCTTGGTTTTTCGGGGTTATTTTAGGATTTGGAAATCTAGAAAGGGCCTATGGGTTGGTTTTCATCTTTTAAAAATATCTTCTAACTATTCTTGTCCCCACAAACAGATTTATCTTCATCCTCTCTTCCTCCTTCCTTCTCCGGCCTCTGGTAACTGTGACTCTACTCCCTACCTCCATGAGATTCATTTTTCTTTCAGCTCCCACATGTGAGTCTTTCAGCTCCCACATGCAATGTCTTCCTGTGGCTAGCTTATTTCACTTGACATAAAGATCTCCATTAAAGCTCAGAAAACAAAGAAGGATCGGTTGACATGAACTGACAATGTCCTATTGGATGAATACAGCCTCCGATTCAAAGAAGTTTTGAGTCCTAGCAGTCCGTTGTGCAGAAAGCAGAGTAGGATTCTGCAGAAGATCCAGCAGAAATAGACAACCCTGCAGAGAGTGTACTGGCAGGTTTTCCAGGGAGACTCACACATTTGGACTTACAATCAGAAGGCTTTGGGGCCTGGCCTGGCTATCTGTGGTTTCACTTATAATTTATGATGTGCCTGATCTTGGTCAAGACCCCCATTTTCGGAGATGAGGGCAATGGCCTTCGCCTTAGATCATCGCTGTGAAGAGTGAAAGATAACGTGTGAAAAAGAAACTGCTGTACAATAAAGCATCTGTTTCCTGCTGCTGAAGTCTTATGTGCCAGCTCGCACGATTGGGCAATGCTCACAAAACACCCAGATGTCAAGTGGTGCCTAAAATCAATTTATTGTCATATACCAACACAGCCAGCTGTGTTGGGAGTTTAACAAATAGTTTGCTGAATATGAATATGAATGAGCAGTGCTAAAATTCTTATGGTCTTGAGGTCATGACCCACCATGCTGGGTCAACATTGCCTTTTTAATGTAGCCAAGTGAGGGTAATGAAGATTGAGCACATCGAGTTGGTATGGTTTTTTTCCAATTATACTTTATTCCCACTTATATTATTTTTTAAGTCAGGTTTATTGAAGTACACGTTTATTGAAGTACACAGAATTTGGCATTGAGGTCTTATTTAACTGATCTGGCCCATTTCTCTGAGTCTTGTTCTACTCTCCAACACACACATATGCATGTGCGCACACACACACATACACACACACAAAGAGGGGCAGGAAGAGAGAGCTTCAGTCTCAATCTCCCTAGCTAAGGTAGCTCTGCTTTTGCAATAGCATTCATTCTACTTCTGATGACTTGATTGCCATCTTCTACCATCTTTTAACTTCACCAAGAGGTCACCGTATCCTAAAATTTGCCAATAAAAACCTGCAGGGAGATCACCTGTCATCAATTCCCACCGCCGCATCATCATAGCTGCCCTGGATGGAGTGGGGCTTTTACAGGTGTTACAAATCACACATTTATCTTGCCCAAGAGTGTGCTTGACCAGCAAGGGAGAGCTGGAGTTGAGAGTAGCACACAGCAACAAACAGGGCAAATGAAGATTTCCACAGAAACCTTTGCTTTGCCAATTAACACCTATCTGTGGGACCTGCCTGGAAGGACGAGGCTCTTACCACCAAGTATTCTGCTACCTCAAAGCTACCCCACTATTACACACGAAAAATAAAAATAAATTGCTTAATATGACTGTTGCATAATTGGAACAATGGAAAACATTGCTGCTTTTGTTTTTGAGTTGGAGTCTCACTCTGTGGATCAGACCGAAGTGCAGTAGGGTAATCTCATTCAATGCAGGCTCCGCCTCACAGGTTCAAGTGATTCTCCTGCCTAAGTCTCTCAAGCAGCTGGGACAACAGGCGCACACTACCACACCTGGCTAATTTTTGTATGTTTAGTAGAAATGAGGTGTCACTATGTTGGCCGGGTTGGTCTCGAATTCCTGACCTCAAGTGATCTGCCCACCTTGGCCTCCCAAAGTGCTGGGATTACAAATGTGAGCCACCATGCTGGGTCAACATTGCCTTTCTAATGTAGCCAATGAGGGTAATGCAATTGAACATATTGAGTTTGTGTATTTTTTTCCAATTATGCTTTATTTCTACTTAGATTATTTTTTTTAAGTCAGGTTTATTGAAGTACAAGTTGCATAACACAGAAGTTATCATTTTAAGAGTTTAATTTCATAAACTTTGAGATGTGTATATGGTTAGGAAACCACTACCACAATTAATATAGAGAATTCTCCACCAGGTCCTTTGCTTTTTCATATATACTTTAGAATAAACTTAGCAATTTCTACCAAAAAAATTCCTGCTGAGATATTGATTGGTATTGTGTTAAATTTTGTAGCATGGTGTTTACATTTTTACAAGATTGAAAAAATTAAAAGAATACTATTTTGTGGCATGTGAAAATTAGATAAAATTCAAATTTCAGTGTCCGTTCATAAAGTTTTAGTGAAACACAGATAAACTCATTTGTTTATATGCTGTCTATGGCTGTTTTCACACTGAAATGCAGTGCTGAGTAGTTATAAAAGGGACTATTTGATCTACAAAGCCTCAAATATTGATAATCTGGTCATTCTCAGTCAACTTTAGAGAAAAAGATTACTGATTTGAGGGTCTTCTGGTTTTCTAATATAGTTATTTTAACGCTATAAATTTGCCTCTGAGCACTGCTTTACCTGTGTCTCACATTTGATATTGTATTCTTATTTACTTAATTCAAAATATTTTCTATTTTCCTTATGACTTTCTCTTTGGCCCATTGGTTATTTAAAAGTCCATTGTTTTATTCTCAAATATTTGAGGACTTTTCAGGTAGGTTTTCATTATTGATTTCTAGGTTTAATTCTTTCCTTTTGTCTGTTTTATTATTTGGGCCAGTATTGTCATACATTTTAGTTTTATGTGTTATAAGCCCCACAATATAGTGTTTCTTTTTTTGCTTTATAACATTAATTATCTTTTAATATGAAGAAAGAAAAAGAAAGTCCTTTATACTTACCTTCATTTCTAGCCTTCTTGGCATTCTTCATGTCTTTATAAATCTTTTTGTAGTTGCATTGTTACTGATGAGAAAATACTGTCACTCTTATCTTTGTTCCTCTGTACTTAAAGTACAATTGTTTCATGAATACCTGGGCCACCAAACAGGTGTCTCTTGGGTCTTTTCACCTTTCCTCTATATTTCTTGTGAACATCTTATGGAAGCACATGGCAAAGAGATTGCAAGTGTATATGAATTACCCTTATATCTGGGTCCCCTGGCTGTACCTAACTTGTCTAATTACCTGTACTTGGCCTTTAAGCATGTACCATTTTAGCTTATTTCTTTATAGCCACTTATATTTGCCTCTTCCTCTCATACTCTACCAAAGATGAAACCATTTATGTGTTTCATCTTACCTTGGAGGGACTTGTAACTCACTGGAACTCAATGTATTGGTTGCTGTGATACCTAACCTTTTTGATTGGCTCAAAAAAGTTTTTATTTTATAAATTTTTAAACTTTTTTTATTATTGGGTTTGAAAAGACATCTTTCATAGATTTCTACATCCTAAGTGAAATCAAACTCTAGTATTTACTTAAAACTGCCGTCAGAGACAGTTTAAAATCAACAGGCAAACTGAGTCTCTTGATACCACTTCCATTTCTTTTTAAAATCTTTTACTATATTCCCGGCTTCACCCATCTTAATCCCCCAACTTGGCTCTAAATGCCAGTTTGAAAAGCCAAGTTAACCTTCACAGAATTAAGATTTATAGTCTTCGAATATATTAAAGGATGTGTTACAGGCTCTCAAAGAAATTCTTTAAAAGGAGTACTAAAAACATGTGAAAATTAGAATGTATTTTGTCCTTAAGTTAATTGCTTTGAAATCTAACACTTACTATACATAAGAGATTTTTTATCTGTTTGTTTCAAGGAATCGGTTATATACCTTTTCTGATAGCAGAATCATAGCAGTATTCTTCCAATTGTATGATATCAATAACTCTTTCTTTGACCAGCAAATAGACATTGCGTATCTTCTAGGGGCTCCATTAAGTGAACTCAGGTATCAAAAGGACATTTTGGCATGGCTTCTTTCACCCCAGACTACAAGAAAATTTATTCTTAGTATTGATTATAAGTACAAATTCTAGAGAATAGGAATATTCACAATTTAATAGTATCATTATGAGTGCAAAGGAATTCAAAGAAGAGAAAGAGCATGCCCTGGAGAGGTAGGAAAGCTTCAGGGAGCTTGAGATGCACCTGGAAAGATGGCTTGAATTACTATTAACAAAGGGAAGGTGAGGAGAGGCCTGCAAAAACATGGAGGCAGGGGCTTATGAATAGACCAGCCTGGCTTGTGTGGTGTTTGCACATGAAGGCATAATGGGACATGAAGATAGGTTTGGGTCAAATTGTAGAATGCCTTTAAAGGTGAGAAGAGGAGTTTAGACATTTAATGTCTTAGAGAAGAGGAAGTGACTGTAGACTTTGGAGCAGAAGAAATGCCATGATAAAATATATATTTTAGGAAATTTTAACTAAAAATAACACTTGGGGGTTTTAGAGCAGGAATTGTAGGAGAGTCTATTTTAGCAATACAGGTATGAGAATCTCAAATAGAATCATGTGCAAATTGCTCTAGGCTTCCATATTTTCATATGATGTTATTTTCTCCGGAATTTGTATGATATCTATTCTTATCATTTATTTGCCAGTTATTTGCTATCTGCATAGTAGTCATCTTATTTTGGCATTTCTCATACCTCCTTCACTAAATTCCTTGCTGGGACCACACTGTATGTTTAAACTTTTAATGCACCAATAAGTTCCCAAAATTGTTTGCCCACAGTGGGAAAAAATGAGCAGAATTATTGATATTAACTACATTACAGAATTTAAAAATCTTAAGTAATGTAGAAGGTAGAGGACATAAGCCTAGGAGATTAAATGAATAATGATATACTTAGAAAATGATTTCTTGCGGTGATAGGGAAAATTGATGAGTTAAGTTTTAGCTGTGTTAGGTTTAAGGATATCCAACTAGAAATATTATGTTGGCTTTTGAAAACAAAGAACACAAGTGAAAAGTCATCCATATTCTTACCTATCACGTAGCATAATCTCTTGTTTTGACATTATCTTATTATGATATTATGGATCACCTACTGTGTTTCAGCTGTGAATTTGATCTCTGTAAATATGGTAAATGTAGGATTTATATCTAATTTATTTTTGATTTCCTCAAAATACTTAGCATAGTTTCACATAATAGGTTGTCAAGATACATTTGTTATATCAATAAGGAGATTGACAAATATTTACAAGTGTTTCTCAACCTCAGCAGTATTGACAATTTATACTGAAGAGTTCTGTATTCTGGGGGCTGTCCTACCTACTGTAAGATGCTTGTCACCATCTCTGGCCTCTGCCCATTAGATGCCAGAAGTATTCTCAATCCCCAAGTTGTGACAACTAAGATGTATCCAGACATTGTCAGATGTCCCCTGGGGTGGGGGGTGGCACAACATCAGCCCTGGTTGGAAAACCACTGGTTTAGATAGATGTAGGATTGGAATAACAATATTTAGGAGTGATTTGATTACAGATTATACTTTAAGTTTCAGTTTCATAACAAAATGGAACATAGAAAAGAAATAGCTGATGGCTAAGAACAAGCTTTGGAGGAGCATAAAATTGCAGAGGAGTGGGTAACTAACAAGGGAGTTTTCAAACTAGTTACTAATTCTGCAATTCTCTTATTCCTTGTACACAGTATCAGCTCAGCAGTGTCCAATAGAAGCAGTGTGAATCACGAATATAACTTTAAATTTTCTAGTAGCCATAATAAATAAAAAGAACCAGATAAAAATAATTTTAATAATACATGTTATTTAATCCCATATACCCAAAACATTACCATTTCAATATGTAATGAATATGAAATTGTTAATGAGGTATTTGCATTCTCTCTTGCATGAAGTCTTTGAAACTGGTGTGTATTTTACACTTATTTCCATTTGGTCTATTCATTTTAAGTGCACAACAGCCACATGTGCTACTGTCCATATTGGATAGAGAAGGACAATTCAATTGATCTAAATAAACATTTTCTTACCCCTTTAATTCATATTATCATTTTCATAAAGGAAATTATAATATAATATTATTGACATGTCTGAGCTGTTTTTAAATTTACTTTTCACTTTATAAACGGTAACAGTCACTTTTTGGGTGTGGCGTTCTATCAGTTTTAATAAATACATGGAGTCAGATAATCAGTACCACAATCAGGATATAGACAATTCTCACTTCCCCAAACTCCTTTGTGGTGGTCTTTTGTAGCCGGCTTCTCCACCTATACCTAGTCCCAATATTTTTATTTTTGAAGAGTAGGACTCTCCCCTTTATCAAAAACAAATTTCAGGGAAAAAGATAGACGGGAAACAGAAAGACAGTTAAGGAAGATGCAACCCTTGACATTTGGGAGTATATTCCTTTCAAAAGCTCATTTGCAATTATAGCTCTGCTTGACTTGAAGTCACACAAGCCCACTCAAAGAGGGGGACATGTGCTTCCCCTTCCCCCACATTCATCTGTCATTCCTCTGCAGGTTACAAGAATAGGAAGGCCTCTCCCAGAATACTCCCTATGACAGATGGTAAAATTACACCAGGAGAGACCCAGAAGAGAGATGCAGGCAAGGACTACACAGGTGGGAGCCTTTCCACAGAAACAAGGGACTAAAGAGGGCCCCCATCAGATAGATACTGGATGGTCCTTACACTTTGCTTCCTGGATCCTCAAATTTCTCTCTTTCATGGCTTCTTTCTTGTCTTAAGGAGAGGCACCTGGGAACAATAGCCTTCTAATGCACGTGCAATTTCTACGGTGGATGGGCCTGGATTGCTGCCCTCATTAAAGTTCAGGTGACTTGGGTTGTGCCAAACACCATGAGGACAGGTGTCCTTGGGCCAACTGACAGCAGTGGCTCTGGCTTTGCTGTGACTCTCAGCATTTCTATTCTGTTCAAAATCCCAGGAAGCAGATGGGAAGAGGCATGTGGAGGCACCTCCCTCACATATATGTCACCATTGGCACCCAGGTTGAGAAGAGGAAGGTCGCCTGTTTGCTTGATGCCTTTCCAGAAGTACATTCCTACTCTGCTGCCCTTAGAATCATGCTCCAGAAATAGAGTTCAGCAAGTCACTCACACACCCACCAACACTCATGCAAACATACAACACACACAGGCAATCACTTTGCCCTTAGTTCATGTTCTTGAATAAGTATTCTTTGCACTTTGCAAATGTAACAATGCAATTATGTTCCTCAGGATGCATTTCTGTTCCTGGACCTCTCCTTAGTATTCTCCACGCTTTATCTACTTTCCTAATATCCCTTTTTATCCCCCACCCACCCTTACATAAATATAAAGCTTAAAAAACATCAAGAGATTGCAAGAACATAAAGGAATGCACTGACCTAAAGATACATGCACTAATTGGGCAAGTACTTTGAGTAACTATTTTGTAAAACTTAAAGTGGAAAAACAATTACATAAAAGCAAGAATGTCCATTTAACCTCACATCTTATTCCTCCCACAATCTCCAAGCAACATGCATATATTGGAAAATCTGGGGACCATCCCCAGACCTGCATGTCTGCAACAGATGACGATTGATTAGCTTATTGAAGTCATTTCAAGATTACGACACAGTTCAACTGAATCAAGGATCCTCACTGGTATACACTTTAGAAGGGAAAATGTCCTGTTTATTGGAGCTTGTGAGGCAAAGAAGAAAAAGGGAAGTAGTGACAGAGGCAGTGCCATATGTTCACAAATTCTCCTTTTGATTTCTTCCTGGGAAAGTGGGAAGATTACCTTTTTCCAGTCCCTGCTGCTAATCAGATTCTGGCGAATGAGATATGGACTGGAAGTAATGCATGTCACTCCCAGATCTAGTGCCTAAAACCCCCCATTCAAACCACCATGCACTCTCCTTGTGGGTGAACCTGACACAGGACATCCCATGGACTCAAGAACCCTGGGATAGCGTAGCAACTGAATGGGAGGAGCCTGGGTCCCTGTGTGAGTTTGGAGCAGAGACGCTTCTCTCAATTCATTAAACCACGTTGGACTGTGAGGTGAGCAAGAAAGAAAACTCTTTGAGTCACTGAGCTTCTATAGTTGTCTGTAATCCATAGCATTTTTCATTTCCTGATCAACATAGGTACCAACTGCCTGACTCTCAACTTTCTTTATCTCTGTTCTCAAGGCAATTAATTGTACAAAGTACTCCTTTGGGTTGGGTGTAGTTATGAGAGGTATGATGCTTATCACTTTACGGGGACTAAGGATTGTCAAGTGTCCTGTCTGATTTGACTGCTATCTACTACCCAATTTTTATGTGCTTGGTTTGTCCATAGAAAAAAATCACTGGAATAAATTGGGTCTCCTAACATCATTGAGGCAAGCAGCAATTAGGTACTTATTGAAGCCTGATTGGTGGTGTGCTGGTAAATGTTAAATAACTGATTCTCTTGGAAAAATTATATGCATATGTATACATACATATATTTATTAATTTCACTGATATTAACAATAGGCAATACATAATTCATGAATAACAAAAAAATTTATAATATTTTTATAATAAATTTATACAGCCAGTTGACTTTCACAGAATGCTTTCATTGATTTTTGCCAAATTCTTATCTACAACTAAACTACTATTACAATTCAACCATGATTTGACAAATAGAGTTGCATCCCAATTTGCTACTCTTTTTCTAACACATTTATCATCATTATAGCTGATGTGTGGTCTACTGTTAAACTATTTGTCACCTTTAAACAAACTATATTTGTTAACTGAAACTTCTTTCAACTTTAGCACTACATATATTAGAATTTCACTCATTTGTGAATTACATGAGAAACTTTTTTTGCTGAATTAGTTAATAGTTTTTGACTACTGTAAGAATATTTTCCCAAGTTTGTATGCTAGTTGGTGTAATGGCTACCCACATGACCCCTTTTTTTATGTTTAACCTGTATTATTAACATATTTTTCCATCAGTGTTTTAAGTCTAGAAGAGAGATTATAAACAGACAGATATAAAATATTTTAGGATTTGTGGGCCACATGGCTTCTCTCGCCACTACCCAGCTCAGCCATTGTAGTACAACGGCAGCCATAGACAATACAGAAACAAGTGGGCCTGATTGTTCTTCAATAAAACTTTAGAGAAAAAGACTGTAGGCTCAATTTGGCCCACTGATTTTAGTTTGCCAAACCTCGTCTAGATAATGAACAACACAATAACTCCAGCCTTGATTTGTAGGGTTTGCCAGTTAGTGTGGTGTAAACTCTCCCACCGTGGCCAGTACCAGGCTGATGTGGGTTGGGAAGATGTGCAGTAGCATGATCTCATGATATTTCCACCGTGCATAAGCAATAGAAAGAACTGCAAGAACATGGATGATATTACAATGTAATAAAATAATTAGGAAGTAACCGTGTGGATTTGTCACCTGTGTTTTCAACACAATTTAATTGTAAGATGGTGTAATTTAATTGTAAGACTATATAATTTACTTTTAATAATGACTGCATTCCTGAGATCACGCCACTGCACTCCAGCCTGGGTGACAGAGCAAGACCCTATCTAAAAAAAAAAAAATACATAAATAATGGCTGCATTTAACAACTCACAAAATTCTTGAAAGTTTTTATTCTGTATTTTATTGTTATTTTTCATTATCCTTTTTTTTTCTTTAAGTTCTGGGATACATATCAAGAATGTGCAGGTTTGTTACTTAGGTATACATGTGCCAGGTGGTTTGCTGCACCTATCAACCTGTCATATAGGTTTTATGACCTACATGCCTTAGGTATTCATCTTAATGCTCTCCTTCTCCTTGCCCTCCATCCCTCAACAGGCCTATTTTATTTTTTATCAATACATAATTATACACATTTATGGTGTACATGTGATATTTTGATACATGCATACAATGTGTAATGATCAAGTTCGAGTAATTAGATCATCCATTACTTTACACATTTATCATTTCTTTGTCTTGGGAACATTTGAAATCATCTCTTCTAGCTATTTTGAAATATGAAATGAATTATTGTCAACTATTGTCATCCTACTGTGTTCTAGAACACTAGAACTTGCTCCTTCTTTCCTAATACATTTTGTATCCATTAACCAACCTCTCTTCATTCTCCTCCTCCCTTCCCTTCCCAGACTCTTGTAACCATCATTCTACTAAGTTTATGAGATCAACTTTTTAGCTCCCACATATGAGTGAGAATATGCAATAAAATTTTTGAAAATTTATTAATTGGTTCTCACAAGACTGTATAATCTTGTTCTACCGCATCGCTTGATTCCAGTTTCTCTTCCTCAAGGCTGTTGCATCAGAGTAAGAGCACATCTCTCTTCATCTACTTTCTCCAAAAGCACAGTTAACATTGTTGGAAAGTAAATATTATTCAATCAGTTATCTTGCTCCAAAGATAAGTTTGTCAACACTTAAACTCAAAGCATCCATCAATCCTTACTCATATGTTTAAAGTTATTACAGATTCATGATATACTTTAAAGGAAAACATTTTCAATATTTTCCTTACACATAGTTTGACTATAACTCATCCTTATTTAAGGGTAGATATGATAGATTATGATGTTTGAAGAAGTACCATACACAATCTTTTACCCTTTCTAAACATCCACTCCAAGTTCGGATAATCAAAGCCTCAAATGTAAATAAACTGCAGCAAAAGGGATCTTTTCATATAAAGTCTAGGCACGAAGTAACCTGGTTTAACGAAAAGGATGCTGCTTTGGTTTGATTCTGTGTCCTCACCCAAATCTCATGTTCCATTGTAAACCCCAGTGTTGGAGGTGGGGCCTGGTGGGAGGTGATTGGATTATGGGGGTGGTTTCTCGTGGTTTAACGTCATCGCGCGCCTTTGGTGCCATCATCGCAATGGTGAGTTCTCATGAGATCTGATTGTTTAAAAGTGTGTGGCACCTCCCCACCTGCTCTCTTCCTCCTGCTCCCACCATGTAAGATGCCTGCTCCTGTTTTGCCTGAGTAAAAGTTCCCTGAGGCCTCCCCAGAAGCAGCTGCTGCCATGCTCCCTGTACAGCCTGCAGAACCGTGAGCCAGTGAAACCCCATTTCTTATCAATTACCCTGCTCAGGGTGAGAACTGACTAATACAGATGCCAACTTTAGAATTTGAAAAATGTGAATTCAAAACCCTGCTTTGACACCTGTAACTTACCTAACTTCTTTAAGCCTCAGTTTCCTGTTCAGCAAAATAAGTCATAAGGTTGTCAGGAGGTTTAAATCAGAAAAAAAAAAAAAGTGAAATACCACAATGTTCAGCTCATAGAAAGCATTTGGTAAATAACAGCTATTATTGTTATTCACTGAAATTTTCATATTACTGCACTGTTTTCTAATAATGAAGTTGGTGATGTTAACAGTGATTCAAATGCTATATTTAGTCACAGTTTTAACAGTTCCATATTTGGACCGAGGCCTCAGTATTTCAGACACATAGATTCTCTTTGCCATGTATGAGGTACTAGCAGTTGTAGTACATAATCAAAATTTCTCAGATCTAAGGTTGAATTGGCAGTTACCAGTTGTCCATGTGGTAAACTAAGCTTCTATATACTTTCAAAACAGATACTACCATCCCAAAATCACCTCCTCCCACTTGACAATAATCCAGTAGCCTACCATATCAGTGATTTGCCCACCTTACTTGGTAAAGCTACGTAAGACAGCTAACCATAGCTGCATAGATGCACTTGGTAAAGGTTAGCTTCACCTATTCCTGGTCTGTCTCAGGAACGGTGGTGTTAGATTTGACCATGATGTTAAGATTAAAGCTTCATCCTAGACTATTTGTACAAATACTCAAAGAACTGTTTTGGGAGATTTCTCTTATTAACTTCAATTTGAAGTGAAATATGGTGCCATCAAACAAGGCTGAGAGTTCCAACCCAGTACTGAAGGCACACGGAGGCATATTTTGGTATTGTCATATACTGGTTTCTTTATCTCCTATAGCTTTTAATGGTGATGGTAAAACCACATTAAAAATTTGATTAACTGTTTCACTTTGAATTCTCCTAAGTTCCTATTGAAATGACCCAAAGTATAACTTTTATTAACATTTTTTCAAAACTTAGACTACCATGGCAGTAATCCAAACTCATATTCTTGACCACCAAAGAGTTGCTGGTGATATCAATCCCATGTCATCATTGATGAGAAATAAACTTGGAACATTTGGTGAAAGCATTTTCTTCCTCATACTCAGCACACACATTTCAAAATAACTATGTGCTCATTTGCTTTGATTTCTTTAAATAGGAGAAATAAAACAGTCACCAGTCCCAATATTGGCCAAAGACCTTCCTGAAGGAGTGAAAAAGTAACTTCCATTCTTTTTGTTTCTGTTCTGATCTCCCTTTTCTTTCAAGGAATACATACTTAAATGTGACTTCTACGCTTTGATAACTAGATACCTTACAGCAATTTGCCGTTTTTAAGCTAAGCTGTATTTAGCTCTCTTTATCTTTTAATTCTCCGATTTCAAGCACATATGAAAGCCCTTAATATTTTCTTGCCCAGGGAATTTTTGAAGAGCCAAACACAAAAGCCCTAGGCTCTTCCTGCCTTTTGTGAAAGCCTCAATACAAAAAAGAGATTACCCTGTGTTTCCCAGAGAACAGAAGGGAGGGACAGCTCTTTGAGAGAGTATCGGTGAGGTAGGAAGAGGAAATATTCTTTAGCAGTGAGCTTTGTGAGATGGTAACAGAAACGTTCAGCGTATGCAAAAACTTGTTTGGTAGCCTCGGGAAGACAACTGGTTTTGGTAACTTTAGCAATCAGGAAGTCGGAGCAGATGCTCCTTGAGTCACAGAGGCTCCTAATGAAGGCAGTGTAGCGGCAAACAGAGAAGGAAACTTGGTAAGCTATGGAATTCTCTGCTAAATAACTCTCTCCCTACTTCCACAGGTAGATGAAGTCTTACCTGGGCAAAGAATAGATGAAGGAGAGAGAGACACACAGAGAGAGAGAGAGAGAGAGAGAGAGAGAGAGAGAGAGAAAGAGAGAGAGAGAGAGACAGAGAGATATTTTCCTTTTTAAGGATAAAAAGATCTGAATATATAAATATGTTCTTTCTCTCTCTCTGTATATATTTTTTTCGAAAAAACTTATTTGAGCTCCACATATTGGATGCACACAAACATCTAAAAGAATAACAAAACAAAGAAAAATATTATACTGGAAAAAAACTCCATAGTTCAAAAAAAGTGATGCATCTGAATTATCGGAGGAAACGTTCTGTGAAGAGACAGATCATGCACTAAGCTGACTTCAGCAGAAAACTGTTTTTAAAATGTAATTTCTATTCTCAATGGATTCCATAAGGTATTATATAAATGAAAAAGGAACAATTTGAGAGCAGGAAAGAATACTTTCAGAGAAAAACTGTTAGACTAAAAATGGCAAATAGAGTGGAAGCCTTAAAGAACAGAATGAATAGTAAATCAAAAATTAGATAAACAGCTTGTGAAATCCTCCATAGCTCAGAGCGAGAAAAAAAAGAACCTCACAAGTAATGACTATAAAAAAAATAAAAGCAAGAAGAATAGATCTAAGAGATGTAATATAAATAAAATAGGAAAGTTCTCTTCATCTATTTTCCCACAGAAAAACGGTTACAAAAAAAGGTGTGTGTATGCATCTGTGTGTATGTCGGGGAGCATGAGGGTTGGCAGGAAAGGAAGGAGAGGCTGACTACAGGTGAAGTATCAGGGGATCCAGAACAAGCAGAAAGTGTGTTTTATATCTTTTATTGTGTTTTTAGAAGTATTGCACATTTAAGTTTTATCCCAAAATATATCCAAGTTTTAATTTTTCTATTTTATTTTTATTTTTTGAGATGGAGTCTCACTGTTTCCCAGGCTGCAGTGCAGTGATGCCGCCTTGGCTCACTGCAACCTCCTCTGTATCCCTGGTTCTAGCGATTCTCCTGACTCAGCCTCCTGAGTAGTTGGGATTACAGGCGTGTATCACCACATTCGGCTATTTTTTTTGTATTTTTAGTAGTGACAGGGTTTCACCATGTTGGCCAGGCTGCCTCAAACTCAGGTGCTCCAATCACCTCAGCCTCCCAAAGTGCTAGGATTATAGGTGTGAGCCACCATGCTTGACCCAAGTTTTAAATTTAACATGATAGGATAAAACATATTCCATAGAGCACTCTGCTACTTGCATAAGTTGCTGAAAAGTACAAAAAACTGGATGGACATTTAAATATGTATTATTTTACATAACATGAATGACTACCCAAAAAGTTAAGGAAGCATGGAAGTCACTTTTGTTTTGAGAGTTTGGCAATTCTAATATCTTATAATCTTATTTTTGATGGTCTTCTCAGTAGACAGAGACCGTACAGAAATCCCAGGGCCTGTACAAGTCGGAGCATGCTATAGGAAGTGCTCTGCAGTCCAACTCCCTGAACCCCTCGTCATACCCCGCTCAAAAACAAAAAACAAACAAACAAAAAAAACTGCGGTGACTCCAATGGTCATGCACTCAAGGCTGTGGGAAAACCAAAGTAGTAAACATATCTGCAGAAACATAAAACCACTTTAAAAAATGCAACATTGCACATTTGAAAAATACTTAAACATTTTGAAAAAACTAAACAGAAATATCCCCAAAGTAATAAAATTGGTAATATCTGAGTGATAGAATTATAGATGGTTACTTTATTGATTTTATGAAATGTTAGGTTACGTTAGTAATGGTAAGATTTCAGACTGAATAAATAAAGCAACTTGATTCTTTCACAGAATTCTCTATGATTGTTAATAAATAATTCTTACAATTTATAGTTCTATATATAAATGTACATGCAAAAATGTGTGTATCTCTATGTATGTACATTTATTTATAAATATGTGTTTATGTATGCATAAACATATAAACTCTTATAGCTAAAAGGACCTTAAAAAATTATCTTGCCTCCTTTACAAAATCTAAAATTATACATTGTGGCCTGTGGTAATTTTAAATCTATTTATGTTTTAATTTCATATTAATCAGCTGATTTGCCTAGAATACCAGGGAAAGGGATAGTTACTAGATACAAAAGCCAGAGGAAACTTAGCAGACTCGAGTCAGCCCCCTGCCAGGAAAATGATTAATTTATAATCATAATAAGAGGTGACTAAGGAAATCAAGCCCAAGTTTGTTAACAGGTGTATCTTGGGAGTAATTATGTCTGGGCCAGAAGCCAGTTTCAAGATTACTGTTTTCTAAGTAGCGTTTTATGTTTAGTCCCTTTGGTGTTTACACAAGGCCAAAACTAAACTGGCAATTGAATCATTTTAGTCAAAATGTTAGAATATCGTTCATTTAGTTGGTCAACATAGTATGAAATCATCAACTTAATAGATTTTTTTAACCCTAAATTGAACAGATGTTTTAGTATCTGCAGGCATAGTCCTTCTGTATGGGATATTAAGGACTTTTACCTTCAAACATCCTACACTCCAAAGTATTCGTCAACAGAGACTTAACTAATATATACATCATACTTAAAAATCTGTTAGTTTCAGGTAGATTAAAGACTGACTTCATTGTGAAACATAAAACAAAAGGGCTTTTAACATGGAAGAATATGTTTCATGAGATAAGCAAAGCAAAAATTTTCTAACAGGACACAAAAAGCACTAATCATAAAGGAAAAGACTAATGAGGTGAAAACGTTTCTTCATCTAAAGACATCATTTAGAGTATGAAAAGACAGGCCACAATAAGGAGATAATTGCAATGCAGTCTCAGTCCACACATACAACATGGATCTTATAAGATTATGACATTGCATTGGTACCACATCTTTTCTATCTTGTGATATGTTTAGATACTGAATACTTACCATCCTGTTATAATTGCCTACAGCATTCAGTACAGTAAATGCTATCCATGTCTGTAGCCTCAAAGCAATAGGTTATACCATAGGGACTAAGTGTGTAGTAGACTATACCATCTAGCTGTGTGTAAGTACCATCTATGATGTTCATGCAAAGACAAAATCACCTAATGACACATTTCTTAAAATGTATCCTCATGGTTGAGCAATGCATGGCTGTATTTTCAGTGACTAGGAACTCACATCCAGAATATTGAAAGCACTTCTACATGATAAGAAATGCATAGACAACCCAAACAAAACATGGACGTAAGATTGGAACAGTCACTTTACCGAAAAGGGCGATCAACATATGAAAAGTTATTCAACG
This sequence comes from Saimiri boliviensis, assembly GCF_048565385.1. Taxonomy (NCBI): domain Eukaryota; kingdom Metazoa; phylum Chordata; class Mammalia; order Primates; family Cebidae; genus Saimiri; species Saimiri boliviensis. The sequence continues at coordinate 16,556,428 of NC_133464.1, forward strand.
TCATTAGTTACCAGAAAAATATAAGTTAAAACTAAAAATAAGATCATACTAAATGCCTAACAGAGTGATTATAATGGAATAACCTGACATTATCAAGTGTTGGTAAAAATGCGGTGCAGAAGAAAGTCTTGTACACTGTTCATGAGCGTATTAATTGATATAGTGCTTTTTAGAATTGTAAGACCTACAAACGCTAAACACAGATACACCCTATGACCCAGAATTCTACTCTTATATATGTTTCCACATATACCAAAAAAGACATTTACAAAATATTTATAACTGGTAAAAACTCAAATGTCCATGAATAGTGAAATGGCAAATAGTGGTATATTCATCTAACGAACTACCATACTATATGGCAATGAATGAAGGTGCTGCTACTGCTACACGCAAAACCTGCGTCAATCTCACAATCATGTTGAGAAGATAAACCAAAAAGAAGGCACAGTCAAAGTTCACGTCATGGATAGAAAGTGACATGACAAAATGGGTTTATGTTTCTTCCAGCTGCGGCCAGCTGCTTCTGTGGAGGTGGGAAGAAGGCAGAAGGTGGGATGAATCCAAGGTCTGGGCTTTCCCACACGATGACAAAGGGAGGGAAGGAGACAGAACATAAGGGCACATGCAGAGCAATGCGTAACCGTGAACGTGAACTGTAGGCTCTAAGCTGGGCAAGGCAAGTGAAAACTCTAGGCCTCAATGGTCTGTACAGCAAACCCTGGTGGGGTAGAATAATTTTTGGAGTTGGAGTACATTTGAGAGTGAGCTGGCAAACGATAAGAGGGGACGATGTCCAAGCAAGGGGTCAGGCAGGGGTGCAGTACTAACAAACGCACAGGTCTAGGGCATGGCTGTGGGGGTGGAGAGCCAAGACAGGGCAGAGTACCACTGGAGAATGGCCCTCTTCCCCAGTGGTCATTAGAGAAGAGGAGACCAAATCACTGAGAAGTTGGACAGTTGGGATGGTCATTTATGTTGAATCAGTAGGAACTATTTCAGGACACAACCAGGGGACCAGAAGCTCCGATTTTCCGTGACAGAGGAGGGTCCTGGGATGATTGTAAGTAAATAATCAGGCAGAGTTACTGGAGCAGACACTGAGGCATGTGCTTGAATGATGAAAGGGAAGAAAGGTCAGAAAGCAGAGGAAGAAGCCCAGACCTGGGACTAGGAGGGCTGTGAGCGAGAGGCTGCCGGGAGCACATTGCCCTCAGAGGCAACTGCGTTTCCTTTAGGACAAGAGTTGAGATCAGAGAGTGTTTGCTACCAAGTGGCTCATTGGAAGAGCAGTGAGGGGCTGGTGGTCTGTGATAGGGCCATTTGAATTTGGGGGATCTCATGGGATGGAAGGTCATATTTTGAAGCACATGGAGGTCTTTGGATTCCTTCTGGTGTCTTTTTTTTTTTTTTTTTTTTTTTTTTTGAAGAGGTCTCACTGTGCGCTGTGTGGCCTGGGCTGGAGTACAGTGGCATAATCATGGCTCACTGTAACCTCAAACTCCTGCACTCAAGGTATCCTCCAACCCCAGCCTCGAGTAGCTAGGACTACAGGTATGCACCACCATGCTTGGTGATTTATTAAATTTTTTGTTGTTGAGATAGGGTCTGGCTATGTTGCCCAGGCTGGTCTCAAACTCCTGGCCTCAAATGATCCTCCCACCTTGGCCTCCCAAAGGACTAAGATTACATGGGTGAGCCTCTGCACTTGGCCTCTTGTGATGTTTTAAGTAAAGTGGAACAGTGTGCAGGTTAGAATGAGCGCTGAGACTGCTTGCTCTTTGGTGAGGCTGAGGGCTGGGGAGGGAGGAGTGAGCAAATGAGGCTCTCTTTACTCCAACTCAGGCAGGAATAGAGGCTAAGGGAGAAGCTGCATTATAAAAGTGCAGGACTCCCAAATTCCAAGCATCCATGATAACCACCTCTCCAGAGAAGTCTGAACAGGTCTGTTTTGGAAGTGAGTGCTAAGAGCAGGGAAATGGGAAGAAATCTGCAAAAATATCTTTATTATTTTACCATTACCACCAATATTTCTAGGTCAGAAGGAAGTTTGATGAGCCCACCACACAAGACTACATGATTACTGACTGGAATGGCCATCAGGAGGGGAGAAAGCCACTGCACCTCTTTCTGCTGAGGGCTGTGGATAGGGATGGGAATTTGAAACCTTCCTTCCTGTTTGTGTGAAAAATTCGGGTTACTGGCAAATAACAGCCTTGAAACTGACTGTGGGTAAGGGGAGTCCGCTGGCGAATGGATACTGCCTGTCCTGTTTCCAATTCATCAGGAACCATATGGAGAATTAATATCCTGCCTGTCCAGAAGGAAGGGAGTTATTATGGACAGCAAAGAAGAAAGGTAGCCAAGCTCAGATGTTCCTCAGGCTGTGGCTGCTGAAAGTCAAACAGTATGAGGTATAATGGCAAGTAATGAGAAAGAAAAACTCAGCCAAGAATAGAAAGCTGCACCTTCAAGGGATAAGAGACAATGCAGAACACTGTTGTCCTGAGTTCCACTTCTCCAAAAAGAGTCACCTTTTTAGTGATTTGATTTCACCACGAAACTGTTTGCCCAGAAAAGTGGTCAACTGGGGGAGGGGCACGTGAAGAGAAGAATGTTTCGAGCTTTTAGATCTCACAGAGGAGAAAAAACAAAACCAGGAATCTATTTCTTTCACCTGCTGGAATAACGCTTCCTTTCCTCCAGCTAATTACTGCTGGGGGACTCCAGACTTCTTGTATTAGCATCCAGCCTAGGCTACTTTCCTGCTTTCCTGCAAGCTGATGACTTGTAGGTTGGAAAAGGGCATGTTTGGAGAACTACTGAGTTGGAATCAGAACGTTTCCGTGCAGAGGTGGCACACTTTGCCCTGGAAAAATCAGAGGGTAAGATGTCTGGATACTCCTTGGCTGGCTGGAAATCTCTACTCAAGTTTTAAACCTTAGGTCAGGTTACCCAGAGCTCTGGCGTCTCCTCTCTGGAGAGCAAGGTCAGTTTTAATGGTGGAAATTAGTATGAAGGAGAGAGGATGAGCTTCAAGGTGAAGGGAAGCAGCTGTTTAAATAGCCACTGTGTTTACGTCACCCCCACGGCTGCCCAGCCGTTCCTGCTTATTCTGGGGAGTGTGCTGGAAGAAGCTCCGCTGGTAAGGGGGAATCCAAAGGCAGAGCTGCAGACCAAAGAGCAGACATTAAGTTCCACTTAAATACTGGATACTTTCCCCTCCCAAGTTTTCTGCATGCTGCTATACTTGCTCCCCTGCCTAGGGGCCCCATTACGTGGGAGGTCGCAAACAACCATTGGTCACTCATGTCTTAACCAGCTGAAAGATCAAAAGCAAATGGAACCTGTGTGAGATTCTGCACCACCCATCAGGTTTCTGTAGCTCTGGAGAGGGCGAATGAACATGATGTTCACAGGTTCCCAAAACTGGCGAGGTGCTGGGCCAGCAGGTGATTTACTGCTGTGGAAAGCCAATAGGAGCTTACCAAAGGGGCAGGCCACAGGACGTCAGTGGCCAAATGATTTTCTAATGGCCTGAAAGACTCACAGTGCCCCCCTCCCTGCCTAATTTTATAGCAGAGGGTGATCTTTGGACTAGGGAGAGAAGCTGGATTATTAACTCTAGCTGGATGGCTTTTAAGATAAGAGGAAAGAGAGTTGAGGCTAAGGGGAAATGCAGAAAGTTGAGAAATTCGGTTTTACTAAAAGAGATGTATCACAGACATATTTGTGGTTTCTTGGACCATGAAACAGCTGCTTAGAGGATGTGAAGTTTTTAACCCTCGCACTCTAGGATGTGTGAGTGTGTGTACATGTGCGTGCATGCAGATACACACGCATAAGCAGATTTTACATACAATTGCGGAGTTTATGTACTCTTAAAGTTTGTCCATAAAGTCCGGTTTAAGAAGTCCTGCCCTATATAGATTAAAAGGAAAATGCTTCACCCAATAACAAAATATTTTGAGAAGTTTAAAAATATTTTATATTAGTGGTTAGGAATTCCTCATTGCAACCATTAAGTAGATATTGTTTTTTTTTGTTTGTTTTTTTTTTGTTTTTTCCCTCTTCTGTTGAAGTACATTCCTGCACATTTGCCTCTAGATTATTTTTCAGGCATCCGTTGTCAATTTGTCACCTCTAGAATTAAATATGGGTGAAACTTAGTCGTCTATTAACAAAACATGCACTTAGCATTTATAATGTGCAAACAAATATGCTAAGAGTATTCAGAGTAACCCTGCCAAGTATTCAGAGATGAACAATGCATGCCCTAGATGTTCAAAGAGATTCTGCTGTAAAAATGAGATACTTACAAAAGCAGCCCTAATATGACATAGAATGTGGCATAAAAAAGGAGTGCAAGGTCACAAGAGGAGAGTTCATTTCTGGGTGACGTAATCTGGAGTAGCTTCATGAATAACATGCAATTGAAACTAATGTGAACTAAGTGTTTTTTGAACATTTTTATTCCTATATCCTCAGTGAGAAATACATTTTATGTCACAGGGTAGAGCACACATTAATGTAGAACTGAAACAAAAATTTCACAAAACAATATCTTCCCATATTATGGGCTATGTACTCTGTTATGTCCCTTTCTAATCTATTCTTCATTTTTACTTAACCAAAAATCCTGGTTGGAGCCCATAAAGTTTATTTCCCAACCCAATGGGTTGTTGTCTATTTTCTGATAAACACTGCCTTAAAAGATGGGAAGGATGGGGTATTTTGCATTATTAATATCAGTTAGTCTTAACAGAAATTCTATGCTCTAGTTATCAGTTTTATCCCTGTTTTTCAGATAAGGAAACTGAGACTTTGAGAGGTTAAGTTATCTGTCCAAGGTCATGTAGCTCTTTCATAGTGCAGCAGGGGTTTGAACCCAGCTCATGGTAACTATGTGAAAACCTGCAGATGGAGGAAACAATATTTGGTGAAGTGTGCACTTGGTTGTCATGTAAGATATACATAAGAAAATTAGGAGACATGATTATAAAAGGAATTATTAATTTAGGTGCACTTATTTTTGTCTTTAATCCTTTGTCTTATTTCCAATTTCCTCCTGGAAAATCTCTTTGCATCTTTAGTCTGATTCTCTCATACCTGGTTTGTAGTTATATCCTTTAAGAAATACAATGCAACTCACAGGACCTTGTTGAAAATGTACATGCTCAGGAAAACAGAATAAAAAATATAACAAGAAACCTGTCCCAGCAAAATCTTACTGAGGTAGAAATATCTTACATAACCTAACTATAGGTATGTCAAACATGCACATACATGTAAAGTGTTTATTTTTTAAAATGCCACATAGATGGGGTAAATTATAGGTACAATTTGATAATCAGGAAAAAGAGGACACATTTTCAATTGGTTCTTGGAATGCTTTAGGAAATGGATGGGAACAGAAGGATCATATAAAAGGAAGATACAGTTCCAGGTAAGATAATGACAAGATGAAGTCCAAATAATATTTGGGTAAGGGCTGGTGAGAGGTAGACAGAGGAATGGGACTGGAGGTGAAAGCGATTGAAGGAGGTTGGAAGGGTGGTGAAGGGATTCAAGGCTGGGATAAGATTATAAAGGACCATCGATGCAGTCTTAATTAAATTCTCATCTTCTGTCATTAATAGTCAATGTATACCGTACATCTGATACATCTAAACTGAGAATTTTATTCTAATAGCAGAGAGAAAAAGTTTAAGTATGAAAACAAAGTGTAAACCTAGCCTGTGTTTAAAGCTTGGAAAGTAATCTCTTGCATCTTTATTATAAGTGTTATTTCTGTGTATGTTCATTTATGTGGGAGCACCCACCCTTTGAACTGACCTGGGAAAACTTCGGAGTTAATATGCAGTCAGTGCTGTATTTATATTTTGAAGAAATAATGAGGCACTCTCATTTTTCCTATTTTTTTTTAAATAAAATGCTTTCTAAAGTAATGGGATGCATATCCATTAGAAAGAAAACTCAGTAGTTTAGATTGCTAGGTTTAGGTTCTTAATAATGACTATTACTGCAATGTTAATGATACCACAGATACCAATCCTCTTCCTATTCTGCAAGTGATCGTTTTAGTTCTGTGTTGACTCCCTGGATTATTTGCTATGTGTTTTTTTAATATATCACCTGTTCAATAGAAAATAGATCTCCAAATCTTTCTTTGGATTATTTGTGCTTCACTTTCAGCATCAATATCATGGTAGAATAATTCACGAAATAGATCCACTTTGAATGGCTATTTGCAGAAAGAAAAGCAAACATAAAAAGGCATCTTTAACACTTTCCAAATTCTAAGACAACTTCTATTACAGTGTCCATTGAAAATGTGCCTCTAATAACCCAATACTCTCTTTTCAGAATTGGTTTGGTAAGAAGGAGGCAGTGATGGTTCTTTGCTAATATTAAAGCATCAACTTGGTCATCAGTTGGGTTGTGTGTGTGAGATTTTAAAAGAAAATAACTAGCGAGACCTTACATTATCTATTTTGTGTGAATACTGCTACAAATGGTTTGAGTGTCAAGCATTTGTTCTCAAAATGTGCACCTGTCTGAAATACAGTTGATTTTTGTTATTCACATTAGCTGTGGTTTATAAAGTTGCCGGTAAACGCTGATTTAGTAAATATTGAATCATTGCTCCTAGGAAAAACACGGGGTTAAGTTCCCGTGAGCCTTGGGTCACATTTATCATTGATCAATACATAAGTTTATTTTATCTGGATTTCTGTTTAAAGGCACCCATTTAATAGATATGTTAATTCATTAACATTAAACTTACACCCAACAGCACTGTAACTCATGTTATATCTAACACATGTATTTTCTCTGGAAGGCACATCACAGCCTTCCTGTACTCGGCACTTCCATAATTTTTTTTGAGGGCCGTTTTAAAGGCAAACTCACCAACAGAAAGCACAAAAATGAAAGAAAAGAAGTCACAGCACAGGCTGCGCAAGGACACCTGTTGGCTGCCTGAGCTGAAGCTGGAAGATGGGGTTGCCTCCTTCCACTTCATCTGGCACACGAGCAGTGAGAGACTTAGATTTTTGCCCCTATGTGCACATCTGCAGATGACTAGAAAAGAGCTGCGAATATTGATTTTGGGGTCATGAATGCATTTTAGCAAGTAATTAAATTAGCAAATACGGAATCGATGAAAAATGAAAGTCAACGATGCTTTATTTCTGTGCTACCCTGAATTTACATGAATAGGTGATGATTTTAACACCACTATGGCTCAGTTACGTGTGTGACTCATGCTAGTTCAGCGCCATTTAGATTGGGAACTACAAGTTAACCTTATATCATTTTATTATTTATTTCCATCCATCTTAAAGAAACGTAGAGAATTGCCTGTGGTTTACTGGTAGTGGTCATGGTGAATTTCCTCTGGGGCATGAAACTAGCTTTCCAAGGGTAACACGAATCAGCTACAGAGCAACACAAATCAGCAACATAGCAACACAACAGGAATTGAAAGAACTGTAAGGGCCAGGCTCAGTGACTCACGTCCGTAATCCCAGAGTTATTGCACTCCAGCCTGGGCAAGGGCAAAATTCCCTCTAAAAAACAAAACAAAACAAAAAGACAAACAAAAAGAAGAAATGTAATCTCAAAAGGCACTTCTGTTTAAAACTACAAAATCTTATGCACTGTTTCTTTTCTGTGGATTGAAAATAAATTGTAGAATCCAAAGTGGATTGAAAAGGTACAAAAACTAAAGAATTGTTTGACATATATGAATATTTTCTGTTTTTCGCTGATTGTTACTAGAGATTAGAATGGTATGATTAAATGAATTGAAACATTGTATCTGTAATGATACTTAGAGAGATTTTTCTAAATATGGTGGCCCTTACATTCTTTCAAACTTATGAGAGGAAAATTTTTGCTGAAGTATGTGAAAACACTGATCAATTTGTCTGCTCTGCTCGCATTTTTCTCAGATCATTTGCGTCTACATCGAGAGATGTGAAGCCATATCATGCCACTTTTCCTGGCCAGAGTTGATTAGACCAGGAATGGACCCCTAACCAAGATGGGCTAATAATAATTATTACTCTAGAGTCATCGGAAATAGGGCAAACCATTTAGTGAAGTAGAATATCCAGAAATAGATCCAGAAAATCTATAAATTTGACAGATGACAAAGCACATATTTCAATTTCATGGGGAAAAGACACAGTAATGCTGGTGTTAGCATAATTGACTCTCTACCTGAAAGAAATGAAACCAGACCCCTATTTCACACCATCTACAAAAAATACCCATGATAATATAATATTTTCATGTAAAAATAAAATCAATAAAAATATTTGAAGAAATTATGTATTTATGTATCCTTGGCTGGAGAAGAACTTCTTATACAGATTAGGAAACTCAAAATCCATAAGTTAAAAAAAATTGAATATTAAAAAATCTCATTATTATAAAATAAATCCTAAAAAGAGTCAGAAGATGAACAATGGACTAGAAAATATATTTTAAACAGATACTGCATTTAACAGAGTTGACGGCACCATCATCCTTGAAATATCTCCAAGTACTTGAATTTTCTCTACAATGCTACACTCTCCTGCTTTCTTTTCTACCTCACTCACTGATTGCTGCTTTTCAGCCCAATTTACTCCTCTCTTCTTCTAAATCTTGGAGTATCCCAGAGTTCATTTCTTAGCTCTTTATATTTCCAAATGCCCCCTTGGTGATTCCATAGGATCCCATGGCACCAAACAACACTTACACTCTGAAGATTCACAATTTAACGTCTTCACCTGAACTGCTCCCCTGACAGTCAGACTTATCTTTCCATCACCAACCAGAATCTTCCTGTGGCTAATAGGCTTCTCCATCTCAACATGTCCAATCAAGAACTTTTGATTTTCATTCTCAAAACCATTCCCCATCCCCACTCTAGCAATACTCTTTTCGCTAATGTGATGGTTTGGTATGGTTTATTTGACTCCACCAAGTCTCATGTTGACAATGATCTCCGGTGTTGGAGATGGGACCTGGTGAAGGCATTTGGATCTTGGGGGCAGATCCTTCGTAATAGCTTGGTGCCGTCCTTGTGAAAATGACTGAGCGCTCACTCTTAGTTTCCATTGGAACTGGTTGTTGAAAAGGACCTGGCACCTCCTCCGCCTGTCTCTCACCATGTGATCTCTGCATGAAGACTCCTCTTCCTTTTCCACCATGAGGAGAAGCTTCCTGAGGCCTCACCAGAAGCAGATGCTGGGGCCATGCTTGTACAGCCTGCAGAACCATGAGCCAGATAAACCTCTTTTCTTTATAAATTACCCAGTCTCATATTTTCTTTGATAGCAACACAAATGGACTAAGACAGATAAATAAACATTAATAGCATCAAGCTTCTGTTTAAGCCAAAAACCTAAGAATCACCCTTAATTCCTGCTGAAACCTCCAATTCTACATCTAGCCACTGAAAAAGCTGCTTTGCATTATTTTCAAAATACATTTTTTAGACATCCACTTGTCCTTGTTCCTTACAATGTTCTCATCATTGAACTGCCATAATCTTGCTCCTAGATTACTACAATGGCCTTGTAACTACATTTCCCATCACACGCTTGACTTCCTCCATTATATTCTCCATAAATGACCAATATGATAAAATAAAATAAAACGTAAGTTAGACCATGGTTTTCCTCTAGTTGTAAGCCTCCAGTATAATCCCATCTCACTTAAAATAAAACGTAATCTCTTCCCCATGCCTCTAAGGCCCTAAATGGCCTGGCTTTCCCCAAGCTCCCAGCACTTTGCAAGCTCACTTTCAACACTGCATCCCAGCTACATGGACTGCCTTGCTGTTCTTCAAACATGTCAAGCTTGTCTCTTAGCACGTGCATTTCCTTTGCCTGGAATACGCTGTCCTCAGCTTTTACCATGACTTTTTCTCTGTGTCATTTAGAAACTTTTTCAAATGTTTTAAGGTTTACTCAAACCATATTTGAAACTCTTCACCTCTGTCATTTTCTATCTATCATGATGTTTCCCCACACTACTTGACATTACCTGAAATCATATGACTTCAGATTACTTGTTTCTTGCCTCTCCTATAGAATGCAGGCTTCATGACAACATTTACTGTACTTTGCTTACCGCTGCACTTCCTACTTTCAAAAGTACCTGGTAAGTAATAGGCATTCAATGGCTGTAAATCAGATGAATAAATGAACATCACATGGTGGGTTAATCTGCCAAATATAGAGTGTCTACAACATATAAACAGTCCAAGGAATGAATGGATGCAACCAGGCCATTGATGAAGAAGGAAATGTAGTGGGTCCTACAAATATATTGTAACAGGTCAATATCATTAGTATCTACATAAATGCATATTAAAATACATAGGTAACCATTCCACTTAGAAGATTAGTACCAATTAAAAATTACAATATTCACTACTGAAGGAGATGTGAGGAAATGGTCATTATTTTACACTGCTGGAGAAAGTTGAAATTGCTACCAAAGTAATCTGGTAATCAATATTAAAGTGAAAAAATGCACACTCCTAGGAATATTCTAGAGAGAATCTATGGTACAGATTTAAAATAATATAGAAAAAAAAACTTTATTGCAGAATTGTTTGTAGTATTCAAAGGTGAACTTTTTTTAATTTTATTTTTTTAATTGACAAATAATAATTGTTTATGTTTGTAAGATACATAGTAATGCTTTGATACTTGTGATGGATACTGATGAGATCAGGGTAATTGACATATCTATAATCTGAAACATTTATCTTTTCTGTGTTAGAAATATTCAATATACTCCTTCTAGTTATTTGAAACTATTAATATAATATTATTGTTAATATTGTCCTCCTGCAGTGCTATAGAATGCTAGAACGATTCCTACTACCTAGCTGTAATTTTGTTTCCTTTAATGAATCTCTCCCTGTCCCTCGCTTCCTCTGATCCGTCCAGCCTCTCATATCCTCTGTTTCACTTTTTACTTCTATGAGATCAACTTTATTTTAGCCTCCGCATATGAGTGAGAACATGTGTTGTTTAACTTTCTGTTCCTGGTTTATTTCACTTAACATAATTTCTATCAGTTTCAAAAAAATGGAAATTCTAATGTCCCTCAGTAGTAGAAAGATTGAATGTTTTAGGATATGTCTACACAATAGAATACTATGCAGCTATTAAAAAGAATAAAGAGGGACCGGGTGCGGTGGCTCAAGCCTGTAATCCCAGCACTTTGGGAGGCCGAGGCGGGTGGATCACGAGGTCAAGAGATCGAGACCATCCCGGTCAACATGGTGAAACCCCATCTCTACTAAAAATACGAAAAATTAGCTGGGCATGGTGGCGCGTGCCTGTAATCCCAGTTACTCAGGAGGCTGAGGCAGGAGAATTGCCTGAACCCAGGAGGCAGAGGTTGCGGTGAGCTGAGATCGTGCCACTGCACTCTAGCCTGGGTAACAAGAGCGAAACTCCGTCTCAGAAAAAAAATAAATAAATAAAAAAAATAAAGAACATGTATGCATCCTAACTTGAAGGGATGCCCAATATACCCTAAGATTGAAAACTGGAATTTAAAGGATAATATGTATAGTGTACAAAAGGCAAACAACCAAAACCTGTGTGTGTGTGCTTGTGTTCACATAAGCTTGCAGAAGAGGACAGAAATGCAGTAACACTGAGCTGTTAGAATTATCTCAGGGTGGAACTAACCCAAATGTCTGTCAATGGTAGACTGGATAAAGAAAATGTGGCCATGGAGTACTATGCAGCCATAAAAAAGAATGAGTTCATGTCCTTTGCAGGGACATGGATAAAGCTAGAAACCATAATTCTCAGCAAACTGACACAAGAACAGAAAACCAAGCACCACATGTTCTCATTCATAAGTGGGTGTTGAGTAATGAGAACACATGGACACAGGGAGGGGAACATCACACACCAGGGCCCCTGTTGGGGGGTGAGGGGCTAGGGGAGGGATAGCAGAAGATGGGGGGATAGGGGAAGGATAGCATTAGGAGAAATACCTAATGTAGATGATGGGGTGATGAATGCAGCAAAACACTATGGAATGTGTATTTCTATGTAACAAATCTGCATGTTCTGCACATCTACCCCAGAACTTAAAGTATAATAATAATAATAAAAAGAATTATCTCAGGGAAATACAGGGTAGAATGAGAGAGGGGTGCTAATCCTTTCTTTATACATCTTATATTTTAAAATATATTTTATTTAAAATTATTTATTTATAAAACAATAAAAGTGGCAATGAAATTAATAAGCTACCGGCTTTAGCTATGCAGCAGAATACATAGAGAAATTAAACTGAGGAGTTTTATATTTTAAAAATTAAATAAGAATTAGAATAAAATAATGCTAGTAGATTTGAAAGTCTTGATAAAATTTCAGTTTTATAGAATAGATAAACATGACTTGAAAGAATAGGAATCTTGTAAAAATAATAACTATTAAAAAATTAAAAATGTTATCGAATAAATACTTCCTCAAAGTTAAGCCCTGATTATTTTAGCAGTAAATGCTTTTAAACTGATGATTTCAAAACCATAAAAACAGTCCCAGAAAGGAAAAGCCTATAAAGTTGTTTTATTAATTCCACTGAAATGGAAATATCTGTATGTGTGTCAAATACACACACACACACACACACACACACACACACGCACACAGTATGAAAAAGAATACATCCAACACCTTGCTGGGGAAAAGTGCAAAAGTAGAGAACTTGAAACTTTGAGCAATGTTTGGAAGAAAAAGCAGACTGGATCAGAAGGGTGTAGAAACCAGAGAAAGAAAAATATTACACATAGAACAGAAATGTGCAAACTAAAACCACACTTTTCCCCACTGGAGTCTTTGGGCCACTTAAGCTTGGAAGGGCTCATGCAATTTTTTGAGCAGAAATTGACTTTGAGCTCCAACTTGAAACATACAACTATTTTAATCTTATATACCTTGTATAGCATATACTAATGAACCATAATAAAATATTTTTAAAATTATAGACCTATAAGGAAAAATTGGCAAAGCCGTAAATATGACGGGCAACTTCAGCTCTCAAGCAACTGATAGACCAGGCAGTCAAAAAAAAAAAAAAAAAGTCAGAAAAGATATACAGTATTTAAACAATACAAATAAAAACACAATCTAATGGCTGCTACTAAAATAGTTTCCTATGTGTCCATCAGTCAGGAGTCCCCGAAAGAAAGGAAAGCCGCTTTAATTATTTGAAATAGGGTTGCGGGGATAGAGGGCAAGAAATTGGTTCCACGTGTGAGAGAAGACTTGCAATGACAGATGGGTTTTGTTGAGCCAAGAGATTAGCAGCAGCAGGAAGCCACCACCGTTCCAAAGCTGGGATCAGTAATAATAGACAGCTTTTTCAAGGAATTTTACCATAAATTAGTTGGAGAGGGATTTGGGGTCAGGGTTTCATTTTGCTTTTTCAAGAGACTTCTCTCCTTGCTCCTGGAGGGAGAGGGTTTGAGCCTCCCCTTGGCTATTGTGGATAGAAGTTTGAGGTCTAAGGGGAGAGCAGCTTAATCAAGAACACATGGAGGTGTGGGTCGGCCTCTCAACTGTCGGAAAAAAATACCTAAATATATTACACAAGAATAATTCCCTGAAACAAATCTGCAGATTGAAGGAGGGGCACACTGTGGTCCCCAAACTCTGCAATGTAGGAGGCTTGACACAGAGACATATTCTGGTTTAGTGGTTGCACTTCAAAGATGAAAAAGGATTTCTTCAGGCATCCAAGCTGCAATATCAAATAGCCTAAACAGAGAAAGCCATTAGGCCGACCTCCAACTTCTCTATGGTGCTGTCAATTATTAGAAGGCATTTGCTACTATGTTCTGAAGGAGAGAGGGACTGAGAACTATCATGTCAAAACAAATGTCTTTCCATCAAAACCAGCTACATGGTTTGTGGGGCCCAAAGCAAAACGAAACGAGGTACCCCTAGGTACAATATATATTAAGAATTTTGAAATGATGACAGCAGGCCATGAATTAGCCCAAGCATGGGGTACTTCTTGGCTCAGCGCAAGATTCTATGTTACTGCACGGGTTGCAAACTAACAAAGTCAGCCCTGCTTTCAAGTATTTAGGAAACTTTCAGGCTTCCCCATGAAATACAGTGTGAGCCCTTATCAGCAAATTCCTTGATGACAAAAACCTGGAGATGAAATAAAATAAAGAACTTAGAAATGAAGACCCTGCACTGATGGTGAGCATTGAATTGATTTATATATAAAATGAATTCTAAATAACTTTGGGAATTATGGCTGCAGAATACAACACCGGAAATAGGAAGAAGAATGAAATTGCGAATGTGTTCATCTATCCCTGTAGGTAAGCAGTTGATGGTACCTAAAATCATATGGCATTTTTAATGAGATGTAATGATTCTACACTGAGTGTTTTATTTGGTGTCTTCCCTGGTATCTGCATGTCAGATGGGTAATGTGCTGATTGCCTTAACAAGGTTTGAGGGAGATACATCTCACAGGTGAGTGTGAAAACTCAATTATTGTGCTTCTGAATCGCAAAAGAATCTAGAATTCTCTAGAAGAACAGTTTGTTGGGAAACATCTCATAGAGTGAAGAAACATTTAAGTGAGGATTAAGTGATCTCGCTGGTTTTACTTCACTTTATTTTTCTTCTATTAAATTTGGATAAGTTACATTTAATCTTTTTATTGAAAAATATACAAACTGGTTTGTACAAAAGTCTGAACATTAAAGATTATTCATGTGTGATGGGATTTGAATATTTCACTTTCATCTTCCTCATCTTTGTCTTTTCTGTATTAATTAAATTCTTTGTGTCATGTGTAATTTTTAAAGAAGCTACATTTAATTTTATTTAATTAAAAAGAGTTAAGTCAAATATTACCCCACCCAAGGGTTCCAGTCCAGAGAATTTTATTGGTGAGATCTATAAAAAACTTCAAGGAGCTGGGTTTCTGTATTTATGTTGTTTGAAAGAACAAAGAGCTAGAAAATTTTCAATTTGTTCTACAACATATCATTGATACCAAACCAAGACAATTAACTACCAAGAAAAGAAAAATCAATCTCTTTGAATATAGATGCAACAATAATAAGTAAAATATTTTCAGCTGGCCACACCCTTTCTAAATCCAGCCACATGGGTGTGGGTGTGGGTTTGACAAGGAAGCGGTGTGGACATTGAGAATCTAGCCTACTTGTGCATGGAAGCCATGGAGATATTCTCCTCCCCCATCTCTGACACCTTAAATAACCTCTACTAGACTGAGAAAAATGGAGGCCCACAGGTGCCAAAGAAGTCCCAGCAATGAGCAGAAACTAAATCGGACTGGTGGTGTCTTAGCTATCAGCAGCCTTCTTCAAAAGAGGCCACTGCCATGTGTTGCTAAAGATGGCGTAACAAAGGTAGGCAGTGGAAGAAATCACCCAGAGTACCAGTAATAAGGAGTGCATTGCCTGTAGACAGTTTGGAAACCATAATAAAGACGGCTCAACATTAGTGTGCTTTATATTATCATCATGAGTCTGTAGTTTCAATGTCATGATAAAATGCTCCTTTGTGAAAAAAATCCATTCCTTCTGGCTTTACATTTTTTAACAAGGTTTCAAAAATTGTATTTGTTTATGTGAATTCACAGATGACAAAGTGTATATATTTATGATGTACAATGTGATGGTTTGATATATGTATCAGCATACAGAATGTTTGAATCAAGCTAATAAACATATCCATCACTTCACATACTTATCATTTTTGTGATGAAAACGTTTAAAAATCTACTCTTAGCAATTTTCAATTATACTTTACATTATTACTAATTATGGTTGCCATGCTACATAACAGATCTCCAGAACTCATTCCTCTAGTCCAACTAAAAGATCATACAATTTGACCAACACTTCCCCATTTCCCTAGCTCCTAGTAACCACAGTTTCATTACCTATTGTTTAATAAACACTGTGCTTTAAATGAAGTCAATTCAGAGCTCTCTCATTATACAGTCAGCCCTCAACATCTGCAGAATTAGCTACATGGGATTTTTTTAAATTTTTTTTATTTTTTGAGATAGAGTTTCACTCTTGTTAACCAGGCTGGAGTGCAATGGCATGATCTCAGCTTACTTCAACCTCCACCTCCCGGGTTCCAGGGATTCTTCTGCCTCAGCTTCCCAAATAGCTGGGATTACAGGCATGCACCACCACGCTCAGCTAATTTTTACATTTTCAGGTTTTGCCATGTTGCCCACACTGGTCTCGAACTCCTGACCTCATATGATCTGCCTGCCCCATGGGATTCTTTTCAAGAGTAATGTTGTACTGGTTGGAAAAGTTTGAGTTTGCTTCAGGAGCTTTTTGTGTCACCAGCCTCAGTGGCACCACACATTCTGTGTTTAAGCTGTAAGTTAGAAATAAATAATGATAGCACAATGATAATAATGACAAAGAAGATTTATATTATTCCAATTCTATCAATCTATGTTATTTTCTTGGACTTTTTATTTGGATTTAAAATTGGATAGCCATATGTAGAAGAATTAAACTTGACCCTTACCTCTCACTGTATCCAAAAATTGACACAAGGTTGATTAAAGACTGAACTGTAAGACCTGAAATTATAAAAATTATAAAAGGAGGCCTAGGAAAAACAATTAGAGACAACGGTCTAGGCAAAGAATTCATGACCATCAGTGCAAAGGCAAATGCAACAAAACAAAAATAGACAAATTTAACTCAACTAAAAAGCTTCTGCACAGCAAAAGAAATAACGCAGTGAACAGACAACCCACAGAATGGGGGAAAATACTTGCAAACTATACCTCTGACAAAGGACTAATATCCAGAACCTGAAAGAAACTCAAACAGCTCAACAACAACAAAAAGAACAAAACCCATTGAATAGTACACAAAAGATATGAACAGACATTTTGCAAAGACATATAAATGATCAAATGAAAAGAAAATTTAAAAAGTTCAACATCACTAATAATCAGAGAAATGCAAATCATAACCATGACGAGATACCATCTTATACCCTTCAGAATGGATATTACAGAAAACTCAAAAAATAAGATGCTGGAGAGGATGGGGAGAAAAGGGAATGCTTATGTACTGTTGGTGGAAATGTAAATTAGTAAATGTAAATATAAAACCTCTGAAAAACAGTAAGGAGATTTCTCAAAGAACTAAAATTAGAATTGCTATTCAATTCAGTAATCCTACTCCTGGGTATCTACCCAAAGGAACAGAAATTATTATAGTAAAAAGATACTTGTACTCATATGTTTATTAATGCAGTACTCACAATAGCAAAGGTATGGAATCAATCTAATTTCCCATCAATGAATAATTGGATAAAGTAAATGTTATGTTTATATATATACATATATACACACACACACAAGGGAATACTACTCATTCTTAGAAAAGAATAAAATTATATCTTCCGTAGCAACATTGATGGAACAGGAGGCCATTACCTTAAGTGAAATAAGTCAGAAATGGAAGGTCAAATATGGCATGTTCTCACTTACAGGTGGGAGCTAAATAATGTGTACACATGGACATAAAGGGTAGAATAATAGACTTTGGAGATTCAGAAAGGTGGGAGAATGAGGGCAGGTGAGGGATGAGAAATTACCTAATGCATACAATGTGTGTTCTTTGGGTGATAATTACACTAAAAGCAGAGAATTCATTATTATGCAATATATCCATGTAACAAAACTGCAGTTGCACTCCCTAAATCTATGTAATTTTTTAAAAATCTGTGGAACAAAGAGCTAAAAGGATTATATTTTTATTTAAATGAATGTTTTAGTTCAAATATGAAATATATTTATTTTACTTCATGATTACTACTAACGATAATTTTGCAGTACAGAGACAGAGGTGGTTAAAAAAAAAAAAATGAAGAACTCCATCCCAGGTGTGAGATACCCTCTGATACTGACTCCTGTTTTTTTGGGGTTTTTTTTTTTTGTTTTTCTTGAGACAGAGACACTCTCTGTTGCCCAGGCAACTGGAGTGCAGTGGTGCCACCTTGGCTCACTGCAACCTCTGCCTCCTGGGTTCAAGTGATTCTCCCGCCTCAGCCTGCAGAGTAGCTGGGATTACAGGCATGCACCAGCTAATTTTTTGTATTTTTTTAGTAGAAACGAGGTGTCACCAGGTTGACCAGGCTGGTCTCAAACTCCTGACTTCAGGTAATCTGCCCACCTTGGCCTCCCAAAGTGCTAGGATTACAGGTGTGAACCACTGTGCCCAACTGACGCCTGTTATAATGGTTGGCATGATAAGGCAATCCCTAGGACAGCAGGCAACCTGGGGCAGAGCCAGAGTCTTCCAGGCATGGAGCATATCTCTTTTCCTTCTTATCTCTGGCAACAGAAATCAGTACCGGTTTTCTGGCCTGAGTAATAGCTCCAAATGATCACAGAAAGAGGATGAAAGGGAGGAAAGAAGGAATTTCTCTTGGTTAGTTGGATGAAGGCGAGTATCCATAGCAATTTGGATTTTATGTGCAGATTTTTGCTTCTGGCATAAGTGGATGTGAACTTACCTTCTCACCATAAACAAATAGCCAGAATAACTATTGAGGCAGCTATGTTCAGATGCTGGACAACAGGAAGCTCGGGTCTGTGATCTCTGAGATGAGAAGGAATGAGGAGAGACACAGCTTTTTTTCTTAGCCTTTCTAGAGAGGGGCCAGATGAGAGTGCGGTGGTCTCCCTGAGATGCAGCAACAGAGATGAGAATGTGGGAAAGAGGAAGCCTCTGCAATTTGTCGGGTAGAGTAACAGAGAGGATAGTGCTGCATAGCTCCAGACTTATGCATAGGGTTCCCTTTTAGGCTGAAAAGTTTCGTAAATGTAGGAAACTCTATGAATTGGCCAATTATCAAGGAGCTTTCAGCTGAGCAAGTCTCAGAGCTCACAGAGGACTAGAGAACTTCAAGTTCCATCCAGCCAGAACACTGCACACCCAGGGCATTCAATAAAGACAGCAGAGGTGTCTGGCTTTGGCGGTGGGACTGAGTTAGTCCTAGAGTAAAGGTTATTTTAAGCCCATTGTACAAAATTTAAAAATCAGCCTGAAAATCATCAAGTGGTCCACAAGAAACGTAAATACCTTCTTAAGCAATGTTCAATATGCTTTATGGGAAGGTAACAAAACTTGGAATTCAACGAGACAAAGTCTACTATGTCCAGCATCCAACACAAAAATACTTTGTAATGAAAATCCTTCCCACGAAAAAGTATCAGACCCAGATGATTTAATTGTTGTAGGCTATCCATCATTTAAAAAAAAAAATCAGGCCAGGTGCGGTGGTTCACACTAGTAATCCTAGCATTTGGGAGGCAAAGGAGGGTGGATCACTTGAGGTCAAGAGTTCAAGACCAGTCTGGCCAACATGGTGAAACCCTATCTCTACTGAGAATACAAAAATTAGCTGGGCATGGTGGCGTATGCCTGTAATCTCAGCTACTCAGGAGGCTGAAGCAGGAGAATCACTTGAATCCAGGAGGCGGAGGTTGCAGTGAGCCAAGATCACACCATTGCACTCCAACATGGGTGACAGCAAAACTCTGTCTCAGATTAAATAAAATAAATAAAAAACAATCCTTCACAAATTCTTCAGCAAAAAGACTCACTTTATGAGGCCAACATACTTACACAAAAAACAAAAACCTTATGAGAACAGGAAGCTGCAGACCAATATTCTTCATTAAATAGACACAAAGTCCTTAACCAAGTATTAGAAAAATCGAACCCAGCAATTTTATATCCATACAAATATTTTATATCCACACACATATTTTATATCCTTACAAATGTATTCTTATATGTATCTACACATACACACAGATAAGTATATGGACATGCACACATAGAAACATACACACACCAATGTTTATGTTAAATTGTCATATATTAATTGAACTTTACACTTAAGATTCATATTAGTCTCATATACATAGTATACCTTTTTTACAATTATAAAAACATGAATAGGACAAAATTAATTGGAAAAATATTTGCAAATTCCGCATCTGCTAAATGATTCATGTAAAGAATATATAAAGAACTTATGCAACACAGTACTAAAAAGATAAACAGCCCAATTAAAGAATGAGCAGAGGATCTGAGTAGCTATTTTTCCAAAGTAGATATACAAATGTCTAATGAGCACATGAAAAGATGTTCAACATTATTAGTCACTGGGGAAATATGAGTCAAAACCACAGTGAGAAATTACTTCACATCCATTAGGATGTATATGATCAAAATGTCAGGTAGTAGCAAACATTGATGAGGATGTAAAGAAGTTAGAACTTTTACACACTCCTTGTGGGAATGTAAAATGGTGTAAAAACACTTTAGAAAATAGTCTGACACTTCTCCAAATGGTTAAACACAAAGTTATCATTTGACCCAGCAATTCCATTTCTAGATATATACCCAAGAGAAATGAAAACATATATTCACACAAAATCTTGCACATCAATGTTCATAACAGCATTATTCATAATAACCAAGAAGGTAGAAATGACCCAAATGTTCATGAACTAATGAACAGAGAAACAAAATGTGGTATACGCATGCAATGAAGTACTATTTGACCATAAAAAAGCACTAAAGTACTGACATATGCTGCAACATGGATGAATCTTGAAACATTATGCTACGTGAAACATGTCAGTCACAGAAGACTACATATGATATGGTTCCATGTATATGAAATGTCCAGAATCGACAAATCAAAGAGACAGAAAGTAGATAAGCGGTTTTCCAGGGCTGAAGGGATGGGAAGGTTGAATTTTGGGATTTTTTGGAGTAGTGATTAAAATGTTCTCAATTGGACTGGGCACAGTGGCTCACACCTGTAATCCCAGCATTTTGGGAGGCCAAGGTGGGCAGATCACCTTAGGTCAGGAGTTCCAGACCAGCCTGGCCAACATGACGAAACTCTGTCTCCACTAAAAAGACAAAAATTAGCTGGGTGTGGTGGCATGCACCTGTAATCCTAGCTACTTGGGAAGTTGAGGCAGGGGAACTGCTTGAGGCTGGGAGGTGGAGGTTGCAGTGAACTGAGATCATTCCACTGCACTCAGCTTGGGCAACAGGATGAGAGTCTATCTCAAAAAAAAAAAAAGTTCTAAATTAATTGTTGCAACCTGTATGAATATACTAAAAACCATTGGCTTGTATACTTTAAATAGGCGAAGTATATGGTATGCAAATTACATATTAATAAAACCATAATAAACAAATATCAGAAAAAGAATGGAAAGACTGTGGAAAATATTGGAAGATTCGGAGACTGTGGATGAGTAAATAAAGGCAATCGCTGTGGAAGGCAGTTTAATATTACAGAGTGAAAGGAAAAAAATTACATACCCTGTGACCGAGAAACGCCACTTCCATGTGTGTGATCTGAAGCAGTCCTATCCCGTGCATGATTAGATAAAGAGCTTGTATCAGAATGCAAACCAGGGTAACTTCCTCCCCTGAGAAAGACTTGCTATGAGATGTCCGGTGAACTGGAAGTGTGCTTTGGGAAACAGTTGACGCTTTTTGGTCACAGATTCCGTACCTCTCCATGGACTGTAATACGTCGTAGATGAACAAGAAGTTTGTGGACTACCTCTCAAGCAGCATCAGTCTAGAGGAACTTGAGCTTGTGTGCAGAGAATACAAGTGGTTAAAGCATGTTACAATGGGTTAAAAATGAGAAATATCTAATGGTCCATTAAGTGAATTAATAATTGAATTGTGGAATACTGATTTGATAGAATACCATTTAGTCACTAAAAGGAAACATATATTTATAGATGAAAGATCCCAAAATATATAATTCTGAATATAAAAAAGATACAAAATATATATATCATTTACATTATTAAAAATTCTTAGAAATTAATACTCTTATGTTCCTGAAAACAAATATATATTTATTTTTAATGGACTAAAATATATATATATTAAATTCATGACAAAGGCTACCTTTGGGGAGGGAAGGGTAGAATTCAAACTGGGAATAGAGAGCAAAAGGAACTTTGATTTTGTTCATAATGTTTATTGTATTTTCTTTCTAAAAAAAGATTTGAATCAAATGTGTCCAAATGTTAACAGCTTTCAATGATGGGTGGTAGGTTTATGGATATTTGCTATGTTATTTGTACTTGTCTGTATTTTTAAATTTCTCAAGAAAAACAACACAATAATGTGACTGTACTTTTAGTAAATTATGGCTGCTTGTTACCCAGATATCTGCTCCAGTTATACTGAGAAACTGGAAGTGTGAAACTCTACCATCTGTTAAAGAAATCTTGACATCCGTGGGTAGCAAAGAAACATCAAAAACTGATGTTAAGACCGCATGACAGGGCAAATATACTTGAAAACATTTAGATTATTTTATTAAGCAATGAATGCTGGAAACAAAACCAGATTTTACTGTAGACTCAGAGAGGATAATGTAGACATTTAAGGTAAAATTATCAGTAATATTGATTAAGGTTTTATATGTGATTATTCATTGATTTTTCTGCTGGGTAGGAATAAAGAGATTTTTTAGCTGAATAAAACTTGTTAAAAGTACAAGCTGTTCCAAGGAATTCTTATGTATATTCCAGGCTGTTATTATAGGATTAAAGTGTTAAGTGTGGGGAGGAACACAACATTTGAAGAATCTCAGCTCAAAGGCCCTCCCTCACTAGAAATGAATTGTTATTCTGACTCATCTTTTGTGCAGACCAAATTCATTAACTTTCAAGCACTTGCATGACTGTGAGGTTATTTCCTTGCTGAACTTTTGTGCTGGAGACATACTGAGGACAGACTATGGAGAAAATTTCCGAAAGTAGGTGCTTGCTATGTAAACACTTCCCTTGATAACTGATGCCCCAATTAATACGTAATTGTGCAATCATGTAGTCATTTTTTCATTAAAAAGTTGTTGATGCACTTAAGCTTCAATTACAGCCATTGGTTTACAGCCGATCCTTATACAAAGTATAAGGCCAAATATTGATCTAGATAAACTCATAGGTATTAGGCCTTTCAGATAAAATAAAATTTTTGCCTTTCTCTAGTAATTCAGTTTAACCAACTTTTAGTCAGTCTTTACTAGGTACCAGATACTTTGTAAGGCATGAAAATTACAAAAAGTAGAAATTTTATTTCCTAACTTTTAGGGAGTTGTCAAAGAGCATGGAAAACAGATATGTAAACATATTTATAATTCAATGAGCTGTTTAAAGATAATATAACTATAAACAGTTTTAAGCCCCATGAAGACAGGAGCACATTTTCCTTTCTCAAAGCTCTGTTTCAGAACTTATTTAGCCTAGTGCCTAACGCATTGAATATACTGAATAAGTATTGAACTTGTTGTCTTAGTCCATTTGGGCTGCTGTAATAAAATACAAGATACTGGATGGCTTATAAACACAGAAGTTTGTTTCTTACAGTTCTAGAGATGGGGAAATCCAAGATCAAATTTCCATCAGATTCAATGTCTGCTGAGGGCTCACTCTGCTTTGAAGATGGTGCCGGCTTGCTGATCCTCAGATGGTGAAAAGGGTGAACAGACTCGCTTGAGCCTCTTTTATGAGGGCACTAATCCTGCACATGATGGCAAATTCCTCATGACCTAACGATATAGGACTTAAGAAGAAATCACTTAGGCAGACAGCAGGGGAATAGGAGTCCTCGGTAGGGCTTTTCTTTGGGAAACCCCTTCGCCTATGGAGGAAGCTGGTTCTCTTTTTCCTCTCTTCTATCCATTAAACCTCCACTCCTAAACGCCTCATGTATCCATGTCCTAAATTTTCCTGGCACATGACAGTGAACTCCAGAAAACGTAGTCGCTTCACTAATAATCCCCCAAAGGCCCCACCTCTTACCATTACCATTTTGGGGAGTGGGTTTCAATGTATGAATTTTTGGATGACATAAACATTCATAGTATTTGTAAGTGAGCAGAAGTACTGCGTATGAGAAAGTGATTATGATAGAAGCCTTTTTTTTTTTTTTTTTTTTTCCTTGAGACGGAGTTTCGCTCTTGTTACCCAGGCTGGAGTGCAATGGCTCTATCTCGGCTCACCGCAACCTCCGCCTCCTGGGTTCAGGCAATTCTCCTGCCTCAGCCTCCTGAGTAGCTGGGATTACAGGCACGCGCCACCACGCCCAGCTGATTTTTTGTATTTTTAGTAGAGACGGGGTTTCACCATGTTGACCAGGATGGTCTCGATCTCTTGACCTCGTGATCCACCCGCCTCGGCCTCCCAAAGTGCTGGGATTACAGGCATGAGCCACCGCACCCAGAAGCTATTTTTAAGTCTTATGTTATCATGGCTAATTGGTTAATCCAAAAGTTTAGTTGAAATGGGTAGCCAAAGAAAAGAAGACATACAAGCCTTAAGCATTTTTTTTTAAATTAAAACATCAAATTAATTTTTTTTTCATTTTTCTTTAATTTTTGGAGAAAGAACTAAAGTTTTTTTGTGTGTCCAAGCCTGCAGATTGGAAAACAGGTCTCTTTCTTGTGTAAACTACATTTTAATGTATCTTCCATGATTTTCAGTTTCAATGTATTTATAGAGCAAGGAACCAAAAAAGACCATAACTTTTTGTTAACTACAGTCATCCTACAGTGCTATTGAACTAGAACTAAGATTGTGAATGTTCCCAACACAAAGAAATAATAAATGTTTGAGGTGACAGATTTGCTAATTATCTTGATTTGATCGCTATACATTAGGCACATGTATTGCAATAGTACACTTTGCCCTATAAATATGTACAATTATTTTGTCAATCATAAAAAAAAAAAAATGATTCTCTTGTGAAACATCAGAGTTTCCTATCCCTCTAGATTTTTATTGTTTTGGAAACATTCAAACCTATTTTGCCTAGTTACTTTTTGAACATCTTTTTGTGTGTTTTTGAACTTAAGTCTTCATGGAGTCTTCTCAAAAGAACATTCAAATTAGCTTTCAGAGAGACATTGAATTTATCTTTTGCCCACGCACATTTTCTTGGCTTGGGTAAGCATTAGTTAAATTGTATGATTACAACAACAGAAACTGCTTGTATAAGTGTTTTGAAGTGACTTTTAATGAGCCCACATTGATTTAATGGGAAAGCCAGCTGGAGCACTACAGAACATCCTAATAGAAGCCTGTATTGGGTGTTGTGTGTGCAGTTTACAGAGCAAGGGAGATGGCTGGCTAATACAGAGAGTTTAGGAGTAGGGATTGTTAAGAGAAACCATGTATAATAATATCAGAAGAGTTGATGAGAAACCAAATTTAAAAGATGTTTATGATTTTCTAGGTAGAAAAGTAAGATAACTCTTCCAGAAAAGAGAACAACTCTTGTAAAGACACAAAGGTTTTAAGTAGGACCATGTTTAGGAGAAAACTGGCTTATTGCTATATATCCTTATAAGCGTTTTCTTAAGCAAGTACTAATAGTTGCTTTCTTCAAGAGAGATATAACCAGGATTATCAACCCAGTCATTATTAAGGTGATTAACTAAGATAATCAATATAGCTGCTGTTTACTTGAATCTGTTATTGAACATACCCTTTCTAGAGAGTTTCCATTTGATTTTGCATGAGAATAAAAGGAATGAAGGAAGAAAATGGGGTTATTTTTGAATATGAACATAAGGTCAATCATAAAGTCATAATTTTCATATTATATTGTAAAGATTACAAGTTATCATTATATTCTAAAAATATACCTAAATTTTCATAAAGAGCTTTCCCCAGAAAAATGATATGTCACAGAGGGCTCATAGAAGTCATAGAATTATTTTCAAATTATTAACAAACTATAGAAGAATAAAGATTGTCACTGAATTTAAAGTATTTTTTTCTTTGAGAGATTATAATTTTGTTTTTTAAAGAGGGAAATTCATGAGGTGACTGAAATCTTACCATACAGATTGTTAAATTTTTAGGCTTTTTTCTCAGTAAATTTTTCTCTTAAGATGCTTATATTATCTTTTTAGAAGTCTTTCTAATGTTTCAAAGAATCTAGTTTTTGTAGTGGGTTTTAGTAGACCCATTTCAGACTGTACAAAAATATTTGCTAAAATACCATGGAAACAAACAGAAAACCAGATTGTGGAAACAAATCTTCATTAAATAGTCATTTTTGCTTTTAGACTTCCTTTATTACAACTAGAAAAGATCTGTTTTAAAGCTTTCTTCCATTACTTATGGGAAAATATTTTTACTATTTTGTATCAAAGTAAAACATGTTCATGTTCTTTAAAGTCAAAATTTCCTATCAGATTTATGAGGCAAAACAAGGATTCTCTTTCCTGCCAGTTTTTAACCATCACTTTAAAATCTTTTTGCTTTTTTTGGAATTAACCTTATCTTTTAAAATAATATTCTCATAATGTTATTTCATTTTTAAATTTTAGATATCTATAGATTTGTATTATGATAGATATGGTTTTTTTGTTTTTTTAACTTTAAAAAAATTAATTTTTGTGAGTAAATAGCAGGTGTATATATTGATAGATGAGATTTAATTTTCTACCATCTCTCCATTTTCTCAAAATAATAATATACTTATTCAATCAATACTTATAGCTTCTTTTATTATGACATAAATATTACTCACAAGTAGCAATATTGTGCGTGTGTGTGTTTTTTTTTTTTTTGTCTGCATGTCTTTTTTGTTTTTATGTAATGAATAAAGTGTGGAGAGTTGTTTTTTTTTTCTCTTTTGTTTGTTTGTTTTTTGAGAGTGGGTCTCACTCTGTTGCCCAGACTGAAGTGTAATGGCATGATCACAACTCACTGTAGCCTCAATCTCCCAGGCTTAAGAAGTCCACCCACCTCAGCCTCCCAAGTAGTTGGGACCACAGGCATGCACCAAATGACTGGCTAATTTTTGCATTTTTTGCAGAGATGAGGTTTTTCTGTGTTTCGCAGGATGGTCTTGAACTCCTGAACTCAATCAGTCCACTGGTCTCAGCCCCCTAAAGTGCTAGGATTATAGGTATAAGCCATTATAACTGGACTGTTTCATATTACTCTCTTTTGCTTGCTAAATTAACTATGCCTGTTCTGTATTATATTTTTCTTTAAATTCTCCATGGGAATAGGAAACCTCCTCTGGCCGAATACCATTTCTTTCCATTGTGAAACAGCCCTCTTAGAATCTTTCTGCTCCAGTGTGGAAGAGTTGCTCTTTTATCTGCTAAAGGGCTCTCATCTGGAGACTTGGGAAGTATGTTTCTCTTTAGCTCTAATAATAATAGCTTTATATATCTTGATGCTTCAGTATGGGATACATACATATTTACTTGCTCAATTAACTTCTTTATCATTATATAATGACTTTCTTTTTCTCTTTTTACAGTTTTTGCTTTGAAATATATTCTTTCTGACATAAATGTAGTAACTTCCCTTTTTTTGGTTTCCACTTGCATGGACTATCTTTTTCCATCCCTTTATTGTTAGTCTTGGTATGTCTTTACAGGTAGAGTGAGTTTCTTGTAGGCAGCATATGGTTGGGTCTTGGTTTCATCCATTCATCATCTCCATATCTTTTGAATGGATAATTTAGTGCATTTATATTAAATGTTATTGTTGACAAGGGAAGATTACCACTACGATTTTATTTGTTTTCTGGTTGTTTTGTTGGTCTTCTTTTCTTCTTCCTTACTTTCTGGCTTTCCTTATGTAAAAGTAATTTTCTCTGGTCAGATGTTTTAATTTCTTACTGTTTCTTTGTATCTTTTATAGGGTTTTGTTTTGTGGTTACCATGAGGCTTGCAAATAACATCTTATAACCAATTATTTTGAACTGATGACAGCTTAACACTGATTACAAAGAAAAGGAAAAAAGAGTAATGAAAAAACTAAAAATCTCTGCACTTCAACTACATACCCCTCCAACTTTTTGGCCTTTTTTTTTTTTTTTTTTTTTTTTTTTTTTTTTTTTTTTTGAGACAGAGTCTAACTCTGTCATCCAGGGTAGAGTGCAGTGGTGTAATCTTGGCTTACTGCAAAATCCGCCTCCTGTGTTCAAGTGATTCTCCTGCCTTGGCCTCCTGAGTAGCTGGGATTACAGGTGCTCACAACCATGCCTGGCTAATTTTTGCATTTTTAGTAGAAACACGGTTTCATTCTGTTGGCCAGGCTGGAAACTCCTGACCTCAGGTGATCCACCCACCTCCACCTCCCAACGTGCTGGGATTACAGGTGTGACCCACTGCATCTGGCTGGCCAACTTTTTAACATTTTATTGTTTACATTTATATATTTTTATATTGTCTATCTTTTGAAAAGTTTTTGTTGTTCTTCTTTTTGATAGGCCTGTCATCCCACTAAATATATGAATAATTTCCACCCTGCAATTACAGAGTATTCTGTATTTGTCTGCATGCATACTATTACCCTTTTACACCTTCAGATGATTTCTTGTTGCTTGTTAATGTCTTTTTTTTTTCTTTTTTTTTTCTTGAGGCAGTGTCTCATTCTGTTTCCCAGGCTGGAGTGCAGTGGCATGATCTTGGATCACTGCAACCTCCACCTCCTGGGCTCAAGCAGTCCTCCCACTGCAACCTCCCAAGAAGCTGGGATTACAGGCATGCACCACCACACTTGGCTAATTTTTGTATTTTTTGTAGAGAAGGGATTTTGCCATGTTACCCAGTTTGTTCTCAAACTCCTGAGCTCAAGTAATCTGCCCATCTTGGCCTCCCAAAGTGCTAGGATTACAGGCATGAGCCACCACACCGGGCATCATTAATGTCATTTTCTTTCGCGTTGAAGAATTCTCTTAAATATTTCTTGTAAATCAGTTCTAGTGTTGACAAAAGCCCTCAACTTTTGTCTGTGAAAGTCTTTATTATTTCTTCATGTTTGAAAGATGATTTTTCTGGATGTAATACTATAGGTTGGAAGTGTTTTTTTCCTTCAGCACTTGGAATATGTCATCCCACTCAATCCTGGTCTTAAGGTTGCTGCTGAGAAATCTGTTGCTATACATTTCAAAGTTCCTTTACATGCTATTTTCTTCTTTCCTCTTTTTGATTTTAGGACATTTTCCTTATCTTTGACCTTTGAGAGTTTGATTATATGTCTTGAGGTAGTCTCATTTGGGTTGAATAATTTTGGTGTTCTTTAACCTTCTTGTTCTACTCTGATCTTTCTCCATTCTCTTTAGGGCCAATAACTCTTAGATTTGGCCTTTTGAGAATTTGTCAGTGTGCTTCATTAAAATTTTTTTTTCTCTTCTGACTGTATTTTTATATAGCCCATCTTCAAGCTCATTACTCTTTTCCTCTGCTTGATCAATTCTGATGTTGAGAAACCGATACACTTTTCAGTTTGTCAATGGAAATTTTTAACTTAGGAATTTCTGCATGATCTTTTGTTTTTATTTCTATTTCTTTGTTAAGTTTCTCTGATGGAATTCTGAATTCCTTCTGTGTTATCCTGAAGTTTATTGGGCTTCCTCAAGATAGCTGTTTTGAATTCCCTGTCTGAAAGGTCATGTTTCTGTCACTCCTGGATTGGTCAGTGGTGCCTTATTTAGTCCATTTGGTGAGCTCATGTTTTCCTGGATGTTCTTGGTGCCTGGAAACATTTGTTAATGTCTTGGCATTGATGAGTTAGGTATTTGTTCCAATCTTCACAATCTGGGCTTATTTATACTCATCTTGCTGGAGAGGGCTTTCTGTGAATTCAAAGGGGATTAAGTGTTGTGTCCTAAGAGAGAATTTCCTGGGTTACCAGGCAAAGTCTTTTACTCTCTTTTTCTCAATCAGAAAGAGTCTCTCTTTGCTCTGAGCTACCTGGAATTGGAGAAAGGGTAACACAGCACTCCCGGTGCCACCATAGCTGGTATTGCACAAGGCCACACTTGAAGCCTTGCGGACTAGCATTGTACTGGGGCTCACACAAGGCCGGCAGCAACTACTTACTGGTTGCTTCTCATGTTTGTTCAAAACCCAAGACCATTTTCATCAGCAAGTAGTGAATTCTAATGAGACTGGATCCATACCACCAGGGCAGTGAATTCACTTCTGGCCCAGGATGGGTCTAGAAATTTTATCTAGGAAAAAAGACCTCAAATTTTTCTGCTTCTTCCCCCGAGCAGAAGGAGTCTCTTCCAGGGATGTACTTCCTGAATTGGGGAAGGAGTGATGCAGGCACTCCCTTGGCCACTGCAGCTCCCTTGAATTGTACCCTAAGTCCACTGCCTCTGAAATCAGTGCAGCACCGGGGCTCGCCCAGTGGCTGCAGTCCTTTGCAGCC
This sequence comes from Saimiri boliviensis, assembly GCF_048565385.1. Lineage (NCBI taxonomy): Eukaryota > Metazoa > Chordata > Mammalia > Primates > Cebidae > Saimiri > Saimiri boliviensis. The sequence goes on from NC_133464.1 coordinate 16,586,755, forward strand.
TGACTGCCACTCAAATTTATTCTGGATTCCAGGTCACTTTCATCAGGCAGTGGTGAAGCTGGCTAAAACCCACGTTCCTCCTGCTGGAATGAAGACATCTCCTCTGGCCCAGGCTGGTCTAAATGCTGCCTCTGTAGACACCAGCAGAATTATGCTCTGTGTTGTGTTTTGCTGTGACAAGGCAGCACTGAGTTTCAGTGCAAAGTCGTACCTTGCTTCACTCTCTCTGCCAAGCACACAGATTCTTTCTCCATATGCTGCCTGGGGATGGGGAACGGGTGGTACATGCCATGCAAGACTGTCTGTCCTACCTTCTTCAGTGCCTCTTTCCTTTATATTATGTTCAAACCAGGTACTGTGGTTACTCACCTGATATTCTGGTTCTTAGGAAAGTACCCTCTTATGTGCATAGTTGTTTAAATTGGTGTTCCTGTGGGAGAGCGATCACTGGAGGGTTCTATTCAGCTATCTTGCTCACAAGTAGATTTGTTAAACAAAAGGAATAAATGTTCAATATTCCAGAACTCAGGTTTTACCAAGGCAAGGATTTCCATCTGTTTATTTAATAATGTCTCTCAGTAACCTATCATCTAATGAAAACTAAGTAAATATTTGTGGAATAAATGAGTGAGCATTTGTAGCAGTGCCAAGTTACTGCAAGAGTCAAGCTTTACTGCTGTATCACTATAGGTTTCATTACTATATATTTAAACTTTTATAGAGGGATACATTAAGAACACATAACTTAATAATGTCTAATATACCTTTGTTTTTAAACATTTGACATAAACCTTAAAGTTAAATACAATGAATTCATTATGGAGGGTTTTCTTGGAAAAAGCAATTCAAGCAAATGCTAGAGGAATAAATATACTTGTTCAGTTCAGCGGTTTGGAGTCTCATAGATCCTAATAAGTGCCTGGAATTCTAGGTAATGGGATGAGAGACGCACAGAAAAGTTAAACTAGGTTAAAGACATGGTCAGATTCCTACTTGAGATAGACAAGGCTGATGGCCATGTTGGGATGGATTAAAGGAGTCCATAGGTCCAGTAGAAGGCCGTCTCTCTGAAAGTTTCTGCAAGGACAAGAGAACTAGTAGGCTCTCTAAATATTTGGAAAATAATCCACGAGACAGTGACTGACTGTAGAGTCATGGTGAAGGATGGGATGATGTCAAGATCCATGGACTACTGGATGACTTGTAGTCCCACTCACGAAGACAGGCAATTTATGAAGAGGACTGAGAATATATGCTGAGAATTTAAGATCCCTATGCAACATCCAGTTGGAAATGCCAAGCAGAAAGTTAGAGAAATGTAAAGTTTGCTGTGGAGTTGATCTATAAACATGTAGCTAAAATAGCTACATACATGCATATGCATATACACATACCTTTTTAAAAATAATTTTCCTTTTAAAATTATCGGTAAGTGATACATGTATATATTTATGGGGTACATACGATGTTTTGATACAGGCATATTGTATTAGTTCATTTTCATACTACTATAAAGAACTTCTCTGAGACTGGGTAATTTATCAAAGAAAGAGGTTTAATTGACTCAGAATTCTACATGGCTGGGGAGGCCTCAAGAAACTTAACAATCATGGCAGAAGAGGAAACAGTCACTTTCATCATAAGGTCACAGGAGAGAGAACAAAGGAGGAAACTCCAAGCACTTTTTAAACAATTAGAGCTCGTAAGAACTCACTCACTATCATGAGAACAGCATGGCAGAAACTGCCCCCATGATCCAATCACCTCCCTCCCCCTACATGTAGGAATTACAATTTGAGATGAGATTTGGGTGAGGACACAGAACCAAACCATGTCACATGTAATGTGTCACAATCACATCAGGATATTGGAGTATCCATCACTTCAAGTATTTATCCCTTCTTTGTCTTAGGAACATTCCCATTCTACACTTAGTTATGTTCAATATAATAAATTATTATTGACTATAGTCAACTTGTTGTGCTATCAAATGCCAGGTCTTATCTACTGTACACACACGTACTCCTTCATCCATAGCTAGGGGTAACTATTTATATGTGAATGCAATTTATCTCATATATCTATATATAAACATGTTTATCAGTAAGAACTGTTGATATAACTTTATACAAGAAGTGAGTCCAGGTTCAAATATTGATTTCATACATATGAAATCAGAAATATCTGATATCTGTGTAGATAAAGCAATAGTTATTTTTGTTTCATATATTAAATATGTATGAAATATATAAGATATAGTGCACACTGATATTCTAAAATTTTGTCATAGAAGTCAATGTATTCTAAATGGTCAACTCTGGGAGGCCACAGAAGTTTAAAAAATATCATGGTATGAAATGCTTAAATTTAATATTCTGCAAAACTCTTAAGTTAAACACAAACATCGAAGATGAGAAATTCCATGCACAAATGGAGAAAGAGTAGAGGAAGACTAAAACCATCTGACACAGTGACTCAGTTGGATACTATGAGAAGAATGCAGACTGGGGACTGAAGCTTCTGCTCCCATATACCAGGGTTCCTGCAGAACATGATGACTCCAGGATTCTACAATCTGGACCTAGGGTAACACCGGAAAGCAAGTTTGGCTGCTGTATTGTCCAAATCATATGCTTCCTCTGACAAGCACATTGTCTGTACTGTATATAAGGCCAGCCTTACCATTAAATTTCAAGGGAAAATGGGAGGAGACTTCTTATTCACGTAAAAACAGAATAACTTTTGACTTAAGACCTGCATTGAGTTTTTTGTCACCAGCATGAGACAAAGGAAGATTATGTTTTGTCCCCATCTTGTGGCCATGATATGTAACATTGAGCATAAAGAGCCATAGTCTACTTGGGAAATATATATACGTTTAACTATCTTAATCTCAAATTTGTCATCCAGATTATCCTCTTTCTATCAGATCTTTCACCTAACATTCACTTCATCACCCTCAATACACACACAAATACACAGCCTTCATAATTGTTAATGACTTCAACTATCTATAGCTTTTCTAATTTCAGTGGTCTAAAGTTTATGCTGAAACTGGATTATAGTTTGCAAAATAAAATTTAAAAGGTTACCTTAAGTAACACCTCTTCTACATAGAGTATTTGCTTTTCCATTCACACGTCCTGCATCACTGCCTACCCCTACTACCAGCCAACAAATTATCTCCTTTTTTTGAAAGCTTAATATTTAGCCAGCTGAGTTTTGAAGCATTTGAAACTTTTGTCTACTTAAAAACTGACTCCCTGACTTACATAAAATTTCTGTATGAGCAGTCATATACTAAATAAAATTTAAAATCTCAGCTCTGTAAACATTTATCAACTACTGTACATATCAGCCAGCCCTCAGTCCTTCTCCCTCTTGAAACTTACTTCATCACCAGCACAAACCCTGAGCGGTGATAGAAACAGCATGGCCTCAGGCACCACCAGGCAGACAAATCATAATAGTCTGTAGTCATGTGCTTACCATGCCCATTGATCAACATATTAATTAAAAATAAATGTAGAACGAATCATGTTACGTTGAGAGAGACATCAGAGATCTTTGAGATGGAGATCATTTATGATAACTGAGAATGAAAATATATTTTGCTTAGAATAAATGACAGGTGAAACCTTCTGAGATCAGCGAGAGGGAAGATAATCTGTTGCTAATGAAACTAGAATTTTGAAATGGTGATCCTCACTGGACAGTACGCTTGGGTTGTGTGGAGGGTGGGGGCAGGTCATTGGTAGGCAAAGCAATAACCAATATGTTTTCTAAATTTAGAAATGAAGGAAATAGTTTGAACCTGTGTCACCGCCCAAATCAAATCTCATGTTCAATTGCAATCCCCAGTGTTGGAGGTGGGGCCTGGTGAGAGATGATTGGATCATGGGACTCGTTTCTTAAGGTTTAACACCATCCCGCTTAGTGCTGTCATGGTGGTAGTGAGTTCTCCTGAGATGTGGTTGTTCAAAAGTGTGCAGCATCTCACCCCTCTCTCTTCCTCCTGCTCCAGCCATGTAAAGTGATGTTTCCCCTTCGACATCCACCATGATTGTAAGATTCCCGAGGCTTCCCCAGAAGCCACGCAGATCCTGCCATGCTTCCTGTAGAGCCTGTGGAAGTGTGAGCCTCTTCTCTTTAAAATTACCCAGTCTCAGGTATTTCTTCATAGCATTGAGATAATGAACTAATATATAAATTATTATTTTTTCCTGCAGACTATAGAAGTTAAAGCTTTGTGGAAACTCTTCTCAGATAGTGGCTGTTACTCTCTACATGGGAAGGAATGTGTTGAGATTTTCAAGTTTATCAAAATGATCCAAGGATCAAAACTATCATGAAACCCTGATCTAAAAAATGAAGGATAGGCTGGGTGTGGTAGCTCATGCCTGTAATCCCAGCACTTTGGGGCCAGAGGCAGGCGACTCACCTGAGGTCAGATGTTTGAGACCAGCCTTGCCAACATAGTAAACCCCCATTTCTACTAAAAAATACAAAAATTAGCCAGGTGTGATACAATGTATGTAGTCTCAGATACCTGGGAGACTGAGACAGGAGAACTGCTTGAATCTGGGAGGTGGAGGTTTCAGGGAGCTGAGATTATACCACTGGACTCCAGCTTGGGCAACAGAGTGAGACTCTGCCTCAAAAAAAAAAAAAAAAAAAGAGAAAGACAAAATTACTTTTTTTTTTTACTGTTTTTTACACCCTGAATTAAAAATCTTCATTTGACTTGCTCTCTATTAGAAAGTGGGTTGGTGACAGGTCTAGAGAGAATATGTGGACCATAGAAATGATCCTATTTTCAAAATGTGTAAAAAAAATCAATGCTTTACATTGTTTCCTCTATTTTCAGTATTAAAACTCCTTTATTTCAAGAGTTTTATTAAACATACTATTATCTCCCTAAAGGCCAAGGCCGTTATAAACATAATTTTTTAAAAGCATTTCCATATTTTGACCGTAAAGGTAATATACACTTAGTATAAACGAATAAATTCAAACATTGATATGGAGGAAAAGGAAAGTTCTTTTTATGCAGAGTGAAGATTAGAGACGGAGTAAAGGTCATGGCTTGGTGGTTAAACACACTCTGACATGACCGTTTTGTGGTGGGGTAATTCCATCAAAAGTCAGTGCCAAAATATTTGGTTTCTTTGAGAATCACCAGGCCTGCCACTAGGGGGCAGACATGCCTAATTTTGTGATTAAATTTTCTGGAAACGGGCTTGAGGCTTTAAGGGATTTTTTTTGCAGCCCTCACAAGGAAGAAAAAACAAAACAAAACAAAAAAACTCTCTGGAAATTTCTTAAAATACAAAAGAGAGAAAGAAAGGAAAACTGGCTATGTAGCTTTACTCAGTTCCATTGAAAACACTGGACAGCTGCACATTATTTTTTTTTATTGCATTTTAGGTTTGGGGGTACATGTGAAGAACATGCAAGATTGTTGCATAGGTACACACATGGCAGTGTGGTTTGCTGCCTTCCTTCCCCTCACCTGTATCTGTCATTTCTCCCCATGCTATCTCTTCCCACCTCCCCATCCCCCCGTCCCGCCCCCATTTCCCCCCAACGGACCCCAGTGTGTAGTGCTCCCCTCCCTGTGCCCATGTGTTCTCATTGTTCAACACCCGCCTATGAGTGAGAACATGCGGTATTTGATTTTCTGCTCTTGTGTCAGTTTGCTGAGAATGATGGTTTCCAGGTTCATCCATGTCCCTACAAAGGACATGAACTCATCATTTTTTATGGTTGCATAATATTATTCCATGGTGTATATGTACCACATTTTCCCTGTCCAGTCTATCATCGATGGGCATTTGGGTTGGTTCCAGGTCTTTGCTATTGTAAACAGTGACAGCTGCACATTTTTATGTGTATGCAAGTGAACAAAACATGCTAGTGAAATACGGCCTATGGCTAAAAATTCCAGGTGAAGTGAGAGAGTAGTAATGTTTTTAAGGATCTCTCAGAGATCAAATGATCAAGAAAGTAGAAAGTCAGGGTAGATGCTATGTCTCTCACACCCATGAATGTGGATAGGGTTCTAAAGATTGAGAGATTTCCACTTCTGTATGTAATACATAGGTATAATGCGTATTGTATTTAAATATATGAACATATTTTTTCTTATAATTCAAAAACTATTTGATGAGCATCTATTTCTTTGTGCTAAAAAATAAGAGCTATTTATTTGTTAACAGACTAGTCAAGGTCTTTGTGATTGTAGGCCTTAAAAGCCAACAGAGAGGAAAGAGAACTTCAAAAATTATGTATACATACACACACATATATTTGTATTTACATAAATGTACATAATTAGAATTAGCACTGTGAAGGAAATGAATAAGAAGCAGTGGTAAATAATAGTTGAAGGAAACTACTGTGAATGGGATGATCAGGGAAGGACCCTTGGGGGTCCTTAGGTCATATTCCTAACCGGAAGGAAAATGTGCATTGAAGGACATGCCAGGTGGCTGGGCATGACACTGTGCATGTCTGAAGTCCAGGTGGCTGGAGGACTGTCTCAGGGCGAGTGCCATGTGAGGCTGGAAAGGTAGTCAAAAGTCATGTCCTACAAGACCCTGTAGTCTAGTATAACTAAGAGACATGAACATGTCCAGGTATTCTGCTCTCCGGCTATATGGATAACTTTGTAGATGGCAGGAGGCTCCACTGGAAAGGACAGGGTGATATTGACACCCATAGACAGGGAAGCATCACACGGTCCTGTTGGAGTGAGGATATGAGTCCACAGCCAGCTCTCAGTGGATCCATAAATCACATAGTAATGATTTCCTCAGTCCCAGATGTATAATTGGAATACACATAGGTAGGTGGAAAGAGAAAATATGGGGAAAGTTGTACCATGCAAATGCTAAGAATAAGAAAGCTGTGTGACTTTGTCAATACCGACAAAGTAGTCTTCAAGATGAAGAATACTGCCAGAGATACCCAGCAACAGGTCACCATGGTAATGGGCATTCGATCCAAATATAGCAAACAGCAATGTATATGCCTTAATAGCAGAGCTTCAAAATATGTGAAGCAAAGATTAACAGAACTAAAAGGAGAATAGGCAATACATAATAAAAATTTAAGACCTGACACTTTTTTCTCAGGAACTGATAGAATGAGACAAAAAAATTACTAAAGATATTGAAAATTTTAACAATGCCAACCTTGCCTTACTTACATGCACAATGGCAGAGTATTCAATCTTTTCCAGATAACACAAAGTGTCCATCAAAAGGGACCACATGCTGTTTCATTAAATGTCTTGATAACTTTCAAAAGATTTCAGAGTATGTTCTCTGACTACAAGGTAACTGAGTTTAAAACCAATAACAACAATACATGCTTTAAAAGCTCCAAATATCTGAAATTCATTGGTCAAATAAATCACAAGAGAAATTAGAAAATACTTTAAACTGAAAAATCATTAAAATACAGTTTATCAAAATTAAGGAATACTGCTAATGCAGTGTTAAGTGGGAAAGGTAGTCAAACACTAGTCAATTCACAACCTAGGAAAGGGGATAAATTTAAAATCATTGATTTAAATGCATCTTCTAAGGCTAGAAACAGAAGAGTATATGAAACCTAAAGTAAGTAAGTGAAATTAAATAAGAGAGATAAGAGCAAAAATCATTGAAAATGAAAAAAGACACCAATTGAGAACATTTATGGTAGAAAATAATTCTTCAAAAAGATTAACCAAACTGATAGCTAGTACTCATTGAGTGAAACGAGAGAAGACAAAAATTAGAAATGTCAAGAATGAAAGAGCATATCAATCCAGTGATGAAAAAAGTTAGTATGAATAAAAAATGATATGAATAACTTTATGCCAATAAATTTTAAAACTCAAATGAAAAATAAAACCTTTTAAACCGGATACAAAATAAGCAGAAAAGTTTATTGTGGATATTAAATTTGCTATCGAAATCCTCTCCTCAAAGATAACTTCAGGTCCATATGATTTCACCTGTGAATTCTATCAAACACTTAAAGAAGAAATAATAGTAACCTTACAGAAACTATTTGGAAAGCAGAAGAAGAAGAAGGAGTATTTCCAACTCATTTAATGAGGCCAGTATCATCCAGATATCAAAATATAAAGAGCACATAAACAAACAGCCAACAACAAAATTTTGCAGGAAAATAAAATTATAGGTCAATATTACTCAGGAATATACAAGTGAAAATCCTTAACATAATATTAGCAAACTGAGTCAGCCAATATAAAAGAAGAAATAATGCATCATGAGGTTCTTTCAGGAAAGAAATGTTAGGATAACATTTGAAAATAGATGCTATTCACCATGTTAACAGAATAAAAATGAAAATTCCTATGATTCTGTCTTCAGTAGATACAGAAAAAGAATTTGACAAACTCTGGCTCCCATTTGTGATTAAGACTCCTGCAAATGAGGAATAGAAGAATAACTCCATGTCCATTTTTGGTTCTGCTGAGATGACTGAGCGCTCCCATGAGTCACACAGGCTGAATCTCTTCAACCAGCCTCCATGTGACTATATGCTGTGATCTTTGTATCCTTCTGAGGCACTAGCAAAAGGTTGTCCAGCCAAACTCTTGGTTTCTCCTCCAGAGTGCACTTAGTGATGGTAAGTTTCCTAATTTTAGAACTTTTGCAATCTGCATATACAGAATTTTTCAAATCACTGAGTGTCGATTTTATTTCTCTTACTAGTTGTTCCCTCGATTTATTTCTCTCCTTTTGCATTTTACTGTAAGCGGGAAGAAGAAAGCAGGTCATTCCCTGAGCATGCTGCTGGGACATCCCCTCAGGTAAACAAGCAAATTCATCTCTTATAAGCTCCTACTTCCCACTTAACTGCAAGACATAATTCTACGAAGCTTTCTGCACTCCTTAACAAGGCTCTCCTTTGCCCCACTTTCCAATAACACAATCCTCCCTTCTTTGTGAGTCCTCACTGGTAGCACTTTAACGAGGTTTCTACCAACAGTCTGTTAGCAATGACTCAGGTATTCTCTGAGACAATACAGGAAAGCTGCTCACTTCCTTCTGAACTTTTGGTAGCAGGATCTTCCCCACTCGTATTTCCCCTGAAAGCCTGCTCAAGGCTTTTTTACCACGTTCTGTAAAGTTCTCCTACCCTTGCTCATTACTCAATTCTAAAAGCATGTCTACGTGTTTGGCAGTTACTGTAGTAGCATGCTACTTCCAAGTAGCAAAATGTGTGTTCATTTTCTATTGCTGCTGTCATCAATTTCCACAAATTTTTTTTTAATTTAAAGAATTTCACTTTCGTAAAAGACTCATAAAATTTGAACTTCAGTTATAACCGTATTATGTACATTTACCAAGCAAAATAAAATGTATCCAACAAGTTTTTTGTTGGTATATTTTTTCATGTTTTAACTTGATGTCTTATGCTGATAACATTTGTCATTGCAAAAAACTTAGAAAATGCAAATAATAAAAAAGAAAATAAAAATGATCTATTGTCCTGCTACCCAGATAGTTTCTGTTGACTCTATGTGCACACGTGTCTGTCCACATCTCTCATATCTGTATCTCTATCCAGAGACACACATAGAGACACATACACAAACACATGTACACACAATTTTTACAAGTTGTATTATTATATGACACTCTTAATAATACATGTTAATAGTCAGAATACTACTATTCATCCATATTGTGTTCTCTTCTTCTAAGGCCGCGAAATGGCTTACTTCCCTCTCCTTTGAGGTTTGATGTGGTTGTTGACTTCGGCAAATAAAATATAAGCTGAAGTGACATAAGTTACTTTGAAGTAGAAGCATTTTAGTCCCTAGTAGTGACAATATGATATGCTCTTTTCCTGTTGTGACTTGGAGATGGAAAAAAAGAGATTTTCCCACAAGAGGAAAATATCTTGAAATGCTAAACCAACACGTAGAGGGAGGAGGGCTGCCCTTAAGAGTCACCTGGTTCTATACGGGTCATTGTGTAAGGCACTGAGGACTTTGGAATTGTTCCCAAACTAGATTATGTTTATCTCTGTTTCTCTAGTTTATTCTGACCAGTAAAATCTTAAGCATTGTTCTGACATTTAATGTTCTACTAAATCATTTAAATAGCTAAATTACACTCCATCATATAAATGTGGTGCAATTTATTCAGTTAATTTTTTGGTGTTGCATATTTAAATTATTTCAATTTTCTAAGTTTTCATAAACAATATGGTAAGGAGTATATTTTTAGTTAAATTTTTGCTCATATATATGTTATTTTCTTGTTTTTATAAATATATACGTTGTTTTCTTAAGGTACAATCATGAAATGGAAAGTCATAGTTCAAAAGATACACAAAACCATAAGCTTTTCATGGATAGTGTTAAATCATCCTACAAAAAATTATTGACATCAATGGCATAAAAATATGTGATTTCTCTATTTGATATAAATATTCTATCTACCTATCTATCTCCCATACTTTTGCCAAATTTAAAGGTGAAAATGTTTCCTTATGTTTTAAAATTGTAATTCCAGGAGTTAAATATTTGTTTCTTTTTTTTTTTTTTAACTTTTATTTTAGGTCCGAGGGTACCTGTGAAGGTTTGCTACATAGGTAAACATGTGTCACGGAGATTTGTTGTACAGATTATTTCATCACCCAGGTATTAAGCCCAGTACCTAACAACTATCTTTTCTGTTCATATTCCTGCTCCCACCCTCCCCACTCAAGTAGACCCCAGTGTCTGTTTACTTCTTTTCATTCGTAAGTTATCATTTAGCCCCCACTTATAAGTTAGAACATGCAGTATTTGGTTTTCTGTTCCTGCATTAGTTTGCTGAAGATGACCCTAATAGTTTTGAGTTTTACATTTAAGTCTTTAATCCATCTTGAGTTGATTTTTATATATGGTTTAAGGAAGGGGTCCATCTATGTTCCTGCAGATGACATGATCATTTTTTATGGCTACATAATATTCCACAATGTATATGTACCACATTTTTTAAATCCAATCTGTCATTGATGGGCATTTAGGTTGATTCCATGCCTTTGCTATTGTGAATAGCACATGCATGTGTCTTTATGGTAGAATGCTTTCCATTCCTCTGGGTATATATTCAGTAATGGGATTGCTGGGTCCAATGGTGATCCAGCTTTTAGCTCTTTGAAGAGTCACCATATTGCTTTCCATGGTGGTTGAACTAACTTACAATCCCACCAACAGTGTATAGGTGCTCCCTTTTCTCTGCAACCTCACTTGCATCTGTTATTTTTTAACTTAATATAGCCATTCTGAATGGTGTGAGATGGCATCTCATTGTGGTTTTGATTTGTATTTCTCTAATCAGTGATATTGAGCCTTTTAAAATATGCTTGTTGGCCACATGCATGTCTTCTTTTGAGAAGTATCTGTTAATGTCTGTGCCCACTTTTTAATGGGGTTGTTTTTCTCTTATAAATCTGTTTAAGTTCCTTTTAGATGTTGGATATTAGATCTTTGTCAGATGCATAGTTGGCAAATACTTTCTCCCATTTGGAAGGTTGTCTGTTTACTCTGGTTTGATAGTTTCTTTTGCTGTGCAGAAGCTCTTTAGTTTAGTTAGACTCCACTTGTCAAGTTTTGCTTTCATTGAGATTGCTTTTGGTGTCTTTGTCATGAAATATTTGCCTGCTCCCATGTCCAGGAGGGTATTGTCTAAGTTGTCTTCCAGGATTTTAACAGTTTCGGGTTTTACCTTTAAGTCTTTAATACATCTTGATTTGGTATTCGTATATGGTGTAAGGAAAGGGTCCAACTTCAATCTTCTGTATATGGTTAACCAGTTATCCCGGCACCATTTATTGAATAGGAAGTCTTCTCCCCATTGCTTATTTTTGTCAGCTTCATTGAAAATCAGATTGTTGTAGATGTGCAGGCTTATTTCTGAGCACTCTATTCTGTTCCATTTATCTACATGCCTGTTTTTGTACCAGTACCATCCTGTTTTGGTTACTGTAGCCTTGAAGTATAGTTTGAAGTTGAGTAATGTGATGCCTCTAGTTTTGTTCTTTTTGCTTATGATTGCCTTGGGTATTTGGGCTCTTTTTGGGTCCATATATATATTTATATATAATGTATATAGAATATATTTATATAAATTATAATATTCAATTTATATTAATATATATTATATGTATGTATAATTTATAAATTTATATATTATATATAAATTTATAATTTATATAAATTATATAATAGATACATATATTTATATTTATTTGTATATAACATTATCAAATATATATTATTAATGTATTAAATATATAATTATATAATAATATATAATAACATATAATTAATACATATTTTATATATATGTTTTGAGACAGTTTTGCTTTGTCACCCAGGCTGGAGTGCAGTGATATGATCTTGGCTCACTCCAACCTCTGCTTCCTGGTTTCAAGTGATTCTCGTGCCTCAGCCTCCCCAGTAGCTGGGACTACAGGTGCACCACCACACCTTGCTAATTTTTGTATTTTTAGTAGAGATGGGGTTTCATCATGTTGGTCAGGCTGACCTCAGATGATCTGCCTGCCTCAGTCTCCCAAAGTGCTGGGATTACAGGTGTGAGCCACTGTGCCTGGACCATACACATTTTTAAATAGTTTTTTTTTTAGTTCTGTTAATAAATGTTGTTGGCTAGTTTGATAGGAATAATATTGAATCTGTAAACTGCTTTGGGCAGTATAGCCATTTTAAAGATATTGATTCTTCCCATCCATGAGCATGGAATGTTTTTCCGTTTGTTTGTGTCTTCTCTGATCTCTTTTTTTTTTTTTTTTTGAGACAGAGTTTCCCTCTTGTTACCCAGGCTGGAGTGCAATGGCGCGATCTCGGCTCACCGCAACCTCCGCCTCCTGGGTTCAGGCAATTCTCCTGCCTCAGCCTCCTGAGTAGCTGGGATTACAGGCACGAGCCACCATGCCCAGCTAATTTTTTGCATTTTTAGTAGAGACGGGGTTTCACCATGTTGACCAGGATGGTCTCGATCTCTTGACCTCGTGATCCACCCGCCTCGGCCTCCCAAAGTGCTGGGATTACAGGCTTGAGCCACCCGCGCCCGGCCTCTCTGATCTCTTTGAGCAGTGTTTTGTAATTCTCATTATAGAGGTCTTTCATCTCCCTGATTAGCTGTATTTCTAGGTAGTGTGTGTATGTGTGTGTGTGTGGGGGGGGCAATTGTAAATGAGATTGCCTTTCTGATTTGTCTCTCAGTTTGGCTGTTGTTGGTGTATAGGAATGTTAATAATTTTTGTACATTTATTTTGTATCCTACAACTTTGCTGAAGTTATTCTATTAGCTGAAGGAGCTTTTGGGCTGAGACTATGAGGTTTTCTAGATATAGAATAATGTCATCTGCAAACAGGGATAGTTTGAATTCCTGTCTTCCTATTTGGATGCCCTTTATTTCCTCTTGCCTGATTGCTCTGGTTAGGTCTTCCAATACTATGTCGAATGGAAGTGGTGAGAGAAGACATCCTTGTCTTGTGCTGAGTTTCCACAGGAATGCTTCCAGCTTTTGCCCATTCAGTATAATGTTGGCTGTAGGTTTGTCATAGATGGCTTTTATTATTTTGAGGTATGTTCCTTCAATATTTAGTTTATTGAGAGTTTTTGACATGAACAGGTGTTGAATTTCATCAAAAGCTTTTTCTGCATCTATTGAGATAATCATGTGGTTTTTGTTTTTGGTTCTGTTTATGTGATGAATCACATTTGTTGATTTGTGTATGTTGAACCAACCTTGCATCCCAGGGATGAAGCCTACTTAATCCTGATGGATAAGATTTTTGGCCAGATTTTGTTTGAAGGATTTTGTTGAGGATTTTTGCGCCAATGTTCATCAAAGATATTGGCCTAAAGCTTTCCTTTTTTGTTGTGCCTCTGTCAGCTTTTGGTATCAAGATGATGCTTGCCTCGTAGAATGACCTCCTCCCCAAATTTTTGGAATTGTTTCAGTAGAAATGAATGGTACCAGCTTTTCTTTGTATATCTGGTATAATTTTGCTGTGAATTCATTGGGTCCTGGGTTTTTTATTGTTGGTAGGCTATTTACCATTGATTCAATTTCAGAGTTTGATATTGGTCTATTTAGGGAATCAATTTCTTCCCAGCTCAGACCTGGGAGGGTGTATGTGTCCAGAAATTTATCCATTTCTTCTAGGTTTTCTAGTTTGTGTGCATAGAGGTTTTCATAATAGTTTCTAATGGTTGCTTTCATTTCTGACTTACCACAAATTTATTGGCTTAAGCAACACAAATTTATTACCTCATAGTTACGGAGGTCAGAGATCTGGAATAAGTTTCACTGAGCTAAAATCAAGGAGTCAACAAGGCTGTCAGCTTCCTGGAGGCTCCAGGACAGAATCCATTTTCCCGTCTTTTCCAGCTGTTAGACACCACCCGTGTTCCCTCGTTCTTCTTCTGCATCACTCTGACCTCTGCTTCTGTTGACATATCCTTTTCTCTGACTCTGACTCTGCTGCCTCCCTCTTCTAAGGATCCTATGCTTTCACTGGACCCACCCACATAATCCAGAATAATCTCCCCATTTCTACATCCTAAATCACACCTTCAAAGTCTCTGTGACCATAAGAGATAACACATTCACCGGTTTCCAGGATTAGGATAGGGTCTCTGGGGGCTATTATTCTAACTACCACAAGTGCCTTTTATCGGGAATTATATTTTACTTGCTCTTACTAATCCTATATTGGCTTGCTTTTAGTAACTTTCTTATAGATCCTTTTAATCCACTTATTTTCAACTTTCCTCTGTCATCTCGTCCTAAATGTGTCTTTTGCCTACAGGCCTTTTAAAAGTTATTATTCTTTTAGAAACATCATTTGAAATGTCTTCCTCTGAAAGAGAAAACTTACATGTCTTTTCCAGATGTGTTAATTTTTAAAAGTCATCATATGTAGATATCATTTTCCCTTCTGGCAAGCTTTCTGCATAATAATCTTGATTCTCCAAAGCTGTTTTCTTCTCTTTTAGGGCTTAGGTTTAAAGTAGAGAAAACTGTGGTCTGTGAATTTTTTTTCTTTTTTGGCCCATCTTTTAAAAAAAGACTAAGTGTTTGACAGTTACCTGGAAATCGGATTCATCTTTCAGACATCTGACTGTGCTTTTATTCTGTTATTAGATATGCCTTTTTGACTTTAGTTTTGATGTCTTAAATTTAAAGCCCATAAGGATTATAAAAACCATGTACCTGCTGGAACAAGGGGTAAAAAGCTTGAGGAAGACAAATCTCAAATTGCTGAGAGCAGTATAGCAAGTCATTTATATTAACGGCATAGCATCCATATGTAATATATTGTTACAACTTGGCTATACTAATAGCTGTAGTGATATATTACGTATAAGAATATCAGTCTTGGATGAGATGATTTCTTTCCTTTAGAAGTTTTTCTTCTCCGGGCCAGGCACAATGGCTCACACCTGTAATCCTAGCCCTGTGGGAGGCCGAGGTGAGCAGATCACCTGAGGTCGGGTGTTCGAGACCGGTCAGTACAACATGGCGAAACCCTGCCTCTACTAAAACCGCTCAAATTAACCGGGTCCGCTAGTGTGTGCCTGTAATTCCAGCTACTCGGGAGGCTGAGGCAGGAGAGCACTTGAACCCAGGAGGCAGATGTTGCAGTGAGCCACTGCACTCCAGCCTGGGCAACAGAGCATGCAAAACACACATCTGCGCTACTAATACTAAGGGAAGATTCATGTTCAACTCTACCATGGATTGGTTTTTCTGCAGATTGAACCCTTCATTCCTTACCTCCGTTATGAATCTCTGAATTGAGTGACACATGCATGTAAACCTCACCTGGAAAGCAGACAACTTAGTTTCGATGGTGTACGAAAACTCCACTCCTGTATAGCTCTATCTTTCTTTATGTAGTTATTGTCACAAATTATGTCTTTATATATAATTGTGTACCCATCAACACAGACATAGGATGTACAGTTGTCTTTTAAATCAGATAGGTAAAAAAGAGCTACAAACCAAAATTATGTATTTATGCTATCTTTTGTATTTACCTATGTAAATACATGAGTGTTAACTGGTTCGTTTTATTTCCACTTAAATCAGAATAATAGGTCTGATCATTCTAAATGATATGATTGATATTTACTTTAACTTTATCAATGTTTCTGCTTTGTGTATAATAATTCATTGATAGGCAGTGAATATCCTGTATTAAAGAAACATTCATTGACTCGGGCTACAAACACGTGTTGAACACTGGACATTGGACTCTGTGCAGCAAGCAGTAAACTGCAGACTGCCCAGAGAATTCACCTGGGAGGGGAGGAAGCTGACGTGCATCACCAAGCAATTTTATGATAATTTTGTAAGTATGACATTTACAACTATGTACCATGCACCATGGCAACACATCAGATCCTGCCCTGAGTAATCAGGAAAAGCTTCCAGGAGAGGGACCGGAGAAGCAAGGAAGGTATAAAGGAAGATAAAGTTGAAAAGGTCAGCGGTCATTTTAACAGATCACCTTGTCCACAGTGTGAAAACTGGTGTCTACAAAGGAAAAGGAAGAAAAGGTAAAAAGCCAGGGGGGAGGTTCAGCATTCTGTTCATGATGGGGAGGACTGGGGTGGTGGTAGAGAAGTAAGCAAACTCTTGAGATACGCAGAAGTGAGAAGCGATCAAATGTAGTGATGCTCTGGAGGATGAAGGTAGGAGGTGGGTGAAAAAAGAATGCCTGCAAGACATCTGTCTTGGGCAGGACAAGAGACACACATCTTTACTGAGAGGAAGAATTCAGAGGAAGGAGAAAGCTGAGCAGTTGAGAGGTGGGGGAGGGAGTGCTAGAGAGGAGGTGACTTCAACTAGGGGAGAAGCAGGTAGAGCTATCCAGTGGGCTGGATATTTCAATTTCCCTTTTTTGTGTTTAAAAGATCTGTATTGACCAATCTCTATGTGCCAGACACACTACTAGGTCCTGGCAACACAATGTGCAGCCACATAGGCATGGTTCTTTCTCTTATGGAATCTAATGGCAAAGGACAATAACATCTATACATTTTTTTTTCAAAAGACAAGTATAGACATTATAATAAAGAACATAAGTGAAATTACCATATTAATTATAGTATTTTATATTAATTTTATATTAATTAATTTTATATTAATTTAAAATTACCACATTAAATCCCGGGAGCTTTGGGTGTTCATGGGAGGTGCTCTGTAACATATTGAGTGTTCAGAAAAGGCTTTCTAGAGGAAGAATTGTCTAAACTTAAACCTAAATAATGTGTAGGAACTAGGAAGAATGTGTGATGGCGTAAGATGAGGGAACCAGAGGAACAGAAAGGAAACCAGATGATGGATATCTTTCAGACAGAAAATACTACATGCAAAGGCCTGGAGATGCAAAAGATTAGATGGAATTCTTTTTTAATGGGCAGGAAATTAACATGACTGGAATGCAGATTGTGAGTAGGCAAGAGACAAGAAATGACATTTCGTAAAGTAATTAGGGGGTCAGGAAAGGCACAAAGGGTCTTATAAACCAGACTAAGAATTTGTGCTTTATCTGAAATAGGGTCACCAACCATTCTAGTTTTCCCGGGCCTGAGTGCTTTCTCAGGACGCAGGATTTTCAGCGCCAAATTGAAATAGTCCTGTACAAATCCGTACAACTGGTCACCCTGAAGAGCCATTTGATGGTTTTATGCAGAAGTTTTCATGTATGACGAGGTTATAGACTGGGGAGACCACTGTGGCTATGATATGGAGAAAGAAGGAGACTGGTGCAAAAATGAAGACGAAATCTGATGACGGACAGGCTGGGGCAGGGGGAGGTTCAGTAGAGACAGAGAAAAATTGGGCGGGTTTGTGAAATTTTAAGAGATGCTATAATTTAACAAATGTGTAACAATTTAATGACTCGTTGGGTTTAATGTGTGAGAAAGTCATGTGGGTGGTTGGTGGTGCCATATCCTAATTCCAGAGGGAGAGAAGTGGCCTTGTCCAATAAGATGAAAAGTTCTATTTTAGACATGCTGAGCTTGTAAGGTTATCAGATAAAATAATAGGACATCCAGTTAAATTGGAATCTCAGACAAGACATGAGCACATTTTTAGTTTAAGGATGTCCCAAAGAGGAATACTTATAGAATGTACACACATAAAGGAAATTCCGTTTTAAATGAGTGTTCTGGTAACCTTATGAATTTGGGGGATGTCTGGAGACATCTGAATGGTAATATTCTTTTTCTTTCTTTCTTTCTTTTTTTTTTTTTTTTTTTTTTTTTTTGAGACGGAGTTTCGCTCTTGTTACCCAGGCTGGAGTGCAATGGCGCAATCTCGGCTCACCGCAACCTCCGCCTCCTGGGTTCAGGCAATTCTCCTGCCTCAGCCTCCTGAGTAGCTGGGATTACAGGCACGCGCCACGGTAATATTCTTTAGGCAGTCGGGATGTATGGGTTTGAAAATCAGGAGAAAGTTTGGCCTAAAGGCCAGGGCAGTGAAATCACAGTGATTTTTTAATTTTGTTAGAGAATCATTCCACAAAGTAGGCATCACCATTTAGTTCCAAACTAATTATGACCTAGGAATTTGTGTTTCTCACGTGATGTAATTTTGAACATTAGTTCAAGTGAAGGCAGCCCCTTTGCTCCCCTCCTAGTGCTGAGAGTTACCCTCCAGCTGCCTTCTTACTGCCAACCCATTTGCCCAAAATATAACCCACATGCAGAGGGAAAGACTGACATCCTGTCCTTTTGCCAAATGAGCTTTTGAAATCACAGGACCAAGTTAGAAAAGTGTACTGATTGATTTTAGAAAGTTTTACTTAATGAACCCTAAAACAACGTCTTTGAATAAACAGACTATATTCCCTGGCAATTCTAGGCAACAGACTTTGCTAGAATATAAGCAAACATTTTGGAGCAGGAGATTTTTTTTTAAACCTTAAGTAATATATACATCTGTAGGTGATGCAACTTAACAGACGTTCTATTACTTGATCATGGACTGGTTCAAATAATTGATGATTTTATCCAAATGTTACTGAAAGCAAATACGGTGATTTTTCAGAAGGCTACCCCTCTTTTAAATCTATTTTCAAAAAATAATAGAATATTTTGGGGAATAAAGGTGTACAAAGGCCACAGCCACATTTTTTCTGCCCTGCCAGAAAAGCTTGCACATTCCTGTTGCCCTCAGGGTGAGCACAGGGCCCAGGGCTGTCTCTGGTTTACGCCTGCACTCTCCAGCAGAGATGCTTAGAATGCTTTTGGATCAGCCTCATTTCTATTGCTTTTGGTCCCACCTGCCAGTACAGGACCTTCAGGCTCTGCGAATTCTCTCTTAATTATTTCTAGGAATTAATAACGAGTGCTTTGCATATGCTGAGAAACAAGTTTAGTTCACGACCACCCTGTGGCCACGGCTGTTTCCTAGCCCTTGTGGCCTCAACTCGTGGAGTCCCGCTGGCTGCACGGAGTGAGACCGGATCTAGGCCGATCACAGAGGAAAGCCTGCGCACATTCCTCATTCGGGGTCTGCTGCCTCCGGTGTCAGAGGGACACTGGATTGTCTGAAACTCACTGCGCTTTGTAGAAATAAGGAGACAGGTTGCTTTCCCATTTTGTGTATGTGTGTGTGTGTGTGTGTGTGTGTGTGTGTGTGTGTGTGTGTGTATTCATGCAAAAGCAACGTCACTCCTAAGCAGCGCTTTGCAGAACTTTTAATAAAATAGCTCTTGTTCTCCGTTTTAACCTTCAGTCAACGGTAAGCATGCGCGCTAAGAGACAACAGTGACATCTGCTGGTGGAGGGAAACACTTTCAGCCGTTTTCTGAGTTTATATGAAAATAGGTCTACTGGCCACAGTTATGTGATTTAAAAAGTGTTGCACTATGTATTCTTACTGATGAGCAAATGTTATTTACTATGTGAGTAACATACATATACGATTCTAACCAAAATGAGTGAGCGGGTCAGAGAACTGCCTGGAGGACCTCACGTTTCTAGGATATTTTGAAGTTGAAAAATACTTGGAGTTGTGCCAGTTGTACAAAGGCACAAAACAGGCAAATGAACAACAAACTTGTGTCACACTCAACCATGCTAGTACAGCACGGTGATTAGACACATCGGTTCTAGGGTGCACAGTTGGGTTTGAATCCCAGCTCTTCTGCTTAACAGCTATAACATTAAGCAAGTTACCACATTTCTTTGTGGCTCAGCTTTCTCATCTGTAAGGTGCCAATGAAGACAATGATATCTACATTATAGGGTTGTCAAGAGGATTAAATGAACTAATATGTATAAGTGCTTAGCATGGTCCCTGGCACATAGTAAGCACCCTCTGTGTATTATTAAGTAATATATATTTAAGCATCATTATTATTTAATGATTAAATATGATTACTTTTAGTATCATTATGTATTTAAGTAGTATTATTATTACATTTAGGTAGTGTTATGAAATGTTTCATATTAATTTTGAATAATTATCTGGAGAAGGAATGGAAGTGAAATAAAACAAAGAACCTTAAAAATAGCAGTTATTTCATCATAGCCAACTTGATGGCAAAAAGAATCTGCCAGGCAACTGTAAAATGTATAAACTGTCTTCCAAAATTAAGAAGAAAAAATTTTAGCTTTTGGTAAAGCAAACATTTCTAATTTAGTTCTATTTTTACGAGCCATTGAATACACTGAAAATTTCAAGAGAAAAAAATAGAAAGTCATTTTTTTTGCATTAGAATAGAGTCCTTTTAGGATCCCAAATAAATGGTTTCACTTTACAATTTTAAAATAGCTATATCTTAACATTATTAACCAACAGGCATTAAATTAAAATAAGAAGATTAAATATAAGAAGATCCCAAAAGCCAGCATATGTTAAGTGGCATCACTTAAATCACATTGATTAAAAATACACCATGGAATATTATGCAGCCATCAAAAACGATGAGTTCACGTCCTTTGTAGGGACATGGATGAACCTGGAAACCGTTATTCTCAGCAAACTGACACAAGAGCAGAAAATCAAACACCGTATATTCTCGCTCATAGGCGGGTGTTGAACAATGAGAACACATAGACACAGGGAGGGGAGCACTACACACTGGGATCCGTTGGGGGGAAATGGGGGAGGGGCGAGGGGGTGGGGAGGTGGGAAGAGATAGCATGGGGAGAAATGACAGATACAGGTGAGGGGACGGAAGGCAGCACATCACACTGCCATGTGTGTACCTATGCAACAATCTTGCATGTTCATCACATGTACCCCAAAACCTAATATGCAATAAAAAAAAAAAAAAAACTAAATAAACTTTTATGGGAAAAAGAAAAAAAAAATTTTACCTAATAAAAACAACCACTACAAATGTCTTTCTAGAAAATGACGACAATAACCATGATTTACCCTATGCTTTGGATGTTAGGAATTCAGCCTATACCTCTTTGTGGTTTTAAAAGGGACGTTTGCACCCCTGGTAGGGCCATAGAATGGCAGTACACAGGTTCACAGAGAAACAGAGCAGCAACTTGTCGACACTTTTTTGTATCAACCATATGAGGATCGTTTTTTATATTCTTAAGTTTTTATCAAACATACGCTCAAGCAAAATTAGCAGAATTCTACTTCTCCATGTTGTCCAAGAAAGCAATTAGGTCAGTTTCATAATCATATTGAAAGATTAAACTCATATAAGAGGGCAGAAACAGATAAAATTTTGTACAGTTAAATCAGTGCCAGTCAGATTTGAGGTTGTTTTAAGAAAAAAAAGGCAGCCTGTCAAAAAATGCTTGCCTCACCACGAAACTCAATGCATCTTAATCTGCTCCAAGGACAGGCTTGAACAACTAACCGATAAAGTAAAATTAGTTCATTTTTTTAAAAACGTTTGGATAAAAGTATTGACATTGGATGAAGCAATGTCAATGAATCTGTAAGGAGTTTCACGGCAAAATACTAAAATGTGTTAATTTGTTGTTTGTTCCTAATTAAACTCATTTTTCAAATGGGATTTTCAAAAGAGAAGCAGGTATCTACAGACGGGGCCCATCTATGACTGCAAAACCTGTATCACTGTTTACTCCAGCCCTTACTGGTTCATCCATCAGAAAATCTCTCTCTTGGTTATGAAGACTTTTTAAAAGCAAGCTAAAATCTTGCTGGGTGAGACGCTCAACAACACACAGGCTGCCAGTTTCCCTGCATGTCCAGGCCAGCCCTGAAGATACCAGAAGAGAAATAGGAGATTGATAGAAGATACCAACACAACAGATGCAGAATTAAAAGAGGGAAATAACTAAAAATAAAACCGAATTTCTAAATATGTGTGTGTGTATGTGGTTATACAACTAAGTCACCATCAACTCTAAAACCTAGGTGAAAAAGGTAAATTTCTAGCAAAAACCATTTTAAAAAATTGAAATAGAACACACAAATGAACTAAAAACCATCTTAAAAATTGACATTGTAATAACCAAAAAGCCCAGGCCAAAAAAGTTGTACAAGTGCAGCCTACCAAGCTTTTAAGAAACAGATAACAGAAGTCGGGCATTATTTTTCTGGGCAATGCAGCCATTTTGAATCT
This sequence comes from Saimiri boliviensis, assembly GCF_048565385.1. Taxonomy (NCBI): domain Eukaryota; kingdom Metazoa; phylum Chordata; class Mammalia; order Primates; family Cebidae; genus Saimiri; species Saimiri boliviensis. The sequence continues at coordinate 16,609,382 of NC_133464.1, forward strand.
CTGCTAGAAATAACAAACACTATAAATTAAAATTCATATTGAAATTTTACTCGTTTTTCCTCCAGCTGGTTTTTAGAGTCTGACTGACACATCCAGCTCTGAGGGTCTAACACCAGCTGGGGCTTGTGATTTCTTTACTCAGACCTGATCTGTTTGAAGGGCAAGTCTTTGGCCATGCCCTGCACTAGCTCCTAAGCCAATCAAAACTAAAAGATGAGATCACAACCTTCTGCATCCACCAGGTTTTATGGTTATTTCAACAAATGTTACTTATATATAGCTATTTCAACAAATGTTACTTATATATAGTACCAGCTCAGTCTAATTTTCAAAATGTACAGCGGCAAGAATCATTTTCCAAGCTTGAGATCGCTGGCTGAGTCCTTGTTAATTCACAGGTGGATCAACATAGTTGATTTTCAAGTGGCCTTTAATATGAAACACAAATCAGCTTTACCTACATAGAGCTGCGGCCCACAAAAGATGTGTCCTATACTCTTGAACTTGGCAATGTTCTTATTATAGAATTGTCCTTGGACCCAATCCTTCTAGATATATGAGCTAATACTGTGTTATTACTATCTATTAAGATGCTTTTGAAGTTATAAACACTTACTCATTCCACTATTTTTTATATGGCCAGCTACAGATTAAACAAAGTTCGAGACTCCAGAGAGAAATGGATGAACAAGACTGTATTAACCTGTTCTCATGCGGCTAATAAAGACATAACTGAGATTGGGAAATTTATAAAGAAAAGAGGTTTAATGGACTCACAGTTTTGCATGGCTGGGGAGGCCTCACAATTATGGCAGAAGGCAAATGAGGTGCAAAGTCACATTTTACATGGCAGTAGGCAAGAAGTGATGTACAGGGGAATTCCCCTGTATAAAACCATCAGATCTTGTGAAACTTATTCAATATCATGAGAACAGCACAGGAAAAACCTGCTTCCATGATTCAATTACCTCACCATAGGGATTATTAAAATTAAAGGTGAGATTTGGATGGGGACACAGAGCTGAAAGATATCAAAGACAGACACGTTTCTTTCTCTTATGGAATTTATTTCTAATCAGAGAACACAATTAAACATATAACAAATGACTCAATTTCAGATAATACGTAAAATGAAGAAAACATACAGGGCATTGGGGTTTGGTGGAGAAGCTAGATAAAGCACTGTTGGAAAACTTCTTGAAAGAGTTGACACATGAACCAAAGCTGGACATTAAATAGGTGTGAGCCTGGGAAGATCAGACAGGGGGAATCAACAAGCTTTAATTTTGAAATGAGCTTCAGCGCTCTGTAAACATTGACAAGTCCAGTGGGCCTGAAAGTGGTGAAGAAGAAAAACGCTAAGAGGCAACAATTTCATAGAGGAAGGTGTTCATGCAATAACAGGACCTTGTGAGCCAAAGTCAGAAGTGACTGGGATTCTACATTTGCCTTCTGCCATTCTACAAAATGCTAATGTGTTTTAAAAACAATTTATTATGGCTTGCAAACTATTACAAGGAAAAATACTTCTAGATCTGTTTCTAGTTTTAAAAGAATCTGCATAGTCCTCTTATGGGGTTGGTTTCATCAGAGGCAGATGAAGGCTATCAGAGTGAAGTAATCAACATAAGATTGCTGGGCAAAATTTTCTCATGAAAAACTTAGTTAATAATTTTAGTTGAAAAAAACGTGATTTTCTACACCAACAATCTCACCAATGTGATTTCCTCTGTCGACATTCTTAGTCTCAAGGACACATGTCAGCAGCCCTTGGGACTTGTAAGAACCCTTTTGAGATTTCTAAGAAGGTCTAAAAGCTTTTCTGTAAGTAGACAGATGTAAATTCACCCAATGAGGGCATAAGAAAATAAGCAAAGATTTCACTTAAATTTGTGAGTAGCTAGTATGTATGTATTACCTATTTTTTCTTTTATTTATCTATAAATGAGTAATGCCAGTTGAGCTGTTTTCTCAAGAACCATGCCAACAATATTCCATTCTTTCAAGATTTCTTATTAAACGTGGAGTGGAGGCCATCACATTGTTTTTAATTAACAAATATGGGTGTTATAATGAACTCTTTCTGCAGAAGTTAGATTTTATTCTAACAGAAATGCATTGGAGTGGAAAGCAATGCTACCTCTAATGGCAACAGAAAGCCATTGGAGGCTTTTGAAATAGAAGAACAATATGATATAATTTATATTTTAAAAAGAACACAATAGTTGCTGTGTGGAAAATAGATATTAGCAGTCTAGAGTGAAAGCAGAAAGACTCAATAAGAGGTTTTGGTGGTTACTAGGTGTCCACTGGTGGTGACTCTGATGGGGGGAGATGTGGTGATAAGTGATTCGATTTGGAAAATTGTTTAAATTGCAGCCAACAGGACTTACTCATGGACTGCTTGGTGATCTGGGAGAAGGGGTTCAAAGCTTGGAATCAAGAATGACTTCTAGGTTTAGGGTTTGAGCCGTTGAATAAATGCTGGTACAATTAGATGAGATGCAGATTTTGCAGATAAGGTGCAGAATCAAAAATTGTTAGACATTTGAAAGTTAAAGCGATCAATGAGACATCCAGATAGAGGTGATTAATAGGTAGTTCATTATATATGTATGATAATTAAGGGAGATTTCTGGGCAGATAAACATTGACTTCGTGGGATTGAGTAAGATTTTCTAGGGAGAGAGTATAGATAAAGAAGAAGAAGCTGAAGACTGAGCCCTGAGTCCTTTCAGCATTTACAGAGAAAAAAAAGAAGCCAATGAGGGTGAAGGAATTCCCAGAAAGCACAATGTCCGAGAAGACACGTGAGAAAATTATTTAAAATATATGAGCTTGGCTGGGCACAATGGGTCACATCTGTAATCCCAGCACTTTGGAAGGCTGAGGTGGGCGGATCACTTGAGGTCGGGAGTTCGAGACCAGCCTGGCCAACATGGTGAAACCCCATCTCTACTAAAAATACAAAAATTAGATGGGCATGGTAGTGGGCACCTGTAACCCTAGCTACTAGGGAGGCTGAGACAGGAGAATCACTTGAACCTGGAGGCAAAGGTTGCAGTGAACTGAGATCACGTCAATGCTCTCCAGCCTGGACAAAAACGCAAACTCTCTCTCTCTCTCAAAACAAACAAAAAAATAGCTTGGTGGATTGCCCCTGGACATGGGAATCTGTGTTTAATAAGCAGCACAGGCTCTGGTATACTGCTGAAAAAAATGCTCCAACAAGCATTCATTTCTCACTAATGGTGCATGCACAACGCAGGTTGGCCAGGTGCTCTATTCATTGTAGTCACTCAGGGACATGGGCTGATGGATGTTGTGTTTTGACATATGCTTCCAGGATTGACAGGGCAGGGAAAATGGGCATGGTGAGTTAGGCATTCGCTCTTAAATCTCCTCTTAGAAATGACACAGGGTCATTTCTGTTCACATCTCATTGGCCAAAGGTAGTCATGGCCTCAGCTCACTTCAAAGAGGTCAACAGGGGCAATGGTACTATGTGCCCAGCAGGAGATAAAAACAGGTACCTGTAAACAAACCTAATGGCTACCAGACAGTGGGCAGCACTGGTGATTAGTACAAGCAGGAGAGTGGTGGTGTCCTTCATCACTTGGATACGCCTAGAAACCACAACAGATTTTTAGAAGCTTCTCAGATTTATTGGCCTTTTCCCAGGAAACCAGTAAGGATGGATGGTTTTTCTCTGTGCTGTTTTACCATGGCATAGAAAACAATCCATTAAAAAGTGCTTTCTCCTGTGACGCATTTCAGGTGACACAGTTCATGACACTACACTGCCTTAAGTATAAATTCCTGATCCACCACCTGTGTGCCATGGTCTAGGGTTTTTGCAGTTTTCTAATTCAATTTTTTAAATTTTAATTAAAATAACTTTTTAAAATGCATCACACAGAGATGTAACGAAAATGCAAAAATGATTATAGGCAGACAATAGATAATAAAAATATTTTTAAACAGAGATTCACAGTAGGAAAGAAACAAACACTTTTAATATATTATATATACCTTAATTATAAACCGTAACAGTAAACACTTTCCAAACATTGGCAAAAAATGCCAAAAAAACTTGTATCCTTTCATTCTCTGGAAATTGTGCTAGATGCTCAGTATTTTAATGAAGAAGATTTAATGGAAAGAATTTTTGACTTGATAAAAGACGACTAGCTAGCAGAAGGGGCAAAAGAGAACTGGAGGTTTAACAGGAGTAGCAGGTGTAGACAGCAGCTACTGACGTGAAGACTGAGGGAGATGTGAACTAGGGAGGAAAGCAGAGATCTTGAGGAGGATCCTGCAGGGCTGAGACTTGGGGCCTCTGGGCTGAAGGAGTGGCAGCTAGAGAAACACCTGTCCTAGGAGAAGGAATCCCTGGTGTCTACCTGCTTTGAGACCCAGACAACCATAGCCACTGCAGTGAACTCTGCTGGGACCGCCACTTGCCCTGTGACTAGATCTCAGAAGAAAACAGAAGCAGAGAAAAAGCAACGTCCTGGTGTGGTAAGGTTAAATGATGTCTCCCAAAAAGATATGCTGAAATCCTAACTACTGGTAGCTGTGACTATGACCTTATTTGGAGCTAGGTTTTTTGCAGATGTAATTAAGACGTAAGTTAAGATGAGGTTATACTGGAGTAGTGTGGGCCCTTAATCCAACATGACTGGCATCCTTATAGAAGAGGAGAAGAGATGTGTGACTGGGCCTCTGGGCTGAAGGAGTGGCAGCTGGAGGAACATCTGTCCTGGGAGAAGGACTCCCTGGTGTCTACCTGCCTTGAGACCCTGACAGCCACAGCCACTGAAGTGAAATACAAAATCAAACACACACAAAGAGAATGCCATGGGAAGACACAGACACACCGAGGGAAGATGGAGCCAGAGACTGGAGGGTTGCATCTATAAGCTAGGGAATGCCAAAGACTGCTGGCAACACCAGAAGGAAGAGGAAGGAATTGTAAAATGGATTCTCCTCTCCAGCCTTAGAAATATGGCCCTGCAGACACCTTGATTTTGGACTTCTATCTTCCAAAACAACAGGAGAATACGTTTCTGTTGTTTAAGCCACACAGGCTTGCAGTACCTGGTGACCACAGCCCTAGGACAGAAATGCAAGTCTCACTGCCTCCCTCCTGGGCTCTCTGTTGGCTGGCAGAGGAGAAATAAATTTTGTGGAGCCCACTTCACAAACCACGATAAAGAAGGGTGAGTGTGGAGAACAGACAACCTGAGATAATAGCTGGTATAATCTATTTGGCCTTGGTCAGGTTGAAAAACTTCTCTGATGCTCAGTTTCCCTACCTTAAGAGAGGGAGACCAATGTTATGGTGCCTCATAGGGGTGTTATGAGAATAACTGAGAAAATGCACATAGCTGTGGTTTTGCACCTGCAAAAATGTGTTTACTAAGATGCCTCTTCATATGCTTAATATTTTTTACATGAATTGAAACCAAAGGAGAAGTTTCCTGATTCACTGAGGGAATTTAGCCTTCTTTGTGGGAAAGAATTGGGTGATAAAATTTCAGTTCTCATGACAAGTTAAAGCCCCTGCATCTGGAGACAGGAAAGGAAACATTTGTAACCCCTACAAATCCATCCAGCAATAAGACTCTGCATTTGGAATGACTCCCACAAAATCCAAATTAATATAAATCCTTAATCTTTTCAGCATCCCTACTAACAAATTGATTTGAGGAGGAAAACAGAAGAACCAATTTAAAAATAGAATATTATATAACCCACATCAACAATGCCAATACCAAAACACTGGGCTGCTGCAGTTCTGTAAGGAAGCGCCTTCTACTGCCTCTAACTTGCCTGCGCTGGACATTTTTATTGCTATCTGGACACAGAGGTGCATTTCCCACAAAGCTAAGGGTCGCTAGTGAGTCTATTTAAATCTTTTCAATTTTTGTTAACAAGCTTAGCTTTGAAATTAAAGAAAAAAGAAACCTGAATACAAACTGGGACTTGTTCTGGGAGACAGCTGGAGTAAGTTTGCTCTGGGAGATATTTAAGAAGGCTTCAGAAATGCAGACTCTTCTCTGCTTTCCTTAAGCGTACTCACACTTGGGAGCCACCAGAGTTGACCCCAAGGAAACGGCAGCATGAAAACTTAAAACAAATTTTTTAAAAAATTTTTTATTTTGCATAAACTTAAGGGGTAAAAGCTGAGTTTTGTTACATGGATATATTGCGTACTGGTGAAGTCTGGACTTTAGTGTAGCTGTCACTAGAATAATGTTCATTGTACCCATTAAATAACTTATGCCTCATCCTCCTCCCATCCTCTCTCCTGTCTGAATCACCAGTGTCCATCATTCCACACTCTATGTCTGTGTGTCTACCTTATTTAGCTCCCACTTATAAGTGAGAAGAGGTGGTTTTGACTTTATGATTCTGAGTTATTTCACTTAAGATAATGGCCTCCAATGCCATCCGTGTTGCGTAAAAACTTTCAGGTCTGTTGATGCCTCACCAGGCCTGGCCTCCAAGGTGCCTACTCCCTGAAATAACTACTCTACCTTGATTTATGGTTACCATGCACCAAATTGTGTAGTCATCGCTGGGAAAACAGAAGTGAACAAGCTAAGACTTGCCATCTAGTGGAGAAGACAAACCCTGGCCAGTAACTCATATGAGATGTTTCTTCTAAATCTTGCTGTGGTTAGAACTTCCTGAAAGCATTTGTGTTCAGGTCATCCTGCGACTGGCTTGTGGTTTCTTATTAGATCCTTAAAGGGCCTGCCTTAATTCCAACTTCTTTCAGAGCACAAAAGTCCAAAACTTGCTGCACACCCAAAGGTATCTGACGTCTGCTAACCTCCAGAAGCTCTTTGGCCATATACCTGACTGGCTGTCAAATGTCTACTTGCTCTATATCTCTTAGAAATTCACTGACAAAAGTGCTGGGAAGTTATCTGACTTTGAGTCTCCCCATTGTGACATCTGATTTTGAGGAACCACCGTACCAAGATGAACTGTCCTCGGGAGGCGAGGAAATAGTAAATGTCTACTAAGTGGTCACCTGAGCACAGGGAGAATTATGCAAGTTTGGTGTCCAATAAAGTGTGCCGGATGCCTTATGGAATAGGCTAGTCTTCAATATTTAAACACTAATTGAAAATTCCTTTAAAAAGGCATTTAGAGAAAAAACCCCATCTTTAAGAAGAGGTCTATGGCATTTTAGCATCACTATCCGAAATTCTTGAAGATATGGCTTCAGTATTTCATTTTGCAGTGTGGGGTGATTGAGCTGAAAGTCACGCAAAATAGTCACACAAAATAGTCATTAACAGAGTCAGAATTAGGGGCAGTAGGCTGGGTGCAGTGGCTCACGCCTGTAATCCTAGCACTCTGGGAGTGGCTCATGCCTGTAATCCCGGCACTTGTTACTCCCATTTTACACATGAATGATTTTGCTCTTAAATCTCCGCTTTTACACATGAATAATTTCATGTGTAAAATGGGAATAATGATAGAGCCAACTTCATACAACGAGGTGTTATTTGTCTTTAATAACACACAATAGATAGATATAAATCTGAGGCAGGTGGATCACTTGAGGTCAGGAATTTGAGACCAGCCTGGCCAAATGGTGAAACCCAGACTCTACCAAAAATTAGCTGGGCATGGTGGAGGGTAGGGAGGTTGCCTGTAATCCCAGTTACTTGGGAGGCTGAGGCAGGAGAATCACTTGAATCTGGGAGGCAGAGATTGCAGTGAACTGAGATCACGCTACTGCATTCTAGCCTGGGTAACAGAGCAAGACTCCATCTCACACACAAAATAAATAAATAAATAAATAAATAAATAAATAAATAAATAAATAATTGGGACAGTCATGCCAAGGTTCAATTAATTTTAGAAGGCACCAAAAACTGCAAGCGAAGTTTCAGGGCCCAGTGAGCTCTCACAGATATTAGAAGAAACATGGGATGATTCTTCACGTTTGTCACATTCCTTCTCACATGGAATTCTTTTTTGAATTGTGCTGCCCCTTGGTATGTTAACATTTGCCCCTTATCATCTAACATATGCTTCTGATCCTCCTGCCACAGAAAGTGAGAAATGCTCTTAAATCCTATTCCACACCATTGTAGCATGGGATCAATACTGCTTCACAGGCACTATGCAATAGACCACTATTTTTGAGTAAGGAGGCCTCATAAAATATATTCCTATACTATACACCAGTAAATAAGGTGTTTATTGGCAAAACCAGCCCTATCTGTGGGCAGCCCTATGTGTTGGCATCTATAGGACATGTTCTGAGATTTCTTGGAAGATGAAAAGTGTGAGAGTCTCTAGTCTTCAGTGTTCCATAAAGGCCTTAAAAAGAGCTCTACGTTGTGAATAGGCTGACGGATTTTGAAGACTTTCAGAGGGGAGCCACATTAAGGAGGCTTAGTTTTTATGTTGAGGCTATTACTATGGCTTATCATACAGCTAAAAATAGGGCACTGAGGGAGAGATACTCAGGTAGGATCTTTGAGAGGATTACCATATCGATTTCTTCCGTAACTAAGTCCACTTAATTTTTGTCCGTAACGTTCATTTAGTACCACAAAAGAAAAAAGCATGGGATCAAGGTGGAGTTTGGGCTCTGGAATTAGATTTTTTGAGTTTCTTATTTTTGATCTGCCACAGTTCTTGGATCTTGGGCAGTTATTCATTCTGTCTCGTGATGTCATGTGTAAAATGGGAATAACGATAGAGCCAACTTCATACAATGAGCTGTTATTTGTCATCAATAACACACAATAGGTAGACATAAAGTAGCATATATTATCATGCATTAAGCCTTTCCTCCCAGCTAGACAGTGAGCTTATTTTCAGATAGGTGTGAAATTTTAGACATTTTTATTCCACCCTGCCTGGCATGGTACTAGGCACTTAATGGTGATACCTAGAATTGCAAGAGCACTTAACAGTTTCTTTTATGGCATACTATTGTATGTGCAGTTTGAAAACATTTCCAATCTTTCCACAAACCAGGAGGTAGACAGCAAGTTATTTTTATTGAGAAAATAGAGACCTTCAAAATTTAATAACTTGCTAGAGGCCATCCAGTTAGAAATACCCAGAGCCAAATTCTGAAATATGATGGTTGTTTTATCAAAGTTAATGGCTGCCCTGCCCATGTCATCAGCACATCCTTAGTCGGCTCTCTGTTAGTATCTGTGGCCATTTCAGTTGACGGATGGAAACATCAGTCATGGAGAATGCTGGGTGCCTGGGGAAGTTCCCGAAGGAGGATGTGACACACGCTGAGGATATGGGGCCCTTCTGCAGTGTTCTAGACTCAGCCCTGCCCACTGGGCTCGCTGAGCTGTGGGTACCATGTCTTCAGTGTCTGGGTACTGCAGGGTATAGGTCACTAACAGAGAGAGAGAGACTGACAGCAACAGCAGAGACAAGTCTGGACTTTGTTTATTCTTGCACACATGTGTGGCTGGGGTTAGTACACAAGGCAAGGAGAGGAAGGATGGTCACTACTACTCCGACCTCAGAACCCAGTACGCTGTGCTCCTGAATACCACAGACCTGTCTAATTTGCATTCCTTGCTCCCAAGAAAATGGCCGAGGGGTAAAGAGCTTGTTTCCTAAGCTCTCCACAGTACACAAAAAGACTCATGTGGCAAGAATGCAGCTCACTAGAGAAACATGTACACATTACCCATGATTATTTCTGTAAATATGCAGCAAGATCATTCCTTGAAGAAAGTGAAAGAAGTAAGGAGTGGTTGGCAACTGGCCTGGCATGTCTGAGAACACATTATTTGCAAAGTCCTAGTATCCCCCTGGTTTCCAGTTTAATAAAATGAAAGCTTAAATTGCATACACAGCCAGCTTAAAAAATGTCAGATGCAAATAGATAATTTGCTATTTCAAAGTCCTCAAGGAGGGAAATTGTTTTTTTTTTTTTACTCCTCTTTACTCTCTCTCTCTTTTTCCTGCACCCCCAACCGTGTGTGTGTGTGTGTGTGTGTGTGTGTGCGTGTGTGTGTGTGTGTGTTTGTATACAATGCTGTGGATGATCACATGGCTCCTTTTGGGTAAATTTGCAAAGATCTTCTCAATTCCTCTTTTGTCTCTTAAGGCATAATTATTTATAATTTGTACCCCTGTGGATGGAGAGCCATCCAGTGTACACAGAGCCCACCTGGGATGGAAGTGTCTAAGAAATTACATATGCACAAATGCAATGTCTAAAAGAGATCATCACTCAAGGCTCTGAGCCAGAATGACCCATAATAAAGAAAAGATGATGGCTTTGCCACCTAAGTCTGAAGGAGCTGAGACTCTTATGTGCATGCAGTCAATCAGAGAAAAAACTGCAACAGAAGATAGCAACCATCCAGCTCATTCATAACTTACAAATCATTCTGTGGCATACAACAGGGAACCAGAGATAACAGAAGCCATCTGGATGACTTCAATCGAAATTAACCAATATTTGATGTCTCTTGTGATCTATAAACATAGGAAATCGTGACTTAAATGCTTTCTTTAAATTGAACTTCTGAAAATGTTCTTGACTTTGCTAACTTTTCCAAGGTTGCAATTGAAGACAAACAAATGACTTCCTAACTCAAGGCCAGGGCTGACTTCCTGGGCATGCTAACTGAGCAGTAACCCGGGGTCCCACGCTTAAAAGCGTCCCGCATTTGGTTTGAAGTTCTGCTGTGGCTGTCTTGAAATTCCTACGCATGTGATCGTTGAGCTTGTGTTTTGTTAGTGAGATGTCATGGGACGATGGAGCACATGTGAGTGACAGAGAAGTTACGTGTAACATGCATCCTCACCATCTTTCCTTGCAGCCCTATTTACAAATAGCATTTACAAAGCCCAGTGGGCAAATAATTCTGGTGGGCCCACAAAGCCATGAAGTTCAGCAGCACTTAGAGCAAGTGCTGGGTGCATGTGTTACCTCTACACCTGGGAAAAAGGGACATTGACAGTCCCCAGAGGTCACGCTTTCTGTCTGAACCAACATTTGCCTAACTTCAGAAAGAAGCTAATGGCATCCTAAGAAACATTAATGTGCAAAAAACTCTGTCACCTCTTTTGTTGTGTTACTTCCCTGAATAAACCAATGACATACGGACAACAACGACACAGAATTAGGGAAAGATAGGGCAATACATAGTTCATTTTCCTTTCAGTCTTTCCTGACTCATCAGTAAGCCAAGGAGAGAGACAGCGTTGTTACAGTATGTATGTATGAAAAAGTAAAAGTGTTTTCATTACTCTGGTAAAAACAAAATGCACATACATATATGAGCTTTGAAAGATGACTTGTGTCTTTCTGAAGATGATTCATATTAGTTAAATGCTCTTGTATTTGCATTTAAAACTGGCATTGTACTATATAAGCAGTAAATTTCATGCAAATACTTCAAAATTTTAATTTTTAACTTAGAATGATATTAGCTATCAAATTTTTAAAAACCACCATGACAGGTCAAGAGAAAGACTTGAAAAAATGAAAAAAGCTTTAACACCATTAAAGGAACTTTTCTCGTTTTGTTTGTTTGTTTGTTTGTTTGTTTGTTTGAGACAGAGTCTCATTCTGTCACCAGGCGCCAGGCTGGAGTACAGTGGCACAATCTCGGCTCACTGCAACCTCCACCTCCCGGATTCAAGCAATTCTCCTGCCTCAGTCTCCAGAGTAGCTGGGACTATAGGTGCACGCCAACACACCCAGCTAATTTTGGTATTTTTAGTAGAGACAGGGTTTCACCATGTTGGCCAGGATGGTCTGGATCTCTTGACCTCATGATTCCCCCGCCTCGACCTCCCAAAGTGCTGGGATTACAGGTTTGAGCCACCACATCCGGCCTCTCCTGTTTTTTAAACTAAGATCCTCACATTTTCAACACTAAAACCTGTGAATTACATAGCTGGCCCTGCTCAAGGTCTAAATAAGCTCATAGAATCGTGGTGGAAAGTGACTGTGTTAAGTGCACACTCCTGGCAATAAAGACCAGAGAGAATATTATCCTAGGGCTAAGCTCCTCCACCAGGAAAGTGACCGAAGCCCAAAGCCAATGGGTATATAACATGATTTAAAAAAAACAAGACTTCCCATGAGATGTTCTTTTATCATAATTGGTCTGGAAGGTTGGTTTTTATGAGGAAAGTCTTTCAGCACTCCCTTCTCTACACTGTCTTTACACACTCTCAGACTCAATGCTATCCATCCAAATGAGAATCACTGGGATATAACTGCAGAGGTAAAGAAAATCAAGTTAAATTAAAGAAGTCATTAAAGAACAGAGTGACAATATTTTCTTTTCAAATAAATACATAATAAAATGACAAAATATGAATATATTTCTTCAAAGAATATAAATTTGAGATTATAATGACCTTATTTGCCTTTAAACAAAAAATAAAACAGAAAGCTCAGATATAAAGTTTCAAAGAATTTCTAAAACCACAGGATGGGTGATCAGTCTTCTTTGACATGGAGAAGATGGCTAGGAAGGTTGGCAAAGGCTAGGAATAAACCACCTTTGAAAGCACAGTAGAGCTGAGTGAGTCACTCTCTCTGAAAGTAGGTTAACCAAATGAAGCATGCATTGTCTTTACAGTTATCATTAGACAGTTTTAAGAATTTAACAAAACTTTGAACACAGTTAAACCCACAATTTGGATTAAAGCAGGATTTACAATTAGAGAGGATTAGTTTTTTTTCAACTTAATGAAATATCAATCTGCTATAATTAGGAAGGAAGGAACAATAAACAGCTTAATAATTTTAACTAACAATCATATATCGGCACGCAAAGCAGAAAAGAACAGACTTCGAGGATTGTCTATGAGAATTCAAAGAAAGGAATAAATAACTACTAAAATAAACTACTTATGATTTTGTTTTTTCTGAAAGTGATGACTAGGATGAGCTACTCTAAGATTCAAAGGATGCTATCTTTACATCTTAGCTCTAGCACATTCCATTTCAACCTCCTCTGATTCTCACCGACTCCTCCACGTGCAGACCCTGTCCATCACAGAGATAAACTTCTCTGGTTTATTGTTTGTAAAACCCAGGCTAGTTGAAAACTATTTTGAGTTTCTTCCTCAAATCAGAGTTCCACTCTGATTTTTCAAAAGTTAATAGGTTAGTTAGTACAGTGGCCTATTGTGTCAACAGAGCCCTAGAAAAAAATTAATCATGAAAGCAATAGAAGAGGTCAAAAGGAAGAAACTGAAAATGCTGTAATAAAGAAATCCCCATGCCTATTATGTGTATTTCTAAGGCATTTTAATTCAAAGGCAGAAGCATGACAAAGAAAATAAGATGATGGTGCTCAATCATGGTTGCTGAAGGGGAAGAGGGACATGAGATATTAGCAGGACATGGAAACAAATTTTAGCAGCTCATGATGACCTAATATTCTCTAAAAAGTCCAATGAAAAATTTTAACAGAGATAGGAAAAGAATCTTGGTCAACAAATTATTTTTTAAATGTTAGGTGAAGTCAATGAAATCAACATTGGCCGCTATGGAAAATACGGACTAACATCACTTCAGCACTGAAGAATGTGAAGCTCTGAACTTTTGTCAGAGTGTGTGATTAATGTTGTGTTCACGCAGTGATAGAGCAAGGTAGGGCTACAGGAGCTGACAGCAGTGCAGAAACAATTTTCTACCATTCACATCCTCCTTAACCATCCTATGCGGGTTGTTAGTAATGACACATGGGGCTGAAAAAAATCACAGGTTGCATTATAGGTACCTTGGCAATGGAGAGAATGTGAGGATAGTTTTACCATGGGGGGAGTCTGAATATGTACGTGGGTGGAATGGAAGTTCTTTATGAACTCAGAGTTGAAGAGAGAGTGTTTATGTGATATGCTGCTATGGTAAAGCTTCTTTATGCTGGCAACAGACTTGGCACTGGCCCTTGAATCTATTTGTCTTTCATAAAACCAGAAGATAGTTTAAGGAACCATGTGATTCTCATCCAAAGTTCTTTTTATAATTTCAAAGGTCCAAAATAAAAAAAAAGGAAAATGAAATTTTAACCATATAAGTAAATGCCAGAAGTTGAAAACCTGAACAAACAACCAAAATATATAATTAATACAACCCAACATATAAATTCTACCAAATATGTGAAAGGTTAATCTTTAAGGTAACAACAGCAGCTAGTTTTCTTTCTTCAAACAGTTTTCTAGGATTTTTTTCCTTCGTAGAACCTTGCTGATAAAATATTTGAATTAAATACTTCCCAACAGAAAACCCAGTGGACAAGAAGGTGCTGACAGTGTTTATTACACTTCCCTACTCAAACACTCCCCGTGGTATCAAATTACAGGGCCTGTGTAATTTGATCGCAATTATCACAAACTTTGGGGCTTCAAACAATACACATTTATGATCTTACAGTTTCTGCGAGTCCAGGGTTAGGAGTCTGAGCACAGCTCAGCTGGTTCTCTACTCAGGGGCTCACCAGGCTGCAGTCAACCTATTTGTCCAGGGCTGGTTTCTCATCAGAGGCTTGGTGTGGAGGGATCTGCTTCTAAGCTCCCTCAAGTTGGCAGAAGTCATTGTCTTGCAAGCTGGAGGATTCACGGCACTTACTTTTTTTCTTTAGGTTTTAGAGAGAGAGTAGAGTTTTGCTGCAATATGCTCTCCCATTTTTACTTTTTAGGACTTATCCATCCTTCCAGCTCTCCTAGATTTACTTAAACACACACACACACACACACACACACACACACACACACACACACACACACACAGTATTTCAGGAAAATTGGGCCTCATGCTATTACCTAAGTACTTTCTTCAGTTCTAAGCCACTATATTTTTTTATAAACAGACTCCTTTTCCTGAAATTTCTTCTTATAAATACCTACATTGGGTGAAGGTGTATCTCAAAGGTATGCTGTATTTCTTTTTGAAATGAAACACGGTGCCGATGTTTCTCGTGAAAATTCCATGCTGCCGTTATTTTTGGTTCATTTCAGAGTAATTATTTCTAGAAGTAATGTCTACTGCCCAAAAAGTACATCCCAAGAAGATCACTGGGCCATGGAGTAACCCCCAGACTCCAGATGGCCTCCTCACTGCACTATCCCTTTCCTTCCTTTGATTTCTGTCTTCTTGTGTTTTCACATTATAGCTGTACATCATCTCCTCAATTCCTTCTGCCCTGGTTGTCATTGTTTCCCCAAATACTGTCTTTACTCCAAGTTAGAGATGCTCTCACCTGCTCCCAAATTGCCTTCCGTTGAATTCTCTTCTTTTTATTGAAATGCTTAGTTCTCATCCTCAGCTGGTCTCTATTCAGGAAATGCCCTAACTTTAGAGTATGAGAATCACTGGGGGAAATGTATTTTTATGCAAATCCCTACGTTTCCCTCCCAGAATGTGTATCAATAGATTTGGTGTGGGTTCCAAGATTTCATGTTTTTTTCAAGTACCATAAGGTTCTCTGATGCAGATAATCTGTGATCACATTCAGAGAAACAAGGTTGTAACTATTCAACCCCACTTTTGAGTCTTTATCAGTTTTCTTGTGGTTCCTTCTTTTACTCATCTCATTCAACGTCAGCAGAGGACTGAGCTCAGTGGTTCAACAACCTGGGAGGCTCATAGATATCTCAATGCACAACTTTATGTTACAACAACCTGGGAGGCTCATAGATATCTCAATACACAACTCATTTCATTACAAGTTAAGTCAAATTTTTTTTGGAGTTAATTATTTTTTAATCAAGGTATATTATATACAGTAAATGTACAGATATTAGGTATGTAGTTCAATGAGTTTTAACAAATGTATTCATCTGAGTAGCCAATGCTGTAATCAAGATACAGGACACTTACATCAACCCAGAATGCTTCCTCTTGACCTTTCTGGTCAACCTCCCTCTCCTCCCAAAAGCAACTACTATTCTAACTTTTATCCTCTTAGATTACTTTTTGCCTGATTTTGATGAAATCAAAATGAAAGATGAAATCATACAAGTGGTTTCCTTTGTCGCTGGCTTCCTTTGCCAACATGCTTTTGAGTTTCATTCACGTCTGGCATCATTATTATTTAAAATGTTTAAAGTATTTACAATGTGCTGTCAAGTTTGAGAATCAAAATTTATTCTAGTCTTTTTCAGCTTCAACTGTTTATTATGATAACCTAGTGACCTTTAAAAATATCAATACTTAGCCAGGCACAGTGGCCCATGCCTGTGATCACAGCATTTTGAGAAGCCAAGACGAGCAGCTCACTTGAGGTCAGGAGTTTGAGACCAGCCTGGCCTACATACTTAAACCTTTTGTCTACTAAAAATACAAAAATGGGAGCAGGTGCCTGTAATCCCAGCTACTTGGGAAGCTGAGGCAGGAGAATCACTTTGAAACCAGGAGGCAGAAATTGCAGTGAGCAGAGATTGCACCATTGCACTCCAGCCTGGGCACCAAAGATACAGTTAAACTCCATCTCAAAAAATAAAATCAATACTTATACCTTCAGAATGTACTATTTAATTGGTCTAGGGTGGGATCTGAGCACTGGTATTTTAAAAAGGCCCTCAGTTGATTCTGATATGTTCCCAGGGTTGAGAATCTTCAGATTTGCCTCAGAGGTAATAGAATTCCACCTCGAGTTCACAGAGACCTTCCCTCATCTTTCTTTCCCATCTCTGAGGAACTGCTGGTCTTTCCCCTTTCAATTGTGGTCCTGACTTAATAATAGTGATTATTATGAATGCTTGCTCTATGCTGATGATTTTCATATATTATTTCATTCACACTTGCATCAATCATGCTTTTTGGAATAAACAAAATGATGGTTAGAGAGGGGCGTTATACAGCTTGTAAAAGTAGGAACCAGGATCCAAGCACGTGTTTATTGCTCATGGAGTCGTACCTCCCAACATTGCATGTCCATTGTCTTTCAGTCATGCCTCTTCAATCTTTCCATTGACTTTTTTTTTAATCGCCCTCACTCTACACTAGTGCTTAGGTTTCCTCTATCCCAAAGAAGGAATAAATTTAAAAATGCTTCTTTTAAATATGTCAGCCTTTAAGCTACACCCTTATTTCTTTCTTTCCATGATTTCCAGCAATTTGTAACTTTCTATTTTACTGCACAAATAGACTTTGGCCCCTACTGCCACCGAAATGGCTTTTATGTCACCAGTGATTTCCTAATTGCCTGATTCAATCTTTTCAGCTAAGTTTTCATTGTTCTCCCCCACCCCCACCCAGAGACAGGGTCTCACTTCATCAACCAGGCTAGAGTGCAGTGTGTAATCACGGTTCACTGCAGCCTCCATACTCCTGGGCTGAAGCAATCCTCTTGCCTCAGCCTCCAAAGTAGCTAGGACTATGGGCACGTGCCACCATGCCCATCTAGTATTTTTTTTTTTTAATTTTTATCTTTTGTAGAGACAGGGCTTCATTATGTCCAGGCTGGTCGTGAACTCCTGGCCTCAAGCTATCCTCCCACCTTAGCCTCAGAAAGCACTGTGATTACAGGTGTGAGCCACCTGCGCCCTGCCTCATTCTGTTTAATTCTTGACCACTCTTTCCCCATCTCCTTTTCAGATGCTCAATTGGACAGAGAACAGTGGGAAACAGCTTAGTCTTAACTAGTAACAAATGTCTGAAGAACTTAATATTAATTAAGGTCAAATGAGGAATCAGATTTATAGTTCTAGTAATAACTGCCTAGTAACTATAGGCAATTGTTATTGCTTATTATGTACTTATTTAAGGCGCTGTGTACTATCCAAAGAGGAGACTATAAACTGCTCTCTCGAGATGCAATCTTTGTTGAATGGCAAGACTCAAGTTTATAAAACTGTTGTCATTTTAAAAATTATTAAGCAGTTTAAAAATGAATAAATGCCATATTGCATGGCACAAACCACATGTACTGCAAGTATTCAAGTTAGAAAAATTTGTATTTCTTGGAAAAAATACTCATAGAGTACTTTATTAAACCTGAAGTAATTTAGAAGATTCAAATCAGAGAGGTGAGAAAAGGGTAGTTCATGCACGGGCACTTCAATTTCTTGATGATGGTTTTCTCTATTCTTTGGCTTTTCTGTACTCCTCTTCTAATGCTTTCTTTTGTCTCCAATTTCCACCTCTCCCTGTTTCCGTGGGTCAACACACTTCACACTGTAACTCTTCCTGAGCAGACTGGCAATCCCATCTCTTAGCTGTGCATCTACGTAGATCTGTTAACTGCCAGGCTCTTTAACCACCTCTAGAAGATCCTAACAGCATCTCCCAAATTATACTGGGATTGGATCTAACGAATAAAAAATAAACCAGTCTCTTTCCCAACAGTTTTTTGTCTGCCCCAGAAGAGTTCTTTTTTCAAAGGGCTGTCCACAAAGACATATTATTTCAAGAACATTAAACAATTATGAAGTAGCATGATTTTTAAATGTTCACATAGTAGCACAGCAGGTGGCTCACATTGGCGCAACAATATCATACTTATTTTTTCTCAGAAACAGAGCTTTACCCTCCTAAATTTTCATCATTCAGTTCCCTTTAATCTAGATTTGGCCTCATGGAGTGATCTGTCCAACCACTGTTTTTCTAAATGGACTTAAAATACCTAGACGTGAAATTTCTTTTCCAGCTAAGTGCATTTCTTTCAAAACTGAAATCCAGGCCTCAAATTTCTAGTACTCTCTTGCTCTGCTATACCACAACATTATCTTTCTCACCAAAGAAATATTGTAGGAATCTGGAAGGCATCACAATATCTGAATTTGTTGCCTAGCAGAGCGTAGATTACAAACTCGCTTTATTTAATCAGTACATCTTAACGAAGCAATTCATTTTAAAGGCACTAGAAAATAAGTTAATCACTTTTCAAAAATCAAGGCCATTCATCTCATGAGAATACTGCTGTTATACCAAACATATCAAACTGTGGCCAAAGTTATAAAAATAAAAAAAAAAAAAAGTCTGACAAGGCCATACACGGTTGGGAATGATAAGGTCGGTCACGGTTGGAATACTATCTGGGAGCGTGATCACCTGAAGTTTGAGTATGACAATTCACAGCTGAGTGGATGGAGGCTCCAGTCAGGAAACAGAGTGATCCACGTTGTCACCAACTATTTGTTCCTTTCTCAATAAAACTCTGAGTAAGAGCCAAGATGATTTGGAATATTTTACCCCTGCTACCCCCCAACTGATCCATTAATGGCTCTTGGAGAATGCTGGAATACTAACACTGCCTTCTATGCAGAATTTCACGGGCCTTTTTGGAGCACGAGGCTTTAAGATGTCAGTGTCTCCTAGTTAGAAGAGAAGTTTTTGAGTTTCTTGATTATCGTGACAATAAACCCCATTTCCTGCTTTAAAGGAACAATTGCAGCACATCACACAGGTGACACCTGTGCTGCTCAAGTAGCTATAAATTTAAATGCTGGAATCTTCTTCTATTTGGTGCTCATTTTAAGGAAGAGCGTGAATTTCTGAATCTGGGCAAGAGACCAATTTTAAATAGAAGTTGAATTTTACCTTCATATAAGTCTTTGACTTAGGGTTATTAAAAGACAACCTCAAGGTCCTAAATTTGAAGTTTAATACATAGGCTAAAATAGTGACATCACACTCTAATGCAAATTGTTTTAAATATATATATTATTCTCCTTACATAGGGACTGAAATCTTTATTGGTTAGTACTTTATTTTTTTTCCTGCAAAGCACTATTACAGAGAGAAAAAATTTGAGTTGTGGTTAGAAGTCATATTTACAGGTAAACATTAAAAGATACAAGACACAATTTGTTCATAATAATCATCCTGTTGATGGAGCCAATTTAGAGTATTAGATCATAGTACATTGTTGTCTGAGAAAGCAATAGCTTCAATCAAGTGACCTAGCCACCCCTAGGACGTAGTAATAAGAACAGAAGACTTGGCACATTGGTTTTACACAGACTTCTGTGGCTCTGACCTTGAGCTAGTCATTTAGACCTCTCTAATTCTGTGTCCTCCTTTGTAAAATAAATACATAGGACAAATTATTTTTAACCATCATATATATTTTTTCCTTTAAAAACTTATAGGAAAATAAACATAAAATTTACTTTTTTTTTTTTTTTTTTTTTTTGAGACGAAGTCTTGCTCTGTTGCCAGTCTGGAGTACAGTGGTGCAATCTTGGCTTACTGCAACCTCTGCCTTCTGGGTTCAAGTGATTCTCCTGCTTCAGCCTCCCCAGCAGCTGGGACTACAGGTGCATGCCACCATGCCCAGCTAATTTTTGTCTTTTTAGTAGAGATGGGGTTTCACCATGTTGGCCAGGATGGTCTCGATCTCTTGACCTTGTGATCCACCCACCTCAACTTCCCAAAGGAGTGCTGGGATTACAGATGTAAGCCACTGTGCCTGGCCAAAATATACTCTCTTAACCACACCAAAGTGTAGTTCATTGGCATTACTGTTGTGCAACCACCAGACCACAGAACTCTTTTCATCTCTCAAAATGGAAATTTCATACTCATTAATTCCTCATTCCCTCTTCCTGCAACTCCTGGCAACCATTATTCTATTTTCTGTCTCCATAACTTTGACAACTCAGGTACCTCATGTAAGCGGAATCACATGGCATTTATGCTTTTGTGAGTAGCTCCTTTTGTTTAGCGTAATGTCCTCAGGGCTTCTCCATGTTGCAGCATGTGTCAGAATTTCCTTCATTTTTAAAACCAGATAATGCTCTATGGAACGTATATATCACACTCTCTTCATCCATTGATAGGCACTTGGGCGGCATCCACATTTTGGTTATTGTGAATAATGCCACTATGAACACAGGTATACAAGTGTCTATTTGAGTCTCTGCTTTCAATTCTTCGGGGTATATTCCCAGAAGCAGAATTGCTGGCTTGTGTCATAATTCTATTTTTAATTTTTAGAGGAACCATTATACTTTTTCCCATAGCACCTGCACCATTTTAACTTTAGAGAACTGGATATTTTTAAGTGTCCCTTCCATGTCTAGAGTTCTGGACCCAGTACTTGTTTTAAAATAACCTCTGTAGGCCATTTCCGCTTTAGCTGGAAATCTTGCTTACCGTGGAAAAATGCTGGGAAGTCTTTCACTTCAGAAAGCCTTCATTTGAGTTATATGCGTTCCCGGCACTTTTATTTACCAGTGGCAAGCCCTAATCACGTTTTTAAATTATATCTTATTTCCTATGAGACATGAGCTCCTGAAAGGCGAAGATGATGTATTGTTCTTCATTATCTCGTCAGTGCTTGACACAGCATAATCAAACAGCAAATGTCTGATGAATCAACAGGTAGGAACAAAACAGGGTCAAATATTTCCAAATGAATAATTGAAGAAATGATTAAACATAGTAAAGTTAGAGAATAATTTTTCTCCTAATGCAAAATATTTTCCTGGAGAGGCTGGAACTCAGATAATAATAATGATAAGCATGATAATAAAAATGTGTAACTAGGGCTATCCCAACCATCAGCCAGGGCGGAGTCTTTCCACCTGGGCCCTGGTGGGAGGGACACCTGGCCTAACATTCTTGCTGCTGCTGGCTGGCATTCCCAGAGGATGGACTATACAGGGTGTTTGATGTCCATCAAGGTGGAAGTGCGGAAGAGACATTCAATGCCCATCCATGGAAGAGCATAGAGGGCATTCTCCAATCACCCCCATTCGCTAACATAGTGAACTACTCTTTGATGCGGGAAAAGATCTTGCAGTTCAATGGTTCAGGGGGCTTAGTAGCTTGGACGATGTGGCTGAGGTTCCGAGAAGAGAAAAGGCGATTCCTAAGTTATGTAGCAAGAAGGCTACCCACGCCCTGGATCTGGAGATACAGACAAATGCTCTTCGCAGGGATAGAAATTAGTTTTAAACCACCTTGCTAAGCGCTGGAGGGCAGGGTTGTAATTGGGTACCGGGGAAAGACAACGCTTCAGTAAGTCACCTCTATCCCACGCTAAACAAGAGGCGCTAAACTGTAGGAGAGCGGTGATATTTCTGGATCCAGACAAGGCGGCCACAAACCTCCTGGGGCAACAGCCCTCCCGCGGGGCTGGTTGTTTGGACCCTCTGCAAACACTTTCCCCTGGGTCAGTGGGATGTCCAGAGATCCAAACCCGGACGGAGGATGTCCAGAGATCCGCAGAGTGGAAGCTGCTGTCCCTGTCTCCGCTGGGAAGTGGGCGAGGCTGGATGCTGCCGGCCAGGCTGCCCGGGGCGAGGACGCGGGAACACGCACCTGCTCGCTGGGCCTCCGAGGGCTGGGAGGGGCGGGGCGGGGCGCAGCCTCCCCCCGTACAGGTCCGCGGTCCGGGCCCAGCCAGGCCGCGCAGGCACGCGGGGCGCACGTCCGCCTCGCCGGGGCTGCCAGGTGAGCCACGCGCGATCGCGATCGGGGAGCGGGGCCCACGGGCCGGAGGGAGCGGGTGCGGGGGACCCTGCGCTGACCTGGGAGAGGGAACGCGGGGTGCCCGGGACGCAGGGGAAACAGCACTCCTTCACGTCCCTGCAGCAGGCCGGGATAGAGCAGCGCCCCCCTTCTTCTTTGGCGGCAGCAGAAGCACCCCAGATCCTGTGGCGGGAAGCAAAGGTTCATTCTAGGGAACAAAAAGCCCAGGGCGAGGACGCATTTGACTTAGAGAGACCTGGGGGATTTGGGGATTGCTGATTTCATCTCATACTTTTTCTCACACCCAAGCGAGGGGTCTGGGAGGCGGGCAGAGAGACTGCTTAGGAGACAAACAGTTAATCCCTCACCCCATTGATCACCGCCCTGCTGAATGTTCTCAAAACTCACCCCGCATCGTGCTGGACGGTGTGGTGGTGGCAACGACCAAAGACACTGCTCCACCCCCACCCCCAACAAGCGAGGAAAATGTTGGCCCCTGAAATGTCTTTCTCCTCTGTCTTTTTTGTTTCGTTGCTATGGATTTCATAAACTAGTTTGTGATGTTCTCTAAACCTCAAATATGTATAATATTTGTGTGTCCATGCATTCATTTTTCTGAAGCGAGCTTTCAGATATTGTATTTGTTTCTCCCAAAGATTAAATAGGTAAAAACCATATCTTTGGGCTCCATCAACATGGCCCCTTAACAGTCTTCAGGGAAACTGAGTTGCAGATTCTTATTAAAACTGGGGTTTGGCTGGGGGCGGTGGCTCGTGCCTGTAATCCCAGCACTTTGGGAAGCTGAGGGCGGTGGATCACCCGAGGTCAGTAGTTTGAGACCAACCTGCCCAACATGGTGAAACCTTGTCTCTACTACAAATACAAAAAATTAGCAGGGCAGTGGCATGGACCTGTAATCTCAGCTACTCAGAGGCTGAGGCAGGAGGATCCCTTGAACCTGGGAGGCAGAGGTTGCAGTGAGCCAAGATCATGGCCACTGCACTCCAGTCTGGACAACAAAGCAAGATTCTGTCTCAAAAAATAAATAAAAATAAAAACAAAAACAAACAATAAAGTGGGGATTGAGGGAAGAGCCTTGAGGCTCCCAGAAGGGTTGGGGGGAAGGATTCCTTCAGGGACAGGGGAGGACAGCACTCACCCAGTCACAAATTTACCTATGTTAAGAATTGGTCTGTTTTCTACCAGCATAAAGTAAAATTAGTTTTCAAATATGTAGACTGGGAAATCAAAGTGAGTCTCTATGAATGAAAGGTCTTCTTAAGTTTCTTTTGGACAACCCAAAGTGACCCCAGCTTCAGAGCTTCCAATGACTCTGGAGAGAAGGTGACAGATGAAGTATCCAACCGTGAACCACCCCCCCTTCCCCGGTCCATTGGTATCGTGGGAAAAGGAGGAAAGAACCAGCTGTGACCGTGATCAGCATGGGAGCAGAACCAGAAAAACCCAGGGAGGCCAGGGGAGAGGGAGGAAAGCTGGGAGAGGTAGAGGCATTGTTGGATAAGGAGCTTAACTTATCCAACAAAACTGATCTGCAAAATGAACAGACACCCTAGGAAAATCATGTTTCATCATTAATCCCACCTGCCTTGTTCCCACCAAATGGGTAGGAGTACGCTGTGGAGGTGAAGTAGTATCTGCTGCCACTTAAGTCGATAGCATTTCTGATCCTGCCTTCTTTACTACGAAATCTTGGAATCCCAATCTGTGAGGTTCCTGAGTATGCTGGCATTAGGACAGCATTCCACGAGCAGTGTGTTTCCCAAACATTGACATCTACTTTCCACAATCACAGCTACTTTCCAATTTCAGAGAGAAGAAAAGGCTAAAATTGTAAGCTTCTTACAATTTTTTTATTTCTTAATTTTTGTGGATACTTAGGTATATATATTTGTGGGGAACATGAGATGTTTTGATACAGGCATGCAATGTGAAATAATCACATCATAGAGAATGGGATATCCATCCACTCAAGCATGTATCCTTTGTGCTATTAATACAAACAATCCACTTATGCTTTTTATTTAAAAATGTGAGATTCAGTTATTATTGACTATGGTCACCCTATTGTGCTATCAAATAGTAGGTCTTATTCATTCTTTCTACCTTTTCTTTGTACCCATTAGCCATCCTCTCCACCAGGGATGGCTAATGGGTACAAATTAATCTACCACTAATTAATCTTCCACTCATCTTTCCAACTTCTGTAACCATCTTTCTACTCTCTATGCCTATGAGTGTGCTTGTTTTGATTTTTAGATTTCATGACTGAGTGAGAACATGCAATATTTGTCTTTCTATGCCTGGCTTTTTTCACTTCCCATAATGACCTCCAGTTCTATCCATGTTGTTGCAAACACAGGATCTCGTTCCTTTTCATGGCTGAATAGTACTCCACTGTGTGTAAGTACCACATTTTCTTTATCCGTTCATCTGTTGATGGACACTTAGATTGCTTCCAAATCTTGGCTGTTGTTAACAGAGCTGCAACAAACATGGGAGTGCAGATATCTCTTTGATATGCTGATTTCCTTTCTTTTGGGTATATACTCAATAGTGGAAATGCTGGATCATATGGTAGCTCAGTTTTTAATTTGCTGAGGAACCTCCGAACTATTCTCCATAGTGATTGTACTGAAATTATAAGCTTTTTATTTTTACAAGTTTATCCCAAACTTTGATGCTTGCTTTTATGCATGCTGAACCTAGCTTAGTTCACACTTACATTTTGGTTATGTTGAAACTTAATTCATCATTATTTCTTGCTTGCAAGGAGCCCATTAGTTTCAGGTGACTTGTAACATCCTCTCGTTTGAGAACTACTGTTGTATTAAGAGAAGGGAATATAGCAGGGTTGTGCCGCATTTGTTTTTAATGTCCTTTGAGCTTAAATGATTTGTTTGTAGACCATCTGGTGTTCTGCGTGGTGGCAGTGAATTGCACCAGACCCTGAGGCTAGGGAGGAAAGAAACAGCTTCATTCTACCTGCTCACAGCCCAGACCGGTTTTTTTGTGCTGTTCTTAACATGACACATATTTTGTAAACTCAGACTATACTTTTATGAGGTTTTATGGTAGAGACGCTAAGCTTCCCAGTCAACCCCTCCACCCTTATAATTGACTAGTCAGTCTTCATTCAATCCTAATCTTAACTATTATTTTTTCACAACAATAAGGCAGTTGTTTCTACCTATAACCTGTATTTTACTGATTGAATTATTGTTTAAAATGGCCTCCATAGCATGGCTCCCAAGTAGCTGGGACTATAGGCACAAACCACCAACCCCGGCTACTTTTTGGATTTTTGGTATAGATGGGGTTTCACCATGTTAGCCAAGATGGTCTCGATCTCCTGACCTTGTGATCCACCTGCCTTGGCCTCCCAAAGTGTTAGGATTATAGGCGTGAGTCACCAAGCCCGGCCCAAGCTTTTTTTTTTTTTTTTTTTTTAGTGATAGTTGCCATTTTACTAGTCCCTCAGTATCATGTAAGTTTTACCGATGTTACTGATTGTTCTTTAATGCATTCAGCAAAAATTAATATTTACTACATACTTTCTGTGTGCCAGCCCCTGGGGTATGAGGTGACTTGTGATTTTGCTTTCAAGGAGCTGACAGATACGCAGCTTGGACTTGAATTCCCTCCCCTTCTCTTCTTCTCACTTCTCTGTTAAGGCAAATCCCAATTAGAAGGAAATAACTCCAGAGAATTATTTTGAGTGTTACTAAAACTATCTTTACTTTCTTGTGCCAGCTACTTAGCGGCCTCTTGATATAATCTAAGAACTGTCTTTGGGATGTGCTGCTTCTGGGACTCCTTGGCTGTGACCATTTCCTTTCAATTTTAAGTGACTTCCTGCTCCTTATGCATGAGTCCATTTAAGACATTCTGCCAAGGGAGGAGCCATCCACTGTGGTTGCCTGGCTTGAGAGCACTCTCACCGGTCAGCAGTCCCTGACTCCTATGAACTCCAGTGCTGTGTAAGTGACAGTTGAATAGCACTTTTAATTAGAGTCAATTAACTTGGCAAGGAGAGAAGCATTCACTTTTCATGGGTAATACATGGTCCCAGGGAGCACCAGCCTCTCCGGTTGAGAACCTAACAGCTGCCCAGAGGCAAGTTCTATGTTTCGGGCTATTCTTTCCCCAGTTCATACAGAATAAAAGTAGCAAACCTGTAAATGCATTCTGATATGCACCTTGACTAAGTGAGATCTGAAAGAGTATATTCAAGGGCAGTCAATAGGGAATGATGCTGCTAATTTAGGATTTGTTAAGTTGGGCTAGTTTGAAATACACCTCTGCACTCCTCTCAGGAAATGCTGGATAGTGTAGATTCAGTATCAGAGAATATTTATAATGGTGGCAGATTCTGATGTAGCACTTAGCATGATCCACACACCCTTTTCAACACTTCGTTTAGTATCTGGGTGACAGAATTAGTCAAACCCCCAAACCTCAGCACTATTTAATAGATGCAGCTAACAAACCTGCATATGTACTCCCTGAATCTAAAATATAAGTTGAGATTATTTGAAAAATCATTTAATCTTCTCTCAATCCAGGGAAAAGCAGTCACTATTATTATTAACAATTTATCCCTGGTTCACACAATTACAGCTGGTCCTCCAGATACATGGGTTCTGCACTAGTGGATTCAACCACTGTGGATTGAGAATACTTTTTAAAAAATGTCTGTAATAAACATGTACAGACTTTTTTCTTGCCATTATTCCATAAACAATATAGTATAATCACTATTTATACAACATCTATGTTGCATTAGGTATTATAAGTAATCTAGAGACAATTTAAAGTATGCAGGAGGATGGACATAGGTTACATGCAAATACCATGCCATTTTATTTTTATATCAGGGACGTGAGCATATGCAGATTTTGGTATCCTTGGGGGTTCAGGAACCGATTCACTGCAGATACCAAGGGATAGCTCTACAGTGTTTGATTTATTGAGCTTTTCTGAGATATTCAGACTTTTTCTGTCTTGACACTTGTAATTCCCTCAGTTATTTAGGGTAATCCTGATGAAAATCAAAAAAATACATATTAAGAGGCAGCACTGAGAGGTCATGTGCTAAGTGGTCTTTGTGATTACAGGCTCTTCAGATTTCCCTCTTGCCTACTCACTGTAAGATGCAGCCCAGACTGGAAACAAGACTGCCCCCATCATATCCTGGCTCGCCCTAACTAGCAGCTTGACCTTGAGCACATCACTGCCTCCTATGTGCCTCAGTTTCTTCTTCTGTTAAAGGGGAACAATCACAGCACTACCTCACCATTGGTGGTGAGGATTAAACAGATTTAAATATGTAAGACACTTATAGTAGAGCTTTGTACTATTATTTTTTTATTAATACCTATTTTTCCTTCTCAACTTTATCTCCCAATGTCTCATAACCATGCTGAGTTCATTACAACTTTCCCAGACCTCCTGGACTAAGTGAGACCAGGAAGAGTACGCTCAGGGGCAGTCAACAGGGACTGATTCTGCTAATTTAGGGTTTGTTAAGTTGGGCTAGTTTGAAATATACCTCTGTACTCTTCTCAGGAAATCCTGGATAGTGTAGATTTAGTATCGGATTTTAGTAATAATGGTGGCAAACTCTGATGTTTCCTCCTTTCCTTGTGATCTCTGTAGTCTTGTACCATTCATACATCAAATGACTTAGCAACTAACATCAGCTAACATTTATTAAGCTCTTCTTATGTGCCCAGTAGTATGCCAAGTGTTTTTCTTCCCATTTTTAACATAATATTGACAGCTCCGTGAGGTGGGTTTATATTTTGTTAAAATGATTTTCCATGTCCACTTTCCCCCAGTAGGTTGTGACAGTGGCTTATACATCCATGTATGTTATTCAGTTTCTATTGCTAGGACTTGACAAAGGATCTAATACACAGTGGGCACTCCATAAATGTGTACTTGGATGCATTTTACCAAGAGCTATTTAATTCAAATAATAAGCTAATTGTAACTCTTTTTTAGCAGTATTTTTCTCATTGCAAAAATTCACCGTCAAAATTTTTAAAAACATTAGTAAGTAAGAGGAAGGAAGTTAAAATTGCACTCCTTCCAGCCCGAGAGAGCTTAATCAACTTGCTTAGGAACATGCTACTTAATGTCTAACCTGAGCGTCAAAATCTGGCCATCTGGCTTCAGAGCTCAGGCTCTTAACAGTTACATTATACCAGTGATCCTGCCCCATCCACCCTACCACACACACTCCCCTGCACAAGCAAATTATGTGAGCTATTAAAAGAAATTGTAAGAACAGAAATGTGCGATTAAATGTTGCAATGTATGCAATCTATATTTTTAAAATTTACAGTATTCAGTGTTTTCCTGTCTTCACACTAGTTCCCTCCATTATTTAGGGCAATCCTGATGAAAATCAACAAAACACAGATTGAGAGGCAGTACTGAGAGGTCGTGTAGAAAGAGAATGTCTTCTGAGTCAGACAAACCTGAGTGTGGATCCCATTTAAGCCACTGGATGTGTTACCAGAGATGAGCTACAAAACATTTCTGTCTCTTGTAAAATAGAGGTAATAAGAAAGACTTTTCAGTATTTTGTGTTGTGTAGAAGTGAAGTGATGGTGGCTTGCATCACACTTGCTAATAGTAGGTCCTGTTGCTAAGTTTCTAATGGCAATACCCTATGGCTTGCCCAAATGGCAACCTTGCCAAATTGTTTTCCAGAGCTACATGTGGCTTTATTTTCTTCCAATCCTTCATTTTAATTCTCGTGATAATTTAACTTTTATATTTTTATTAAATGCATTTAGTAACTCGCCTCAGTCATTTTCTTGGAAATGCAATTTCTTCTCCACAGGGTCTCTTTTGAGATTAAAGAGAGAGAGAAGTGGCAAATTTAGGATGTTAAAACAATTTTCATTTAAAAGTAGATCCTTGTTTTTATTACCCTACCATTAATGTTTTCTGTTTTCCTTTATTAGCAAGTTACTTCTCATTCGATTCGTATTGCCAAACTGAACTCTCTTGTTTTCCTGCAAGATGAAAGGAGGTAACCATGAATGAGCCACTAGACAATTTAGCAAATGCTTCTGATTTTCCCGATTATGCAGCTGCTTTTGGAAATTGCACTGACAAAAACATCCCACTCAAGATGCACTACCTCCCTGTTATTTATGGCATTATCTTCGTCCTGGGATTTCCAGGGAATGCAGTAGCGATTTCCATTTACATTTTCAAAATGCGACCCTGGAAGAGCAGCACAATCATTATGCTGAACCTGGCCTGCACAGATCTGCTGTATCTGACCAGCCTCCCCTTCCTGATTCACTACTATGCCAATGGCGAAAATTGGATCTTTGGAGATTTCATGTGTAAGTTTATCCGCTTCGGCTTCCATTTCAACCTGTACAGCAGCATCCTCTTCCTCACCTGCTTCAGCATCTTCCGCTACTGTGTGATCATTCACCCTATGAGCTGCTTTTCCATTCACAAAACTCGGTGGGCAGTGGTAGCCTGCGCTGTGGTGTGGATCATTTCACTGGTAGCTGTCATTCCCATGACCTTCTTGATCACATCAACCAACAGGACCAACAGATCAGCCTGTCTTGATCTCACCAGTTCAGATGAACTCAGGACTATTAAATGGTACAACCTGATTTTGACTGCAACCACCTTCTGCCTCCCCTTGGTGATAGTGACACTTTGCTATACCACGATTATCCACACTCTGACCCATGGACTACAAACTCACAGCTGCCTTAAGCAGAAAGCTCGAAGGCTAGCCATTCTGCTACTCCTCGTATTTTATGTATGTTTGTTACCCTTTCATATCTTGAGGATCATTCGGATCGAATCTCGCCTGCTTTCAATCAGCTGTTCCATTGAGAATCAGATCCATGAAGCTTACATCGTTTCAAGACCATTCGCTGCTCTGAACACCTTTGGTAACCTGCTACTGTATGTGGTGGTCAGTGACAACTTTCAGCAGGCTGTCTGCTCAATAGTGAGATGCAAAGCAAGCAGGGACCTTGAGCATGCAAAGAAAACCAGTTACTCAAACAACACTTGAAATACTTCATTTACTTAACCAAACATAAATACTTGCTGATACTTTACCTAGCACTCCTAATATGTTCAGGATGTCTTCCTCAATGGAACTCCCGGTAAATACTGTGTATTCAAATAACCATGTGCCAAAGCCAGGGAAAGGCTTCTAGTTATTTGCAATCTCTTTATTGAGCTCCTCCATTGAAGAGATATAAGAATGGGATGCAGCAACCTATTCAGACTTGGTATTACAAGCTGCTGGAACTCAGAGGCATCTTAGAGAACATCTGTTCCCACCAACTTATCATATATACATGGAAACCAATTTCATACCCTTGCCCTGGATTGCTCAGTAAATGAGTGCCAAGATAGGAGAAAACCAATCTTTTCACTCATCATTTAATGCTCCTCTGCAATCCGGACCTATTTATATTGAACCATTACACAATTCAAACCACTACTTTTATCTTACTTAATATTTATTTTTTACATTTCATAGCTCTACAATTTGTTTCCTTCCAGCTTATATTTGATATTGTAAAACTGGGTTTAGCCAGATCTGTATTTTACTTGCAAGCCAGTATGATACCTTTGAAATAATTCAAGGACGTTCATGCAGATAGCTGAAATTAGTACCTGCAACATATTTGGAGTATTCTGTCTTTATTGTTGCAGACCACTTAAAAAGTGTTTTTTGAATTTATAAAAAAATTTATCAAATTGTATTCATCATAATTAACATGTCCTGGGGAAGGAAGGGAAACTTTCGAGGACCAGAAGTCACTTTCAAATATCATGTATATATTGGGTGTTCAATCATTTCTAATGCTACTTTGATTTTTGTGGAAAAATATTCCAAGAAACATTAATTCTCTTTAGATTTCTTGTTCTTTTATGACTACAGTGAGCATGTCTATTTAATAGCTGAATGTATTTTTGAATTGTATGTGTGCTTAATTATCAGTAAGTATAAATATTTGAGAAAATAACTGGTCTGGATATTTAAAACTCTCATAAATATGTTACTACAATTAATAAACTTATTTATAGTTATCTTACAGGCTGTTTGGTCATATTTTTCTGTGAAAATGCAGTTTTATCACTATTACATTTACATGAAACTTATTTTCTCTGTGGTTAGGAACAAAAATAAGTTAAGAATCAATAATATAAAATAAAGCTGAAATAGTTGACTTACTCAGAGGGAAGGGTACCATAGAAATTCTTCCTGATGTTCCAGTTCTTTCAGGACACGACATCTGACTTAGATCTAAGTGAGGATGTTCATCAGGAACCTCTTCAGAGCACGTTGGGAGAAGGAAGAGGAAGCCAGTGGATCTGAATATGAACTTTTCTGGACAGTGGTGCTTTTTGCAACCCCTACCTTCTGAGCCATCTTCTTCTGAGCCTTTCTATAATATGTGGAATGAGCTATTTCACTAGAGGACCCCGACTTTCTCATCTGCGCTGGCTGTA
Organism: Saimiri boliviensis; assembly: GCF_048565385.1. Taxonomy (NCBI): domain Eukaryota; kingdom Metazoa; phylum Chordata; class Mammalia; order Primates; family Cebidae; genus Saimiri; species Saimiri boliviensis. The sequence goes on from NC_133464.1 coordinate 16,641,324, forward strand.
CAGCAACAAGAAGTATGGTCCATTTGGAACTGCTAGATCTTTTTCTTTTCCTTGAGGCCTAGACCAGCCCCTGGGCTATCACTAAAGTGCAGACAGACTTGCCCGTATCCCACTGCTGTCATTATTCTAGCTTTGTGCACAAATCTCTTTTTGTTCTCTCTCTATCTTATTCTTTCTTATTCCAAAGAGCTCACCCACCATAGAAAAACCACCTCAACCTCCTTCATGTCTTTCTCAACTCATCTTTGTAGTTTCTTTTATCTTTTAACTTTCTTCCTACCAATGTACAGAAAAATAAATCATCCCTCTGGCAGGAATTCTTGCACTGTATCTCTGGTCTTTATTTTGCTTTCTTAGGGACCTTGCTCCGACTCTCAATCTCACTTTCTCACATTTTTTACATTTTTATTACCCTGGATAATTGACCTTAGCTTGGGAGCATGCATAATTTTCCATTATCCGAAAAATGCCTCCCCTTGATGAAGCTTTTCTGTCGTTCTGTTACCTGATCTGTTTCCCACAGCTGTGGGTTGGGTGCAGATGACAGTCTGCCCTCCAGCGTTCTGCGGTTAGAACAGAATCACAGAGATCCAAGCTAAATTTAATTCTAAGGGTCAGTTTTATTTCACAAAGTCAAGAGTTCTGGGTTAATTGTGCTGGAGGAAGCAGTTTTGAACTGAGGCCAAAAGACGGGATTGATGCTATTTCCTAGGCTAGAATGGGACCTATGTGAGCTTGCATACAACCAGGCTAGGCAGAGAAAGACACGGAGTAAGAACAAAAAAGTGGAGTTCTGACTGTGTCCACCAGAGACTCAGGTCTGCTTGCTGTGTGAGACCCAAAAGTGCAAGTCAGGCTCACTGCACCTGCATATGGGAAAGCCAGAAAAACCTGTTCCAAACTTCTGAGACACAGTAATCCCTTCCATTATTTGTAACTCTTTATTGTGGAGATTTTCAAATAGTCACAAAATTTAAAAAGGAGCCAAATGACCATATGTAACCCATGTCTTAATTTCATCAATAGTCATCATCCCACCCTTAAGGTTTTATCTCTTTTCTCACGTTTTTTTGCTAGAATATTTAAAAGCAAATTCTAGACAACATAGTTTTACCTATAAATGTGTCAACACAGACTTACTTCAAAACACACAAAACTAAAACAAAATAATAACTGATTCCTCAATATTATCTAATACTAATCCCTGTTTCATTTCTGCTGTTTCTCCCCAAAATATATTTTTATAGTTTCTTTCCAATAAGGATTAAAGGAAGCTCCATTGCATTGCATTTAGTTGATATGACTCTTTAATTTAATCTGTTAGAAGTCCCCTTTCCTTTATTTATTGCCATTTATTTGCTGAAGAAATCAAGTCAAGTCATTTGTCCTGTAGAATTTTCCACATTGCAGGTCAGGCTGTTTTAATTCCATTTTGTTGTTTATCACGTTTCCCCAACCTGCACGTTTGTGTGTTTCCTATTAGAAAAATAAAGTATTTTAATATTATTTACTTCCTCTATTGGATTCTTAGTTATATTTTAAAATTATTTTTATTTTATAGTAATTTTCTAGGGCTATAAATATATTACCTTAAGTATCATAAATGATTTAGAGCCAATTGTGTTTATTTTATACTTCACACCTAATTTTTTCCACTCCCTACTGTCTTTTCTCTTCCTGATACTTGATGCTTTGTATTTTTCTCTTCCCACTTCTTCTATCTTCAAAATGTAACAACATTACAACAGTATTTTTCCATTTACTCACTCTAACTTCTGTGCTATTGCTGTCAAAACTTATATGTTTAAACAAGACTGTTTAACCAACTGATGGATGCCCATTGATTGATCTGGTTTGATTTTAAAATAGAGAAAAATAGCACCTAAGAATGATAGAACAGATTTTAAGCTCACTCCCATACTTACCACTCTGATGAATGCTGCACCTTAGTTTCCTGGTCAATGCACTAAAATGATATGACTCTGCTGACTAACACCAGGGTCCTTTGCTTCATGGTGATTTAGATAAAAATGACACAGACACACATGGAGTGGTTTTAAGGAGAGGAGAGTTTAATAGGCAAGAAAGAAGGAAGAAGCTCCCCCTTCCAGAGACAGAGGGAAAGGGGCTCCAAGCTGAGAGATGAAACCCCAAGAGTGGTGGTAAACAGTCAGTTATATTAGGAGGCTGCAGGAGCTGGTGTCTGATTTGCATAGGGCCCAGAGGATTATTTTGACCAGGTATGACATTCATGCATGCCATAAAAAATCTGGCCTTCCCACCCTAGCCTTTTATTTATTTATTTATTTATTTATTTATTTATTTATTTTGAGACGGAGTTTCGCTCTTGTTACCCAGGCTGGAGTGCAATGGCGCGATCTCGGCTCACCGCAACCTCCGTCTCCTGGGTTCAGGCAATTCTCCTGCCTCAGCCTCCTGAGTAGCTGGGATTACAGGCACGCGCCACCATGCCCAGCTAATTTTTTTTTTTTTTTTTTTTTTTTTTTTTTTGTATTTTTAGTAGAGACGGGGTTTCACCATGTTGACCAGGTTGGTCTCGATCTCTTGACCTCGTGATCCACCCGCCTCGGCCTCCCAAAGTGCTGGGATTACAAGCTTGAGCCACCACGCCCGGCCACACCCTAGCCTTTTAATATGCAAATATAGGGCACCATGATGCTCTGCATAGGTGAGGTTATTGGGGGATGGTCATGATGCTTAGCACACAGGCTGACAAGGAGAAGAGGTCAATAATCACCATATTGGATGGACCCAGTTTCTAATGGCTAGTGTTTGCATATTAAAGCTTGCCGATCTGGCCCTTCAAGTCACTTTTCTGCTAGACAAGAAACATTTCTGGAGCTGCTTTAACAGAAAAAAACCTTACCAAAGACTCCTTAACCTCCATATCTGCCTAAAACAATTTCTTAATAACTCCTATAATACTGTTAGTGTTTACTTTGGGAGAAGTGATACTGTGATTAATACAGCAAGACATTTACATTTGGGAAGAGAGTAAATACATTGAGTAACTTTGGCTGTGTTAAATTTCAGTGTGAGGACATCAAGGAAAAAAATCTCAGAAAATAAATCCAAAGAATCTAAGATCCAAGGCAATGGAAGGAAAACATGGAACAAGAAAAAGAGAGCACAGGAGGAGTAGCACAGAGGACACAGGTAAGTTAGCTTCAATATTATTTATATTCAATTGGATAATTAGATCGCAAATGTTTATTGTCTTAATAAACAAGTAAACAAATAAATTGGGCAAAGGAAGACTTTGCATACACCAGTGATGGGAATCAGTCATGAACTAAGGAGTATGATTAATCTAATTCTGTTTACCTGAGAGTTTTAAAGATGAATCAATACATAAATGAATGAATAAATAAATATCAATTAATCCAAAAGAAATCAAGAAAGAGGAGGGAAATAGAAGCATAAGAGGCAAGCAGAAGCCATAATATAAAAGAATAAACACAAATATGTCAGTAATCACAATAAATATAAAAACACTAAATATTCCAGTTAAAAAAATAAAGACTTTCAAACTACACTAAAAGTACTATAATGTATGTTCTTTTAAAGAGACAAATATAGACTGTAGACACATTGGTAGATTTTTGTCTATAGATTTTAGACACATTTAAAGCAACTTACTAACTTATGAAGAAATAAAAGAAAGGAACAGATCTATAACAATGAAAGAAATAGAATTAGAAATTTCTGATTTTCCAGTTAAGAAACCCTAAGTCTGGCCCTGTGCGGTGGCTCAAGCCTGTAATCCCAGCACTTTGGGAGGCCGAGGTGGGTGGATCACGAGGTCAAGAGATCGAGACCATCCTGGTCAACATGGTGAAACCCCGTCTCTACTGAAAAGACAAAAAATTAGCTGGGCATGGTGGCACGTGCCTGTAATCCCAGCTACTCAGGAGGCTGAGGCAGGAGAATTGCCTGAACCCAGGAGCGGAGGTTGCGGTGAGCCGAGATCGTGCCATTGCACTCCAGCCTGGGTAACAAGAGTGAAACTCCGTCTCAAAAAAAAAAAAAAAAAAAAAAAAAAAAAAAAAAAAAAAAAGAAACCCTAAGTCCATATGAACATGCAAGTAACTTCTGTTAAACATTCAACAAGAGTCTCATTTCAGTTTTCCATAAAATGTTATGAATGGAAAAATGGATAATAGGCTAGGTTGATGAAAAAAAAAAACTAGTAAAAGAACAGTAGAAGAAAGAAAAACTTATGAGTTAAACTTATTCTTAGGCACTGATGTTAAAAGTTGTAAAAAAGAAAAAAGCAAAACTAAATTAATAATGCGTTTTTAGCAAAAAATGTAACATAACTAAAATGAATTTAATTTCAGGAATGTAAGATTGGTTAATTATTATAATCAGTTTATATAATTCACCTTATGAAGTAAATAAGAAAACAATACAAGCTTCTCAATAAATACAAAAAGATTAATAAATTTGACATATGATTTTGATACAAACGCTTAGCAAACTAGAACTAGAAGAGAACATCCTTAACCTCTCTACCAAGGAACCTCTAATAAATATAATACTTAATGGTAAACCACCAACAGCCTTTTCTTAAGATGAGGCACAAAATGATGCTGTTCATTATTGTTATTTTTATTCAACATTGTAGAGAATTCCCTATCTTGGCATCAGCAAACTGTGGCCCATTAACCCAATCTAGTTTACTGTCTGTTTTTATATGGCCCATGAACTAAATGATTTTTTTTTTATTTTTAAATGGTTGGTAAACAATCAAAAGAAGATTTTTGACACATGAAAATTATACAAAATTTAAATTTAACTGTCCATCAATGATTTCTTGTTTCCTTATGTATCATCTATTTTGATGCTTTAACTACAGACTTGTATACTTGCAACAGACCTTGTATGGACCACAAATCCTATCTGGTCCCTTAAAGGAAGAGCTGCATGACCTCTGCTTTGGTTGGCAGAAAGACAACAGATTAATTAGTTAATTAATTAAAGTGACCAAAGTTTTAAAAAAAAAATTTAGCTTTGCTTTGGTATAATTTACATACAATAAAATTAATCAACTTTAAATGTACAATTAATTGTGTTTCGAAAAATATACAGTTTTGTAGTCAGCACCGCAATCATGATATAGAACATTTTTTATCAAGCCAATAAGTTCTCATATGTTCTTTATCTATCAGTCCTCTACCCTTACATCCAGCCCCTGAATGTCTCTGATCCGCTTTCTTCATTTTCTAAAATTTCATATAATGATATACTGTGACATGTTGTTTTTGAACTTTTTCCACTTAGCATAAAGCTTTTGAGATTTATCAATTTTTTGCACTGTGTCAGTAATTATCTCCTTTTTATTTATGATTAGTATTCTAATTGTGTAGAAATAACTGAATTTATTTATACATTTCACCATAAGAAGAAAACAGGTAGTGGTAGTTTCTATTTCTTGGCATTATACATTAAATATTCTATAAATATTTGAGTACAGCTTTTTGTGTGAATATATGTTACATTTTCCCTAGGGTAAACATCTAGAGATAAAACACTGATTCATATGGTAAAGGTGTGTTTAGTTTTATGAGAAGCTGCCAAACTGCTTTCCAAAGTGGCTGTGCAATTTTCCATTCTCAGCAGCCACGATTAACCTTTCTAGTTGCTTCATTTATTTGCCAGCAGGTGGTATCGTAATTTTTTTTTAAATGTTGCCATTCCAGGGGGTATGTAGTGATAGCAAGTTGTTGTTATTTGCATTTAGTTAATGACTAATAATGCTGTATCTTTTTTATGTGCACATTGGCAATTTTTGTATCTTCTTTTGTAAAGTTTGCCTAAGTGTAAATGGGATATGTGTCTTTTATTATTGAATCATAAGTGTTCTTTCAATATTCTGGATGTAAGTGTTTTATTAGACATACAGTTTACAGACATATCCTCCCAGTTTGTGACTTGACATTTCATTTGTCTAAAAAGTGTCTTTTGAAGAGGAAAAGGTTTTAATTTTGATAAAGTTCAATTGACAGATTTACTTTGTGTTTTTTGTGCCCTACAAGAAATCTCTGCCTAGTCAATGGTCTCAAATATTTTTCACTGCTTTCTTCTAGAATTTTTACAGTTTTAGCTTTTATCTTTAGTTATATTTAATCAGCTCTTACATTTAGTTATCAATTTGGGGTTGATTTTGTACATGGTGTGAGGTAAGTTTCAAAGGCCCTTATTTGGCATATGGATATCAAATTGTTACAGCAACAATTCACATTACTTGTTTCTCACTGAATTACCTAGTCATTTTAATTAAAAATTAATGGTCTATAAGGGTCTATTTATTTGTATTTATTTATTTATTTATTAACCATCTATTCTGTTCTATTGTTTAATACATCTCTTTTTAGTCTAACATTGCACTGTCTCACGACTGTGGTTTTATAGTAAGTCATTAAATTACTTAATGTCTTCTAGCTTTGTTCTTCTTTTTCTGATTGGTTTTGACTTGTCTATATCCCTTGGCTCTCCATATACATATTAGAATCATTTTATTAATTTCTCCAAAGAGTTTGCTGACATTTTGGCTGTGATTACATTTAACCAACAGGTCAAGTGAGAAGAAACAGTACCCTAGCAATATTTAGTCTTCTGATCCATGAACATGGTGTATCTTTCCATTTATTCAGGCATTCTTTAATTTCTTTCAGAAAATTTTGTTTTTCAGGATATGTGTCTATTACTCTACCCTGGCCAGAAATTGAAATGGCAAAAGTATAAGGCTGAAAGGCAGAAAAAAAAAATACAAAACTTGTAAAAGACAGAAACTGCCAAGACATTTCAAAGAACACAATTAGGCGGAGGTCATCAAGCTCTGCTACAAAGTTATGTGAATTTACAACCATGCAGTGTTGGTATGGGGTCATGAAAATTAAACAGTGTGATGTAATAGAAAGCCTAGGATCCAATCCTCATGGATTTGGAAATTTGATTTATGACAGAGTAGTCACAGTAGGTATATGTGTGGAAAGAACTGCTTAACAATAAATAGGGCTGGGAAGACTGACCATTCATATGGAAATAGAGATTCTCGTATCACACCTTTTACAAAATTAATTCTCAGAGGATTGATAACCTAAACTGTACTACACGGTACTGAGAAGAATATAAACTGTAAAATTTTGGTGTCTCAACACAATAAAAGTTTATTATTAGTTTTTCAAAATCAGTGTAGGTATTCCCAGTCAGAAGGTAGCTTTTGTCCACACAGTGATTCAGGGACCCAAACTCCTTTCAACTCGTGGCTTCTCCACTGCCCAGCACCTCAGAGACTTCCTTTTAATCACCCTCTTGTTCTGTTCCAGTGGCAATCACTGTTCTCTGCTCTCTCCATTGATCCAGTTGTAGATATTTATGATATGGCTATTTAGGGACTAAAAGACAATTTATGTGGCTACTGTCCCCAACCTCAAAACATAAAGACAAAGCAGATTAAAGATAACTGCAATATAAAATAATCCTTCAGGAAGAAAATTAAAAAATAGGAGACAATAGTCAAACGAATTTCAATCCTGCCATGTAGGCATTAGGAAGACTGTTCCCTGGCTACAGAGGAAGTTCCTTGATGAGACTCAAGTCTGTTCTCTAGGAGAAACTTTCTCTCTACACTTCTCGACTATCCCGAACATTCTTTTTACTTTTTCTCCTCTAAGACAGTTTCAAGCTTTTAGCAAGCATCAGAATCACCTGGAGGGCTTACAGCACACATGGGTGGTCCCCATCCATAAAGTTTCTCATTTAGTGAGTCTGCGTAATGTGCATTTCTAACAATCTCCTGGGTGATTCTGATGTTGCTGGCCTGGGGACCACATGTGGAGAGCCCCGCTGCCTAAGACCCCATCTGAAATGAGCTTTGAGAGGTCTACCCTCCTTGAGAGGGCTGGATCTTCTCTGCCAGCTTCTTGCTGGGGCAGGTTTGGAGGCATGAGGGCTATTTTATAGTCACAGGCTTTTTAAAGCCAGATTGCATTTTATTCAACAATATAATTCTCACAGACCGGACAAACTTCTCATCTATTTGATTTTAGTAAATCCCATGTATGAACAACCACATTCATTCTTCCCTAGACATAATTCTCAATCCAATGTATGTCTTTGCTTTTTGCTCCCTATTTCCTACCATTGCCTTTCTTGTCAATGTAAGGGCAGGTACCTTGAGACCATTTCATAAAATAACCTTGAATTGGACAGAAACAAACTTAATTTGATCTTTGCCACAAGGCCGAATCCTTCTGTGTAACTGAGAATTACTAATGAGTCTTTGTTGCTCTAAGTTATTTTTCCAGTCTAATTTTAAAATCATGGTTTAGGGTACAGAAATAGCTTTGCTAATCCTTGAATCTCCAGATTTCTGGACTTTCTCCACTCCTTTCCCTCTCTGCTCTCAAGACAATAACGACTTCTTGCTTGGACTCATCTTCTTCTTTTTATACCTTGAGATAAGAGTGAGTAGAAACCAACACTCACATTTTTAGCTCTTTCCAATTACCTCCTGCAGAGCTACATATCTACAAGGCATTTGGTCTGCTTTCAAAGTTACAGCAGGCACCATTTTATGCTACTGCATAACAGAGCTCTCCATATTTCTGTCTTGCTTTATCCTTTTACTTGCTTTCTATTACCATCCACGATGTCAATGCCACATATTTTAGAATTTGTTAAGGTAGCTTTCCACTTCTAGATACCAATTTCTACATTGGTTAGGGTCTTAATACTACGTGATGAAATAAATAGCCAAAAATTTAGCATCAACATAATAGAAATCCTTTTTTTGCTCAAGTGGCTGCTGAATATGGGTGTTCCTGGTTGGCAGGTGTCTTAGGTCGGGCTTCTGCAACAAACTACCATGGACTGGGTAGCTTATGAATAACAGAAATTTACTTCTCACAGTTCTGGAGACTGGAAGTCTGGGATCAGCGTGCCAACATGGTTGGGTTCTGGTAAGGACCTGCTTCTTAGTTCATAGAAAGTTACCTTCTTGCTGTTCTTTCTGGAGTCTCTTTTTATCAGGGCACTAATCCCATTCAACAGGGTTGACCTAATCACTTTGCAAAGGCCCCACTTCCTAATACCATCATACTGACAGTTGGGCTTTAAAATACAAATTTCAGAGGAACAGAAGCAGTCAGTCTATAGTAGTAGGCTATTTACCTACACATTGTCATTTAAGGGTCTATGTTCCTTCCATTTGTGGCTTTCTTGGATCCTAGGATCCCAGAGTATTTGCATCTTTGTGGATGGGGAAGGAGAGAATTGATACCCTTCTTATGTAAGCACTACATTATGTCTACTCATATTCCATTAACAAGAACTAGTAACATGATCCCATCTAGATGCAAAGAAGGGTTAACTAATCACCGACTGAGCAACTTCTTCCTGGCAATTCTATCTTCTAAAGAAAAGAGACACAAACACTTGGTGGACAGTTAACCTTCCTTACCACAGATACAAAAGAGTGAAATAACACTTTAGATGACATAGGACACTATTTTAAGAATCTGGGGAAAAAAAGAATTTTTTTAAATAAACGACAGACAACATAAACCACAAATAAGTTATTGATAAATTCAACTACATGAATAAAGCATTAAGAACTTCTATTCATCAAAATAAACCACAAGGAGAGCAAAAAGACAACCTTCAGACCAGGAGAAGATGTTTGCAATATAAACCCCTGACCTTACATATCCAGAAGATATAAGGATTCTTACAAATAAATAAAAAGACAAATGGTTCAGTAGAAACTATAGGTAAAAATACATCAATAGATACATGAAAATTTGCTTAAACTCATTAAAATTCAGGGACATGAAAGATTGAGCTACAGAGAACTGCTATTTGATATCTGTCAGGTTGGTACATATTTAAAAGTTGGATAATATGAAGTATTGGTAAGGTGGTGTGGTGTAGTAAACTCTTTCCAGTGTTGTTAGGAAGGGACATTTACACAACAATTTGGAAAACAGTTTGGCGTTACCTCATACAGGTAGTGGGTACAAGGGTATTTGTTTTCTCATTATTCTTTTAAACTACACACACACATACAACACACACATGCATATATAATTTATTTCACAATATAAGTATTTAAAACAATAATCTTTTGAGAATATGACATAAGAATTGTAGAAAAGGTGATTTGAAGTCATACTGTAACTGCACTGGACATATTCTGCAACACTTGATCCATCTTCTTTATTCTAGTTTCCTCTTTAGAATTATTTCTTTCCCCCATCATCATACAAGTAGTGGATAGCCTAGCTTCTTAGATTAATATGAAGTAGCAGTTCCAAACCAATCCACCTGACCATCTTAATCTTCTGCGGGTTGGTGAATAAGGGGGTGAGAGTGCCACGCCATGACCTCTTTTCCAACTCACCCCCCAGTCCTCTGGAGGAAGCACACCTTCTGTTTGTGTCAAAGGGGTTAATTAATAAGACTTGGTGTCACTTCCAATAATTACTAGGAATTAAAATTTACAGAAGGCACAACGAGGGCCTGGCAGCTGTGCCAAAATAAATCTGCCTCTGATCATGCAGCTCAGCTGTTACATCTCAGAACACATTTTCCAAATCACCTTGGCTTTTTCAAAGCCCAAGCATGAGTATGACCGATTCCCAAAGAGTTCCTTGGACTTGGATATAGGAAGATGGGCCCCACAACACACCATATGGATCTACCCTATGGCCTTCAAAATTGACAGGACTCGTTTATCATTTTTCATAAGAGTGAATTTCAAGCATTTTATCCAGCAGCTAGAATTTAAGGCCATACATAAACTCTTCTTTGTTAACTTGCAAATGGAAATAATGAATTATTATAATAGACTATAATATGTAGCTTAAACAAGACAGATCCCCCCAGCAAAGAGAAATAGGTTGAAAAATAAAGTAGAGATTTCCACCTGTTTTTGTGCAACATGAGGTGAAGTCATCCTAGAATCCCCTGGCATCCTCATGGCCCTCCAGAAACCATTTTAAATGTTAAATTGAGAACACAACTACTCCTTTAAAAATCCTCAGGCAAAATTATGCTTCCTAATTGTACATTACCTTGACTCCAATGCCAGAAACAAAACAACCACTAGAGGGCAGAGAACCTTATTAGAAATAAAAGTGCCTGAAAGAACGGAAAGTTTGAAATGCCTTCTTAGCCAAATATATTCATTTCTGAGAAAGGCAACGTGAGGATGGGTTGTTTGTATTTATAGAATATCTTTCTACAAAATACGAGTCTTCCAAGGGATATAAATCAAACCGACAAAATTAGTAAATGTACATTTTTTTTTTCACCGATGAGGTGCAGTTCCTAACCTGCCATATAATTCAATTAACCCAAAGAAATGTAATGTCTATTAAAGACTGCATGTTAGAAAACCAACACCTTCCTAATTTGCTGTGCCTAGTAAATATTCTAAGGGAGGCCTAAACCAAAAGAGATGGTGGGATATATTGTGGAAATTTTATTTGGAAAAAGGATCCTGTTTTAGGAATCCTAATTTTCCCTGGGCTTGTTGGGATGTAAGATAATGACCATGTGGCTAGTTAATCCTTCAACTGGTTGATTTCTGGCTCTTGTTTGCATTGATGGAGGTGGTTGTTACTGGTGGTGATGTTCATTTTGTATCTCCTTGTGTCTTTCTCTCCAAAATGAAGGAAATGCTTTAGGGTTCAGCTTCATGACAAAAAGGAATTTCTAGATCATGCTACAACTTCCCTCACCAACAACGTTTTCTCTGTGTCTGCTGAAGTACAAAGTATCTCCATATAATCAAAATCCCTGTGAGTTACAAGCTAACTCAAATGAGCATTGATACATAAAGAAAAAAATAACCTACCCTGAGGGTGCAACTGCCTAGTAAAGAATGGAGCTGAGTATGTGGGCTGAAGAGGAGATGCTTAGGGAAGTTTTTGTGTATTCCAACTGGCAATCATTAGTTTCAAATCTGCAGGAAGAATGAAAGTCAGGAGAGAAATTGTGAAAAAAGAATAAAAAAGATAATCTTGTGAGTTATTTGGTTAAATGGAACTTGTAGAAGATTAGAAAAACAAATAAAAATTAAAAATGAACCAAAGGAGATACCCCATTCTAATTGAGTGTATGTGGAAAAAAAAATTTAACATGGAAACTGCTGTTATGGCTGTCTTTGAGAGTAGTAACATGGATGAAGCACAATTGGAAGCTTTTGAATGGAACTCTCATCCTCAGCAACAGGTCAAAGAATTCCCGGAAAACTCACATAAAATCCCCTTGGATGCCAGAAGGATCTCAAGTAAGCAGAATTCACAAGGACTAAGTTTCCTCCTAAAAAGCAATATGTGTGCTTAATTTTATACTTGCCTTGGTGTGTACTACCGTGGAGACATTTTATTTAGAAGTAAGTGAGAGAATCTGTTAAACCATGTGATAATGATGATAGTAATAATTATGATGATGGTGACAAGGAAAACAAACTCCTTGTAGTTCTTGGTTGTAAGCACTTTCCATTTATTGACTCATTTAACCCTTATAACAATTAACCCCCAAAATGTAATGTCTATTAAAGACTGCATGTTAGAAAACCGACATATAATTTCTATGCATTAGAAATGGTTATCTTGGTGTCCATTTTACAGAGGGAAATAAATTGAACCACAGGGAGATTAGGGGACTCACCCAAGGTCACATGTATAGTAAATAGTGGAAGTGGAGCTGAACTCAAGCAAGTCTGTTTCAGGGGCTACACTTTTACCATTGGTTGAGCTGCTTTTGTAAACAATAAAAATGCTAAGTTTGCATTTTTTTTTCTCAGTACTTATTGTTGTGTGAGTAAAATGTGGAAATCTGTAAGCCCATGTAGTTCAGGTGTTCCAGACCAGCTGACTTGGATCTCTATGCACATTAAGAAGTTTGCCTCATGTATGGTGAACATTAAATTGATGCTGTCTTCTTGTTTTCTCTACACATTATCATCAGATTATGTATTTAAAAACATGCAGTAGTACCTCAAATATTTACTTTTAAGAAAACAAATCTACGTATGACAATATTAAATGGAAATCCAGGTGATATGGTTTGGATCTGTGTCTCATGTTACACTGTATCTCCAATGTCAGAGGCGGGGCCTGGTGGGAGGTGATTGGAGGTGATTGGATCATCGGGGTGATTTCTCATTGTTTAACACCATTCCGTTCATGCTGTCATCACAATAGTAAGTTGTCATGAGACCTGGTTTGCCGCACTTCCTCCCTCTCTTTCTTCCTCATGCTCCAGTCACATGAAGTGCTGCTTCCCCTTTGCCTTCTGCCACAACTGTGAGGTTCCTGAGGCCTCCCCAAAAGCCAAGCTGATGCTGCCATGCTTCCTGTACAGCCTGTGGGACTGTGAGCCAATTAAACCTCTTCTCTTTATAAATTACCCTGTCTTAGGTATTTCTTTATAGCAACAAGAGAACTTACTAATACACCATGTTAAAAGAGAATCCTCCACAATTTTGCAGATTCTTGTCACCTGGAAGGGGTTGTTTGGTGTAGTGCAAAGAAGACAAGTTCAGCCACTGGTGTCACCTACTCGACAGGTCATCTCTTCCTTTGTTATCTCTTCTTTATTCCCATTTTCCTCTTTCTTTTCTAGACCTTTCCATATACTGAAGAATTGTATAAAATTTATTTTTGCCAAGAAGTTCAGAAACTTTAACAAGGGCTGATGTGATGAAGTGTTGGGTCTTTCTTTGAAAGTAAGTTTTTTTCCCATTAATCATTTTAAAATAGAACATTGGCCAGGCACAGTAGCTCACACCTGTAATCCCAGCACTTTGAGAGGCTGAGGCAGGTGAATCACTTGAGGTCAGGAGTTTGAGACCATCCTGGCCAATGTGGTGAAACGCTGTGTCTACTAAAAAAAAAAAAAAAAATACAAAAATTACTCAGGCATGATGGCACATGCCTGTAGCCCCACCTACTTGGAGGCTGAGGCATGAGAATCACATCAATCTGGTAGGAGGAGGTGGCAGTGAGTTGAGATCATGCCACTGCAGTCTAGCTTGGGAGACAGAGCGAAACTCCATCTCAAAAAAAAAAAAAAAAAAAAAAAAAGGAATCTTAATTAAAAATTCAATGACTTTGATCAAACCTAAAGAAACTCCTAAACCAAAAAAAACATTGAGGGAGAATTTGTGTGGCTCTGTGTTCATTGACATAATTTGCCTATTCTTGTACTCCCTGCAAAATTAAATGCTGCAATACATAGGTTTTCTATTTATTCAAATTATACACATTTAAGGCTTTTGCTTAGCAAATTTATCTGATTAAAAGCTTGACATTTTTAAAATTATTTAATCATTAAGATAATCCTTTAGACCCTAGCTCTCGAAGTGTGATCTGCCTATCTCTGAAGGTCTTCTGAGGGATTCAGAATTCTTTTGTGGGATCCACGATGTCAAAGCTACTTTTGTAATACTACTAAAATGTGTTTCGTTCTCACTGTCATTTACCCTGCTTATGCAAATATAATGGTGGGTTTAACTTCTGGTCCTATAGCACAAAGCAAGATAGTGGCACCAAACTGTGCTAACTAACAGTCATCACATTCTTCACTTCCACATACTTGCAGCAAAAAAGGAATATTTCAATCTCACTCAAAATATTCCTAATGAAGCAGTAACATTTATTATTAATTTTTAAAACATCTAGATTCTGAAATGAACATGGTTTTAAGGTCGTGTGTGACAAAATGAGGAGTATGTTTAAAGCAGTTCTGTATTCTTCAATCCATAGATGTCTTGTGCCAAAGCACCTTGTGCAATTTTTTAAGTTGCAAGTCGAAGTAGATGCTTTTTCCATGAATTTTTTTTTTTTTTGAAAGAATGACTAATAGACAAGTAGTGCTTTTCAGACTTCTGCATTTGGCCAAGAGTTTTGGAAAATCAACAAAATGCACCTGTCATTTCAAGGAACACAAACTAACAATATTTATTTCCAGTGATGAAGTTCAAGCTTCCATGAGAAAATTAGAATTATGGAAAATTTATATCTGTCTCACGGGTTTGACAGCTTCCCAATTTTTAAAGGCTGTTCTGATGAGATTTGTGATAATATTAGCAAATGTCATTTTTTGGCATTGAATAATAAAATATGTCAATATTAGGAAGCTGTTAAACCAATAGGATCAAAATGACCGATACATAAGAATAAAAAATCAAACAAGGGTAAAGATCTATTTCAAGTGAAGATAGGAAAAAAAATTTTTTTTTTGAGACGGAGTTTCACTCTTGTTACCCAGGCTGGAGTGCAATGGCGCAATCTCGGCTCACTGCAACCTCTGCCTCCTGGGTTCAGGCAATTCTCCTGCCTCAGCCTCCTGAGTAGCTGGGATTACAGGCACGCACCACCATGACCAGCTAATATTTTGTATTTTTAATAGAGACGGGGTTTCACCATGTTGACCAGGATGGTCTCGATCTCTTGACCTCGTGATCCACCCGCCTTGGTCTCCCAAAGTGCTGGGATTACAGGCTTCAGCCACCACGCCCAGCCCGATAGGAAAAAATTTTAATGTAAAAGACATGAAAAGTTGATTCAGATATTCCACATTACAACTAATCTTTAAGAAAGATTAGAAAGATTAGTTGTTGAGTTTTGGTATTATATCAGAGAAGAAGGTCAAAAATTATCTGAAATGATTCCTAAAATACTCCTTTTATTTCCAGGTATTTCAACCAAAACAACATATTTAAACTACTGTCTGTCCTCTGTTAAGCCAAACATTAAGGAGGTTTGCAAAAACTATAAAACGATGCCACTCTTCTTACTAGTATTTATTGCTTTGATAAGTCTTATTTTTTTATAAATAGACATTATTTGTGCCACTGTGCAATGGGTTTATAATTTTCATTTTTAAATAATTTAATTTTTTTCTGTTTTAATTTCTATAATGCTATGCAGTGATAGATATTAGTCACATTAACCAAAACTCTTCTAAGTCCTCAATACTTTTTTATGAGTGTAAAATAGTCCTGAGACCCAAAAGTTTAAGAAATTCTGCTTTAGATATCTAGTCTTAGTGGCTATAAGCTACATGCCTTACCAGGTCTGAAGTGCCATGCAGCGGTACAAAGACCATAAAGTTATTGTCTACAGACTTGAATCTGATCATGACTTACCCATTTACCAGCTCCATGATCTTAGATAACTAACTTGGCATCCCTGAGCCCTTAATTCCTATACTTGTAAGATGGATATAATAACTTCTTAGGAGGTTAGTTTGTATGAGTTGCCACAGGTAATGGGTCTATTCCAATGTCTGTAATACAGTCGGCAATAAATATAAACAGGTCCCTTCTCTTTCCCCAGTTGCCTATATCCATTCTACGATTATATTGTATTGTCTTTAAATCCCTTAATTTTCCTCCCAATATTGCAAAAAGGAAACACTTGCCTATTTCTTACATATTTCATACCTTCTCTAAATCCCTTCTTTTGGCAAATTTTCTAACAAAATTAATACACACCTATGTAACACATAGTGTGTGTTATATGTATTATACATATATATAATACATATATGTGTATATATATAGTTCACAGAAATAAACTGAAGCACAGATAGTAACTAAGATCATACAAACAATAAGCATTGGAGTCAGAATTCAAATCCAGGCCAGAACTCTGCACAGTACACCACTGGTTCTGTATGCATCCAGTTAATATATGACTGATGGAAAATTGACTTAGTTACATCAGTATCTGCTCATTTTAGAAATTACAATAGTTTCCCCTGCCTTCTTGCATTAGTCTCTCCACTGCAAAACAGACAGACCCACCATCATTTATGTGAGTAGACCCAACCAACACACTTACTTCTTCCAAATAGTACCTTTTTGTAACGGGAGTTACTTAAACACAATCAGATAATTGCTGCTGGTGGATAAATAGAAATAATTTAATATTTTCCTTCCAGATAATTGCATTTTAATCAAGGGAAGGACCAATCCTTTATCATTAATTGTTACTTGACAGTTTAAGTTAATGTTAACTTGGTGTTAACTATCTTTAAATTGCCAGGTTTGGAGAGAATAGGAAATTGATTTTTGCTTATATCAGCATGTTTGTATCCAACAAATATTGGAACTGTTTTTTTTTTAAAGAACATAATTACAAAAATATCTGACACACATTGTATATACGCACAAGTAGTAATTTCAAAACACATCATAATTTTTAGAGCAGATGTTACAAAGCTGCCAGAATAATATAAACAAGCCGTTTTGGGGTGCCATGAGAATACTTCTCTTAATTTTTTTCTTTTCTTTTTTTTTCCTTAGGTGTTAAATGAGTGTCATTATTTGTATCATCTCCTGTGCCTAATCAAGTTAATTCATATCACCAAACATTCTTCTACAATAGGACACAAGTTTTTTTGTCTTCCCCTAGTGTGGTACAGCGCTTTATAGATTTATAGAATATTAAAACAGAAGGGGCCCGAGGGACCATCTAGTTTATCTCTCTAAATTTACAGGTGGGGAAATTACTGGCATTGTACATGGTTCACAATGGTGAATAGAGGCAGGGATCTGGAATGAAGGAAGGATGGGATTTCTTTTTCTAAATTCCCTTATTGACTCTGGTGACCCTCTGTCTTCAGAATTCTTTTTATATATGTTTTCCTTGATCCTTATCCCTTTTTGTCTTTCTTGATGGCAACTGAAACAGAGGCTACAGATCTTTCTCTTTTATATCCCAAAGTTCCACTCTCGATGCCACCACGGTAAGCGGACTTTTACTGGGGATAATTTGGAGTAATGGCATGAGAGAATTGTGCCTCATCACCATATGGGAGAAGACCTTAAGCTGAATATTAGATTTCTCTCTTCTTAAGTCTCTCAATGATTCTGGCAACTTCTGCCTCTGGTAATTTCCACCATGTTCTTTATATATCTGCAGCTCATCAGCAACTTCTCTCTCCTCTGTCTTCTCCCAGTTTCATACTCCCTTTCTGGGGACACACTTCTTTAATCTATCTCTGTGTTCCTGCTAACTCATCCCTTTGAGGCCTCACATTTTGTTAACTTCAGTTTTTCAGTATATTTTCTTAAATAAAAATAGTTATTTCCCTAACAGGAACTTTGATGCCGACAACAAAATTATATATATATATGTTATATTTTGTACATATTATATCTTAGCAGAAGTATACTTAAGGGGCTTTTTAAACAACTGGCAAAGTGGTTAATTCTACCAGGGAAGGTCAGTGTCTTAGTCCATTTGGGCTGCTATAATAACAAAATGTACATATACTGTGTAGGTTAAACAACAAATTATATTTTTCACAATTTTGGAGGCCAGGACTTACAAGATCAGGGTGCCAGCCGATCCTGTGTCTGGTGAACACTCACTTCCTGGTTTGTAGATGGTCGCCTTCTTGCTGTATCCTCACATAGTCAAGAGGGAGATCATCTCTTTTGTGTCTTAAATAAGGATGCTAATCCCATTCATGAGGGCTCCATTCTCATGACACAATTACCTCCTAAAGGCTCCACTCTCAAATACTATCACACTGAGTATTAGTCTTTAACATATGAATTTGTAGGGGTGGGGCACAAATAGTCCACCAGAGTCAGATAAAGGAACGTTTTCTCCAGGAAATAAAGGAGGCAAAATTGGGGAGAAAAATGTATCAGGCAAACAGACCAGATAGAGGTGAATATAGAACAAGTGGCAAATTGCAGGAGGTAGAGGGTGTCTAAAGTGCATGATTCCTATGGCTGGTGGGATAAAATGATAGGCAGTTGCACATGGGTAGATATCAAAAGGTATTCTTATGTTGGTGAGGAATTTACCTTGAATCTGTTTCTTTAACCTCTCTCCTAATCAGACCTGATCTCCATCCACTCTGGCACTACCTTAGTTGAGTCTATGACATCTCTTTTTCATACTATTACATTGCTTCAAGGTACAGAGATGAGAAAGAAGATGAGCTTCAGGAAAAAAGACCCCTAACTCAGGGTGTTTTAGCATAAAATGTGTGGAGAAGTAATAAGACTTAAGCTGGAGAGACAAGCAGGGGCCAAGACTCTTTCTAAGGACAACTCTGGCATCCCTCGACTCTCTTTCAGATCCCAGCTAACAAACCATCTACCTAAATGTGTTTATGCAAACTCCAGGCAGGAGCATGCTCAATGTGAAAACCTTTCTTCTGACTCCCCTACAAAGGAAACACAAGCAACTTACAATTCTAGCAAATTTCCAGTATAGTATAAAAGTTTATTACAAAAATGAATATCAAAATGAAAATATTTTATTGATAGAGATCAAAGAAGCTAGTAGAGAATCTCCACATTTATGAGAACTGGTTGTAATAACGTTCAGTTATTCGAGACCATCTGTGCGTACACGGAAATAGCCTCATTACATGTAAACACATAATAATAGTTATTAAAATTTGATTCTCTTTGTACTGTACTCAAATGAAAAGAGAAACAAAGAAGCTGTGGTATGTTGTCTATGAATGCAGAATTCGAGAAACAACTATATGTGAAAAGACACTGCAGAGTTTGCAAATCTTTTCTGGAATATCTAATGTTTTTATTAGAAAATCCAAGATGCCACATCGATAGCCCCAGCTTTTGGCCTACCATGCAGAGCTGTCTATGCCCTGCATGGGGATGTCCATGATCATCCAAACAGCAGGCTGCCTTTGGAAGTGCTCTCTGCCCCATCACATGTATACACATGCATGCATATTTTTCTCATACACAGAACTATCCTGCAAAATCTGTATTACTCTAAATTTTACAGATGAGGTAAAAGCTTCAGCTACTGAATGAGAGCTCAAGACTATAGAATTGATAAGCCAATACGTAATTCAGGTTCTTGCTTCTCAAAAGCTAGCCTTTTTCTCCTGGCATCTTCCTGTTCTCATGGAACCAGCTTTTCCCATGGGACTTGTAAGCTAGCTAAACAGTCTTAAAGCCTTTCCCTTTATATATATTGCAAGAAGATAGCAATACTTTGAACTATCTAAACTTGTGATTCATAATTCAAACACGTTCACTATTTACTCATGAAGTTCTTTAAATACTAGCTGCCCCTACTTTGCAGATGTAAGCTGAAACCATGCAAAATGGTTTTAATAATCAATGTGAAAATTATTTTTCTGTAAACTTAAAAAAAAATTGTGAAAACATTACTCTTATTGTCAAGTATTGTAAATGTACAGAAAATGATGAAAATCATAAAATTAACATTTAGTATACTATAATTGAAAACAGAAACACTGAGGATGAAAGCATTTTATTAATTTGTAAAAAATTTATTAAGGATACTTTAGGATGTGAGGGTGATCTGGTTGAGATATCTGTTACCCCATTGATCACCAGGGTTGATTCAGCTGACCTGGCTGGCTAAGCGTGCGTCCCCTTCTTCTCCTACCACTCCATATGCGTCCCTCCTGAAGCTGCACGCTGGGTGGAAGAAGACGTCCATCCCCGATAGAAGAAGTCCAGCCTTGGATCACAGGTATAGGAGTGGTTGTGCTCCCCTGCTAGACTCTCCACACAAGCTCTCAAAAGTAGTTTAGAGCCACGGGCGGCCAGGAGTGAGGACCTGGTTGCCACTTACTTGGCGGTAGGCATGGACACGTGGTGCTGCCGGCCTGGTACCAGCCGAGTCAGTGCCTTTGACGATGAGATGAAGAAACTTTAACAGGTGGCGCTGGATAATCAGAGAGCACTGCTCAAGAAGCAGCAGAGAAAAAAGCACCTTCAGCCATCCATGGTGCAGCGAAATCCCGAAGCCATACTATGCTAGGTGAAGTCAAGGGCCAACGAGGAGTTGACTCCTTTGGTGGACTTTCATACGCCCCACAGCCATGTTGTCTTCATGGCATTGATGTTCGGGTTGCCCTGAAGCCAGATACTAAAGATTTGGAAACCAAAGTTCGTGTTCTTTCATTCAGCTAACCTGTTCTGGAAGAAAATACTGAAAGAAGTCTTGGTGGGAAAAACAACCTGGATACTGCTTCCAAGCCATATCTTCAGAAGAGTCTCCAAAAACAATAATATCTCAGTCTGAACTTTGATGAGGAGACTGATAGTGAGAAAGAAGAAGGAAAGAAAACAAGATCCCAGACGACATGTTCAGAAACAAAAACCTAATTCCGTATCCAGCCAGCACTCG
This sequence comes from Saimiri boliviensis, assembly GCF_048565385.1. NCBI lineage: Eukaryota > Metazoa > Chordata > Mammalia > Primates > Cebidae > Saimiri > Saimiri boliviensis. The sequence goes on from NC_133464.1 coordinate 16,662,524, forward strand.
ACCACAGATGCAGCTGCTTCCGGTTCCTGTGCGGCTGCCCAACCCGCCCGTCATGAGCTGGCAGAAGTGCAGCGCCCGGAGAACTTTGCTTCCGGTTCCTGTGCGGCTGCCCAACCCGCCCGTCATGAGCTGGGAGAAGTGGAGGGCTTGGAGAACCTTGCTTTCGGTTCCTGTGCGGCTGCCCAACCCGGCACGTCACGAACTGGGAGCTGGGAGCCGTGAAGAGGACTTTGCTTCCGGTTCCGGTTTTGCAGCCCAACGTCCGCATAACTGACTGGGAGAGGTGGAAGGCCTGGAGGACTTTTTAGTCCTGCCCCTCAAAGTGGTCACAATAAGATGTCGTACAATCAGGAATAAAAAAAAAAAAAAAAGGAATAGATTGGGGCCTCTGCCCCACTTACTGCATGTACTTGGAAAAAGAAGAAAATCAGAAGACATTTCTTCCTGCAGCTAGAAAGCGGAAAAAGAGCAAAACATCCAACTGCCTTATCTCCACTGATCCAACTGATTTATCTCGTGACGGGGAACATGATACTGACCAACTTAGATCCAACCCCAGGGCAACCAAGTTTGCAGCCTCTGACTGCGGCGTCTGCCCCATCAAGGCCAGAGTCTGGAGGGAAGGCTCGCACTCGGCAAAAGCTGGCTATGGCCTCCTGTGAAACGGGTGCAGCGGGGTCTGAAGGTCCCAGGAAAACGTCTGTGATCGTTCCCGAGATGACGGTGAATCAGGAACGGATCCCATTCCGACCACGAAATGACCACGACAGCTTGCTCTCAAGATGGCGGAACTGTGGTCCAGGTGCGGGGCCTCCAGCCTGTAATCCCAGCATTTTGTGAGGCAGAGGAGAGTGGATCCGAGCCGAGACCGGCCTGGCCAACATGGCGAAACCCCGGCTCTACAAAAACAGAAAAACTTACCGGCTCGGGAGCGCGCGCTCGGCGGCCCACTGCGCTGAGGCACGAGAATCGCTGGAAGGCGGGAGACCGAGGTTGCAGTGAGCGGAGATCTCCGCACTCCAGCCTGGGCCACAGAGCGAGACTGTCTCAAACGACAACAGCAGCAACAACAGCAACAAAGCACAACACAACGAAACGACAAACCACCCAAAAAACAAAAACAAAATACAAACAGGTGGCAGGGGAGGCTTTGGAGAGGATTAACCGGTGGACACGAGCCCTCAAGGTCTATGTGGCAGAGCTTGGGACTCTTCCTTGGCCCCCTCAAGCCTGCCTCAGGGACGCGAAAGGTGTTTTGCTAAGTTTTTCGGATGATCAGCAGCCCTCCGTGTACTATGTGACTCATACACCAGCTCACCCTTCCGAGAATGCATCTACACCTTGAGAACACAGGGGTTCTGGGCGCTCCGCTGTCAGCACCGTTCGGTCACAGCCCTTGCGTGCATAACTGTTTGCCAGCCTTGGGAGAGGCACCTGTGGCGGCTGCTCCTGATGATTTCCCTGCTGTGGACTGACGTCTTATCCCTGCCTATTCCTGCACCACATGAGATAAGCATGTGAAGGAGAGTCAACTGGGAACTATGGAGACCCTTGACTTGCCCCCACCAACAAGTCCCACCTGCTGAGTGTGGTCAAGACTGTTTACATCTCAGGCATACTTCCCCTCAAGTGCCTCCCTCACAGCCGTGCCCGGAAGCCTCACAACTCGTTATCACATCCCCTCCCCCAACCCCCCACTTCCCTTCTCCACACTGTAGTCCTGACGCACTGCCTGGCAAGCTACCTTCATTGAACACAGAAGCTAAGACTTACGCTGCACCTCCTGGAACTCATCCTGTTTCTCCTCCTCCCTCTGGTTTAAAGAGATATATCAATAATCTAATTTCACATAATTTCTGTTTGTGTGTACAGGTTATTGTTTTTATGTAAGTCCTATTTATACCTTTTATATGGTATAGACATAAAAGTTAATTCCCATTAAAAAAAGAAAGAGTAGGCAGTGCTTACCTTCGTCTCATCATAAAACTTACAACATGGAGCCAGCATCTTCTCAGTGTTTTATCTAATTGTCGTACTCCTTTCTAAATTTGGATCAGCTTGCACCATTGTATTCTTTGTGTCATCAATGTCTTGCAGTTATCTCTGAGAACTCCTTTAATGTGAAGTTATCTTCTTACCTGCTTCACTTCCTTTAAGACATCTTCATTCTTTTCTTCACAACTATTTTTGTCATTTAGGTTGATAAGCTCACTGTCACTAAGTTCCTCTGGCTGCATACTGAGTCTCTCAATGGCAGCAGCATCAACATCCCTATGGCCAGTTATTCCTTCTGTGACTCCATTTATTTATGCTGAGTTGAATTTCACATCCAATGCTATCAATTTTCATTCTTTTTTTTTATGGACAGCTTTTTTGGCCAATTCCCTCTCTCAATTGCCTATCTTTATAAAATGTCACATGGGTCTATCGCTGGGAGACAAAGAGGCAACACAACTACATGCTTTGTTGTCTGTGGCAACTGAACAAACAACAAATGCAACAGTGATGGAGCAACAGTACACTAAGCAAGAAGTGATCAGGTTGGATACTGATCATGATGTACATCTGTTGCTTACAAAGTGATTTAAGAAGTGACGAGCTTGCAGCAAAATTTGTACTTCATGTCATTATTCACAGTCAATCTACTATGGGAAGTAAAATTTAAACTAAATTGTTGGCTGGGTGTGGTGGCTCACAACTGTAATTCCAGCGCTTTGGGAGACCAAGGCGGGTGGATCACTTGAGGTCAGGAGTTCAAGACCAGCCTGGCCAACATGGTGGAACCCCCATCTCTATTAAAAAAAAAAATAGCCAGGTGTGGTGGCACATGCCTATAATCCCAGTTACTCTGGGGGCTGAGGCAGGACAATCACTTAAACCCACGAGGTGGAAGTTGCAGTGATCTGAAATCAGGTCACTGTACTCCAGCCTGGGGGACAGAGTGAGACTGCCTCAAAAAAAAAAAAACAAAAAACAAAACCAAAAAAACCTCAAGTTGTTCAGGCACTGACACTATTCAACTAAACCATGATGACTGAAATTCCAGTATATTGGAATCTGTACAGTGAGGGCTACCCTTGTAGACACAATCAAACCCCGGGACAGACTCCACTTTTTTTGTGTCATATTAATTACTTTCCTTCCTTGTGTCTCTGGCTTCAAAGGCAGTAGAGGGCAATAGCTTAACTGATCCTGGAGTTAAATTGCCTTTCTTTACAGACTAGTCTGTTGGTTCCTGTCTGTGACTTGTGTCACACCTGTTTTTTTCTGTTCCTCTATTTTCTCATCTGGTTAAACTATAATAATAAGTATCCCTATCTTGCAGAGTTTTGTGAGCACTGCATGAAAGAACCCAAGTAAAACCCTTAGAATGTATCAGCCACAGAATACCAGCCCAGTAAGCACTTTCTTTTTTAATGACGTTATTACTTATAGTGGGTGGTTCTGAAAAGTTATTTATTTGACAAATATTTATTGATTTTCTTCTATGTATTTGTTGCTGAGAATACAGTGGGGAAAAGTCTTTCCCCGCAGAGCTCTAGTGAGGCAAACGTGATTTGTTCATTAAAAATGAATATTCATTTAAAAAGATAAAAAAATAAGCCTATGGAAAGATAGAAACATATAAAACTAATAGAAAAATAATTTCAGGTAAACCATGTTAAATGCTTTCAAAAGTGAAGTTGTATAACTGCTTAGTACAGAAGAAAATAAATAAGTGAATTTTTTGGACAGCCTAAGAGCTCTGCCCCTGCTTTAGGTACGTGTGAAAGAGTCACCTTTAGTCTTTCCCAACACAAATCTTTAAGTCTTCCCTTTATATAATTATTTTCTTGATCATGTATTTGCCCAGTTCTTGAAGTGAAAGAAAAAAAATGATTTTACTAATGTACACTTACTGCTGTTAACAGATCTGAATGTTGAACGGCAGTTGGCCACCTCAGTAACCATTGCAAGTCTGTATCTTCTTTTGTAAATGAATGTGTTTGACTATGTCATCCCAGACTTTCCTTATGATAAGTCAGGTATTTGCTCGTATAAATATTTCAGGAAGCAATACAAGGAGACTTGGAAAGAACGCTTGAAGAGGAGATAGATCTGTGTCCAGATCCTCCACCTATAACACTTACATGTGTTCTCCCTGTTCTTTAAGCAGGAAAACAAAAAGCATAGTTCTGAAAATACTTTATCAGTGCAATCTTTCCAGATTTGAAGTATTTTAGAGAGGACCTAAAAAGGGCCCAGCCAGGGGCTGGCAGAGTAGCTGCCCTGTCTTTAGAATGCAGGCCATGAGGGGCCCATCGGGCTCTCATTGTAGCACGCAGCTCTGCTGTGATGGAACGTGGGAGGAAGCATTCTCCATGAATATATTTGTATTTTGAAGAACCTTAATTATAACAAAAGTAGTATTTTGACAATTTTCTCAACAGTGTGGAGGAAAGGAAGATTGGGGCTCAAATGGTGTATTTCCTTGATTATACTGAAGGTTCTCTTTATGTGGAGAAGGTTTTCTTGCAATGTGAGGCAGACCGCTTGGGCATTCAAGGAGAAGGGGTGGGTTTCACAAGGCAGATTAGCTGCAACCCTGTGTGTATACAAAAGGAATAATGAGGGTAAAACTGCACAGTAGCAACTGTGAACTTTCTGCTTCCAAATTCTTACAAGCTTTGAAATAGACAAAGTACAGGGCCTGCTGTCTCTGCAGAACAAACAGTAATGGTTCCAGCTGCATCCTCTGCTATACCACCCACAATTCTTTCAAAGAACTGAGAATAGAAGAAGCCAGCTTTCAAATAAAAAGCGCTTGTCACTGTTGGTGGATCAGGTGGGCATCTTGGTGCAGAGGGGTGGGGTGTGTGGCTTGTGAAATGAAGTTACACTGTAAGCGTCAACTTTGTTTTGAAAACTGGTAGTGCAATCTTCAGAGAAATTCATGTTTAAAGAATGCTCAAAACACCGAAAATAAAATTTAAAAAGAAAAAGAGGATCAGCAATAAAGCTATTAGGAAGTACGTGTCAAAAGCAAGGATTAATTAATTTGACATATATTTAATGAGAAAATTCTTTATGCCAGGCAGGGCTGCTGTGTATGACTGTCCAGTGTGTAGACTGCAGAAAAGCACTTAGCCACTCACAAAGAAACTGTATAGGGTGCTGGAGGCCCTGGAGTCAGACAAGTTTTTCTCTCTGGTGAATCCAACAGACAACGTCTCTCTCCTTGCAAAGTGTACATTTCAGTGCAGGATGAAGACATATTAGGAGACATGTGTAGGATAGTGTGTTGAATGTCATGTATGTGGAGTGTCATGGGCGCACAGAAGAGAACCCTGATCCACAGAGTACCCTCCTAGAGCAGGTATAGCTGGCAACATGGAGGACAGGCTGACACCTGTACATTTCTTGCTCAAATAACATATTTCCTGGATTATTCTAAAGGTTCTCTGCATTTGGAGAGGGTCTTCTCCCAGTGTGAGGCAGAGAACTTGGGCATTCAAGAAGGGGCGGTTCCAGTTCCATGAGGCAGATTAGCCACACCATATGCCTGAACAAAAGAAATAATGGGGGTAAAACCACACAGTATGTGAGCAGTGGGAGTGCTTCAGACAAAGGGAGTGAAATTGGCAAGAGCACCAGCAAAAGAAAGGCCTGATACTTTCAAGCCTCTGAGTGAATTCAGTTTTATTTGGAGCAGCAAGAGTAAGGATGGAGAATGAGCTGGAGAGGGAGGTAAGGGCTTGCTTGCTCACACACAGTACAGGTCACCATGTTAAGGTGTCTGGAGCAGTGAGTGAATGTTTGCAAGCAGGAAGGGGGAAGGGTCACAGGATCTTCATTTTGCAAAGACCGTTATGAATGTCAGGTCCAGTTTGATTTGAGAGGAACAAGAGGACACAAAGGATGCGTACCACGCATTGTAGATTTTACTTTGGAAGCTTGTAAATAGTCTATTAAAAACATTTAAATAAATTAAAAAGGAATTAGTTAGAATTGAACATAAAATTACGTAAACGATCCTACCCATTTATCCATTTGGTGACAAAACCACACAGAGAAAAGTTACTCTACATGATTTTAAAAAAACTTAAACCATTATATAACCACAGTGGGATATACCCCAAGGAAAAAAACTCCCTGTAAAACATTACTTAAGCTGTTTTCAGTAATCATTCAAGGAAATGTTAATACAATTATTATGAGATTTCAATCTAATATATATATAAAGCCATAAAACATTGTAATTTTAAATGCTCCTTCTGTTCTTGTGTTACACATTTTAGAGACTTTAGCTTTTTTTTTTTTTAAGGGAAAATATGTGAATGACATTTTTGGTGATAACATGTGGGGCCCAAGGGTTAAGTGGGAAGATAAAGACAAACAAGCAAAATTATTCTACAAATTAAATAATAAGAAATTTCTGTTTTCTCTTAGCAGCTCAACAAAGAAGGAGAATTTGAGGAAGGCTGAACTCAGAGAAGAGAGGTGGTAAAATAGAGAGGAAGGTCTCTGGAGAGACAGGAGCCCGCTGGAACCAGCAGAGGACAAAGATCATTGTGGATATTCCCTGCAGCAGGAAGCCGCAAATCAACGATCAAGACAGTGAAGTCCGACACCCAACTATACGTTGTCAAACATACCACACAGTGTCTTTCCATCATACCTACATTTGTGAACATTATTTTTATTGACCTGTTTTGTGTCAAGCACTGTGTTAAGCACTGATACGCTAAACCCTTCAGAGAAAGTTTGGTGCCTTCACGACCTGACTATGTGATTGCAGTTAGTGTTTGGAAGAATGAGGGAGATAAGGGAGAAGTTGGGCTGTGTGTGTTCACATTTTGGGGCACAGCAGTCCCCAGACAAGCTGGGGAAGTATTGTGAGCTAGTGACGAGGTGGCTGGAAAGCATAGATGAGCAGCTAGAAACAGGAGTGGAGAGAGACAGAGTGGACTGGGAATGGGAGAGAGAGCTGGAAGTCTTAATTAAGATTAAGCCAAGAAGTGTGGCAATAAGATGTTGTCACTCTGAGATAGGAGGGAGAGTTAATCTTCATATTATGCCATATTAGATACTTATAATTGCTTGAGAGTCATACCTATGGATGTAATCCCAGATATGCCCCAACTAGCCATGAGAATTATGGGCAAGCTATTTCATGTCACAGAGCCTCCTCAATTTCTTACTCTGTATGTTTCTCCTTTGTTCTTATTTGCTTCATGGAACTTGTTGGTTCCATCTGCTCCTGCTCACACACAGCCAATGGATTCACAATATACAACGGCAGAAGCCCAGAGGTGGTGGGCTTCACTCTCAATTACTAATTTCCAGACAAAGCTGGAAAAAGAAGTTGATGACAGGAGCAAGGTGAACTCATGGTATTTCTTAAGAATCCCATTTCCTTGAATGCTCAGGCAGATCCTGTTTGACAGACTTTCCCTGGCCCCAGTATCTTGGCACCATTTGTTATGTAAAAGTTTATTTGGGGGCAGATGGGATTTCTCCAAATCTTTCCTTTGCCTGGCCAGTCTAAGACAGTGTCCTTGACATGCTGTTGCTGCCTGCCCTGCTCAGCCTGGCGTTGCCTGGTAGTCGTTGTGCCCGTGCAATCCCTCCATTTCCTAACGTCAGGCTAAACGCAGGGATGTGGGCTGACTCACAACCGAAGGCCGCACTGAGATCTGGGAGAGCACAGAAAGGAGAGAATCACTGAGCAAATGACCAAGTCTTTGAGGATTTTAAATATATCTAAAATTTTAGAGCAATACAGCCAGTCCCTGGAAACAGGGTTAAACTTCAAACTTAAGCATTGTAACACTTGTCTGTGAAGTTTCTGTTTTGCAATGATTAAAATTCCCGTTGACACTGTAGGGCTGAGAAACGGCCTATTTTTACTTAAAGCAATAAGTCTCTCATTCACCAAGGCAACGCTACCTTTCCCATCATAAATGGAACTGAAGCTTTTTTGTGCTGCTACCAAAAATATGCTGAGGAACATCTATCACATAAATGAGATTCCTTAATTGTTTAACATAGAGATTTTCCAGCATTCTAAAGAAATTGATTCCTCCTAGTTTAAATTAGAAATAAGTGTCTTTCTTTTAAGGTATAAACCATGATAATTGTAGAAGGAACAAATACAAAAAGAAATTTCTTCTGTTAAGTAATTTTCAGAGACTGTCATTTTCTTAAAGACCAGACACACGCTTACTCACACCCACACACACACAGGACTAATACAAATTAGAGCTAACTGGGAAAATCTCAAAATTTTTTGCTTATTTATGTCATTGTTGGTTTTTTCTCCCCTACAAATGGCAGCAAAAATGAATAAAATTGTGAAGCTCTGCAAGGTAATATAAGGTTACCAACGATAAATATGTAGAGTTGCTAATCCCATGCATTTAGTTGTTTGATTATTTTTGTTATATTTTTTAATGCAAGAAGAGTGACATCAACTTGAAGACACCATAAGATACTAACTTCATATGGAAACATTTTTTGCTTCTGTGATTTTTAGGGTTGACCTTACTTTTCCATAGCCACACATTTAATAATGATGCATTAATAGTAATACATTTAAAAGTAATGAACAAAAATGTTAAGTGCATGGTTTTAGTGGTAAACCTAAGATGTGACCCAGTCTGTATCTAGACATTTTCCATTAGCCTTTGCTTTGTCTGGTGTAAGAGAGATAGCTACTTGTAACTTAAACAGAAAAAGGACATCAACTTGTATTCCCTGTGCTCTTAATTAGTGTTTCCTACAAAACAATAAGAAAAAGCAAATAAATAGAAAAAAATGCAAAAGGGATGTGAAATCCAGTTCCTGGAAGAGGAAAGTTAATGGTCAATAAGCACATGAGGATATGTTCAACCTCACCTATAAAAAAGAGAAAGAAAGCTTAAAGCAGCAATATGATGCCATTTCTTACCCGTCTATCAGATCAGCCAAAAATTAGAAGTCTGACCACCTGAGACTGGGTAAGAACATGGAGTGATGGGAACCCCACTCGCTGCTTGTGGGGTGACACATACTTTGAAGGAAAGTTTGGCATCATCTAGAAAAGCTGTATTTTTTTTTATAGTGAAATATTTTTAGTATATAAAAAGGTAGAGAAAATATAATAAACCTCTATGTATCTTCCACCTAGCATGAAAAATATACACTGAAAATGCTCTGTTTACCTTTCCTTTTTCCTTGTCTCAAGTGAAGCCACTGTCTTGAACCTGGCGTTTGTCATTCTCATGCTTATTTCACTACCTACATATGCATCCATACATCATATATTTACCTTTACATACATGGTATTACATTGTATATCCCTTTCTGCAACTTGAGTTTCTGTTCCCCCCCCCCCCTTTTTCTTGCGGTAAATAGTTTCTTTATGAAATTTATCCACATGTTAATTTGTCTATATATCCATGATGTATGTAGCTGTAGCTTGTTAATTTTAACTTCTTACAGTGTTTCTTCGGTAAATACACTGTAGCTGATTTTTCAGTCCTCATACAAGTGATCAATTGTTTTATTTTTCCAGGTTTATTTATTTTTTGCTCTTATAAACCATACTGCAATAAGCATTCTTGTGTGATATTTCCTGTGAAAATGTGAGTTTTTCCGGTTCTGTATTGTACTCTATGGAGTAATATGGTGTAGTTTAGAAAACTTCTTAACCTTTAATATGCATTTGAACTTTCTAAAAACACAGATTCTGATTCAGTAAATCCAGGGTGTGAGTAGAAATTCTGCCTTTCTAACAAGCTCCAAGGTGATGGCAATGATATTGGCCCATGGACCATGCTGGAGGTTTATGAGACCTGAATGCTGTTTGCTTTCCAGGTAGCTTCTTAGTACATCCCTGGGAGCCAACATCAGCATGGTTGTAGTCTCCTCATTTATACCACAGATGGCATTATTCTGGTTTATTCTTTAATACTGAATGGACCACTTTTCACAGTATAACCTTTCCAAACAACCGAGTACATCGTAACAAAATCTTTAAGAGCTACGATAGCATATCTTTTTTGTTTGTTTGGTGAGACCCAGTCTTGCTCTCTTCCCAGCCTGGAGTGCAGTGATGCAATCTCAGCTCACTGCAACCCTCGCCTCCCGGGTTCAAGAGCTTCTCCTGCCTCAGCCTTCAGAGTAGCTCAGATTACAGGCACAGGCCACAGTGTCAGCTAAGTTTTTGTATTTGTTGTAATGACAGGGTTTCACCATGTTGGCCAGACTGGTCTTGAACTCCTGACCTCAAATGATCCACCTGCCTTAGTTTCCCAAAGTGCTGGGATTACAGGCGTGAGCCACTGCAGCTGGCTGAGATACACAATAGCATTTGTTTACAAAGTCTTAAAGCTGTCATAAAACGCTCCTTGAATTTCATGTATAGGTGAAGTTATACGTCCGTCAGCATGGGCCAGGCACTGGTGCTGAGCATATATAATGCTGGAGTTAAAGGGCTGCGATGGCATTTGCCCAGGGGACAAAGGCTGTGTCCCTTGTCTTTTATTTTCTTAACTAATTGGTGAAATGTGTTTGTTTGGAGGTTTTTTGTTTTGTTGTTTTGTTTTTTGGTGTGTGTTTTGTTTTAATAAAAATGTAATGAATGCACTTGGCAAACAAAACCAAAGTGATGTGTGAAAAAGAATGGAAGTAAGTCTCTGCCCACTCTGTGCTCTGGGCCCTTTCTTTAGAGGCAGGTGTTGCTGCCAGTTTCTTAGACACAGTAGCAGACAGACCTTTACGGTGGCCTAATGACTCCCAACTTCTTGTTTCCCACCCTTGAGCTCTCCCATCCCTTGAGGAGGGAAGGACCTATGACTTGCTTCTGACTAAGAGATCACAGGAAAGGGGGTGGATTATATGTGATGACGATTATGTGATGATGTGACTATATTATGAAGACTGTAGTGCTGTCTTACTTGAGTTTCTTGCTTGCTTGCTGACCTTGAGGTCATGCAAATGGCCAGGCTGGAAACTTCATGTGACCAGAAACCATGGGCAGCTGGTAGGAGGCAAGAGTGGCCTCCCATGGATAGACAGTGCTGATAGAGGAAAGTGTTCAGTCCTACAACCGCAAGTATTGGATTCTGCCAGCAACCACATGGGTTGGAAAGCAGCTCCTTCTCCAGTCAAAACTCCAAATGAGAACACAGCCATTGCCACCACCTTGATGGTAGCCTTGCTGAGAATCTGACTAAGCCATGGCCAGACTCCTGACCCACAGAAACTGGGAGATCAGTGTGTGTTGTTCTAAGCACTAAGTTTGAGGTGACATCGTTACACAGTAATAGAAAATTCATACGGTACCTTTCCATAAATAGTATGTGCAAAATATTTATACATGCTTATTTTTGCTCCAATCTTGAAAATTATTCAATATGGTCATGTATACATCTACCTTCTTAATTTTTAAGGCTGCATAATATTCCAGGATTGAGCATTCAAATTTTATTTATCCAGTTCCCAGTTACGGATTTTTAGGTTGTTTTCCTAAAAGAACCCACTCTGTCACCAGAAAAATGTAAAGGTGGCTGCAATGCCTTGAGACAGTAAATTATTTTTAAACAAACTTCTCTTTTAGTTTCCACTTACCTGTCCACTTAGTCTTTCTTATTATTTTTCCAGCTGAGGTTTTAAGCAGGGTTGCTAATTATCCTGGCTTGCCCAGAACTAAAGGGTTTTCTGGGATACAGGACTTTCAGTGTTTACACCAGGACAGTCCCAGGGAAAAATGGGACAGTCACACACCCTATAACCCCATTAAAAGTACAAATAAAAGGAAAAAGGAGAAAATCCCAAAAATCGAAGGTGACTTCCTCAAATCACAGAAGGAAGAACATTTCCGATTCCTGGCTTCTGCTGGGAGAGGGTCTGCTCATCTCAGCTTGGGGTTCCCTTTGAGGCTGCTGCTAAAAGTAAATATGTAAGTTTCACTGTCTAATGCAAGAATGAAAGAAAGACTTTGGGTTTTCAGAACAATAATCTACCTCTTTTTATCAAAGGGATAAACCACTCAACCTAAAAGAATAGTTATCCACATAGGGCTTGGATTATCACCTCATAAAGCAGCAGGGTTCTTCTATTATCACCTAAATAAAGCTGCCATGAAGCTGGAACAAATAAGCCAGGCAGAGAGAGTCTCTGCAAAATGAGAGGCTGTGAATTATAAAGGCTTTAGAAATGTGCTGCTGCAGACCAGATGACGCTTGCATTTGAGTCAGGCTGGCCGGAGGCCTTGAGTGGATGACTTCATGTCTCTGAATCTCAGTTTTCTCATCGGTAGGGCATGGTGCATGGCAGGTGTTTAAAAAAATACGGTTTCCACTTCTCTTCCTCTCCTAGGAGAGGAAAAGCAGGGCATATCAGATGGACAGAGGTGGACACGTATTCCAAGAGGAGCAGACATGCAAATTCTAATTTGATGTGGCCAAAAATATTAAGTGCACTTGCAAAGGGGCACTGAGAGAAACATTAACAGAGTGTGTGACCTGCCTGCTACATTCAGAAAGGGGAAAAACTAAGTTTATTGAGCACACATTTACTATATTCAAGAGAGACACCAGCAAATCTGCTCAGTAGCACATTTGAGTGTTTCCACAGGCATGACGGTTAGGAGCTGCTTTCTCACGCCAATGGAAAAATTATCTGCTGTAAGTTTACTACTTCATATTTCACTGTAGGCATTCGAAGCTTTCATTCTCCTCAGAAGGAAAAAGATCCCATCCTCTCATATATTTGAAAACGATAAATTAAAGCACCTTTTAGCCTTCTCTTTCCAGCGCTCAAAAAACCCAATTCATATACCATTTCCTCAGGGACAGTAAATGTATTTGTGCAGCAGCTTTGGGCCCTCCAACCACAGCTGTCATCACACAGTCACGGTGCTCAGAGACTCCGGGAGAAAGCTGTTACCTGCACTTGCCAGTTCAGTAGTCAGGCTAAGTGGAAGAAAGAGGGGCCCCAGACAGTGGGCATCCTCCTTTCACTTGCGATACTTCTGAATAGAGACACAGATGCCTGTGTGTTTGCTGTGTTCATTTGTGAGTCTCCTGTCAGCTGAAGAACGGTTAGAAAATAACTACCGGGGAAAGAAAGCCAATCAAATGAGAGGAATAAAATGTAATGATTACAGAAGGCCAGTCAAGATTCTGAGAATAAACAAGAATCTGGAGTCTTACCTGTTTCACACCGAAGGGTGTTATCAGAGAGACAGCTGTGGTTCAACCACTGCCTGTGAGTCATGGGGACAAGGAAGGGGTACAGAGAACTCAGTAGGAGTAGCTGAGGGGCTTCCTTGGGGTCACATACAGTGGGAAGAAACAAAAGAGGGTGGTGACCCACTCTGATTCCTTCTCTGCATTTTATCCTCTTACCTCAGTCATTGCCTCCTCCCACACACCACTCTACTTCTGAGACGTTTCAGTGATCAGCCTTCTGACCCTCCCAACCTACAATGTTATATAGCCATCTTAATAAGAAGCAGGGATTGTGTCTCTGAAAATGTCATTCAAGCTTTTTGCAGGAATCATTTATTTTGGTCTCCTTGGTTACCTCAACCCAGATGAGGTCTGCAGCTTTCACAAGTACATGCTGATAGCGGGGCAGATGAGAACTTCAAGCTTCAGGCAACAGCATGGAGATTATCCACATTCAATAGCCACTGCAGCAGAAAAGAAAAAATTATTTAGAGGATAAGTAACTCAATAATGACACATGTTTTCACTTCAAATTTTTCACTGTTCTACATCATCCATCCATTTATCATTGATTCAGCCGTAGCTATTACCCGGCTCGTGTTCTCATTTTCTTTGTAAACACCTTTAATTCTCTTGCTTCTCTGAACCAGCCTGGACAAGAACAACGCTGGACAAACGGAATATCTACTTATTTCATTCCTGCAGCTGAGCAGACACACATTCATTTAGCAAAGCACACAATTTTATGTTTGTTTCACTTTAAAACAGGGTCAGACAATTCAATACCTCTTCCTAATCATATTATGGCTTCTTAGTAGAGTCTGTTTTTCATTCTCCAAAATGGGCTTTTGACACATTACTGTCTTGACTCAAATCTCTTGTTTCCCCTTTACCCTCTCTCTCTCTCAACAGAAAACCTTGGCATAAAGTTCTAAGAGGAACTGGAAGCTATCACATGAGAAGTCCTTCTTCCCCTTACCTCCATTAAATTGACCAACATACAGAACATACAGAACCTAACCTCTTTGCCTTCCCTTCATCTACAGTGAATAAACTCTCTCTGCTTCTGTCAACCACATATTCACCATCCTCTCCTTCCTTCCCGGGAACCTCACTCATGTAAGTACTCCTTCTCTTTCCTGCATCACTAGCTTCCTCTTTGTTCCAGATCAGTCTAATGCAAAACAAAAGTGCCCTCAATCTTTAATACAAAACAAAACAGAACCTTAAAAACCTCTCTTGATACATTTGCGATATACTAAGTGCACTTGGAAAAGGGCACTGAGAGAAACATTGACAGAGTGTGTGACCTGCCTGCTGCACTCAGGAAGGGGTAAAAGCTCCAAATCCATTACCCTGCTTTACACTCTTTAAGCAAATATCATTGAAAGAGTTTTCTAGAGCGTCCGTCTTTACTACACACTAGTGTTCCACTAAAACTGTTCACTGAAGTTTCAAATGACCTTCACTTTGCAAAATAAGGCAAAATATTTTGTGTTACCTGATCTCTCAGCAGTATTTGACACATGTGGACATTCATGCCTTCTTCAAACACTCTTTCTCATTGGCTTCTGTGATATGACTCTCTCCTGATTTTTCTGTCACTTGCTTGTGGCCATATATTCATAGTTACTCATTCACAGTTTCTCTTTTTGACTCTTGCTTTCCTTCTTGGCACTGAAATGTTGGAATGTCCACAGGGATATGTCCCGGGACCCCTTTTCTTCCCAATCTATATTCTTCTACATGTCCCATTTAATGTCATTTAGAGGGAAATAAGCCTCACATTTGTAAATACCCAGCTCTTTTAAATGCCAGACTCTTACATCTAACTGATTATCTAATACCTTTACTCAGCAGCATATGTCCCAGTTTTCTGGTATCATTAAATGATTCTTGGAACTCAGGGTTAAGAATAAGATCAAGTTCTTTTTGTTTTCTTTATTTTCTTCCTCATATCCAATCCATTGGAAGGTTCTGAGAGCAATTCTTCTGGGACACACCCTGAATCAATCCACTTCACTCCATTTCTAATACCCCCACCTGAATCCAAGCTACCATTATTAATTACCCAGATTATTACATGAGTCCCTCACTGGCGTCCCTGCAGCCACATAGGCATTATTCCTATTTACACATTAGAAAACTCAAGTTCAAAGGAGTCAAATGACTTGATTCATTCAAAAATTGTTTTGGGTACCTGCTTTGTGCCTACAGACACCTGCATGAGTGGTATGGTAAGTAAAAGGCAGTGCTAGGTCTCTCTGACACTGAAAGGTCCCTATTCTCAGTCTCATGCATCACAATGCTTTCAGGAATGCTCCTGAGCATTCCTTCTAATGCAGAGACAAACACACAGAAAATAACCAAAGGACAATATACCTGCACATTTGCCACATACTTCCCAAAAGCAAAACCAGATTAATACAACCTGAAGGCTTTGGGAATTTTCTCAAGAAAGTCATACTCCTCTATGAGAATTTCTCTCAAGGAACCTGATCTCTTTTCGTTTACCTATGTGGGTGGCTCCCTTTACCTGGAATGCCTTTAAGGCCATATGTCTGGCTAGTAACTATTGGGCTCAGTAAAAGCATCATCTTACGTAGGGAGCTTTCCCTGGCCTCTCTACACCAGAGAAGGTTCCCCTCTTCCATGCTCACTGGTTGTCTGTGTTTACTTTTATCATGATACTCCTCACACTGTATCACAACGTTTGGTTTATACTTACGGAAAACTTTGTCAAATGCTTTAAAAATGTTGGGTACAATTGATAAATATAGATAGAGATACTTTAAAAAAATCCATAAAGGAAAGTCTAAATATCTAACTCCCCTTTGCAGAACCTGACACACCTAATTGTGTTTGCCCTCACCAGCTTAAACTTCCTGAAAACAAAAGTTCTAAATGCTTACTGCATATGTGGTTGAATGGAAATGTAAGTCATGCCAGCACTATACCAGTGTGGAAAACAAATACAGTCACTTCCACTTGGTTTGTCCAACAAATCACTCAAGACCATTTGCCCCTCTTAGCAAAATATTTAGTGTCTCCTCAATTCCTAGTTCTATTGCTAAGAATCTTAGGGCCTACTCTGTCCAAAGGAGGCCATATTGCTTCCAAATGCTAGAAAGAGAGCGAGACCTGGAAAGTCCAATAATCTGCAGCCCCACAAGGATTTGAGCAAGAGACTTCATGGTGTAGATCCCAATGTACAACTGTAGCAGTGCCCTTGTCAGTATCATAGCGACTGTGTTCAGGGAAATTCTAGAGTCAGATGCCAATTTGGGTTGAAGCCATTCCTCTTTCCAAACCCCTGAGGGTTTGTGTTGAGGTTGGCTAGGCTTCTTTCTTTTCAATGATTTCTTCCTGAGGACAAGGGGGTAGTTGATGCCTTTTATAGCTGGTACTTCTTGGTTAGAGACTCCAGAATCCACTCTTACAAGTCCCTCTAACTAAATTTCAGTGAGCAGGGAGTGAGGTTTTCGTCTTTTTCTCTTCCAGAAAGCCTGAAGTTTTTAGGTGACTTGGTTCATACCAATTCCAGATTCATGTTTCAAACAGGTGTCAGAGAGGCAACTTTTGCTAACCCACAAGATGTTCTATTACAACCTTACCACATGACAGTGGATACCTACCTTTTTGCCTTGCATTTACCTCAGAAATGCTACACAGGTGATTCTTCCTATCATACAAATCCTGGTCAGGTGTGGTGACTCATGTCTGTAATCCCAGCACTTTGGGAGGCCAAGGAGGGCAGATTACTTGAAGTCAGGAGTTTGAGATCAGCCTGGCCAACATGGTGAAACCCTGTCTCTACTAAACATACAAAAATGAACTGGGCGTAGTGGAGGGTGGCTGTAATCCCAGCTACTCAGGAGAGTGAGGCAGGAGAATTTCCTAGATCCAGAAGATGGAGGTTGTAGTGAGCCAAGATTGCACCACTGCATTCCAGCCTGGGTGACAGAGAAAGACTCTGTCTCAAAACAAACGAACAAACAAACAAACAAATAAAAATCCCTTTTCAACTATAGGCAATATCTGGCATGATTTGGAGGATAATTTTTGCCTCACCTGATCACCAGTAGCCTCATTAGACCTGGGTGACAGGGTCCTGCATTTTTCAAAACATGATATAAGTTAATTGAATTAAAGTAGATGGTTCCTGATATCACTGGGGATCCAGTGCTCACGGTGAGCACAGTGACCTAACAGTAAACATCTATTTTGGAGACCAAAACTGTGCACGCCCCAGGGGAAAATGCTTCTCCATGTTTTGCCCTGTGGGTCCTCTGGAAGCCGTGTGAGTTGTTCTGCTGCCAAGTCAGAGAATGAACATGCTCATCTTTCCTCTCAAAGAGTATAAGTACAATATTCTTGAATAACAAAGTGGGTTTTTTCCTCTGGCTAGTGCCAAGTGTTCATCTTCTTGTGTCTCTAGATGTTCCAATTTGTGGTTCCACAGATACTCAAGAATTCATGAGATATTTCAGCAGTTGCACATGAGAGGCTGAGGCACATTTTGACGCACTAACAATTCATAGTACTGTTAAATTTGTATAAATATATGCCTAGATATAATATGTATGAGAGGCAATGCTAACTCTATATGGGCAACTAGGGTAACTTTTAATACTAGTTTAAATAGCATCTTAAATTTTATCTTAAAAATATGTTCATTATGTTATTGATATTTTACAGTATTTTAAAATTTTAGCTTTATTTAAAGATATTTGGTATAAATTGATTATAATTCTATTTTGTCTTTTAGTTTTAATAGACATTCTGAATATTTCAAAGGAAAAATAACTGAAAAGATACAAAAATGATGTTTTTAATTTTTATGTCTATTTAATTTACATTTCAATAAAATATATTCAAACTCTAAACACTTTAATGCAATTAACTTAATTTTTAATTACTTAGAAAATTACTTGCAAACTAGAATACTCATTATGTGAAAACATTAATTATGACTGCACAATTAGCAAATTTTCTGAAATATAGACAAGAAAAATAGATTTCATGAAAAAATAATTATGAGTCCTTTGTCATCTCTAGTTTATTACTAATCTAAATATTGCTAGTTCTGTCACAGAATACACAGGCTTGCACAATAATAGAGTTCAGTTACTCTGGTATTTTGCTGATTTTCAGTCATATATCTATAATAGCTATGTATCTATTTTGTTTATAGAAAGAAATACATATATCCAGATAGAATGATAAAACATGTTCTATTTAATGGGGTTTTATCATAATTTATGACTTCTAACTATTATAAGTTTTAAGTGGTATGGAGGCCTCGGTTTGGACTCTTGCCTTGGTTACCCATGACTTGTTGGTGCGGGCCACCTGATGGTCATTACCTGAGCCAAGTAGTAGTAACAGTAAGAGGAAGGTTTTCTTAAGAGAGGCAAAGTTGAGGACAGTTTAAATGGCAGCAAACACATGTACATTGGTGTGATGGTCAATACTGAGTGTCAACTTGAATGGGTTGAAGGATACAAAGTATTAATTCTGGGTGTGTCTGTGAGGGTGTTGTCTAAAAAGAATTTGAGTCAGTGGGCTGGGAAAGGCAGACCCACTCTTAATCTGGGTGGGCACCAGCTAAATGTGAAGAAGTTAGACTGGCCTAGCCTCCCAGCCAACATCTTTCTCCCATGCTGGATGCTTCCTGCCCTCAAACATCAGACTCCAAGTTCTTCAGTTTTGGGACTTGGCCTGGCTCTCCTTGCTCCTCAGCTTGCAGATGGCTTATTGTGGGACCTTGTGATAGTGTGAGTTAATACTTAATAAATCCCCATATATATATATATATATATATATATATATATATATGTATGTATGTAATAGGGTATGTATATATATTATATATAAAATATATTTTATATATATATATATATATATATATATATATATATATATATATATTTATATTCTATTAGTTCTGTCCCTCTAGAAAACTCTGGATATTACAAATGGCAAGCAGCATTTTTTAAAAAAGGACTATTTGAAGACTTGAATTGTGATAGGATAAATCTGAGAGGTGCACCTGGAAAGGTTATTGGGTTGCAGCTTGTGAAGCATTCTGATTCTGCTTTCAGGGTTTTGCTTGAAGGCAGACAGGACAGTCACCCCATGAAAGGTTTTAGTCAATAGAGCAACATGGGCAACTTAACTGCTTCAGAAAAATCTCTTGGACCAAATCAGGAAGCTTACTTGGAGGGGATTATGGCTGGATAGATGGAGAGTAGGTAGGAAATTATTGTAATAATTTAGGATAGAGGGGATGAGTATCTCAACTGAAGTAAGCAACTAAGCAGAGGCAATGGAACAGAGGGTCACTGGATTTAAGTGGCATTTCTATGCAGCTTAGAAATATGTGAATGAGCAGTTCAGACCTCAGTGCTTCTAGACTACAGCAGTAGGGATATTAATATTCCACTTACTTTTGAAAATTTAACTTGGTTTTGGGCTTTTTCATACTGCATAGAATTCAAGAATCTCATTGCGGTGGATAGTGGATGGGTGATTGAGGTGACCTTCTCTAGGGCAAAACATAAATCTGAGACAAATTATCTCTCCCCTCCAGGAAGGGAAGACCCTGCAACTGTGTTTCTGCAGACTGACATCCCAGCCCTCAAAAGAAGTGGGAACTGGGTATTTTGGTTTCATAAATAGAAGTACTTTTTCTTCAAGTGATGTGGGCTTTAGTTTTAACTGCTGTTGAGAGGCTTCATTTCAGGTTTTTTGTTTTGTTTCACCAGGAATGCAACTGTATGCAGAGTTGGATTAATACATGTTCACTGCAGCAACAGAGACCACACACCCTGGGGAACTGTGGGCCATCCCAAGAAGTGTTTTAATGTTTGTTTTGTTTTGTTTTGTTTTGTTTTTTTACATGATCTGAGATTGTGCAAGGTGCTTTTTGGGAGAATATGATCTGGATATGGCATTGTCAGAAAGCAAGGGTAATCTATGATTGGGTAATTGGGTATCTTAATGAATTTTATCTAGAAAAAATGGAAAGAGGTTAAATGTTTAATTGATAAAGAAGAGGGAGTCACACAAGTTCCTTAAGAGCGGGGGGTGGGGAGGGGTGGCCAGGTGCGGTGGCTCACACCTCTAATCCCAGCACTTTGGGTGGGTGAGGCAGGCAGATCACCTGAGGTCAGGAGTTTGAGACAAGCCTTGCCAACATGGTGAAGCTCCGTTGCTACTAAAAATACAAAAAATTAGCCAGGCATGGTGGTGCATGCCTGTAATCTCAGCTACTGGGGAGGATGAGGCATGAGAATCACTTGAACCCAGGAGGCAGAGGTCGCAGTGAGTCAAGATCATGCCCCTGCACTCCAGCCTGGGCGACAGAGAGAGACTCTGTCTCAAACAAACAAACCAAAACAAAGAGAGGGAGATGCCTGACCATTTCTTGTGGTTTGCACAAAAAATGTCTTTGTGTTCCAACATGGTCACCTACTGGCCTTGGTTTCATCTTGCTTTATCATCTTGTCTGAAGATGATGGTCTGTTAGATTGATTATGTTTAGCAAGGAAACCCTGAGGGACGCTGATGAGCACCACCCCAGATGATGGCCATCACGAGCTGCTTTTTCTCCTGTCCCCTTTATGAGACCTGGAAAGGGAATTAAGCGCTTAATATTGAATGATGATAGGGGAGAGGATGGGTGGCCTAAAGTGAGAAGGAGTGATGGGAATCTTGCACTCCAGGTAGAAGAGTAGTCCACACTTGAGGCTCCTACCCAAGCAGCTGCAGGGGCCTTGCTCAAGTTCCCAGTAACTTCTAAGTCAGTCCTCACAAGTAACTCACCCCGCTGTCACCTAACTAGCATTACACTGCGATGGCAGCTAGCTTTGCAAGGGGAGGGCAAATGGCTACCCAATGCCATCAGCCTTTGTTTCACCTCAGACTCTGAAGCCAGACTCCATGGCTTTGAATCTTCTCTCAACCACTCAGTTCCTAGCTTTGCCCATCTATGCTGTTTCCTCTCCAAAAATTTATACCTTGTGAGATTATTGTATGATTAAGGGAATCCATACATGGAAATTTCCTGATGCAGTGCCTAGAGCACTGCTGTCTGTGTCAGCTACAATTGCAATTATTATCTTCTCCTATAGAGCACCCCAAATCTCCCAACCACACACACGCCTTTCCAGAATCCCTTGTACTTCTGCAGGATGGGAGGAGGGACCCCTCCCAAACTTAAACTTAATGGTTAGACAAAACAAGTTAGAGCCCTAGGGCAGATTACGGTGAGTGGGCAGTTCTGTTACATGGTAGTTGTGGAGCAAGGACAGCATGGAGTCTGAATCTGGGTGAAGCATCTGAGTTGGACCTTCCAATCCCCCAGGCCCTGCCTGTGGTTACCTATAAGGCAAGGGCCATGGGGACATGTGCAGAAAAACTGCTGAGCACTGCGGGTCAGAAATGCCATTTTTCCAGGCTTCTTTCTCTCCAGTGCACACTTTCACACACAATAGATCCCAAATAATGCCGATAAAACTACCACAATTTTTCCATTTCAAGAAGGGTCAGCTTCTAATGACAGGGAGGGGCTGTGAGCAACGAGCATTAATGCTGTAAATCACAAGAATGGGCTCCACATGCAGCAGTTCTCTTCCTTATGAGCTTTTAATGTCTTCTTTCGTCACTGTGGAATATCTTATTTACTCTCTGCCAGAGCATTGGCTTCAGCCCTTCTACTAGCCATAAAAGTAATAGCCAATGTTTGCACAAAATGATAAATCAGACAAGGCAAATATTATACATGTGGAGTACAAATCCACCTGAACTCCTTTTGATCTCTTATCACAAGGTTATTTGGATGTGTCAGAGTAAGAAGATTTAGTTCTGTTTCTTATCAATGCAAATCTTTCAAGCAAGTAGAAGAAATAGGTAAATACAAAGTTTGATTTGAAGGACAAAGGGACAGGTCTGTCCAAATCCGCATCCTCCATGAAAACTATCTCCTGAATTGGTCTATTGCTTAATATCAAATACTAGTCTTTGCAGGTATTTGCATTTTAAGGCATGGCAAGAGTTTAAGTTGCAGGCATAAACCTCAAGTTGTATAATTCAACATCAGTTAGTCTACAGAGGAAATATTTGGGTCAGTATGGCAGGTCAAAATCCAAGGACATTGGACTATAATTTGTTACTCATGTGGAAATAGGTAAAGGACCGCTTGGCAATTCCTTTTAGACCTTTTAGACTATGGCCACTGTATTCTGCTTTTGCTTTTTTGCCTGGTTATGGTTCTACATTACAAGCAAAAAGTTGCTAATGTGGAAGATGATGAAAATAATGTGATTAGCTGCTTAATAAACGTGCAGCAATTGTAACATCCCACTTCCTAAATGCCCATGTTAGCGCGTAGCGTTAAATTGCCAATTAGGTAAAATATCTAGCAACCTGAAGGTGACTATTCTAGGATTGTGTTCTAAGCACCTCGGGAAAAGAAACCATAGACCAAGGTAAACTGTTCAACCAGTCAGACCTGTTCAACCACCATGGAAACAAGAGAAAGAAACAAGGCCTGGCCTAGAAGGATGGAGTCCAGGTGACTTGACTCAAGGTCAGTCATGAAACTTGTTCTACTTTGTCATGAACTCTGAAATATACCTTAAATACTTCATCTTAGATAGTGAAAGCTTCTGAATGTGCTAGTAAAGTACAGCTTTAACTCCACATGCAATTGCTTGTTTTACTCAAGAATGCATGATCCAGGGGAGGTCAGATGGCATTACATTGGAACATGACACATTTAGGAGGTAGCTATTATATGTATTTTTCGTAGGTAAACTTTCATCAACCCACACTGTGTTGATTTGTATACTGGATGTCACAAATGTTTTTTATTGGTAAGAAATATTGCTCTTTTGACTAGTATGAGGACTGTTAGAAATGGGATCTCATTGGTAAAATTTAAGGTTTCCTTTTTTTGGTTATTTTTATTTTTTTTTTATCATACTGTAAGTTCTGTGACACATGTGCAAAATGTGCAGGTTTGTTATATAGGTATACATGTGCCATAGTGATTTGCTGCACCCATCAACCCATCATTTACAATAAATACATTAGGTATTTCTATTAATGCTATCCTTCCCCTTGGCTCCCACCCTCTGACAGGCCACAGTGTGTGATGTTTTCCTTTCTGTTCCGTATGTGCTCATTGTTCAACTCCCACTTATGAGTGAGAATATGCAGTGTTTGGTTTTCTGTTCCTGTGTCAGTTTGCTGAGAATGATGGTTTCCAATTTTATCCATGTCCCTGCAAAGGACATGAACTCATTTTTTATGGCTGCATAGTATTCCATGATGTATATGTGCCACATTTTCTTTATCCAGTCTATCATTGATGGGCATTTGGGTTGCTTCCAAGTCTTTGCTATTGTGAATAGTGCTGCAATAAACATACACGTGCATGTGTCTTTATAGTAGAATGATTTTTAATCTTTTGGGTATATACTCAGTAATGGGATTGCTGGGTCAAATGGTATTTCTGGTTCTAGATCCTTGAAGAACTGCCACACTGTCTTCCACAATGATTGAACTAATTTACACTCCCACCAACAGTGTAAATGTGTTCCTATTTCTCCACATCCTCTTCAGCATCTGCTGTCTCCTGAATTTTTAATGATTGCCATTCTAACTGGCATGAGATGGTATCTCATTGTGGTTTTGATTTACATTTCTCTAATGACCAGTGATGATGAACTTTTTGTTGTTGTTGTTGGCTGCATAAATGTCTTCTTTTATAAAACATCTGTTCATGTTCTTTGCCACTTTTTGATGGGTTGTTTGTTTTTTTTTCTTGTAAATTTGTTTAAGTTCCTCATAGATCCTGGGTATTAGACCTTTGTCAGACGGTTAGATTGCAAACATTTTCTCCCATTCTGTATGTTGCCTGTTCACTCTGAAGATAGTTTCTTTTGCTGTGCAGAAGCTCTTTGTTTAGTTCGATCCCATTTGTCAATTTTGGCTCTTGTTTCCATGGCTTTTGGTGTTTTAGCCATGAAGTCTTTGCCCATGCCTATGTCCTGAATGGTGTTGTCTAGGTTTTCGTCTAGGGTTTTTATGGTTTTAGGTCTTACATTTAAGTCTTTAATCCATCTTGAGTTAATTTTTGTATAAGTTGTAAGGAAGGGGTCAAGTTTCAGCTTTCTGCATATGGCTAGCCAGTTTTCCTAACACCATTTATTAAATAGAGAATCCTTTCCCCATTGCTTGTTTTTGTCAGGTTTGTCAAAGATCATATGATTGTAGATGTGTGGTGGTATTTTTGAGGCCCCTGTTCTGTTCCATTGGTCTATATATCTGTTTTGGTACCACTACAAAGCTATTTTGGTTACCGTAGTCTTGTAGAATAATTTGAAGTCAGGTAGTGTGATGCCTCCAGCTTTGTTCTTTTTGTTTAGGATTTTCTTGGCTATACAGGCTCTTTTTTGTTCCATATAAGAGTTAAAGTAGTTAAATATAAAATAGTCTGTATAAAATTTAAAGTAGTTTTTTCTAATTCCTTAAGAAAGTCAATGGTAACTTGATGGAAATAGCATTGAATCTATAAATTACTTTGAGTAGTATGGCCATTTTCACAATATTGATTCTTTGTATCCATGAGCATGGAAAGTTTTTCCATTTGTTTATGTCCTCTCTTATTTCCTTGAGCAGTAGTTTGTAGTTCTCCTTGAAGAGGTCCTTCACATTTCTCATAAGTTGTATTCCTAGGTATTTTGTTTTCTTTGTAGCAATTGTGAATGGAAGTTCACTCATGATTTGGTTCTCTATTATTGGTGTCTAGGAATGCTTGTGATTTTTGCACATTGATTTTATATCCTGAGACTTGCTTGAAGCTGCTTATCAGCTTAAGGAGTTTTGGGGCTGAGATAATGGAGTTTACTAAAGATACAGTCATGTCATCTGCAAACAGAGATAATTTGACTTCCTCTCTTCCTATTTGAGTATGCTTTATTTCTTTATCTTGCCTGATTGCCCTGGCCAGAACTTCCAATACTATGTTGAATAAGAGTGGTGAGAAAAGGCATTCTTGTCTTGTGCCAGTTTTCAAAGAGAATGCTTCCAGCTTTTGCCTATTCAGTATGATATTGGCTGTGGATTTGTCATAAACAGTGCTTATTATTTTGAGATACGTTCCATTAATACTAGTTTATTGATTGTTTTTAGCTTGAAGGAGGTTGAATATTATCAAAGGCCTTTTCTGTTATTGAGTATTTTCAGCTTGAAGGGGGTTGAATATTATCAAAGTCCTTTTCTGTATCTATTGAGATAATCATGGGCTTTTTGGTCATTGGTTCTGTTTATGTGATGAATTATGTTTGTTGGTTTGTGTATGTTGAACCAGCCTTGCATCCCAGCAGTGAAGCTGACTTGATTACGGTGGATAAGCTTTTAACGTGCTGCTGGATTTGGTTTGCCAGTATTTTATTGAAGATTTTCGCACTGATTCATTCATCAGAGATCTTAGCTTAAAATTTTTTCTTTTTGTTGTGTCTCACTAGGTTTTGGTATCAGGATAATGCTGGCCGCATAAAATAAGTTAGGGAGAAGTTTCTCTTTTTCTATTGTTTGGAGTAGTTTCAAAAGAAATGATGCCAGCTCTTCTTTCTACCTCTGGTAGAATTCGGCTGTGAATCTTCCTGGTTCTGGGCTTTTTTTGTTTCTTTGTTTGGTAGGCTATTAATTATTGCCTCAATTTCAGAACTTTTTATTGGTCTATTCGGTGATTTGACTTATTCCTGGTTTAGTTTTGGAAGGGTGTATGTGTCCAGGAATTTATTTATTTCTTCTAGATTTTCTAGTTTATTTGCATAGAGGTGTTTATAGTATTCCCTGATGGTAGTTTGTATTTCTGTGGGATCAGTGACGATATCCCCTTTGTCATTTTTTATTGTGTCTATTTGATTCTTTTCTGTTTTCGTATTAGTCTGGCTAGCAGTCTACCTATTTTACTAATCTTTTCAAAAAAGTAGCTCCTGGTTTCACTGATTTTTTTGAAAGATTTTTCATGTCTCTATCTCCTTCAGTTCTTCTCTGATCCTAGTTCTTTCTTGTATTCTGCTAGCTTTTGAATTTGTTTCCTTTTGCCTTTCTAGTTCCTTTGATTCTGGTGTTAGGGTATCAATTTTAGAGCTTTTCTGTTTTATCCTGTGGGCATGTCATGCTATAAATTTTCTTCTAAACTTTACTTTAGCTGTATCCCAGAGATTCTGGTATATTGTTTTTGTTCTCATTGGTTTCAAAATACTTATTTATTTCTCCCTTAATTTTGTTATTTACCCAGTAGTCATTTAGGAGCAGGTTGTTTAGTTTCCATGTAGTTCTGTCGTTTTGAGTGAGTTTCTTAATCCCGAGTTCTAATCTGATTGCACTGTGGTCTGAGAGACTGTTTGTTATGATTTCCATTCTTTTGCATTTGCTGAGGGTTGTTTCACTTCCAATTATGCAGTCAAGTTTAGAATAAGTGTGATGTGATGCTGAGAAGAATGTATATTCTGTTTATTTGGGGTGGAGAGTTCTGTAGATGACTATTAGGTCTGCTTGTCCAGAGCTGAGTTCAAGTCCTGAATATCCTTTTTAATTTTCTGTCTTGTTGATCTGTCTAATATTGAGAGTGGGGTGTTAAAGCCTACCATTATTATTGTGTAGGAGTCTAAGTCTCTTTGTAGGTCTCTAAGAACTTGCTTATGAACCTAGGAGCTCCTGTATTGGATACATATATATTTAGGATAGTTAGCTCTTTTTGTTGCATTGATCCCCTTACCATTATGTAATACCTTTCTTTGTCTTTTTGATCTTTGTTGGTTTAAAGTCTGTTTTATCAGAGACTAGGATTGCAACCCCTGCTTCTTTTTGCTTTCTATTTGCTTGGTAAATCTTTCTCCTTCCCTATTTTGAACTTACGTGTGTCTTTGCACGTGAGATGGGTCTCCTGAATACAGCACACCAATGGGTCTTGACTCTTTATCTGATTTGTCAGTCTGTGTCTTTTAATTGTAGTATTTAGCCCATTTACATTTAAGGTTAATATTGTTGTGTGTGAATTCGATCCTGTAATTATGATGCTAGCTGGTTATTTTGCTCATTAGTTGATGCAGTTTCTTCATAACGTTGATGGTGCTTATACTTTGTTGTGTTTTTGCTGTGGTACCAATTTTTCTTTTCCATATTTAGTGCTTCCTTCAGGAGCTCTTGTAGGGCAAACCTGGTGGTGAGAAAAACTCTCAGCATTTGCTTGTCTGTAAATAATTTTATTTCTTCTTCACTTACGCAGCTTAGTTTGGCTGTATATGAAATTCTGGGTTGAAAATTCTTTTAAGAATGAAAAGAAAAGAATCAAAATTGGCCCCCACTTTCTTCCTGCTTGTAGGGTTTCTGTACAGAAATCCACTGTTAGTCTGATGGACTTCACTTTGTGGTAACCCAACCTTTTTCTCTGGCTGCCCTTAACATTTTTTACTTTATTTCAACCTTGGTGAATCTGACAATTATGTGTCTTGGGGTTGTTCTTCTCAAGGAGTATCTTTGTGGGGTTCTCTTGATTTCCTGAATTTGAATGTTGGCTTGTCTTGCTAGGTTGAAGAAGTTCTCCTGGATAATATCCTGAATTTTGTTTTCCAACTTGGTTCCATTCTTCCCATCACTTTCAGTTACACCAATCAAATATAGGTTTGGTCTTTTTACATAGTCCCATATTTCTTGGAGGCTTTGTTCATTCCTTTTCATTCTTTATTCTGTATTCTTGTCTTCACACTTTATTTCATTAAGTTTGAAGACAAGAATGATCTTCAACCTCTGATATCCTTTCTTCTGCTTGATCAATTCAGCTGTTGGTACTTGTGTATGCTTCACAAAGTTCTCATGCTGTATTTTTCAGCTCCATCAAGCCATTTATGTTCTTCTCTAAACTGATTATTCTAATTATCAATTTCTCTAACCTTTTTTTCAAGGTTCTTAGCTTCCTTTTGTTGGATTAGAACATGCTCCTTTAGCTCAGAGGAGTTTGTTATTAGCTGCCTTCTGAAGCTTACTTCTGTCAATTTGTCAAACTGATTCTCCATCCAGTTTTGCTCCTCTGCTGGTGAGGAGTTGTGATCCTTTGGGGGTGAAGAGGTATCCTGGTTTTTGGAATTTTCAGCCTTTTTGTGCAGATTTTTTCTCATCTTCATGGATTTGTCTGTTTGGTCTTTGACGTTGGTGACATTCAGATGGGATTTCCATGTGGATGTCCTTTCTGTTGACGTTGATGCTATTCTTTCTGTTAGTTTGTCCTCTTTCTAACCATCAGGCCCATCTGCTGCAGGTCTGCTGGGGTGTGCTGGAGGTCCACTCCAGACTCTGTTTGCCTGAGTATCACCAGTGGAGGCTGCAGAACAGCAAAAATTGCTGCCTGTTAAACCCTCTGGAAACTCATCCCAGAGGTGCACTCCTCAGATGCCAGCCAGAGCTCTCCTGTATGAGGTGTCTGTCAGCCTCTACTGGGAGGTGTCTCCCAGTCAGGATACATGGGAGTCAGGGATCTACTTGAGGAGGCAGTCTGTCCCTTAGCAGAGCTTGAGTGTTGTGCTGGAAGATCCATTTGCTCTATTTAGAGCTGGCAGGCCTAAACATTTAAGTCTGCTGAAGCTGTACCCACAGCTGCCCCTTCCCACAGGTGCTCTGTCCCAGGAAGATGGGAGTTTTATCTATAAGCCTCTGACTGGGGCTGCTGCCTTTCTTTCAGAGATGTTCTGCCTAGAGAAGAGGAATCTAAGGAGGCAGTCTGATTACAGTGGCTTTGGGGTGCTGAGGTGGGCTCTGCCCAATCCAAACTTCCCATTGGCTATGCATACACTGTGAGAGGAAAACCACATACTCAAGCCTCAGTAATGGCAGACACCCTCCCCACACCAAACTTGAGTGCCCCAGACCAACTTCAGACTGCTGTGTTGGCAATGAGAATTTCAAGCCAGTGAATCTTAGCTTGCTAGGCTCCGTGGGGGTGGGATCCAGTGAGCAAGACCACTTGGCTCCCTAGCTTCAGCCCCCTCTCCAGGGAAGTGAATGGTTCTGTCTCATTGGTGTTCCAAGTGTCACTGGAAAACAACAACAAAAACTCCTGCAGCTACCTTGGTGTCTGTGCAAACAGCTGCCCCCTTTTGTGCATGAAACCCAGGCCTCTGTAGGTGTAGGCACCAGAGGGAATCTCCTGCTTTGTGGGTTGTGAAGACAGTAGAAAAAGTTTAGTATCTGGGCTGAATGGCTCCATCCCTCAGGGCACAGTCCCTTGTGGCTTCCCTTGACTAGGGGAGGGAGTTCCCTAACCCCTTGGACTTTCTGGGTGAGGTGACACCCTACCCTGCTTCTGCTTGCCCTCCATGGGCCGCACCCAGTGTCTAACCATTCCCAGTGAGATGAGCCATTGACCTCAGTTGGAAATGCAGAAATCACCTTCCTTCTGCATTAGTCTCACTGGGAGCTGCAGATTGGAGCTGTTCCTATTCAGTCATCTTCCTCAGGAATCGAAATCAAGGTTTTCAAGATACATCAATGAGCTAAAATATTTTAAAGACACCTTCCCCATTCTGCATCCTTCACATCTTGCAATGATCAGAGTATAAAAGACCAGCAAGGCCTGTACACTGCACATTCAGGCATGGAACCTGAGATCCCTAAATGGTCCTTCATCCAGCAATTAGCTAGAAAGAATTTCTGGTTATCTGATGCTGACTTCAGAGTCAGAATACTATCTCTGGAATGTTGTTGTGATGGGTTCAAGAGAATAGTTAATGCAAATTAAGTGAGAATACTTAAAAGGACTGAGAGCTGGAACTTCATTACACTTACAGAACACTTTATGCAAATCATTTTTGCCTGCTGGCTTAATGTTATTTAATAAATGTCTTGCATGGGGGTTCAGCATTTATAACATACCATCTTTAAAACCTGGTAGTTATAACCTGGTAGTGGGACTGTAGCTGAGCAGCCACTCCTTATCTACTGCAATCATTTTTGATAGATACTGTTTTCTACCAAACCAACAAAACACACAGAGTTATACATGACCATCTTTTCACCTTTTCAGGATATAATTTGAAATCATTTTCTGGAAGAATAATTATATTATGTAATATGTAAATACCTTTCCAAATATAAGTTGTATGCGAACATTTTTCTAGGGATATGGGGGCAGGCAAGGGATACCAGAGTGTGGTAAAAAAAAAAAAAAAAAAAAAAAGAAAAAGCTTTGAAGTTTTGAAATGAGGTTGGCATTGAAAGAAAGCATTAGAGGGAGTTAGAGAAACAGATGTTTTCCTGGGTTCTGCCACCAGTTATTTGTGATTGGGTCTTCCTCTTGGGCTTCATTATTCTCACCTATAAAATAAAGATGAGTAGCAAAACTTCAAAGATTCCTTCTGGTTCTCAAGTTCAACAGCTCATTTGTTGGGTCTCCAGAGTACAGTAGTAAATAATTTTCCCCACTTGTTTGACAAGTCACCAGGAAAGACATTTCATCTCAATAGACTAACCCCCCTGTCTGAAATTCAGCTAACTGGAAATGCACTTAGAGGGGCAATTCTCCTTTTCAATACAGCATTATTGGGGGAGAGTGGAATTTTTATTTTTATTTTTGTTTTTGTTTTTGCCTCCATGTCTCAGTGAGTACACAGATTTTTAAAATTTAGTTTTTAATTGACAAATGATAATTGTATAAATTTTTGAGATGCAATGTGATATTTTGATATGTGATGTTTGTATACATTGTGGAATGGCTAAATCAAGCTAATTAACATATCTATCACCTCACATAGTTATCAATATTTTTGTGGCAAAAATATGTAAATTATAATTTTTTAGACATTTTGAAATACATAACACATTATTATTCAGTTTCTGGTTCCAACCTGGTGGCATACAAACAAAGCCGGCTTCACTTTTCTCCACAGAAAATATGAAACAAATATACAGAACTGTGATATCCCAGAACTCAAATATGAAAATGAAACAACTACCAGGGCCACAGAGATGTAAAAAAAATAAATAAATAAACTCTGAGTAGACAGCAAAAGAATCAGACTTCAATATCTGCAACACCCCTCCCCACAATCTGTTTGGCACTAAACATGTGGAAAATCTCTTCCTGACTCATAGGTTTCTGCACTGGAAAAAGTGAGATCAAGGTGGACAGTTGGCTTCCCCATCATCTTGAGTTCCCTGGCAGGAGACCTGTCCCTGCTTTAATCCAAAGGAAACATCACTAGTGGCTGAGGGGAGAAATATTTTTGATGACAACCAAAAACAATGATGGGAGGTAGGACTACCAACCCAGCCCTGGACACTCCGTTTTGCAACTTAGCCAAAGAAAATACCAAATCAGAGTTAAAAAAATTAAAAATAAAAGTAAAAATTGGAGGAGGGATGGAGTTAAAGTGTAGGGGATATGGGCTTAAAGTATAAGGGTTCTTTTTAGTTTTTCTTTATTTGCTTGTTTCTATTCTTTTTTGTGTGATCTAAAATAAGTTGTCATCTCTTTAAAATTACTTTTTATATCTATAAGATTTTTTTGTAATCCTCATGTTAACCTCAATGCAAAAATCTATAATAGATATGCTGAAAATAAGAAGCAACAAATTAAAACATACTACCAGAGAAAGTCACTTAACGTAAATGAAGACAGTAAGAAAGGAATAAAAGAGTTATAAAATGACCAGAAAACAAGCAACAAAATGATAGGATTCAATTCTTATTTATAAATAATAACATTAAACATAAATGGACTGAATTCTCCAATTAAAATACACAGAGTGGTTGAATAGAAAAAGAAACAAGACCTAACTATATGCTGCCTACAAGAAACCCACTTTGCCTATAAAGACATACAGAGATTGAAAGTGAAGGAGTAGAAAAATATATTCTACATAAGTGAAAACAAAAAAAGATCAGGAGATACTTATATCAGATAAAGTACAAGACAAAGATTTAAGAAGGTCACGATATAATGATAAAGGAGTCAGTTCAGCAAGATGATATAATATTTATAAATATCTATGTACCCAACACTAGAGTACATAAGTATATAAAGCAGACATTAACAGATCCAAAAGGAGAGAAAGACTGCAATGCAATAACAGCAGGGGACTTTAGCATTCTACTCTCAGTGATGAACAGATAATCCACATAGAAAATAAACAAAGAAACATCCCTAACAGGCCTAACTGACATTTAAAGAACCTTTCACCCAGATGCTGCAGAATATACTTTCTTTTTATCAGCACATGGAACAATTCTTCAGAATACACTATATTTTAGCCTGCAAAACAAGTCTGAGCAAATTGTTAAATGTAGAAATCATAGCAAGTATCTTTTCTGATCACAATCTAATAAAACTGAAAATCAATAACAAGAGAAACCTCAGAAACTTCACAATTACATGGAAATTAAACATTGCAGTCCTGAGTGACCAATGGGTCTATGAAGAAATTAAGAAGAAAAATTAAAAATGTCTTGAAACAAATTAAGAGGGAAATACATCATACCAAAGTCTATGGGATACAGCAAAGGCAGTACTAAGGGTGATGTTTATAGCAATAAATGCCTATATTAAAAAAGTAGAAATACATCAAATAAAAAACCTAATGATGTACATCAAGGAATTAGAAAAGCAAGAATGAATCAAACCTTAAATTAGTAGAAGAAAAAAATCATAAAAGTAATAGCAGAAATAAATGAAATTGAGACCAAAAAGACCCAATACAGATCAATGAAACAAAAAGTTGCTTTTATGAAAGGATAAACAAAACCAACAAACCTTTAGCTAGACTAAGAAAAAAAGAGAAGATCCAAATAAATAAAACCAGAAAAAAAGGAGACATAATAGAAATCCATAACTGAGACCACAAAAATAAAAAGAATCATTAGAGACTATTAGGAAAAACTATACACTAACAAACTGAAAAATCTAGAAGAAATGTAAAAATTCTTCGGCACATAAAACATACCAAGGTTGAACTATGAAGAAATAGAAAGCATCAACAAATCAATAATGAGTAATGAGATCAAAGCTATGATTAAAAAGTCTCCCATCAAAGAAAAACCTGGGATCCGATGACTTCACTTCACATTTCAAAAAGAAATAATCACAATTCAACTCAAACCCCTTCAAATTGAAGAGAATGGAATACTTCCAAACTTAGTCTGTGAGTCCAGCATTACCTTAATACAAAAACCAGGCAAGAACACAACAAAAAACAGAAACTACAGGCAGATATCACCAATGAATATAGATGTAAAAACAATCGGCAAAATACTAGCACATTGAATTTGACAACACATTTAAAAGATCATTTTTTATCCCGAGGTGCAAGGATGCTTCAACATATGCAAATCAATTAACATGATACATCACATTTATAAAACTAAGAACAAAAAACCTATGATCATTTCAACAGATACTGAAAAAACATTTTATTAAATTCAGCATCTCTTTATGAAAAAAACCCTCAACAAACTCGGTATAGAAGAAGCATATCTCAAAATAATAAAAGCCTATATATTCATTCTGGAACCTGGATGAGAAAAATTATAATAACAACAATAATAATAAAGGCCTATATGACAAACCCATAGCCAAAATAATGCTAAATGAAGAGCAACTGAAAGCCTTATCTCTAAAACCTGGAAAAAGACAAAGATGTTTGCATAATTCCTCTGGCCAGGTGTCCTGGCCAGAGGAATTATGCAAGAGAAAGAAATAAAGGCCATCCAAATTGAAAAATAAGTCAAATTAGCCTTGTTTGCAGATGACATGATTTTATACCTAAACAAACCTAAAGATGCCACCCCAAAATCATTAGAACTAATAAACAAAATAAGTAAAGTTGCACAATACAAAATCAATGTGCAAAAATTGGTAGCGTTTAAATACACCAACAGAAAACCTGAAAAAAAATCAAGAAAGCAATCCCATTAACGATAGTTACAAAGAATATAAAGTACTTAGGAATCAGTGTAATCAAAGATGTGAAAGATCTGTATAAGGAAAAGTATAAAAGTGTAAAACACTGATGAAAGAAATTGAAGAGGACATAAAAACATGGAAAGATATTTTATACTTATAAATTAGAAGAGTTAATATTGATAAATTACAATACTGTACTACCCAAAGCAATCTAAAGAGTCAATGCAATGTCTATCAAAATACTAGTTCCATTCTTCAGAGAAATATTATAAAATCCTAAAATTTATATGGAAATACAAAAGCCTCCAAAGCTAGAGGCACCACACAGCATGCCTTCAAAATATACTACAAAGCAATAGTAACCAAATCAGTATGGTATTGGTATAAAAACCGACACACAGATCAGTGGAATAGAACAGAGAACCTAGATATAAATCCATGCATTTTTAGCCAACCCATTTTTGACAAAAGTACCAAGAATGTATAATAGGGAAAGGACAGTCTCTTCAATAAATTGTGCTGGACAAACTAGATAACCATATGGAGAGAAATGAAACGAGACCCCTCTCACCATATGCACAAAATAAAATCAACATAGATTAAAGACTTAAATCTAAGACCTGAAACTATGAAACTACTAGAAGAAAACATTGGGGAAATGATTTAGGACATTGGCCTGGGCAAAGAATTTTTGTGTATGACCTCAAAAGCACAGGCAACAAAAGTAAAAATAGACAGGTGAGATTATATCAAGCTGAAAAGCTTCTATACAGCAGAGAAAACAATCAGCCAAGTGAAGAGACAACCCCCTAAATGGAAGAAAATATTTGCTAACTATCCATCTGACATTCAAACAATAGAATACACACACACACACACACACACACACATACACCCCAAAAACCCAAACAAAAACCAAATAATTTCACTAAAAACTGGGCAAAATACCTGACTCAATATTTCTCAGAAGACATACAAATGACTAACAAGTATATGAAAAAATATTCAACATATTCAATATTACTAATCATCACATTAGTTAAAATGAATTATTTTTAAATCAAAAAGACAGGGAATCTGGTAAGGATGTGGAGAAAGAGGAACCCTCACTCACTGTCAATGGGAATGTAACCCAACAATCTACTTTATGAGATCCACTTTTTTGGTCCTACATATGACTGAGAACATGCTACATTTGTCTTTCTCTGTCTGTCTTATTTTGCTTAACATAATGTCCTTCAGTTCCTTCCATGTTGCTACAAATGACTGGATTTCATTCTTTATTATGGCTAAATAGTACTCCATTGTATATATGTACCACATTTTCATTATCCATTTTCCATTAATAAGCACTTAGACTGATTCTGTATCTTGGCTGTTGTGAATAGTGCTACAATAAACATGAGAATGCAGGTACCTCTTTGATATGATTTTGTTTCTTTTTGATATTACTTAGAAGGGGAATTATTGGATCATATGGTAGTTCTATTTTTAGTTTTTTTGAGGAACAACCACATTGTTCTCTATGGTAGCTGTGCTAATTTACATTCCCACCATGACTGAGAAGGAACATGTAATGCTTTTCATTTTTAAAATGCTTTTTTAGTTAGATATTGTATGTTCTAGTTTGACTATATAATTTTTTTGTATTTCCGCTTCCATTTTTCCAGCTTTGTTGTATTGTTATTGTTCTATTCAGTGTTTTGCAAATAGCATGTATTCAATAATTTTTAAAGGTTTATTCTCCTTAAAATACTGCCTTCAGAGTTTATTTCTCACTTTCTACCTTAGTTCATGCATTTTTTTCTTCTTTGTAGCATCATGTCAGTTGAAAGATAGGATAGAAGGGTAAACAACAAAAACATCAGGACAAAAACCCATAAGACTATAAGAGCATCTTAAAATTCCTGGAATAAACATGACGAATACTATTCTACTTCAGTAACCCTTTGGTGGTCATATGTGTTAAGATACTCCTGTGGCTCTAATAGCCCATGTTCAAGGTTTATCTTGCTTCTGAAATTCTGAATCAGAAGCTTCAGGAAGGAACTATGCTAACATCAAGTCCTTACATGGAAGGAGTACAGAATCACTGTCACCAAACCAAGGGGCAAGCCTGAGTTCTGAGCTCGTAGCTCCTTCGATGCTTTCATTCAGACATAGAAAATCAGCATTCCAGAGTGAGGGAAGCATAGAGTGATTCCTGATCTTCTACTCAGTTCCAGAATTATAATATAGATGCTGTACTTTTATCTGCTCCACAGGGTCAGAAAGGACCCTTGGAATTATCATTTATTTTTGCAAACTTTCTCACTGGCAACTCAAACTTAAAGTTTAATTGTATTTATATCCATATACCCATACTCTGATCACATTGAATTTTCACAAGAAAATACAATTTTTTTTTTCTGGTTTGATTCTTCTTTTGGGTATTAAGATCTAAAATATTACAGCTACAGAAATGAGACACTAAATCTTTTCAACCACAGGCAATCCTCTATTTTAAAGATATATCCTAAATTGGCATTTATCTCCAGTTCCAGAGTTGGAGAGTGGGTAGCAACATCTTAGTGCCACAGTGCCAGAAATGAATGGCTCCTGGGGTAAGAGACATCAGGAGAAAGAAAGGAAAGAAGTTGGCAGGTTGTTGAAGAATTATGGAGATTAAAATATATACCTACTCTATCTCTGTAGACTCAATAGTTAAATAAACAGTATTGGAAAGGCCCTGTTCTCTCTGAGTATGAGGATCCTTTCTATATATTGCATCTGTCCACTGGGAAATCTGATTTCAACAGGTAAATCAAGAAAGAGACCACTTGACAGCTTTTGAGAATCTCATCCATTCCTTAACTTCACTCCAGAGATATAAATTTATTAACTCCATCAAGACCAAATATTTCCATCAGCATAATAATGTTCAGATCCCATAACGGGGTTATCATACATTTGCGAATTTATTCTAAGGAAATAACTCAAAAGAGAAGATATGATTTTACCTGTTTTTTTGGCTATAAAATTATTTATAATTGCACAACCATTGGGATTGACCTTAGAGTCATGCAAACAGGGATCATGTATAAATTATGATGCTTTCTTGGTGGATCAGTAAAAATTATTATTACTAAAACCATGGAATAGTAAGAAAAGAGATTTATAGCTAAACGTTAGTGAGAAAACAAAAACATAAACTATCATCTATGTTATGATTATAAATTTTAAAGTTGTTTATTTGAATCAGGAAGAGAAAAGAATGCAAAGCAAAACAAAACTGTCAGCAGTTGCTGATGGAAGTTTAGATGATCTTTCTTTGTTTCTATTTTTCCTATTGTGGTTGCCATGTAGTCTAATTTTGAAACAGCTGTTCTACAGAGAAACAATTGGGAATTTCTGGTCTCTGCCAATATTTTCTGTGTGTTTCACAGGACACTAGTTAGGTCTAAAACGTTAAGGCATTCAGCAAAAACAAAACAAAGCAAAACAAAAAAAGAGTTGATCAGATGAATGTTATATACATTTGATGTCAAACTTGTCACTGTAGGGTTCCTTAGAGGAGTGGTACCCAACCTTTATGGCATCAGAGACCAGTTTTGCAGAAGACAATTTTTCCACAGCCCTGTGATGGGGCCCAGGGGGATGGTTTTGGGATGAAATTGTTCCACCTCCGATTTTCAGGCGTGAGAGTCTTATAAGGAGCATTCAACCTAGATCCTTTGCATATGCAGTTCACAATAGGGTTTGTGCTCCTATGAAAATCTAATACCGCTGCTGATCTGATTGGAGGCAGAGCTCAGGAGGTAAAGCTCGCTCGCCCACTCCTCACCTCTTGTTGTGCAGCCTGGTTCCTAACAGGTCATGGAGCAGTACTGGTTCACAGCCCAGGGGTTGGGGACCCCTGTCTTAGAGCCTTCAATATACTAATATAGAATGTTTATCTCCCAGAAGGGAAAGAAATACGCAGCCTCGTAAAGACACATCAGACCACAGAATCACATCTCAGAATCTTCCTCCAACACTACACCTACCCACGCACATATACACACACACGGGCATTCTGTGTGTCCAGTGTTCTGCTGAGCAAACTGTAGGTAATTTCAGGTCCTGACTCATGCAGTCACCTTGCTCTGTCAAAACTAAACAAACACTTTTCCAGTGTCCAGAGTGTAATGGTTGGCTTAGCAATTTCTTTTCATCTTTCAAGGTCTCACTCAAGTGTCGCATCCTCTGTAAAAACCTTCCCAGCCCCAGGCAGAACTAATCCTTACTTTCACTTTTTTCCTATTCCACTTGACCTTTTGTCAAAGCAAACGGTCTTCTTTGACAATTATTTGTGTCTGCTCATCAGCTAACACAACAGTGTTCAGTTCTTGCTGTGAATCAGAATCAACTGGGAACACAACTACAATATAGATGCTGGGTATGACCTTCAGACATCCGGTTACATTCAGTCTAGTGTGGAGACTTTGGCACGTTCTGATTGATGACCATGGAGACAGTATCACTGCCTCCAGGCCAGAAGCAAGTTTTATCTTTGTATTACCAGTGTTTGCCACTAGTAGGCAGGCACAAACTTTTGCTAAAAAATGTGCCATCACTAGGCAGATCACAAGGTCAGGAATCGAGACCAGCCTGGCCAACATGGTGAAGCCCCGTCTCTACTAAAAATACGAAAATTAGCCAGGTGTGGTGGTGTGTGCCTGTAGTTCCAGCTACTCAAGAGGCTCAGGCAGGAGAATCACTTGAACCTGGGAGGTGGAGGTTGCCGTGAGCCGAGATGGCACCACTGCCCTCCAGCCTGGGTGACAGAGCAAGACTTCATCTAAAAAAAAAAAAAAATGTTCCAGAGTAAGAAAAATGTTTGCTTAAAAATTGGTTTTCTAATTATTTAGTGGGAAATAACACATTTCGGTTAAATAAATTCATTAATTTGTTGTTTTGGTCATGGAAAGATAGCTACCAAAGTATCCATGAGATGGGGAGGAAGAAGATAAAAGTTTAGCAATAGGCAGAGGACCATGAGAAGTGAGAAGTCTCATGCAAACCACAACGTCCCAAGGGAAGCTTCTGTTTTGCTTCATTGTTTTACAATGCCTTGCCATTCTTCTCAAACCTTAAGGTCTCAGTACTCTTCCATACTGTCCTGCAGTTCAGCTAGCCAGGGCTTAAGCTGTGCTGACCCTTGAGTTATCATCTAAAAGGAAAATCAATTAGAGCCCAGACAGGGGCTAGGTGAGTGTCATACTTACCTTGGCTGCCAAATCAAAATAAATATTTAATGCAGTATTTAAAAATCAAATTAAGGCAAAAAATTCATCTTCAACATAATATTAACACTTTAAATAAAGTCAGGATCAGTTCCAGTGATGTGCCTAGCCATGCTGGTGCCTGAGGCAAAAAGAAAAACCAGGAATATTGATCCTGCCTTTATGTAAAACTTTGGTATTATGTTCACCATGGGATTTCTGCATTAATTTTGATTGTTTCATGTATTGCATTAAATAGTATTTATCAAACACACCATTTATCTTGATTAGTGGAGTGTTTGCTGTTCTTTTTTATTTTGCTCCTGAGCAGGCACCTCATTGCCTCACCTTAGTCTCAACCTTGATATAGACACTTGGAAACTTCTGTGAAATTGGTCTTCCAACTTTGCAGATAATGTTCTGTTGAGAACGCACACAGCCCGATTAAATTCCAAGGAAGAAAGCTGATGAGCAAATCCCTCTGCGTCAACATCTATAGACACACAATTCCTTACAGATGAATAATCATGATTTTCTGAAAATAAAAGTTTTCAGACTGGATCCCCAGTGGAATAGCCCAGTTGATATAGACTGCATACAACCCCAAGCCAGGGATTGTCTTAAGAGTGCAGAAATTGGAGTAAGGATTTTGAAACATGGAAAGAAACACATCAAGCATCTGTGACGACACTGGCACATCTCTGAGATGGAAAAGCTAGGAGCCTCTATCCTGAGATCTTGGAAATAGAAATTCAAATGGCTCAGTGCCATGAGATTTCTGCCTTAGAGCCCACAAATGTTTGTTAGGATGAAATGTAGTCAGCATTTATGGGTACAAATTTTTACTCTGACCAAATGTAAGGAGAAAAATCATTGACGGATACACATATTAGAATGATTATTGCAAAGGAAAGTATAGAGGAGCTGTCGGATACAGAGAAGAACAAAGGATTTCTGAGACTATTTCATTGTAAAACTCTTTGGAATAAAATGAACTGGAATGGCACAAGAGATTTATAGAAATTCTTGAAGTATTCTTGCCAGGTTAAGTTAAATTAGGATAAAAACATTTGAGAGCAGAATTGGCTGTCCTTAGGAAAAATCTAGAACAGCAGGGTCAGCACTGAAAGTCCAAAGCAGACACAGGAAGTGGAAGTCGCTGCAGGTAAGATTCAACAATGAGACTGTGTCCCCGACACCAAAGCGTGATGCCAATCTTGACGTCCACTCAGGTGCCGTCCACTCTGCTGTAACTGAAGCAAATGGCCATGAACAGAAGAGCCACAGCTCACTTGTCTTTTACTTAGGAACCCGGAGTCTGTTTGGAATAGGACAATGGAAACCAAGCCACCTAGGTTTGGGGAACTTAACATTATACCAGAGCCTGCTAGTGAGGGCTCTGGGCATGGAAAGGGCAATCAGAACTCTGAAGAGGATTGCTGGCTGCACAGAGTGCCCAAAATAGAAGGAGCATTGCCCTACTCTGAATGGGGGTGCTGGCAGGAAAGCTTCCTTTAGAGAAAGAGCCTGCCAGCCTCAGAATGAGGAGTGCTCTTGTCTCGGCACCATGCCACCAAAGGGATGCTGAACACCTATGCTTCCCTCACAGAAACCTGCTAGTAACTCCCACTCTGTGAAATTAGGCTCCCTAAGAAACAAGAAGAAAATAAGAGCTGTAATAGTAGAGAACATGCATAGGGAGTGTGAGACACCCACTTCAGAGTGATCCTTAAATGCACTGCTCACAGTGCACAAAGTGTAAATGATGCAGGTGCATTGTTGTAAAGCATCTTGTCTTGGGGATCAACTTGAATAATTATTCAGGCTTTCTCAGAAAACAATGTGTTTCTGTCTTTCCTGAACCCCTATACATCTCTCGGGGTACAAATTTAAGGGGTAGATGCCCTTGCAGGAGATGCAAAGGTTTTACTGAGAGGGCAGATGTGGTGGCTCACACCTGTAATCCCTGCACTGTTAGAGGCCAAGGCAGTTGGATTACCTGAGGTCAGGAGGTTGAGACCAGCCTGCCGAACATGGTGAAACTCCACCTTTACTAAAAATACAAAAAGCAGCCAGACATCATGATGCATGCCTGTAACCCCAGCTTCTTGGGAGGCTGAGGCAGGAGAATCGCTTGAACCCTGGAGGTGGAGGTTGCAGTGAGCCAAGATCATACCACTGCACTCCAGCCTGGGTGACACAGTGAGACTGTCCAAAAAAAAAAAAAAAAAAACAAAAACCCACGTAATCCTAGCTACTCAAGAGGCCGAGGCAGGAGAATTGCCTGAACCCAGGAGGTGGAGATTGCGGTGAGCCGAGATTGTGCCATTGCACTCCAGCCTGGGTAACAAGAGCAAAACTCTGTCTCAAAAAAAAAAAAAAAAAAAAAACCAAAAACAAAAAAAAACCCAAAGACATGGTTTTGCCAAGAGAAGAGAAAAAACCAAAATGATTTCAGTTTATCCTTGAATAATGCAAAGCTTAGTGGCTCCAACCCTTACACAGTAAAAGAATTATAACTTTTGACTCTCCCCAAATTTAACTACTAATAACCTACTATTGACCAGAAGGCTTCCTTATCACATAAACAGTTGGTTAACATGTATTTTATGTTCTGTGTAGTATGTACTGTATTTCTGTAGTAAACTATGTGAGAGAAAAGAAAATATTATTAAGAAAATAATAAGGAGAGAAAAACATGTTTACTATTCCTTAAGAAGAAGTGGATCATCACAAAGGTCTTCATCCTTGTCTTTGAGGTGAGGAGGCTCAGGAGGAAGAGGAAGAGGAAGGATGGTCTTGCTCTCTCAGAAGTGACAGATACAGAAGAAACCCCCATAAAAGTGGACCTGTACTTGTGGTGCTCAAGGATTGACTGCACTGAAGATGTATCAGTTGGTAGTAAGAGTCCTTCTTCCTGAGATGAGGAACATTTGTGTGTGTATAGCAAGATGTCTTGATGGCTCATTTTGGCCAGAGTTAGGAAGCACTCAGGTATGGCCTAGTTAAGCAGGGCTCACCAGAGACAGCCACATCACTCTCGCTGGTAAAGTGAAAGACACTGTAGAGTTTCAGGAAATCATTGTGAAGGATGAGATGTTCTGCCGGAGAGTGGATATAAAAACAGACATCACAGGGAAGGCTGAGACCAGGGTGAGGGCTGCTGGCCCTTGGGGAGAGAAACCTGCCAGACAGAAACTCAATGTAGAGCAGGGCAGACCAGTGCTCTGTTTAAAATTGTCTGCTGTGCTTAGCTGTGCTATTATCTCTAGCCTAACTTGCACATCAAGTTAGTAGAAATCTCTCTAACCACAAGCGGGTTTCATGAATTGTATTTTGAAGACAGCAAAACAAAATCTAGAAGAATCAGCATTCTGCAGGTTGGTAATGGGGTGAAGTGAAAGGAATAGTCACAAAATGTGAGCTTCCGGGGAAGTTAAGAATAACACTGACATATTGCAAGGGAACAAAAAGAGATGAGAAGAAACAAAAGCCCTTGAAAATCTTTGGCTCTATGGCAGGTGGAGGATGAAGAAACTGGGAATGGGGTTTCCTTGTCACAAGAGAGTGAAACTCCAGCCATTTCACCTCACTATTGCAGTAAAAGGTGACCCCATAAGGCTGGCAGAGAGGAGGACTTCCAGGTGTCTGTCATAGAAATGAGGTTTAAATGCCATCACATGCCACATAATGGCATAATAGAGTTTCTTTTCCCAGACTAATAATAATGCACTTGAGAAAATGCTTTTATGTGAGTAAAGAGAACATTATTTGTGAATATTTAATTCAAAATTGCTATAGAATAAAATGGTCGTTAAATATGTAAATGCTATTTACACGTGCTTATTACGCCAATAACTCATCTCTTATATAATGATATATGTGCCCTAATTTGTCACTTGGTCATGAGCTCTACAAATCAAAATCTGGGGCAGCTTCTCACAAAGAAGCAAGTTGATGAAATGCATACCCAAATAAAACATCCCTTTTCACTGCTAACAGTAGGTTTCTGCATTTGGTCTTGTTGCTTTTGACCAAGGGAGAAAAGATGGAAACAGGCACCCTACAAAAAGCTGATGTAATGCCAGGTGGTAAAGGGTCATTTGGATCAAAGATAAGTCCAACTATTCAGTCTCAAGTAGAGGGGAGTGATTGCCATGGTTGCTTTTAACGTAATACTAAGCAAAAGACTAAGAATTTTTAAATTTGCCCTTTGTTCATCACAAACGAGCCAATTTTCTACTTTCTCATGAGGGATGCTTAAATGGTATTTATTATTTCTAAAAGAAAATAAAATGGAACTGGCAAGAGCTTCCTCACTTGTTCTGATGCTCATTAATGTGCTTTTTCCCCCTCTCAAGTCCTGTTACTCAAAGTGCAGAATTTCAGCCTCCCCGTGTTCCTCTTCCCTGCAGAACTAATGAATCAGAATCTGCATTTGAATATATCTCCAGGTGGATTGTATCCAAGTCTGTGTTGGCTTTATAAGTGTCACCTTGGCCAGCTGGAACGACATTTCCCAGGGTCTCCTTGCTGTAAGGCGTCAAATTAGAAATGGCCAAAAGAGAAATCTGCATGAGATTTACAAGGTAGAAGTGAAATAGTACCCCTTGCTCTCCAAGGGTCTCCATAGCTGCCATGAGGCATACAAATACAGTTCCCTGAGTTCCATCCAGCCTTTCTTAGTTCTCTTCCACTCTACAT
The DNA here is from genome assembly GCF_048565385.1 of Saimiri boliviensis. Lineage (NCBI taxonomy): Eukaryota > Metazoa > Chordata > Mammalia > Primates > Cebidae > Saimiri > Saimiri boliviensis. The sequence goes on from NC_133464.1 coordinate 16,706,638, forward strand.
CCAGCTCTTTTTTCTAGGGAAAGACAATAGCGTCATCCTTTCCATCACAGGAACTCTCAGCCCGCCTCCAAACAAGGAGGCAGTAGCCTTCCACAGACTTCACTGTCAGCCCTTCTTGTTCCCATTGACTTCTAAGATTTCCCTGGAAGCTCCAACTGGTCCTCACCAATGGACATTGTATGTCAAAGCTTCAGGAAGGGAGGTTCATTAATGACTTTTCTGTAATTCTTCTATTCTACTTCCCAGATCATTCCATAGACCTAATAGATCCAATGCCTGTAATAAACCCCCTTACTCGATATTACTCATGATGGTTTTGCTTTCTTGGTAGGACCTTAGTAATACATTGACATTTAGAAATACTGGTCCCAAAACCTAAAATGCAATAAAATAAAAAATTAAAAAAAAAAAAAAAGAAATACTGGTCTAAGCTGCATGTATACTTCACAAGAAACATTTTTAGTTAAAGATTTTCAGCAAGCCTGTAGCCCCATGCCATTACAGAATGTATCTGAATGATGTGGGTGCATTTCAATCAGTGTTGCAGGAAGATTTGGAGATCTCTTACAATTTCTGGTGAGTGTCTCTTACTTACATTACTAGGACTAGTTAAATGGAGGTGGTAAAGCCTGGAAATCCTATTGACATTGGCCCAGCTTGGCTGGAGGTTTCCACTTAGGAGAGATAGGTGATAAAGGTAAACTGTGCTCACTCTGAGCACCTTATCCTTAAAATCTTTTTCTGGTTTATTTTTGAGTAATTGGTTGTAAGCTCTTTGAATTCTGTGCTGATTATATCTCTCATTTGCAAGTAATAGACACCAACCCCAAACCAGCTTAAAGTGGTTAAAAGTATTGCTTTTTGTTTTTTCTCTCTTAACGGAGACATTGTTTTTTGTTTTGTTTTGCTTCTGTTTTGTTGTTGTTGTGGTTGTCGTTGTTGTTGCAGGGTGGAGTCAATTGAGTTTCAGGTGTGAACTGACGGAAGGACTTAGGCGATGTCATGGGGATTGATTATCTCCCCATCCCTCTGTTTTCTGTCTTTCCTTGCTGGCCTCATTTTTGGAAAGATTTGTTTCAGTGGCAGTTGAAGACACTTCACAGCTCCAAGTCCAGTTGAATAAGAAAGAGAACACCTACTTTCTGGTCACCCAAGCAAAATTTTGGGGTTAGCCCAATGGGGCCCGATGAGCTAGAGTATGTCCCTTGCCTATTTATGACCTAATCACTTGGCTAGGCGAAGGGATGCTCTGATGGTCCAGGTTAGGATCATAGGTATAGATCCACCCTAGCAGCTGCAATTGGAATGTTCTGGACCCGAAGTACCCTGTAGTCTCGGGGACTAGCACAAACCACCACCACCACCACCACCACTGAAGAGATAGATGGTCACTTCAGGCTCTGAGTGTAATATACTTTGAATTTTTCTATACTAGTTATCTAGAAAGCAAATATAACAGGACATAATGGTTTATACATTTTAAATGCATTAAATGTTCACTGTTGAAATTTTTGAAGGTGGAAGAAAGCATAAAAAGAAAAAATATCACAGTAATCTCACTACCAAGAGAAAATCATTGTCATCATGCAGGTGTGGAAACTTCCTTTCAGGTAATTTAGTAAAGAATATTGTTCATATCATTACATATATTTCTACACTGTACTGTACAATAGTCACCTGGCTTTCCTTGTATTACATTGTGCTACCCCACCAGTTCAATGTCAAGAGACTTTTTTTGTTGTTTCTAAATTATGAACATTGTGCTTAAATTACTTACACATAAATCTTTGTGATTACCTATGATAGTCTGGACAGAACATCAGCTGTGCATTTTGCTGCTTCCTCAACGATGATTATTAAAAGTGTATATTGTGCTTGTCAATTTGACAAGCAAAATAATATCATCATTGTTTTCTTTTGTATTACTTTGTGAAGTTAAAACAATCATTCATGTGAATATTTGTGCTTTTATGAATCTTATTGTGAACTTCCTCTTCAATTCTTTTGCCTGTTTTAAAAATGGAATTGTTTATCTTTTCCTAATTGTTCTGTTAGGCTCTTTGCATACTGGGGAATCCTTTAGAATATATGTTACAAATATTTTTCCCAGGTAAACACATACATTATATTGAAAATTGAAACTCACATTTCCATTTATTTTTGTAGACCAAATAATCTTTCCATTTATGTAACTTGCTTTTAGTATCATTCTTAAAAATGCCCCATTCACTCCACTAAAAAAGGAAAAGCCTAAATTTCTAAGTCTCCTTCAGGCACTCTGTGTTGTTAAATGGTTAATGATAAATATTAGTTACCCATGGATATGATTATCTCAATCATGCTGCTGTCCCTCCCAATCACCATACTCAAGAAGGCAAAACAAAATAGTAATTTCTGCTTTTAAATAATGTTATTTGCACTGTACTTCCCCTATGAATTTGGGTCTCTTTTTCATCTGAAATCATTCACTTCTGGTGATATGTGTGTCTATTCTAGTTCTAGAAACACGTTGTTTAACAACTGTTGCTTGATAGTATATTTTATTTTCTGCAAGTGCAAGTCATGTCTTATTTAAATTATTCAAAATTTAAGTATTTTATCATACATTTTTGGACATGATGTGGAATAATTTTGTCAAGCTAAACAAGCTGTTCTGAGATTTGTATTGAAATTGCTTTGAATGCATAAATTAATTTACAAGTTAAAATATTTCTTCCCATCCAGCAGAATTTTATTTCCCTTTCTTTCTCCCAAAAAGTAACATCTCCTTCACTGAATGTGTTTTAAGCCCCATGAAACCAGGACGACCCTTTGTCCACATTCAGAATGCCCGGGCTGAGGCAGACAGCAGTAAAAATGCTCATCATCTTTCTTCTTCCTGATTGACCCATGGGTCTCTTCTGGCGTTGGCACAGTTTTCCAGAGAGGTCTGGGAAGCTCTCTGTCAAACTCTTGATAGCTAAGGGAGATGTGACTTCAGAAGTCCCACCTCACTGTGAGAGAGTGACTGATAGGGCCCCTCCCATGGTCCCCTCTCTTAGAGGAAAGAAGACAATTTGCAAACACTCAACCTAAAGTATGTTCCCTGAGAAAAACTGGCCAGGACTCACAGTAGCAGAACTGGTCATTTTCTTCTACCTCAAAGCAAATTCTCTCAAAGCAGCAGGAAATGAAGTGGTATTCACATTATCAATTACACCAGCTGTTTACCTAATGAACTCAGCTGCAGAGACAGCCATGTTCCAGACCAAAAGAATATAATAAACCCATGGTAACCCTGCAGTAACAAGCACCTTGGCAAATTCAAGGTCTAAATTTACACGATTACAGTCTAGCTACCAGGAAGGTGCCATCCCATTATAGACTTATAATGCTATGTTATGTATTGGGATAATTATGCTTTTCCAGCCCTCCAGGGCTCAGAATCAGAGAAAGTAAGCAATGCATTCTTATTCATTCAGCATGTGAGCAAATTTCAAGTCAGAATAGATCTCTCCAAGATCTATTATACTGTGTGAAGGAACCCTATAGGCTTTGGTCCCTACCCTAAAGATTGTAGGGGCTTACAGAGTATGGTATGAATCAGTGGGAAGTTGGTTCTTCTAAGTTCAGTGAAGCAAAATTTCTATTTTGACAGAGAATTTTTGCCTGGAACTCTCTCACTCACTGCCCTCAAATGTAAGCATCTTGTTTCTGCTCTTGAAGCTTCAGAGCTTCTTTATAATATTGTAAGTATGAAAATGAAATTTTTATGTATTCAAAATTTGACTCTTATTTTATCATAGTTTGCATGTATTCTACATTGCATGTACTCTAAATAACCCTACAAAGAAAGTATTATTGCAGATGAGGAAACAAGGTTCAGAACAACTAAATGACTTCTTTGATGGTCACAAGTAAACAATTTTCTTTTTCCTGAATATAATTATTTGTGTGCTTATCTGATTTCTTGTCAGATTTCTCAAATCTTTGATATTAGACATCTTCTAGTTAGGTCCCTAATGTGTCAGCCTCTGGTGTTGGCCCTTATATACAGTAAGAATTTAATGAGTATCTGTTGAGTAGTGGGAAAATATTGGGCTAAAAGTCAGTAAATGATGGGATCCAATCTCAGTCCTAATAATTATAAGCCTTGTGAACTTGGGGCTATCACTTTTCTCTGCACTTCATTTTCCTCATCTCTAAAATGGAGCTAATAACACCAAATCATACCAAACTTCTCTTTCTCACAGGTTTGTAGTAAGGATTAAATGAAATTCAATATAGGAAAGAATTTTGAAATAAATTAGGCAGTATGGATAAAATGAAATCCATCTTCTCAAATACCTGCTCATGGAAAAGACTCGCCTAGATTGGAAGAGACCGTTACCCAAGCGACATAGAGATCAGAGCTGTTTCTGTAACATCGAAATTTACTGAGCCTGTTCCAGTGGATACTTCTTGCTGATCGCTGATCACCAGTCTCTGAATCATTCTGCATGATGCCGTAGAAAGATCATTGAATACAGAATAAAAATATATAGGTTTAATATTAGTTCTGTCGGCAATAAGCCATGTGGTCAAGTTATTTAAGTCCTGGGCTTCAGTTTTTATTTCATTTTCTATAAAATAATGATGGTACTAGCGGTGATAATGATGTGTATGCAGGGAGAGGGTGGGGTGGGAGGTGATGGATTAAATTGTCTCCAAGATAGAGATCGACGAGGTCAGGTTTGTTCGGGGTAGGTACGGCCGCAGACGCATTAAATTGTCTCTAAATGACACTGTAGCCTTTTTCTTATGATCAGATTAGAGTTTGGAGAGCGTGGTGTGAATAAGACAGATGCTTAGAGTTTGAGGTGTATGGATGAGCACACAGGGTCATGGATAAAGAACGAGAATGCAGAATGCCATCTCCCCTCTCCCGCTAAAACAAAACATTTTACACACACCGGTAAATGAATCCTGCTGCAGGGTTGGACCTACTTCCACTGGGGCTGGAGTTAGTTCGAATGCGGATCTATCACTAAGTACCTTCTAACTGGACGGCTTCCTCCCTTACAGAGCCCTTGGAGCCTTGGGCAGCCAGACTCTGCTGCTAGGACTTGAGTCATTGACTTCTTCAGTGGGGGGCGGGTACTCACGGGAATGTTGTCAAGGGCATTCCACAGGATGCTCTGAGGCTAGCACAAACCATAGGACACTGCTGCTTTTGTCCTGCTCTGACCATTACTCCTGGCTGTTTTCTTTCATTTTTTAAAATTTTGTACTTTAAGCTCTGGGGTACATGTGCACATCTCGTAAGGTTGTTGCATAGGTACACACATGCCATGGTGGTTTGCAGTCTCTGTACCCCCGCTGGCTACATCAGGCATTTCTTCCAGTGTTTCCTTCTCCAGCCTCCCCACCCTCCACTATCCCTCCCCTATCCCCCTACCCACCAAACTACCCCAGTGTGTGATGTTCCCCTCCCTATGCCCACGTGTTTCTTTTAGAAGATGTCGGAGGCTCCAGCCTTTTCCTCCATTTCCCTAATAAACATTGCCTAGCAGCTACAATTCTCCTGCAATATCTCTGAAAAATTCATCACTTTTTTTGGTGGGCTTTGAACTTTGCTGCTTACTCAGAGGATGGGATCTAAAAATAAAACTGGCTTACTAAGCAGTGGGAATAATACAAGTTTCGTAAACATCAACGTCCTGTTTTTCTGTTGTATTTTACATTAGTTTCATGTGATGTGAATCACATCCGTTGCCATATTTTACTTTAAAAAATGGATGCTTTGTGTGAAAAAAAATGAATGCTTGTGAGGTTTGCAATGGAAAGTTTTCTGACATCAACTGTGTTACTGTATTTCCTTAGAACTGGTTAGTTACAGACCCTGCTGTGGCTTGATTCATATTCATGGTAAGAGAAAACAAGCCTCTATGGCATCCTTGAACTTAAGGATGAAGAAAAATGCCTTAAGGAGACATTTCAGCTCCAGAGTATAGCCCAGAGCCACCAAATCTGTGAGAAAGCCTATGATGAAAGACAAAAACATTTTTTAGTCATGGATTTTATAAGCGAAACCCCAGGGATTAGCTCTTAGTGGTGGGAGAATGCGAGAGGCACATTGGCAAAGAGCCTGCTGAATAATTTTAATGGCCTTCCCTACAAATAAAATAGTTTTATTACTTTGTACCTTTGCTAAGGACCTGGGTCTAGGGAAAGTCAGGCAGGCAGAAAAGGACACTTGGCTTTGATTTCAGTGGTGAAAAATATATTCTGAAAATAATCACACTGGATGATGGAGTGCCACTGGAAGAACTCTTTAAATAACAGAAACCCCCAACACACACACACACACACACACACACACACACACAGTGAACTCCTGAGGTCCAAACTCAACTGGGGCCTCAGTACTTCCAAGCATCCTTATGGTTTCTTTTAGACCACTATCTTTCCTTGTTCAGAATGGTTATTTCAAGTCTTCTCCACTTATCGCCAAGTGTCCCAAGCCACCTTCCTCAAAGACTCTCCAAAGATACCACTGGGTCCAAGTTCTTAATAAAAGAAAAAGCAGCACCATCAAGTCAGTACTCCCTTGGCTTTCTGTCCTTCAACATGCAAACTTACTTTCACTGGCACCACAGTGGTTTACTAGCGCTGCTGTAACAAAGTTGAGTTGTTTGCAAACTGGGTGGCTTAGCCAACAGTAACTTAACTCTCTCACAGTGCCAAAGTCTAGAAGCATGAAATCAAGAGTTGGTTCCTTCTGAAGGTGGTCTTGGAAAATCTGTCCCATGCCTCTCCTAGGTAGCTTGCTGGCAATCTTTGGCTTTTTTTTTTTTTTTTTTTTTTTTTTTTTTGAGACAGAGTCTCACTGGTTGTTCAGGCTGGAGTGCAGTGGCACAATCTTGGCTCACTGCAACCTCCGCCTCCTGGGTTCAAGCAGTTTTCCTATCTCAGCCTCCCAAGTAGCTGGGATTACAGGCATGTGCCATCATGGCCAGTAATTTTGTATTTTTTGTAGAGATGGGCTTTCACCATATTGGTCAGGCTGGTCTCAAACTCCTGACTCAGGTGATCCACCCGCCTCTGCCTCCCAAAGTGCTGGGATTACAGGTATGAGCCACTTGTGACCGGCCAACATTATTTTTTTTTACCTTTTGTTACATCTCCTGATCTCTGCCTTCACCACAAGCCTTTCTCTCTATGTGTGCATGTTTGTGTCCAAATTCCCACCTCTCACTGTTTAAAACAATTTTTTTGACACTGGGTCTTGCACTGTTGTTTAGGCCGGAGTACAGTCGTGTGATCACAGCTCACTGCAGCCTTGACCTCCCCTGTGACTCAAGAGATTCTTCCATCTCAGCTTCTTACATAGCTAGGATTATAGGCATGTACCACCACACCTGGAGATATACATACACATACATATATGTATGTTTTTGGTATGTTGTAGAGATGGGATTTTGCCATGTTGCTTAGGCTGGTCTCAAACTCCTGGGTTCAAGCAATTCACCTACCTTGGCCTCTCAAAGTGCTGGGATTCTAAGCATGAGCTATTGTACCAGCCTCTTCTTTTAAATTATTTTATTTTATTTTTTGAGATAGAATCTCGCCCTGTTGTACTGGAGTGCAGTGGCATGATCTTAGCTCACTGTAACCTCTGCCTCCCGGGCGGAAGTGATTCTCCTGCCTCAGCCTCTGGAATAGATGGGACTACAGGCATGCACCACCATGCCTGGCTAATTCTTGTAGTTTCAGTAGAGATGGGGTTTTGCCACGTTGGCCAGGCTGGTCATGAACTCGTGGCCTCAAGAGATCTGTCCCCCTTGGCCTCCCAAAGTGCTGGGGTTACAAGCAAGCATGAAACACCATGCCATCCTCTTCTTTTTGTAAGGATATCAAACATATTGGATTAGGGACCCACCTTACTTCAGTATGACCTCACCTTAACAATTACATCTGCAATGATCTTATTCCCAAATAAGGTCACGTTCTGAGGCAGTAGGCATTAGGATTTCAATACATGAATATGGGGGAGACATAGTTCCTATCCATAATAGGTATCCACCTTTAACCCTGCCTAATCTTTTCAGAAGTACATTTCCTTTTAGGTGTGGGCACTCCCTCCACAAATGTTCTGGAGTCTGATCATTCCTGCTACCTCAGAAACACTATTTAATTAGGCACCACCTTGCTTTTTGACAACTACAGTTGTTCCTTTCATACAATTCATTCTAATCATCATTTAACCAAGTTCACGTCTCTCCTACCTCAAGAAACAGTGACCTTTGGCCCTGTGCTGTCTTTTCCTTGGGAGTCTACATCAGCTCTCTCCACTTGCTTATAGGGCCTGTTCATTCAGTTCATGACAATACGGCCTCCTCACTCTTTACTTCATTCATGTGATGACCGTTAACAACAGGGGATGACTTTGTTTTTGCAAGACGCAATGGTGCTATAAGCTTCTTCTTACCTGAGTCTTCATCACGTTTTAACACTGTTGACCTATCCCACTTCTGGAAGTCCTTACCTGTTTCAGATTCTACACCTCCACATTCCCCTTGAAACAGCCTTTGCAAAAATTTTAACAATAAGAAAATTATGGCAGTAAAAGAGATCTGATCTAACCCACCCTCACCTTGCCTTTCCCTTAATTATTCTTGGGCTTTTGGGCCAAGCTAACTTTGGAAGACATTTAGGTTATGGTTTAAATGATAATAGCCCTTCTCTAAAACTCAACCATCTTTGCAAAGCTAATGAAGTTCACCAGGCTACAGGGAAGAGAGAAGCCTGATTCTGCTAAGGCATGTGGACTTGTCAGAAGATACTCCTGCAGGTAACACTACTACTGTAGATTGGTCTTTTGAGGTATCTTTTCAGGATTTTTTTGCATGTCTGACATCACTGGTTCCTGATGCCGCCACATGGACTCCCCAGCCTTGCTCTTGTGGCCATACCCAGGAGCAATTTGGCTTATGTGAACAGCTTCAATGCCTTATGATTTCATCTCCAACACAACCAGTCAGCAGTAAGCACCAATTACTTAACCACTCCCTTTCCCATCCCCAAATTGTTTTTGAAAAAGACAGGGCTTCAGGGGGATTGCTTTGAGTACTAACTCTGTCTCCCCTGTGACATGGCTGGCTTCATGTCAATTAAAGTTTCTTTACTGCAATGCTGTGCTCTTTATTTGTGCAGCAAGAACCCCTTGGGCAATTCCACTCTTATACCATGGTTTTCTTTTTACCTCACTGGCTGCTACATCACAGTCTCCTTTGCTGGTTCCTCTTTCCTTATGAATTTTTTAAAATGTCAGAGGCCCATCTTCAATCCTCCAGACTCTCCTCTTCGGTGATATCTTCTACCCTCAAAGCTCTAATAACCATCTGTTTGCTCTTACCCTCAAATATATTTCAAGCTCTCTTGAGCTCCCAACCTATGTGAATAAGACCAGTGGACATCTTCAGATAGATATCCACAGACAACTTAAACTCAGTTTTTTCCGAAGTGAATTCATCATGGATCATCAAAATCTATTTCTCCATCTGTGCCCAATAGGTCTCAGTGGCACTGTTATTTTGCCTTGTGTCTCAGCCAGAAAACATGGATTTTTATTTATCTTTTTCTTTCCCACAAACCACATCCAATCACACCAATTTTTTTGGACTCTCTCTTATCTTTTGAAATTCTCTAATTCTCCTCTTGGCAGCTGTTTATTTCAGGCTATAAGCATCCTTCTCCCGGGCAACTGCAGCACCTCCTAACAGGTCTCTCTGACTTTGATCTTGTCATCCTACAATGCATTGTTCACACTGCAGTCAGAGTGACCTTTCTCACAATCTGTCCTATGTTTGACTCCTTAGTACCCCTGCTCTGTAGCCTAATAGAGAGCTCCAACCATTCCAAAACTCTTGCAGGTTCTCAGTGTATCATGATTTCTCTCACCCTATACCCTTTATGCACATTGCTGCTACAGGAATATTCATTCTTCACTCTTTAATCCCTGTACTACGAACCCTCCAAATGGAAAACTCACATCCTCAAAACTGGCATAAAAAATCTTTCTAAGTTTTCCCATGCCAGCAAGTTTCTACTAGCTTTCCCAACTTTTATCACATCATATGTTGTATATTCTATGTGTATTAACATATTCCTTGAGGACTAAGAATTTACAATATATGATTTTAAAAATAGCTTATCTCTCATCACACAGCACAGAGCCTGATACGTATTGGTTGCTCAATAAATGTCTGTTTTGTTTTGTTTTTAGAGAAACAAAAACTGTGTGGCCCAGGATGGAGTGCAGTGGCACCATAGCTCACTTCAGCCTCGAACTCCTGGGCTCAAGCAGTCACCTCACCTTAGCCTCCCACGTTGCTGGATCTACAGGCATGTACCAGCACATGGAGAAGAACTAGGAGAAGCACATTAATGGCTGCTTCTGTCACTGTCTCTGAAGGAAGCCTCTGGACTCTCCCACAGGGCTCAGCCTAGCATGATAAAATAGCATAAGGAGTATGAACTTCCACTTTTTATATTTGTAGTAGTACAAAGTAATACTGAACCCTCATTGAATGGAAGAGGAGGCGTTTCTTAAGTCTAAAACCTAATAATAGCAAATCCTATCAACCATCAGAAGAAATCCAAAGTCTAGATAGTTTTCATACTTCTTCAGCTACCCCTTTTGTCTCCAGCTATTTTTTTTTTTCCAATTTTTAAACTTTTTGTAGAGACAGAATCTCACTTTTTGCCCAGGCTGGTCTTAAACTCCTGGGTACAGGCTATTGTCCCACTCGGCCTCCCAAAGTGCTGGGATTAGAGGTGGGAGTCACCATATCCCTTCATAAATGTCTGTTTAACAAATGAATACATGAAAATAATGTATCAAGCCTTCAGAGATATTATTAAAACAAGCCATATTTGACTTACATAGCAAAACTGAAGGTGGTCCATTTTGAAACCCCAAACAAATATTCTCAAACATAGGTAAGCTAAAAAAAAATCAGAAAGGCCCGCAAATGCTTAAGTACATGGATAACTTTTAAGAACTCATTTTGTTGACAGTTTTAAAATACCACCTAGGTGTTCGTAAAGAATATTCAAAGTCAGATTTGAAAGAAAATACAAACTCCTCTTCATTTGCACATTGATTAAAAAAATAGTCTTCCTACTGTTTCAGGTAGTCAAAAGCACTACAAAACAGACTTATTGGGATCGGTGAATACTAAAAAATGAAGTCAATGGCAGATTCATACTTCTAGGAGAAGCACATTAATGGCTGCTTCTGTCACTGTCTCTGAAGGAAGCCTCTGGACTCTCCCACAGGGCTCAGCCTAGCATGATAAAATAGCATAAGGAGTATGAACTTCCAGTTCTTATATTTGTAGCATTACAAGGTAATACTGAACCCTCATTGAATGGAGGCATTTAAGTCTAAAACCTAATAATAGCAAATCCTGTCAACCATCAGAATCAATCCAAAGTCTAGCTAGTTTTCATACCTCTTCAGTTACCCCTTTTGTCTCCAGTCACCAGCATTTCTTGCCTAGATTATTCCAAGGCCTCCTAACACTTTGCATTTTGCCTTTCTGCTCTTAACATAACTAAGGAGATCCTACCCAAACAAAAGTGAAAGCATTTTACTCCCCTGTATAATTAAAAATAAAAACCAGAATGCTTATAATGGGCTTCAACATCTTACAAGATCAGCCTCCCCATCCCCAGCCACAACCACTCAGACCTCACCCGCCCTCACTCCTTCCTCGTCACTCTATTCTAGCCACACTGGTCTCTTTGTTTTTCTTTAAGCACTCCTGAATGCTCCTGCCTCAGAGCTTCTGTGCTTCCTGTTCCCCCAGATGAAACCATTTTCCCCAAACATCTCCATGCCTTGCTCATTTGCCTCCTCCAGGTCTTTGCTGTAATGATTACTTTTCTGTGGCATCTTCCTTGTCCACTTCATTTTAAATTACAGTCCTCTCTCACCATTAGCACTCTCTGTTTGGTCCCCACCCTTTTTTTTTTTTTTTTGCCTAATTTGCTTCTTAGCACACAATGCCCTCTGACAGTTCACTTGCAAATTTGTTTCTTTAGTGTTTAGTTTCCCACATTATACACTCTTTGGGATTATTATCACCTCTTGTTTACTGATGCATTTTCCTGCCTTTAGAACAGTCCCTGACACATAGTAGTAGCTACTCAATAAATAGACATTGAATGAAAATAAAAAATCAAATTTGAAGACCACTTTGACCAGAAGGACATAGAGGATCAAATTAATATTACCACTTAAAAAAATGAAAAATTAACAAAATTAATGAGTTTTTTTTAATGTTTGATAATGGGAAGCAAAGTGAGCCCCAAACTTGCCTCAGTTGGGTGCCTTAAAGGAATTCACAGGGCATAATGCAGGAAGAGGCTAAGCAATATACGTAAGTTGAGGAGACAAAAATCTAGGGGGTCCAAGGTGGCAAGAATTCATAGAGAAGAGGAATGGAGAGGAGAGAGCCATGTAGAGAGGCTCCAGACATCCATGGAAGGATCTCTTTGAATTTTTAGCTGAGTACTGATCAGTGCATGCATGTGAGGAAACTACATCAGGCCTGGAAAAGATAGCAGGAAGGATCTGACAGAATCATCCATGATGGCACTAGCCAGAGTGGAAATGCCTCCTCATCCATGGAGCATCAAGTACCATCCTTGTAAAGATATTGTCACAGTAATGGAGTCAAGAAGAACCAGAATAAAAATTGTTCTGGACCCAGATAACATAGCTTGAAAACAAACCTGAAAAAGATTAAATTGTTTCCAAGTAATTTAAGTGTGTCTCTGAACAAAGACCAAAAATATTTAAAAGAATACAAAATTCTCCAGCAAACCATAATGAATGTACATTTCATAGCATCTGACATCCAAACAAAAATAAACAGGTATTTAAAGAATGAGTAGAAAAAATAAAACAATAGAAACCAAGTCGAAATAATATTGTATTCATTGAATTGTGTCCCCCATCCCATCAAATTGTTTGTTGAGGTCCTAAATTAGCAATACTCAAGATAGCATCTTATTTGGAAATAGAGTAATTACCAAAGTAATTAGCTAATTTATGATGAGGTTTAAGGTAGCTACTAAACCAATATTACTGATGTCCTTTAAAAAGGGATAAATTTAGATACAGAGAAAAATACATATAAGGGAAGATGTTGTGAAGACACACAGAAAGAAGATTACCAACTATAAGTCAAGGAGAGAGGCTTGGAATTGATCTTTCTCTCATAGTCCTCAAAAGGAGCCCACTCTACCAACATTTTGATTTCATACTCTGGGCTCTAAAACTGTAAGATAATACATTTGTTTTGCTTAAGCATTTTTGTGGATTTTGTTATGGCAGCCTTTGATAACTAATGCAGACATCAATGATAATATTAGCAAAGAATGATAATAGTGAAGGTAAAGGAGTCCTCAGCAAGCCTTCCCTTTTAACAAAAAACAGCCCCCAAATCATTACTTTTCTAACAAACAGCAGTCTGAAAAATTGAGCTGCAGACATAGATAAGCAGCGGGAAGCTTGCATGGGTGAATGCCAGCTTCTGTGCCAATAGAAAAGGGCTACCTGGAAGCCAGGTATGTTCAACATGGAGGCTTAATCTTCCCCTTTCTTTGTCAGCATGTGTGGGTTGACCAGCTTCTTCACACGCTGTGCAAATGGCATACCTGGTCTGGCCAATCTTCTTTGCCTTATATAAAGCAGACACTGCCTCCTCAGGCTCATCTATAAAACCTTCTGCATTTCATTGAGGAAGGGGCAACCCATTTTCTCTGGGATCCCTCTCTATACAAAGAGCTCCTCTCTCTTTCACCTATTAAACCTCTGATCTTAACCTTACTCCTTGTGTGTCCACATCCTTGATTTTTTTGGTGTGAAGCAACAAACCTTGGGTATTACCCCAGGTGAATGATGCTGCTTCACCATAATCCCCACATGTCAAGGGAGAAACCAGGTGCAAGGTAATTGAACCCCATGCTGTTCTCATGATAGTGAATAAGTCTCACAAAATCTAATGGTTTTATAAAAAGCAGTTCCCTTGCACAGTCTCTTGTCTGCCACCATATAAGATGTGTCTTTGCTCCTTTGCCTTCTACCATGATTTTTAGCCTCCCCACTCATGGAGAACTGTGAGTCCATTAAACTTCTTTTTAAAAACTAAATTATCCTGTCTTGGGTATTTCTTCATAGAAATGTGAAAAGGGACTAATTCAATAAATTGGTACGAAGTAGTGGGGAACTGCTCTGAAGATACCTGAAAATGTGAGAATGACTTTGGAACTGGGTAACAGGCAGAGGTTAGAACAGTTTGGCGGTCTCAGAAGAAGACAGGAAGATATGGGAAAGTCTGGAACTTCATAGAGACTTGCTGAATGGCTTGACCCAAATGCTGATAGTGAGAGGGTCAAGAAAGTCCCAGCTGAGGTGGTATCAGATGGAGATCAGAAACTTTTTGGGAACTTGAGCAAAGGTGACTCTTGTTATGCTTTAGCAAAGAGACTAGCAGCATTTAGCCCCTGTCCTTGATATCTGTAGAACTTTGAAATTGAGAGAAATGATTTAGGTTATCTGGAAGAAGAAGTTTCTAAGTGGCAGCATGTTCAACAAGAAGCAGAACATCAATGTTTAGAAAATATGCAGCCTAATGATGCAACAGAAAATAAAAACCTATTTTTTGAGGAAAAATTTAAGCTGGCTGTAGAAATTTGCATAAGTAACCAGGAGGCAAATGTTAATCATGAAGACAATGGGAAAATGTCTCCAGAACATGTCAGAGGTCTTCATGGCAGCCCCTTCCATCACAGGCCTGGAGGCCTAGCAGGAAAAAATGGTTTTGTGGGCCAGGCTCAGGGCCTTGCTGCTTTGTGGAGCAAGGTGCCCTGCATCCCAGCTGTGGCTAAAAGGGGCTAATGTAGAGCTCAGGCCATTGCTTTAGAGGGTTCAAACTCCAAGTCTTGGCAGCTTGCATGTGGTGTTGGGACTGTGGGTGCTCAGAAGTCAAGAATTAACATTGAGGAACCTCCGCCTAGATATCAAAGGATGTACGGAAATGCCTGGATGTTCAGGTAGGGGTGTGCTGCAGGGTCAGAGCCCTCATGGAGAACCTCTTCTAGGGCAGTGTGGAAGAAAAATGTAGGGTGGGAGCCCCTACACAGAGTTCACACTGGGGTACTGCCTAGTGGAGCTGTGAGAAGAGGGCCACTATCCTCCAGACCCCAGAATGGTAGATCTACTGACAGTTTGCACCATGTGCCTGGAAGAGCCACAGACACTTAATGCCACCCCACAAAGGCAGCAGAGAGGACAGCTGTACCTTGCAAAGCCACAGGGGAGAAGCTATCCAAGACCATGGGAATCCCCATCTCGTATCAGCAAGATCTGGATGTCAGCCATGGAGTCAAAGAAGATCATTTTAAAGCTTTAAGATTTGACTGCCCTGCTAGATTTCAGACTTGCATGGGAGTTGTGGCCCCTTTGTTTTGGCCAATTTTTTCTATTTGGAACAGGAGTATTTACCCAATGCTTGTAATTCCATTGTATGTAGGAAGTAACTAACTTGCTTTGATTTTACAAACTCTTAGGTGGAAGGAACTTGCTTTGTCTCAGATAAGACTTTGGACTGAGGACTTTTGAGTTAGTTCTGAAATGAGTTAAGACTTTGAGGGACTGTTTGGGAGGCATGATTCATTTCGAAATGTGAAGATGTGAGATTTGGGAGGGGCTAGACGTGGAATGATATAGTTTGACTGTGTCCCCACAGAAATCTCATCTTGAATTGTAGCTCCCATAATCTCCACATGTCATAGGAGGGATCCAATGGGAGGTAACTGGATCATGGGAGCAGGGTTTTCCTGTGCTGTTCTTGTGACTAAGTCTCACATGATCTGATGGTTTTATATGGGGTGATTCCCCTGCACAATCTCTCTTGCCTGCTGCATGTAAGACATGCCTTTTCTCCTTTTTACCTTCCATCATGATTGTGAAGCCTCCCCAGCCATGTGGAACTGTGATTTCATTAAACCTCTTTTTCTTTATAAATTACCCAGTCTCAGGTATTTCTTCATAGCAGTCTGAAAATGGTCTAAAACAATATGATAATCAGTAGTTTTTCAGTGGGAAAAATTAAGTAGTCAGAAGGAAAGAAAGACCATATATACACAGAAACAAAGGTAAGAATGGCAGCAGTGTCCAAAATAATACAAAGAAAAAGTAGGAGAGCAGCATCTTTTAAGTACTGAAAGAGGAAAATTATCAACATATAATTTTATGTCTAGCAAAACTATTTTACAAAAAGCAGTAAAATAATCAAAATATGAAATGGCTCAGACTATTAATACCTTAGCTTTGCTCAGAAAATCTGTAGAAATGCAACATGGACTATTGTCTGCCAACAATAATATAAAATCTTATGTACCTAATAACAAAACCTCAAAATAGGTTGGGTGCAGTGGCTAATACCTATAATCTCAACACTTTGGGAGGGTGAGGGGGGCAGATCACTTGAAGTCAGGAGTTTGACACCAGCCTGGCTAAAATGGTGAAACCCTGTCTCTACTAAAAATACAAAAATTAGCCAGACATAGTGGTGCATGCCTGTAGTCTCAGATACTTGGGAGGCTGAGGCAGGTGAACACTTGAACCTGAGAAGTGGAGGTTGCAGTGAGCTGAGATCATACTACTGTACTCCAGCCTGGGCAAAAGAGCAAGACTCCATCTCAAAAGCAAAATAAAATCCTTAAAATATGCAAAGCAAAATTGTTATAAATGAAAAGAGAAATAAATACATCTAAAATTATATAGGAAATTTCAATATTCTTCTCCCAATAATTGATAGAAAATGTATGCAGAAAATCAGTAAGGCTATATAAGATCTGAAAAACACAATCAACAAACATTGACATTTTTGTGAGCATACATACAACATTTATCAAGGTAGGTTGTTTCTAGTCTGTAAATGAACTCAAAGTAAATTAAGATCTGTAAGAGTCAAATAATATAAAATATTATATGACTATAACAGAATTAAATTATGAATCAATAACAGAAAGAGAAGGGGAATTTCACCAATTAGGACACTGAATGACATTGTTTTTTAAAAAAATATTATTTTTGAATTTTTAATTGACAAATAATTGTGTATATTTATGAGTATAACATGTTTTGCCCTATGTATATATTGTAGAAAGAGTCAATCAAGCTAATTAACATGTCCATTCCCTCACCAACTGTCTCAATTTGTTTTGTGCTGCTGTAGCAGAATACCTCAGGTAGGTTAATTTATAATGAAAATTTATTGGCTAGTGGTTCTGGAGGCTGGGAAGTTCAAGACTGGGAGGTTGGCATCTGGGAGAGGCTTCTTGTTGCGTCATCTTATGGCAGAAGAGAAAGAGATTGAAACTGCAGCTCTAAGCCCTTTTACAATGGGCATTAATTCATTTGTGAGGGTGGAACCCTTATGACCTAAGTGTCTCCCATTAGGCTTCACCTCCTAACTCTGCTTCACTGGGAATTAGGTTTTCAAAACATCATTTCTGGGACCTTCACATCATATTGCCAAATTATCTTTCTTTTGATGGTGAGAAAACGAAAAATCTATTCTTTTAGCAATTTTGAAATATACAATACATTATTAACTGTGGTCACCATGCAGTGCAATAGATCACTAAAACTTATTCCTCCAGTCTAACTGAAACTTTGTATCCTTTGATCAAAATCTTCCCTTTTCCCATCCATCCCCCTTATGCTAG
Source organism: Saimiri boliviensis (assembly GCF_048565385.1). Taxonomy (NCBI): domain Eukaryota; kingdom Metazoa; phylum Chordata; class Mammalia; order Primates; family Cebidae; genus Saimiri; species Saimiri boliviensis. Next base: position 16,724,407 of record NC_133464.1, read on the forward strand.
CCTTTGGCAACCACTTTTCTACTCCATTTCTACCAGATTGACTTCCTTAGATTCTGCATATAAATGGGATCTTGCAGTATTTGTCTTTTGGTTCCTGGCTTATTTCTCTTAGCATAATGTCCTCCAGTTCCATCCATGTTGCTGTAAATGACAGCATTTTCTTTTTTTAAAGGGTTTACAGTATTCCACTTTATGTATATGTATCAGTGCATGCTCATCAAAAGACAAAATTAAGAAAATAGCAAAACACAACACATTTGCAACACAAATATCTGACAAATTACTTTTATCCAGAGTATATTAGGAAACTCTTAAAACTCAATAATAAAAAGACAATAACCTCATTTGGAAAAATGTACAAATACTTGAATAGACAATTCAAAGGAAGACATATGGGCTCCGAGTCACCCCTGTACAGCCTTGGTGGGCCATGCATGTGGGATAGTCCCACCCCACCTTACTCTCTAGTACTTGTAAGGCTTTTCTTTTCAAGATGACTGAGGAAGTGCACCATGAAGAGGAGAAGGTAGAGACTTTTGCCTTTCAGGCAGAAGTTACCCAACTCAGGTCTGTCATTATCAATATCTTCTATTTCAACAAGCAGCTTTTCCTTCAAGAGTTGATTTCTAATGCTTCAGATACCTTAGACAAGATTCCATATGAGAGCCTGACAGACAGTTACAAGTTGGACAGTGGTAAAGAGCTGAAAATCAACATCATGCCCAACTATCAGGAATGCACCCTGACTTTGGTGGGCACAGACATTGGCATGAGAAAGCTGATTTCATAAATGATTTGGGAACCATTGCCAAGTCTGATACTAAAGGATTTATGGAGGCTTTTCAAGCTGGTACAGACATCTCCATGATTGTCAATTTGGTGTTGGCTTTCATTTTGCCTGTCTAGTGGCAGAGAAAGTGGTTGTGATCACAAGGCACAATGATGATGAACAGTGAACCTGGGAGTCTTCTGGTGGGGGTTCCTTCACTGTATGTGCTGATCGTGGCAGGGGCACCAAAATGATTCTCCACCTTAAAGAAGACCAGACAGAGTACTTAGAAGAGAGACAGGTCAAAGATGCAGTGAAAAAACACTCACAGTTCATAGGCTATCCCATTACCCTTTATCTGAGGAAGGAAAGAAAGAAGGAAATCAGTGAAGATGAGGCAGAGGAAGAGAAAGGCAAGAAATAATAGGAAGATAAAGGCAATGAGGAAATGCCCAAGATTAAAAATGTGGGTTCAGATGAGGAGGATGACAGTGGTAAGGATTAAAAAAAAGAAAACCAGGAAGATCAAGGAGAAATACATTGATCAGGAGGAATTAAACAAGACCAAGCCTATTTGGACAAGAAGCCATGATTACATCACCAGGAGTACAGAGAATTCCATAACAGCCACACTAATGACTGTGAAGACCACTTGGTAGTCAAGCACTTCTCTAGAGAATGTCAGCTGGAATTCAGGGAATTGCTATTCATCCCTTGTCAGGCACCTTTTGACTTCTTTGAGAATGATAAGAATAAAGACACCATCAAACTCTACGTCCTTCATGTGTTCATCGTGCACTGCTGTGATGAGTTGATACCGGAGGATCTCAACTTTATCTGTGGTATGGTTGACTCTGAGGATCCACCCCTCAACATTTGAGAAATGCTCCAGTAGAGCAAAATCTTGAAAGTCATTCACAAAAGCATTGTTAAGTAGTGCCTTGAGCTCTTCTCTGAGTTGGCAGAAGACAAAGAGAATTACAGAACATTCTATGAGGCATTCTCTAAAAATCTAAAGTTTGGAATCTTCAAGTACTCCCCTAACTGGTGACACCTGTCTGAGCTGCTTCATTTTTACACCTCCCAGTCTGGAGATGGGATGACATCTGTGTCAGAACATGTCTCTCGCATGAAGGAGACATGGAAATCCATCTACTGCATCACTGGTAAGAGCAATGAACAGGTGGCCAGCTCTGCTTTTGTGGAGTGAGTGCAGAAGCAGGGTTTTGAGGTAGTGTATAAGACCGAGCCCAGTGATGAGTACTGCATACAGCACCTCAAGGAATTTGAAAGGAAGAGCCTATTCTCAGTTACCAGAGAGGGTCTGGAGCTACCTGAGGGTGAGGGGAGAAGAAGAAAATGGAAGAGTGCAAGGTGAATCTTGAGAACATCTGCAAGCACATGAAAAAAATCTTGGATGAAAAGGTGACAGCTTCCAATAGGCTTGAGTATTCACCTGCTGCATTGTGACCAGCACATATGGCTGGACAGCCAATATGGAGCAGATCATGAAAGCCCAGGCACTTTGGGACAATTCTATGATGAGTGACGTGATGGCCAAAGGGCACCTGGAGATCACTGTGACCACCCCATTGTGAAGATGCTGTGGCAGAAGGCTGAGGCAGAAAAAGAACAACAAGGCTGTCAGGGACTGGGTGCTGCTGCTGTTGGAAACCAAGCTGCTCTTCTGGCTTCTCCCTTGAGGATCCTCAGACCCACTCTGACCACATCTACTGCATGATCAAGCTAGGTGTAGGTATTGACGAAGATGAAGTGACAGCAGGGGAACCCAGTGCTACTGTTCCTGATGAGATCCCCCCATTTGAGGGCAATGAGGATGTGTCTCAAATGGAAGAAATAGATCGGGAGTTCATGCTTGGAAACCTTGTGCCCTCTGTGTAGTGCCCTCAGGGCTCCCACCACAGCCTTGAGTGGCCCTGTCCCAGCTGCCTCGCTCTGATGATGCCTAGTGTTTTTTCGCTCCCATCTTTGTATCTAAGCCAGGAAACAGTGGCATAAAGCCCCATTTCCTCTTTCATTTGACAACAGGATTGGATGTTGTATATTGTGGGTTTTTTTGTTTATTTTGTTCTGAAATTAATCTATGCAAAATAAAGAAGATGCCATTTTATACAAAAAAAGAAGACATATGAATAGCCAGTATGCAAATGAAAAGGTGCTCAACACTTTAGTTATCAGGAAAGTGCAAATTCAAACTAAAGTAAGATACTACTTTATACTCACTAGAATGGTTAAAATTAAAGATGATAGTACCAAATGTTGGCCCAGAGGTGGAGCATGGACTTTCATACATTGCTGATTGCAAAACAGTGAGACCACTTGGGAAAATGATTCAGTAGTTTTATTCATTTTTCTAAATAAAAACAAATATATCTTAACCTAAGGCATAGGAATTATAATACTAGGTATTTACACAAAATAAATGAAATGAGTTGTAAGAATTATTTGTATATTCTGGTTATGCATTCTTGGTAGCATTGCAGCTATCTTCTGTCACTCAGTAATTTGCCTTTCTTGGTCTCAGTATGCCTTTAGATAAACAGGAATTCTTACTTTTAGAGTAGTCCTACTATTAGTCTTTCTTTTTACGGTTAATGCTTTTTATGTCCTGATAAAACATACATCCATGAAATGACATAAAAAGCAAAAACTGGAAACAATTCAAATGCCTATCAACAATTTAATGGATAAACAAACTGATATTTTAACATAAATATGATAATAACAATAATAATGAAATGCTGATACAACAACATAGATTAATTCTCAAAGCATTGTACTGAGCAAGAGAAACAAGGTACAAAAGAATTCATGCTGAGTGATTCTATTTCTATGAAGTTCTAGAATAATCAAAGCTAAACTATAGTTATAGAAACAAGGTGGCAAAGACAGCGATGAACTGACTAGAATGAGTACGAAGATGACAGGGTGATAGGAATATTCTAAATCTTGATTGGAGTGGTAGTTGCACAGATGTATGCATTTGTCAAAACACTTCAAACTACATTTAAAATCTGTGCATTTTATAAGTAAATTGTATACCTTTTTTATACAATTTTTATTGCAAGTAAATTGTATACCTTTACAATGTAAAAGTATGTTTAAGAAAAGCACACTTTTCTTTCTTAGAGAAATAAGGAAAAGAAAAAAAAAGCATTTCTCCCCCTCTATAGACACCTATGAGGACATGCAGTAATCAGATAAAAACCTTGAAGCCATGACATAAAAGTAGCATGATCAGAGTGAATCAGGCTCATAGAAATGACATAGTATTTCATCCAGTTTTTCAAGGCATATGGACATCTCCCTCTGGAACACGTAAAGACATGCACACAAGTAGTGAAAATTATTTTTGATTGCCCTATAGGAAACATCCAACTTGTAAAAGTTTCCAGAGATTTGTGTGTAGGTTCTGCACATGGTATCCAAGAAAGAGGGGCTTGGGACTGGGCAGACATTCTCCCAGCTGAAGATTTGGAGAGAAGTCAAGTGCCAAGCACTATTTAGCACAAGCTCTCTATTCTGCAGCCACTTAGTGAACAGTTATCAGCTAAATGACTACTTTCCTCTCTCAGGAGAAAGGGGACAAAATCTCTGAAGTGAAGCAGAGGCAGGTGGGATTTCAGTGGCCCTTGCAGCATGACAGTTACATGGTTCTTCGATTAGCCTTACACATTCCCGGCCTTAAGTGCAAGCAGGAGCACTGTTCACATATTTTCAAGACTTCTCTGGAGGTCAATGTACTGGCTTTCAGCAAAATTTGGCACAGCAGAGAACAAGGTGTGCTGTGCTCTTAGCTACTTGAGGATTACAAACAGGTTTATGGTACAACCGGTCTGATCTGGAAACTACATAAAATGGAATGATCTGTAACTCTCATTAAAAACAGATATTAAGAAAATAACTGTTTGCCTACAGCCTTTGTCTTAAAGTTAGAATTTATTGAATACTCGTCATTATTCCTGCTTTACCGCCAAGGCCCTGGTCCTTCTGTCATCAATGAGAGGCTCCTAATGCAGTCACGTATGAGCAGGAGTACATTGAAGCAAAGGGCTCAGATGTGGTGCAGAGGCGATTCTTGGCATCTCTCTGCTGAAAGGCAATAGTCGACTCTTCTGGTAGAGACTTGCAGCTCATCTAAAATTGTTTTACTCCTAGAAAGTGTTACCTGAAACTCCTCTGCTGCCTCCAGCTACTTTTCTTGCTTTTGCAGATGTCTAGTGGCATTCTTGCAATCCACTGTTCTTAGCCACCCACAAAAGACAAGCTCCAAATAACTGCCATCTTTTCAAGTATTAGGACTACCACCATACGCCACAGATATGGAAAGTAATATGAGTAAATACTATGTATATAAAGAACTCTTGCAAATGAACTGTGTAGCACAAAAAGTCTAGAGAAAGTGGCATATAATTTACAAAAGAAGAAATACAAATCTCTAAACTATATTAAATAGGTTCAGATATCACTAGTGACCAATTTAAGCAAAAAATGAGCTAGAACATTTTATGCCTTAGGTTGGTGATGATTTGGAAAATACAAGTATATGGCAAGATAAGTACTCGTATGCACTGTTAATAAAACTGTAATATAATGGAAACCTTTTAGGGAAGCAATTCAGCAGTATCTACTAAGTGACTTAAAATATTTCATATCATTTGAATTAGTCATTCTTCCAAGACATAGCCAAAAAAAAAAAATAAGCATGTTTGTAGACAAGAATGTATGTATAGGGATGTTTATCAGAGTTAGCCAAAATTGGAAATCACATAAAGGCCTAATAAAACAGCAATGGTTAAACAACATATGACATACTAGGGAATATTATAAATCCATTATAAATAATGTTCATAGATAGTATGAGAAAATATTCAAAAGACAATGTTAAGTGCAAAATAGGATAAGTGAGCAAATCTATGAATGTATATTTCTTTTTTTTTTTTTTTTTTGAGATGGAGTTTTGCTCTTGTTACCCAGGCTGGAGTGCAATGGCACGATCTCGGCTTACTGCAACCTCCGCCTCCTGGGTTCAAGCAATTCTCCTGCCTCAGCCTCCTGAGTAGCTGGGACTACAGGCACACGCCACCATGCCCAGCTAATTTTTTGTATTTTTAGTAGAGACGGGGTTTCACCACGTTGACCAGGATGGTCTCGATCTCTCGACCTCGTGATCCACCCGCCTCAGCCTCCCAAAGTGCTGGGATTACAGGCTTGAGCCACCGCGCCCGGCCTATGAATGTATATTTCTCAGAAGAAGAAGACTCAGAGGTTGGCAATTCTATGAAAAGATGTCAGAATTCCAGAGCAGTCAGAAAAATATGAATAAAAATAAAAATGAGATACTGATTTACAGGTATCCTAATAGCAAAAACTTAGAAGAATATATGATACAAGGAGTCTATAATAAAGTGGGAAGACGGAGACTTGAATAACACTGGAAAGCAATATGATGGTACTTAGGATAGTCAAGGCCCCATGACTTACTCATGGATATATCTCACAGACACATTCTTACACAGGCCCTATGAGGACACATAAGGGATGTCTGTCATGACACTGACTGTGGCAAGGAGAAGTTAGAGTAACCCACACGGTCAACACTGGAGGAAATAATAAGCAAAATGTAGTAAATGTGTACTACATAATGACAAAAACTAGATGGTACACACATCAATAAATATGAAAAATATAGTTGTCAGCGGGAAAAAAAGGAAAGACAGAATGAGATTTCAGGAAAAATGAATATGAAAGAACACATACATAAAAGAATGCAATATATGGCATACATCAAAAACAGTTTATATCATCGCAACATATTTCATATCAAATTGATTTCATATCAAAATAAAATTTGATATCAAATTTATTTCATATCAAATAATTTCATTTCAAAATTGTTAGGGAAGTATCTTTGTCAGAGAGAAATAAGGGTGGTGGTTATTATTATTGTACTTATAATAGAAAAGCACCTTGCTTACATTGATGGTCAGTGATGATGTATTCTACAATCAAAGACATGATGCATTCAATGTTCTGACCCTAAGGTTTTTTAAGAGCTGTATATTAAATTCATATCCCACACAGTCTGAATTTTGTAGTAAATGTGTAATGAAACACCAAGGAAAGAAAATCATTAAAAGGTTAACAATAGCAATCTCTGAATTTGATTTAATTACTCGTCAATTTCTTTCTTTGTATTTGTAGCAAGAGTCCAAGCTCTAGCCTGTAATGGGCCTGCTGTTGGGATTTGAAGATGTTTGTGCATAGTAGGGTGGGTTGAGGTGGTGTGGTATGGGGTAGTCTTAGTCCATTCAGACTGCTATAAGAAAATACCATACACTGGGTAGTTTATAAACAACAGAAATTCAATTCCTGGAGTCTAGGAACTCCAGGATTACAGTGCTGGCAGATTCAATGTCTGCTGAGAGCTTGCTTACTGGTTCATGGATGATACCCTCTTGCTGTATCTTCATGTGGTAGCAAGTGCAGGCAGCTCTCTGGGGCCACATTTGCAAGGACATTAATCTCATTCATGAGGATTCTTCCCTCATGACTTAATCATTTTCCACCTCCTAATTCCATTGCATTGGCAATTAGGTTTTAAGATATGTATTTGGAAAGACACAAGCATTTGGATGATGGCGGTGGGTAAGTTAAGAGTCAGATAAATTTTCTCATGGGAAAATCCCAGAGCTCAGGCACTAAAGGGGCAGCAAATACACTGAAGACCTGTCCTTTGGCATGGAGCTTAGGCAAGGGGGATGGGAGCCACAGTCAGAAGACAAGAAATTCTTTTCTAGTGCCCTATTGCCTCAGTAAGAACATACGGCTGGTTGTGGGGAGACAGTGTTGGTCTCCACATTTCTGCCTGAAACCAGTCAGAGTTAGTTGCATCAAGGGCCCTTTGGCTACCCAAGGGTTCCAGAGCTCCAATTTCTTAACTGGGGGTTGGGAGAGTATGGGGCTGGAGGGAGTGGCGCTCTGAGTGGTCATTTAAAGAAGAGCTTCATCCCATCACTCAGTTTTGTAGGCAGCTGACGCAATTGAGGGTGACCATAGCTGTGGAATGGGAATGGGCCAAATGCCACAAATAATGGCTTAAGCTTTTGTGAACATGGGTCCACGACTCTCGCTCTTTGGGATTCTGTGAGAGTCAATTTTACGTGTCAATGTGACTGGGCCATGGGGTGCCAGATTGTTTCTGGGAGTGCCTGTGTGGGTACTTCTGCATGAGAATAGCATTTGAACAAGTGGACTCAGTAAAGTAGATTGCCCTCTCAGTATGGGTGGTCATTATTCAATCCACCGAGAGCCAAAAATAGAACAAAGTGACAGAGGACGGAGAAATTAGCCCCTTTTTCTTCCTGCTTGCCTACCTGAGCTGGAGTATTCATCTTTTCTTGCCCTTGGACAAAGATTTATACCCCTGGATACCCTCCTTCTCAGGCTTCCTATCTTGAACTGGAATTAAACACCACCAGCTTTCCTGGATCACCATCTTACAATGACCCTCCGTAGTCACGTCAGTGAATTCCTTGTTTTTTATATATAATTAGTCCTTTTCTGTAAAGAACGCTGCCTAATACAGATTTTTTAGCACAGTTTAGAACTAAGGGGGATAGGGGAGCACAATAACTGTTCAGGGATTTGAGGACTTGCATTAAGGAGGCTAAAAAAAATCAGTGAAATATGAATTACTATTGTTAATAGGTTTTCAGGTTGCCTGACCTGAAGAAATACGGAGTCTGGAAAGAGAGAGACAAAAAACACTACTCTATTTCCAAACTACCTACAGACACTTCTCTAAGGTTCTCTAAAAGTGATTATTTTGACATAAGCTATTTTAATTCTATAGTTAAAGTTAAAGGACCGTTTCTAGGGTTATAGATGTCACATCTCATAGAAGGCTCTACTCCCACCCAGTGACTCTTCGTAATTAAAAAAATTATACTGCGTATTGTCTTTCTTCTGCAGTTGGAAAAGAAGAGGTTAGAAGTATCATGGGATGGCATCTTCCAGGAAGCATCTTCTGACTAATTTCTTGGATGCCCTTGGTAACTGTCCCATGATCCTCGCCCAACAGGTCTTTCACCACTGTTGATTCCCCCTACTCAACCCTAGACCTAGGGCAAAACATTGGTAACACTGATTGGCTTCAGGACTTTGCTCCTTTTTCTCTGCCTTTTTCGCTTCCCTGGTCTTCCTCTCCCCCATCCTTAGGGAAGGCACCCAGTATTCTCCCAATGCCCCAGATCTCCCATCCTGACAGCCTTCCCCCAGAGTCAAACTTTCTACCACAGTACCATGCACTCCAACACTTTTCCTCCCTCTACACTTTCATCTTAATATTTCCTTGCAGAGTTGTATTTACATTTTTAAAGCAAGTATTATCACCTAAGGATCTGTTAAGCATGCTATATATTTTACTTATTTATTTATTTTCTGCTTCTCTACACATTCTCACTTCCCAACTGTAATATAAAGTCCACAAGATCAGTGACTTTTGTTTCTTACTCTATGCTGTCATCTACAATCAGTACAATCATTTACAATGCAGCCAAGACTTATAGAGAAGATGCTTAATACATATTTGTTGAAAGGATGAATGAATTAATAGATTTGAGGGAAATAATCTGGGTAAAGGAAACTTCCAAGCAGCCCTTAAATGAAAAACTGGTAGGTGATTGTCTATTCCATTCACTTGTTCATCAGATATTTGTAGAATAACCCACCAGTCAATCACTAGCATGGGATACTCACAGTAAATAAAACACAGTTCTTGCCCTGGAGGGACTCAGAGTCTAGAAGGACAGAAAGATCAATGGAAGCAAAACAGTATGGAAATCACTACAATTGGGTACGTGTGGAGTAGAAGTGCAGAGCACGTGCACCCAGTCTAATCTGGGGGGATTTCATAAGGGCTTCAAACATCTACCTGGCCCGAGACTAAGAAGTGAGTAGGAACAGCAGAATAGGAGGCAGAAGTTTTGGATTAGGGTGCTTCTGGAAGAGGAAAAAAAATTTCCCAAAGCGTGGAAGTGAAAGAGGGTAGCATGCTCTGGACCTTGATGCTGCACAACTCAAGATGGTGTCCTACCCATCATGTTTTAAGAGAATAGCTCTCCCAGGCTCTACTGTAACAGCTAGTGGTGATGATGGCACAACATCATGAATGCACTGAATGCCACTGAATTGTACACTTAAAGATGGCTGGCTAAAGTGACATATTTTATTATATTTATTTACCACAATAAAAACAATCTTAAAGTATGCAGCTAAAATATGTTTTAAAAAAGTAATTATAGCAGTATTTCAAGGTATTTACTGGATTTGATAATATTTGAAGTAATTTTTAGTTTTGATAATTTGTAATTTGTTGTGATTTTTTTGTCACCTTTTAAGTGAATTTTTATATAAAAAAATAAAGTGAATACGTAATTGGTATAGTTATTGCCCAAATGATATACTTGAATAGCTAAGTGTTAGATCTCCTCCTAGCATGTTTAATCCTACGGCAGCTCTGGGCTGTGAATACAAGTATCCTCTTTTCATGGGTGAACAAAGTGAGCTCAGGAGTTAAAGAACTTGCCTGTGAGCATCTAACCAGAAGGTCCACCTGATTTTGAAGCCTGTGCTTGACCTCACTGCGTGATGCCGCCTTCCATTTGAAAACTGCTACTTTAGATTATAACATGGTTAAACAGAATAAGCACTGACTATAGTCTATAATCCCTTTCTAAGTAAATATATGCAAATAACCAAAAATTTTTAGACTGCAAACAGTGAGCTTTCCGTCTGAAAGAAGGAGCTGCCATCCTGTCCTGGCTCAACCACTAACAAGTTGCAGAGCCCTGGAAAAGCCATTTAATTGCTTTGGGCCTCAGTGACAGCATCTGTAAAAGCCAAATCAATAATATTTATTGAGTGGCCACAAGGCACAAGACTCTGAGTGAGGTTCTTAAGGATCTTGAGGTAGAGTCAAAAGCTCTGCTCTTCACAAACTCAGGATCTAGTCAAGAACAGAGAGACCCAAGAATGACGACCAAGGCCTGAAGACACAGCCATCAATTCTGTCTCAGGAGGTAATGCTTGATGAAGTGTGATAAGGAAATTGATGGGCATGAAACTAAGTCACCAGGCTTTGTCTTGTGGGGGCTAGAGGTGAGGGCTTCCAGCAGCAGTCAGCGAAATCAGTTTTTCAGGTTAGCTGGGCAAGTTCCTCTCTTTAGTTGTCATCTCTGTGGAATACTCTTGAGTGCCTGTAGATAACTTATGGGGGTTGGGGAGGTGACCTATTCTCCATCCTTTGCACAATACATGGGCTCACTACACACAGCCCCACAGAAAGATGAAGTACTTTGCTGTTGGTTCTCGATGGTGGAAAGCCACTGTGCAGAACAGAACAAGAGTAGGAGGCTGGTGGGGAGCCTTGCAAACAATCATGGTGGAAGGCACAGGGGAAGCAAGGTATCTTCTTCACAAGGTGGCAGGAAAGATAAGTGCTGAGTGAAGGGGGGAAAGTTTTGCTTTTGTAGACAACTTACAAATTAATTATCAAGCAAATGTGCTTGGAGTTTGGTCTTAGAGAAGCATCAGATCTCATAAGAACTAACTCACTATCACAAGAACAGCATGGGGTAAACCACCCCCATGATTCAACTCCCTCCACCTGGTCTCTCCCTTGACATGTGGCATTATGGGAATTACAATTCAAGATGAGATTTGGGTGAGGACACAGAGCCTAACCGTATCACTTAGGGTATGGAAGAAGGTGGCAATATAGTTGATGACTTTTAACCAAGGTAGGATTTAGAGAATAAAAATATTTTCTATAGATTTCAGAAAGGTATGCTGTAGATCTACTCATATGAATATTTCATAGGGAACTCCTGTGGAGGTGTCCAGAAGGTAGTAGTAAATGTGCTTGGTGTTTGGTAGACAGGTGAGATTTATATATTTGCAAGGTACCCAGGATATAGGTGATAACTAAGGCCATGGGCAGAGCTGCAGTCACACAGACATAACATGCAGAATGAGAAGATGAGAAGGTAAAGATCAGAAATTTCAAGGAAATATAGCTTCAGGGTCAAAAGACAAGAAACCATTGAAGAACTGAGAATGAGCAATCAAAGAAGTAAAAGGAGAAGCCGAAGAGATTGAGGTTTTGGAACTGAAAGGAGGCAAGTGTTTCAGGAATGAACAGGTAAGATCAAGCCAGTGTGGGCACTTTGAGAGAGCAGCATCATAAGGGTAGAACAATGCAGTGGGAAAGCCTAATTTTATAACAGTTCAATAAAAAGAAGGTAAAGAAGTTAAAGTACTACAAGCCATTCTCCAGACTCATATTTCTTAACTTGAGTCTGGAAACTACATTAGAAACACTTGAGTGTTCTGTGACTTCTTTGCAACACTTACTTAACAAAGTTCCTTCTCTATAATTTCCCATATGAATCTGGAGAGACTAAATGCAGGGAGTGCAAAATAGTCTATGTTTTCCCCAAGTTTTGCAGGAAATGTCTGATTTGAGAGAAGATTTCTTCTCACTCCTCAGAGAGCAGGGTGCCTCGAATTCTTTTTCCATTGCCCACAGCAACAATTCAAGAACTGCAGTGACAAATCCTGTCCCAGCATCTTAGGAGATGGCACGGGCATGTGTCTCTCCTTTACAGTAGTAGAAAGAAGGGGCTTCAGATCAAAGACAAAATTCCAATGAATGCCACTTTGTGGTCAGGACATCTAGAAGGACTATCATGACAACAGCAGTATTTCTGAGACATCATAAATCAGTAAATAATCTTCTTTGAATCAGAAGAAACTGAGTGAACCTTGGCTAAGTGCTCTTAACTGGACAAGGCCTACATGAGATTTAAGGGATTAATAACTCAAACCTCCTCCAGTCCACACGGTGACACAACTTGACACTGTTGGAGGAGCATCCAGTGCCCCTCTTGGTTCATTAGAGTTAAATTGCCTCTTCTTTCCTCCCATGGCCGTTTTCAGTGGATTTCCTTGCCAGCTCACACTAATTTATTTGTTTAAGTCTGCCCCATCTAGCTTTCCACAGAGGTTACAAAATTAAAAATTGTCAGTCCCCATAACTCTCTGAACTTTTCAGTTGGAAAAGTTCAGATAGTGGCCCACTGGGACTAAACAGTAATTCTGCCAGAAGGAACTGTGGCCTCAAAGAGTCAATGCAAATATTTCAACAGGTAAATAATCAGTTGGAGAGCTTGGGCCAGCAAACTACAAATGTGAAGCAAGGCACAGAATCTCACAGGTGGAGGAAATTTAGAAGAAAAGCTATAGAAGTGACAACTCATAACAATAAAACCTTGTTTTTATTCCTATAAAACAAGAAAAGGGGCTTTAAGGTAAAATAATCCTACTTCCAATAAATGGCTACTTTTCAAGAGAACTCAAGAGAAAAAATGGAAGACCATGCAAGAGACTCTATTCATCTGGACTTTGCACTATGAGGGTTACATCAGCACAATGGCCAATGGCCACATTTACCATTTGAAAACTATTCAAAAAAAATTTTTTTTCCAGTCCTCAGGTGTTACTAGATGATATGGTTTGGCTGTGTACCCACCCAAATCTCATCTTGAATTATATCTCCCATAATCCCTATGTGTCATAGGAGGGAACTGTTGGGAGGTAATTGAATCATGGGGGCAGTTATCCTCATGCTGTTCTTGTGATAGTGAGTGAGTTCTCACAAGAATGGATGGTTTTATAAGGGGATTTTACCTCTTTGCTCAGCACTTGTCTTTCCTGCCACCTTGTGAAGGAGGACATGTTTGCTTCCCCTTCTACCTTGATTGTAAGTTTCCTGAGACCTTTCCAGCCATGTGGAACAGTGAGTCAGTTAAAACTCTTTCCTCTACAAATTATCCAGTCCCCGATATTTCTTCATAGCTGCATGAGAATGGATTAATACACTGCATTATTCAGTAGCATCAGTAGAAAAGAGGCCAAGACATTCTTTAGCGAATGAGAAAAGAAAAATGAAGCTGAGATTACAGGTCCTGCAAATCTCTCAAAAGTCTAGTAATCAACAGAAATTAAAAAATTGGAATTTACTGTGGCTGAAATATTTATCATGAAAATTTTATAAAGATAGAGAGGTGTGAGAATCAAGAGTATAGAAATAATCTCATCTATTTATGGCCAATTTGATTTTGACAAGATTGCCACTATTGTTCAATGGATAAAGCATAGTTTTGTCAACAAACGCTGCTGACACAGCCAAATATCAACAAACAAATGAATTCCTACTTTACATCATATTAAAAAAATTAATTCAAAATAGATCAGCAGTCTACATATACAGCTAAAATCATAAAACTCTTAAAAATAAAACACAGGGGCATGCCTTTGTAACCTTGGATTTGGCAACTGATTATTTGATATGACACCAAAAGTATAAGAAGTGAAAGAAAAGATAAATTGGACTTCATCAAAATTAAAATTTTTGCACATCGAGCATCATTATCAAGAAAGTGAAAAGACAACCTACACAATGGGGAAAAATATTTGCAAATCATACATTTGCTAAGAGACTAGTATATCAAATAATGTTTAAAAAATACTCTTACAACATACCAGCATAAAGATAAACAATCCAATTAAAAAATGGGCGAAGGACTTAAGTGGACACTCTTCCAAAGAAAATGTTCAGTCAGCCGGGCGCGGTGGCTCAAGCCTGTAATCCCAGCACTTTTGGAGGCTGAGGTGAGTGGATCACGAGGTCAAGAGATCGAGAGCATCCTGGTCAACATGGTGAAACCCCATCTCTACTAAAAATACAAAAAATTAGCTGGGCATGGTGGTGCGTGCCTGTAATCCCAGCTACTCAGAAGGCTGAGGCAAGAGAATTGCCTGAACCCAGGAGGCGGAGGTTGCGGTGAGCCGAGATTGCGCCATTGCACTCCAGCCTGGGTAACAAGAGTGAAACTCTGTCTCAAAAAAGAAAAAAGAAAAAAAAAAGAAAATGTTCAGTCAACAAGCACATGAAAAAGATACTAGACGTAATTTCTCATTAAGGAAATGCAAATCAAAACCACAATGGGCTACTACTTTGCATCCATTAGGATGGATGCAATGAAAAATCCAAAAAATAATATGTGTTAGAGGGGATGTAGAGATGCTAGAACTCTGTGTATTGCCAGTGGGGATGGAAAACGGTGCAGCTGCTGCAGAAAACAGTCTGGTGCTGCCTCAAAAATTTAAGCATAGAATTACCATATAGCCAAGCAATTTCACTACTAAGTATATAACTGGAACAATTGAAAACAGACACTGAAACATATACATGTGTGTTCATAAAAGCATTATTCACAATAGCCAAAAGGTGGGAACAACCCAATGTTCATTGCTGGATGATTAAACAAATTGTATGTACATGTAATGAGTATTATACAGCCATAAAAAAGAAGCATGGATAAACCTCAAAAACAGTATGCTAAGTGAGAGAACCCAGGCACAAAAGGTTACATATTATATGACTCCATTTATATGAAATGCTCATAGTATGCAAATCTGCAGATAGAGAAAACAGTTTGGTAGTTGCCTGGGGTTTTGCGGAGTGAAGATTGAAAGGAGTAACTGTATAATGGGTATAGCGTTTTCTTTTGGGTGATGATAATATTTTGGAACTAGAGAGATGATGGTTGCATCACATTGTACATGTTAATGTTAATGCCACTGAATTGTTTACTTTAAAATGGTTCATTTCATTTTACGTGAATTTCACCTAGAAAAAAATTCTTTTATTAGAGATGTATGGTTCACAAATTCAGGTGTGGTCCTAAATTCCAAACAGAACAACCTGCTCTTTTGTGAAACATTCAAGCCTATAATATAAAGAAACATGTTTCCACAAGGGTCACCCCAAGAAATACATGAAGTAGCTTTTGAGACCTTTCTGTTCACATCCCATCCCATAGAGGTTGTGGAATAGGAGAAGGTTCTCTCTCACCTGTATGCTTTGACCTCTCAATTTCATCTCTCTCCGCCAAAATCTCACCTATCTTGCATGCCTTTGATTTGGAACTGTGCCGAGGGGTGACAGATAGAAACCAACTCATCAAATAAAGCAGTAAATTCGTTGCTGCTATAGTTATGCACATCTTCAAGTGAACTTACTACACTCATTCTTCAAAGTTCAACTCAACCATTACTCCTTTGGGAGGCCTTCCCAGTGCCCCTAGGCAGAATTCCCCCTTCTCTGTGCTAGCTCAACTTGTTAATACTATTGTTCTCATTTTTTATACTGTCTGTTAAGGTTGAGTGCCTAGCAGTGTGCCTGGCATATAAGGAACTCCAATGCAACTCACTTACATGGAAACACTCTGGCAGGTGATGCTGTGACTCAACTTAGTAAAAGTATATTTGTTCCTTAATAATACTTCTCTCTCTCTCTCTCTCTCTCTCTCTCTCTCTCTGTGAGTGTGTGTGTGTGTGTGTGTGTGTGTGTGTGTGTGTGTGTGTATGTTTTTGTGTTTTGGACAGAATATCTTTGTTTGTGGAGGGTGCTTCATGAACATCAGCCACATCATCTGGCCAGATGACCAACCACCTGTCAATGCCTGTGGGTACATCAGTCCTCCTGCCGCATAATCTATGCCCTTTAAAGAATGAATCTATCATTCAGAAACCAATTAATTTAAATACATTTCTGTCCTCGGAGTAAGCTTGGAGCTGCTTTCTTTGATGCTGACTCTTTGAACTGAAAGTGATGTGATGTGGGATTGTTGAAAACTGTTCCACAAACAACCAGTTTCTGGTTGCTGGATACTGGAAGAGACCAGGAGGTTGCAACAGGGGAAGACAAGGGAGGCCACTTGCCACTCTGTACCTGGCTATGATTCTATCACCCCAAATGGGCTAATGAGGGTCTTAGAAGTCACAAGCCCCCGGCAGCCTTCTTCTGAAGGGAAGAACAGGAAAAAGGAAAAGAGGGGAGTAAAAGGAAGAAAAATACCATTAGTAAAGCCAAACTCTCTTTTCCTCTCTAAATCAAAAGTCAACCGAATTACTTATTTCCTTATAAAAACGATTGAAAAATGTCCAATTGTTCTGAAAAGTGAATTCAGAACCTTGTGTGCAATGTCACTGCTGGCAGTGGGAGTATAAGAGGGTTCCGAAGACTTAGGGGCACCTAGGCTGAGCTAGGTCAGGGAAGTATTCACTGCAAGCACCCAGCCCAACCCTGGTGCTCCACAAAGTACAGCAAAGACCAGTTTATTTAAACTAAAATTTGAAGTTTGAAACATTCTCATGTCTCCTAACATTGCTGCTGCCGCTGCCCATCACACACTTTGGTTCTAAGAACCTCCAAAGAACATGTAGTTTATCGCTCTAATAACCGTGAGGACAGGACTCATCTTACATGTGTGTTTTGCCAGTGTGTTCTACAATTGTATTTATTGATTACCTGTATGGGGCCTCACCTGCCTGGGCCACTGAACACAGTTTCATTATATAAATATGACTTCCTCTTACCTCATCTAGTTGACTGCTCTTTAGGAAAGTCGCTATGGAAAAAACCTTAATAAAGTTTGTGATGTTGAATAAGAAAAGATAAGAAGAAGCTGAAGTCACTTGGGTTGAGGATACTTGGCAGTGTGAGTTGCCAAGGAGTGGGTACATAGTGAGTGCACAACAGTAAAATGAACATAAAGCCAGCCCTTTTGTCATTACCGTGTAGTTACAATTCTAAAACATGTCAGTGTAAAACACGGTCCCCTTCCAGGGCAGCTCATTCCCCCTACCCACCCTCACTGCTTGAGTATATAAACATAAGTACCATGTTCCTGAACTGCTCATTGTAACACTTTTTTTTTTTTTTTGCTGCAGAAACATACAATACTAAGTTTCTGCAGCAAAAACACAAAGGGAACTTCAATATCATTTAACTACATCTCTTTCATTTTTCCTTTGTGTCCGCTTTCATGAAACAAAAATCTGAGTGACCACTCACTGTTAGGGACCATGTTCTACAAAACACGTCTTTGCCCTTGATAAATGTACAAGTCGGAGAGGGGTTCATGACTTTCAGAGGTCACATAAATGCTGAGAAGAATCCATGATATTTTCACATGACCTTCCTTCCCCAAAGGGTTTAGGGAAGCTAGAGACCATGAACCACAGAAATGACAAGGTCTTGTAACATCTTCAAACCTTCCACAAACCAAAAACATAAGTTTTAAATGCCTGGTATTCATTAGGGAAAATTTGGTCTGGGTTTTGCTGTACTCTCTCTCTCTCTCTCTGAGTGTGTGTGTGTGTGTGTGTAATTTCCTAGATCTTTGCAATAGCTGTCCCCATCCCCCACCACTCAGTATAGAGATTCATTTCCAGCAGCACGATTGCATTTTGAAGTTCATGCTTCAAAGTTAGTACTAACAGTTGCCTCCCCAGGTGCCTGAGCAACTCCCTCAACATCACCTCAAATAACTTTTAATTAGCTCAAACTCATTTATTCCTAACTTAAACTTCATGCTTGTGCTTTCTATATCTAAAGTTCTATTTATAAACTGTTTAGTCATATGGGCTATTGATTTGGAGCCTAATTAGAGCTGTGTGATGCAATATGGTTCTCTCACATAAGGTCTGAGAAAGACCAATTGCACCTTCTCTACCAGGTTTGCCTGTTGACTCCTTCTCAGCATGCAGATGCATTTCATCTAAAAACCCCAAACCACATACTATTCCTTGGCGATTTCTCTTGGATGAATGGTGGAGCCATGTGTTGCAATTGAGGTAGGTTACCCCAGTTCCACACACAAGCCAGTGGCCATTGGTGACTCCAGATATACTTTGTACAGGTCTTGAGTCAATGCAGTGGGCTGTTACCATACAATCTGCAGGTGGCATCAGGAGTCAAATGAGCTAGCTCATTTTCTCCTCACATTTTTAATGGAAGCCAGAATTTTAATAAAATAAAGAAAGAATAAGAAATAGAAATCAAGTAGAAATTCAACCACTAGAGTCAAGGGCAAGGAAAATTGATTTTAAAGGGCTGGCTTCAAGCCACAGAAACAAGCAAAGTTGAAATGAAAACTGTGCTTTTCTGGGAAAATTCCAGCAACTGCTAAAGGAAAGGGAAAGGTATATAATGGAAAAGTAGACCTAAGTGCTTCATGTTTAGCATGCCTAGTGTACTTGAAATTAAGATAGCAACACACCCTTTAAAATTAAAGAAAAATTGCTTCCAGAGTAGTTCTGTTTGCCTGAAATGTAAGCAGAGGTACAAAAATTAGGGCAAGTTCTAACTATACCTCTATAAATGAAACTGCAAGGAAGCTGAAATTAAAAAAAAAATCAGAGCAAAATCAGAGAGTGGTGAAAAGAAAAACACAGCTAAAATCCTGCAGCTACACATTTTTAAAATTTGATTTCTCTAAAGTAATATAATTTGCATTGTGTGAACAGGCTGCCCAAATTTAGACACTGCAATCCCACTTACAATGAACCACAAACAATGTAAGATATATTGAGTAGCCTAGTTCCAGAGCTAGAATGAATGAGTTCAAATGTTGGCTTTGTCACTAACTAGTTGTATGACCCTAGAAAAATTGTTTGGCTTCTCTGAACCCTAGTTTCTTAATCTGTAAAATGGGAAACACAATAATATTGTTTAAGTCATAGTGTACAACATGAGTTACATGTGTGAGACGTGTAGAGCAGTATTTGCACACAAGGGCTACATAAAGTCTTTGCTATTTTCATCATTGAATATTATTTTTAGTTGCATTTCCTGGTTATCTATTTCATTTCCCTCAAACATCAACACAAAATATCAATGTAGAAAAACAATGCCTTTTCACTTACACCAATGTTGTATACAAATATTAATTTCAGGCAAATTATATATGTAAATAGTAATACATCTTCTAGAGGAAAATGGAAAAAGATCTTCAGGATCTGGTAAGACAAAACAATTTTGAAGCAAGACATGAAAAGGACTAACCATAGAAAAAGAATACTGAAAAACTGGGCTACCATACTTTAAAATTAAGAATTCCTATTGAAGAAGCCAAATTGAGAGAGAAAAATGCAAGCTGCATAGTGTAAAAAGATAGTAGTAATACTACAAAGCTTCTTATCCAGAATCTAAAAAGAATCCCTACAACTCAACAAGGAATTATCAAATACAGTAGAAATTGGTCAAAAGATTTGAAGAGGCACTTTACAAAAGATAATAGCCAAATACCCAACATAAAATGTGTACAGCATTGGTAGTCACCAGAGAAATTTACATGTTAACTAAGTAAAAATTCCTCATCTAGCCAACCAAGATGGCTAAAATTAAAATTATGCAAAACACTAAGTGTTGGTGAGGATGTAGGGGAAATAGAACCCTTTTACACAATTTATCAGAGTGTAAAATGAAATCATTTCAGAAACTCATTTGGCAGTATTGACTGAAACTGAACCTGTGCCCACTCTGCCACAAAACAATTTTGATTCTAGAGTTTTAATCCACAGATACATACCCCCAGATGCAGGTAAAGGAATGTTCATATTAGCATTATTATTAATGACCCCAAACTAGAAACAAGCCAAATTCAAATAGTATAATAAATAAATTATGATAATTTGATATGAAGCAAGAAAAATGAAGAAACTACTGTTACACACAACCCTTTAGGGAAATCTCAAAAAAGATTAAATGAAATAAACCAGACACATAAAACAAGTATTTATGTATGACTCAATTTCTTTAAAGTTAAAACAGATTAATTGATGGTGATAGAAGTTAGGATGGTGGTTATTTGTGAGGAAAGGGTTAGTTACTAGCACAGGCAAAAGGGGGAGGCTGGTAATAATTAACTACAATGTGTGATGGCTAAAATGATGTTTTGTTTTGAAAATTCATTGAGCCATTCACTTACAATGTCTGTACTTCTCTATAAATATGTTATACCTGCTATTACAATTATTAAGGCTATGAGGCCAGGTGTGGTGGCTTGTGCCTGTAATCCTAGCTGTTTGGGAGACCAAGACAGGTGGATCACTTGAGGTCAGGAGTTTGAAACCAGCCTGGCCAACATGGTGAAACCCTGTCTCCACTAAAAATACAAAAATTAGCTGGGCACAATGGCATGTGCCTGTAGTCTCAGCTACTCGGGAGGCTAAGGCAGAGAATAGAACCCTGGAGGCAGAGGTTGCAGTGAACTGATTGTGCTGCTGCACTCCAGCCTGGGTGATAGAGTTAGAATCCATCTTTAAAAAAGTTATTAAGACTCTGAAAGTTAGTGAACAAACGTGTCAAGTAATCAATTTAACCCCTCAAGTGTTAGCATTTGGTTATTATCTATTTACATCTAAACTAAACTTAAACTAAACTTTGTGTGTGTGTGTGTGTGTGTGTGTGCATGTACACACATATGTGCCACTGGAAGGTAAGTTCTATGAAGACAGAAGTTTTTGAAGAGTTTGATTTGCTACTTCTATCTCTGGCCACTTCAACAGTGTCTGGTATGTATTAGGCACTCAATAAATATTTGCTGAATGCGTAACTGCCTTGCATTTGACAAATTAAAGGAAAGTTAATTTAATAGTGTATTTGTGGGCCAGGAAACTAGAATGGATTTCTTCCCAGGAGGTATAAATATTATGATTGATCTACTTTTATGTTTCCTCCAGCCAGTTTTTCTCAAGCAGTGTTCATAATTGGATAGAGTGATATATGAGTAACAATCAACAGTGGGACCCAGTGTGCAAGGCCATGAAACTTAAAGGAAATTAATTTCTGAGCCCACCAAGATATCTCAGTATCCATCACTTAACAGAGCACGTACATTTCTGCAAAGACAATTACAAGGCAATCTCTTTGCTTAAAAAGAAATCTGTTTTCCTATGGAAACTCTCAAAAGAAGTTGAATGGGAGTTTTCACAGAAAGAAATCTCACAATAAATGAGAAGTATTAATAAAAATAATACAAAGACGCATTTCTGTGAGGAAAGACAAAAGATAGTGGTCAATTTCATGACATAGAGTACTAGATAATATAGTGCCTTAAACAATAAGAGCAAAACTTCTGGCCATTGTCATTTCCACCTTGTTTATTACTTATTTGCATAAGTTTCCCAACCTTGGCATTTCTTGTATTCAATGATGCAACAAATTTCTTTGAAATTCTGGCTTAGACTTCTTCCTTAGACTTTTCCTTAGACTTAGGTATTTTCTCTATATAATGAAGTCAATGAGTAATACTATACTTTATCTATATTAAAACTGATGCCAAACTCTGGCTTGAAAATTCCTCAGGTTTGAAATCTAAGGTCTCATGAAATCAACTTTTAATTTGATAAATTCAAAATCAGGTAAACCAACCTTTATTTTCCCAATGGATGGATGGGTATAATTGGCACACATCACAGATTCTAAAGCAATTAAGTCAGCATTCCTAAGGGAACCACATATTCAGAGCTTAGCATCTTAGCAGAGTGGGTCAGTCACATCAGAGTTTGAACCCATGCTGTGCTACTCATGCTTAGAGAGTGAAGCACAGGCTTCAGTTTCCTCATTTGCAAAAGAGGATGAAAACTCCTAGCCTGTCAGGTTTAATGAGCTAGTGCGTGCACACCACAGAATAGAAGCTCCACAAGTGGTATCATCATCATCATCATCATCATCATCATAATCATCATCATCATCTACATCCAGACAGTCAGAAAACAGCCCAGTGCAATTATTGCTGATGATTGTCTGGATCTTATAGAATTTGAATTTAGTTTAGCTCTAACTGACTTTAGCAGCCTGACCTGATGCATTAATCAACTGGAGAAACCAGCTATTGTGGATTCTGCTTCTGACCCTGTCATCGAAGAGCAACTCAACACCTACTTTATATTTCCTTCTGCAAAACGGGGCTGACACCAGCAGCCACTCACCCAAGCAATCACTTAAGTACAGATGGTCCCCAATTAACAGTGGTTTTACTTATTCTTTTTAAACTTTATATGTTGCAAAACCATGCCATTTTCACACAGCACTTTGAATGTTGATCTTTTCCCAAGCTAGTGATATGTGGTATGTGAGATATTCAATACTTTATTATAAAATAGGCTTTACCTTAGTTGATTTTGTTCAATTCTAAGCTAAAATAAGTGTTTTAAGCACGTTTAAGGTAGGCTAGGCTAAGTGATGATGTTTGGTAAGTAAGGTATACGTTTAACCCTTGAATAACATAGGACTGAGGGGAGTTGACCCCTCATGCAGCCAAAAATCCACATATATAACTTATGACTCCCCCAAATTTTATTGTTAGCCTACTATTGACCTTGCCAATAACAGAAACAAATTAACATATGTTTTGTATATAATATATATTATATATTATATTTGTACAATAACATAAGCTAGGGAAAAGAAAATGTTATTAAGAAAATTAAAAATCATAAGAGAAAATATATTTACTATTCATTATGTGGAAGTGGATCATCATAAGATCCTTCTCCTCATCAACATCATGTTGAGTGGGCTGAGGAAGAGGAAAAGGGGGAGTTGGTGTTGCTGTCTCAGAGATGACAGAGGCAGAAGAGACAGAGGAGGTGGAAGGGGAGGCAGGAGAGGCAGGCACACTTGGTACGACTTATAGTTTAAAAACAGTATAAATGGACTCGAGAGTTCAAACCCATGTTGCTCAAGGGTCAACCGTATTAAATGCATTTTTGACTTCTGGTATTTTCCACATATGATGGGTTTATTAGGACATACTCCTGTAGTAAGTGGAGGAGCATCCCTATGGCCCATCTTTAAAACTGGCCATGGAAATAAGCAGAACCAGCCAGGCAGCAGGAAGGCAGGGAGGCCGTTGGATTGCTGGTTGGAAGCCGGGAGCTGGAAACAGTTCTCTCTGATCTATTGCCTGGAGAACACCAACAGCCAGCTGGCCCAAGAAGATAAGAGGATTGTTCTTCTCCAGGCTGGGTGGTGCCATACCTCATAAGTTGTTGGGCAAGATGCTTAGCAAGCGGTACTTTCACTGTGTGCCAGAGTCTGCATGCATTTCATCTGGATTCCATTTTTTATCCTTTGCTACACTTTAACAATTATTTTGTCTCTTCTCTGGAGGAAATAACCACAACATCTCCAACTCTCCTCAGACAATTTGTCCTAAGCGTAAAGAATTGAAGTTGGGGGTGGCAGTAGACATTGAGTTAACCAAATCCAAAGGTTTAAAGCAAGCGTATATTTTGAAAAGTGACTTGGTTCCTTTACGGAAACAACAGTAGCTTTGCATAAAAGTTATGTTGCCCCTCATTCCCGCCTTCCTCTGTTTGTCAGTATGCTTGCTCTTCCTGTCACATTCTGCCTTAATAGAAAAGGAAAAGGTGACAAACTGAGAAGAAGAAGGGATAGCAACTGGTCTCTTCCACTGCAGAAGGGCAGCAGCGTAAGAATGAAGTCGAACATTGTGATGAGTAATTTTATGTGTCAACTTGACTAGGCTATGGTGCACAGCTGTATGGTCAAACACCAATCCAGATGTTACTATGAAGGTATTTTTTTAGATTCGATGAACATTCAAACCAGCAGACTTTGAGGAAAGCAGATTATCCTTCCTAATGAGGGTAGCTTCATCCAATCTCTTGGAAGCCTTAAAGAAGGTTTATCCTAAGACTGCAACCTAGAAACCCTTCTTGTGCTCCCAGCCGGCTGCCCTTCAGATTTCAGACTCAAGACTGCAATAGCAACTCTTACATGAGTCTCCAGTTTGCCAAGCTATCCCACAGATTTCAGCCAGCCAGCCAGCCCCCACGATCATATGAGTCAATTCTTAAAATATTTCTCTGTCTCTCTCTTACTCTCTTTTTTTGGTTCTGCTTCTCTAAGAAACCCTGGCAAATACAAGTATCTCACTTTTACTGCACAGGGTAGCTATGCTGCTCCCTAGGAGGAATGGTTGGATGGCTGGCAATCCGTCCCCAAATATCCCCCTCCTTTATTTATCCCATAGTCTACCAGCTAACGTACATGTTTGTTTCGGAAAATCAATAGGAGGACATTACTGAAGTCCACAAAAGCGTCCCTACCCATTAGGCCATTAGTTTGGCAAATTTCTGACTAGGCAACTGGGCCTTGGATCCTGAAAATAGAGACATAATATCAGCTCCTATATGGAGTTTTATTCTGATGCTGAGAAGATCTGAGGGGTAACGGCAGATAAGAGCAGTCTAAAAGGTGATGAACAATAGCTGGAAAAGATGCCTAAGAGGAAGGCAAAAAGATAGGAGAACAATTCGTTATGTTTAATATTATTAATAATCAGCATTATAGTATCATAGACCCCAAACTAGGCATGACGTTACTGCAAGACAAATCTCAACTCAAGCACGTCACATATGCGGCAGAGGTGAACTGAATGCCAAGACCTTGAAGTGGGAGCTGCACAATCAGGAACATTTTCAGCTGCTGAGTACAGCAACGAGCCCAGATACCCACCCCACCCTGCATAGGCAATACTCAGGGCCTTGCTTTTCCTGATACGAAAATAGATGCTTCAGGGTCTTTTGGTTTTCAAAGATCTCCCCAATTTCACCTCTCCCAAATCCCATATCTATGAGAACACAGACTCTGTACTGTATAAGGTCCTTTTCTTGGCAGTAAATTTTTTTCCCCAGTACTTGATCTTTGCTTTCTTAACATTCCTTTTCTTTTAAAAAGTAATTAATGTTTATTTAATTTCTATTCTCTTATTCTCACTATGTCCCTTTGCATAGTTGCATTTTGCACATGAGGTAACTGAGGCCAAGTTGGCTCAAGTGTCAGGGGACAGATTGGAGCCCAGCTTGGGTAAGGACTGGTATTGTGCTGACTTACAAGAGTTCCAAAAACAACAGCCTAAGAAATGGCACCTTGGCCTAAGAGTGACTCTGTGGCAGGGCCCCAGTACACAAGGGAATATGGGAGTGATGCAAAATGAAAACCCAGGGGCCCTTTAATCCATTAGTTTAAATGCAGACATGACATTAACAGCATGATAACCCAAGAATACTAACTCATTGCTCCTAATTAGACTTTGCATGTCTTTACTCTTTGACAGATGCAAAGAATTTCAAAATATAATTAAACTTTCCAATACCCTTGTGAGGAGGTGGCATCATATTCATTTTACAGATGGGTGAACTGAGGCCAACAGAAGACACATCTCTGAAAGTTAACTCATGACTCTGTGAGAAAGCATTCAGGAAAACCCATGAGTCCTTGCTCCTTTATGCTTAAATTCCAACCAGCACAGAGCAGTGGTCTAGAATTTTTAAGGAAGGAGTCAGGGCTGAAAACTTTTCATCCATTTTTAAGCTCAAGTGAAAGTAAACAAAAGTTCATATGTGCTTCAAGCTCCCACATTAATTGTAGTGGGTTTATCAAGGGGTTTCCCAAACTTTCTAGGACATAAGATGTCTTTGTGACATTTGTTAATAGCAGAGCTTTTCTGGATTCTCCCCCTGGAGATTCTGATTTGGTGTGTAGGGATCGGATCCTAGAAATATGTATTTTTCACGGGTTTCCAGGTAGTATTTTATACTCAGGCATTTTGGGAAACACTTCACGAAGTATTCTACAAGTACTTCTGGAATTTATTATGTATTTGCCTAGCACTGTGCTGAGTTCTTTCAGACCTACTTAGAGTGTAAGAAACAACTTCAGAAATCCTTCTCTTCTTCTTGTCCAGTGTAATAGAGAATGCCATAAATGTTTATTGCAATCTCTGTTGCAATATATCCATTGTATTGATAGCCTTTAGCTCTTCGGCTGGGTATTACAGCAGTCACAGAGATGAAGAAGCCAGGAGAGATAGCTAAACAATCACTGTGTCAACGTTAGATAATATTATATTAGAGGTTGGTACAAAGAATTCTGATGAGAGAGATTAGGGAGTAACTAAACGAAAGAAAGAACCTGGCGGACATATAGCAAGAGAGTAACTTATAAGCTGGGATTTGAAGGATAAATAGGAGTTTCTCTATTGGGGCACATTACAGAGAAAACAAAAACATGACAAATGGAATTATAGGTACAGGTATGTGTATACATATTTTAATTATGATTCTTTGGAAGAAAGGTACATGATAAAGCATGATAAGATCATATATCTGTGATGAGGAGGGGTGAGTACTGATCTGCTAAGGAAGGTTTTCTATGTCCTTGCACATCTTATTAATTCATTCAACAAGTAGATATCAAGTACCTGCTGGGTGCCAGGCAGTATCTTAGATTCTGGAGACTTAACCATTAGAAACTCATTTTTAAAAATGCATTTCCTTGTGAGTTTACATTTTACTGGGTGAGAAAATGAACAAGACAAATGTATGTCAGATGATAAATAAATGAAAAAAAAATATATATATATATATATATATATATATATATATATATATATATATATATATATGAGGTGAGGGAGGGAGCCATCTCAGGGAATAATATTTCAGACAGAGGGAAAAGCAAATGTCAGGGTCCTAAGAGTAGAGTTTACCTGGTGTGTCTGAGAAAGAGAGGGGAGGGAAATATGACTGGAAAGAAGTGGGATTGGAGGGGAGGGTGGCAGGAGATGAGTTTAGCAAGGTGACAGGCAGGGAGGAAGGGGGACTGATTGTGATGGGCCCATTTTATGGATTTGGGGCTTTTATTCTGAGTGAGAAGGGAAACCATTAGAGAGTTTTAAGTAGAGATGTGACATGATCTGATATTGCTTGAGAGTGTGTCACTCTGTCTGCTGTGATGGGATCGTCCCACAAGGGCCAAGGGCAGAGAATATGGAAACAAAGAATAGACTACTGCAATGATCCAGGCATGAGATGATAGTGACTTTACCAGGGCGGAAGCAGTGGAGGTGGTAACAAATGGTAGAATTACTGAGGTACTTTGGGATATGTTAAAAGGTTTGACTATGGGCATGAGAGAAAAAGAGAAGATAAAGATCTTGAGCCTCGTTCTGGAAACAGTAACAGAATTTTGCATTGACATTACCTGACTGATGGTTTTGTGAGTTCCCTCTGATTTCAGAGCAGAAGATGGAGGGTAGGCAGAAGCCTAGGATAACAAGACGAAAAAGAGATGGAAGGTTGACCAAGGCTGGGTCTATGAGTTTAAAGGAAGAATCATGGTGAGAGAAGTATAGAAGAATAAGCTGCAGAATTTGGTGACTAATTCCACGTGTGGTGTAATCATGACAAAACAGAAAGAGAAGTGGAGTGAGATTCATGGAGAAGGTCAGTGAGATTCATGGAGAGGGGAAGTGAGATTCATGGAGTTTCGTTTGAGCTTGTTGGGTTAACTGTGGTCATTTTAGATGAGGAATCATTAAAAGAATGAGCAATTTAACTCTGCCACTTGGGAAGCAGGGTGTAGCTAGGAAGTTGTAGTGACAGCTAACAATTTTGGATATTGCATGCTAATTTTAAAATGAGCTTTCCAGATCTTGCCAAGGAAAATGATTTCTGTAATTTATAGTCCTCATATCTCCAAATTTGAGTGCCAGGAGAGTTTAGTAAATGCTTGGAGATAACACAGTCCCAGCAGGAATGAACACTGAATATCGAGGATGGGTGCAAGGGATAGTGTGGGATGTGAGAAGTCACCCAGTCTCTTCAAAATGGAAATGGCCATACAATAGAAGCAGGCTGCATTATCTGTGAGTTTTTTCTTTGCCTCAGTAGGTGTGATAAACACATCCATAAATTGCCTTTGCATTCTTAAAGCATGTTATGGAGATCCTCAGAAAAATTCCCAAATGAGTTTCAAACTCCCTAGCAAAGCCACATTGCATTTTTCCCCATTATGCTTACAGAAATCAGAGGTTATTAATATTATAAATGTCTTCATGATTGTGGGAGGCCAAAGTCAATCCCCTTTTCCCTGAATTTACACTGGAGATACATGAATAATATATACATATTCTTTCTTTGAAGTTCCTTTGTTTAGGAAGTTTGTCTCCTAAATTTGCATATAGAGATTTGTCCATTGTTTCCCAATTGAATTGGAAGAAACATCTAATGGAAATTTGCCATGGGCCTTACAGGATTAAAGCATGGGGAGGTTATTAATAAATTTCGCTGTGGGCGGCAATCTCTACCCCAGGGAAGATTATGAAAAAAGATCAGGACATCCCCTCAGCTTGTGGGAAGAATTCCCCCTTGTCGCTCAACGGTGGCGTGACTGTGGTTGGAGGCAGAAGGCAAATTCCCTTTGTGTCCACCTGGTCATTTCGCTACACCAGCTCTGATGTCCTGATCAGTTCTGAACATCCATGAATGTTACCTGTGTTTGTGAGCTGAAAACTACATGTCATATCTAAATATTGGAATTTGCCTCTAAATATAATTCAAGAGTCAGCTCCACTCCAGCCCAGAAAGCAGTGGCATCCTTAATTCTGGCAACCTTAAAACAGTCATGAGCTTTTTGGGGAGTGTTCACATCTCTTGATCCACATGATCCTTCCAATGGTATAAAGCAGGATTTTAGGTAGAACTGCAATGTGTTCATTGATCTGAGTTCACTGAGAAGGAAAGGGGAACCCAAACTTTTGCCCGGTGCTCTGTTGCCAGAGGCCACAAGCAAAATAATCTCCCTGGGGGTTTATAAACAACAATGGCGACTCTTTGTTAAGGTGAGACGGTAGACCTAAAATAACTTTAAAAAGAATAGAGCCCTATGATGTTTACTCAAAGGGAAAAATAGGAAGATTTTGCTGGTACATTTTTGGGAGGAGTGGGTAAGGGGGGACCAGCTCAAGAATAAGGGGGAGTTTTATATACAGAGGAAACACAGATAGGCTTGAAAAGAGAGCAGGCTACATACTCCCTGGCTCATTGTAGTAGGCGGTGTTCTAAAATGGGTCCCAATGATCCTGCCTCCTGGTCTTCATGCTCTTGTATCATACTTTCTCCTCAACTGTTTGTTGAATTTGATGATCTGCTTCTAATGAACAGAATATGGCCAAAGTAATGAGATGTTACCTCTGAGATTAGATGATAAAAGGCAATTTCCATCTGGCTGACACTTTCTCATTCTAATGCCCACTTCTGTGAAGCCAGATGCCATGCTGTGAGCTGTCCTGTGGAGTGGCTATGTAGAAAGGGCCTTGGGCAAGAGCCCAGGACAAACTGAGGCCTTGAGTCCAGCAACCCAGGAGAAAATGCAGCCCTCTGACAATCATTGAGTGAGCTTGGAGGCAGATCCTGCCCCAGATGAGCCTTGAGATAATTACAGCTCCTGAAGAGACCTTGATTACAGCTTTATGAGAGACTGGAGACAGAGGCACCCAGCTCAGCCCACCAGATTCCTAACCCATGGAAACTATAAGACAATGAATGGGTGTCATATTAAGCTGCTAAGATTTGGGGTAGTTTCTTTCGCAATACATAACTAATTTACTAATTGACCTGGGATAACCTGGGATAGTTTCTCAGGAAAAGAAATGAAGGGTCTTACATAATGAAAATAAGAGGTTGTTAAACACGTGACCCTGACGTAGAAGGAAAAAAAAAAAAAAAAGACTCCAGGAAGCACTGGGGCAGAGGATAGATAGAAAAATGTGGAAACAATGACCAACCAAATTTGAAAAGCACAGGCAATTTTTTGGAGCTTGCTGTGTAGCAAGAGAGCCGGCCACCATCACTGGTGTCTGGTAGAGACGCAAAGGCAGGAAGGAGAGTGGGATAGTTTTATAGCAGACACAAGTAATAGCTTCAGGTGTGCCCCGATCAGAGGCCATTGGCCTGGGGGATCCCGGGGCAACCAACTAGGAGTAGGGCAGCCATGTGATTGCTTGGGGGTGCATTAGTCCATTTTCAGACTGCCGATAAAGGCTACCAGACACAGGGCAATTTACAAAAGAAAGACGTTTAATGGACTCCCAGTTCCACATGGCTGTGGAGGCCTCACAGTCATGGCAGAAGGGGAAAGCCATGTATCACATGGTGGCAGACAAGAGAAGAGCTTGTGCAGGGAAATTCCCTTTCATAAAGGCATCAGATCTTGTGAGACCCACTCACCATTGTGAGACCCACTCACCGTCATGAGACCAGCATGGGAAAGACGGGCTCCACGATTCAACCACCTCCCACTAGGTTCTCCCCAAAACAGGTGGAAATTGTGGGAGTCACAATCCAGGATGAGATTTAGATGGGACACAGCCAAATCACATCACGGGGCATATTTGAATTCTTAGATGGGTCCTGGATTGGAAGTAGGAACAAAAATCAAGACACTGTAGATGATTAATCATGTCTTGGCCATCTGAAACTGATCGTTGTAGGAGCTATCATTCAGCTTCCTGGATCATTAGTAGAGACAGTGGTCTTTCACACAATTGACTTAGGGATAGTAGGTTGGATTCGCTGCCTGGTTACTAGGGAGAATGGGTTGGTTTCCTGGGCAGATTGCTGCACGTCGTGGGTCAGAGTTCTATTTCAATATATGGTTTAGCCATTGTCTGTTCCTATAGTCAGTCTCTCAGAAGGAAGAATGGCTCTGAAGAAATGGGGTTCTGAACTAAATCAGGGATATTCCTACAAATGGATTTAAGAAGCTCCAGTCACACAAGGATTAGGAGAACCTGCTGCTATTTGCACTGCCTCATAGACAGATCATTGGTGAATACCGCAAGGATGGTTTGACCATACTGTGCTGCAGATATTTGGAACACTGACCAGTCATCAGTTCCATTCAAATTGCTTGTTTTAGCCACACTTGGTTTTCCTTTGATTGTTTGGATCTGCAAGCAGTTTTGTGAAGCCATTGCTACAACACACTTTATAAAGTTTTTCATCTACTTTTCACCTACTTTTCTGTCACGTTTATCTCCACAGCCAGCATTTCAGTGAACTCTACCACCACAGCCTCCTGTCTAGAACCAGACCCAGGAGAGTCTTTATCTTCACAATCCTGAGATGCAGTATAGCTTTCTTTACTGGACTCCTTTTAATATACCTTTTCCACAGTCAGACTTTGGAGTTTTTTTTTTTCTTTGCTTTTTACCTGCTGCTTAACTAGAAAATTACCCTGCCCATAGGAAGGTAAATGCTATCTCATCCCATTGCTAGACTAAAAAATTATCTTTTTCCTTTGCTCTGTAGGTCAAACATCTACATCAGATCAATACTCCCTCTTAGCAAGTGGTGACTTTCAGAAGGGGACTGGGGCCTGGATAATAACAGCAGGGCTTGTAATCTTCCCCCTGCTAATGAGGGTCGCATCCTACCTGACGTGTAGGCCTTCTGCAGAGAGAGTTAAAGTTTCTCCTGCTTTAATTAGCAATGGCTGATGGAGGGGAAAGCCTGCACCTTGGAAAGTATCCATCCTAGTGGTTTGAACAATGCAGAGAACAATTACTTGCAGGTCCAATGGCAAAGATGGTTAATTAAAATAGTGATGATGCGATAAGACGAATGACAAACGGGGGTCCCTCATTAATGAGAGTGGTCGCATTCCAGACTCCCTTCTCCCCTGGCTCATCAGGAAATAGCAGCGCAGAGTCCCCGGGAGACTCCTGCTCAATTAGGCCTTGCAGGCAGTGGAAGCTGCCAAAGGCGCACCCTGTGAAGAGAAAATTTAACCACCTAATTTGGGAGGGAAGGAGAGAGGGCACAAGCTTTAATGGAATATGCCACTGGCACTTCCAGGTCCACACATTACAGGAAGTGCCACTCAAAGCAGTCTCCAGGAAGGCAGGAGGGTGGCCGGCTGTAGAGCACAGGCTTTGAAGTCATGCAGGCCTGCATTTAGCCTCTGGTTTCTCATTGAGAAACATAAAATGACAATGACCTCATCAAGTGCTGTATGTGCGTGCGTGCGTGTATGTGTGTGTGTGTGTGAGAGAGAGAGAGCACACAGGGTTAAATCTGGCAACCTCCCCGCTCCTAGTGTCTCAGTACAACTGCCCTGATGGGTATGATCCCTCTCTGCCATCTCTGATGTAACCTGCCTTTCACAAGGGATAGATAGTAGGTTGGATTCCCAGTCAGGTCACCATAGAGAATGGGTTGGTTTCCCTGAAGGCTGCTGTAGGTTGTGGGTCAGCATTCTTTCATCCCCACTTTACCCCCACCATTAAAAACGTGTCCATTGAAAGTATCTTGAATATCTTTCTTGCATATTTTGTGCCATTTCTTCTAGGGGCCAGCCTTCTGAGGACAGAAGCCATTCTTTCTCTTTCTTTGTCACCTTCCCATCATCAGCCTCAACAGGTCCCCAGTTGTCACATGTAAGTTGGACAGCACTCCCCTTCACCGCCTAGAACAAGGGAGGGAAAGGAAGTCCTTGGATGATTCAGGAGCTAAAGAACTCTAATTCCTGCTCTTTCTGGTTTTCAGAAACTCTCACTAGTGCTAATACTCTCACTGGAGTATTGGTAAAGCAGAAACATCCTGTTATCTATTTTGTGCAATAACCCTCTGAAATCAATAGGCTGGGAAGAGACTCACAAAGTTTAAATACCTTGGCTGATATCTCCCTTCTAGGAAGAGGCAGAACTAGAAGCCAGGTATTCTGAGTTGGAATGTACCTCCCATTCTTCTGAAAATAACTAATGCTTGACTTGATATCATCCAAAATAGGCTGTGGAAATCTCAGCAGCTTAAAGTAACAAAGGTGTATTTCTCCCTCATGCTGCCTGTCTGCTGCAGGTCAGCTGGGGCTCTCCTCACTAAGTCACCCACATAATCACCTGCACTTGGTGGGCCAGGCTGGTGGAGCAGCCACTCCTCTGAGCATCACTAGCTACTGGGCAGAGTGAAATCAAGGAGGCTCAAGAACATGCTTGCTCTTAAAACATCAACCTACAAGTGACACATTTCTCTCCAGTCACATTTCATTGACCCTGCCTGAGTCCAATGGGGCAGGGAAAGGTAACCTATAACCCTCCCAGAGGGAGGCACAGGGACTTCAGTGAAGAGTCACACAGTCTACCATCAACCCCATTGCTCTTGGTCTCAACTACTCTGTGCTGTAGACAGGAGTGGAGTCTGGGTGGCGATCTAGTCAGCCTGAGAAGAGATTGTAGATAAAGATGGAGGTGGATAATGATGGAAATCTGTGGCCCTGATTTCTCGCCATGTGATGGAAGCAGAGACAAAGGAAGGATATTCACAATAGTGTTTGCTTCGGAGGAGACTACTTGGAAGGTGATGTTGAGCTGGCCATCAATAACTGTTTAGATCTTGGACCATAGTTTAAAATATTTGCAAAAGGAGAAGCTACATGAGCTGTGTTCCCACTTCTGTAAACCAATGTTCCAGGTGTCAGGATGGTTCAAAGCTACATGCAAAGTCTTATGGTCTTCAATAAGAAGGCATTAAACTGTTCCTGTATGTGTATGCATGTGTGTCTGCTGAAAAGAGAGAATCAAATAACTTAATAGTGACAAAGGGCCACATTTTCCCCTAGAAACAGCAGATATGACATCTCCATGGTGACAACGGAAGATGGTCAGGGGCCTCAAATAAAGGAACTGAGTTCTCCATTTATATTTGCAGTACACTTTACAACTTCATTCTAGAAACAAACTTGCTCACAAAACCCAAAAGGTAATAATGCAAACCCTCTTCTTGCAGTTTGTACAGACTGTCCAGTACAAATATACATCAGGTATTTACTTATTTAATTACACTTCATATTCCCCCTACTGCTGGGAGAAGCTGAGGCAGGTACGACATGAAACGTACTGCTAAATAGGATGGCTAGATCTGAAACCAGAACAGATACTTCAGGGCAGGAGCAGAGCAAGTCAATGTTTCCACATCCCTGAAAAATAACCAGGGGCTTATGTTGGGCACTGACATGCCTGCAAAGTGTCTGAAAGGACCCAAAGGAACACGCTGATGTCTCTGGGAGTCATGCTTCTGACAGCCCGCCCACGGGATTATACAGGTGATGTGCCACCCTAAGGGCTGTCCCCTCCCGCTTTGCTCAAGCCCCCTGCCCACTATGCAGAGGCTGAGGAAAGGCTGATTTATTTCTAGGGTAGGTGTGCAATGAAATCTGAAGCAGCAGTTCCCTCCACGAGAGTTCACACAGCCTTGCCTCAATTCCAGTGCCTCCTTCCCTCCTAGCCAACCATCATGGAAGAGGAGGATCCATTCAGATAGCAGCTGAGAAGACCTTAAGATATGACCTGATTCGGGAATTTTCGTTCAATTACATTGATCTGATATTTATTTATGAATTACATTTCCAGAGCCTAGAAATACAGAGATGAAGGGAACAGGGGTTGTGGGCATTCATATTTTAATGTGATTCTTAGGGATTATTTCACATTTGAATACCCAAAGGAGCAAATCTCTTTTAGAAGAACTTCGAGTACACCCTCTGATTGGCTAAGGAAATTATCATAACTAGACCATCGACTCCCTCTTCCATCTCTCAAGCAGTCGCTCTCTAGTGCTTGCCTGTGAGATCAGGGCCAGCCATGCTGTCAATTCCTACCGGTATTGAGGCCCAGAGGGGCTGAGCATGAACACCAGCCCTGGGACCTCAGCAACCACAGCCCCCATGGTCTTCTTCCAGCTGTGTACCTCCTCATGGGAAAAATACATGTGGGGCTGGGACAGATGTGTTCCCTGAAGTCTGTGGCCCTCCCCCTTCTATTCCATGTTCCAGGTACTGAGAACCCCAAAATTATCAGCCCCAAACAATCCCCCACAGCATTCAGGACCTGCACAAACCTCTTCCCAAGATCCATCCTGGCCTGGGTTGGGGAGTCCATCCAAAGGGTAAGTGTTTGGTGGCAGGGTTGGCCACAGCTTGAACCTCTGGCTTGAGTTGTCCACAGATTTGAGACCATTCCCCTTAGAGCGCAAGATGGAGTGAGAGGTGAGAAAGAGTGGAACGGGCGGCAGGCCAGGGCTTCTGCTGGGATACCTGCTCTTGACCCTGAAAATGTGGGGTGCTTTATGATGGGGCACTCTAGGAGTAGATGGCAGAGTGAGCTGCAGTGAGAGCTGGGCTGATCCCTAGTCCAGAATGGTTTTCTTTTTGCCAGCAAGGAGTTAATCGCCACTGTTACCTGTTTCTGATTGTTTATGGGAAGATGTGATCATGAAAGGCCAATGAGAGTGTTCAGGACTCTGATTCTTCTTGTCTATCTAAATTACCATCTCAGGAGGTAAAGCAAACCAATTTACCTTGAGATTTTCATCAAAGAAATCTATAGACAGTCCAGGAACCACACGCTAACAAGATAGTGAGTCCTAAAGTAGGAAAAGAAACTAAAAGGCCAAACTCAAACGAAAATGTATTGCTTCATGATAAGCTCCCACTTATTTAGGCAAAATCATCAAGAATATTATTATCAGTGGGAAACAGAAACTGAAAACATCTTGTTTACCAAATGTTAGGTTAGGATTACATGTCCTCCAAGAATTAAAAATAGAATATTAAAATTATAATAAACATAATCAGATTCCTTCTTCTTTGTCACCAACCACAGTAATTTTGGCAGATTGCTGAAATTTTTTTGTTTTTTGTTTTTTGGGATAACAATACACACTTAGGTTCTCTTTCCAAAGACAGCTGTGCAGAAGTAGGACAAAATTTCCCCAGTGGGTTCTTCCTTGTTATAACAGGCACACAAAAACTTTTCATTAGAAGAGTCAGAAATGTCCTTACAGACATAGTCTCCTGTCTAGAGCCTGTGACTTCTTTATTGCAATGGTATCTGAATGTCAGATTGGACTATTCTCAGCTACTATGATTCTAGAGTGTGTAGCTCTCAAAGAATTCTCTCTCAATATCCCTTCCTCCTCTCTGCTCTTCCTTCTGCACTGGAGGTGGAACCATAGTTGCCTACTCAGCTATCAGAGGCCCACCACCTTGAGGGTTGTCCAGGTCTCTGCTGCCCTTTTACTTCTTCCCTCATCTTCTTAATCAACTCCATCCTTACCCACTCAATGATTCCCTGAGGCATTTTTTTCCCTAGAACATTTGGGGAAATTCTCTAAATATTCTGTGTAACTAGAACAGAGGTCAGATTTAGCAGAGAGTAAGATGACATGGTTTGGGGGCAGGGTATAGGTTGATGGGTCCTAATTGCTATGGCACAGAGCTGTTATCCTAAGGTCAACTGTCACCAATAAGAAGGTTGAACAGGGAAGTGACATAAGCAGGTCTTTGAAACAGTAAGTTGAGCTGAGAAGAAAGGTTTTGGAGGCTTGAAGAATAATTGCTTAGTAGAACTTGGGCTTTAGGTTGAAGCAAAACTGAGTTCAAATTCTAATTCCAATATTGATCAATTATAGAATCATTAGGTGGTTATTATTTACTTTCTCTGATACTCAATTTTCTAATTAGAAAAAAAGATAATGCCTTTTGGTATTTCTGTGATGATTAAAAGTTTCTATTGGCAAACAGGATGAGACAGGATGCAATTCTAAACTGGGTTTGTGGTTGTGGGAATGGAGAGTAAAAGAGACTTTAGAGACAGTGTCATGAAAATGGGTAAGAGGATTTAGGGCAAGTAGGTGTTCTACCTTTGTATGACCCCATGAATAGTATAGGTCATGACTCAATTGGGAGTTACAAGGGAATACAAAAGGAAGAACAGATTTTTTCAATGGCAAAAGAGCAGGTAATGCATTTCATTTTGGATAAGTTAAGTTGAATTGAAGGGGTGGGTGAAAGACATTGAGGTGCAGGTGTTCACAAATTCACTAAAACTAGGGACCAGAGAACACTGTCTGTTTGAGACTCATCAGAATATAGGTCATTGAAGACACTGTGGGATTTGCTTAGCTTGCCTAAGAGGAGGTAATGAATTCATTCTCTCATTGATTCCTTTCCCTACTAATTTAATCATCCAATATGTTTAGAAAAGGTACCCAATATGTTTAATATCACATAGTAATGCTGATATTCAAATATATATAGAAATATATATTTTTTCCTCTCTCTCTCTCTATATATATATAGATATATAGATAGATATTTCTACATATATAATATAGATAGATATATAGATATATATTTCTATCTATATATATATAGATATAGATATATATAGATAGATATTTCTATATATTATATATATATATATATATATATATATATATATATAATATGTATATATAATATCTACTATGTGCCAGGCTCAGAATTATTGAACAATAGTGAACAGGCAAAAGGTATCCTTGACTTTAAGGACCTAAAGTCTGGGATACAGGATCAAAGAGAGCCAAGGGTGCCCCTGATCTTTAATCATGGGCTATCAGGAATCCAAGTTTGTGCTGAGCTGGATGCCTGGATGTTGAGCTAGGCATGCAGTGAGGTAGAGCTGGGTCTGTGGTTGCGGATTATGGCACAAGGAAGAGGGAAGACTGTCAAGGCTGAGAGCATTTGGGCACAGAGTAAAACATTGATTTAGAATCAACTGTGTACAGGGGACAAGGAAGGTAAAGTGTGCAGGTACAGATGGTTGAGGGTGGAGAGTTTCTCTAAGGTTATTTTGAGGGGAAGGAAGAATCTTTTCTAGATTCTTCTGTCACTTGGCTTGTGAGTGCTGAAGAGACTGCTAAAAACAGTGTTTGGCTCAAAACAACCCTACTCTTAATTTAGCATCTAGTTTTGTGCCTGCCTCATAGAAAATGCTTAGTGAAAGTTTTAGAATGGAAAACAAAAGGTATCATAAAAAGATAGAAAGAGTGAAAATACTTAAATTATTATCATTCTGAGTTCTAGATTTAGTAGGTTGTGAAAATATGGTAGAATCTCCACTGATTCTCTATCAAGTCATAGAGATCATTACGGGGCAAATAAACCTTGGTAGTCTGAGTTTAGGAACTGTTGAAAATTATTGAAAGCTATGACCTTTAGTAAAACTGGTAATTCATAACACCAAGATGTGTAACTTCACGGTGCAATGCTGAATATACTGGGTAACTTTTCTAAATTTGGGAATCTCATCTAGGGATGGCTTTCTTTCCTAGAGAGCAAAGAAAATCAGGGTGTTTGTTAGTAGAAGATCATGGCTCATCAGTGGTGACTGGACTAATACTGTGTGTGCTTCTGCTTTTACCTTCTCATGAAGAGCAGGTTGGGAGTAGCAGGAGATTCATGGAGGTGACTCGCAGCTAGGTGAATGCTAAACAACAGCAGTGGCTTCTTGGAAGAACAGTAATATATATGTTTCTGCTTAAATCTTAACGGGCAGGCTTCCTAGCAGGGCTCCTGGGAGTGATGCCCTAATTTGCAAGGATTTAATGACTTCTTGTAGTCTAACACCTGTAGGGATGGAGACAAGCAGGGGAGAAAATTAGCACCTGGCTGTGCCCCAGATAAAATGAGCACCATGGATTTGTGAAGGTACTGTCTTTCCTTTCCAGAAAAAAATTCCTTGTGTTATATTTATTCAATAACTGTTACTGTAATATTAAAATTCCCAGTGTTCTTACATGAAAATATTTAAAAATTATATTCCCAAACTAAGAAAAAAATCATGCTATCTACTACAGAAGGTCACTTCCTTCCTCCTCTCTTGTGTATATTATGATGGGTTTAGCAAGTTATAAATTAAACCTGAAAACAGTAGTATTTCTGTCGTTCTGATAAAATTTTCATTCATTTTTTTTTCTCTGAACAAACATATTATTCAAGGAACTGATGACATTGTGAAAACAAGCTGTCCCCATGGCTTTTACACACTAATTTGTGAGATCCGAATTTCCTCTTTATCTTCATGTCTTCTTATTTCACAGGCAACAACCGTTTGAATAATTTAAATAGTCAGATACATGCAAGCATTACTCAGAACTGTGAAGACCTAACTTTGAAAGTAACTCAGTATTTTCAGATCACGATAAGAGTTTTCAGTTTGTATAATTTCCCCATGTCTTTTGATATAGTTACCTACTAACTATAATAATAGTATCGCAGCAACAACAGTATGAATCTACAGTCTCATCTTATTTATAACCCAGAGTTTTTATCCAGATAATTAAAATAAATACTTGAAAGCAGGAAAATGGAAGCATAAAAATGTGAACATCTTCATATTACATAAAGGAAAGTCAAATGAATGTGATTGCATTCCTACCACTGATCACAAAATAATCATAGCCTATCACGAGAGAAAATAAAACAGAAAAGCATAAGTAGTAAAAATTATAAAACAAGAAAACAACAGAAGACAGTAATCTATAAATTATAACAGTTCAAAATAAAAAGATTTAGATTATGTGAAGAAAAGTTAAACTACATACCAATCATAAATTATAAAATGTTAAAAATAACACTAAAGTGAGAGAATAATTTAAAGCAAAAGTTATTAAATGATACAAAAAGTCCATTTGTATTGAGACTGGTAGCCTCATCAAAGAAGAATATAAACATCATGAACACTAAGTAACAAATCCCCAAAATATATAAGCTAAAACTGCT
Source organism: Saimiri boliviensis (assembly GCF_048565385.1). Taxonomy (NCBI): domain Eukaryota; kingdom Metazoa; phylum Chordata; class Mammalia; order Primates; family Cebidae; genus Saimiri; species Saimiri boliviensis. Next base: position 16,764,585 of record NC_133464.1, read on the forward strand.
ATGAATTGATAAAAACACAATTATGGCAAAATATTTTGGTACACATTCTGTCTCTGATAAATATGCTTTTATGCATATATATGTGTATATAAGCAGGAATATAGAATTTCAATTATTATATATAGAAATATAGATTATATATACTTACATATATACTTTATATATTTATGTCCATATATATAATTTGATAAGGTGATACATATTCATTTTAGGTATCTGTGAAATTTGTCTAAGAATTGATCACATAGAAAACCCAAAGGAATCTCAATGTAGTTCAAAAAGTAAAAATTTTGTAGGTGAAATTATCTGAGCAGTATATATTAGTTAAAAAGAACAGAAATAAAACAAGTTTGTTTCAAAAAAGGAAAGGAACAGCTACAAATAGCAATGAGATACTAAAATAAACTTTCATGGAAAAGTGAGTATAAACTATCAATATAAAGGAAAGGAAGGCATTAAGAGAGGGATTAAATTGATTTTTTTTTAAAAAAGCTAAAAACTAGCCAAATAAAATTTAAGTTTTAAAGCAATAAATTAAAAAGCAAAGAAAATCAAGATGAAAAATCTAATCATAAACATAAAATTAAAAATGAGAACTAAAGAAATAGGTAAAATATGTAAATCATAGGCACAAATAGGGAACAAATATATTATTAAAGGAAATGAATATCAACAGGAAGGTTTATGAAAGAGATGAGCAAACAGGGAGAAAAGTTCCCCAAAGTAGAAAACGAATGAAAGTTAATCAGGAAAATCTAAAGCCTTGAAATGGAAAAGATGTGATGAAGAGCTGAAAAATGGAAAAACAATAGAAACATGGACTTAAAGGAAAATTTTAAATTTAAGAGCAGACTGGTTCTATTAAGTTGACCAACTAAGCTAACATGGATTCCTCTTTAAGCTTTAAACAGGGAGAAATACTGGAAAAAAAAATAAGCCAAAATAGGTTTAAAAACATAGCTGAGCTCAAAAGAGAGAAGAGCACAACTCCAGGTGCTCAGACACAGAAGTAGCTCAGGTAGAAGGCTACCGAGGTGAGAACCTGGGGTTCTTTGGCAAGTTCATGGTCTAGTGTTCTGAGAAGCACAGTCTGTGATGGAGACGTGTGTGTGGAAAGTTGGTTGGGAACACATCGTGGGGAGCAAAGGAACCAGCATGGGCAGAAGGAAATAGCGAACTGGGGTGCTTTGCAAGAAAGTCCTCAGCTGATCCTACAGGACGCTTTGGTGCAAAAACAATCCTTCAGAGTTGTCACTAGTCAAAAGCCCTGGCCTCCACCTCCACAGCAACATCATTAGACGGCACCAAAGATGGCATGACCTTGGTGGAAGTGTCTTTCTAATTAAGGGCAAGTCCTCAAGAGAGACTCAGCTGAGAGCTATCGGTCAGCAGCCAACACTCCCAACATCTTGAAGAATGAACACTTCAGTCCTGGGCCAGGTGGGGTGGTTCTACAGAGATAGATATAATTTTCTTTGATTACATAGATGAGAATTTTTTTCCCACAATTCCTTTAGCTGCTTCTAGGTAAGTTTGACAATCTCGAATATTTCTTTCTTTCCAGATTGTTGGGATAATACAACAAAGTGGTCTATTGTTCTATCTCAAACAGGCATCCAGAGACTTCTAAATAGATACTTTGTAGATACAAATATATTAATTTCAGTGTTATTTATATTAGTGGAAACATTGAAAATGACTAAAATGACCAAAAATATGGGAGTGGCAAAATTACATGCAGGTATTAAAACTGCATTTTAAAAGAATAGTTATTCAGATATTAATATATGCATTTCCACTGCATAGATTGTATGATTCCAATTTCCTAAGAATATTCATTATTTAAAATTTTATCATAATTGCTAATGCATATAAAGTATGGAAAGAGATTGATCAAAATAATCTTGGAGTTTGGCTCTATAATGTATGGATTTTTAACTACCTAGTATTTTCCATATTATCTAAGATGATGTATTACTTTACAATCATAAAAAATTAACATGTTATAAAAAATAAAAATATGTTATTTTATACTCCATTAATTTGCAAATTTATATTTTATATTAAAACTGATCTGTGAGAGTAAAACCATATTATACTGAAAGTAGGTTTTTAATATTTTCAACATTTTTTTCAATATTAGTTTCAACACTATTTCCAGGGTAAATGGGAAGAGACACTTGAACCTTATGTTTCTAGGGCCTTTTCTTATCTGAGGTTTTTCTTGGAAGATAAAAGCCCACAAATTCTTTCACGGTGTGTGTGTGTGTGTGTGTGTGTGTGTGTGTGTGTGTGTTGTATGCATGACGTGTTTGTGTTTTTGACTTTTGCTGTCGTTTGGACCCTTTCCTGTGTCTACTTCAGTTGTTTTAAAGTTGAGTGCCCTTGCCTATGATTGCCACTAGATAGAGGGACATGGTCAAATGACACTTTTCTAAGGTTACAAATCTCACCCATAAGCAAGAAAGGAATATACGATTCCTACTTCCACAGAACAAAAAAATGTGTTAGTCTGTTCTCAGACTGCTAATAAAGACATACCAAAGACTGGGTAATTTATAAAGGAGAGAGATTTAATGGACTCACAGTTCAGCAGAGGGGGAAGCAAACACATCCTTCTTCACATGGTGGCAGCAAGAAGTGCAGAGCGAAGCCGGAGAAAAGCCTCTTATAAAACCATCAGATCTCGTGAGAACTAACTCACTATCACGAGAACAGCATGGGGGAAACTGCCTCCCTGATATTCAATTATCTCCACCTGGTCTCTCCCACAACCTGCAGGGATTATGAGAACTACAATTCAAGATGAGGTTTGGGTGGGGACCACAGCTGAACCGTATCAAGTAAGTTGCGTTGTTCAACAAATTTTTGAATGAATGAGCTTTTCCTGTACTAAAAATGTCTCCTTTGCTTATATTATAGGAACTAGTTATTTAAAAATAAAATCTCACACTGGAGAAATACACATTAACATTCTAGAGAGGCCCATGTTAGTACTTGTGATTTTCTTCTGCTGTTTTGTCTCTTCCTCTCTCCCCTCCCTCCTTTCCTTCTTTTTCTCTTTCTTTCTTTTAGACTGAATTCCCAGATCCTTTGCTCCAATCCCTGTTTCCCTCCCACTACTGTTTTTCAAATCTGTACCTCATCCCTTCATCTCCAGGAGGCTTTTTCACATTTCACAGTGGATTTCAATGTGCTGGGGTGGGCAGGGAGGGGGAGAGTTACTGAGAGCCATGGTTTTAGAAGCCTATGTTTTTGAGTTTATGAAATCCTACGGCCTCAGCGGCTCTACATTGTTTCAACCCATATCTTCTTTGTCTTTTACGGATTTTCATGTTTCACATCCAATAACTATATTTGCATCCAAAGCATGGATTTTCTGAGTTTGACAAAGCTGATCCTACGGATTCCATTTCCATAAATCCCTTAAAATGTTGAAGTGATTTCGCTCATTTTGCAAAAATGTCTCTGACAAAAACACAGGGGAAAACAACTGCTCTTGACATCACAACAGTTTAATATTTTAACTTATTCATTAAATTGTGCTTCACATCAATGGAAATCCTCAGTTCTACAAACTATCATTTTTAAATAGCAATAAAGGTTGATAATGTCACAATACAATCCCCTAGTAACTGAGTTCATACATATTATTGTACAGAAATAAAAGGAAATATCTCTTAAAAGAAATAATTTCCTATCTATCGAATAACTATCTTTACATCTAAAATGGGTCACCACATAAAGATCCAGATTTTTCTTTCCAACACTGAGATGATACATTAAAAGAGAAATAATGCAATCAAAGCTCCAGAAGTGCTTCTGGGAAAGAATAAAAGGAAAGGGGGAAAAAAGATGATCTCATGATTAACAAAAAAAATGTAAAGGAGGTGGAAGACAAATGTGACAATTACCGAAGTACACTAAACTTTTGCTCCTCAGAACACTGGTTTTTCTGGCAAGATGTCAATCTGGCCCTTTAATGAGTTCCCGTAGTGCAGCAGAACATGTAGCTCACAGAGGTTCCACTGAGTGTGCCAAAGGATGACAGTTGCAATCCTTTCCACAGACATCCTGGAACACAGGCTCAAGAGACACCTGTCCATCTGCGTTCCTGGATCTGGAGTACTGCTATGTTAGCGTGAGTCCTTGCCTAGAAGTTCAAGGGCTTTTGTCTTGCAGATGTTGCTGGTGTTTATAGCTAGGCCAGTCCTCCGGAAATTTCTGTGCCTCTGCCAAGCAGGTTGGTTCTTTGACATGCTATAAAGATGGGTTCATGTGCACTCCATCAATTCATTAGGCTGCAAAACACCCAGGTTTCAGAACCTGCCCACTTGCTCAGAAGGGCTAAGTTGAAGTCTCAAGGAATCAGTTCAGATGTGTCCAGGTGAATGTAGTGAGGAGAGAAGAGAGCAGGCATTGGCTTATTTCCAGTGGGGACAGTGTAAGAGAAGAAGGAAGGCCAAAAGTGCCTTGGAGAAAGAACCCTCGCATGCTCCCCAGATGGCACAAAATGGGTAGAATCATCAGACCCAGCCAGCCCTAATACCCCACCTGAATACATGCAGTTGTTCGGGTGTCCAATGGGAGCACAGCAACTATGGGAAAGGTAAACCTTGAGTCACAGTTGCGATCAGATCAGGATATTCTTTTGTAAGTCCAAATCAGCTTTCTCTTTGATCTGATCCTTCCAACTCAGCTTTCAGTTCCTACAACCATTCCAGTGCTCTAGTCCTGTCTCAATATCCTTTTGACTCATTTCTTTTAAATTGCTAAAAGAATTATAGTCCATATGTTTCCAGGCTGCCCTAGTTCTAGAGGACAGAAACTGTATCTTAGTCATTTTTCTATTTTTCAGTATTGCGTGGCATATATTTAATTCGTCATCTTTCCACCTGGGAAAGATCTGCCTCCTTTTAGGAGCCACACTTTCGTCTAGAGTTACTCCTACTCTCCCTAATCCCCATCTCTAAATGATCCCATTATCCAGGACCTCAGATAGAGGTCATGGTTGATAAGGAATCAGATAAACTCTCTGTGTACAGATGTTAGCTTAGGACAACTGAAAGCATTTCCTCTCTTCAGTGAGTATGTAAAGGGACTCATTCAATAGCAAATAAAACCTTTAAGAATGAAAGCAGTGTGTGGCTGACAATGTACCAGAGGCCTGGGGAAGAAGACATAAAAAAAAGGAGATTTTTTTTTTTTTTTTTTTTTTTTTGAGGAGGGGGTATACTGATTTCTCTTAGTAAGGAGTTGTGAGCATATTCCCTCTGCCTTCATACTGAATAGGCTTTTGAGTTAGATGAAGTGGACGCCCAGCTAGAAGTATTTGAATGCACCCTCTGAGTTTTGGTCTCCCCTGCAACACCACCCATCTTGGATATTTCATTCCTAATAAGAGACCCTCCTCACTAGAGGCAGGGAGCTGAGAGTAAACGTGGCCAGTGTCTCTGGCATTTTCCAAGTCTAAAAAGGTAAGGAATGATACAAATCAATAAAGATTTAGATTTCATATTCTTGCAATTCCCAATCCCAACACTGATGCTGAGCTGCATAAAATAGTAGGAAAGGCTATGAAGTCAAAATACTGGGCCTCTAAGCAACTTTCTTGATCATAAATTAGAGTCGCTGGGAAATCTCTCAACATCTCCGACTCACCACCCCAAACTAGCAAGTGACATAATGAACAGAGGTCCTATTTAGCACACAAGATTGTAATGAGGACCAAAGGAGACAGCAAATGCAAAAGTCTTTTGAAAAACATTAAATGCTACACAAAGTGGTGAATTTTAGTTTTATCTTTTGCAAAACATAAGATGAAGTAAGTGCCATTTAAAAACACTTGAAATATTGTTTGGTTCCCTTTTGTGTCAGATACTGATAGTATTTATTGGTATTCATTTCCACATTGTTTCTTTAATAACAGAACCCTCACACTTACCAAGGCACATGACAATCAATAATAAAGACATTCCCTAGCCTTATTTGCAGCTAGATGTGGCAAATGTCTTGGTTCTAACCCATGAGATGTGACTGGAAGCAATATGTGCAACTTCCCTCTATTTCCTCTCTACTATCTTAAATGTAAACATGATGGCAGGAGCTGCAGCAGCCATCTTGGTCCATGAGGTGGATGCAGCATAGTAGGATGACAGAGCAACAGGAGGGGGCCTAGGCTTCTGTAATGTCACACACCAGAGCTGTCAAACCAGTTTGCCTTTAAGTAAGAGAGAAATAGCTTCCATGTTAAGTCACTATTTTGAATTTCTGTGTTAAAACAACTGAATGGGAATTCTATCCAATCCATTTATATTTATTTTTAAATGATCTATTCTTATCTCCTCGCTAGGTCTATCTTGGGGACCTTCCTGCCAACATTAGTAATATCCCTGCTCAGATTTTTGAAAAAACTACCTTAAAGGCATAACAGAGTCCTCATACTTCAAACTTTTGAACAAACTAATTACAAGAAAGTTACCTTTTTCGATGAGAAGAAAGATGTCTTTATCATTTTTGATAAAAATACATGATATCCCTCTCTGTTATCTAACACTGATTGTTAATGTTACCAATTATTATGAGTGTTCTAATAATTCTTAGGGCAGTTTCATCCAGTTTCCAAGAGTAGGCTGCCTAAAAGCTAGAAGGAGACAGAATAGATAAGTGTGTATGTTAGTCCTTAATAAAACACACACACACACGTGTGCACGTATACGCAAAGATGTCTCATCTCAATCTCCAGTCTGGGTAGTGGAGCTGTCATTGCCAAGAGAAGGGAAAGAGCTGCAGGAGTCAACAGGATGTAGAACCCTTGGGGACTGTTTTTTTTCTTTTTTGGCTTTTCTTGGGCTTTTGACACTGATGTATCTGGAGTTGATTTGGTTTGGGACTTAACACTCCTGACTTCCATGGATCCCTGGGCCCAGACGCCTTCTGCTGGCATCACTTCCCTGAGCATCATTCAGCATGGAAGTGGGCAGCCAATTTTTGGAGAATAAACTGCATTCCTACTTCTCCATTTCTATCAACATAGGACCCCATGGGTCTGACAAGCTTGCTGCTTTAGAATGAAATTATATGAGGGAGGAAGCCCATGTCGGTCTTTTTAATTTGCTCAGCACTGGCCTGGGGCCAACATAAAGAGCTGGCTCCCTCTGAACATCCTGATACCTGGTCTCAAGTGGAGCCCCATACATCATGCCTTCAGCAGAAGGCAGCAGAAGCCTTTGATACCAATCCCGAGGTGCCTGAGGAACAGTGTGAAGTGAGCAGGGGCTGCCTCCAAGTCTCAGCTATGCATGAATTCCTCGCCAAAATTTTAAAGTGAGTTTAAAAGAAACAGTCCGAATGCTTTATAACCTGTTTTGATTTTCCACATGACAAAACACTGGATTGTTATTGTGTGTGTGTGTGTGTGTGTGTGTGTATGCCTGTGCACACGCGCATGTGTGCATGTGTATGTCACAAGCGTAGGCAGAAGGATAATTTGCAGTCCTGCTATTCTAGGCAGAACATTAGATCCTAACAATGAAATGAGAAGCTGGAGAGATAGCCCCTCATTAATCCCAGCTGCAATCCTCCTTCACTTCTTACCTTAGGAACAAATCATTGAAAATGGAGAAATATTTTGTGAGCCTAATCTCTACCAAGTAACAAGCAATATTTACTTGGCCTCCTTTAATTTACCCTTGCATAAAACACAGCTTTCTAAAAAATCATCAATCTCTCAGCTCATTGATGGCTCAGTGATGTGGAGAGGGCTGGACTGACCCAAGGCAGCATGGCTCTGGGTCACTGTTAGCGTGGCGCTGTCACAGTTGGGCTACCCGCATGGGTTAGAGACAGATGCTTCTGGGCAATTGCAGCTGGCTTCTTGCATCATTGGCAGGAAGCTTTAGGCAGGATGAGCCCTTATTCCACATGGATATGGTGATGGAGTAAAGAGAACTTGGCCTTTGCAGTCAACTAGACCTAGCTTACAACCCATAGAGGAGCTACTTATTTTCTGTGGGGTTTGACTTTTCTCATCTATGAAATGGAGCCTAACAATATCCATTCATTGTGCAGAATATATTCAAGGTATGAAAAGGGCCTCCCCCAGTTCCTGGAACAAGGGAGCCACCCAATAATGCCTTCCCTTGCACCCCAGATGAAGCTGAGCACAGTGAGAGAAGCATCTCCAGATGTCTGTCTGGTGGAGCCGCTGGACTCCCCTCTATGCAGGTGAGCACTCCATGAATGCTTGTGGGCTGATTGACTCACAACCCCAGAGAGAGTATCCGGAGGCTGAGAAGTGGCTTAGATAAAGCTGGCTTAAACATCAAACATGTTGGATATCAATGAAATAGGCTTTTCAATCTGATTTAGGGGTTTCACACATTTTGCCTTCAGCTCCTTGAAGGGATTGATCAGATCAATCTGCTGAAAAACTTCCCACTCATTCTGATCCTCCTAATAAATGCTAGACAAAGGCTTTCTCTTCTTTCTTCCATACATATCCCCTTATTATTCAATACAATTCTTGTTATTGCAGTTGGGATTGTGAAAAGGTGAAAATAAGAACTTGGCAATGCAGCACACTTCTTTCCAGTTTTAGACACTCTGGCCTGATTTACTGGCTGTGGCCACAGTCTAACAACAGGTAAAGACGGCGTGGGAAGAAAACAGTGACCAGGCTGGAGATAGTCAAGATGCTGGGAGGCAGAGTCTGTCTAAACGCCTGGGAGAAGCAGCCCATGAATGGTATTCCATGTCTTCTGGCCTAATTCAGAGTTCTTATTCATTTCGTGACCTCAAATTTATTTTTGAACTAAGTTCCTATTCTTTGGGCCAAGGTTTTTAAAAAAAACATCTTTCTCTCTGTGGTGGCAAAATTTCAAGACTGGTAGTACCCCATTAAAGAAGATAACTTCTCCATAAAGGTTAAACTTTGAAATATTTCCTTTAAAATCTAAGGTTATGTAGCCAGTTTAGAAATGCTAGGCATATATATTGATCTTCCTGATATTTTTTTCTCTCTCAATTTATCATTCATTCCTCACATTGCAAGTAACAATGGTAAAGTGAGACCCCTTTAGGCATTAGCAAATAAGAAGTTTTCTCTTAAATGCTCCGATCAACGTTCATTTCTCAGGGGCCACAACCTCACCTGTCCTGGACCCACTCCCCATTCCCTAAGAGATGGAAGGAAAAGCATGGCTTAAGGTCCGGATTTTGCAGGATGTGGGTCTCTAGCTATGGTCGTTAATGGGATAATTTTGTTTCAAAACAACTGCAACAACAAAACACATTACTTGTGATTTAAGTCACATTCAAATAGAGTTCAAAGATGCTAACCAACAGCCTAGTGAGGGTTGGCATAAGACCTCATCTAAGAGCTGAAATGTTTTTCTTTGTCTCTCTCTTTATGCAGACTGGTATTCTCATAATGGGAGAGAGTATGACATAGACCAGTTTCAGCAGAACATCCAAGCCATAATTTGGCTTTTCATGCATGCCTCTGTGGGTTCCTGGTACACAAACTATTCTATGCTCCTTCAAAGGAGATCAAAGGAACTGTCTGCTTTTGGTGCTGCTATCCTTGGCCTTCAAAATGATCTATATGGGATGCACTCCTACCCTACTTAATATCACCAATTTCAAAACATCAAAAAAAAAAAAAAAAAAAAAAAGAAGAAGAAGAAGATGGATAATCTCCAGCTGGATAAAAATGAAGACAAAGAAGGAAGCAGATGTCCACATCAAGTACACACAGCCAAATGTCCTCAGAACGGCCCAGCTTCTCCGAGGTAACTCAACAGAAGGTCAGTGTGCCTGCTCATCCTCCCCCTCCTGAGAGAGGAGAGGGCAGGGGGTCACCATCTCACCACCTGGCTGTTGTAGTCCTCAGTGACAGTCCCCTCTGCGGCCCCATCCTCTTTGGGCCACTGGTGGCCCCTGTGCTCCCGCTGCAGCCTCCGCTCCTCCCGCCGCTTCTGGCGGTCCCTCTGGTGCTCTAGCTGCTTGGTGTGGTGGTAGCGCTGCTGGAAGAGATCTTTTGCATATTCGTAAAGCTTCATGTCCAGGAAGTTTAGCTCCTCAATGCGTTGGCGGGCACCCTCATTGATCTCCACGTTAGAAGCCCGCGTGATGTTGAACTGCGTGAAGGGGGAGATGAACTTGAGGTTGAATGTTCTCTCAAAGAGAAACTGTGTCTTCCTCTGGAACTCAGTGAGCCCAAAGAAGGCCATGTTCTTCAGGTTGTTCTTTGCACTCTGCAACAGGATGGTGTTTCTTTCACTTTCGTTCATGAAAGTCAAGTTGTAGCAGCCCACTAAGCTGAGGTCAGCCAGCATGCGCACCTGGCGATTGTTGGCCAGATTGTAGCTGCAATCCATAAATTCCCGCAAGCTGACCCCAGACCAGTCATCCCCAGGGTAGCAGGTAGGCAGCTCATCGGGGGTGGGGCTTCTTCCATCACACATGTGAAGAGAGGTTTTCCACGTGGCCCCTCTCTGGACGTGTTTCCACTCACTCAGGTAACGCGACACTGGGTCCCGTAACATTGTGATGTAATAGAAATTCCTAGAAGAAATTAGAGGAAGAGTGTCAGTAGTTGACAACTCTAACAGGAGGGATCTTAACTTCTATAATTTTACATCAGCACTGAGTCAAGGGACTCTTTTGCCAAATGTCCACGTGAGAGTATTTGCCTGCTTTTGTGCCTATTGATGTATGCATATGTTTCCATAAGATATATACACCAGTGTTCAATACTTAGTTTGTTGAGCTTTTTCCTCCTTGCTCCAGTGTGGGGAGGGATGGGGTAGAAAGAATAGATAGTTCATTTCTTCATTCATTCAGCAATTATTCACTGATAGATTACTACTGGCAATAACGATACCTTACACTTAGAGAAAACACCATGATTTTTAAAAGTTATTACCCATCTGTTTCATTTGATCCTTAGAGCAAAGCTTTGTGGTAGATGGGGTTCTACCTGATAGGGTTACATGAAGGAGTTGAAGTGATTTACCCAAGGTCATGGTACTAGAAAGAAGAAGGCCGAACCTGTATTCTCCTTAATCTTTCTCTTTTTTATTTTTCTGAGAGGGAGTCTTGCTCTGTCACCCAGGCTGTAGTGCAGTGGCACAATCATGGCTCATGGCAAGCCCTGCCTCCCAGGTTCAAGCGATTCTCATGCCTCAGCCTCCTGTGTAGCTGGGATTACAGATGCCTGACAGCACACCCAGCTAATTGTTTGTATATTTAATAGAGATGGGGTTTCATGATGTTGGCCAGGCTGGTCTTGAACTCCTGACCTCAGGTGATCTACCCGCCTCAGACACCGAAAGTGCTGGGATCACAAGTGTGAGCCAGTGTGCCTGCCGGCCTCCTTAATCTCTTTATACTGTTGTTTGGGATTATGAGGTAGGTGGGTTGAGGAAGGATGAGTTGGATGTGAAGACTAATATTTATCGGACTCCTACAATGTGTTAGGAACTGTGCTACATGCTGTATGGATGTTTGCACAGATGATCCTCAAGACAACTTTGTAAAATGGGTTTTATCATTACTTTTTAAAATAAAAGCTGAAGCCACAGACGTTCAGAAAGGTGAAAAATACAGCCACAAACCCTGGAGCAAGTTAATACCTGACCTGCAATCTAAGTCAGGCCTATTGGATTTCAAAGCTCCCATGCTTTCCTGTGCATCATATTAGTATTTAAATTGTAATTTCTATGTATTGAGCACCTATTAATTTTAGGGTCTCTGATTATTACAATCACAGATCTCACCTAATGCCATCTAATGGATTACTGAAAAGAAACCTATTATTAAATGGTTCTCTTTAGAATAATCACATAGAGATTAGGATACCTGTGGTTTAAAAGGACAAGGGAAGAGCAAAGAGGGAGGAAGAGAGATGGAGAAGTTGAGAAATGAAAGAGAAACAGTAGGCACTACAGGAAAGTAAATATTGGTTCAAAATAAGGAAAATCCTTTCCATGAATTGAGAAGCCTACAGATGGAATGGTATGTAAAATAAGCTGTCCAAAGTTATATTGGTAGTAAGTTATAGAATTTGGATTAATCTGGACTGATTTACTTAAAAAATAGTCACTATGTTATAATAAAGGAAAACCTCCTATTTTGTAGGAAAAACTCAACCTAGTATGTGTGTAACTTGGCCAAGCTAAACTGAATTAAAAAAAAAATGCATACCAACTAAAAGCAACTTTCAAAAAATGAGAAATGGAAGAGTACAATGTTATTCTGCTTTTAAAGAGGAATTGATGAGCTACAATATTTAAAACTATAAGTTTTCTATATTCTATTATCTTGACTGTCTAGTCTTACCCTTTGGTAAGCCAGGCAGTTTTGAAATGTGCTAAAGAAACTCCACAATCTTTAAGTAACATTCATTTTCCTTTAAATCAGGAGGTGAAATTTATTGAAACTGCCAAGGACAGAACAGTCTGAGCTCTTGCTTTTGCCAGTCACCATTTTCCATGACTCTGTTGTCTTTCGCTGTGACAGAATGACAATTTCATCAGTGTCCAAAAATTTCCCAAAAGGTCAGCAGGGAAAGCAGAAAATGACTGACACAGCTTCTGGGCTTCAAGAGGAAATACTCATGATAAAGTTTTGCCCAGAGAGGATATTACTATAGCTGAATATCATATGGCATGTCATTATTAATCCTGCTTTAGTCCTATGTTGGGACTTGTTCATGTTTCAGGCTTTTGTCTCAGTTGAGAAAATTGGCCACGGACCTTCCAGTACCTTCATTCCACTGCACATCTTCATTCCACTTAATCTCAAAGCTGACGAAAACTGGTTTAGGCTTCAAATGGTTTTGGGTCCAAATTTAACTTTATTCAGTTTAACATTGTGTCCAACATTGACAAGCTAAATTGTAGGACGACATTTACATGAATAAAATAAGTCCTAAAGGTTTTGAAGTTCTGCCAGCCTTGGGGGTCAATTTGAAATTAACTCTTTTCTGACATCAAAACAGAAACGTCTTAGTGGAACATATTCATTGATGAAGTAGAAAGTCATCCTATCTTACGGTTCTGAATCTGAGTAGCTAAAAGCACCTGGAAATTGCTTTAGACAGACATGTTCTCACGCACATGTTGTTTGTTTCCATCCTGCAAAGCAGACTAAATAGAAAGTTAGAAAGTAATAATAAACCAATAGGGTTGAAGAATTCAATAATAAATGATGAACCAATAGGGTTGAAGAACACTCAAATATTGAAGGAAACAGAAAACAACTGAAAGTGTGATTAATTAAATCATTTTTCTCATATCAATTTTTTCTCTTTTTTCACTTGCTTCTCTACTTTCAGACAGAAAACTACTCAAGTCATTGTTAAAATGATGTCTGTCTCCAGGCCACACGTCCAACCTTCATTGTTGACAAGCTCTGCTTTGGTTTCATGAATCTCCTCCCCACTCACTTTCCCCTGCTCCCATAGCTCCCAATTCAGTCTCTAATGAAAGCACTTAAAGGATCCAGTAATACTGAAATCTCCAACTTTATTTTTTAGGTCTTACTTGTTCAACAGTGCAATGGGGTTGGGAAATCATTTTTTAAGTAGGTAAAATGAAGACTAGAGAGGAAGGATGAGTAGCACCTGAGATCTGTGTGGCCACAATACAGAAAACCTTCTGTTCCGTTTAATTCAATCTCCTACTCATAGACAATATCACTTGTTTGTATATTTTCCCTTATGGTTAACCTAAGCTCTTCCCACATAGTGAAACAATAAATAAGCAAACTCCTATGCCCCCCCACCTTCAATCCATCTGTTCATTCATTGATCAATTTTCCAAACTTTAATTAAGCCCCATCTGTTTGCCCAACACTTGGGACTAGGCACTGAGGACTCAAAGTCTAATATGTCATTGTCCCCAAGGAGATTTTGGGCACCCAGTGATTTTGGTAAAGTGAAAGAAATGCGAACTACCAACTTAAGCGAATGTTACACCAATATCCCTGGCCCAGAGCAGTCCCTCAGACAGATAGCTTTGTTTGCCTTGGTGACAGCATCTTGTCAGCAGATCTTCCATTTGTCACCTACTCGCTGAGAGTTTGGGTGAATGCATTTAAGAATGTCTGTAAAGCAACTGGAGCCCTTTAGAATTGCTGTTTGGTGGCCATGAGGGTAATGAGGACAAATACTGAGAGCGATTAGGGAATAACGTTAAGCCAATAATCATTTTTAACTGGTAATTATCATATGGGCTGGCAGGGCTTACTAAAGTTCCACCAAATGGAACACACATATTTCCTTCATGGTTTCAAACCGCTTGTAGTATCTTGTTCTGCTGTAAGGTGATTATGCTAAAAAAAAAATCCTAAATACAACACAAAGGCATTACTGCCTTCTCTTACTTTGAAAGTCTTTCCCTTTCTTTGCTCTTTGGTATCCTGGTCATCTTCCCTGGCACAGCTCAAGGCTCACATCCATTTTCCTTCACTTTCCAGCCTAGAGTTTACTGTATCACTTACTGCACTTTTAACTTAAATGTAGCTGTCTTGGCCACATCTACCCTCTAAGTTCCTTTTTGATAACCCTACCTTAGGCCTCAGATCCCTAGCAAAAGTCCCAGCACCTACTGCAAAGCCCTGCTCACAGCACATGTTCAATAAATGATTGCTATGTAAAAGAAAATTATTACATGAAATAAGTATATTTTAATAACCAAGTCTAATATTGCCTTTGATAAATATGCCTTTATTTCCTCTCCTAAAACTAAAGTGAGAGATTTTTAAATGCCTAAAATGTGTGCAAAGAGTAAAAAGATACATAATCTTCTAATGCACTTGTCATTTGATTGTGATGGTTAGTGATATGGAGAGAAACAGTCAACACAGACTCAGAGCAAAAAGGAGAATATTTTAAACAACAAGTAATTAGTAACAATGAAGTTTTTTTTTTATTTTTAAAATTAAATTTGCTAGGTTTCTTCCCTACTGTTTCAAGAACCTATGTTTCACTGAGCAGTTTATTGTATAATTTGTTCTCTTCCTTAATTAGCAAGTCATTTAATTAACACATGCTTATTGAGGGTTTGCTATGTGTAAGGAACTGCTGGAAATGTTGAGAACATAAAAAAAGAAGAAGAAAATGCTCTCAGGTATTGCTGCAGAAGTGTGATAGAGTAGAAAAACACATTCATTAGCAAGCTACAGAGGTCAGGAGTAGACAAAGAATACTTAAGAGAGCTCTTCAAGAATGTACCTAGAGCAGAGTACCCCGACTTGACCAAGAAGCTCATGTTTTGCATTTCACTAAACGTGCATTTAATGAATGAATGAATGCAAGGATGGTATAAACTGGAGCAGAATGTTGAGACCCAATTGCCATAGGCTCTGAATGTGATTGTGAATTGCTAAAATTGAAAGTGTTAATTTAGAAAGACTCATTCAGCAATTGTGAAGAGCTCTATGTAAAGTAGGTAGAGACCACAGGAGACATTCAGCAGCCATGGTAAGAGACTGGCAGGGATAACCCCAGAATGTGGGTGTTGAAGAGAAAGAATCTGAGACAGATTCAGGAAGTGCCATGCACCCACCTGCCACTGCTCTCCCCCGCTTTCTGTGGTCAGCTTTCTCTATGCTACTTTTTCCTCTTCTCTGTTTCTTTCTTTCCTTTTAGCAAATCCTTCCTTTTCAATACAGCAGTAGATAAGAGGCAGAACTAGTATCTTCATCCAAACGGTAGAATGAGGAGTATAAGTCCCTGGAATCACTTTGCTGGTGGTGATTTTAAACAATTCATGTTTGTGAGGCTTTGACTCGCCTATCCAATGAGAACACACTTGAAAGAACATACAAAATGCTAGGTTCATGCAGTTTAGTAAACAGATTCCTTCCACCAACAGCTTAACCCTCATAAAACAAAGCAACAAAATTAATAGCTGCACATTCCACAGCTTTATGCATTCATAAAAACCAGATCAGGTAGGAACTCCTCCACCCAGCCTGCTCTCATGACCCCTGTGGAAGGCATTTCTCCCTCACTGCCCCCTGAAACTTGAGATCCCCTCATACGCTATGTTTATTCTAGCAACGAGTCTGACATGTACAGGCTTTACACAACTTAAGAGAGGGAAGCTTGCCTGACTCACCTTTGATTCCCCAGAACATAAAATGCATGACCTTGTGTTCAGTTGTTCAATGTTTGTGGAGTGAATAAACATATAATATTTATCAGCCACTCTTTCGGAGATTCCTAGAGCTTGTGAAGTATGTTGGAAATAATACATTTCCCCCAGGTTTTCTTACGCTGCAGTTTGGAATGAGTTTTCCCCATCGAACCATGTCTTGCCAAAGCTCCGTGTCTCACAAAGAACACTGTGAACGATTGCAAGGGGTAGACTTGGGGCATCTACAGGAGACTCTTGATCCTCACCACGGAGCATGCATAGGCGACCAGCACATCTTAATCATCAGCTGATGTGTGCATTTTTAAAAAGTGAAGCTTAGCTCCCTCTGCCCTGCTCTGCTGTGTGCAAGAGTCAGTTTCCAAATGTTCAGAATGTAATTCATTTCTTGGCTCTCTTTGGTGCCGTGTACTCATCATGGGCTGTCCATTCTTCATTATCTCAATGGAGCATTTTCTGCCCTGCAGGGTATCTGATAGGGGTATTGCAGTAGTTAAGGCTTAGCAATCAGACTGCCCTTTGGCACAGCTTTGAAAAGGCCTTTGATTCAAGCCTTGAAAACAAATTAAGGGATTTAAGAACGATATTCTAAGCCAATGGGAAGTTGGAGACTAGGACTGTGAAGTATCGTAATAGAGAACTTTAAGAAGCTGTCAGTGGTGTGTGTCAGATTGGTTCCGAGGGTGCTCACGATGTGAGAAGGAGGAAATGGAGATGCATGCACGTGGTTATCTTACCTCACACAGAAGCCACACATCGCATGGCACCATGCTGCCATTACCTTCTCCCTCATGCTGACTTGGAAGGCAGCCAGACTGTCTGTGTTCATGCATTTTTATTCTACTGACTGCCCATGGCTCTTGACTATCTTCAGTAGGTAAGATGCAGGTGATAGGAGTGCCCACGGGGCTTCCCTCAGGAGGGGAGAGGCTCGGTTATGGCTCTCCTCACTTATGCACCACATAACTTTAAAGGAAGAATAGTTCAGATTTAGCTGTTCTTGCTTTTTTAAAATTATTGATTATTTCCCCCAGTTAAATATGCAATAATGTACTGCCATTATGGAAAATATGGGAACTGTAGAACAGTAAAAAAGAAAGAAAGTAGGTTGGGCGGTGGCTCACACCTGTAATCCCAGCCCTTTGGGAGACTGAGGTGGGAGGATCACTTGAGGTCACTAGTTCAAAACCAGCCTGGCCAATATGGTGAAACCCTATCTCTACTAAAAATACAAAAATGAGCTGGGCACTACTTGGGAGGCTGAAGCAGAAGAATCGGTTGAACCCGGGAGGTGAAAGTTGCAGTGAGCCAAGATTACACCACTGCACTCCAACCTGGGTGACAGAGTGAGACTCTGTCTCAAAAAAAAAAAAAAAAAAAAAGAAGAAAATAAAAATTACCTATAATCACTTTACTCATATTTAGCAACAGTTAAATATATATATATTTATTATTATGTAAAGTTATAAATATATTTACATTATGATCTCATATCTGTTACTTGAATTCATAATGTACAACATATTTATAACATGTAACTTAAAAACACAGGGTGAACATTTTTCCATTTTATTTAATATTCTTTCATAAGAGTACAATGTTCTTTCAGAAGAGCATAATATTCTATTTATGGATGTGTTATAATTTATATGACCAATCTCGAGTTTGGGACTAGGAACATTCTATCTTGGGGGTTTATTTTAAACAATAATCTGATGAACATTCTAAGCCATGAATATTTGTGCAGAGAATAAATTCCTAGGAGTAGAATCCCTGAGTCAAGAGACTCTCTCCCGTTTCATTGTCAAAATGCTTAAATACAATTTTTGCCCATAGTATCCAGGTACAGTCAAAGCCAGGGAGGACTTGACTATTCCATGAGGCCTAACATCATGGGGCACCAGGAAGTATGGCTGCCTGAGAGGCAAGAGGCGCTACCCCCTTCTGGCTGGACCAGGAAGGTGCTCTGTGTGGAACCTTTGTCTGAGACGGCTATTTCAGGACAGCCTGGTTGGAGTTGGTGACAAGATGTTGGGGAAACAACTTTCCGAAGAGATTTGTTTATTTTCCACTTAATGAACATCTGGAATATCAAATTAGACTAAACATGTGTGAAATCAAATCCCACTCATCAGCACTGCAGCTCTATTAAAGCCAACATCTGGATCAGATAGAGGTCCTTCGCCTCTATCTGATTATATTCGGTGCCAGTCCTCAGAGAAACGACCTCGTGAGATGCAGTTTGTATGCAACGTCTGGGTGTCAGCTCACTTTAATCATGGGAAGCCACATATTGTACAAAACTAACCAAACAAAAGCATCAAAGAAGAGGCTTCTCCATGATACAGGTTGTTTCTTAATGATGATCAGTCAGCCCCCTACTTCCCTAGACGGAGAGATGGTACTTATCAATAAGAGGAAATTTCAAATCTTGTCACGTCGCTGCCTTATATTGACGGGAAACCTGTGAGCCTCAAACTCACTAAAATGCCATGATTTTCGAGTGGTTGTCACATTTGCTTTCACTTTCCCCCAAGTGGCTGCCGCAAGAATAAATTTCAGGGAATGCATGTTTCAGGGGCTTGTTTTTGCTATCTTGCTGAGTACAGTTCTCCCAGCACAGTTTCAAATGTGCCAGGGAGGGTCCTGCTCTCATGCATTATTCAGGGACTTCCGTGATTATTTGGTTCAGAGGCGCCCTGCTTTGCGTGGCATCACTGGGATTTGGGCATGAGAATGTCTCAAGGTGCTCTGCAAAGCTGTGGTTTATGCATGCGGGTACCCATCTGAAGCCTGGAGCCGCCCTGGAGTGAGATAAGGCCCAATTCAGTCTCACTCGCAGCTCTAATCCCAGCCGGGCAAAGCAGAACACCAGATAGTACACTCAGATTGTGTTATCGGGCCCTCCGTGCTCAGCCATGCTCTCTTCTTAGCAAATTTCTCAGGCACCGCTTTTAGGGAATGTGAGAATTACACAGGTAGAAACCATGAGGTGTCTCTGTTGTAATTGTTTAGTGCCAGCGAATTTGGACAGGAAAAGAAGTAAATCAGAATATTTAAGAGCAAGGCACGTGCGCCAATATTTAGAATATATATTTGGCAGCTTTGATACAGATTTTCCAAAAACATCACAAGAATTTTTTTTTTAATTCTCTCTGTCTAGATTTTGCCATTCTGTTATATGAAAGATTATTCTGTCTTAGGATTTTTTCTTCATTCTTCTATCGGGACCAGGTCATCATTTTAGCATATTAAACAAAATGCTTGTGAAATTCCAACTTGCTTCCATTCCTTCCTAAGTCTCAAACATAGAGTGTCTCCAAGGTCATCTCCTCAATAAAGATTAAGAAGGATGCTAACTCAAAATATGGAAGTTCCATGTGCAATGAAAAATTGATATGAATAACAGTAAAGTGGCCATTTATTGAGTCCATACTGTGTCCATGTACATTTCTAAGTGCTGTGCCTGTGTTTACCAATTTAGTCATCCAACAACCCTTTGAGTCACATACTACTTTTAGATAATGTCTGTAATTCATAGAGTGATAACAGTTTTGGCAGTTTCTTCCATCATCTTGTAAAAATCAGGCTGTCTTGGAGATTCAGTTTATGACTTACTGATGCAATGGCCTAGTCTTTGTTGAACTCAAAGCTTTAGATGCAAAATGAACATCACTGGGTGAGGGATTTGTGTCTATCCGCAGGGAGGCAGCAGGAGATAAGAGAGAGGCAGCATCTTGCAAGGCCGAGGGTGGACATGAAGCAGGAGGAACAGAGGGCTTTTATTCTGCTTTAGCACAGGAGTGCATGGGTCCAGAGGATGCTCTGAATATTTACAGCTTAGAAGAAGCTATAAAAACAGTTTTCCTGAGCCCAGCACACCCAGAAAGCTGTAACAAATTTACACTTGAGGAAGGGGCATTAGAGACAAGGGGGAATTACTGCAGGTGCATTCATTTTTAACACAACTAAGTAACCTAGAAACCAAAAGCTGTAGTAATCTCAGAACAATAAAGGCTGAAAATAGCTGTGTAAAAGAATTGAAATAAAGCCAAAGCTGATTCCAAGCCATAATGCTCTTTCTGGCCTTAAAATCTTCCTTGAATACAATGCTATTCAAGAAAGTGTTCAGGGAAGGTAGCTAAATCCTGAAGTTGGCTGTCCCAAAGCCTGTATTCAGGAAGAGATTTAAGAAAAGTACAAATCAAACTGTACTCATTTGGACAAACCATGAGTGCATAATTTCAAGAATGTTGGGAATTTCTCTTTACATAGAGTGAAAAGAAAATAGGTTTGAAGTCAGACAGATTCAAGTTCCGATGTTAGACCCACCTCACTTTCAGTGTGACTTAGTTAGCTTATATGACCTCTGGGAGCCTTAGTTTCCTTATCTAAGCAGCTGAAGTATCAGTACTTACTTCACAGTGTTGTGGGAATTATGAATAAGATAATGAATATAAAGGGCCCAGCAGTAGCTGATAACTAGCAGGTCCCCACCATTTATATACACACTCCACGCTTCAACGTCCTCCCTTCTCTATGATTATTAGAGCCTCACAAACTGTCCAAATAGAGTGAAATTTTAAATATTAAACAAGATGTGTTAATAAATATTTTAAAAACTAAAGCAATTTTCATTTGTCTAACATTTTTTGTTTTCAAACTACTTTCCTCATCCATTATTTCATTTGATCCTTACTATAAGATTATGTCAGAGGTAGCAAAAGAAAGATTCTTCGTCCACTTTTACAGATGAGAAAACTGATGCTCAAAGATAACCAAGGATTTTCTTTCTTTCTTTCTTTCCTTCTTTCTTTCTTTCTTCTTTCTTTCTTTCTTTTTCTTCTTTCTTCTTTCTTTCTTTCTTTTTTTTTTGAGACAGAGACTCACTCTATTTCCCAGGCTGGAGTGCAGTGCTGTGATCTCGGCTCACTGCAACCTCTGCCTCCCAGGTTCAAGCAATTCTCCTGCCTCAGCCTCCCTAGAACCTGGGATTACAGGTGTCTGCCACCATGCCCAGCTCATTTTTGTATTTTTAGTAGAGACGAGGTCTCAGCATGTTGGACAGGCTGGTCTCCAATTCCTGACCTCAGGTGATCCACAGGCCTTTGCCTCCCAAAGTGCTGGGATTACAAGTGTGAGCCACTGTGCCTGGCCATATCCAGGATTTTCTTAAGGCCAACAGGTAAAAAGTTGTAGAGCTGGGACTTCTTTTTTTTTTACTTCGATTCCTGTATTCATTGTTTGTTTGTTTAAGTACACGTGTTGGCTCTGTATCTCATGAAAAACACTATGCAAAGTGCTTGGGATATAATGGTGCACAGCGTGGCCCAACCTTAAGGTGCTGAGTCATCTATTGACTACCCAATACAATCTTATTTTGCTCACACATAGTTAAGAATTAGAAAGAAAACACAAAATTAGTACTTTATTCTACAAGTTTCAAGGTTTCACTGATATTAGCTCATTTTTGTTTTCTTTGAAATCAACTGAAAAAGAAGACCCAAGAGAATAAGCCAGAAGTGCCAGAATATGGATATGCCTTCTGGTATGTTTTTTGATTGTGGAAGAATTGTTACTAAATAATACATTCATTTCTAAGTAGGCAGTGTTCCAGACTTCAATCTGGAGGCACATAAATTCTGGGGGGTCTCTTTTTCTGATGGCAGTGGCCACTGATGTTCATCCAGAAGAAGGCTGCAAAATGGTGAAAGTCTTATTCTGTCATCTCTTTTTTCATTTATTAGCTGGAATGCCTCTATAAAAAGAAACTTACCCTTATCAACTATTTGGCATCCTGAGGTAGAGTTCATATAGGAGAGGCAGATGAATGTTTGATTCATTTTACTTCCTAATTTTCAAAATAGTGGGTTGCTTTCTTACAGTCTCCTCCAAAGGGGATTTTAATAGTTGTGTGTTTGTTTTAACATCCTATGAGCTCATGAATCTAAACATACCTAAGAAGTTTCAATACACTGTACTCATTATCCTTATTGATGCTCAATTTTCCAATTTTTGGCTAGTGGGAGCTTATTCAATATGAATTTGGAGTTCTTTTGATACAACAACCCTTGTAGCCTTTTATGAATATTCTGAAAGGTACTTGCACACTGCAAATGCTCTGTATCAAAAAAAAGACCAAGGATAGTGTGAGAGTTCGGAATTTTCCACAGCTCCTAAAGAGCAAAGTGGTTGCTGCTCAACACTTCCCTTTGGCCAGCATTACCTGTGCACTAGCCTCCTCTCTCACTCCCAACCAAGTGGTGTAACTAGTATTTTTGCTAATTGCACCTGTGCATTGAAGACAAAATGGGAAACAGACACAATCTTTAACTTTCATATGTTTATCCAGGCCCAAACACTGGGGCTTTTCTCTTTCATTTTTGCTTCTCTTTTTCTACTTCAGCTCCCACCCACGATATTTTTCTCCATGCTATGAACAACAGGCAGGGTTAGTAATTCATTTGTGACTAGATGCCAGTGTCACTCCACAAACTAATCTAGGGAAAACCAAATTATGCTGGAAGTAATGCAGAGCCCTAATCAGGTTCTCTCCAAAATACACGTATTCATGATAATTAGCATGCATTTCTTCCAGAAGCCCAGCTTAGCACATGGACATTCAATGGGGTCTTTCAGCTGCAGTGGCTCAAAAGCACTGCGGCAACTCTGCCTAATTAATAAAGTAATGACAGGCATTTAGAAAAATATACGCACGATCATTTAGGTCTCCCAGAAGAAAATCAATTCGTTTTGTTTAAATTTTGCCTTGGGTGTTCCCTTCATCAATTCAACTGTGGAGCACTGACCTTAAGTTGCAAATATTTTTCTTCAGGCACGATTGAAGCTTCGAGAGGTAATAGTTTTCAACATTCGTTTCGTAGAGATTTAAAAACACTCAAATGAGGACACTTTCCCACTTTTTGCTGCTGTATGTAAATCTGAGAAAATAATCTTTAAGACTTTCAAAGTAAATGTAGCTTAGGGCTACAAGAGGTGGCTTTTTCATTTATGCAATCAATACATGATTAAAACGGTGTGTTGGGGTGGGGGAGGTGCATCCCTTAAGCAACAGAATCATACAACTGTAATTTCCCTGCTTAGTGAACTTCCCTAAGCATGCCCCTTTGTGTTATTTTTCTTGGTGAGAAACAGAAAAAAAGGTCACCTGTTCTTGACACCTGCTACTATCTCTGCGTCTTTTCTTGAAATGACGTGTAATGTTGATGCTAATCTAAATGAGAAACAATTCAAAGCATACACATAAAGCAAGCAAACAGCTGTAACCAAAAGCAAAAGAAAAAGGGGGCAGAAAACCTATCCACAAAAAAAACCAGCTAAAAGCTTTTGATTGATTTTCAGTTTAGGAACATTATAGCCACAAGGGGGCTCTCGAATCTTCCCAAACACTGGTTAAGCGCTGAGAGCTGGTTTTCTAGTAATTAATTTCCACAAATCAATATTACCTATTAATGTACATTACAGAGACAAGCTACAGACTTCTGACACTTTACATTCAAGTTAAAGAGAGAATTTCATATAAAAATTCAAGGGGCCCACAGTGATTGTAAGTCAAAGCTGAAATTAGTTGCACCTGTGATTTCCTGTGTCTGCTCTAGCATAAAAAATCTCAACACTGCAAATTTCACCGAAGGTTAAAATTGAATGTGAAGCACTGTATATATAATGGAATACATTGACCTCCGACGGATTTTAAAGGCTCTCTGCCTCCTCCTCCTCCATTGTGCACCCCACAAACAGCCGTGGAGGGTGACACAACAGTTAAAATGCAATGACCCTTTCTGGGGGCAGTGGGAAGTTGCGACAGCCATTAGTTCTGGAGGTGTTCAGCTCATGCTGAGAGTCTGATGGTGCTGATGGTGTTTACAGCCTGCACTACAAAAGGCACTTGGAATTCAAGAAGGTATTTTAATTTTCTGTTCAAGCCAGTAGACAGGGGCAGAATCTCATGCGATACTTGGGCAGAATTAGAACAGATGGGAATTGCAGCTCCAGCAGAAGAGAGAATACCACCTAGCCCCTTACCAAAGGGAAAATGGAGGAACAGAAATGCCCCAAAAACATTGTATCAGAGTACTTAAAATACCCAAATAATCTTGGCACAAAATCAGAAAGCCCCTTGGCGCGTTGATATGAAATAGCTTTTTGACAACTGCCATTTCTCTAATTTAATGGGAAAATCATCCTAAAGAAAGGTGAGCATCAACCTGCCATTGGGCAGGAGCACTTTCGTGGCATGTGGGGGATGTGATCCCTTTCCCCTGGACAGCTGGCTTTCCTGAAGAGGGGTCATGGAGGAGGGGACAGCACAATTGTCCCTCATGATCAGGATCTTCACGCATCATGCTTCCACATTTATTTTGATTGTTGAAATTAGGAATCATTATTGACCAAATCCCCCACTTAAGAAGGCCAGTGTTCAGACTCAGGCTCCCAAGAGACATATTCTGGGACAGCGAATTTCTCTGTTGTGAAATCCTACATTGCTTGGCAAATGCCCCCAGTATAACGTGAACCAAACCTTGATGTAAACTGCACAGACTGTTGGCTTAGGATTTTTAGAGTCACGGGTACCCCAAGTTTCAGTCCTAGTTTAAAGAGCAGTAGCCCTTTTTAATTTGCCTCAGTCATTTCTCTTTAGAATTTCAAAAGGTGCCTTCTGGAATTGAAGGAGCAGCCCTGTTTTGTTGCTTTCAGGTCTAGTCCGGGCTTCCATTGAAATCCTTCCTCTTAATCACATTGCAAGTTACTTTCGTGCTTTCCAGCATCTATCTAGAACACTGCTGGCATTTAAGCACCTCAGGATATGTTGACCTTCTAGTGGGGCCTTCCTTATTAGAGTACTGCAGCCAGGACCTGGAGATTTAAATTCAGTCTAGGGCTTGTGTCTATAGACAAGGAGCCTCTGCTCAATTCCCACTCAGAGCCCTGCCTCTCCTAAGGGCAGCTCGGACTGAGGCAGACCCCCTGAGGGAGATGGGCAGGCATTCCACAGGTAGAAATCTCCAGATCCTTAGCAGCTCATGGGGGATTGTGGTTTTGGACAGAGCATATCTACAAGTTTAAGTACATTTCTTTAAAATATATTTTGACCTTAGAAAACTTAAATAATTTAAAGTCATAAAGAGAAGGAATTCCTCTCCTTTAAGCAGAAGGCAAAGTTTGGTGTTTTAAAGAAAGTAAGTGGACCCTTCCTTTACCACCCTTCCCCTCTCATAGTGCATCTGGTCACAGTAGTATCTGACCAGAGAACTGCTCTCTAAAGAAATGAAGTGATTAAATGATCTGCTATGATGGGTGAGGTTAGGGGTGAGGCTTCAGAAGACCAGTGTTTCTCAATGAAAAATTGACCAGTCCAACTGCTGATCTTTACTAAACACAAAATCTATCATTGATCTTCCATTGAGAGACATTATGGGTTGAATTGTGCCCCTTCCCCAAAAAAGATGTTGAAATCCTAACCATCACCCTACTGTCCCTTACTTGGGAATGTGACCTTTTTCAAAAATAGGGTCTTTGCAGATAATCAGGTTAAGATGAGGTCATTAGAGTGGGCTCTGATCTATTATGACTGTTGTCCTCATAAACAGGGGAAATGTGGACATAGAGACAGATACATCTGTAGTGAAGACACAGAGAACACCATCTACAAAGCAAGGAATGACTGAGGCTTCCAGAAGATAGAATAGAGGCCTGGGACAGAGTCTTCTGTCCTCAGAGGAAACCAACCCTGCTAACACCTTTTGATCTTGCACTTCCAGATTCCAGAACTGTGAGAAAATAAACTTCTGTTGAAACCACCCAGTTAGTGGTACTTTTGTTACCACGGCCATAGGAAACTAATACAAGGGGTATCTTTATTGGAGAGACAGATGAACATAATGACACACGAGACCTGCATTAATTAATAAACTGAGTCTTTTTAATAAATATAAATGGACCATCAAGTATACTAAATATTTGAGAAACAAAGACAGCTTTAAAAATATGATTATGAGTATCCTGTGACTATCTATTATTGTATATATGAAACCACAATAGGAGAAGAAAAGAAGTTCTTAGAAACTAATTTATACTCATATATGGTGAGCCTGAAAATGAACCAATAGATAAGACAAATGGTGGTGCCCAGGCAACTTGTCAGATACGAAAGGGCAGGGGGAAGACATGCAAAAATACAAGAAATTAATTTAAGAGACAAGGAGATGGACTCTGTATGTATAATATCAATCTTGAAAAAAATCTCCAATAGAGAGTAAAGAGAAACAAAGAACCAAAAGAGAAGAAATAATAAAAGTAAAATTAGACTATTTCCTAAGTCTGAAAAATTGTACTTTCAAATTGAAAAGGTCTGTGGAATTTAAGGAGTCTGAATGAAATGTTAGAACCTCAAAAAGATAAAGAGAACATCCAAATGCTTCCAGAGAGGAAGAATCTAAAAAGAGATTGGATACATGGGATAAAAATCAATTCACCACAATTTTCTCAACAGAACCATGAAAACTAGAAATAACAAATCAGTAGCTTCAAACTTTTGAAGGAAAATGATTTTAAACATTGAATTTTATACCTAGCCAAATTATCAGTTAAATTTATCAGTAAAATATAAATGCAATAGCAATCAGAATATTTGCCTCCTTTGAACTCTGCAGGAAAAAAAGGATTATATTTTAAAAAGCATCCCAATATAAATAAGAAGGAATCCATATAAAAGAGATGGGATCTAAGACCCTGGAATTAACACAGTGTGTAGGGAAAGGATTTACAAGATTGACAATTTAGACATTTTTAAGGAAACATACAGTAGTGGAAATTGTTTCCCTTTCAACAGATACCAGAATTCATAGATTGAATATTTAAAATAATAATAATGAAAGAGTCATATAATTCTTCTCTCCATAAGATAAAAGACAATTAGCAACTCCCAGAAAAACAAAAACCTGAAAGAGAAAGTTACAACCAGCTGTGAAGCAAACGAAAACGTGGCATTATTTTAAGAACTAGAAGTGTAAAAAAGTAGAATCCATTTGATCTTGGCATGGGTTAGAAGAACCAGTGTCCATTCCTTGTTTGTGAGTTTTCAACCACACCATTTGAGTATTTACAGGGTCACATTATGTATGTTTTTTATTGGCTTTTTGATTTTTAGAATCATCATAGAGAACAAGTTTAAAAGTCTGTGCTACATTGAAGGCCAGACGTGAATGTTCGAAAGCCTTATGGAATAAAGGTAAGTCCAGTTGACATTGGGCATAGGGTGAGCTGAGGGGTTGTCAAGGGAAGTAAAGATACAAGAATTTCCTCATTTTCCACAGTGGAGACTCAATATATTGCTAGGTGACAGAGAAAGACATAAAGCTTTTATTCACTGAGTAACAAATACATGTTGGGCTCCTACATAACAGAGGTAACAGTAGAGCAGAACCCCAGTGGGGAGGCTGTGGCTCAGGGTCTCATTCTATGTTGTGCAGTGACAATGTTAGTGCTGGGGTGCATGGATGGCGTTTATCCTTCTCAGAAAGGAGAGCTGCCTGTTGAGGCCCTTTGATATCCTTCCATTCGGTCCAAGTAACATTTTGTGGGACAGATTCTCCCAAAATTGAATGCAGTTTATACCAGACTCTTTTTCTGTGTTTTTAACATTTTCCGTCCTATTTTTGCTCTTACTCCTTTTTGTCAGATTCTAAGATAGCTGTGGGCTTGGTAAACCTGTACTTAGGCTGCTATCTTTCTGAAAGTAAATTGCAAAATTGATCTTGATACCCAACTGTCTCAGAAGCAAGAGCTTTAAATACAGTTCCTTTGCCAGATGAGAGAGAGGATTAGAGGGCAGGCAGTGCTGATCCTGAGGTGCTGCGATCAGAGGAGGGCATAGCAGGAAGCAGACCCTGCCATCCCGAGTCTCTGTCCTCAGGTGGTCTCATGACAGCAAGCCGATGACCCTACACCAGACACCCCCAGCTTCAAATAACCAAGAGTCACTGAAAATATGGAGCTTTTCAGCAAATCCTAAGTTGGGTATCAAAGATATGTTCCTAGCGCCCAACACCAAAGCCTTAGGGGTGTGTGTGTGTGTGTGTGTGTGTGTGTGTGTGTGTGTGTGTGTTCTTTTTAAATACAAAGATAATTCCTCATATCCAGAAGGGGAAAAGATACCATAATGTGTTGAAAACTTCATAATGGGAATAGTTTCACTTAAGAAGTGAAGTAACAAGGATCTCAAAGCTTGAAGAAGAAAATATAACTGCTAGAAAGCTAACAATTATTAGACAAACTGTTGTTCTGCGTAGCTCATCATTATCTTTGTATGCTAGTTAGGAGGAAAAAAGTGATGGAAGGTTATTTTAAGACTCGACTCTAGAATTCATTTCAGAGAACTGGTTTTGCTCCATAACATGTCTATATTGGTGTGTTTTTATATAGAAGATGCTCCATGTTTAGCATGGAGGGGCTGGAGCTGGATTAAAGCAAAGGCTCAAATATTTTCTATAGGAAGCTAACTTGAATTTGGAGTAAGAAGAAGTAGAAAGGAAAGAAAGGCTCCAAGAAAGAGAAAGGCAAAGGCACATGGGGGAATACTGGCCAGCAGGAAACTTTTGGTGGTGGCGTAGGTGAGACATTTGAAGAACAGGGATGACTAGCATTAATTTTTAAATAGATTCCTGTGTGACTCTGCCACTCCACGCCATCAGTAAAGTTTTCTCTACAAATATCTGGTATGGGTGGCAGATTGGGGCAATGGAGGAAAAGGGGTGGAGTTCTTTAGCTGTGGCAAGGTTGGGATGCCACTCTATTCAGGATGTTAGAGTAAAGGTGACCTTGAATAGAAATGAAGTCCTCACAGTTCATAGAAAGTGTAGTGAGGAATACATTCCACCCCAACCCCCGGCACCCTTCAGGCTCTGATTCTAACTTTACTACTCCTGCCTCACACCCTAAGCACATCTATTCTTTGGCCAAGATTTCCCCATTGACTAAGTCAGTTCTAAGCATATTCTTCGCAATCTAATAGAAATTGGGTTTGGTAGCTTAGCAGTGACTTGGGCTTGAGACCCAGATATTACTAATTTTTCTTCTGCTTTCGTCTTTGAATTTTAGCCTTAATATTCTTCACATATTAAACAATGCCTTCTTTTGGTGGTAAAAGACTAAATTATAATAGCAGGTGCAAATGGTTATTTATTATATGTGCTCAACTTTCTAATTTGTTTTTAATGAGGTTTCCTATTCACATGCTTTTTTATTCACTAATTCATTCAACAGATACTTAAATACCTACTATGTTGCAACCAAGTGGATGTTCTATTCTCTGAAATAATTCTGCCTTTTTGCGCTTTGTAATAAATGCATTTGCTTCCCAATATAGCAAAAAATGGAATAATATTAAGTTCTTCTTTGATATTCTTTTCTTAAACAACTGTGTTTTTCCTATTTACATAGAGCTCCAGACATTCATTGAACAGTCTCCAAGGATTCTTTAACATTCTAGCCAAGTGGGTGAAAAAGAATTGCTATTCTGATTCAAAGATGATTTAGGAACAGGGCCCAAATCATATCAGAAGTTGAAAAGCCCTTTAAAAATAGGACCATTTCTTCCCGGTCGGGTCTGCCAAGGCGAGGTAGCATGGACTTCTGATGTCGCCTTATCACTTCTTAGCTTTACATACGAAGTGGATATTTCCTTTGCAGCCCTGAGGTAAGTGACAAGAATGGCTTTTCATTTCTGATGTTGGATTTACATCAGTAAAAATGTTCATTTTACTTCATTAACAAGAAAAAGGTTCAACTGTCTTGGGGCCTGCTGCTCCTTTGTACAGAACATTGTTTCCTTATCACTTGTCCTAAACAGACACACTGGAGTTTTGGAGAGGGGATCTCTGGAGAATTTGCTTTTGGATGGTCTCTATTATTAGTACTTGGTGTGATGTTCACAGCTCAGAGGCCTATAATTAAGACTACAGGAAAACTTGAATTGTAATTTCTTATTTTTGACTAACACAAGTAAAAGAAAAATTGCCTAAGCCCTTGGTCTTCATCTGTTTTGCTCATTTTGCGTTTTGTGGATAGTTTGCCATTCTGTAAAGGCAAAGCAGATCCCTTCACCCCTTCACACACATGCGAACCCTCAGTCGGCCGCAAAGATTCCACACTCAGGGCAATTCATGCTTTTCCTCTATTTTCTACTTAACTAGAAATCCATTTTTAACATCATCCTAAGACTTGCTCATTAGACAGAAGCCAAGCTTTGACACCACTTACTTGAACAAATTATTTAACCTTTCTGGAACTTTACTCCTTTTATGTCTAAATGGTGATAAAAATAGTACCAATCTCCAAGGTTTTCCTGGGAGGATTCATTGAGACACACATATGGAGAATTTGCACAGACTATCATAGACTAAGCATTAAGTGAAGGGCAGCTGTTCTCGACACTCACAGAGCTCTAGGGTCATAACGGTACATAATTATAGCCCAACAGACGCCATCTATGGAACACTTCCTATGTGCCTGGTTAGGGGTGGGGAAGGTCTGCTTCTTTGTTCTCTCTTCTATCCCTTCATCTCCCTCCCTTTATGAAGAAAAGAGAAGAAACATCTAATAATGTTGGGTAAAGCCCAGGACAAAATGGAGCAATGTTTTCTGATAGGAAGGGCAGCTAAACCATCAAAACAAGTCATCATGGTGAGACTACCCTGTACTGACTTCTATCAGGGTACCTGAGAGGCTGGGATGCCTCACTTTGGCCTCCAAATCTAACCCACATTCTCCAGATCAGCCTTACCCTGGCTTCAGCATCAGAGGGTACCGAATGCTGTCTCAGCCCTTAATCAAGTGGAACGTTCGTTTCCACAGTTATATACCCTGGTGCTAGCGTTCTTGTGTACCAGCTATCTCACCATCATACAAATATCAGCAATTTACTCCAAATCCCAGGTCTCAGGCCCTGTGCCAAGCTCTATGGAAACATAACCTCATTTAAGCCCCATAAGCCTCAGGGAGGAAGGTGTTATTATCTTCACCTTTCAAGGGACCAAAGAGGTTAAAGCTCTTTGTCACAGAGCTTGTAAGTTACAGCCAGCATGGAAATCCAGGTCTGTCTGTCTGACTGCAAAGCAGCCTCATACAGTTCTGCCTCCTATGCAGAGAAATTAAGTGCCTGGGATACCAAGATAAATAAAACACACCTCTGCCTGCCCAGAGCTCATGGCCGAGTCTGGGAGCTCAGAGTCATTGCAGTGCCCCTCCAGGTGTGGTCTGCTGATCCTCTGCACAACATCACCTGAGCTACTTCTTTATGTGAAAGCTCCTGGACCTCTTCCACCAGCCTTGCTGAATCAGAATCCCTTTACAGCGGACCTGAGGGCTCTGCATTTGTTAATATGTCACCAGGCCATTCTTAAATAAATTAAATGTTGAAAACCATTAGTTCCAAATCTAAAAGTAAAAAACAAGACAGGATACAAAATCGCATATTTTTAGAAAATCCCCCTATAATAGTGATCCATAAGGATGTTCTTTTCATCAAACTTGTTTTTCTAAATTCCTAGCCTGAATCTTTTCTGGGGTTGCTTAAATCTGCCAAACATAATTCTTAGTTAGGGAGAGTCATGTTAGCATTGGATTACAATAAAGATTTTATTACTAGGCTTCACTTTAAAAAAAGAGAATACATTATTATAGGGCTAACAAGAACCATAACTCAAACATGATGAACATGAAATCCAAGGACCCAGAGCTTTTTCCTTGAATCTAAAATATTAAGCCAATAGCTCAAATGGTTAGAAGTGAATCTATAAATCCTCCTCCAGAGTGGCACGTATTTTGTTTTGCTCTGTTTGGTGGTTTGATGGAGGGTAATGCCATCATTTCAGAAAAACTTCTTGTCTCTTCACTTTCCATCTGCATCCTGCTGTAGCCTGGCTGGGCTGTTTTCATCCCTGTCTTCCTCTTTAATTTCCAAGGACCATTTCTTTCCTATTAAGCATCAAATTAACTTCTCTATCTACCCTTTCCTCAAAACCAGTAACAGGCTCCTACAAAAAGTTCCTGCTTCTTAATCTGACATGGGAAATTCTCTGTAATCTGGGCTCCCTCATCTCTTTTCCAGAATCTGCTTCTATTCTGAAGTCACACTTTCCCAATAATTTACCTACTTGTGACATTTACATTCCCAAATCCATGCTTTCACTTCTGCATTTTCTACAAGTGCTGGATCAGTCAGAAGAGGGTGGATTGTCTGTAGTAACTAAACAGCCCTTACTCCCCATGACTAAAAACAACAAAGACTTAGTTTATGTTCAAGTCACGTGTCTATCTTAAGCGAGCATGGAGCCACCATCGTCTTCCATGCTACAGAGTTAAACAATGAAACAGCCAGTTCAAACACTGCTGGCTGCCATGCCAGAGGATAAAGAGAGCTGTGGAGAGACTCAAACTGGCCATTGAATGCTTTGATCTGGAAGTGAAACCTACTATTTTCACTCTCCTGAAACTAGTCACATGGTCCCACCCAGCCACAATGGGGTCAGGATATGCAATCCTACTAGTGGTTGGAATAAGACAAAAATATTGGTGAACAGCCCTCATGACCAACAAAAGTACTTTTTCATATCTTATCCATACTAAAGGTTGGGTTCAAATACAATTTCTATTGCTTTTACGACCAAGGCTCATCTCTATGGCAGTGGTCTCTTTTTTCTTTGTCTTAGAATTCTTACTTTCTGTTCCATTATTTTGGGCATTGTCCAATGAAAACATATTCCAAGTTGTTATTTTATGTATGTATGTCTGATATCCCCTGAGACAAGAAATTGTATCTTTTTGGAAGTCACTCACCTGATCTACCACAGTTAAGAGTGTGCGATCGGCATTTAATAGCATATCTAGGCATTGCTTACCTTTTTAAATTCTGGTTAAAGTCTCACAACTGTAACACTACACTTTCATTCTGTGCTACTGGTTCAGTTAAATTCTTATAACAATCATCTCCAATACTCCTTCCTTAGTTGTTCAGGCCTCCCTCCTAGCTCCCGTCATTTTGCTGGCAATCGGTGGTGTTTCTTGGTTTGCAGTTAGTTGCATCTTCCCAATCTCTGCCTTCGTTTCACATGGCATTCTCCCTGTGTTCACATCTGTTTCCACATTTCCCCTTTTCATAAAGGCAACAGTTATACTGGAGTAGGGGGCCCACCCTACTCTGGTACAACTTTAACTTAACTAATTACCTGCAACAATTATATTTCCAAATAAGACCACATTTTAAGGTTCTAGAAGTTAGAACCTCAAGATGTGAATTTTTAAGGGGACAGCATTTAATCCATAACAGGAGGATAGTGACTCAATTAGGCATTCAGGAGGAAAGATGGGGGAAGACAGTTTGGTTTGTGATGTAATTGTAATAACAGCAACCATCATCTTTCTGGATGCTTACATCAGGAATGTTGCTCATTGCTTCGGGGCTTTAGCTCCCTTATAGCTCTCACCAGGTGATTAAAATTGTCATTTCCACTTTCCAGAGGCTTAGAAATTAAACCACAGAGAATAGAGAATTTAAGTCACTTGGCACGGTCTCACAGCTAATTAGGAGCAGAGGAAGACTTTGAACCCAGAATATTTCCGATCCAAAAGCCTTGCTCTTTCTTATCTTCTATGATGTTTCTTCCTGGGGGGAAGCCCATGAAAGAGGGGATCTAACAGGCAGTTGTCCCAGGTGAAGATACAGACGTGACAGATACCAACTTACAAAAAGCTTGGACATTCCAGAATCTGTCAAAATCTGAAAATATATGAATTTCACCTGTAATTGGATAGTTAATATTAAACAGATTCATAGCTAATTCGCTCTAGATGTACATCAACCCTTTCAGTTAATGAAGCCTTCACTTTACAAAGAGACTACCAGAAATATTGAAGAGTCAGTGGGTGCTTTACTGGTGCTGATCTCATTACTTTTATTAGTGACCCAGGTAAATACTTTGTAGTATTTGCATTAATATGCTTTTCTCCCAAGCAGATTATTGTGACAATAACCTGACTAGGTCCTAATATTATTCCTTCTAATTTGTACTTAAATGACATTTTTTTAGGAAAGCCTTTTCTCAGGTGTTCCCACAAGGAAAAAAGATACATTTCCACATGTTCCCAGAGGCCAAAACTATCATATCATGGTTCTACTGTGCTTCATTTTAATCACTTATTTAATTATCAGTATCTATTACTAGGTCATATGCTCAGTGATGACAGGGGCTGGGTCCATTATCCCTTTAATACCTGGCACATGCCCAGTAAAATTTCTATGAGAGCATGAATATATGCATTAATTAAACTTTGATTATACATTATTCTGGGGCTGGGAAACAATTCAGGAATGTTTTGGACCTGCCCAAGGATATTCTCTGGGTGAAGTTACAATGACCTGTTTGCTTATTTGTCCTGGTTAGTTTCCACCACATTTATAAGATAGAATCCATCCCATCTCTAACTATATGCTATACTTGACAAGTGATATAGGCACCTGCAATTCCAGGATTTGTCAGGGAGCATAAATACTTCATGAAAACCCTGAAATAGAATTTGAGGAAGATTGGTTTGAGAATAGCACTACCCATGGCTCTAGATACCCTCAAATACATCTTTAGTTTAAGCCAGAGCATTAGAATCCTGCATTCATGAAACAAAGCTGTGCAACTTCTAATAGTCATTTTGGTAACTAAACTTCACTTGGATATCAATGTAAAGTAACAGCTTTATGGATTTCTAATGCTGTCTAACTCAGTTTCACCATAAAAATATTTTGGGGGATATTGGTCACTACATTGCATTTTGACCTCTTGTTTATTCCATTTCCTTTGAAAAATCTGTTTAATTGCATGGTCAAGTCTTGGTTTCTTTACTTGAAAGATGGAAATAAAGTACCCAGCTCATAGGGTTTAAGAGGGGATATCACGGGTTAAGGCCAACAATACACTTACTTAGCACAGTGCTCGTCACATGGTAAACAATAAGTGTTGACTATTTGTCTCATCATGACTGTTGTTATCGTCATCATTATTGTAATCACTGTATTAGTCCATTCTAAATAACTACCTGAGATGGGGTAATTTATAAAGAACAGAGGCTTAATTGACTCACAGTTCCACATGACTGAGGAGACCTTGGGAAACTGACAATTATGGAAGCAGGGTTATGTCTTACACAGTGGAGGGCCAGAGAGCGAAGGGGGAAGTCCCACACACTTTCAAACAACCAGATCTTGTGGCAACTCACTATCACAAGAACAGCAAGGGGAAAGTCCACCCTATGACTCACTCACCTCCCACAGGCCCTTCCCCCGGCACATGGGGATTGCAATTCGAGATGAGATCTGGGTGGGACGGAGAGCCAAACCATATTATTCTCTTGGCAGATATGATTGGAAATTTCCAAAGCACATTCATGGCCATCTCTACCAAGTGAAATTACTTTATATATGTCTCAAGTAACCTTAGTCATTTTATTTTTCCACCAATTTTCTCATTCACACATTTCTGGGATCATTCTTGCCACACTTTTAGATACAGGTTTACAACATTTGTGAAACAAGGTGAGTTATTAATACATACATACATATGTATGTTCATTTTCAAAGGAGACAGATGGATCACAGAGATGTGAAATGACTTGTACTGAAAGTAGCAAAGCAGGAACAATTCCTGTGTTCTAAATCGTAGCTCTCAGCCTTTTGCGTCTAGAAGTCCACCGAATATGCTCTTTCACTAAATTTTTACAGAGTCCCATCAAAGAGTTTGGTGTGGTTTCTCCCATATTCCATGCTACTTATTGTTGAAATGAAAGCTTTTTTTCTGATTTGGAACAGAAACTGCATCGAAGGAAGGAAGGACCCTGGGAACACATCACAATAGCTGAAAGAAACATGATTCTTTGTGTGTTTTATAGGTAACCTAAGTATTGCATGGTGAACTTATCTAAGCAGGAATTTTAATACTACTTTTAAGGAAACAAAAAGTCAATTTATCTTTACTCCCAATAGTAACTGTGATTAATCTGCAGGGTAAGAAAAGGGGGCAGCCAGACATGGAGGCCGTAAGCATTTATGGCTCTGTATGTGTAATAAAGAACAACTTTGTAAGTGTGTTTGTAAGCTCCTGGCTGCACCCTTAACCACTTCAGGCACCTCCCTCCTCCTCTTTATACCACGTGGCCTCAGAAGCCACATAAGGGACATTTGGTGCTGCCATATGCACCATATTTCTTTATAGAGATTGGCTTTTTTCTTTTCCAACAAGTTTAGCTGCACACCCTTCCATCATTACCACTAACCATTTCTATTTCTGGCCTCACCGGATTTGGTACCATGATTCCATGCCTTTTTGTTTTTTGGCAAAACAGGACTGAAAACCTCACACAGAATGCTAACACAAGTGACTACTCCACTGCTCTTGTGTGCAAGTTTATAAGCTCAGGTTTTAGATGCTACCCCCAGATCCCTGCCCAAGTCCAACCAAAGTCAGAAGAAGACATGAGCCTGAAAGGCTTTTCCTTCAGATAAGCCACAGGCTGTTGAGGGCAGGACCTACCTCACTCCCACAGTCTGGTTCTGCAGAGCACAAATTGTGTCAGAAATATATATTTTTTTCATAATCCCTCCCCTCACCAATACACACCAATCTAGATGTATATTCCACATTACTAAGTATTTATTTAAGTACATTATGGAACAGAAACAAAATCACAAAATTCTTTTCCTACTGTCAAAGACTCCAGATGCTAGAATTACCCAACCCCCAGCACAAAACCACTTGCCTACCCACTCTTAGTACTGGATCTAAAACTATCAACAGGCAAATAAGTAAATTCTGGCAAGATTTCAAAATTGAATATAGGGCTGTTTGCCAGGAAATACTGAGTTCCGACACTGGGTTTAACTCAGAGTCTCCTTTTGGTCTTAAAAGAGAAAAACAAAACAAAACACATTTTCTCATCAATTTGTGCAAAGTCATTCTCACCTACCCCTCTGGGTACGGTGAGGATTAATGGCTTCTATTTCCTAACAATACTCTAGTCCCTTCCTGGTATTAAGTTAGGGATATGGGCCCATTAGCTGAGAATGTTGCTCTAGGGGCCTTAAAGGATTAATGTACCTCCCAAATCCCTTAACTTACTGGTACAAATCTGGCTCAATGAGTTAATGGGCTAATTAGTTAATTGTCAACTCTGGGAAGATGAGAAGTGTTGTTGTTTTGCACTTTATTAAATTCTCAAAAATTAACAACTATAGGCAGTAGATGCTAAGAGGAGTTGAAATAGGCAGGACAATTTTGACATGCAATACTGGAATCAACAAACACTTGTCCAGCCTCCACTGGGGGAATGAGGTAATGGTGCTATTAATTGTGTCCCATGGGTAACTCTGACAACCAGAGCAGCTGGGAAACACTGGAATTCATAATTTGAAAGTCCTTTGGTTGTGAGAGTGCTTGTCATAAAGTAAAATGAAGAGTCAAGGTAGGAGAATGATTATCTGTTTCCATGTTATTGGGGATGAAGGAGGTTAGGTGCTGATGTGTGAACTTGGACAAGATGTGATCTGCAGCACAGCTGAATATGCAGATTGGTAAGGTATTTTTATAGTAAGACTTGAAAATGCCACTTGAAAATATGGTTTATTTTAGAGCCATAGGAAAGAGCATGGGAAAAGTATTTGAAAATGTGAATCTACAAATAAGAGTAAAGCGAGACCAGTACAGGGCATCCGGATCACGGGCAATCCAAGGGGAATTTACTGAAAGATGTTCAACTTGTTGGTTGTGATCAGAGATTATATAGCTTGGACAACTTGTTTCTAAGGAGAAAACTTTATAATTGCCTGAGTTCCTGAATGGTTTGGGAATGTGTTTAATCCCTGAGCATCCCAGTACATCTTGAAGAATTGGAAATTTTACACAGAGCAGTCACAGACCAAATGATGGATAATTAAGCATTCTTGGTACCATAAGATGCATGTTTAATTTAAGGCTTTTGCCAACATAGTCTAATGAGACTGTTGGAAAAGAGTATGTATAAAGAACAGCTGAAAAGCCTTTCCTCACAAAGTTTTTGTTAAAAGAGAAAAAAGCTTGAAAATGAAGCATACACAAACGCAAATGTGCAGACACAGATACTGCACCTGAATTATTTCCTGAGAGATGGAGTAGACCCTCTTGGTTTAAATAGTCACTTTTCTTTCTTTTATTCTGCCCCAGCCGTGACTTTTCTTCTGGTTTCCAGTTTTCCATGAATCAGGTAGATCCTGATAGGTGTAAGCCGTGAACAATGGGTCCATTGCTGCAAAGCACTGGTTTACAGGTGTGTAGGTAGCCAGTTCTGTCAATGAGATGTAAGAGAATGTCCACTGGGGGGCTTCTGAGCGTTTTCCTCTCTGATAAATTTCTTAAGTCAGAACTCCTTCCTCTTCCATTGCTGGATAATATAATTGGAGTGCTTCTGTAACAACTTCAACCATCTGGCAATGATGGGGAGAAATAGCCGTTAGATGTAGTCAACACACAGGACAGCAAATCAGAGCCCGAGTTCTTCCATTCTTGAGCTACCAGTCTTGCTGTGATGTCCCTCTGGAGTTCCGTTCATGTGAGATGATAAATCCCATTATGATTTATTCCAGTTGAACTGAGATCTCTGTTGTTTGCAGCCAAGACATTCTCACAAATCCAAAAGAAATGGTCGTGTCCTTCGCCAGTCCCAGTTTGCTCTGGAAACGTGAAATGTAAGATTGCATGTTTATGTAGCGCACCAGCAAGAGGAACAGGCATGGAGTTGGATCCTGACTCTGTCGTGGACCGTCTGAGCTTGAGTAAAAACACTTCAACTCTTTAAGCCTCAAGTTTCTGTCCCTCAAGGGACAACAGCCACTATCTCATAAGGGCAGTTTATGAGATTATACAAGAGAACGTTTTCAAAGTATGTACTCCCAGTGACAATATCTAAAATACAAACACACACACATATACATAAAGGCAACTCTGACAGCTGTTTTCAACAGGAAAACAAATCAAGTGAGAAAATTAACACCATTCAAGCAGGAGGATAAATAAACCTAGAAAGACATATGGTATATTGGGCAGCATCTGTGTATAGGACTGAAAGCCTTTTTTAAACACCTAATCCAGAATTAAGAGCAAAAATAAGAGTATTTTTTGGTCTGATCTCTTAGGACCGTGGACTCTGAGGGAAGATACTTTTGGAACCTTGAATCCAAGAGGAACTCAATGTTTTGCACCCTTGGGACTGCCAGAGATTGTCAGAGAAGAGTCAAACAAGGACACAGAGATGGAGCAACTTGATGTAAGTGGGAGAAGAACACATTGAATGTGCTGACTGAGAAGCCGAGAGGAGAAGCATTCATGAAGGACGGAGGGAGTAGACAACTGTGTCAAATGCTGCTAAAAGAGCAAATGATGTAAGAGCAAGGAAGAGAACCTTAGGATTTCTAGGAAGGCATGAGATGACATCATGACTGGATTGGGTTGAGAATTAAAGGAGGGCTGAGAAATTGGGGACAATGGCACTTTTTATGTTTTACTAGGACAAGATAAATAGAAATAGGGCAGTAACTAGAGGACCAACAAAGGTATTCTTTTTCTTTCTTATTTTTTTGAGATAAGAGACAATGAAACATGTCTATATACTACTGTGAATGATGCACAAAAGAGGGAGAAATTGGTGGAGCAGAGAGAAGGGAGGTGATGAAGAGAGTACAGTTGTCGAGAAGGGGAGCTAATGGTGAGATATCTGGCATTTGGTGGGATCTGGGAGACTTTATTCATTATAAAAGATGAGCATTAAGGAGGGTGGAGACAGATGCAGGTACATGGGTGGATTTGGTGATGAGAAGGTAAGTGGATTTCTACTTATTGGTTTCCATCCTGAACAAAAAATATATAAAACTCAAAAGATAAACCATTTCCTAGAAATGGTAAAGTCTTATATATTTTTTTACCTTGCCCCAGATTTCAAAGTTTTGACTTTGGGATAAAAGCACAGAATTCTGAGAAAGGAGAGTGAACTTCGATTGGAGAACACTCCTAATGGTTCAGACACTGCACTGCTCAAATGAACAACTTCTTTGGAATAGGTGTAGTATAAATGCTTTGGGACAGGATAGTCATGAGTTTAACAGGAAAATCAGCTCTCTAATCATTTTCCAAATACTTGGTGGCAGCGCAATGTGCTTGGAAATAAAAAACTGGGGGTCAGTAGAAATGAGGTGAAATTCCAGCTTTAAAACTGACGCATACCATAGACTATTGAGCAGATATTATGTTTTCTCTGCATGTCATTTTCCCTACCTATATATAAAATTGTTTTAATAATATTTTTCATCTTATATATTTGATATGAAAATCAAATTAGATGAGAACAATAATAATAATAATAATGCTCAGAGTAATAAGGGCTATTGCTTGTGGATCTCTACTTGTGGGCTGTAATTCTGAACTATTCTCTCTGTCTCGCTCTTCTTCCATATATATATGTATTCAAAAAGAAACTACTTGAAAATTCCAAGGGTTTTGGAAGTTATATTGTATATTAGGAGACTGGGATGAAGACCAAAACCAACCCACAACTGGGATGATGTCCACAATTCAGCCCATAAATGTGTTAAAACACAGTTTTAAAAAGTTCATATGTTGAAGCCCTAATACCCAGTAATTCACAATGTGACTATATTTAGATATGGACATAGGGCCTTTAAAGAGGTGATTAAGCTAAAATAAGGGTGTTAGGGTTCCATCTAATCTGACTTGTGTTCTTATTAGAAGGGCAGTCTGGACACCAAAGAAACATTGAGCTAACTGTGCACAGAAAAAAGACCACGTGAAGACACAGTGAGAAAGTGGCCATTTGCAAGCAAAGAAGAGAGTCTCTGAAGAATACAAAGCTGCTGACACCTTGATCTCAGAATTCTAATCTCCAGAATGGTAAGAAAATAAATTATTGTTGTAACTCATAGAGTCTGTAGTATTTTGTTACGGCAACCCTAACAGATCAACACACACAAACACACACACACACACACACACACACACGTATATAATCTTTTATTCTTACCCTAACTCTACAAGGTAGGCATTAGTATCCTCATTTTATAGATGAGGGCACTGAAGTACAGAAAAATTAGGTGACCTTCCTCAAGGTCACATATGATAGGTAAATGCTTACAAAGTGCCTAGTAACTATAGGATCCCTGTGATGTTATGAAATATCTATTTGGTCTTCATCCCAATTACCTAACGCACAACTCCTAAAATCTTTGAATTCTTCAAAGTGGTAAGTGTCTTTCTGAACACTATTGACTTGACTGTTGGCTGGAAGCCCCTAGGTAGCTTCAGGATGGGAGCTGGTCACCCAAAAGACAAAGGCAAGTTTAAATGGTTGGGACTTTCAGTCCATTCCCCAGTCTCCAAGGAGGAAAGAGGTTGAGCTGATTGATTTTTCAGTTGGGCCCATGTAAGGAAGCCTCCATAAAACTCCCAAAAGACAGTGTTTGGGGAGCTTCGGGATAGCTGAAGACAAGGAGGTTCCTGGAGGATGGTACAGCTGGGGAAGGGATGGTAACTTCATGCCCTTCACCACATGTCTTGCATCTGGTCATCTGTATCTTTTTGTTTATATCCATCATAAAAAGCCAGTAAGCATAAGGGTTTCTCTGAGGTCTGTGAGCTGCTCTAACAGATTAATTGAACCCATGGAAGGGGTTGTGGGAACTCTTATTTACAGTCAGTCAGGACAGGTAAACCAATCTGGGGCTTGTGAATTGCATCAGAAGTGTGATGTGGTAGGCAGTCTTGGGACTGAGTCCTCAACCTGTGGGATCTGACACTGTCTTCAGATAGATGGTGTCAGGAGTGAATTGAATTGAAGGACACTCAGCTAGTGTCCACTGCAGAATTGATGGCTGTCTTGATGGTAGGGAGAATCCACACACACTGCTTGGTGACTAGAGGTCATAGAAGTCTTCACTGTTGATTGCTGTGGGGTGAGAGTGAAGGAAATGTATGTTTTGTCCACATAATCTCCTTAAAAGGTAATTGTAAGATAATTGAAGTCACGGAAACAGATTTTTAAAAAAGAACCATTAATTTCTCTGTTTTGCATAACCTCATTCTTAAATAGATTTACAGTCAATGTGCTATGATTTCATAGCTTTGCCATTGTTGTTGTTTTCAGAGCTCCAAGACCACTATTTCTTCAAGGTTTATTAGAATTTTTAAACATCCTTCTTATTGCACCTTTTATTGGTCCCTTATTGCAATTCTATCATTCAAACTCAATTAACCAAATTGTTTATTCTTTCTGCCTTTGTTGTCATCTCAGCTGGAGTTACTCCAGGGGTTTATAGCTTGCCAGTTTTGCAATGAAGTGCTTAGATCAGAACTCTGATCAGGACCCCATTTACTGGGATAGTCTGGCCATCAGATGGTTCCTGTATCAGTGCAGCCATGGATCTCATGGCTTTGCAAACATCTGTGCTCTCTTCTTTACCCTGAAGCATTTCACTTGCATTAAAAGTGAAGCCTAAAATCTCCCTTGTGCCTCCTTGTCTGGGAACTGGGTGACTTCCACTTGAAGGGTCAATAAATATAATTAAAAGGCTCATCCAACTGGACCTCTTTCTCTGAGTGTCTTCCCTTAGAGAGCCAACCCTCTCCATCTCATAAATGGATTTTTTAAAACATGAGGGTTTTGAAAGGTGGCAGACGCCCTCAGCCTCTTGATTTGTATAGTTTGATGCCTGCAAGTGGTAGTCAGAGTCCTCAGATTTGTAAGGACACACCCTCATATGCAGAGGATTCACAGATGATATTCACTGCATTATTGCCTGATCAATAGTCCCCTACCAAATAAATGCTCATCCACTCTATCAACTCTCTCATAGACAAGTAATAACACCATGACCTATTAGGAAATACAATGAGAGTAAAACAGTAGTAGCCAGTTTCTTGAATGACTGTTATATAACAGGGCATTTCTTTGTATTTTCATGTATCCTAATTCTATTTTTGACAATAAACCTGCAAGCTGCCACCAGTTACTACTTCTCTATGATTATTAAGGAAACCAAAACTTGGTGAATTTAAGTAACGTGTCCAAGGTCTCACAATTATAAAGCATCTGAGATTATTTCTCCATCACCAAAGCCCATGTCTTTTCACTCTTTTAAATTTTCTCTCAGCCAATCACCACTGACATTCCAAAAATAGGAGTTTTCTTTAAAAAGTTAACCTTTGAAACTTCATTAAGTTGAACATTGCTTCCTCCTACCACCAGACTGAGCTACTCTCTTGCTTTAGAAGTCTACATGTTCAGCGATCCTTTGAATTATTGGTTTATTTGCTATATCATTCAAAAGAAACGACAGTATGGTTCATTTTAAAAATTTCTTCTCCGTCAGGTTTTGCCAAGATCTGTTTATGGCTGTCATGTGGAGAAGGAAAATATGATGAGGCTTGAAATGTTCAAATGTGAAGTTTCCCTTTTCCCATTCAAATAAGGGCGAGCAACACATCAAAAGGCAAGATTCCATTTTCAGTGATTGACTTAGACAGACTAAAGCCTGAATAAATGCTGGATAAATTAGATGTGGTGACTGCTGCTTAAAACCTGTGAATTATAATGCTTCTGAAAGGTAACAGACATATTGGAAACATATCTTCTGTCAATACTAATGGTGACATTAAGGACTATGATGACGGTAATTTGGGCTTCCATTACCTTTTTCCTTCCAAAGATCTCCAAATATCTGTTCTCTGTCACCAGAAAAATCAGAAAACCAAGGCCACATCTGGGCATTTACAGCGATCCTCATTGTGCTGGGCCACTCGGCTTCACCTTGAACCAGCAGCAGCCCCTTAAGAATTTCAGCTCACTGCCATGTGTGTACCTATGCAACAATCTTGCATGTTCATCACATGTACCCCAAAACCTAAAATGCAATAAAATAAATAAATAAATAAATAAGAAATGGAAAAAAAAAAAAAGAATTTCAGCTCCTTGCCATTTGGTAGAAATTTCAAAGTAGAATCCAGATAGATGCTTGTTGCTATGGGGATAAAAGTAGGGAAGAATGCTCTTCAATAGAAACTGGTTTCCCAGCATAAAATCCATCCCTTTAGATGGAATTCTCTTTGGGCTCTCTGGGGGTCAGCCTGGAAATAATTTGCAATTGTTGGAAGCTGGAATGAGTAAGAGTACAACCTTTCAACATAATTTTACAGTTATATTCCTGTTGCATTT
Source organism: Saimiri boliviensis (assembly GCF_048565385.1). Classification (NCBI taxonomy): domain Eukaryota; kingdom Metazoa; phylum Chordata; class Mammalia; order Primates; family Cebidae; genus Saimiri; species Saimiri boliviensis. Next base: position 16,809,062 of record NC_133464.1, read on the forward strand.
TTGTTAGAAAAATATAAGGCAGATATTAATGACTAATAGAATCACCAATGTAATAGAATGTTGATAGGTTAGCATTTAAGAGAATGAGGTTGGGATTCAAAAGGACTGGCTTTCAAATCCTGCTCCTGCCACTGATGAGCTACGTGGCCTTGGGAAAGTCACATAATCTCTTTGTCTTTAGTCCTCTCATCCATATGATGAAAATTATCATGTTTAACTCAGAGACCTATCAGATAAATTAATAATAGTAACAGATAATAAGCATATTTCAAGTACCTGGCACAAAGACATTAAAAATAGAAGATTTTAGTATTAAAATTAATTATTAATATTATTATAGTATTGTGATAATAAGACTGGGTAATAACGCTATCAGTGACTTATAAAGGTAGGTTTATAAATATGTACTTTGCAAGACAGTAAAGAAGATTAAAAAAAAGAGTGAAGAGTTTGAGATATTAAAAAGGCTGTGCTGGAATGACTTTGATATAAGTACATTTTTTAGGAAGTGAGCTATTTTTTAAAAACTAAGCCGAACATATTTTTAAACCAGACAGTAGGGTACTAAGGTAGAAGTCACAGATGAAAATCAATATGCTTTGCCAAAAATATAAATAAGAAAACTCATCAGCTGGAAGACTCATTGCTACAATGTGCATGTTACTTCCATCTGGAAGAAAAATGCTAGAAAGAAACTTAATATTCATGACTGACACATTTTCTTTGTGCTGTCAGTCAGCTGGAACTGAAATACACAGCTGGTTAGAAAGCCCATCTCTCCTTCATGTTTCATCTGATGACCTTATACATCAAATCAAGAATTGTTGGCTGAAACAACATGCTTTATCCTGGTTTATTTTTTTCAGAGGATGGTATAGTGACCCAAACCTAACACAATGTAAGCCGTTTCCTTTCTTCATCTTTCAAGTTCTTATCAAAAGTCAACACTAGAATTCGAGAATATAAGTCCAATTATCAGCCCAAAAAGTAGGGGAGAAAAAAAAATACATACTTGGTCAAATATCTTATTTGCAGGTAAAGTAATTTGTCAAATAGAAGATTTACTTTTGTTTCCAGAGCACTGAAATTATGGAGACATTTTAAAATCCATGTTTTAAAAACTTGGCCACAAATATTCAGGAAATCTAAATATTGAAAAGAATCTTCATTGTTAACATGTCTATTTTTTAAAGATTGTAAATTTCTCAAGTTAGAGCCTACCTTTTATTACATAGTTTTCTAAAATTCTAACCTGCACATAGGAATATTTATTAGATGTGTTTTGCATATACATATAATTTTCAGTTCAGACTTTTAGATTTTCACATAGAAGGTGAGTGTCTGAAAGTTGTACTGTTTAATCTGTGATCAGGGATTGAAAGAAATGAATTGACACATGAAGGATGACACTAAAGTGTCTGAATTTTTCAGATAAAGAAAACCAGTGCTCCTTTGACATTTGTCTGAGAGCACAAAAGGTCTTATAAATGCAAAATCAGTAGAAACAAAAGTCGTCAGACATACGTATGCCAAAATCTTTCTTGGTGATTCCATTCCTCCTTAGCATGTGACAGTACTCACTCAATAAGAACATATTTTGGTCATGACAAAATTAAAATAAAATGCATTTTTATACTTAAACAATATTTTGTAGGAGAGATAATTCTTAGAATCATACCCTCATTGCCTCCCGCGGGATTACTTAAAACTAGCACATAGGTCCCAGAGCATTAGGGTGGAAATAAATCCCAAACTCTGTAGCCTTCTGAGAATTGACTGCACACATTTTTGTTTTCTGGTTTGTAGCAGACTCTAAAGATCCCAGGATGACAAAATGTGGTTGTGTTCCCGTGGTATAAGAGATTTAATTAGACATCAAATGTGCATTGTCTAATGACGATTGTTTAAATTATCAAGTCACATACTACATTCCTCCAACTGAAAACCTGGCAGGCAACATTGAGGTGAAAATACAGTAAATCTCCTTTTGACATAATGGGATGCAGAGAAATAATGTGTTTCCATGGGCAGGCCCACCACTCACCAACCCTCCTTCTCTAATAGCCTGGGCTGTTTTGTATTTCACAGATGATTTCTGCTTATTCTCTGACTCCCAACTATCAGGTCTGCTTGCCATCACATTTATCAGTTTAATACCTTGGCTAATTTCAATCCAGAATAACGTTTCTGTTTATAGACATCTAGCCTCTGTGGCAAGCAAAGGTACCCAGGGATTTCCAGGAAGCCATGGTAAAGGATGCTGGAATGGTGAGGAGAACGTCTCCAATCAAAAAACAGCACCCACTTCTAATGCCTTATCAGTCATAGCCCTTGCAAAGTGGTGATTAGAATCCTGCTGTGTGCAGCTGTTCTTCTCAGTACAGCCTGTCGGAGTGAGAGGATACAGAGAGGGCACCTCATTACCAGGTCTTTGAGACTGTAAGGAAAAGAATAACGTGAACTGAATCCTCTCAACTAAAAGGTCAAGGGCTATGAGGGTATGCTGGTGAGACACAAGCTCACTCACTCCTCACAACTAAGCAATTTGTTTCATTTCCCCCCATCCTTCTCACTTACAAAGCATGGACCACACATAACCAAAGAGAAGCAACTCTTAGTCATTCCAACAAATTGGTGTGGTGCCGAGAGGGAAGGCAAAAGTTGCTGATTAGAGAAAGATTGATGACTCCGAATGTTTCCCAGGTATAAACCATCTGGGCAAGTATCTTTCAACTAAGATTAATAAACATATGCCACCACAAGTTTCTCATTACAAGAGGCATGATAATGCAGAATCAAAATTTTAGAGTCAAACTGCCAGGCTGCCACGTTGCAAAATCTCTCCAGATAAACAAAGCTCTGAACTCACTTAGATAGGAAAAGCTTCCCCTACTGCACCTGAAATATTTTATCCTCAAGGTAAATAGTCCTCCTTCTTTCTGGAAAAGTGGACATGGATCAGAGGCCTCTTTATCCAGGCCAAAACACAGATTCTAAAATGTCCTCTCAACTGGCAATCTGTACTCATATGGACCAACGGCAGTGTCCTGGCCTTTAGGTTAGTGCCTGAAGCCAAGTAAGGGACTTTTTACAGGCTCTTAAAAGCAATAGATGGCCAGGGACCTGGGGAGATGAGCAATTTCCATGGGCAACCACAGAGAAGTTGAAGACCATGGTGACAAAAATAGGAAGTGTTCTGAATAGCACCAGAGGGGGCGTCACACCTTCAACTAAAAATTTAGTTTCTCCAATATGTCAAGATGTGCTAGGTCTGTGAGCTCCCAAGAAGCCATCAGGACTGTCATTTCCAAATAAGAATCAAAGTATGTTTCCATTCTTCAGCTCATATGTGTAACTCTACCACTGCACATTAGTTTCAGTCTTGCTGGAAACTGTGGGTAATCACTTTTCACAAAGACCACAAAGAGCTCAGAAAACAATCTCCTTGTCCACAAAAGATAATTTTTAATTTTTCCATTTCTTTGAACTTGTAGTGAAATGACAATTATTTTTCATTTTAGACCTAGAGTCACGTGTGTATGTGTTTAATATGTATACCCATGTATACATGTATATAAAAGTATATGTATATATGCATGAACATATTCATATATAATGCCATGTATATGTTACCATATATATGGTATGGTATATGTGTGTGTGTACTATTTATATATAAATACAAAAATACACCAGTAAATAATAACCATATTAGTTTGCTTCAGAAAACTATTATATTAATCAAAAGTAGACAGGCAAACCCTTAACAAAGACTTACAGGAAGTCATCATTAATTGAAAACAGTTATCAGAAACAGAAAGCCAAATATCTAAAACACATGGCATTACTATAGGATACCACAAACTGAAATTCAAGCACATAAATGAGAAGGGAAGACAAAGGAAGAGGTGAAGACTCTTGTATTTTCAAGGTAAACGTATTCTTTCTTGTTCTGTAATACCTGGCCACACTTAAAAAGGTTACAAGTATTACTTATACTTATTACTTTTTATAGCCTGGAGTATTTATGGTAAATAAACTTTATCCCATGTGTCAAGTTTGATGGCTTGTTGTGGCTGCCTGGTCCCCTGTGTTTAAGATTCTGAGGCTACATCTAGGCTCAGAGGGACCAGGGACAATTAACAAATAATTTCTGCTGTGGCTACAAGACAGGAAGATGGAGATTACACAACCTGTACTTACCATGTCTCACCCTGTACCTAATAGGTACTTATATTAATTGTTTAATATTGACGATGAAGAATGGAAAATTAGCATGCAAAACCAAAAGATCCAAGGGTCAGAACTTAGAGGATGGTGAAAATCAGTACAGCAAAGAGAAGCTTCCCAATGTGATAAAGCTTCATCAAGATTCAAAAATTTGAAAAAAAAAGTATTGCTGCTGCATGAAGGAGTCATCTCTCAACCTCAGTAGAACATATTTCACATTGCAAAACTTGATGATGTGGTCCTAGAAATAGTCACTAAGGGTTAAAGGAAAAAGAAGATGCCTCCAAACTGTATCTAATATCAGTAGAGATAGCAGGGAGAAAAAGATCTCTAGAAACACTAATTCATGGCCACACGCAGTGGCTCATGCCTGTAATTCCAGCTGTTTGGGAGGCTGAGGCAGGTGGATTGCCTGAGCTCAGGAGTTCGAGACCAGCCTGGGAAACATGGTGAAACCCTGTCTCTACTAAAATACGAAAAGGCATGGCGGTGTGTGCCTGTAGTCCCAGCTACTCAGGAGGCTGAGGCAGGAGAATTGCAAGAACCTGAGAGACGGAGATTGCAATGAGCCAAGATCACACAACTGCACACCAGCCTGGGTGATAGAGCGAGACTCCATCTCAAAAACAAAAAGAAGAAACACCAATTCATGACTAGCAACTTAGAAAATCAAAGTGCATATGTTCTCTTGTAACACTAAAGACATTTTACTAAATATATAGGAGGTGGTACATACAAGAGAAATGTTTAAATGTTTACGTAAACATTTATCAGAATTTTGGGAGGGAATTAATTCATGAGGCAGCCAAAGTCACTCTGAATCAAGGCTGGACATTTGAATATTAGAATCACCTGTGAAGGTGACTGCTATCAAGACATATTATGCAGACCTTCCTGCACAGGATCCGAAATGTGTATTTCATGATGGCCTCAAAAAATTCTTATGCATAGATAGTATTGAAAACTACCAAAGTTTAACAGACTGTCTTTTGAAGTTCTATTTGGACAGGGAAGATTTTGAAATAAATAAGTGGAAAATCATATTTGTGTAAATACTTGACATAGTACTTAATATGCAGTAGAAACTTAAAAAATATTGGTTGAATCTGAATCTTAAGTTAGAATATTTTTAGACTTCATCATTTTCAGTCGTTCTTTCATTTATAACAGTCTATATATTTCATACAGCATGTTACTTAACATTCATTAGGGACTCAGTAAATATTGAAACTTTATTAGTTTTTATGACTCCCTAATTTTATGTGTTATCCCCATTGACTGCGTGTTTAGGACTTCATAATTTTAAGTTTTTGATCATTTCCAACAATGACTCTAAGTGCTGCACATAGTATAGAAGAGAAGTGTGTGTGTGTGTGTGTGTGTTTGCATATATGTATTTTAGCAGCAGATTGGGAGAAAAAAAGTTTAAACTGGAAAATATAAAAAAGTATGAAAGTAAAACTCACTGGATAGACTCAATGACAGAGTGGAGATGTCAAAATGAAGTTAGTAAACTTAATGTAGATCCATAGTAAGCATGCAATCTAAGAAAAAATGGAGAGATTGAGAAATGCAAACAGTGTCTTGTGGACTCACAGGAAATTACCAACAAGTATTTGAGTTATTAGAATCTCAAAATGAAAGGAAAAAGTGTGGTGCAGAAAAATTACTTGAAGAAATAATGACTCAAAACACCTTAAATTTGAGAGGGAACAAACTTACAGATTTAAGAAGCTCATAAATCCCAAGCAAGGTAAACTAAAAAAAATCCCAACCTAGACACATCATAATCAAACTGCTAAAAACTGACAGCAAAGAAAAAAAATCTTAAAAGCAAGCAGATAAAATATTGTATTACATACATAAACAAAAATGATTAAAATGTCTGTGTATTTTTTTTTTTTTTTTTTTTGTGTGTGTGTGTTTTTTTTTAATCACAAACCATAGAGACCAGGAGGCAATACAATAGCATTTTTTAAAAGTTGAAAGAAAAGAACTCTCAATCTAGAAGCCTACATCGGCAAAAGTACACATCAGGAATAAAGGTGAAATAAAGACCTTCTCGGAAGAACGGAACCTAAGAGACTACATTATCAACAAATCTGCTGTAAAAGAAAAAAGTTCTTTAAATGAAAACAAAATGATATGAGTGGAAAACTCAGAACTTCAGGAATGAAGGAAGAGCAACAGAAATGGCAGATACTTGGTTAATATGATAGACAATTTTTCTCATGTTATTCTTTAAATATGAATGACTGGTTGAGCCATCCTCCAATGGCTCTAATATCCATTTCAATGACAACTGCAAGCAAAAAATAGTAACATTATCTGACTGGGGTTTCAACGTGTATAGGTGTCATACATAGGAAGACTACAAAATAAAGGGAGAAGGGCCAAAGGACCTCTATGTTGATAAAATTGCCATATTCCACTTAAAGTAATGAAATATTAAGTCTAAGTAGACTATAAAAAGTATGTATATTATAATCGCTAGACAAAGACTAAAAATCAATACAAAGAGAAATATTTAAAAATTGATAGAGAAATTAAATGGAATAAAAAAACTATTCAAGTAATCTAGCTGAGAGCAGATAAGAAGAAAGAAAATAATTAAAAACAAAAGGAACGAGCAAGAGAAAAATAAGAATACAAATGATAGGCCTAAATCCAAGCATACCAATAATGAAATGTAAATAGTCTATGCACCAATTAGAAGAGAAAGACTGACAGAATACAAGATCCAATTACATGATACCTATTAAAAAACTACTTTAAATATAACAACATGAGTAATTTAAAAGTAAGGGGATAAAAAAATGTTACTCATGCAAACACTAATCAAAAGAAAGCTGGAGTTGTTACATTAATTTCAGGAAAAGTAGACTGTTAGACTAAGAAAATTACTGTAGATAGAAGAGGAAATTACATAATAATAAGGGGGTTAAGTCACCAAGGACTCATAATAATCCTAAATGTTTATATGCCTAACAGTAGACCTTCAAAAACCATGAAGCAAAAACAGATACAACTGAAAGGAAAAACAGGCAAGTCGCAATTCAACACAATACTCTCATTTACCACTGTAACAAGTAAACAGAAAATAAGCAAGGATGTAGAACCAAAAACACCATCAACCAATGGATCTAATTCACATTTGTAGAACATTCCATAAAGAACAGCAAAACCACACACTAAAAACTTCAGGCTGATGAAAGCAATCAAAGAATTAATAACTGACCTGATATATCACATTCATAGATAGATGACCATGATATGTCAATATATATCACCATAGGTAAGATACAGTTAAGATATAGTTAAGATATCAATATAGTTAAGATACCAATTAAATATAGTTAAATACACTAATTCTTCCTAAGTTGATCTATGAATTTAGTGAAACACCGACTAAAACCTCAGGAGGATGTCTTGTAGACATAGGTAAGTTGTCACTAAAATTAAACTGGAGAGGGCAAAAAGCATAGAAAAAACAATTTGGAAAGCGATTCATGTTGGAGGACTCACACTATTTGATTTTAAAGCTTAATATAAGCTATAGTAACCAAGACTGTGTGGTTTTGGCAAAGGGATAGAAATGGAACATAACACAGAACCCAGAAATAGATCTGCACAAGCATGTTCGACTGATTTTTGACAAAGGTGAAAAATCAATTAAATGGAGGAACAGTAGTGTCTTAAACAATTGATGTTGGAGTAATTGGACATTCATGGGTCAAGAAATGAACCTTGACCCAAACCTGACTCCTTATATAAAAATTAAAAATGGATAATCAAGTTAAATAGCAAATATAAAACTAGAAAATTTATAGAAGAAAACAAGTGAAAACCTTCCTGACTTTGAGGTACTCTGAGAGTCCTTACATATGACACCAAAAGCATGATAAGAAAATCATAAGATAAATATTGATACCTTGGACCTCATCAAAATGGAACATTTGGCTCTGAGAACAACACTGTCAAGAGGAAGAACTGACAAGCTACAGTCTGGGAGAAAATATTTGCAAATCACATATTATTCAAGGAGGTGATTACAAAATACATAAAGAACTCTTAAAATGCAATGACAACTCAATAGTAATGTGCAAAATATTCAAACAGACATTTCGGTAGAAAAGATATACAGATGAAAATAAGCATGATAACACAGTCTCAACATTACTACCCATTAAGAAAATGCAAATTGAAACCACAGTAATACACTACCATACATCTATTAGAATGGCTAACGTGAATACATATATACACATATATATTATATATATATATATAAACATAAGAGATAATGGCAAGTGCTGGTAAGGATGGGAGACAACTGTAATTTTCATATATTACTGATAGGAATAAAAACTGCCGCTCTGAAAAACACTGGCATTTTCTGAGTAAGCTAAACATCTATTTACCACTCCTGTGGTAGGAATGACATCTTCCAGTCCTCCTATTCCTAAATATTTACCTCAGAGAATGAAAACTTCACACTGAAACTTGTTCACAAACATTTATAGCTACTCAGCCCATAATTGTTAAAAACAGGAAAAAATCCAAATCTCCCTGAACAGGTGAACAGATAAACAAACTGAGGGACATCCAGGCAATGGAGTATTGCTCATTAATAACACAGAACAATTAAGATACACAAAAAATTGAATGGATCTCAAGGGAAATATGCTATGTGGAAAAAGGTCATCTCAAAAAGATTCATATTATGTGATTCCAAATTTATGACATTCTGAAAAGACAAGCTATAGTTACGGAGAAGAGATCAGTGGTTACCAAGAATTGGCATGATGGAAAGGGTTGATTAAAAAAGGGTAGCATAAGGGAGATTTGGGGAGTTACGGCACTGTTCTGCATCCTGGTAGTAGAGGTTGTTACGAGAATCCATACACGTGCTAAAACTCATAGAACTGTACACCAAGAAAAGTCAATATCTATACATAAATTTAAAAATAATTTAAAAATTAAGTCTTTTTCAATCATATGGCAAATTATTCTAAATTTATAATGCCTTCCCATGAAAGTATGTAACTTTTATTTGACAAATGTGTTTTGCCTCTGCATGTAACTGCTGACCTATGTAACCAACAATAGGAGATCCTTTTAATCTAATGGAAGAAATACATGCTTTAGGGGTAAGACTGAATTTAAATTTTTGCCTCAAAATATATCCATTTATTAGTTAATATTTACTGTACACCTACTATGTGCCAGGTATGTGCCAGGCTCTGGAGATAGAAGGATAAATAAAACAGATGTTTTGACATTAAGGAATCTCCAATCTCATGAGGGAAACAGACACTAAGCAGACAATGCTAGAGTAGACAAATAAGGTAATTATAAAACATGGTAAGTGCTGTCAAGAAAATGAAAAGAAAGATGAACATGGAGCTGGAGCAGAATGGGGTAGGTGCTGCTTTAGTTAGAGGGTCTGGGAAGAATAGGACATCTGACCTGAAGGATGGCAATGAACCATCCACACAAAGGGGTAGGGAAAGAGTGTTCTGTTGCAGCAAGCAGCAAGTGGAAGGGAACAGAGGGAAGAAAGGGTCCAGTGTGTTTGGAGAACAAAAGAAGAAGCAATGTGGCTGTAGTGCTGTAAGGGTGGAAAGGAGAGAGGTGAAGTAACCACACCCTGTACAGCCTCCTAGGCTACGGCACAAAGTTTAGTTGATTTTAAGGGTAATGGGAAACCACAGTTTTTTGTTGTTATTATTGTTTTGTTTTTTTTTTTAAGCAAAGGAGCAGCTATAATCTGGTTTACATTATCAATGTCATCTTTAGGAAGTGCTTTTAACTGTGAATTTCAGGTTTTGCATATGCCAAGTGAAGACACTATTTACAGAGCAATATTTCTGTGAGAATTTTATGTATATGTGTATGTCTAGAATTGTGCAGGTTCCATAGTAGCTGCTCATTAAAATATAGGCTTTCTTTCTTTCTTGTATCTCTTTGCTCTCTTTGTCTCTTTTTGTGAGTGTATGCATGTCTCTTGTTGCTTTCTTGTTTGCATGAGTCCCTCAGTTTGGTGTTGTTTTTGTTTTGTTTTCTGTTTTTGTTCCAGCCCATGCTGTGCTTATCTGTCTGACTTTGGAAGAAGAATCTTAGCAGGTACTCAAGCACAAGGCACAATCAAAGCCTCTGGTTTCTGCTCTCTTTTGCCCACTTGTCACAGTGGACTGAAAGGCAGCTCACATTCTATTTGGTTGAGCCACGTGAAATGGCTATTTTGGGAGGTCACGACCAGTAGAATCAGGTTGAACCAATTTCACGTAGCTCAGCTTTGTAGCACTCCAAAGCGTGACTTTGACTTATCTGAGCTATTTCTTCATTTGCTGAAGATGCCATTATTTTTGAGACCCATTATCGCTCTACATTCTGTAATTCTAATCAAGCCATGTTCATCAAAGGCACACCCTTTCTCACTAGCATAGGTGAGCATCCATCTCTCTAGCACACTGCCTCTGTCACTAACCTATTGCCAGGAGGCTCATTTTGGAGTTACATCATCAAAATTCAAAAAAGAAACTTTTTTTGAAGCAGGGGGGTCAGGGTCTCACTCAGTCCCCCAGGCTGGAGTGCAGTGGCATGATCTCGGCTCACTGCAACTTCTATTTCCCAGGTTCAAGAGATTCTCCCACCTCAGCCTCTCTAGTAGCTGGGATTATAGGTGTGTGCCACCACGCCCAGCTAATTCTTTGTATCCTTCATAGAGACGGGGTTTTACCATGTTGTCCAGGCTGATCTTGAACTCCTGACCTCAAGTGATCTACCTGCCTCGGCCTTCCAAAGTGCTGGGATTGCAGGTGTGAGCCACCAGGCCTGGCCTGAGAAACTCTTTTGAATACTGAATTTTACATTAAAAGCATTTAATCTCTGTTACATTTTTATGAGGAACATTTTAGGGTTTCATTGCAGGGAACACTTTCTATTACTTCATTGAGGAAGGGCTTGACAAACGGTACAAAAGAATTAGAGACAAGTCTAACTAATCCAGTGAGTTGATATGGGTCTTGTTTGCATGTTCAATTTGAGGCACCTAATTTATAGTTCCTTGAGGATAATATATAACAGCCATAAAATGCATTTTGAACAATATTTTCATCTAATTAGTTGTTTGAAATAGAAGTCTATTCTCCACTGATTTCTAAACCAACCCATTTTATCTGCTCACAAACAATAATGACGACATTATCATGCTCTTGTTGAACGCTACTCTAAAATTGTCCCAAAACATTGTATGTGCATATGCTTGTGTATAATAATATATATTAGTATATTAGTATATGTCATTGTATCCAGCTCTCAGTTAAGATAAATAAAAATATAAAAATTAAAAAAATTACGAAATTCAAGGACTCAGCTCCTGATAAGCTGGTTAAAATTCTTTCCCTTTTCTCCCTTCATTGCCACATCTGCTAACCCCACTTCTGCAGGCACAGTCTTGCAGCCAGATAGGTCAATCATGTAGGTCATACTTATTTCTCAAGGGGCTTTGTTACTGTCATTAATCTCTTCCCAGATTCTCACAAGGAGATAAAACAGATATTGATACAAATAAACATGCAACTTATTTATTCTTATCAGAGCTCCTTTTTCTTCTCTGCAAGAAGTGAATTTCAGCCTCGGCCTCCAATCTCCCAATAGTGATGAATCAAAGGACTACAGCTGGAAGAGCTCAAAAATATGAAGATCAAGAGAAGCCTCCAGGACCTCAGGTCCTCTGCTCTTTCTACTGAGTATTTCTTTCTTCAGGGTATTGTTATTAAACTAATCAGGAAGTGCTGGGGTGCAGCATGGTGAGTTTCTGAAGATCAATGACACAACAAATATAATGGTTTTAAGACACTCTCTTTTCTAACTAATCAATAACAGCTTTCATGTGATCTCATGATGCAAGATCACATCACTTCCGGGCTCTGAGGAATCACATCTTATCTTCCTATTCAAGAGTTCTCACAGCTGAAATTGTATTGCTCATCCCCCAGTAAAAGGAAATGGCTTATATTGTCTCAAATTGCCTAACAAACCTGCAATGACTCCATCCTATCCATAAATGAGGGTGTCAGTGACCAAGCCCCTGGAAGACATTTTTCTCCTTACATAAGACAAAAACAAAAATTTAAAAACCCAGCTTAATTTTTCTAATACCCCATAGTTGAGGAGGGGAGAGAACAGCAGTCATCAGTTGTAGGATTCATAATTTCTTCAGGAAAAAAAATAGCTTTGAATATGAAACTTAATAACAAAAATTAAGACAAGACAAAAATGTAGTAGAGATTGCTGCCGATATGTAACACTAAAACACTGGATAAAAAATAAAAAATTCAGCCTACCTCTTGATGTTGTTTGTAGGCTGTCAAATGCCCTAATAGAATGAGAAGTAAGAAAAGCAGTCGTAATGCAGTATGTGGACAAATCAGCCCAGTTCAGGAGCTCAAAGACTAGTCATAGCTGTTGTATTCCTAAGAAACAAATGGTCCTAACACACATCCTTAGTGCATTGAGACAGTCCGGGGTCAGCCAGTTCCATAATTCTATTTTTATATTTTTGTGTCATGTTCATGTATCTTCCTAAGATGCTTGGTTCCTAAGACTCCTTGTTTCTTGAACAAATAAAGTGCTCTATTTTGCCCTCATTGAATCACATTGTTCAAAATAATTTACTCAACTTATTTGTGAATTATTTCAGGTCCACTGCTTCTGCTTGTTCTTACAGATGAGAATTTCTGGCCTCTCAGAGTTCATCTTTCTTGCCACAGATAATGGCTGCTCATTTTCTTTTCCTCCCATGATAATAGAGACCCAGAATTTTCCACTTGAGGTATTTCTGGGAGGAAGAGGCTTTTTCTTTTTCTACTTAGAATGAGTGATTTTAAGTGAATCAGTAAGTTAGATGAGCCTTACAATGGGCATGTTGGGTGGGCAGAAAGGTTCTCCTCTCTCTGCTCACTGGCAGAGTTAAAGGACTATCTAAAGTCAAACTTTTCCTTGTGTAGGCAACCTACAATCTTAGTATGGATAATTTTATCTCATGGCAAGGATAAGCAATGAGAAAGCAGGGCACAGGAAACTTACAGACAAAATAAACAGCACAGCACTAAGATCATGAAAGAGCATCACATTTGCTAACTGTCCCTATCAGCTCCATTTCCCTGTATCACAAGTCACTCATTTCTAGCCCAAATCCTTGTTAAATAAAGCCTCCCAAATCCCAAGTAACCCTTAGTATGTTCACAGTCTTAGAGCTAGCAAGGGACCACCTACCAGCCCACAGTGCCACACCCATATGCAAGGAAAGACTCCAAACACCAATAGAAACAAAGAAAAGTTATCTTACTTAGCACTGGTGTGACGTCTTCAAGGCAACTGTTTTGGGGAACATGAAGAAAATCAGTAATCCTTAACTCCGGGATGATTTTTACCTCCTTGCTTGCTTAAATAATTCAGCAGCCTTCTTGGCTTTAAGATTAACGTATATAAGCAGAGGAAACTGGGGGCAGCCTCAGGGCTAGATTGGTAAATTGATTATGTTCTCTGAAGAAAACCATCAGACTCTGGAAAAACACCAGTACAGCTGATACAAGCATGAAAGTTCACAATAATTTCAGATGGGAATATATCACAAAATACAGCTTATCATTTCTGTTTGTTTTCCAAACATTTCTAACTTATCTGCAACCATTCCTGTTTCACATGAGAAGTTTATATTAAGGCTAAGTGGATGTCAGACATGAGATAATTTGGGGGAAACATATTTATGAAAATAAGATTACTCTTTCAGGGTTTCAGCCCCTGATTTTTCCTTCAAGGTTTGACAACTGACTAATAACAATGCCAATAAACACCAACAATAACGTATTTGTCATTCCACTGTGATAGCTAAGTGGAAGCAATTTTAGCTAAACATGATCATGTCTTGGAAACAAGATTTGGATTTACAAGAAATGAAAAAAGGATTCACATTTTCCTTAATAATGGGAAAGAGATTATTTCTGAGGCCCGAAGACAACATAAGTTGTTTTGAATTGGGCTTCCTCTCATTATTGATATATTTTCATTTGCTGAACTGCAGCAGAGTTATGATCTGCCCTGGTTTCCTGTTGAGAGTTTTATCTTTCCATTTTTATAGTACATGCCTTTTCAAAAGAGTAAACTTCCAGAGCAATTTGTTTAAGAAGATACAGCTACTGAATATCAAGATCAGTGAGGAACTGTCATGAATACACTACAGCTTTTCCCGAGAACAAAGCTTTGTTGTTGACGCTTCAGCTGTGATAGCATTTTAAAGAATTTGGCTCAAGCCTACTATGTAGAGCTGGGCAGGCTGCTCACTTCACAAGGGCATCTGGCCAAAGGAGCGAGGAGACTGAAAGCCATCTCATGCCCTGCTCACCGAACCATGGGCCCTGGCTTAGGGCTGCGTCACCTGGAAGACAACCTGCCTTTCCCTAATTCACACAGAGGCACTTTATGGGCCAGTGGCAGTCCTATTTAGCTTGGCAGCTAACATGGAATAGGAAAACTCCAAAATGTGAAGATGAATTTTTGCTCTGTAAAAGGCAGCAAGAAGAGAGTATCTCCACAAGGAAAAGGGGGAAACTGGAGAGGTGGAAGAATGAGTGCCTTCATAGTTAGACAGACATAGCTGTCTGCCTCTGAATAAGTTAAAATGGACTATTCAAGGCTTGGTTTCCGCATCAGTAAATTGGGTGTAATAATGTTTACACAGCAAGGTAAAGTATATAATCTAGTGGCTGGCTCGTAATAGACCTGAAATGTTTGGCAGCTGTCGTTGGTGTTGCTGCTGCTGCTCCTGTTTTATCGGGCTGGAATCTCATCTTTCCTCACACCTTCCAGTTAAGAATGTCCTTCTGCCAGACCAGGTCCTCCATAGACACATGTGCAGCTAAGAATACCCTAGAGGTGACGACGCTAGCTCAATTCCACTTCATCTTCTGCTTGCCATACACATATTAGAAGGAGGCAGAGGCTTTAACTTGCCCTCAGAAGCAGCTAGAAGTTGCTGCAGAGAGAGCTGACTTCTTATCCTGGGCTAGTGTTCTCAGCCAGAGGTCTGAGAGGAGTCTGTGACCCCATGTAATTATAGGAAATATTTGAGGGTACATGAGTCTTTGAAGTTGCCCTAAGAGCGGGTCTCTAGCATTCACTCAGTTCTCAAAATGCCCCTGATCCAAAGGTTAAGAACTACAGCGCTAGACTAAGGAAAGAAAGAGGAGAAGAAGTAGGGAAAATTACTTCTTCCTTACTCCAGGATACGGAGTTCTTACCTAGAATGAATATGTCAAGAACCACCTTGTCCAGCTCCTTGCCGCCTTTATAAGACTTGGGCTGTCCAAGGCCAGTAGTTCTTATTAACACAGGAAAACCACACCTAACCTGAGCTAAAGCAAACTTCATAACCTCAAAAGTGCTTACTACTGCTCGCTATAGGAGCCGTCAGTCTCTGCATGGCTCGTTCAGCGCTACTCTCCATTTTCCCTCACAGCTTCTGAGTCCCGGATACCTGTTCACTTTTTTCTCTGGTACTTCCCACCTCTCCCAGTTGTTTACAAATCCAGTTCTGAGCCTTGCCTTAGGAACTGTGTTCCAGGCCTGCCACTGAGGTCAACCTCCTCCATGCCCTCTGCTCGCTCTGCCTAGTTCTCATCCCAGTTCTTTGCCTTACTCACACTGACAGGATCAAGCCAAGGCTTTTTAAAATAATCACGCCATTCAGCAATACATTCCACCAACAGCATTCCAATCTGGTCATAGGGTTATGACCTATCTCAACTTCTTTCCAGTCTCTCAACTTGAAATGTGATCATTGTCAGGTAGTCAACACAGAAGCAAATGCCTCCAAAGAAAAGCATTATAAATAAAAACAGTGTTTTTTAAAAAAGTAAGTATACATGCTTAATCTTGGGACAAACCCTAGAGCCAAAGAGCCATGAGTTGTCTCACCAGGTTCACTGGTCTGACCTCATGTTCTCTTTTGCACAGCACGTGAAGCACTCCTCCACTTTCTATTTTCACCATGAATCTCTTCTTAGACTCTGCATTTCTCACAGTTACCACATCCATCTTGGCACGTATGTTCTGCTAGCTCCTCATCCTCAAAATGTCCAAATCCCTCAATTCATGCTCTTCCCTCCACATGATCTCCAAACTCAAATGTATTTTTTGCATCATATTCACAGGGATCCTTCTCAAATGCAGCTCTGATATAGCTGTTGAGCAACTCAAAATGTTTCAATAACAGCCCATTCCCATAGGACAAATTCCTACAGAGTAAATTCTATTTCCATTCTCATAGAGGGAATTCTTTTTATGGTTTTAGGTCTTACATTTAAGTCTTTAATCCATCTTGAGTTAATTTTTGTGTAAGGTGTAAGGAAGGGGTCCAGTTTCATTTTTCTGCATATGGCTAGCCAGTTTTCCCAACACTGTTTATTAAATAGGGACTCCTTTCCCCATTGCTTGTTTTTGTCAGGTTTGTCAAAGATCAGAGGGTTGTAGGTGTGTGGCATTATTTCTGAGGCCTCTGTTCTGTTCCATTGCTCTATATCTCTGTTTTGGTACCAGTACCAAGCTGTTTTAAGTCAGGTAGCATGATGCCTTCAACTTTGTTCTTTTTGCTGAGGATTGTCTTGGCTATGTGGGCTCTTTTTTGGTTTCATATGAAATTTAAAGTAGTTTTTTCTAATTCTGTGAAGAAAATAAATTGTAGCTTGATGGGGATAGCATTGAATCTAAATTACTGTGGGCAGCATGGCCATTTTAATGATATTAATTCTTCCTATCCATGAACATAGAATATTTTTCCATTTTTTTTTTCTGTCCTCTCTTAATTCCTTGAGCAGTGGTTTGTAGTTCTCCTTGAAACAGTCCTTCACATCCCCTCGTACTTTGTATTCCTAGGTATTTTATTCTTTTTGTAGCAATTGTGAATGGGAGTTCACTCATGATTTGGCTCTCATTTGTCTATTATTGGTACATATTGATTTTGTATCCTGAGATTTTGCTGAAGTTGCTTATCAGCTTAAGGAGATTTTGGGCTGAGATGATGGGCTTTTCTAAATATACAATCATGTCATTGGCAAATGGATTTGACTTCCTCTCTTCCTGTCTGAGCACCCTTTCTTTCTTTCTCTTGCCTGATTGCTCTGGCCAGAACTTCCAATACTATGTTGAATAGGAGTGGTGAGAGAGGGCATCCTTGTCTTGTGCTGGTTTTCAAAGGGAGTGCTTCTAGCTTTTTCCCATTCACTATGATATTGGCTGTGAGTTGTCATAAATGGCTCTTAGTATTTTGAGATACGTTACATCAATACCTAGTTTAATTGAGAGTTTTCAGTATAAAGGGGTGTTGAATTTTATCAAAGGCCTTTCTGCATCTATTAACATAATCATGTGGTTTTTGTCATTGTTTCTGCTTATGTGATGGATTACATTGATTGATTTGCATATGTTGAACCAGCCTTGCATCCCAAGGATGAAGCTGATTTGATCGTGGTGGATAAGTTTTTTGATATGCTGCTGGATTCAATTTGCCAGGAATTTATTGAGGATTTTTGCATTGATGTTCATCAGGGATACTGGCCTGAGATTTTGTTGTTGTTGTTGTGTCTCTGCCAGGTTTCTGTATCAGGATGATGCTGGCCTCACAAAATGAGTTGGGGAAGTCTCTCTTTTTCTATTGTTTGGAGTAGTTTCAGAAGGAATGGTACCAGTTCCTCTTTGTACCTCTGGTAGTATTTGGCTGTGAAGCCATCTGGTCCTAGGCTTGCTTTGGTTGGTAGGCTATTAATTACTGCCTTAATTTCAGAACTTGTTATTGGTCTATTCAGGGATTTGACTTCTTCCTGGTTTAGTCTTGGGAGGGTGTATGTGTCAAGGAATTTATCCATTTCTTCTAGATTTTCTAGTTTATTTGTATAGAAGTGTTTATAATATTTTCTGATAGTAGTTTGTATTTCTGTGGGATCAGTGGTGATATCCCCTTTGTCATTTTTTATTGTATCTATTTGATTCTTCTCTCTTTTCTTCTTTGTCTGGATAGTGGTCTATCTATTTTGTTAATCTTTTAAAAAAACCAGCTCCTGGATTCATTGATTGTTTGAAGAGTTTTTCATGTCTCTATCTCCTTCAGTTCTGCTCTAATCTTAGTTATTTCTTGTCTTCTGCTAGCTTTTGAATTTGTTTGCTCTTGATTCTCTAGCTCTTTTAATTGTGATGTTAGTGTGCTGATTTTAGATCTTTCCTTCTTTCTCCTGTCAGCATTTAGTGCTATAAACGTCCCTTTAAACACTGCTTTAGCTGTGTCCCAGAGATTCTGGTATGTTGTTTCTTTGTTCTCATTGGTTTCAAATAACTTATATATTTCTGTCTTAATTTCATTAATTTCCCATTAGTCATTCAGGAACAGGTTGTTCAGCTTTCATGTAGTTGTGCAGTTTTGAGTGAGTTTCTTTACCCTGAGTTCTAATTTGATTGCACTGTAGTCTGGGAGAGTGTTATGATTTCCATTCTTCTGCACTTGCTGAGGAGTGTTTTTACTTTCAATTATGTGGTCAATTTTAGAGTAAGTGTATTCTGTTGATTTGGGGTACAGAGTTCTATACATGTCTATTAGGTACACTTGGTCCAGAGTTGAGTTTTATTCCTGATTATCCTTATTAATTTTCTGTCTCTTTGATCTAACATTCACAGTGGGTTGTTAAAGTCTCCCACTATCATTGTGTGATTGTCTAAGTCTCTTTGTAGGTCCTCATCTTTATAGATTTGTCCACCTTTGCTCTTTGATGTTGGTGACCTTTGGATGGGTGTTTTTGCATGGTCATTCTGTTTGTTGAAGTTGATGCTATTGCTTTCTGTTTTTTAGTTTTCATTCTAACAGGCCCCTCTTCTGCAGGTCTGCTAGAGTTTGCTGGAGGTCCACTACAGACCTTGTTTGCCTGGGTATCAGCAGCGGAGGCTGTAGAATAGTGAATATTGCTACCTGTTCCTTCATCTGGAAGCTTCATCCCAGAGGGGCACCTGCCAGATGCCAGCCAGAGCTCTCCTGTATGAGGTGTCTTTTGACCCCTGCTGGGAGATGTTTCCCCATCAAGAGGCACAGGGGTCAGGTACCCACTTGAGGAGGCAGTTTTTCCATTAGCAGAGCTTGAACACTGTGCTGGGAGATCCACTGCTCTCTTCAGAGCTGGCAGGCAGGAACATTTAAGTCTGCTGAGGCTACGCCCACAACCACTCCTTCCCCCGGGTGCTCTCTCCCAGGGAGATGGGAATTTTGTCTATAAGGCCCTGACTGGGGCTTCCATCTAACCAGCCCAACCGGGTACCTCAGTTGGAAATGCAAAAATCACATGCCTTGCACGTTACTCTGCAGACCGGAGCTGTTCTTATTCGGCCATCTTGCTAGCCATTCCAGGAATTCTAACAGAGAAAATTTCACACTTCTTTCATTCCCAAAAAAGAAATTCAAAACTTCTTATGATGGCAATCAATACTATAATCTATGTGAGAGGAAGGACCACACTTTAGCCAATATTACAATAACTTGCAGAAATGTTCTTCTTATTGAAGGCTTATTACATACCCATTCATAAACACTGATGTGCCTATATAACTTTGGTGGATTTCTTAACATCCCTTAGCCATTGTTCAAAGAATGATCCTAGCCCCATTGCTCATAGAAGGTGCTTAATAAATATCAATTTGTTTCCTCATAATTTTGCCCTTGGAACAAATTTTTCAATAGATAAGTCCAACATGATCTTTTATTTCTTGCTATTTATTACAAATATATCTATATTACAATATCCTTAGTATTAAATAATCATGGCCCTAAAAAACATGGCTTTTGTATTCTGGGGCCCATCTTCTGCCTCTGTCCAATATAACCATGCTCTCTTTGCTCTTCTTTAATTGAGTTTGCTTGTAGAACAGCACTGAAATCTATAATCCCTGGTCTTGGGATGCAGTGGAATGAGACATATTACAACCTCTGTTAAAATCAGGCAGGCCCCTTTGCTTCTAGAATATGCATCTCCAGACTGGGAATGGGCAGGAGGCCCGAGGCAGCTGGTCTAAGTAGCCCCAACGCTGATAGCTTTGCAAGTTTCACTTCCCCTTTTTGTGTGTCTCATTTGCGTGTCTCGACTGCCAAATGCCTTCTATTTCCCATATAAAATGCTGGCCCAATCATAAACCCAGACAGCTTCCTTTGCTATCCCTTAGCAAAGCTGAAATACTGTGAAATTTAAAAAAAGGACTTTACTAAATATGAAAAAAACCCCACAAAATTACAACACAGTACCAGAAACATAAACTCATATATCATAGTACCAGTACAATTTTTATAGTACAATTTCATAGTACAATTTTTTTTATACCACATAAACTTGTATTTCATAGTATTTCATTGTCCCTGCTCATCCTTGTTAAAGAAACAAGGGGAAGATGGTCTCCTCTGCAAAACGCATCTTATTTTTACATCTTTTATCTTTTTTTTGCATCTCCTAAGAGTGTGTCTTCAGGTTGATGCCTAATGTATTCAGGAGTTTTTTTCCATCAGGTTGTGATTGTGAGTATCAAAAGCAGTCATGTCAGGATCTGCTCTAACTGCCTGGGAGAGAATGGAATGCCTGCTGTGGCACAGGACAAAGCTGCCAAAATCTTGGAAGGCTTGGCACCTTGAAAGAGGAAATAATGCACATTTGTTTATTACAACACTCCTAAATGTACATATGCTTTCTCTGTTCTGAGCTGGAATCATTAGGTTTCTCCTTCCCTACCCCCTCGGCCATTTTTGGTTGGCGTATTTGATACTTCTGTGAACAGTAGAGTGATTACATTAGAATGAACAGTAGCATGCTTACCTGGTATCCCTGTATTCTTTCAAAAGAGGCCTCTTGCTTTCCATGTATCAGCTTATTTGTTGATCCAAAAGAGCCATTGTGCCAGTGGACCAACTGCCTTATGGCAGTGACACCCTCCTTTCAGAGACAATAACTGATTCTGCACATGCAACCTCATCAAAACTACCCTCGATGGGGCACCCTGCACAGCAGCAGAGAGGCCTATAAACCGTGACCATAGATCTTAGATTCCAACTCAAGCTTGATGAAAGTGAGCACTGTTTCAAAGCCGTCTGTTGAATTCTGGTGGTTATTATCCAATAATTAGTCAATCCCTAATTCAATACCTATTTATTGAATGCTCATTGTGCCGTAGAATCTAGTAGTTTTTTTCCCAATATCCTTCTATGTCCTCTCCACAGAGAAAATTAAGCACAATTTGTTTTGCATTATCATTTACTATATATTGCCACAAGCAAAAATTTGCCTTATAAAACCACTATTCATGTCAAGTAAGTATCATATCCAATTAAGAATCACTTGTTCCAAAAGGCAGGCATGTAAGTAGGACATGAAAGTGTTAGTTCTGATCTATATTTGTCTAAGTTTCTGGTCATTTAAAAAAAATCAGAATATGCCAGCATTAAAATTATGCTCAAGAGAAAGAATTGGTAAATGGCAAAAACATAATTAGGATCCATTTTCAATTAATAAATTCATTCACAGGAACTCCAGACTGGCTTCTACAAATAACTAGACTGCATTGGGCAGGAAAGCCAACATTCAGAGCCAATAACTGTGCACACATAGTTCTGGACAATTTATTATTCTGTACAGTAAATGGCTGGCCCATAATTCACAAGCTGAGAGTTAATGAGAATATCTGTCCCTAATACCCATAAGAAAGATAAGGACTGGTATAATGTGGTTTATCCAGTACTTCTGAGCCTTTCAAGGACGAGAGTGAAAGCCACTGACAGTAAAATGCAGAAAGAAATATTTCACTGACCTACAGACTTCTTTCTCTCCCATCAAACCAGTCCATGTGTAGAGGCATTAAGGAGCAATTCATTCTGAATAACGATTCCCAAACAACTAGATTATTTTAAATTGATGGCATAATTAACTTAATGATGTAATTGTACAGCTCCAAAATAAGAACGGAGTAGAGTAGGGGTATTAATTTACTTCTTCCTCATAGCAAAACTAGAATACATATACACGCACATGCACATGTGCACACACACACACACAGTGGAATGAGAAACAAGGAGAAAGTCCCCCAAAAGAGTAACTGTTTATCAGTTTATCTGCTTTTATTACCAATCTTTAGAAAGTAAATATATGTTGAGTGTTTCATCAGAACGGTAATAAATATTAATAGTTACCAATTGATTAGAGGTTTTAAATGGTCCTTCTAAAACAATGTGTCAGCAATACTTTGTCCCTAGCAGACACAGAACGTATGCCTGCATTAATGGCTTCTCTTTTGTTTGGGGTTTTAAAGTCAGGGATGTTCTCAGTGGTCTACCCTAATGGCTCTCTAACTCTCTCTGCTATTTCTTTAAACGTAGCTGAGATGTAAAGAAGGTAAGTGTTACTGCCCGGTTGAAATGAACGTACCAAATACCCTGCCTTAAATAAAAGCAGACTGTGTGTGTGTAGGGGGTGAGTGGCGGGGGTGGGGGGGTGGCCACCTGCATGCTCTTGTGCGTTGTTTTAGGTGCCTGGTTGTGGGGGGTTTCAATGTGGGCCCTTCAGCCAGGAGCAGTGTTCCCCCAAGTGGCTCATGGACCAGCAACATCAGAATCCTCCCAGAGTTTGTTAGAGATGGAACAATGATCAGATCTTTCCCATTGTCAACCTGCTACATTCTGGGGTCGAGCCCAGGAATCTGTGTTTACAAACTGCAGGAGATGTTTTCTGCTCATTAAAGTTTCTGAAGTATGGGTCTAGAGTTTTTCTTGACTCAAGGGGACAGCTTGATATTGTGCTGTGAATAAAGTGCGTATAAGCAAGCGGACTAAACGACATGAACATTGCCTTTTAGATTCCATCTAAATGGCTCACGGGATTGATGGCATCATTTGCACACTAACTGAAGAGTGTGGATATTGCTTCTATGAAGGGCACGCTCATGGGATCCGGATAAGTAAAGTGGTGTGAAGAGTCTGTTTCCCCTCCTGCATTACAGTTTACATGGTAGGAAGGAATGCATTTTATTCTAAGTTTAATCACACTTCAGTTAGAGCACAAGAAATGGAGTTTGAGTGTATTCATGTTAAAATTCTATACCCTAACAACGGTGTCTGAGGAGAAAGGAAGAAAAAGCTAGATAAGAATACAAAAGTGACAGAGTCAGAGTTTGTGATCATTTGCTAAGAAAGGCTTATGCATGTACTTAAATGTGCTGCCTGCAAAACGCAGGGCCCAAATCACTGTTGGCAATTACTTTTCTGCACGGTCAACTAGCTGAGGGAGTGACGCTAAGCATTCTCCCTTTTGCATATACAGTATTCATTTCCTTTTTCCTTAATCTGTTGCTTCAAAGGCAGTCCGAAGTGGTGTGTGCATGCTAAGCAAGTGTGACCTACCTTCCAAGCATCAGCGAGGTAAACAAAGAAAGGATGAAGTGGGAGCTAGTGATTGGAAAAATAATGAAAGCATTCTTCTTTTCAGGCCCTTGAAAAGAGCTTGAGTCTCAAGACTCTACTGTGTCTGCCTGAATGAGAACAGAGAAAAGAAAACAAGGTGGTATGACCTCAGGGATGTTTTCCTTTCCAGTTCCTGGCCCATTTTTAGCTCACATGGGATAGCAAAAGTATTATGATTTCCTAAGGAGGCAGAACAAGGAAGTTACCTGATTGTAATGTAAGTGCCTTCCAAGGACCCAGGTTCTTAGCCAGACTTGGTTGATGAAGATCTATTTGATAGAGTTGTCTTGACACCTGTTTTTATCACTTTCAGCTCCAAGTACAATTTCTTACCCACTTAATAATTAATTTCTGGGCTGACATAGATTTGGACTACATAGGAACTTGGCATGCTTTGTACCACAGCCTGCATTCTTCAGTTCAGTCAATTTCTTCATCTTTATCAATTCCACATGGCATCGGCTACTATTTATCACCAGGCAACACTCAGGCCTCCAATGAACAGAAATGGTGTCAAAATCTGTATTTGCCACAGCAACTACAAACCAGTTTTATTTCAGGGTTGCAATTCAAGGGTTTATACTACTACCACGGAAGCTCATACAAGATATCTAACAGGTTACAAATGAGCAAGATTTTTTATGTTTTTGCAGTTCTCACTACCCTATGCAACACGTATATACCAAAGCCATTGTTTCATAACTGTTCAATATCACACACTTTTCCAAACCAGTGGTAATAAGAACAAGGTAGGTAGAGCTTTGAGACATAGATGACCTTCCTTTTCTTGAACCTGAAGAGTGGGGGACATGTGTATATGTGTGTGTATACATACACATGTGCTTGTGTATCAACATGTAATTCTACAGTGACTAAGTTAGTTACATTGTTTTACAGATAGAAGGTATTTGGTGAATGTTTGTTTAATGAATTATTGAAAATAGTTGTTGAATACTTGTTTTGTTACTAGTATTGTCCTGTTTTAGATATAAAACACAAAGACCATGGGTAGGATTTTGATGTGGGGATGGGAATTCCAGGCACGATGGAGTCACTGTAGACTCACAGTTAATGGTTATTCATTAAGTATAACTTATTAAACTATCTCAAAGCTTTGGATGAATAGCTGAAAATACAGAGTAATAATTATACTTGGCATAAAAATACACTAAAGTTAAAAATGCTTAAGGTAATTTACTTATAGATTAGCTCTGTTCAAACGTAAGTTACCCTCCGAGTCAGACGATTTGTTAAGTTTATCAATTCTTGCAGATCAGTGGGGTTCTAATGCGACAAAGTTAGCACTGTCTATAATTTCCTGCATGCAACCAGAAGATGTCCCAGATAATCTTGTTGAAGGGCAAACATCGTGGCTGGGGATGGCCTGGTAGCTATAAATTGTATTTTGGTGACAAAGAGGGTATTCTTTTCATCAGAAAATAAAAAGACTGAGGCTGGTGCAAGGTTGCCTCAGAAATATTTCCCTGTGACACCCCAAAGGAAGCCGATCCTTGGAGAAAACTGCAATTCTTTTGATGGATTACAAGTGAAAGGACTCCCCTTAAAGATGTTAGAGACTTCCCAAGTCCCACAAACAATTAGCTGCAATCATGTAATCAGTCATCTCCAAATGTTATCCCACCTAGGCTCATAAAACGTCTACATAATGATTTTGTCAGGCAACCTACCCTAAGGGAATTCCTGCCTGAAGAAAAAGGGAGAAAATAGACATAGCTAAGAATCTTCCCAGCTAAGGAACTGAAATAACAAGCAAAAGACAATTAGCACATATAATCAGTGCTTTGGAAATTTGCCGCAGTCAGGGTTTTAAAATTTCCCTTTTTAAGATGATTAACACCATGCTGTCTCATTTACTTTTCAAGGTATAAACAGAAGTTCTGCATTACAGGATTTTTAAATCATTTGTTCCAGTTTGTAAACTAAGCTTTATAAATGTTTCTCATGGATAATTGATTGCTGCCTTTTGATGTAAGTAGAGGTAAAGAAGAGGTAAATTGAAGTCTCTGCAATTTGAACAGCTATTTTTCTTATTTTTTTTTTTCTTACAACCCAGGGCTACAAAAAGGAATGGAGCTTAGACCAACTTAGTGGCTCTGACTGACTGACAATAGGTTGAACTGCCAGTTTATGCTCAAAATTTGTACATGAAAATTGGGAAGAATTTGCCTCAAACAATCAAATAAAAATAAACTGCGATCCTGATTTCATTAACTGCAATGGCATTTATTACAATGTCATTTCTACATCTCAGATAAAGCTTTTTTATCTCAAAGTAGAACATGTCCTCATTGCTTTCTGAGACCTGTTTCATAGTAAAACACCTGCCAACACTCCTAAAAGAAAAAAAAAACGCTCTTTAAAACTCAGTCTATATTTAGTACACAAAGTTTTGTTGAATACATTACCATATTCTTTGTCAAGCACTTGGTTCCAACATACAAAGAGAATATGAGAGGTACACCATGTTAGATGGAGAGAGAGAGACAGAGAGAGAGAGAGAGAGAGAGAGAGAGAGAGAGAGAACACATGAGTGAGCATCTCTGCTCACAGAAACGTTCAAGAACTGAACCCAAGGTAGTAGTCTGAATCCAAGATAGCAGTCCAAACCCACGAAAAGTCCCTGGAAAAATCACAAAACAGAAGTTCCAGAGAAATCTTACATTCACCTAATCCAATTCTTCCCCTCCAAGTAGAGGAGGCTACAGGTGACACAGACAATGTGTGGGTACTGACTGCTTGAAATATGGCCAGATGCAGTGGCTCACACCTGTAATCCCAGTATTTTGGGAAGCCGAGGCAGGTGGATCACAAGGTCAGGAGTTTGAGACCACTCTGGCCAAATGGTGAAACCCCATCTCTACTAAAAACACAAAAACTAGCCGGGCATGGTGGCAAGTGCCTGTAATCACAGCTACTACTTGGGAGGCTGAGGCAGGGAGAATCGCTTGAACCCCAGAGGCAGAGGTTGCAGTGAGCTGAGATCAAACTACTGGACTCCAGCCTGGGTGACAGAGTGAGACTCTGTCTTAAAAAAGAAAAGAAAAGAAAAGAAATATGGCAAGTGCAACTGAATTACTAATTTTAGTTACTTTCCATTTCAATTTCAATAGGCTGCCATGGCTAATGGGTAACTAGGCTTAAAGACATGGCCAATGGATTAAACTCAAGATCATTAAGAAGACAAAAGTCATTCACAATTAATGAAATCTACAAAGCCTTCTGAAACCAACCACAAATGCAACAGGCATTCCAAGGGGAAAGTTATCAACAGAACAAAGACCCATAAAAAAGCAAAAACACCTCTGTGGAATTAAATTCTTCCCAGACAGCTGAAAAGATGAGTAAGATCTGAAGTGGCACAAAAGGACAGCCAGGGAACAAATATGTCATTCTCACCTCTCAACAAGCAAGGATCCTGCCTGCTCTGAAAGTGAAGGAAAGGTTTTCTTGGTGCAATCAGCGATTAATTAAAAGGGGCCACTGAGCAAGATGGCCTAGCTGGAAAGACTTTGAGGACCATCCTGCCCATCTACTTTCTGTATCTAATCGATGCCGAGAGGATGAGTGGGCAGTGACGCTCATCAAGGATATTGGATTTTTATCGCTATGTTAGCAAGTTAGAGTGTGACCTTGGGAAGCACAGTTAACTCACTATCTGACTTGCTTCATCTATTTAAAGAAATGATAATGAGGCTTGGTTTCAGGTGCTTTGGGAAGCCTAAGATGAAAGTGTGAGATATAATCATCACCTTGTCCCTTTTTTTCTTTTCCATCAGACCATGCTTCCCTCTCTAGTTAATAAGACCAATCACTTTCAAACTATAGTCTAGTTTCTCGTTATAGAATTGTTCTTTGAAAACAGTCCAGCTTAATACTTTTTAAAGCTTCTTTGGAAATATAACAATTGGAGCTAAAATTAGTGTTCTTCATGTACTCAATAGAAAAGGCTTTATTTAAAGAAGTATGACTATGTAAAGAAATCCTTAGAATCTAAAGACGTGCATGTGAGTAAACGTTAAATTAAGAACACTATGAACCATTTTAAATTAAGCTACAAATGACTGTGATTTGGTCGGTATAATGGCAAGCCATTGTAATATTTTCATTTCTACTATTTTTCTGCACACCACGTTTTCCTTTGAAAATCTGCTTAGTTTCTAACTTCACACTTACCCAAGAGTAATTATGCTTGAAAAACAGATTGTTGCAATATGACTTGTATCTTACATTCTTGTCCAAATTTTTCCTATGTATTTATTTTTTATTTAATCTAGTTAGGATGCTTTACATAGGACTTACTATATATTCAGCAATATTCTTAGCTCTTTCCACAAATTAACTCATTTAATCAGCAACATTGTGAGTTAGGCACCATAACTATATCCAATTTATATATGAGGAAACTAAAGCAAAAGGAGGCAAGAATCTTCTCCAAGCCATTGAGCTACTAACGGTGAAGCCAGGATTTGAACCCATGGTAGTTAGGTAATGCTGCCTCATTTTATAAATAAATAAATGTAATATATTAAATATATATTGAAGGTTAAATATATAAAAATTCATTAAATGTGTTATATAAATTTATATTATATGAATATGTCGAGACAGAGTCTCACTCTATTGCCCAGGATGGAATGCAGTGGCACCATCTCAGCCCACTGCAACCTCTGCCTCCCAGGTCGAAGTGATTCTCGTGCCTCAGCCTCCCCAGTAGCTGGGGTTACAGGTATGTCCTACCACTCCTGACTAGTTACATAAATATATTCATATTAAACATTTATACTGATACATTTCTTATTTATATTACATAGAAATATATTAAACATATTATATAAATATGTTTCCATTAAACATATTTCTAGTAAATATTCATATAGATACTTATGTCTAACAGTTAAAAAAAAAACCTTTGTAAAATTAGCTGGCCTAAAAACTTTTTAGTAGACCACATTTTTCTTTCTCAGAGCTGCTTCCTCACACCCTCTTCCTGACTCAGACTTTATCTCCAAAGAGCCTAAGCAGGCAACATGCCACATCATCCCATACATGTGAATCATGTTTCTCAAGAAAAACTAAATCACCTCTTGAACAAGGACCATATTGGGATGAAAACTTGGTCCTAGTCTATCTTTTTCACATTATTACATTGTTCCTGCAATCTAAGGATTAAAAATGGAGAGAAGAAAGACTAAGAGAACAGAGAGAGGTGAGGAGTCCAATGAAGGAGAGAAAGGTAAGTGGAGGGAATAAGGACACGTAGGGAAGACCTGTCAGCTTCAAGATAAATTTGGTAACTGCTAATTATCTAAAAAAGTCAGTGACTTGAGTGGTTAAAGAACAGGCTGGACTTCAAATAAATATACCTTATTCTCCCATAGAGAAGCAGTCTTGAAAACAGCCCTTGAGCCAATGAACAACCCTTTGTTAACTTTATTCACAGTGTGGCAAGAACACCTGAAGATCAGAGATTAAGACTCCAGCTGGAGTCTACACAGAACCAGCCCTTGAGAGAGATCAGTACAACTGAAGCCATCGCCTTCCATTGCCAAGGAAATGCAGTAGAAGATGTTTACAGTTTGTGTCCCAACGCTCAATATTTAGAGCATTTTTAAAGAACTCCCTCACTCTGGTTTGATAGTAGGTATCTAACTAGCTACAGATTTTAATTGCAAGCAATGTAAGTTCTAATCTCATTAGTTTACACATATATGCATATATATGTATTAAAACATAAAAATAAATGTAGTAAATTTATAGCTACATATATTTGTGTGTGTCTATATAACTATGTGTATGTACACCATAATATTATACTCACTCATTTCATGTTTAAACAATTCTTATTTTTAAAATTTATTATTTATTAGGCTCAGAGTTCAAAACAGAATACTGTTCAAACACTGTACATCTTTTTCCTCTCAAGGTCAGAATAAAATGCCCTAAGATGAATGCAGTAAATATGTGTACGTGTGTATGTCAATACATGGAACTGTGTAAAATCAAGCAATTTGAAAAATTATGTGTGTTCCATTCACAATATATTTATGTAAATGAGCATTCTCAAAACAATATTACATATTGTTTACCGAAATATATGAAATAAATTTATGAAGATATGAACTAGATGGATGCAAATTTAATTTACATGAGTGATGATGGCCTCTGGAGAGGAGGAAGTGAGACTGGGAAGGGCACACAGCAGCCTTCAACTTCATCTATTTTATTAAAAAAAGTAATTACCTGAAACAAATTAAAACAGTTGCTTATTCTGGGTGGTAGATGCATAGATGTTTATACATTTACTTACTTGAAAAAATATGGAATAATATTAACAAAAAACAACAAAGGAGATACACAACCCAACAACAAAGATAAGAACTGTCTCACACAAAGGAGCCACCAAAACCCAATGAGATTATAAAATTACAAATCAAAAAAGAAGACTAGGACTGGACTGGAGAGAAAATCATCAGGATAGTTAATTATATAACTGCTGATGAAACAGCTGGACTATTTGGACCCCAACTATGCTCCTTGATAAAACAATTTTTCAGCACTTCATAGGGAGGTCCAGGCTGCAGTGAGCCAAGGTTGTGTCACTAACACTCCAGCCTGAGCAACAAAGTGAGGATCTATTTCAAAAAAAAAAAAAAAAAAAAAGTGAAAACAAACACTTCATATATATGGAGAAAATGAGAAATGTTTCTAGAGACAGACTAGGTTGCTTACAAAGAAAGATGCGAAGATTAACACTAGTATTAGTCTTTTTAGCAAGAGCATTGGATGCTGAAAGATAACATAGTCATGCTTTCAAAGAGCAGAGAAAAGATAAATTTTAATATAAAATTATCTACACATCCAATCTACAAATGGGATGAGAATGCAAACAAAACACACCCTTTTAAAAGTAAAAAAAACTCACTAATTTTCCCACCAGTGCTTCCTATGCTATAAAGAAAATGAGGAAAAAACTTCCTGATGAGAAATGCAAAAAATAAAATAATTGGACAATACAGAATTTAAACTTAGAAAATAATAAGTCTGAGATATTTGGATGATTCTCCTTCTAGTAATTTATTGATATTTGATATATGATTTATTGATGTAAAGATATATGATTATATTATCTATTTTCATTATCAGTTCAAATATTTCTTGGTGCTACAGTGAATAGAATTTAATATTTACATTTCCTAATAATGTAAATGCAGATTTAAAAATAATATTTAAATGTTTAAACTTATATTTAGACAAAGTATAACATATTTAACTATTTTTACATATTTAACTATTATAACATATTCAACAATGTAAGTATTATGAGGTTTGACAATGCAAAATCATGTACCTAAATAGGTAGGCAGAAATAAAATGAAGCAAAAATATGAGTGGTAAGTTTCTCAGCTCTCATAGCAGGAAGTCAATACTTCCAAATGAAGCCGATAAATCAAGAACTGTAAGTAAGGATATATAATTCAAAATAATCACAAGATAAAAATTCCATACATGCTTCTACCTGACACTTAAGGAAGGGAAGTCTTTATTTCTGACTTTAGATTTTTATAATTTAAAATTTTCCCATGGTAATGCAGTAATATAAAACAAAAAATTTAAAGAGTTTGACTTTAGAGGGGCAGAGAATTTTCCTTCTAGAAATACAATAGACTAAATAATCTGAAGGCCCTCCTACCACATTACAATTGGATTGCCGATAAATCATACAACCATTGCTGAATTTTTAAGAAAACAAGGTGAATCTTCAAATAATAAACAACAATAGTAAAAAAACATGTCCTAAGTCCTGAAAGGTGAGCTGGAGGCAAACACTTAAAGCTGGGGTTGCTTGGGGCTCTATTAATAGAACAGATACCAGGAAATTAAATTAGGGAATAAGGAGCAATTGAAGCTAAGAATCAATTATTAGCATAGACTCTTCACATCCATGGTTGGTAACACTTAGTAGCTCTTAGCAGAAATGAATTCAGATCTTCTCTGAAAGAGAGTGCTCCAAATTTGCACTCTAAGAATTCTCAAACATGAAATTCAATAAAATATGAGCTAACAACCCCAAATTATCAAACAGATCATTTATTTTAAAAGTCATTTACAGTTATAAATGTGTAATTTATAAATTATAGCATTATATTGTGGGGTTAACAATATATGTAAATTTAAAATATATCACAACAATAACACAAAGAATTGGGTTAAGAATTGTGTTGTGGTACATTCTCATGTTTTATATGAAGTAGTAAAACTGACTTTAAGTCGATCATAATAAGTTTATTGTACATATTATAATCCCTAGAGTAAATATAGTATACATAAAAGGTATTCTTAAAAAGCCAGTAGATAAACAAAACTGAAATATTGAAAATGTTCTGTTAACCCAAAGAAAGCAAGAAAGGAGAAACAGAAAACTGATGGGTTGACTCAACTACAAAATGGTGAACTAAAACCTGATATAATAATAATTATATTACAAATCAATAGACTACAAATTAAAAAATACAAACACTACAATTAAAAGGCAGCAATTTTCCAAGTGGGTAAAAATGTATGGCCCATTATATGTTATCCTATATGAGAGACATAATTTAAGTATAAGTCACAGATGGATTAAAAATAAAAAGGGGAAAATGATTTACCATGTAAAACATAAGCAAAAGAAAGCTAGTAATATATCAATGTTAGACAAAGTAAACTTCAAGATCAGAAATAAAGAGGGCCATTTTATAATAAAAAGGTTAATTTATTAGGAATACATAACAATTAAAATGTGCGAAATCTGATAATATAGATTCAAAATACAAGAAACAAAAACTGGGAAATCTAAAGGGAAAAACAGAGAAATTCAGGATAATAGAAAATTTTAACAACTTTTTCTCAGTAATTGATTAAACAACTACAGAGAAAAAAGGCAAAACAAAATATTTATAGAATGCTACATCCAACAGGGCAGTTGAAATGCACACTCTTTTTAAGCGCAAAATAAAAAGTTCACCAAGATTATTATGTTGTATCATAAGACTCAATAAATTAAGAAAAATGAAAATCTTATAGAATAGCTGTCACCACAGAGGAATTAGAAGTCAATGATAATAAGACATCTCAAAAATCCCCAAGTATCTGGAAATTAAACTTTGCTGATCTCAATAATTCATGGGTCAAAAAAAAATTACAAAGTAAGTTAGATAATATTTTTAACTGAATAACAGTACAAACATCAAAATTTGTGAGATGAAGCTAAAGCAGTTTTTAAAGGGAAACATATATTAATATTTAATAACGATTATATGTTTCCACCTAAAGAGCCTAGAAAAAGAAAAGTAAAATAAAACAAGAGAAGGAAGAAATAATAAGGGCCAGAACTCAGCAAAATAGAAAAAAAGATCAACAGATGGAATTAACTAAGCTAAAATTTGGTTCTTTGAAAGATATCTTTTAAAATATCATAAACCTCTAGCAGCATCAATCATGGAAAAAGATAAATCACAAATTTTCAATGACAGACTAGATAGATAAATAGATATGGTATGGAGAAGATTTATTGCAAAATAATTGACAACTTAGATGATACAGACAAACTTCTTAAACACATACCTTTTCAAAACTGGTATGAGAGCAATAGAAAAATTGAATAGCTAAAATATATGTATTAAAGGAATTAAATTCATTTTAAAAA
Source organism: Saimiri boliviensis (assembly GCF_048565385.1). NCBI lineage: Eukaryota > Metazoa > Chordata > Mammalia > Primates > Cebidae > Saimiri > Saimiri boliviensis. Next base: position 16,842,532 of record NC_133464.1, read on the forward strand.
TCTCCATAAGGAACACTTCTGTCTCAGGTAGATTAGCTGGCCATTCTATAATTTAAGCCAGAAATGTCAATTTACATGTTTAGAAAATAGAGAAAATATGTACACATGTTATGAGACCAACATACCTTCTTTACCCAAGTCTGACAGAAATCTCAAAAAAGAAAAATTCAAATTAATATTTTTAAGAACTTCAAAGCACACAAAATATTTGCACACTAAATTCATAATGTATAAAAAAGATAATGAGTCATGAAGAAATGTAGTTTGTCCAGGCAACGGAAGATTGGTTTAACAGTTGAAAATCAATCAACGTAATTCACTATATTCATTAAATAAAGGAGAAAAATTACATGAGCATCTCAATAAATGCAGGAAAAAAATGACAAAATTGAATACTCTGTCATCATTTAAAAACTCTCAGCAAATTTACAATAGAAAGGAACATCAATCAGATAAAGAGCATCTACAAAAACCCTACAGTTACCAGCATATTTGATGATAGAATATTGAAATCTTTTACCCTAAGATCAAGACAAATCATAGCAATTGTATTCAACATTTTACTAGAGGTACAAGCCAGTACAACAATGTACGTAAAAGTATGTTTTTAAAAACCTCAGATATTGAAAAGGGGGAAGTAAAATCATCTGTATTGATGATTTTATCAATTGTATTTTATCAATACAGATTTTGTCTGTATTATCAGACAACCTGCCTAAGTCATCTACAGACCTCTATCTGAATTAATATATGTGTGGTAGACAGACTCTGAGTGGTATTTATGACACGTACCTCCTGGTGTTCACATACTCATGTAATTCGCTCTTCTTATGGGCCAGCCCACTGGCTTGTTTCTAACCAATAGAATATATCAGAGATTTGGGATGCCACCCTTGATTACATTACATTGCATGACTGGGAAAGGGTGCTGTTTCCATGATTATATTATGTCATACAGACTCACTATGGAGTCTTTCTTTTCATTGCTGGATTTAAAGAAGCAAGATTATATGAATTCTATAGCCAAAAGAAAAGGAATGCCGCCATCAACCATGAAAACAGAGGAGCAGATCTTTCCCCAGGTATGCCACTAGATGAGAGCACAGCTCCAGCCAAGACCTTAATTGTCACCTTGGGAGATACTAAGCAGAAGTCCTAGCTAAACCTTACATGAATTCCAACCCACATAAACTGTAAGAAAAGAAATGTGTGTTGTTTTAAGCCACTGAATTGTAGTGATTTGTAATGCAGCATAGAAAATAAATACAATGTATACTTAGCAATGTCTCAGAAGATAGGACAATTTATAAATTTCAATTAGATTGACAGATAGACACATACGGAGCAAGCAAGTGCAAAATGAAATTTAGAACCATTTCACTTACAATAACATTAAACAAAATAAAATTTTTGGAAATAAACTTAACCAAACATATGGAAGCCTTCCATAACAAAAATAAAACTACACTGGGACAAATTTTAAATACTATACATTATGTTTATGCATTGAAAGACTTTCTTTTCTTAAGATCCAGTATGTTCAAATTGATCCACAGATTAAATAAAATCCTGATCAAAACACCAGCAAACTTTTCTTGGTAGAAATTACTAAGCTGATTATAAAATGCATAAGGAATATATCAAACTAAAACTATATTATATCTAAAAGAAAGTGTGAGAGAATATTCCTGCAATCCTAATTATGCAAAAATTTCTTAGAGTATATTCAAGAGACGCTAAGTATAAAATAAAATAAGTTCAATTTCATCTAAATTAAAATGTTCTGCTTACCAACATGAAACATTAAGAAGATGAAAATGCAAGCCACAAACTGGGAGAAAATATTCATAATTCATATATCTGACAAAAGATTTGTAAGCAGAATATACAAATAACTTTTCTAAATCCTTACCAAAAAGAAAACAATTAATATTGCTTCCCCAATTAATCATGGGGGAAAGACTTGAACAGATACGTCACAAGACAAGATACTCAATTGGTCAAAAAGAGAAGATATTGACATGGCTAATAAGAATAAAAATGTGTTCAACATCAAACATCACTCAAAAACAGGGAAGTGTAAGCTAAAACTGAAGTGAGATAACATTCCACACTAACTAAAATGGCTAAAATGAAAGACTAATAACCCCCAGAGTGAAGCAAATGGGATGCACACAGTTGGGAGTATAAACTGGTACAACCACTTCAGAAAACGGGTGATTTCTTACCAAGTTGAATATTCACCTACTGTATGACACTGCACTTCCACTCTTAGGTATAAGCCAATGGGAAATAAAAGTGTATGTCACAAAATGGCATACATAAGTGTTCAGAGCAGCTTTATTCAAAACAGGACAAAAATGGTAAAACTCCAAAAGTCTATTAATAGGAGAATGGATTTTTAAAAGCTGGCTTACATTCATACAATGGAATACTCCTCAGCAGCATAAAAAAACTGAACTACTGATATATGCAGCTGCATGAGTGTCTCCAGCATATTTATGGATAAATAAGGCAGACACAAAAGTGTAAAGACCATCTAATTTGATTTAGATTATGTTCATGAATAGACAAAACTAATTTATGGTGATCAAAATCAAGACATGGCTTATCTACATTGGGAAACTGGCCAGAAATGAGTACAAAAACCTTTCTGGGGTGAAGAAAACGTGTATATTAAGTTGGAGGTCAGTTCACAGACACGTAACTTCATCAAAGACTGACAAATTGTACACTTAACATCTGTGCATCCCACAGTCTTAATATTAGCGTAATTTTTAAAAATTAAGAAAGTTAAGAAGGAAATATACCAGCATAAGATAAAATAATCAGGAAAAACAAATTACAGATTTAGACATGGAGATTGCATTTTATTATCATATATGATATATATGTACCTTACATCTATAATATAATATGTATTCTTGACATTATATAAAGAGACGTGTAAAGAAATCCATACTTAGACATACTTTAGTGAAATTAAACAATCTCAAAGAAAGAAGAAGAAATCAAAAAAATAGAAGAATATACAGATCTTCTACAAGGCAAAACAATTAAACTGACTTTACTTCAGAGTCACCAATTTTCCTTGAAACACTGGAAACCAAAAGAAGGTAGAATAATATTTTTAATGTGCTGATAATTAAAAACTATCAACCTAGAGCTATAGACCCACTGAACTTTAAATACAGACATTTTCAGGTAAACAAAAGTAAGATAGAAAAAGAGAGATGTCATTTGTGTTCATTTATGTAGTTATACCCTTGGTACTCAAGTATGCAAGTTCTGTGTAGGAAAAGATAATTAGAGTCTGAGTTCTTCAAGGGCATAGAATGTCCTAAACAAAATATCAGTAAACGTAATATAGTAATGTTTGAAAAAGATATGACCATATAGCATTATATATGATCAAACCTAGTTTATGCCAACAATACAAAAGGGATTTGGCAGAAGACATCTTTAAATACAATTCACCATGTTAACAGACAAAAGGAGAAAAAATAATAAATCTTCTCAATTGATGAAAAAAAGCCAATAATAAAATTAAGTTACTTATGATACATGTCATTAGTAAGGTAGAAATAAAAAGGGGATGTTTTGAGTTCAATAAAAGAATGCTCCAGCCGGGCACGGTGGCTCATGCCTGTAATCCCAGCACTTTGGGAGGCCAAGGCGGGTGGATCACAAGGTCAAGAAATCAAGACCATCCTGGTCAACATGGTGAAACCCCGTCTCTACTAAAAAAAAAAAAAAAAAAAAATTAGCTGGGCATGGTGGCGCGTGCCTGTAATCCCAGCTACTCAGGAGGCTGAGGCAGGAGAATTGCCTGAACCCAGGAGGCGGAGCCGAGATCGCGCCATTGCACTCCAGCCTGGGTAACAAGAGCTAAACTCCGTCTCAAAAAAAAAAAAAAAAAAAAAAAGAATGCTCCAAAAACCTGGATCAAAAAACATTTTTAACAGGCGTGGTGGTTCATGCCTATAATCCCTACACTTCGGGTGGCCGAAGCAGGTGGATCACTTGAGGTGTCAGGTGTTTAAGACCAGCTTGGCCAACGTGGTGAAACCCTATCTCTACTAAAAATACAAAAATTAGCCAAGTGTGGTAGTGGGCACTTGAGATACCAGATAATGGAGAGACTGAGGTAGGAGAATCTCTTCAACCCAGGAGGCGGAGGCTGCAGTAAACTGAGATGTGCCACTGCACTCCAGCTTCAGCAGTACAGCAAGACTCAGTCTTAAAAAAAAAAAAAATTCTAATAGTACATTGTAATCACTAAAAGTAAAGTTAATCACTTTAAACACTTTGAAGTCAGAGGCAAGAGAAGGATATCCACTATATGCTTCTGTTGGAGTTGCACTAAAGGTCCTTACTTGGCAGTTACATGCAGAAAATAAATTTAAACATATAAACATTGGAACAGAAAAAAAAAACAAAGAATCATTTTCTACAGATGATATATTAACAAACAATTAACAGAGATATTATTAGAATTTATAAGAGAGTTTAGCAATTTGGCTAAAAATAAGATCAAATTTTACACCATCAATAACAATAAAGAAAATATAGTTAACAAATACATAACATTTAAAATAACAGAAATATATCATATCTAAAATCTAATAAAATATGTAGGTCATTATGGATACAATTTTACAACTTTACTGAATATAAATCAAAGAAGTCATAACTAGGTGAAGAGATGTAACATGTTCAAGGGTAGGAAAGTTCACTATCCTTAAAGGGACAATTCTCTCCAAATCTATTGAAAGATTCCAACTTCATCATAGTTGTTTTGTTTTTAAGAATCTTGCCCAAATAATTCTAAAATGTATATTAAAAGGCAACAAGGCAGATACTACTGAAAAAGATTAAAAGGTTGTGAGAACTTGCCTTATAATACCAATTTAATGCTATAGCAATTAAAACATTGTTGTATTTTTACAAGGATAGATAAAAACACCAATGAACTTGGAGTGGACAGAGAGTTCATTTATGACATGGCTGGCAACATAAATCTCTGGGAAAAGAGATGCCTCTTTAAAAACATGCTCTGGCACAGCTGTTCATTGATATGTGGGGGAAATGAGATTTGAACTCTACCTCACACCATTCACAAAAAATAAATTCTATATGTTTTACATATGAAAAGCAAAATTTTAAAGCTTTTAAAAATGTAGGGGAAATATCTTTATATCTTAAGAATTTGGAAAGAATTTTTAAAAGACACAAAACATAAAGGAATTAACAGATATATTTAATTGCATTAAAATATAAACTTTTATCATCAAGAAATACAAATATAAAGAATGGAAGACAAGCTCCAAACTAGGAGAAAATATTTACAACATATGTAATTGACAAGGTATCTAGAATATGTCCAGAAATCCTAAATGTCAATAGAAAAAAGACAAATGATTCTGTAGAAAAATGAATGAAAGACATGAATAGGTATTTCACATAGTGGGAAATTCAAATGTTCTAAGAACATATTTTGCAGCACTCAACTCAGCTATTAATTAGGAAAATGCAAAGCAGGATCATAATTAGATTCTATTTTATATTTACTAGACTGGCAAAATAAAAGTGTCTTGCATCATCAAGTTTTGGAGAGAATGTGGATCAACAGAAAGCATTCCAACACTGCTGGTGGTGTGTTTAAACTTTACAAAGCAACTGGACATTACCTTGCATGCCTGAACATGTGCACACCTTGACAATGTGCAAGTCCATTATCCAGTGATGCATGCTCAAGCATGACTGTAAACAGCAAGTACTAGCAAAGCTACAAATACCTCCAGTATCCACCAACAGCAAAATGGATACACAAACAAATGTAGCACATGAACAAATGTTAGAAATGTTTGTCGAATGATACCAGCATATCTGAAATGACTACAGGGATTGTGATACTGATAAATAAACTCGAAAAGAGCAGTAAAGTATTTCAGGAGACAGATGTATTTTTAAAACTTTTATAAAACAAGAAATGATTTTTAAAAATGACAGTAGTTACATTGGAAATATTCAGGGGCATGTGAGAGACCATACAAGTAGCTTCATCAGTATTAGTAATAATCCCATTCTTAACCTCTTTTAGTGGACAGTGTGTGAGACTTAGCTTTTAAATTATTTGTATAACTTGCATATGATTTTATACATATAGTTTATATATATATACATTTTTTAAAGAAGGATGTGAAGGCTATGTTATACAATATAAATACAATATACTATATATGTGCATGCACATGTGTGTGTATATATAAACACATACACACATATTTATATGTCTATGTACACACATATATATACACACAAACATACACATAAACCCCTGAAAATAGAGCATTTTTTTCTCCTTAAGCATAATATCGAAGAAAAACATTACATTAACTATAATTAGTTACATGCCTGTCTTCTTGGAACACATTAGGAATCCAGGCTTTACTTAAAAATGTATTCACTTACATAAATTTCCATGTGTCTATATTGCTTTTCTAGGGCTACCATAACAAATTATTGCAAACTTGGTGGCTTAAAACAACAGAAATTTCTTCTCTCCGAGATCTGAAGGCCAGAGGTCTGAAATAAAGGTAGTACTGAGTTTCTGCTCCCTCCAAAGGCTCTAAATGAGATTCTGTCCCTCCCCTTCCAGTTTCTGGTGGCCCTCAGGATTCCTGGGCTTGTGGCTGAGTCACTCCAATCTCTGCCTCCATCTTCACCCCACCCTCTTCTCTAGGTCTCTCTAGTTTCTTTCTGCCTTTCTCCCATAATGACATAATTGGATTTACAGGGCTCATCCAGATAGTGCAGAATGATCTCATTTCAATGTCTTTAATTTAATTACATGTGAAATGACCCTATTTCCAAATAAGGTCATAGTCACAAGTTCCAAGTAGACATTTTCTGGGAGGAAGAGCATCCTTCAATCCACATCAGTAAGCATATCTCTATGTATTTTATTTTAAATACTGTTTTAATAAATATTCAAAACATATGATGATGGTAAATAAAAAAAGGAGTCATTGTGATTCTCTTAATGTAAATATGTAGATAAAATAAACATAGATAGATGTCTGAAAAGGGTATTGGCCAGATATTGATTCTCTCTGTGTGGAAGAAAATAAGCAATTTTAATTCTGTATTCTCTATATGGTATGAAAATATTTCAATAAGACTGTAATTTTTATAAGCAAAATAAATCAAACTCTTTTCATTTTGAAACTAAAATGCTATTGACATGTTTCTTTTTTATATTTTTAAATCTGCACTTACATTTTAACTTAGGTCGACAGAATTTTCAAGGAAAGCTAATGGTATTTCACAGTTTGATATGCCATGGCTGGTCTCTTGCCTATTGGGCAAAGTTTCCAGTCTTTCTTGAATGTCTGCATGGTTAATCGCTTCCTCTCAACAGAAGGCATAGGGGTCAGACTTATTTACATGAGTCTAAGGACCTTGGAGCATTTCTTCCTTTGAAATAGATGTTTTTTTTTTTTTTTTTGGCCAAAGGCACATACATATACACATATACAAAGCATTTAAAACAATCGTCTCATTCACAGTAACACTCCTCTTGTTTGATTAATGAAAGAGTTATTAGGAGGTATATGGCTTATGCCTTTATCTTCACTTCACTTCAAAGACAGAGGCATGCTGAAGAAGGGATGTGGCTTGTCTTCTTCACCCAGTGAGGAAGGGGAGGTCTGGGACAGGACCGAGGTCATGACCACCAGTTCAATGACACTGAAGGTTGCCGCAATGGATATCGTGTTTCTTATAATCCCTGGGGCTTGTACAAAACCAAGCAGCATATCAAAAGGATGGGTGTTTTTTCTTGGGCCATGTAACTATCACTTTGTGAGTTTTTTACCAAATGCCAGCCTGGCAAAACTTAGTAACTGCTACCAGATCTCTTTTACAGTGCCAGGGTTTTAAATACGTAAATAAGGGGGATTTGAAACTTTTGATTATTTCACTTGTCTTCTTGTTAAACTGATAGCATTGATAAATGAAAATTGTGTTCAAGGTCTCTGTAGTTACTAAACTCTTTACACAAAACTACATCTTCCTCAATATAATTATCAAAGGGTATGCTCAGAGCCAAGAATTTTAAGTGTGATTTATTCTTATGTCCATGGATTAGGTAGACATGGGTAAATCAGATGGAAATATAAATAATATCAGGAAAGTAATATTATATATACAGACATGATTTTAATAATTGTAGGATAATGCTATCATAATCTGATAGAAGTACATTTAAAGACATGTGGGAAAGGACAATTTTCAATGACAACACAAATTGCCCGGATTGACTCACAAAGATTTAAAATACTTCAGCAGATGAATGACCAGAAGAAACTAAAATTTGTTCTACCAACCCACATAATTTTATAAGTCAATACCAAAAATAGGCAATAAAAAGTATTTATCTGACTTAAACTCTTCTGGAGATTAGAAAAAAAACGGAAGGTTTCATACTCATTCTACAACGCTCACATAACATTGACTCCTAAGTTGGGCTAGGCGAGCACTCACGAACACACACACATACAATCCAAAATTTACTCTCTTTTATGAATTAAATACAAGAATCCCAAATAAAATATTAGCAAAATAAATCTATATATGTACTGACAAATGGTGTATATATGTTTAATCCATACTATTTATATACATATAGGGAGATACGTATAATTCTATATGTAATGATACATAAATAACACAGGTGGTACATATTATGCTTTTTTTCATTTAAAATGTGAAAAATATCTTGACTTATCTTTAGTGATAGTATTTTATTAGGCACAAAGTACTCTGTTGAAATTATAACTTTATGGCAAAATAAAAAATTGTACTTGTGCTCAACACAGCATGTCTGCTGTGATACTAGGGGAAATACTCAAATAACTGAAAGTTGCTCATTTTATATAGTTTTAATAACTCCTCAAATAACTGTGGAATCAACTGTTAACTTTCTTTTAGTGAGAAACTAACAGCAGAGGAAAAAAATGGAAAGAAGGCAGTGAGGGTAAATACGATGAGCGAAAAGTATTTAACTGAAATATTTTTTTCCTAAAGTATAATAGGAAAGGCAGGAGTTAAAAGAGACCAGAAATTTGCAGGATGTTACCAAGTGCCAGCTCACATGAAGGCAATGATAATGGTAAGAATTTGTACTGAGGCAGAACATTTAGTGACAACCAGACTCTACCAGTTGCTCTATAAAAGAAGGAAGGAGTATGGTTACTATTACTATTTAGTTCATAAACATTTTCGAGGGTCTACTACAAGCCAGGCAGAGGAGTGAGGCACACTGAGTGAGGCACAGTCACTCAGTGAAGCTTGAACATTTAGATTGTAGTGGATGAGACCAGGCAAAACATTTATGGAAAAGTATACAAGGAGGGTAACAAAGATTGCATTTGAGATATTTGCAAACCAGCGTAGTGCTGACTAGCTAAATACTGTACGATTGAATAAGTTAGGCTGCTCCTGTGTAAGATTAGCTATGGTTAACTCAGTAGCGAGGACCAAAAGCTTTCCTCCATATTAACGGAGGACTTTTGCTCCTGGCTTGTGGTCTTCTTCCCCATCTGTCTTAGAAGGTTTTCCCCCAATTCCTTCCCTTTTCATAACACTCAACATCTTGGATTACAGCGGCAGGCAAGCCTAACCTTGAGCACCCTTCAGGGAATACAGTGGTGCCCAGGAGCTTGGAGACACCAGGAATTGCAGAGCCTTAAAGAAGGTGTCACAGGGCTGACTCAGAGAGCCCCTAGGTCTGGGCTACCAAAGGACCACATCTCGTCTCTCCTTGTCTAGCAAGCATAGGATCTCTTGTTTCTTCATCACAGCCATTTGTCCAGGGGAGAGTACAGGATTCAAGCAGAGGTATAGAGAATCTCATTCTGGGAGTTGTATGTGGGCCTTGTAAGACACAAGTCCTCTTCATACTCTGATTACCGGGATGGGAGAAATTTGGGATGCCATAACTTTCTTCCATACCATATGGGGAGTGATTGTTTTGTAACAGCAAAGGATGAAGTAAACACAAAAGTGAAAGAGACAAGCCAATATGAGAGATGGATCAATAAAAATGTTCTACATGACATGTGAACTGAGAGAGACCTGCACCCTTCTCACTCACAAAAGCCAAAGAATTTGATTTTTATATTAATTTAAATTCTTGACACTTGAAATAATATTCCTCCTAAATATACCTTCCTAACAGGTACCCAGCTCCTGAGAGACTTTCACTTGGGAATGGGTTCTCATATGGAACACCTGAGCATCATCATTTTTTGAGCACACTGTCTGTCGTTCCCCTAAACTTCAGTCTACTTTGACCACTCACTTCCATGGCCACAGTGAGACCCTTCTCATTACCCAGAACTGCCTCATTGCAAAATGGTTTCTCCTAGTAATAGCCTGATTTTTATTAGTTATATATAGGTAAATATATTTATTAGTAGCTAGACTATGAAAAATCAGTAGCCATGTATTGCATAATATAATGAGATATAAAGTTCATTAGTTATAAAGCAAATCACATTAATTATACAAATAAAACTAGCCATAAAGTGTTGAAAATATTCTTTCTTATTTGGGGTAGTAATACTTTTAAAATCTCAAGTTTTCTATACAATCTGTAGCTAAGCATATGGCACATAAAAGAATAGCTCTTGTAATGATTTTCATAGCACCTATTTTAAAACACATGGTCTTCTTATATATTGATCAGTCTTTAACCAAAATAGATAAAAAGGAAAACCGTATAATTCCAATCCCACCAAAAGCTAAATATAATTGATCTTTTTTCTTCATATTTCTTTTAGCCTTATGCTGCATTTGTTAGGAAGCATATAGAATTAATTGAAATTGATGAGCAACTGAAGTGTTCTGAGATAGCAATGGGATAATAGAGAGGTAAAGAGCTAGGCCACTGTTAATCATAACAACATCCCACTTAAAAGCTGGAATGCATCAGCAATCTGCTGCTGCCATATTGATTTCACTAAGCCCTTCTGGATGGCATATCTGGGAGATTTTCCAATGTAGAATCAAGACAGATGGTAGGGAGGTTGGGGGAAAAAAATTGTCTCGCAGTATAATGGAAGTCAAAGCAAAGCTTTTTGAAAAACATTATTATAATTTCCTGACAAACATCTGACATCAAACCAAAAATATCTATTAGTACCATGGCAAGAATATATGGCATAAGAACCTTCCAGCTTTAAGGGATGTCCACTAGTGATTAACTTTTTATCAATGAGGTTAGATTTTTCAGGGCTATTGATGACTCCCATATAGGTGTCATCTAAAATCACTTTATAATCAAAAGATGTAATACCATTAATTAGATTAGAGTTCCAGGGGATATCTTGACCTAAAAATAGAATTTTCAAAGTAATACTTAATACAGAGCAAGTGTTCAATATTACATCTTCAACTTAAAAATTATTATTCATATTCATGAAACAAACATTTATAAATATACTTCATGATTTCATGTGGGATCAATATAGAAGTCCAACTTATGTTATTCTTAAAATGCAAAAAAAAATGGAATTCCAATCTCATATGGGAAGCACCTACATTTTTCTTTATTCTACCCAAAGCACTGAACTAACTAATCTAAACGAGCTAATAATATGGTTAGCACATTCTATATTCCTTGTTTATGTCTTTCAATTACTATTCTTTTTTGCATCTTTAGAATTTGGGGTGAAATGATTATAACTGTTATTTTATGTATTTGTTAAAAGAGATAGCCAGATAAAATTAATAGAATTTAGGAGGCAAGTGTTTTAATCCAATTCTTCCATATATTAACTCAATGACCTTGGATAAGTTACTTAACCTTTGTAAGCTTTCCATTTCTCAATGCAAAATTGAAATTATATTAAAAATGTTAAAGGTTATTGAGAAGGCTGGATACATAATTACATGAAAGTGCCTGGATTGGTCCCTTACTTTTACTTAATCCTGGCAAAAAAAAAAAAAAAAAAAAAAAATTACACTCTCTTTAAATTGGGAGTTGGGCTGGATAATTGTCAAGTGGAAGTTTTTGTACTTACAATGAATTGAATGCATTTCTTGGGTGTAGTCCTGATATTTCTGGGGTAACGTTTTTTAAAAACAAACAAACAAATTAGACAACCTATGCCTATTAGAAAAACTAATCAGAAACTGCTGCTATCATGCTACCATACACTGCCTGGGCTTTGTATTTCTGCAGCAATGGGAAAGCCTAAAGATGAAAGCAAGGTTCCAGGAACAATGTCAAGCACATAGAAGTGGGTTTGAGAGAAAGTCTGTTTGCATGGCATGGCCAGGTGGAAGCTGGCTATAAGAGTAATACTGGAATCAAAGCAGAAAGCTCTAGGAGTGCATATCTAACCACCTCCAGTATGAGTCAAGCCAGAGACCTAACTAATCTAATACATTGAAATGAATTCTGAGGTACTGCATATGCATTAACTGTAATTGACCCATCCTGGAAATTCTTTGCCCTTTACAAAAAGGTCTGGTTTTATCCTTTTCCTCCATGCCCAAGCCAGTTTCACTGGGGGCATGGTGACTCTCTCAAGGTTACTCTCAGGATTTCTGCTACATTGCTGAAATGTAAATGTCTCTAGCTATTAACACATAGCTCCTGAAGATCCTATTAATCTCTTTTAAATGGACATGGAGTTGTATATGTCTACACCAGATGAGAGGTCACCACTTTTACAGCCATGTGGCTGGGCATTGCCTTAAATCCTAACACCTTTTGTCACTAAAATTGTTTTGCACTTTATCTGTTCTCTTATGCCTTTTGATTTCCACCTAATTTTTCCATAGTTTGGGAAGCAGGTTCAGATTGAGGGTAGCTTAAAATAATTGAGGCTATAATGTTTGATCTAGAAGGTGCATCAGAAAATATTTATGTAAGTTTCCTAATTTTTGCAAAGGTCAAGAGGTTAGGTGGTTTGTACAGATGGCAGGACCAGTGGTAGAGACTGGAGCAGAACTCAGGTGTCTTGGGTGATCTTTCGTACTTAAGAGGCAAGGTATCTTTTCTTTCATATGAATCATATAAATTTCCGGACATTTAGTAGGCCTTCAGAAGGAAATGTTGGGTTAGTAGTTATTCAACATGGAATTGTCACGTAAGATATTTGATCAGTAAGAAATTATATTCCTCTGTGAAGTTGACATAAAGTAGAAAGCAATCTGATTTATAGGTCACCATTTTCCCTTTGTTCCTTTGGACTTAAGAACTGTAAAACACAGCCTAAGTATGTGGAAAGGGCCCAGGTAAAACTTGGCTTTTTGCCTATTTTAAAATTTTCCCAGGCAAATACACAAGCGATAGATTTGGTTTTGATGGGTAAATCTGGTCACATTTTCCCCTTTCATCTTGGCTATCCTGTCACGGCAGAAAGCTCTGCCCTCATGACTGCAGTGCATTTGCTTATGCAAAGTTGGTATTAAAAATCTGGTTCATCAAAAAAAGAAAAAGATGATTGTCACAAGGGGAAGGCTTCTCAGAACTGAAGACAAGCTGCTCCTTTCCAACTGAAAATGTCAAACACTTATTCATACAGTTCTTACCAGACTTGATTTATATGAGCAACTGCCAATCCTTAACCTCCCCCTCATGCAAGTGCAAATGGAAAGCCTGTTCGTTCAGCCATTAATATCATGTTAGTTTTGTTTGATATCCTGAATAGAAAATCATTTCTTCCCTCCATGTGGGAGTTATTGATTTACCCTGATGTTCACTTTAAAATCTCCTAGTTTCTAAATATGCTTGTTGTTTACCTGCAGTGTTGTAAAAAATATGATTACTTTCTTTATGGTTTTCTAGAAGTTTGGCTTTAAAAAAATAAACACTGCATGCAAACTGACTTGTAATTTGAATTCATATTTTCTAAGCCCACTGAAAATTACACTTCTTATGGAAAGAGAAAAAAATAAAAATAAGACAAAATTTCATTTATAACATGTTCCCAGTCTATGCGTTTTATGAAAAACTCAAATGTTTTATATGTTTAACGTCTTACATTTACTATATGAGATGTGACTTATAGAAGTATTTTTTAAATGAGAATTAAAATAAAAAATCACATGTATAGATTTGGGGCAGATTAAAACAAGGTTTTCAGTGAAAATTCAAAAAGAGGAGAAAAAGAAAAAAGCACAAGCTTGGCCCTACAGAATGAGTCACTTATTTCAGAAAAAAAAAGGGGGAGTCAAAAAGCATGATTTATAGTAGCATGCTCCAATAAATCATAGCCAGGAAAAAGAGTTGTAAGGTACAAAGCATTTTCTGTGATATGCCTCTTCAAGCACCAGATTGATAAATCTTCAAAAATTAGACCCTACCCCAAATGTATATTACAACAGAGCCCTCTTGAAAATCTCGCAATTCACAACACCCTCATTGTCAAACTAAGAAAGAAAAGACCACAAGCTGTGTTTTGGTTTTATTTCACACAGCACAAGGACTCAGAGCTTCAGAAAAGCTAGAAAGAAACGTGCCCCCATTTCCTCACTTCAAAAACTAATAGAAAGACCAGTTATTCGCTAAGTAAGATTTCTACTGTCATTATGGGATTTCACTCACAGTATGCAGCACTCCTGGAAGAGAATAATAGAGGAAGCTTAATGACCATGTTCTCTAAGGAAACCTGGGTCATCTTAGAGGTTTTCCTTCTCAATACAAATGAGCAGTTCAGGGACTGCCGATGAAGCCACAGCAAGTCAATATCGGGATTGCCCGAGTGACTGTTCAATATCCTTCACATTCTTTCAGCACAAATTTGGACCCCTCAATGTTTTTGAAACTTGATTTTCTACATTAAATGACTTGCTCTTGAGAAACTCCTGATGAATAATGCAGAGCAAAGAATGACCTAAAACAGCAATAAATTAATCACTGGTTAGACCATAAGGAGGTTAGACACCTTCCCTGGTATTAATAAAAACTGGACCTGATAATCCAAGGTTGGTGATGAAACATGATCTTTTTGGAGAGCTCATATTCTTTACTGTTGCTACCTGAAAAATATGTATTACCACTACAAAAAAATCAGCCATGTTTCTCTATTATCCTAGAAGGATAGGACAAAGTTTAGAGTGGACACTTGCCACTTCCAGAGAAGATTCCACCCCAACATTGGCAATCTGAACTGTTTTATTAAGGAAGTTGTTAATTCTCAATATTCCCTAGTTTCACTGGACTTAGATTGTAGCATCACGATATTCGTGTTCATGAGCTACAGTGGAAACTGATAGGATGCAATTTCCTACTGAAACTCGTTACATATAAAATGTGTCTTCATCTGCAGCATTTTAATAAGAAAATGAAATTAATATCCCTAATCATAGAAATAGGACTCTATTTTATAGAAATAAACTTAGAAATTGGCATTTTGCTAGGAAAAAATGACCTCAGAATTTTAAAACAAGTCTGCATATGTAGCTGAAATGTCATGCACCTGAAATTGTGGTATTTAACTGTGTGCTCTTATTCTTTTAAGATGTGTATGAGTTTGAAATCTTACAGCAACAGGTAACAAATAACGTGACTATAGTGGCCTCAACCACAAGCACATTTATGGTTAACATTTGCCTGGTATATGTTTTTTCATCCTTTCACTTTCAATCATCTGTGCCTGTATGTTTTAGGGGTGTCATTTTACATGTATCACTTATAAACAGAACATAGCTGAATTTAGTTTTCTTTTATTCAAAATAATATCTTTGTATTAAAGCTACAGTTTGGTCAGCTATCTATTGAAATTATTGACGTATTTGGAATTACTTCTAATCATCTTATTTTATTGTTCCTATTTGTTCTGCTTTTATCTATTTTTTCATTCTTTCCTGCCATATTTGTATTCAAATTTTTAAATTCTACTCCCCTGCCTCCTGCCACTGGCTTGGGTGTGACAGACACTATTTTTATTCTTCAGCTTATTTTGTAGCTGCTGATATTAAGTAGGATTCATTCAAAGTAAGTGAAGCACTTTGTGCATTTTTACCATTGTCATAACTCCTGCTTTCACACATGCTCTCTCAACAGGATGCTCATATAACTTTAAAGATGACAAAGCCTAATCTGGCTTGAGGAGCCAGGGGATATTTTGTTAACCTCAGGAAAGCAACAAATCACCTAGAAGGCAGTCCAAGGGGCATGAGTGAGAAGATGGAATGGAGCAGTGTGGTCATCAGACCCCCACATCTATCCATCCATGTGTTCAATGAGTGGACTTCTGTGAAGTGCTTGTGCTATTGACATACTTATTGTTAATAAAACCAAACTGTTTCATTTGTAAGGAATGTGTTAGCTGATACCATGGTATATTTCAAAGGAACAAATATATTTTCTTCTATTTATTTTCCATCCTCTTATTCAGTGATTCTCAAACCCTAGGGTGTATTAAAGTCGCAGGGTAAAGCTTGCCAGTCTGTGGGAAGATCTTGGGATTTGTATTTTTATCAAGCAACCTCTTAGATGAAGATTAAGTGTGATAATATTTGGATAGTCTGTCTCGGCAACTCTGCACACAGTGGTGCTTTATAAATGCTTCCCACATTGAGGTAGGCAGTTGCACTAGAACAAAGAGATACAGAATTCTACAAGGAAGCTATAAACCAGTCTGTTAGGTATTACTTGTCAAGGTCTTGAAAGTGTGATGTGCAGAATAAAAAAGTTAATCAAAATAATAATGACCATGATTACATTTGACCCTTATATTTGTCTTACACATTTAATCCTATAAAGATGTACCAAGAACCTGATTCTTTTGAAATCACCCCTAGCTGAGAAGCTTTTTAAATAGATGAGGCTGGGTAAAACAGCAAGGGAATCTCTGGGATTATGAAAATGTTGCTCAGTGGCAAGAACAAAAGGAATGCACATTATGAGAATTTCAAGACTTTAATAATGCCACATAATGTCAAATGGCAGCCAATTATATACTTTTCTAAAAGAAGACATTTCTGGTGACAGTAAATTGTTTTCCAGACAGGAAGCTACTTTTAAAAATAATAAAGAATGGCTAATTTCCCCTTGTGGTTTATATTTCAGTTGAAGGGGAAAATGCTTACTGCTAACAAAGCGCCTTGCTTGGCAATATCATAAATGCTACTTCTAACCTCCCACAATTATGCGCTGCTATCTGGCACTTGTTTAATCAAGTACTGTTTCTGCCTCAGCCTTGCCGCCAGAGACTCTGAGCTGGTCCATTTGTGAGCAGTTATCCATCTGCCAGCCTCAGGCTGACTTCTGTCTTCCCCTTAGAAGAGGAGATGAAATCTTCTTCTTGTGGCTGAAGTACTAATTTGACTTTGATCTCAGGAGCACTACCTTCCTGAATACTACTTTGCCATGAATTCTCTTAAAAAGTAAAGCAATGTCATGAGAAAGAATAAACCAGTGATTGAGAATATCACCAATTCTCCCTTTACTGGCAGATTAAATTACCGTATCACTAGTAGAGAACCCTGTCCATAGCAAAGACAGTTATTAACAGCCCCAAATAGGCATGGAAGGCTTCATACTCTTGGTTCAAAAGCTGTTACTCCATCCCAACACATAGCTGAGATTTTAGCCTTTCCCTCATACTTTAAATTTGTTTGTAACTAATTGAATTTTATTGTTTTAAATATGTAACACAAGCATACACGTCAAAGATTAAAAATTTATAAAATACAGGGTATGTTTCCCTTCCTCATTTGTCCCCCAGAAATCCAGTTCCTCTCCAGAGAGGAGCCTTTGTGTTCATTCTCTCATGTGTCCTTCCAGAACTATGCCATGCACAAATGAGGAACCAATAGCCCTTTCAAGAAATATTTATTGAGCAGTCTATATGTGTCAGGTATTGAATTCGGGGCACATTTCAGTGAACAAAAGAGTTAATATCCCATACCCTGAAGGAATGTACATTCTGGTGTGGGGAGAGAGGCAATGAATAAGATAAATTGCTATTTTATAATATATTGGGAGATGATTGTTACTATGGAGAAAAAAATCAAATAGAATGTAGGTAGGGAGTCTTGGGAGAGTAAAGAAATAGGTGGCAAAATTTTAGGATGGTCCAAAAATGTTCCATGGACACAGTGACATTTGCACAGACTTGAAGGGGGAGTATAAGTGAGTCCTGTGGCTATCAGGAAAGAGCATCCAGAAAGAGAGAGTTCGGGAGCAAAGAGTGGGAAATGAGGTCGAGGTCCACAGTGGACCACATCAATCTGGGATTTGTTATGGTGATGAAGTTGGCTTTCATTTTGAAAAAAAAAAAAAAAAAAAAAAAAAAAAAAAAACTTTGGGAGTCATTGAATGGTTTTGAGCAAGGAATAATATGATCTAACTTACGTTCTGGTGGGCTGCGCTGAATAGTTTGTTGAGAATAGCCTGAGGAGGAGTGGGGGACCATTAAGAAAAAGCATTGCAATTATATGGTCAAAAGATGAAGATGATTGGTGTAGAGTCGTCATGGTGAGAAATGGTCTAATTCTGGATGTACTGGACAGGTAGAGTCAACAAGAATAAACCATGGCTTGGATGTAGGCTGTGAGAGGAAGTCAGGAGTCAAGAGTGACTCTAAGGATTTTACAGCTAAAAGAAGTGGCCATTACCTGTGAAGGGAAAGACTGAAGGAGTAGATTTTTTGGGGGAGGGGGGAAGTGAGCAGCTCAGTCTCGGATATCCTAAAATTGGGAGGTTTCTAGATATTAAGGTGGAAATGCTGAGTAGGCACTTGGATATACTAGTATAAAGTCAGGAAATGGGTTTGAGCTGAAGATAAACACTAGAGAGTCAAAGGCCAAGGGATGATATTTGAACCTGTGAAATTGGAAGAGAATCCCCCCACTCCAATACACACACACACACACACACACACACACACACACACATGCACACACACAAAAGCAAATGTTGATAGAGAAGAGAAGGGGTGTGAGAAATGGAGCCCTGGGATTCTCTAACATTTGGTAGTAAAAGAGATAGGAGGAAAAAGCAATGAGACTAAGAAGGAGTAGCAAAGGGGAAGAAAACAAAACAAAACAAAACAAGTATGTGGTGTCCTGGAAACCAACAGAAGAAAAATATTGCAAGAAGGCATGACAGTCTAATGCTGTTAAATGATTTAGCAAGATCGAGGCCATTGGTCATATTGACAAGAAGAGTTTAAGTGGAACAACAACAAATGAGAATGGATTTAGGAGTAGGGAGTGCAGGAGAAACTAGAGAAATTAAATATGGACTAATTCTTTCGAGGGGTTTTGCTGTAAAAGAAAGTCAAGAAAAGGAGTAATAAGAGGGGTGAAATATGACCAAGAGTTTTTTTATTTATATGAGAGAAATAAAAAGCTAGTTTGAATGCTGATAGTAATGATCTCATAAACAGGAAAAATGTAACTAGATTTAAATATATTTATTTTATTGCATATAGGCTACATAGCTACATAGTAAACTCATCTTTTTTTGCTTAATTTCAGTATTTCATCACATTTACATACTCACTGACCACAAGACACACCATTACTATTTTGCCACTACAAAAGGAAAAAAAAGTTCTACTATGCAAACCATAATAGGCCATTATTTGAAATATACATCCTGATTTCAGAGATGATAAAATGCTTAAACATTTTTAAAAATTTCCTCTCATAAATAATGAAACATGATCTGTATCCTGGATTTTTTTTTCCATTTGAATACAAAGATAACAGCATCACTGATGGCAGTATATTCCATTTTATCAGAACTTTTAAAACCAGCTTTCTCTTGATAATGATTCATATATTCTCTATTCTTTGATGTTACTGGAGTCAATATCCTTGACATACAACCATCCTTAGCATGTGTGGGTGAATGTGAAAGAGAAATTCCTGAAAGTGCAATTATCTTATGGATAATCCAAATGGCCATGCAGAAAGCTTACATGAGTCTTCAGTAATGTCTGAGAATGCCTGTTGATCCACACCTTTGGTGAACATAGGGTGTGACCAAACATATTATCTTTGATAATATGGTGTAGGAGGCAGAATAATGGCCTCGCAAAGCTGCTCACATCCTAACCCACTGAACCTGTGACTATATTACATTACAGGGCAAAAAGAACTTTGTGAATAATAAGGATCTTAGAACAGAGACATTATCCTGGATTACGTGGGTGAACCCAATGTAACCACAAGGCTCTTTATATTATACTTTAAGTTCTGGGGTACATGTGCAGAACATGCAGGTTCGTTACACAAATATACATGTGCCATGGTGGTTTGCTGCATCCATCCCCCCGTCATCTACATTAGGTATTTCTCCTAATGCTAGCCCTCCCCAATGCCCCCATCCCCTGCTATCTCTTCCCTAACCCCCTCACCCGCTGACAGGCCCCAGTGTGTGATGTTCCTCTCCCTGTGTCCATGTGTTCTCATTGTTCAACACCCACTTATGAATGAGAACATGCGGTGTTTGGTTCTCTGTTCTTGTGTTAGTTTGCTGAGAATGATGGTTTCCAGCTTCATCAATGTTCCTGCAAAGGACATGAACTCATCCCTTTTTATGGCTGCATAGTATTCCATGGTGTATAAGTGCAACATTTTCTTTATTCAGTCTATCTTTGATGGGCATTTGGGTTGGTTCCAAGTCTTTGCTATTGTGAACAGTGCCGCAATAAATATACATGTGCATGTGTCTATATAGTTGAATGTTTTATAATTCTTTGGGTATATATCCAGTAATGGGATTGCTGGTTCAAATAGTATTTCTAGTTCTAGATCCTTGAAGAATTGCCACACTGTCTTCCACAATGATTGAACTAATTTACAAAGACATAATGCAAAGAGAAGAATGTCAGAAAGCCAGGTCAGAAGGATGCGATTTCCAGCTCGAAGATGGGAGGGGGTAGAGCCAAAAGTGAAGGCCTCTAGAACCTGGAAAGGCAAGAAAATAAATTCTCACCTAGAGATGATAGCTTTATTAAAATAACATAGACACTTTCTTTGTTTTTACATAATCTGAAACGGTTTGAACAGCACGAGAGTTTTCTGTCATTTAACAGTTCAATAGCTTGTGCTTTGAAAATAATCTCTTTTATAGAAATGTGTCTGTATAGATTTTCTATATTCTGCTTCCTTACAAATTCATCCTCTTCATCTATGTTCTTTATTATGTTTGCATAACACTGAGCAAAATAGTCTCTTGTAATCCTTTTAATTTCTACTGCATTTGTACTTATTGTCAATTTTTAAAAATTTTTCTTTCCCTTTTTTTCTCTGTTTAAATTGCTAATAATTTACCCCTTTTTCCTGTTAGCCAGTTTTTGGGTTTACTGAATAGCTATATAATTTTTCTGTTTTCTAAATAATTAAAATCTCTTTTTATCCTTCCTGTTATTTTGCTTTTCTTAGTTAGAAATTTAATTTTTGTTTGTTAATTATTTAGAGATATAATTTCGAGCATGACTTCAGATGTATGTTATAGGTTCTGTTATATCATGCTTTCATCAGTATCTCCTGAACGTATTACATTTTGGGTTTTGATTTTCTTATTGTCTCCATGTTTGTTTAAAAGAAATTTTGAAATTTCCAAATAGCTGTGCTTTTCATTATTTCAAAATAATTATATTTTGAATTTTCTATTTTCATTGAATCCAATCAAAAAATGTTTTCAGTCCTATTTTAGCCTTGGTGAATTTGCTGAAGTTTTATGTATGGCCAGTATATTAATTTTTGCAAATGCTCTTTGAGTGCTTGAAAAAAAAGATATTCTCTTGGGGGTAAGGAGGCTGATATATTGATATCTATGTGTATCTATTTACACATATTTATAAGAATTAAATCCACTTGTTAATTCTGTTATTTAGGCTTTCTATACACTTAATTATGTTTTGTACGTTGGGTGCATTGATGACTATAGTAAATAGCTTAAAGTCTCCAATATTGCCTTGTATTTATGATGATGTTTATAATGAATTTGATGCTACATTATTTGGTGATTAGATACTTCCACTGTTAGAACTGCACTCTTATCCTTATAAACTGCCATTCTTTGTCTAAATTTGCCCGGAATCAAATTCATCTGATATCACCAATGTTGTCAGTGCTTTATTCATATTTGCATTTGCCTCCACCTGGGGTGTCTTTGCCCATCCTGTGACTTCTTCCTTTCAGTGGTCACTTGTTAGCTTTATTTTTAACTTTTATTTTAAGCTCAGGGGTACATGTGCAGGATGTGTGGGTGTATTATATAGGTAAACGTGTGTCATGGGGGTGTGTTGTACAGATTATTTCATCAGCCAGATACTAGGCCTAGTATCCATTAGTTATTTTTCCTGATCCTCTTCCTCCTCTCACTTTCCACCCTCTGATAGGCCCCAGTGTATGTTGTTCCCCTCCATGTGTTCATGAGTTCTCCTCATTTAGCTCCTACTTATAAGTGAGAACATGCCATATTTAGTTTTCTGTTCCTATGCTAGTTTGCTGAGGATAATAGCCTCCAGCTCCATATATTTCCCTGTGAAGGACATGATCTCATTCCTTTTTTATGGTTGCATGGTATTCCATGGTGTATATGTGCCACTTGGTTTTAGGAGTCCTCTTTTTCTATAGCATCCAGGTGGGTTTTGTGTTGCCTGAGCATCTTTCCCTTAGGTGAGTGTAGACAACTTAAACTTTTACATGATAGAAATATTTAGTCTTAGCTCCACTTTTACTGATTTGGCTCATTTTTAATTGCTTACTATGTGGTAAAAAAGAGAACAGTTTCCATTGGTTTAGTGTGAAGAACTCAGGAAATTTGAGGAAAGGTAGACAGGGCTGACTCTTAAATTGCAGGAACGAAGATCTTGGATCTCTTCATTGCTTGTTCCTTGGGATATTGCACTCTGTTTTCTGATCCAATATACCAACATTCTTCCTATGTTTTTAACAAGTCTTAATGCGTAATATCCTCCCTTATTATGTTAATGCCTCCTTTATAGTGAATACTTATAATGATAAAAGGTATAAGTAACCTATGATTGATATTATTGACAGGTTTCCATTCTGATAACTTTCCAGTGTGATTCCCAGTATTCCTGAACATGCATCATTCTTTCCCATATCCCCCTCCCAGATCTCCCATGCAAAACACATAAACTCTTCTTAGGTTTTTAAAATAAAAATGTATTTTCCCTTGGAAATTTTGTGTGTTCCTTTTTTTTTCTTTAGATGATTTCCATCATATAACATCCCAGAATCTTTTTAAAAAATGTGCAGGTAAATAGCACATTAAACTATTTTGGTTAATGCACCCAGCTGAGTAGTCTACTGCATTGTACAATTGAAAGGCTGATAGCTTGACTTTCTTTGTCAACTTAATATACTATGTTCTTAATTTGAATGAGTAAAAATGTCAAAATCCAGCATCCAAAATAGCCCTGTGGCATGTCAACCTTCAGCTTTTAGGGAGAATGCCAAAGTTTGTTCTAGAAGATGCATCTTAACTGCTAATGATTAGCACCTCAAAGCTTAGAGGTACTCATGACTCCTCATCTGAAAGAAAAATATCCATTAGCAGAAGCTACACTGGTGGGTCTGAATGAAGGAAAGCAAATTTCTCCAGACATTGATCTGGCAAAGAGAATCAAATGGTGGGTGTGCTGTCACTTGATCGCTCTGCATTAATGCTGCTTCAGGCATTGCTCATTTCAGTTTTGCATTAGCAAATAATCTTATTAAAGAGATGGCCATGATAACACTGATTGATGGAGAGGAAGCATGCCTGGTTTAAAATACTCATAATTTATAATCAACAGTGCTATAACAACGTAAAAATGTCATTTAAAATGCTGTGTATATTTAATCTATTTCTGAGGGAGCAATTACATCTATATGAAATTCTAATGATTTGAATGTAATGTTCATCAAAGGATTCTCCATTTTAATTTTAGCTCTCTCCTCTCTAACAAATAGTTACTTTAATCTAAAGACTGCATTCTTGAATACCCAATGATTATTAAATGTCAAAGTCTGGATAATGAAGGTGGGACTAATGTAGGAGAAATCATAGTTTCACCATATCTCATTGCTAGACATCTTTAAACAACCTATTTTAAAATACTGACCTAGAGAGAAAGTCTATGACCAAGCTAGGAGCAAATGATTTTTCTTTATTCCTTGTAGCAGTGGTAGAGTGTTTCCTCTGTGTGCACATATTTGTGAGCGCTTCCTGGGTGTCAGGCAATGTGCTGCATACTGCTAGCATGCACTGAAATGACAGATCTGGGTCCTGTCCTCTTGGAGCTTGGGGTGTGAGTGAAGGGGCCAGTTAATAAGTAAATAAGGGATTAGATTTTATTTCAAGGGCAATTAGAAATCCCTGCAAGGATAAGCAATGAAATGGCCAGGATCTGATGTGTACCTTTAAAAAATTAAATCTGGCTGTTTTGTAGGCAATACACTGGAGGTGGGCTGAGTTGAAACAGAAAAACTTAAAGTCTGTAGCAGTGGCTTAGGGGCAAGGCTGTGGTGGCAGTGGGAGAATTTTAGGTATTCTGGAGAAAGGGCAATGGGACTAGCTACTGATTCAATGTGGAGGAGAAAGGAAGGCAATCGAAGGTCTCTCTTAAACAATGGGACAGAACTATCTTCTGTGATTGGGGAAATGGAAGGTGAGTTAAGTCCAGAGCTCACAGTATGGCAAGAGTTTTCCCAGCTCATTACATTATCGATGACATTCACAAAACCTCAATCATTTATTATTATACCCATTTCATTGGTGAAGAAATCTCCCTAGGAATTGGGTAGGGTTACAAAGACATTTTTTAAATTGACAAATATGAAAATTGTTATAGAATATATATTGTGTTTGGATATCTTGCTTGCTTATACTATCTATATGATCACCTGGAAAAGAGAGTATATAAACTATCAAAAGAAATGTAGAATCCTTAAATACTTAAAATGGCCAGAGACCATGGCTAAACATTGTTTTTAAATGTCTGTAACATGATATAGCACAATAACAGATTGAAAAACAAGACTTACATAATCATTTTAATAGATGTAGAAAAAACATTTGGCAAAATTCAACATTCTTTTATGATAAAAACTCTCAGCAAATTATATATTAAAGGAATGCAACTCAACACAATAAAGGCCATAGACGACAAACCACAACTAACACCATACTCAATGGGGAAAATTTGCAAGCTTTTTTCTCTATGATCCAGAATAAGCCCAGAATGCCCACTGTCATCACTCCTATCCAACATAGTACTGGAAGTTCTAGCCAGAGCAGTAGCCAAGGGAAAGAAATAAAAGGCATCCAAATTGGAAAGAAAGAAGTTAAACTGTCCCTGTTTACAGGCAAAATCTCTTATATACAGGAAACCCTAAAGGTTCCACCAAAATGCTGTTAGAAATAACAAACAAATTCAGCAAAGTTGCAGGATATAAATTCAAGATACAAAAATCAATAGTGTCTATAAAGTAATAGCAAATTATCTCAAAAGAAATAAATAAAACAAGTCCATTTACAATTGCTACAAAAAAATCTTAGTAATAAATTTAACCAACAAGGTGAAAAGATCTCTACATTGAAAACAATAAAACGTTGATGGAAGAAACTGAAGAAGTCACAAATAAATGGAAAGCTATCCCATGCTCACAGATTATAAATATGCTATTGTTAAAATATCCATTCTCAAATCAATCTATAGATTAAATGCAAAATTTGATAACTATCAAAATGCCAGTTATATTCTTCACAGAAATAGAAAAAACAATTATAAAAGTTGTATGAAACCATAAAATACCCTGAAATAGCCAAACGATCTTGAGCAAAATGAATAAAGCTGGAGGCATCACATTACCATACTTCAAAATATACTGCAAAGCTATAGAAACCCAAACAGGGTGGTACTGTCATAGAAAAACAGACACACAGACTAATGGAACAGAATAGAGAGCACAGAAACATATCCATGTATTTGCAGCCAACTGGTTTTCAGTAAAGGCACCAAGAGCAAACAATGGGGAAAAGAAAAACTTCAATAAATCCTGTTGAAGAAACTAGATATTCACGTGCAGAATAATAAATTTAGACCCTTATCTCACACTGTATATGAAAATGAACTCAAAATGGGCTGAAGACTTAAATCTAAGACTTGAAACTATAAAACTACTAGAAGAAAATATAAAAAACTCAAACAACTCAATTGCAGGGAAGTAGCCTGATTTAAAAATTTTAAAAAGGGGGACTGCTGGGAAGATGGCCACCTAAGAACAGGTCAGGACTTCAGCTCCCAGTGAAAGTACAGAGGGTGAGTGGACGCTGCATTTCCAGATGAATTTTTATTGCCCACAGACCAGGAGACACCCAGGTGGAGGGGTCGCCGCTGTTCCGACCGGTGTGGCTATTTTGGCCCCCACAGGGCTGATTTGGCCCATGTGGCTGCTTTGACCACGCCCTGTTGTGGCGGTTCTCTGTACAAAAGCCACTGGTCTGGGAGCCCACTTAGCTGGCAATTGGAGCCCCAAGACGGCAGAGTTGCCCATTCATCTGAAATAGAGAGCCAGGCCAGGAGATTCCTAGGCAAAAAAAACCCACCAGGAGCCGGTGCCACTGTTTGAGCCGACTCAGTGAGTTGCAGCACGGGAGATCCCGGCGCCTTTTCAACAAGCGAGTGGAACACTGGGTCGTTCAACTTAAAAAATATAAAAAGAGACTCTGAGTCAGGGAGCCAGGTGATCAGGCTCGGTTGGTCCCACCCCCCCACCCTCACAACAAGGAAAACAAAAACAGTGATTGAAAATGCCCTGGGTAGAGTGTTTCACAGCAAGTACAGTTGAACCGGGGACGGTCCGGCTCAGTGGGGGAGGGGTGTCCGCCATTACTGAGACCCTCCACCACTATGGAGGCAGGCCGCCGTTGCCGAGGCAACCCATTGTTGCCGAGGCAACCTGCCACAACAGAGGGAGTCCGCCATAACAGAGGCGGGGCCACCGTTGCCGAGGCAGTTCTAACTATGCCCATATAAACAGGACTGCAGGGAAGAGCACAGGGCAGATGGGTGGAGCCCACAGCAGCTCAGCAAAGCCTCTGCAGGCAGACAGTGGCCAGGTGGGCTGATAGCTGGACGGGGCAGACCTGAAACTGAAAACAAGGGCAGCAGCACAACGGAAAATCATAAAGCCCTAACTCCCCGGGACAGAGCACCTGGGAACAAAAAGTGCTTTTTGAGTTCAGCTGCAGCAGACCTAAACGTACCTGCCCAGCAGCTCTGAATGAACAACAGAGCTCACAGCTCAGGATTTAAGCCCCGATAAAAGTTAGACTGTCTCCTCAAGTAGCTCCCTGACCCCCATAGATCCAAAGACTAACCTCATAAAGGAGAGAACGGACTGACAGTTGGCGAGCATCCTTCTGGGACAAAGATAGCGGAAGAGGAAATTGGTAGCAACCCTTACTGTTCTGCAGCTGCTGCAGGTGATCCCCAGGCAAGCAGAGGACCTCAGCAGTCTTACAGCAAAGGGGCCAGACTGTTAGAAGGAAAGCTTAAAAAAAAAAAAAAAGAAGTAACTTCAGCATCCATGAACTAGAAGCTCACTCAGAGACCCAATCTGAAAGACAGTAACTACAAAGACAACAGGTGGATAAACCCACAAAAATGGGAAAAAAAACAGCGCAAAAAGGATGAAAACTCCCGAAACCAGAACATCTCTCTTCCTAAAAGGGATCACGACTCACCAGCAAGGGAACCAGACCGGATGGAGGAGTGTGATGAAATGACAGAATCAGACTTCGGAAGGTGGATAGTAAGAAACTACAGTGAGCTAAAAGAACATGTTCTAACCCAATGCAGGGAAACTAGGAACCTTGATAAAAGGTTGGACGAAATACTAATGAGAATGGACAACATAGAGAGGATTATAAGTGAATTGATGGAGCTGAAAAACACAACAGGAGAACTTTGCAAAGCATGCACAAGTTTCAACAGTTGAATTGACCAAGCAGAAGAAAGGATATCAGAGGTCGAAGATCAACTCAATGAAATAAAAAGAGAAGGCAAGAACAGAGAAAAAAGCGCAAAAAGGAATGAACAAAATCTTCAAGAAATGTGGGACTATGTGAAAAGACCTAATCTACGTTTGATAGGTGTACCTGAATGTGATGAAGAGAATGAATCCAAGCTTGAAAATACTCTTCAGGATATTATCCAGGAAAACTTCCCCAACCTAGCAAGGCAGGCCAATATTCAAATCCAGGAAATACAGAGAACACCACAAAGATATTCCTCAAGAAGAGCAACCCCAAGGCACATAATTGTCAGATTCACCAGGGTTGAAATGAAAGAGAAAATGATAAGGGCAGCCAGAGAGAAAGGTCGGGTTACCCACAAAGGGAAGCCCATTAGACTCACAGCAGATCTCTCAGCAGAAACCCTACAAGCCAGAAGAGATTGGGGGCCAATATTCAACATCCTTAAAGGAAAGAACTTTCAACCCAGAATCTCCTATCCAGCCAAACTAAGCTTCATAAGTGAAGGAAAAGTAAAATCCTTTACGAACAAGCAAGTACTCAGAGATTTCATCACCACCAAACCTGCTCTACAAGAACTCCTGAAAGAGGTTCTACACATATAAAGGAACAACCAGTACCAGCCACTCCAAAAACATACCAAATGGTAAAAGAGCATCAACACAATCAAGAATCTGCATCAACTAACCAACAAAACAGCCAGGTAGCATCAAAATGACAGTATCAAATTCACACATAACAATACTATCCCTAAATGTAAATGCACTAAATGCCCCAATCAAAAGACACAGACTGGCAAATTGGATAAAAAGCCAAAACCCATCAGTGTGCTGTATCCAGGAAACCCATCTTACATGCAAGGTACACAAAGGATCAAAATAAAGGGATGGAGGAAGATCTACCAAGCAAATGGAGAGCAAAAAAAAGCAGGAGTTGCAATTCTCATCTCTGATAAAATAGACTTTAAAACAACAAAGATCAAAAGAGACAAAGATGGACATTACATAATGGTAAGAGGATCACTGCAACAAGAAGAGCTAATGATCCTAAATATATATTGCACCCAATACAGGAGCACCCAGATACATAAGGCAAGTTCTTAATGACTTACAAAGAGACTTAGATTCCCATGCAATAATAGTGGGAGACTTTAACACCCCATTGTCAATATTAGACAGATCAACCAGACAGAAAATCAACAAGGATATCCAGGACCTGAACTCAGATCTGGAACAAGCAAACCTAATAGACATTTACAGAACTCTCCACCCCAAATCCACAGAATATACATTCTTCTCAGCACCACATCACACCTACTCTAAAATCAACCACATAATTGGCAATAAATCACTCCTCAGCAAATGCAAAAGAACAGAAATCATAACAAACATTCTCTCAGACCACAGTGCAATCGAGTTAGAACTCAGAATGCAGAAACTAACTCAGAACCGCACAGCTTCATGGAAACTGAACAACTTGCTCTTGAATGTTGACTGGATAAACAGTGAAATGAAGGCAGAAATAAAGATGTTCTTCGAAACCAACGAGAACGAAGACACAACATACCAGAATCTCTGGGACACATTTAAAGCAGTCTCTAGAGGAAAATAAATAGCAATGAGTGCCCACATGAGAAGAAAGGAGAGATCTAAAATTGACACCCTATCATCAAAATTGAAAGAGTTAGAGGAGCAAGATCAAAAAAACTCAAAACCTAGCAGAAGACAGGAAATAACCAAGATCAGAGCAGAACAGAAGGAAATAGAGACACAAAAAAACCCTTCAAAAATCAATTAATACAGGACCTGGTTTTTCAAAAAGATCAACAAAATAGACAGACCACTAGCCAGATTAATAAAAAAGAAAAGAGAGAATAACCAAACTGATGCAATAAAAAACAATAAAGGGGATATCAGCACAGATTCCACAGAAATCCAAACCATCATCAGAGATTATTACAAACAACTCTATGCACATAAACTAGTAAACCTGGAAGAAATGGATAAATTCCTGGACACCTGCATCCTCCCAAGCCTAAACCTGGAAGAAGCCGAAATCCTGAATAGACCAATAACAAGGTCTGAA
The DNA here is from genome assembly GCF_048565385.1 of Saimiri boliviensis. Classification (NCBI taxonomy): domain Eukaryota; kingdom Metazoa; phylum Chordata; class Mammalia; order Primates; family Cebidae; genus Saimiri; species Saimiri boliviensis. The sequence goes on from NC_133464.1 coordinate 16,872,650, forward strand.
GTCGAGGCAGCAATTAAGAGCCTACCACCCAAAAAAAGCCCAGGTCCAGATGGGTTCACAGCCAAATTCTACCAGACATACAAAGAGGAGCTGCTACCATTCCTTCTGAAACTATTCCAGACAATCCAAAAAGAGGGAATCCTTCCCAAATCATTTTATGAGACAAACATCATCCTGATACCAAAACCCGGCAGAGACTCAACAAGAAAAGAAAACTTCATGCCAATATCCATGATGAACATAGATGCAAAAATCTTCAATAAAATACAATACAATAAAATACAATCAGCAAGCCAATTGCAACAGCATATCAAAAAGCTCATCCACCATGATCAAGTAGGATTCATCCCAGGGATGCAAGGCTGGTTCAACATATGCAAGTCCATAAACGTAATTCACCACATAAACAGAACCAAAGACAAAAACCACATGATTATCTCAATTGATGCAGAGAAGGCCTTTGACAAAATTCAACAGCCCTTTATGCTAAAAACCCTCAATAAACTAGGTATTGACGGAACGTATCTCAAAATAATGAAAGCTATTTATGACAAACCAACAGCCAATATCATACTGAATGGGCAAAAACTGGAAGCATTCCCTTTGAAATCTGGCACTAGACAAGGATGCCCTCTCTCACCACTCCTATTCAATATAGTACTGGAAGTTCTAGCCAGAGCAATCAGGCGAGAAAAAGAAATAAAGGGTATTCAAATTGGAAAGGAGGAAATCAAATGTCTCTATTTGCAGATGACATAATTGTATATCTAGAAAACCCCATCGTCTCAGCCCAAAATCTCCTGAAACTGATAAACAACTTCAGCAAAGTCTCAGGATACAAAATCAACGTGCAAAAATCACAAGCATTCCTATATTCCAGTAACAGACTTAAAGAGAATCAAATCAAGAACGAACTGCCATTTGCAATTTCCACAAAGAGAATCAAATACCTAGGAATACAACTAACAAGGAACGTACAGGACCTCTTCAAGGAGAACTACAAGCCACTGCTCGACGAAATAAGAGAGGACACAAACACATGGAGAAACATTCCATGTTCATGGTTAGGAAGGATCAAGTAGTGAAAATGGCCATACTGTCCAAAGTAATTTACAAATTCAACGCTATTCCCATCAAGCTACCAATGACCTTCTTCACAGAACTGGAAAAAACCACCTTAAACTTCATATGGAACCAAAAGAGAGCCCACATAGCCAAGTCAATTCTAAGCAAAAAGAACAAAGCAGGAGGCATCACACTACCAGACTTCAAACTATATGACAAGGCTACAGTAATCAAAACAGCATGGTACTGGTACCAAAACAGAGATATAGACCAATGGAACAGAACAGAGGCATCAGAGGAAATACAACACATCTACAACCATCCGATCTTCGACAAACCTGACAAAAACAAGCAATGGGGAAAGGATTCCCTGTTTAATAAATGGTGTTGGGAAAACTGGCTAGCCATGTGCAGAAAGCAGAAACAGGACCCCTTCCTGACACCTTACACCAAAATTAACTCCAGATGGATTAAAGACTTAAACATCAGACCTAATACCATAAAAACCCTAGAAGAAAATCTAGGCAAAACCATTCAGGACATAGGCGTAGGCAAGGACTTCATGACCAAAACACCAAAAGCAATGGCAACAAAAGCCAAAATAGACAAATGGGACCTAATCAAACTCCACAGCTTCTGCACGGCTAAAGAAACAGTCAGTAGAGTGAATCGGCAACCAACAGAATGGGAAAAAATTTTTGCAGTCTACCCATCTGATAAGGGGCTGATATCAAGAATTTACAAAGAACTAAAACAGATCTACAAGAAAAAAACAAACAAGCCCATTCAAAATGGGCAAAGGATATGAACAGACACTTTACAAAATAAGACATACAGGAGGCCAACAAACATATGAAAAAAATGCTCATCATCACTGGTCATTAGAGAAATGCAAATCAAAACCACATTGAGATACCATCTCACACCAGTTAGAATGGCGATCATGGAAAAATCCGAAGACAACAGATGCTGGAGAGGATGTGGACAAACAGGAACACTTTTACACTGTTGGTGGGAGTGTAAATTAATTCAACCATTGTGGAAGACAGTGTGGCGATTCCTCAATGACCTAAAAATAGAAATCCCATTTGACCCAGCAATCCCATTACTGGGTATATATCCAAAGGATTATAAATCATTCTATTATAAGAACGCATGCACACGAATGTTCATTGCAGCACTGTTTACAATAGCAAAGACCTGGAACCAACCCAAATGCCCATTGACGATAGACTGGATAGGGAAAATGTGGTACATATACACCATGGAATATTATGCAGCCATAAAAAACGATGAGTTTGTGTCCTTTGTAGGGACATGGATGAACCTGGAAACCATCATTCTCAGCAAACTGACACAAGAGCAGAAAATCAAACCCGCATGTTCTCATTGTTCAACATCTGCATGTTCTCACTCATAGGTGGGTGTTGAACAATGAGAACACATGGACACAGGGAGGGGAGCACTACACGCTGGGGTCCATTGGGGGGAAATAGGGGAAGGATGGGGAGGTGGGGAGATGGGAAGAGATAGCATGGGGAGAAATGACAGATACAGGTGAGGGGAAGGAAGGCAGCAAACCACACTGCCATGTGTGTACCTATGCAACAATCTTGTATGTTCTTCACATGTACCCCCAAACCTAAAATGCCATAAAAAAAATTTAAAAAGACCTCAATAGATATTTCTCAAAAGAAGACATACAAATGGCCAATAGTTATATGAAAAAATGTTCGGTTTCACGAATCATCAGGAAAATGCAAATCAAAAGCACAAGGAGATACCTCATTCCAGTTAGAATGGATATTTTCAAAAAGATAAAAGATAACAAGGTGGGGCGCGGTGGCTCATGACTGTAATCTCAGCACTTTGGGAGGCTGAGGCAGGTGAATCATGAGGTCAAGAGATCGACACCATTCTAGCCAACACGGTGAAACCCTGTCTCTACTAAAAATACAAAACAATTAGCTAGGTGTGGTGGCACATGCCTGTGGTTTTTTGTTTTTTGGGGTGTTTTTTTTTTTTCTTTTTGCTTTTAAAGAAACAGAAATTGCCAGGCAGATCACAAAGTTAAGAGATCGAGGCCAGCCAACATGGTGAAACCTTGTCTCTACTAACAATACAAATAAATAACCCAAGTATGGTGGCACATGCCTGTAATTCCAGCTACTTGGGAGGCTGAGGCAGAAGAATCACTTGAACCCAGGAGGCAGAGGTTGCAGTGAGCCGAGATTGCACCACTGCACTCCAGCATGGAGACAGAGCAAGACTCTGTCTCAAAAAAAAAAAAAAGAAAGAAAAAAAGATAACAAGTGTTAGCAAGTATGTGGGTAAAGAGAAGCCTTGCACACAGTTGGTAGGAATGTAAATTAATATGGCCATTATGAAAAGCAGTATGGAAGTTTTTCAAAAAACTAAAAATAGGCTGTGTGGAGTGGCTTATACCTGTAATTCCAGCACTTTGGAATATGAAGCCAGGAGGATTGCTTGAGCCTAGGAGTTGAAGACCAGCCGAGGCAATACAGCAAGAACCTATCGCTAAAAAAATAAAAACAATTAGCTTGGTGTGGTGGCACATGTGTGTAGTACCAGTTACTAGGGAGTCTGAGGCAGGAGGATTGCTTGAACCCAGAGGAAGGATGCAGTAAGCAGTGATCACACCATTGCAGTCCAGCCTGGGTGACAGAGCAAGACCCCATATCAAAACAAAAAGCAAAACAAAACAAAACAAAGCAAAAACAAAAAACAAAAAATTGAACTATCATATGACCCAGCAACTGCACTACTGGGTATATATATTTACAAAGGACATGAAATCAATATATCAAAGAGACATCTGCATCCCTATGTTTATTGCAGCACTATTCACAAGAGCAAAGATATAGAATCAATGTAAGTATCTATGAGTAGATAAAATGGATAAAGAAATGGTAGCATATATACACAAAGGTAGCGTATATATACAACATTCAGCCAGAAAAAGAAGGAAATCCTGTCTTTTGCGACAATGTGGATAAACCTGAAGAACATCATGTTAACTGAATAACATAAATAAACCAGGCGCAGAAAGACAAACACCACATGACTTCATTCATATGGAATCTAAAAAAGTTGATCTCATGGAAATAATAGAATGGTGGTTAGCTGGAGATTGGGGTCATTGGGGTAAGAGGAGACTTTGGGAAGCTGCTGGTTAAAGGATACATATTTACAGTTAGAAAGGAGGAACAAGCTCAAGAGCTTTATTGTACAACATGGTGACTATAGTTAATGATGATATATTGTATTCTTGAAAAATGGTAACAGTGGATTTTAAGTGTTCTCATCACAAAAATGATAACTATGTGAGGTAATGCTAATGTTAATTGGCTTAATTTAACTATTCCAAAAGTGTATATACTTCAAAACATCACACTACACTTTGGGAAGCTGAGTCTGGAGGATCACTCGGGGCCAGGAGTTTGAGACCAGCCTGGGCAACACAGTGTGATCTCATCTCTACAAAAAATTTTTAAATTGGCTGAGTTTGGCCAGGCGCAGTGGCTCATGCCTGTAATCCCAGTACTTTGGGAGGCCGAGGTGGGCGGATCACAAGGTCAAGAGATGGAGACCATCCTGGCCAACATGATGAAACCCCGTCTCTACTAAAAATACAAAAATTAGCTGGGCATGGTGTCACGAGCCTATGGTCCCAGCTACTCGGGAGGCTGAGGCAGAAGAATTGCTTGAACCCAGGAGGTGGAGGTTGCAGTGAGCCGAGATGCCAAGATTGTTCCACTGCACTCCAGCCTGGCGACAGAGCAAGATTCCGTCTCAAAAAAAAAAAAAAAAAAAAAAAAATTGGCTGAGTTTGGTGGTGTGTGCCTGTCGTCCTAGCTATAGGAGGCTGAGGTGGGAGGATTGCTTGACCCTAGGAGGCTGAGGCTGCAGTGAGTCATGATTGTGCTCCTTAACTCCAGCCTGGATGACAGAGTAAAACCCCATCTCTACAAAAATTTAAAAAATTTGCAGAGTTTGGTGTCCTGTGCCTGTGGTCCTAGCTACTTGGGAGGCTGAGTTGGAAAGTTTGCTTGAGCCTGGGAGGTCAAGGCTTCAGTGAGCCACGATTGTGCCACTGCTCTCCAGCCTGGGCAACAGGATGAGACCCTTTCTCAAAAAAAAAAAAAAATCACATTGTACATGATAAATACACACAGTTTTAACTGTTAATAAAACATGCGTCAAACAAAAAAGGATATTTGTTGGGGAGGATAGGGATGGGGAAAGTCAAATGCAACTGAATAAAGCTAATGGCTGACCTGGTGACCCAATTAACTCACTAGTACTTATCTAGTGCTTTTTACTTGCAAGGCACTCTATGAGATTCTGAAACACCAATCACAAAATTTATTTAAAATGGCTAGGTATTAGAAATATTTGGAGGATAGAAAAGCACCTGGCAAAAAAATAACTTAAAAAAAACAACAACCTATAATAGAGGGCAACATGATGAGCTGCAAGAAGATGACCAGAAGAGAGTCATGGGAATAAATGTCAGATTCAGTTTGAGCTACAACTTTATTAACAATCTGGAAAAAGACCTATGTTAATGAAATTTCCAAATGATACTAAATAGGGAATTGTCAAGCTCACCAGTGAAAACAGAGAGATAATATTATGTGGAAAAGCTAATAATAGCAAGAAATGAAGGTTACACATACAGAAAAGATATAATTGCCTGAAATCTCATGTTAAAAACCATTGTATTCTATAAAAAGGATAAAATTTTGAAAAATAAAATAAATGTTAATTGGATTGAACATGTATCAGAGGTGAGAGAAGCCAGTAAAACAATAAAATCAAAAGAGACAAAAGTGTTACATATACAGAAAATAAAGAGGAAATTGGAAAGCCAATTGCTAACCAAATGAAGTAATAATGTTTTGTGGTGTTTTGAGTACAGAAAGTGTAAGTCATTTTTAAAAGCCTGAAATAAACACTAAAACAGAAGTTGATTCCAACTAAAAAGTTGGAATCCCAACATTTTGGAAGGTCAAAGCAGGTGGATCACTTGAGGCGAGGAGTTCGAGACCAGCGTGGCCAATATGGTGAAACTCTGGCTTTGAGGTCTGTGGTGGGGGGACTAGGGGAGGGACAGCAGGGGTTAGGGAGTTGGGAAAGGATAATATGGGGGGTAATGCCAGATATAGGTGATGGGGATGGAGGCAGCAAACCACATTGCCATGTATGTACCTATGCAACAATTCTGCATGTTCTTCACATGTAGCCTAGAACCTAAAGTGCAATAAAAAAAATATATATATATATATATATAATAAATAATAAGCACTTTTTGAAGGTAAAAAAAATGCAAGAAATATTAGCCAGGTGTGGTGGGATTGGCCTGTAATCCCAGCTACTTAGGAGGCTGAGGCAGGAGAATCGCTTGAACCTGGGAGGCAGAGGCTGCAGTAAGCCATGATTGGGCCACTGCACTCCAGCCTGGGCAACAGCGTGAGACTCCATCCTGAAAAAAAAAATGAAGTCGATATTGGAAGAGATTACTGAATTAAGTAATTTCATGGCACCCAGGTTTTGCTCCATTGTCCTGCTTTAGGTTCGGGGTATAGGATGGCCCATGCTTTCTCTCTGATCCTTTGGAGGTAGAACCTCTTTTTGCATTTACATCAAGTCTGGGATGATGCAAGGATAGTATTACTTTTTGAAGTCAGTGAAGGTTCTGTGCTCAGAGTACAAGAGGTTGGAGTCCAGCCCAGAGTTGGCATTCTATTTAATACTGTAAAGGAGAAACACCCTTCCCCACACTCCCACCCTACCAATGGGCACTGCCATTGACCACTGCAACTAGAACCCTATTCTTTTTTTGCTCTCTGTCAACAATACTTGTTATCTATGTTTGTTCTTGGATTAGACAATGAAAGAAGGCTTCAGCTCTTACTCCTCTAGCATATCCTACACATTCTTACAGGAAAGATTCAGTGCTTGGTTGGGCACATATTACTCACCTAAAGATGAAAAATTGCAATTTGATATGAAGCAAACTTCTGGCCCTTTCACCCTCTTTCTTTCTGACCTACACCTAATGAAGGAGGAAGGTAACTTCCATCAGCACAACCACTGTCTTATAGTTTGGATGGAAATATTATGGTAGAAAGTACCTCTTTTAATGACACCCAGAAAAAAATTGTGGTTCTTCCTTGAACGTGATTGTTTCATTTGTCAGAACAGGGATGATTGACTAAAATCATGATTGTGAGAAGATGCCACATTCACTGGGTTCCAAGATAATGCCTTCCTACATTTGAGCTTGTCATACTATGAGAATATGACCCCCACCCCCACCCTGCAAAAAAAAGAATGCAAGATCACTGACCTTACAGTTCTGAAAAGGACTCCCTATTCTATTTATCTTTTGCACCATGCAACATCTAGAAAATTACTCAAGCAGTGGGTGAGTAGAAGACAATGTTCAGGAATAGACATTATTAAATCTTAGAAAAAACATTTCTTATAAATTTTTAAGGTGTCCCCTGAATTATGTTTAATCTCAACTCTAAAGTGTCTCTCTGTCTCGTCCATATTTTAGGGAGACAGAATGATACCACAGAAACTGCCCTAATCTATAAGACCTGAATCCTGAATTCTAAACATGTGTCTAACATAAGTTAGGTGAATGAATATAATATTGAGCTTCTTTATTTATTCATTAAATATTTATAGAGCACCACCAACTGGAAGTAATCCCTCTTACCTCTGAACATATGTAATAATAAAAGTATACTTTACTTATTTATCTTGTATTTTCAGTATTTGTGTACTTGTTCTTCCTACTTTATTTTACTCATTTATCCAACAAGTATTTATTGAGAAGGTACATTTTGCCAACCAGTGGGGCTGGAATAGACAGATAAGAAAAAAGAGAATTACAATCAGCCTAACCAGAGTTACGATGAGGACTAAAAAGTTGTATAAAATTTATCAAAGGATGCCTAAACTAGACTTGAGCAGTCAGGAGATTCCTGGGGAAATGGCAGCAGAACTAAAATTTGAAAGTTGTATAGAAATTAGCCAGATGAATAATGCAGATGATGCAGATGTTCCAAAAAGAAATAGCATGGGAAGAGGCTGAGGGGTAAAAGAAAGCATAACTCTTTGGGAAATGAGAAATTAAAAGTAATTTATTAAGATTGAATAATTGGGTGTGATTGAATGGAAATGAAATGAGAAAAAGTTGTCAAACCATGAGGTATGTGGTAAAGGAGACTAAGAACAGAGTACCAAGCAGCTTTTTAAGCTGACTTGTTATTCTGGCTCCTTCCTGAGGCTTTAACTTTTTTATTTTGGCTGTTAAAAGAGTCTAAGCTGAGAACAATATGATTATGATTTTTATTTTACAATAAGAACTTTTAGCTTTGGAGCAGAGAACAGACTGTAGGAGAAAACGGACTCAAAGCCATTGTAACAATCTAAATGAGAAGCAATAGTGAGTTGACCTAGTGTAGCGGAGATTGAAATGTTAGTGAAAATGATAGTGATAGTGATTCTCATAAGAACTAATGTATATTAAGTATCAGAAGAATAAATGCATATTGAGTGTTTCTACATGCCAGGTACTATGATGAATTATTTTTCATGTCTGTGATCCTTTATTTTTCACAGCAAGCCCATAATATAGGCACCATTATTATCTCCACTTTACAGATGAAAAAACCAAGGCCTCCTCAAGATCTCTTATGCTTGAAGGCAAGTGTATCTAAATCCATTTACTAAGTTCACATTACTTTTCTGACAAATAATATTAGGTGCTGAGCAAAAAATATTAAACAAGACAGAAAATGATCCTTGTCCTTTCAAACTGATAGAAAGATGGACTTTAACCAAAGAAGTGAGTAAAAACCTTAAATAGATGACAAAGGAATCTAAGAATAGTTAAATAACTTGTCTAATATCACACAGAGAAGCAAGGAAAGCAAATGAATCCAGACATATCTACTGTATAGCTGTGAACTTAAAACAGAGCCCTGAGCAGCACAAGCATAGGAATTACTGGCTGACATGAAACATACAGTGGTAAAACAGAAGAGTAACAGCTGATTTCTCACTGGAAATAATGTAAATGAGAAGACAATGGAGCAACAAGCTTAAAGTACTGAAAGAAAAAAAAAAGTGGCTACAACCAATAAAAATATCTTCTAAAAAGGAAGATAGGATATTCTTTCAGCTGTACTAAAAGTGAAATAATTGATCACCAACATATCTTTAATCCAAGAAATATCAGAGGAAGGCATATGGAAAATTATACTAGAGGGCAATATGGTTTGACAGACAGGAAAGAAGAAATAAAGTTGTTTTTATTCACAGATTCACATTATTGTCTATGCAGAAAATCCAACGGAGTATACAAGAAAAGCCATAAGAATTTAGTTTAGCAAGGTTATAGAATAAAGATCAATATTTAAAAACTCATTACTAACCATGTATTAGCAACAAAAACTAGGAATTTGAAATTTTATAACAGACTAATTTACAATGTCAAAAATATGAAATACTTGGGCATCGATCCTACCATAGACATAGAAGTCCTGTACACTGAAAACAGCAAAACATTTATGAGAAAAATTAAATGGGAAATTATACCATATCCATAGATAGGAAGACTCAATCTTGTGATAATTTCAATTCTCCTCATATTATTTATAGATTTAACACTACTCCAATCAAAATCCCAGCAAGTGCTTTTGTAGAAGTTGTAAAGATGTTCTAAAATATATATGGAAACACTATAGATCTAAAATAGTCAAACTGACCTTGGATAAAAACATCAAAATTGAAAGATTAATATACCTAATTAAAGACATATGATAAAGCTGCAATAATCAAGACACTAAGGTGTTAGCAAAGACAGAAAAATACATTAAGAGAACAGAATAGAGTCCTGATTCTCTCTCTTTTCTAGATAGATAGATAGACAGTTTCACATAATCACACACACACACACACACACACACACACACTGTCTTCTCAACAAAAGGTGTCAGAACAGTTGTATATCCCGATGCAAAAATAAAGAAATACTAAATAAATAAGTAGATACATGAACCACTATCTACATTTTGTACACATATAAAAATTAACTTGAAATGAATCATAATTCTAAAAGTAAAAGCTAAAACTCAAAACATAGAAAAAAGAGCAGGAGAAAATCTTTGCGTTCTTGGGTTAGGTGATGATTTCATAGCTATGACACCAAAATTACAATCCATAAAAGAAAAATATAATAAACTTCACTTACTCAAAATTTTAAAATTCTGCTCTTCAAGACACTGCTAAGAGAATTAAATGGCAAGCCAAATATTATGGGAAAAAAATCTTAGCACATCACATATCTGACAAAAGATTTGTATCTAAAATATGTAAAAACTCTCAAAACTGAATTAACAATGAATAAAAATAGTATTGAAGAGATACTCTACTAAACAGATATGTGAAGAGCAAATAAGTTCATCAAAATACTCAACACTAGTAGTCATTAGGAAAATGCAAATTAAAAGCACAATCAGATACTGCTAAACATCTATTAGATACTTCACATCCCCAATACAAAGTGTCAGGGATGATGAGGAGTAATTGTAGTAATTACTTTGCAATGGAACTCTCATATGCTGCTGGTTGGAATATAAAATGTTACAGCCACTTTGGAAGACCATTTGGCAATTTCTGAAAAAGTTAAACATATGCCTACTATATGATCCAGTCATTCCATCCCTTGGTGTTTATTCAAGAGAAAGAAAATGTGTGTTAATGCAGGTGCTTGGATAGAAATGTTCCTGGCAGCTTTATTTATAATATCCCAAGATTGAGAACAACCAAATGATCCAGCAGTAGGTGAACAGATAAATAATGGTATCTCTATACAATGAACTACTTCCTACTCTGCAATAAAAATGAATGAACTATTGATGCACACAAAATATAGATAAATTTCAAAATAATTATGCTGAGGGAAAGAGGCTAGAGCAAAACAGCACAGGAGTATATATTTTATCATTTCATTTCTGTAAAAGTCTTCAAAATGAAAACGAATCTATAGGCAAAGAAAGCAGATGAGTGTTTGCTGGATAAGGATGGGAATGGGGAGCCAAGAGAAGAAATGACCAAAGGCCACAAGGCGAAGTTCAGGGCTAATGGACGGATCTGTTTACTATCTTGATTGTAGTGATGACTTCATGATGCACACATATGTCAACATTTATGAAACTGTACATTTTTAAAGTGCCTTGTTATTGTGCATCAATTATACCTTATGGGCACTGTTTAAAAAGTTAGAGCTATAACTATGAATCCCTACCTTAGCCAGTTCACTCCCTGTTTCCACATATGTAATTACCACTAAAGCAGATCTCTATCTGCTCGGTGCATTTTTTAAACTTTTTCTACATTTTAGTATACCCATATAATATATACTATTGTTTTGTGTGTTTTAAGTGTTCATAAATGTTAATATAATGTGCACATTACTTTTTATTGGCTTTAATCTCTCCAGAGTGTTGTGAAAGATATATGAGCTTCACTTCTGAAGCTGAGGAGCCTGCTGGGAAGAAGAAAATAATCTCAAGAGGGAAATAAAGCAATACAGAGAAAACTTTTTTTTAAATGGAAAGAGGAGAGTAAAGAAAAGAATAACAAGAAAGAAAAGATGTGATGAAGAAGCTGGAAGAGAGGAAGCTAAAAGAAATCTCGGTAAAGTATTTCACAATGAAACACCAAAAGAGTTCTAAAATCATAAAATAGGAATTAAAGGAATTTAAGATGAGACTATTAAAAAGATCTTTAAGAGCCTGCAGGAAATGAAAGTGGGATAGAACAGAAATGCCATGTAAATGCCTTATATTACAAACTGCTAGTTAAACCAAAATCATGTTGAAGGGTAGAGAGAGAGAAGGTGCTTGCCAGGGGAGAGGACCGGAAGGTTATCCATGGCTGGGCTGTGAATGCACCACAGGAATTACGCAGTAAACCCAGACTGGAAGGTTCAGAAGAACTGCAAAGAGAGTTTTAAGGTGCTGATGAAGAGCAGATTGTGAGAAGTGAGAAACATTTGCTGAAAGGTTTATCAGTTAGTATTACATTCATCTGTAGGCACCGGACACCTCTAAGTAACGATAGCTTAACAAGATGGACTTTTGTTTTCCTCTCACATGCAGGAAACCTGGGCATAGGCAGTGCAGGGCCAGCAGGTCAGCTCTGCAGTGTCATCAGAAGCCACCCAGGTTTGTTCTGCTCCTCACTCCATCATGCACAGGGTGGGGTTTTTCATCATGGTCCAGGGGTTTCTGCTGAGGAAGCTTATGGGGATCCCAAGGTAGAGGAAGGAAAAAAATAAATAACAAAAGGTACATGCACACTGTTTTCTCAGGTCTTCTGGATGGTGCCACCCAGAACTTCTGCTTTCATTTCATTGGGCATAACTTCATTCATTATCATACCTAGCTGCAAGGAAGGCTGGGAGATGTTGCCATGCACCAGCTAAAATTAAGGTTCTGCCATCAAGAGGGAAAGGAGGAAAATAGAAACATTGGGTACACAACTAGCAATCTTTACTACCAACTCCTTTAGGCTAAATACTCTTGTATCTTGTAAACACACACACACACACACACACACACACACACACACGTATATTTTTTGAAATAGCGTCTTGCTCTATTGATCAGGCTGGAGTGCAGTGGCATGATCATGGCACACTGCACCCTCAATCTCCTGGGCTCAAGCAATCTTCCCACCTCGGCTTCCTGAGTAGTGGAAACTACAGGCGCATGCCACCATGCCCGGCTAATTTTTGTATTTTTTGTAGAGGTGGGAGTTTGCCATGTTGCTGAGACTAGTCTCGAACTCCTGAGCTCAAGTAATATGCCTGCCTCAGCCTCCCAAAGCTCTGGGATTACAGGTGTCACCCACCACACCCAGCCAACATACATATTTTAACCTTCACATAAAAACTACAAGGTAGATATTATTATTCCCATTGTAGGGGTAAATAAAATAAGGTTCCCAGAGTTCAAGTAAGTTATGGAAAGCCTCAGTGGGATTAAAATCTAGATCTGTCTGGATCCAAAGTGAAGATCCATGTGTTCTTTTCACAGTTGAAAACAAAAACCTCAGAGTCATGACTCCAGGGGGAAGTTTCTTGAGAAAAGCATAAATGTGAATTCAAAAAAGAAGCAGAAGACTCAAGCAGAATAACTAAAGATTTTGTTTAAAAAAAAGGACAGTGCATTGACAGATTTCTGAGACTATTTTTATAATAAGAAACTGAAATGCAATATCCTATGAAATATTTTGGCTTTGCCAGTGAAAACCTGAGACTTTAACATGTATTTCTTCTTACTTTTTTATTTTTATATATTTTTTGAGAGGCAGTGTCTTGCTCTGTTGTCCAGGCTGGAGTGCAGTGGCAAGATCTTGGCTCACTACAAACTCTGCCTCTTGGGTTCAAGTGATTCTCCTGCCTCAGTCACCAGGTACCTGGGATTACAGGTACCCTCCATCACGCCTGGCTAATTTTTGTGTTTTTAGTAGAGACGGGGTTTTACCATGTTGGCCAGGCTGGTCTGGAACTCCTGACCTCAGGTGATCTGCCTGCCTCGCCCTCCCAAAATGCTAGGATTACAAGCAGGAGCCACTGCACCTGCCCACATGTATTTCATACAGGGCAACCATCCCATACTTAAATGTTAAATCCACAATCTCTGAAAACTCCCACTTTTTTTCCTAAATCATTGATTCTCAAAACCTGATTTAAAGTGAAGTGAGATCCTTTATATTTATTACTTAAATTATTTTGTTTAACTATTCATAAGTTTCACCAAAGCAATTTTAACAAGTGTGGCTCCAGGAACTGCCAGACAAGCCCTGGGTGTCATGTGTCCAATGCACATTGCCATCTTAAACAGTCTGAAACTTCTGTTTAAGAAACGTATCTGGCCCTATGTGTTTCGATAAGGTAATAGAGATTATATATCAATCTTTCTACTATTGAAAATCAAATAAGATAATATCTATGAAAGCAATGGGGATGACTTGAGAAATTTGTAAGTGTATAATATATTATTATTATTATTATTATTATTCCATGGCCAGATTGGCTTGTTTGACTTTGGCTCCGTAAGTCAATACCTGATGTGCATTTTCTTTCATGAAAATGATGTGTCTATAAATATTCCTTGAATATAAACTTCTTAGACGTTATTATTATTAGAGAAATATTAAGATTTATGCAAACATTCTAATTAACCCAGTTCAATTTGGTCACAGAAAAATCTCCCTCAGAGACAACACCGAATGTGTGGTAAATCCCCAAAGACTCCTAAGTGAACACAAGTCACTGGCTCACTGGAGGAGAGGCAAATATGAGGTCATTAAGTCGATAAAGATATAAAAATGCTGTGTCTTGTTCTAAAATTATGCATCTAAGCACCTCATGCTCAGGTGATATGCACCATAAAAGCACATAAACACCTTGCTCTTCAATAACAAGAGGAATTATCATTAGGCTCAGGATAGAGACAATCAGCAGGAGAGGATTTTGAAGAATTTAAAACTTTGCTGCAGAGGCTCCTTGTTAATTCACAGTTTCTAGGTCGCCACTATCTGCTCACCATAAGTCTATCAATTGTATGATTTTTCTTCGATTTCCTGCAGTGTTTATCATTGTATAGTATTTCATTGAGCTCTTATAAAGATATGCAAGGAAGAGAGAACAGGATGATATGCTAATGTGAATTGTTCTTTTAATGACACCCTTAAACATGCGATAGGAAAGACATAAAACACGACTTCCTAAGTGAGCAGCAAACTTCAAAATATTGCAAAACATATTTATGTCATCATCTCAGGAGCCAGAGGCCTATCAAGATACAAGGATTATAACCAGAAGAGGAAAAAATCTTAATTTCCATATTGCTTTGCATCAATAGAAGAAATTTCCTTTCGCAGTACATGTTGTGTCTATTTTGAGACGAGAATAAAAGCAAAGGATGGTGAAATAGCAACAAAATGCGTTATCAGGAGCCTACTCAGTGATGATAACTATAGCTAACCAGATATGGTGGCTCACTTAAAAATAAGTCAGAGAGAAAATAGGAGATTCCAAGCATGTCACTGGAAGACTCTCTCTTCATTTGTTTTTCCTGAGTCCCCCATAAGCCTCAAAAGCAAAATAAAGCCAGTCCCAAACCCAAGGATGGTGGCAGAATGAATGTAAGTCTTAGGTTTGCTTCCTTCTCTGGGGCTTTCAGGGGCTAATTCAGATGAGGGAAGAGGCATCCTGGAGGGTTAGTCTCTCCCTTCTGTACTTAATCACTACCCACTCTATTCAAGTTACTATTTATATAACAAAAGAGAAAGATGCCCATGGTCTTATAGAGCTTATAATCTATTTTGTGAGATAAAACTACACAAACAAACCAAATTCTTTAGAAGGCAGTGTATGATGAGTGATTACCGGGTCTTAGAACCTATACACACTGCAGGCATTTTTAGGAGGCCGAGTGACATGTTTAATTACTGCCTTCAGTGTCTAGGGATGTAAAAAGGAAGGCAAGAGAGAGGAGGAGTGGGGAAACAAAGTTGAGACACAACTGATGCTTTGGTGTCTGGAGCCCCACGATACATGCGCCCTGCAATTTGTTAGCCCCTTGTCAGTGACAGTGAAAGAGCACCCCCTATAACCTAAGGATAAAATGCGGCTGCTTGTGAAGGTGTGAGCTCCTCACAGACAGGAGAGAAAGAAGAGACAAAGAGGAAGGAAATGAGCACACTAGGGAGACAGGGCTCTCAAGGCAGTCAAGGGCGTGTGTGGGTATTTTTATTCTGGGCTTAACTCAAAGAAGCTCCAGGGCAATTTAGCAGAGGGGAGATTTGCAGTTACAGGTAACGGCATAGGTGCTAAATTATTTAACTACATTTTCTTTAGTCCTGAGAGCAACAGCATCATAAACCTGTGGAAAGACATCTGATTCACCGAAAAAGCTGAGTGCAGATCACATAATGTAAAACAGTAATTATGCTGGCAATTACTCATTTTAAAGTCTAAGCAAGCTGGCTTTAATAAAGCACAAACCACATATCACCAATCCACTCCTTTTTATTACAATAAAATAGCACTTTCAAGCTTGTAATTGCTTTATAGACCTAGAAAAAGAATGCTGATGAGATTATTTTCACAGAGTTCAAATATTTATGAAAATCCTAATAATTTTAAAAGTCAAAACACAAACATTACAGGAAAAAAAAAGCATGACATCAAAACAGGCTCTCTTGCTGTTTCTGTCGTATTTTAAGCCAAGAATAAACACTGGTCTCACAGTTCTCTGGCTTCTCAAAGTAGGAACTTCATAGGTGCCATTTCAAAGATAGTGTAAAGAAATTTGGATGGTATACGCCTGGACTCTCTAAAGAAACACACATCTTTATAAACATACACCTTTACTAAAGCTTTTTACTACAAAGTGAAAGAGAAAGGATGCACAGAGATAACTGATCAATCAAGTGGAAAATAATAGCCACAATGGCTAATGTAGATATTTACCAGATATAGACATTCAGTCATTCATTCAGTCATTCATTAGCTTTTAAATTCATTCTGTCATTTAACATATTTTAATGAGGGCCTCTTCTGTTCCCAATATTATTTTTTGGAAGTTATATCAGTCACTATTCAATTATTCATGACCACTCACTTTATATATGACGGACTAAAGTGGTATTTTATGAAGTTAGGTGTATGTCGTAAGTTCAATTTTGTAAACTTTATTTTTTATAGTCAATCACCAAACAATATGGCTATTTTGGTGAACCCCTAAATTAGAAACTGGTGGTTATAGAGGTCAGTATCCAATTTATTTTTTGCCCTTTTTGTTGTTAGTTCCATCCCATAGAAAAAATACCTTGATTCATGCTGAAAAGGAGTCACAGTTGGTAACAGTTCCTTAACAGCATGACAGCATGTCCTATAATCTCAAGATACTCTTCAATTAAAAAGAGATGGAAGGAAAGCTTTGATCTGAGGTCTGCACAAAAATGATTTAACCTGGCATTTATTTATAGATTTAATAGGTCACCACTAGAAATATGTGGTGAGGAACTGTTTGCTACCCTCATGGAATTTAAATCTTGTGGGGGAGATAGACATTAAACAAAATTAATTACACAGATGATTATTTAATAATCATTGCAATAAGCACTACAGAGGGCTTTGCAAATGTTAGGTGGGATGCTGACCCAGACTGGGGCATTCAGGACATCTCCACAATCGCAGGCTCTGTTGGCTGTGGAAGGCTGAGGAAGAGGGAGGTGTCAGGACTACGGAGTGAAGTCTGAGACAGGGAGACCGGGGTAAAGCAGGTTAGTGACTATTTTACTTTGCAAATCAGGGAAAGTCAAATGTAATGGTCCCTAATGCATTAAAATTTGGAATGTCACATCTCTAAGTATAGTTTAGATATGTAGACAAGTGATGCACTAAAAATGAAACTGCCCCATGCATATGTGAAACTGTTAAAACACCTCATGGGATCTTCGTGCTGCCCTTCCATGAGGTAAGTTCTTGGGGACACACACCAGGGTTAAGTTCATGTTCACCATTTCCAGCTTGACAACAGGAGAGTGCTGTCTCATTTCTGAGTTTTGATTTCTTCATTGCAAAATTAAGAAAATAAGACCTACCTCATGGAGTTGTGAGGAATAAATAAAACTAAATAGGAATGGTACGTGGCACAGTACTTAGTAACTAATAGTTAGGCTATATTTTCATTTACTTCTTTCTTTGTTCTTTACCCCTCTGCAAATAAAAATAAGGAAACACGGTTGCAGGGTTAGCAGGAGAATTCAGTGCAGTTCTTTATGTGAAAGTACATAGTGTGTAATATATTCTCAAAAAGTATTAGGAAGACAATAAACTGAAAAAAAAAAAACCAGTAAATATGACATTTCACATTGGCTTGGGACCAGCCACTTCTACTCTTCTCAGAACCCATTCCCTCTAAGAGGATAATTTAGCCATTCTAGAGGAGCCAATGGGCCACCCATCTGCCTATCTAAACACTCGCCCACTGCAATGCATTGTAGGGGATTTACTTCATGCAAGTGGACGGCAGAATCCTATGATCTGCCACACAAGTGTCCCTACTCTATAAAATGATACTTTCTTTCTCTTTCTTGACTACCTGCCTTTCAAACTTATGGGTTCAAAAACTGAGCAGTGTTCTCTGCTCACAAATTAATCCTGGATGTTTACTGACATCCCAGACACAAAGGGCTAGATGTTCTCATGCTGCCCTGTTTCTGTGCAATTTTCCCTCAGAGTTCCACACATCACAGGTCTCGTTAGCTGCTGGACCTGACTTTCAGTCCCTCCTGAATGAAGGAAAGTGATTCTAGGAGTTCTTCCATTACAGCCTGGTGTTAGTTCATTACCTTCCTGGCTAACGCTTGCTCTTAGACTTGGCCCATTTACCTACACTAATGGAGGAGTCAAGAGCATTTGCTATCTTTATTATTATTCTTGTTTTCCTCTTTACTGTTACTGTATGCTATCTTTTAAAAGTCTGAAAACCACTTTGTGCGCTTTCTGGAACAAGAACAGAAATAAAATAGCTAGAGATAGGCATGTATTTCGATTGATCGATTGATCGATTGATCGATAGATACCTAGATTAGATAGATAGATGATAGATAGACAGATAGTAGATAATACAGAAATGATAGATAAATAGATGATTGATTAAATGATAGGTAGATGATTGATAGATCATAGATAATAGATCAAAAATAATAGGTAAATAGATGATGATAGATAAATATTGCTGTTAGCATTTTTTCATCAATTATCATATTAGAGAGTTGCAATTACTTAGTGACATGTCATAGGATTGATGGTGAGTCTAGATCAAATATACCCTCCTGGTCATTTCTAGAGATGGAATTTAAGTTGTGCTCTTAGTTGCTATTCCTTGAAGAAGTAACCATTTAGTATAAAGCCCAAGATTAAAAAAATCAGTGTCATTAACAATGATGGGTTATGTTTTCCAATAGTTTACTTTCTCTAGGCTTTAGACCTGTAGTAAGTGATTTCAGTTATCTGTTTGGGTTAATTTCTACTTAGCAAAAATCTTTCCTAATCATTTTTGCCCCTCAGTGGAATGCTTGATGTTATGAGACATCTGAAAATTTTGAGAAAATAATAATGGTAGGTAATTCAAGAAATAGGGGTGATTAAAATTTCCAGGAATCACAAAAACAAATATGAGAATAAAGAATAAAACATAATTTGCTACTTGGATGTGTTTTATATCACTTTAAATAATCACAATACTATAAATAATCTTTATTAATTTTGATCTTTCAGTGTACCACAGAGAAAAGGCACAGAAGATTATATGATGATTGTGAAATAGAAGGTAGATATTATCAAGCTGAATGATGTAAAAGTATAAAAGAAAAAGTCTCAGAGATGGAAGAGAAGGAAAACAGTAAAGTGTCTCCAGGGGAGCAGCAAGAAATACTATCTATAATTCATGGAATTAGAAATCAAGATTTAGATATAACATGTTTCTTCAAACGGTATATGAACCAATAAAGGAACTAAAAATCTTGAGATAACTATGCTTAAAAATTGTTGAGAGAAGGTAGAACGTAGTATATTTGAGCACAATTAACAACTTTCATGATGGGAAATAGATAATGTTTCAATCAGTTGAATATTCAGCATAATTAGAGGTAGAGCAATAGCTGGGAGAAGAAACCTAAGGGTGGTTAATAATGGTTGCCTCTGGGAAGCGGTACAAAAAATGAAAGCAAGTCTAAGGAGACTCTTGTGTTTTTAAAATTTTAAATCAGAAATATTTTGAGAATTCCAAAAAGTATACATAATAACATAATAAATATCCAAGTACATCCCAAATTTATCAAATTTAGATATTTTGTCATATTTTTTCTGGTTTTTCTAATTTACACAGTTTTTAGAGCTTTTTTTTTTTAGCTAAAAAAGGTAAAACATAATTAAATAACCAAATGTTCTTCTGTAATCCATTGTCTACCCATCTTTCCTAGGGTGAATGACTAGCTTGATGTTGGTTCTTTGTTCATTTGAATTTTTTTTCCTTCATAAGAATAAATCGACAAAATACATAGTATTTTTTTCACTTTGAATAACTGGTTTGCCAAGTTTTCCTTCAATATTATTTCTTTAAGATGTCTCCATCTTGATTATGCAGCCCTACTTCATGCAGGATTTTTGTTTTTGTTATTTAATATAGCATTTTGTGATTACAATATATTTATTAATCCTTCCTTTGATGTACAGTTGGGCTGTTTCCAAATCTTCACTATTATAAATAATCATAAATATCCTCGGGCCAGATGTGGTTTCTCATACCTATCCAGTGCTTTTAGGAAGTCACAGTGGGAAGACTGCTTGAGACCAGGAGCTTAAGACCAGCCTCAGAAAATAGCAAGACCCTGTCTCTACAGATTTTTTTAAAATTAGCTGAACATGGCAGTGTGCAGCTATCGTCCCATCTACTCAGAGGGTTAGGGCAGGAAATTCACTTGAGCCCAGGAGTTTGGGGCTGCAGTGAGCTATGATCTCACCACTACACTCCAGTCTAGATGACAAAGCAAGTCCCTTATTTAAAAAAAAAAAAAACCAATTTAAAAAAGAATATACATCTACTTATGAATCACTATACACATGCAAGCATTGTTCTAAGTTATGTAGCTAGCAGTGAATTGCTAGAGAGTAGGGAGTGCACACCTTCAACTTTAGTATATCATGCCAAATCAACCTCTAAACTAATGATACCAATTAAAATTCCTACCAGCAACACATCAGTGTTCCTGTTGCTTCAAATCTTTCCATCTCTTGGCATCCTAAAACTCCAATCGTGCAAACTTGAGAAGGTAAAAATGGCATTGCTTTGCTTCATTCTGCCTTTATTTGATCATTAGTAAGGTGGAGCATCTTTTCATATGTTTATCAGACATTTGGGCTTCCTCCTCTTTACCCATGGCCCATTTTTCAATTGTGTTGTTTTTTTGTAATAAGTATGTAGAAGTTATCTACACCACACTTAAACCTTTGTTGTGACATACGTTACAAATGTTTTCTAGGCTATCCTTCTACTATGTATATATTTTTATATAGATGTTATACATTTTAAAATACTCAAATTTATCAAGGATTTCTTCTAAGGTTTGGAGGTTTTGTACCTTTAGATATCTCTCCCTACCCTAAGGTCATAAAACATTCTGATATTTTCTTCTAAAAATGTTAAAATTTTTCATTTTCACATTTAGTTGAACCCACATGGCAGCTATTTTGGACACAGTATAAGGCAAGGGTCTTATTTTAATCTTATGGATAACCAATTACCTCAGCAACATTTGTGGAACAGACCATGTTTCCTCTACTAGTTTATATGCTACCCCTGTTATACCAAATTTTCAAAAATGTGAAAGAGATTGCTAGGCTCTTTGTTCTGCTCCAGTAATTATTTCTTTTTTATTATCAGGTCTTCTGAAATATTGATTTTAGCCATATATGTGTATTTACTTAAGAAATTAATAATAATGGAAAAATCTCGTAATTTCTCACTCTAAAGGCAAATAATTTTCTATTTCTCTTTTGAGGCTCTATGAGGAAAAAAAAGGGCTTCAGTGGAACCATGTCTGGGTGCTTCTACCAAAGCCCTACTCAAAGCAAATTACTTTTACAAATAGTCACAAAATTGTTGAATGCACATGCTTTGAAAAATAGATTTTATTTAAAACATTGGGTAAATTACTTGGTATCATAATCTCCTCCCTTGGTATAAAATAAAATTCATATATGGGAGGTGTTCAGAATCTATTCTTGAAGAAGAGTTAAAAATGGGCTTTAATGCATCTTTTGGAGCCATTAAGCCTTGCCAGGTAAATAATGTGTGTTTTAAACATCTCTGAATCTATATTTACAGTCATATGATAAATGGTAATGGTTCCAAAGAGAAACGTTAAGATCTAATGGACATTTAAAACAGCCCCTCAATATGTATTTATGCAAGGGATACAAAAAGCCTCAAAAGCAGTTTAATTCTATTTGATCAATGGCAATCAATGGTTTTGAAAGATGTAGAATATTTAGAGTCCATATTTAAAACTCCTGTAACTAGCAGTCCTACAGCTTATGATTATAAATGCTTCTTTGTCACTTGGGACAGATGTGGAATTTTGAAAATATCCCATTAACATCAACACCCAAAAAAGGCCAAGAAAATTTAGCACAGAAAAAGATGACATTTCACAATAGTAAAGTTGTGGCACCAAACAAGGAAAGCTGGTGCATCCTTTTTATATCCTCAAATGGATTATCATTTTATGTTACTCAGTAGGAGTCATTTTGAAGACAATTTCTTCTGAAAATAAGCTTTGAAGCTTTACTGGTTTTAACAATCCCATTTGATTCAGTTTGCACAGACCTTGGTTTCTATTCTGCTTTCTCTCCCTTTAGAACCACTTATATTCCCATTGCATTGTTTGAATGAAAGAATAAAATCACACCTACTGAGTCCTTTAAATGAACTGGGTGTGTGGGGAGGGAGTCATAGACCAGAATTTGTATCAGATTCTTGGAAAGTCTTTCTGGGCTGAAGAAGGTCAGGAAAATATAGTGGATCTTCAGAAGCCATCTGACAGTTGCCTACTGCCATATGAAATGGAGTCACCTTGATTGATTTGGATGGTAGGCCAACTCCTCTTGCCCAGAAGAAGCTGTTATTTGGCATTCCCAAAGCATTAAAGCACAGTGCTGGTGACGAGTTTATTATCTTGTTGTTTGGTCACACAATACCACTGAATCCCCACCCTGGAAAAATAGAGACCCTATGCATTTGCTTCAATGAGCCTCAGATCTCACTGTGTTCAGCATATAAAGTTCCAATCTAACAAATTCTATCACCATGAAACTCATTCCACAGCTCCAAGTCATCAACTGATGTCTCTTCTCTCCTTTATTGGTATTCCAGTTTCTTATAAGCATTAGGAAGCATCTATAGAGATGTGGACATCAAGAGAGATGAATCTGTATCTCCTACATTGCTGTTCATGTCCTAACTCCCTCTGCCATTCACCTCCGTTTGATTCAACCATTCTTCATGAACCTAGGCAGCCTTCACATAATCCCTAATCCACAGGTCACTGAGTGAAGTGAAGAAAAATCAGGACTAGTTCATTCAATAGATAAGAATTGAAATCAAACCACACTTGGCTTATGAATCACTGACAAATACACCATACTAGAGAAAAGCATATGGTATCCCAGGAAAATAGAGTTCAATACAATACATATATTTTATATTCTACTGGGGCAGAGAATCATTATAGGAAATCCTAACTTCACAAGTAGAATACTAACTGATCTACTCAACTTATTGCAACCATATCCAATGCCATTCTTTACGTAGAACATATCAGAGATTATAAAATAATTCAGATTGGTTGCAGTCTGGGTTATAAAACCACAATGTAGAAACATAAATAAACATCGACCCATAAAGAATTACCAACAGGGAGAGTGTGACACAAAATGTACTGGGAAACACATAAACGGTCTGAAATGAGACACATAATGATATAAATAGAAAATATGTGGGACAGCAGCCCCTGAAAAAGTCCTATGGATACGCAGGTGCTTAATTGATGCTTTGGATGGTGGTATAATAAAGAGACATCCTTAGAAGATAGGAGAAAAAAAATGTATGTATGCAAAGAGGGAACTAAGAGGTTCACAGAAGGACAGGAAGTGACAAAAGCCAAAGGGAGTGAAGACAGGCAAGTCGTGGGCCATTGTATGACAATCGCATACATGCTATTTTCACACGGAGAATTGCTTAGTAAATTTACCATTTCCTAATTAAAATGCACTGGATGTTAAAATGTTACTTATTGCTTATCATTTTATGACTACAGTATTACTTTATAAATAAATTATGAATATATTTAGGAAGTTATACGTTACACATCATTAGAGCACTTCGTTTAGTTCCTTTATTTTCCCCCAAATCGTTCTATGACTGCTAGGTTGTTCTGGATGGCCAGGTTCTGAGAAATTGAGATGCTGGGTTATTCCAGGCGTCCCCAAACTTTTTACACAGGGGGCCAGTTCACTGTCCCTCAGACCGTTGGAGGGCCGCCACATACTGTGTGCTCCTCTCACTGACCACCAATGAAAGAGGTGCCCCTTCCTGAAGTGCGGCGGGGGCCGGATAAATGGCCTCAGGGGGCCGCAGTTTGGGGACGCCTGGGTTATTCAATTTGGGCAGGTCAGAGGTTATAGGTTGTGGCGCGCCCAACTAAGGGGAAACAAGTCAGGCTGAGGTTATTGCCTGGTGCAGGGACAGGGCTAAGAGGGATGCAAGCACTGAGGCAGGAATGCAGGTTGCTCCCCTCTTTTTGGACCAGGCAGGTGACACATAAGGCAGGTTCAGATGCAGTACAAAAGGGACAAAAAAAGATGTAGGACAAAGAGTGCTTTTTGTCAGAAGACCAACTGAGGCACAGAATCACCAAGAAGTCTGAGAGAAATGTGCTATTCTAATACCAACATGATTCATCCAGTTCCAGCTTGCTATGTCCACTCTGAGAGAGCTCCCATTTCTTCTTAAAGAACAGGGACAGTTAATTTAGGCCTGTTTCCCAGGGCAGAGGTAGATGGATCTCCCACCCAGAATCCTCACCACTCTCTGCTCACAGATAACTTCCTGGTCACCAGGCCATGAGCAGGAGTGTGCCTCTGCAGGGGCTTCTCAGCTTGAATTTGTGAGGGGCAGGAGGTGGTTTGGGAGGCAGCAGCTGGTCAGCGAGTGGTAGTGATGACTCGGGTCTTCCTGCAGTATTCAGGCCTGTTCATTGGGGGACCCATGACAGTGTGATCAGCCTGCTTCTCTTCATGCTGAGAGATGGCTGAGGTAGGTAATTAACAAATGCTTATTGAATAATAAAAAGAATGTGCTATCTGCCTCACTTGTGCATTTACCTATTTGTGTTCACTGTTATTTGTGTTCACCTGAGAAATGCCAAGGCCTGATGTAGCCTAGTTTTTTCACTTTAGTCTCTGGGCCCTGAAGCAGTCAGCTCTGAATAGGCTGTGCTCAGGAAGCCTCCCTGGCGGGTGCAGGGTACAGAGGTGATATGGCACCAGCTGCCTGCAGGCAGAGCTCTGCTGAGTCAGGCCCCCAAATGCGTGAGGCCAGTGCAGCCTAGGTCCTGCTTTATCTGTCATTTCTAAGCTTATTTTCAGATGACACTGCCTACTACTTCATCCTATATTCTTTGGCTTTTTTTTTTTTTTTGCCATTTTCAAAATCCTGAGTTACACATTTAGTAGCCTAATGATATACAGCAGGGAAATTAGAGTAATAGTTACTGTAACAGTAATACAATCAAGTGATTATTTACTGTGCAGCAGAAGTTTTTTTATCTGCCTTCCTACCTTTCCTCACAGGTGACTGAGAAGCAGCACAGAGTTGCAGGTAAGGACTTGGGCTGAGGATAAAGATTCAAATGCTGCTCTGCCACTTAAGAGCCCTTGTTTGAATTGTGCGTGGCTTTCTTTACATCTTCTCTAAGCTACCAAAAGGTAATCATAAGAAACATGGAGTTTTCTGTTTCAATGTACCACTTCATGTGGACATTCAAATTGAACAGCATCTTAAAATGTTTGACCTTGAGCAAGCTCTTTGACATGTACTGATTGTTCACTGTTGTAGTCAGCATAGGCTGCTGTAACAAACTACCATAGACTGTGTGGCTGAAGGATCAACAGTTATTTCTCATAGTTACAAAGGCTACAAGTCCAAGATCAGGGCACCAGCAGGGTCTGGTTCTTGGTGCAAGCCCTCTTTTCAGTTTATACACAATCACTTTCTTGCTATAACCTCACATGGAGGAGAGAGCAATCAACTCTCTCTTGTCTCTTCTTATAAGGGCACTTATCCCATTCACGAAGACTCCACTTTCATGGCCTAAATCAGGCGTCCCCAAACTTTTTACACAGGGAGCCAGTTCACTGTCCCTCAGACCGTTGGAGGGCCGCCACATACTGTGCTCCTCTCACTGACCACCAATGAAAGAGGTGCCCCTTCCTGAAGTGTGGCAGGGGGCTGGATAAATGGCCTCAGGGGGCCGCATGCGGCCCGCGGGCCATAGTTTGGGGGCACCTGGCCTAAATCATCCGAAAGCCCTCACCTCCAAATACCATCACAATAGGGGTTACAGTTTAAACACAAGAGTTCTGGGAGGACACACAAATTCAATCCATAGCACTTCCCACCGGGCAAGCCTCCAGGATGTAAAGATGAATAAGACACATTTCCTAAAAGCAAAGAAATTGTAGTTACGTGTGTGTGTGTGTTTGCATGTTTTATTAGTCTGTTTTCACCTTGCTATAAAGAAATGCCTGAGACTGGGTAATTTATAAACAAAAGGAGTTTAATTGACAGTTCTGCATGGCTGAGGAGGCTTCAGGAAACTTAAAATCACTGCAGAAGGTGAAAGAGAAGCAGGCACCTTCTTCACAAGGTGGCAGGAGAGAGAGTGAGTGAAGTGGGAAGAGCCCCTTATGAAGTCATCAGATCTTGTGAGAACTCACTCACTATCACAAGACAGCATGAGAGAAACTGCCCCCATGATCTGATCACCTCCCACCAGGTTCCTCCCTTAACACATGGTGATTATGGGGATTATAATTTGAGATGAGATTTGGTTGGGGACACAGAGCCAAACCATATCACACACTGAGTGTGAGAAAGAAAGTAAAACAGAGATAGAGGAAAAGAAGAGGCTGCTTAGGAATAGGGTGGGGACAGGGGTATTCAAACTTTATTTTTTCTCCTATCCTTTCTTCTATCCATTAACAACTGAACAGCATCTATGTTGTAACACTGCCTTTCCATTCCTTTGTCCCTCATTGATAGGCCTTCTACATCATTTGCCATGCCAGAGAAATAACTGCTCCCCAGATGAGTCAAAAAGAACAACTGTACTCCTCCCAGCTCAGTTGGGGTGGCCTCGCCAGGATCCTTGGGAGGTTTTTTTCTTCTGTGGATTCACATTTTCCTGGAGTGAATTAGGTTTCAGGCTATGCATGAGAGCTGCTGAGTTATGTAGATGCCTGGATGATTGTATGGAGAGGACGGAGGCTCTATGAGGAGGGGAAAGAGAGAGAACAGTAGTACAGGCAACAAGAAAATAAGTGTAGGATATGCTAAGCAAATTGAATATTATTGATTTTATGCATCAATATTTTTATGACCTTCCTCTGTAAGATGACTGGCCTGACAGAGGCCAGAGAAAGAGACGGGAGTATTCTCAACTTGGACATGCTTTGGAAAAACAGAATGTTACTATTAAGAATTCCATTTTATGTGCTCTAGATAGAAGGTCCAGATTTTCATAGGATCTCAAGTTTTTCAGAAACCCTAATCCAAAGTCATTAACTGCACTCAAATAATTATGAAAAAAAAAAAATGGTAAAGCGGCTTCTAAGTGCATTGTTTATTCATTTTCCACAAACATAGTATGAAGTTGAGAACATGTAAACCAGAGTCCCATAATGATTTCTGGCAGCTGTTTTCTTGAACTCATGACACTAGCACTTAGTGCTTTTCCGCAGAATGGCTGAAAGGTTCACAAATCCAATATCCTCAGAAGTTATTTTATTAGATTTCCTAACTTTAAAGCCTCTCTGGAATGCCCTTATTCTGTTGCAACTCTTACTGACTGATGCTGATTATGCCATCAGCAAACCTCACTAACTCCAGTTCTTCACTTAGATCATTAATGGTCAATAGAGGGCCTGAAATGGTTCACTATTAACTTTTCATTCAGAGGACTGGCATTGAATACTTTTCCTTTGTAATTATACTGCACGCTAAGCTTGGCTGTCTATGGAAAAAGAAAGAGGAGGGTGAAATAAACTAATCCCAGATTCATCTTCCATTCTTTTTACCTGTACATGAGCCCTAGGATTGTCAGGGCATCTTTGTATGAGCTGAACACACAGACTGCAAAGGAGAAAACGTCGATGGTGCCTGAGTCCCAGTGCACATACGCAGAAGCCAGGAGGAAGCACAGTCGATATGCACACTGCCGAAGTCTCTGCCTCAGTGGTTCTCCCACGTCGGTTTTTGGAGTCAGGCCTGGCTAAATGTATCACAGTGAAATAGGGAGGCTTTAAAATACAGATTTATGGGCCTCACCTCTAGAGATACTGATACTCCCCTAGAGATACTGACACAGATTACTGATTGCTCACTGTTGTAGTCAGCTCAACAAACTACCATAGACTGGGTGACTGAAGCAACAACATTTATTTCTCTAGTTATGAAGGCTACAAGTCTGAGATCAGGGTGCCATTATGGTTGTGCTCTCGGTACGGGTCCTCTGTCCAATTTACAGACAGCCGCTTTCCTGCTATATCCTCACATAGAGGAGAGAGAAATAATCTTTCTTTTCTCTTCTGATAAGGGTGCTTATCCCATTCCTGAAGACTCTTCGTGGCCTAAGTCCTTCAGAAGCCCTCACTTCCAAATATCATCATTACAGGGGTTAGAGTTTAAACACAATAGGGGTTAGAGTTCTGGGAGGACATAAAAATTTAGTCCGTAGCACTGACCACTGGGCAAGCCTCCAGGATGCAAAGATAAATAAGACGCATTTCCTACACTCAAAGAAATTGTAGTCGTGTGTGTTTGCATGTTGTATTAGTCTGTTTTCACACTGGCAGGAATGTATATATTTCCTTTTTTTTTTGAAAGCTACTCAGATTATTCTAATGCAAAGTCAGGTTTGAGGACTGCTGTGAAAGCAAGGTCTGAACCTCTCTCCATGCTCAAAAACGGCAAGGGTAGGAATGAGAAAGATTCTTATCTATTGGCGCAACCAGAGCTAGACTCAGTCATGTGAGCCTCCTGAGGAGGTTAACAACTCGTTACTCCTCTAATGTAGCTGTCTTTGAATGTTGTTTTTAAAAAACATTTCTACGTGGAAGAGGCAGAATGTTGCAGAAGGGAAGGCAAGGAACGATGGATGGTTGGGGGCAATGGTCAGTCTTACTTTTCGTGTCCTGAGAAACTCAACTCTTTCAAACTCATAGGTACCCCCTCGGCAAAACAAAAGCCCTGCAGTTAAATGAACCTACTGTCTTGAGAAGAGATGTACGTGACCATTGGTTGCTGTAAAAGCCCACCTCTTGGGAGCCTCAATATCAAACCTAGTAATTCATCACTTATTCATCTTAAATCAAGTGTTACTTTCTCATATATATATACACACATGTATATGTATATACATGTATATATATATGTGTGTGTAAATATATATATATATATATATATATGTAGGTATGTGTGTATATATAGATATATTTTCTTGCTGTCTTGCTGTTACATTTCCAGTGATGCTTTAGTTTCTAGAGTTTTTTGTTTGTTTGTTGAGACTCAGGCTACTAACAACGCTGCCTCCTTCTTGGTCTATCTCTGAGTATAACACAGAATCCCAAACACAACTTCCAGGAACTGACATTCATTTCTTTGGGGGATATGGTCTCACGGGAAGAGGAATATGCACATATCCTTTCTGATCTTTGGGGACAGATATATTTTTTAAAAAGAGAGAAACAGTTGTAAGTAGTTTCCTTTCTTACAAAGTAAAAGGCCAACTTAAGATTATATTTTGTGGCAAGTGTGGTGAGGAAAGAAATAAATGAATTTCTCCAAAAGGAAAGGTTCTCAGTTGAGCCTAGACTTGACAAATTCTGCTACTGAAAGTGGAGAATATTTAGATATTTCTGAGGAAAAGAAGGTGAGAGCCAGTGAGAGATGTTTGTCCCTGTTACCTTCCCTTGGGTAAAATCAGCAAAAACATAGTGATGGAACCTGCAGATGAAGATTCAATGAGAACAGAGTCCCCTATGCTTGTGTGCAGAGGCCAGTAGGGTAGGTGGATGGAGCCTGAGCATGTTGCCATGGAGACACCAGAGCCTGCTCTGGTAAGCCTGATGGGAGAGGATGCTTTTGCTGGCCTGTGGAGTTCCTCCCATGAGCAAGGACTTGCTTTAAGAAGGAAGGCACAAAGCAGCCCCTTGAAGATGAGAAGCAGGGAGTCGATGGTGAAGCTGGAGCTGGAAGTCACCCACTTTCGAGTTTCCCTTATGAGCATATAGAAGGACCATCAACCTCTGAGTGCAAGGGAGGAACAGGGACATAGAGCCTGGGATGGTACCCTGAGGCTCAGTAATTTTTGCAGCACCCATGTGTAATTTCTGATTTCCAATGCTCCCAGGAAGTGAAATATGCAAAAATGCACAGTATCCCATAACTAATACCGCCTGGAGAATCTGAGTAAAAATCACATTGTCAGAAGAGTTAACCCGACTCTTGTTATTTTACCCTTTTCAAAGTTTTCCTTATTTTTGTCCATTTGCAGTTTTAAAAGTTTCAAGAGATTGGAGAGGAGGGAGAATTGAATTGGCAGAACAAAGAGAATTTTTAGGGTAATACAACTATTATGCATGATACAATAATGGTAAATACCTATTATTATACATTTGTCCAAACCCATAGAATGTACAACATCAAGAGGGAGCCTGAATGTAAATGATGGACTTTGGTAATAATGATGTGTCAATGTAGGCTCATCAGTTGTAGCAAATGTACTGCTGATGCGAGAGTTCAATAGTGAGGGAGGCTATACACATACAGAAGGACAGGACTATATGGAAACTCTCTACACTTTCTTTTCAGTTTTCCTATGAACCTAAAACTGTTCTAAAGAATAAAGTTTATTTTTTAAAGTACCCTAATAGCGTCTTTAACAAAATAATATTGCTTAAATATTTTCTGAAAAGAGGCCAGATAGCACTCCCATAAAGTCCAGGCAAATTGAACCCTTAACAGCTCCCTCCCTATCCCTGATAGAAACCTCAAGTTATTTATGAATCACAGTTGTGGGCTCTGACATTAAGCAATTTGGGTGAATTTCTCCCTTTTTCAATCCTCTGACTCAGTCTCCCTGAAACTCAGGGTTCCAGTTTTTTCATCCCGTTCCCTCATACCTGGCTTCCTCTCTGCCAAGCCCCATGAGATCAACTCTTCAGGGGGCCTGCATCTGGCTTCTTCCTCAGGCTTCTCTGCAGCCCATGCCTCAGGGTACCCAACTCAAGAGCAACACCTTAATTCCAATACAGAATTTTAGACATACTGCTTACCATCTTGATTTCTGATCTTTGCTCCTCGTCAAATTATAATTTATTAATCTATAATTACCTTCCTATTCGAGGCATCCATATAAATTTGACTGATCTTATTACTAATATTTTCTCTTGGCAAGGGTGTTCAGGGCAGAATAGCTCGGAAGTGAGTCCTGTATGTTATCCAGACCAGTTCCACATTGTATGTAGAGAACCAAAAACTTCCACGTCGGGACTTATTCTAGAAACAGGAGACAGACTCTATAGGAATATCACGTGCAGAATTCCATCTGATCTTTTTAAAGTTAGCTAGAGACACAGTCTACTCTCTGCTGATATTATAACCCACTGATCTCTATTTGCTTTGGGGCAAATTATGGAACTATCTGAAATCATTGGTGTTAATTAGGAAGTGCTTATTTGGGACTACGTATAAGTTCATTTTCACACTTCTATAAATAACTGTCTGAGTATTGGCAATTTATAAAAAAAGAGGTTTAACTGACTCACAGTTCTACATAGCTGGGGAGGCCTCAAGAAACTTACAATCATGGTGGAAGGTGAAGGGGAAGCAAATCATGTCTTACATGGCAGCTTTTGGGGGTCGGGGGAGGGAAAGCCAAACACTTTTAAACCATCAGAACTTGTAAGAACTCACTCACTATCATGAGAACACATGGGAAAACTGCTCCCTTGATCCAATTACTCCCACCAGGTCCCTCCCTTGACACATGGGGACTACAATTTGAGATGAGATTTGAATGATGACACAGAGCCAAACTGTATCAGACTATTGTGAGGGCAAGGACTAATTATCAACATACTTAAGCCAAGCTCGTTTAAAACAGAAAATATCTCGCATCCTTTGTAAAGTGCCCCAGCAGTGAAATAAGTAATCCCAACAAATTCAGCAAATAGAACATAATGGAACAATTGTCAGTAAGTAGTGGTAACATTGATGCCCGTGAGTTTACTGCAGTTTCTTTGTTATCCCCGGTTTAGACATATGAAAATATTTGCAGCAATTTTATGCTGAACAAAAACCAAGCACCCAATCTTAAGTGCCTCTGATGAGAGCACAACATTATTTTCATTCTCCATTTTTAATTAGGATGCACCAGTAAATTACAGGTTGCTTCCTCTTCTCACAACCTTAACAAATGCAAATGAGCAGAGCTGCTTCTCAGGTTAAAACTAAAAATTCTCAGTGCCATTTGTTAAATACAGTTCTTAAGCAAGCTGAGTAAAAGCATCAATGATGGGCAAAGCCAATGTCAACAGATCATTTAGAAAAGTTAGTCTTTAGTGGAAGTTATCTCATAGATATGCAGGGTCTGCTATTTGGAAGCAAATGCTCTTACTGGTAACAGAGGTTTCTTCTGCCTAGTATTAAGGTTTGATTTTAAAGTTAAGGTAAGGAATTCATGGAGTCAATGTGTCTAATATACGTGAATATTTTTAGACTTGAAAGAAGCTTGGCCTTGGAGATTCTATAATTCTGTCACTTTATCAGGCTAAGAAAGAAGTCTTTTGGTAGGTCAATGGGCTAGCCCAAAGTTATAGAGCATAAAATAACAACAACACTGTACGCTTTTTAACTTCTATAGTTTATAAACACTTCCAAGTATATCATTCCTGCTTTGGAAATTGAGCCTTAATTTCTTTTCCCAAATCACCTACCCTCTTCATCTCTCACCCCTCTTATTCATGTCTAGCTAATAGGCCTTATGAACTTAAATACTAACAGTATTTCATGTGAGATATTTAAGAGCTCCTTAAAGAGGTTTAAATCCAATGGGCTTACTTTGGTTTTTCTTGGATGCTCTCTGAAATTAAAAGAGTGTACCCTCCAAAGTTTCATTTTTTTCTGTACATGTAATCAAGCAATTCACTTTATAGGATTGCAACAGAAAAATAGTCAGCAGGCTTTATACAGCTGTGCTGATACCCAAGGTAGTGCCAACAAGAAAAAAGTGGGTGATCCTTATTGTACCCTGGTAGGTTCAAGATTAGACTTTGAAAGCATGGCAGGAATATGTGTTCTCAGCTAATGTTATAGATTTGGCTCATTTACACACTAATGGAGAGTATTTTATTTTTAAAAATGCCAACTTTACTACACAGAAAAATTGTCTCCAAAGGGCCAGCCAGGCTGGACCCCATGGAACTGCCAGAATGGTTTGTGTGAAAGGCCCCAGAGACTATAAATAAAGGAAGGGAAATCCCTAGAGATAAAGCAGATTCCTTTTGGATTGTCCTACTGGGAGGGCTGCAAAGAGCTTTTGATATGGGGGGAGTGGACTACATCCTCTTTAATCCTCTCCTTCTACATCGATGATTTTTTCCCCCACAACTAAAATGAAACCAAAAACCAGTGTTGCCTCTAAGTGACTTCACCAAGACATGCAACTCCATTGATACGGTCCATCTCATCACCTCTCTTTTCACGTTGTCTCTCAGCCCATCTGCCTGTGGATTCCAGTTCCTATCTTTACACAGCCTCTATCCTTACATCCGTTGTATGTGCTATATAATGTTTTTCTCAGCTCCCTTTGTTTATATGCCATTTCTTTGTGACTTCAGTTCTCACTCTGTCATCTAGGCTGAAGTGCAGTGGTGTGATCTCAGCTCACTACAGCTTCCACATCCTGGGTTTGAGTGATCCTCCCACTTCAGCCTCCTGAGTAGCTGGGTCCACAGATTCATGTGAGCCTCCATGGCTGGCTAATTTTTTTTTCTTTGGTAGAGATGGGGTCTGGTCATGTTGCCCAAGTTGGTTTCAAACTCTTGAGCTTAAGCAACCTGCTTACCTTAGCCTCCTAAAGTGCTGGACTACAGGCTTGAGCCACCATGCCTGGTCATGTTTATAGGTCATTTCTTGCATCTTTCTCATCTTCCTCATTAAATTATAAACAATTTTGTCATGGGAACTCCTTTTTAAGACCACAAGTGCCCAGTATACAGAAAAAGTGCTCTGAGTATTAAATGTTCACTGACTTTCTTTCCCTGCTCTGTGAACTCCATGGTGTTAAATTTTACTTCTATGCCCGAGGGAAAAAAAAATATTGAAGGCAAGTTAAGTGTGTATATTTAACCACTTCCAATAGATATTTAAAACGCAGCCTCTTCTAATTTTATTCTTAAATACCATAATTAGGATTTGTCTATACATAACATAGAATCTCAGTGAGCTACCACATTATTCGATTAGTCATTCTCCACATCATTAGACCAGTAATTAACATTTCACCTGTCTCAAATTGCACGTAGTGTCTTAGATGAAATGAAAACAATGTGAAAGGCGGGTTTTAATCATACACTTTGCCAGTCGTCATGACAGAAACGTTGTGACTTTGGTAAGTATAGCACTTCTTTTGTTAAATGGTAATTTTGATTGATTGTTCTGCTTAATATGCTCTTCGAAACAAGTCTGTGAATAAACTCTTCACCCTTAAATTCTGACCGTTATTCTAGGAGGTAAATCTTCACTAGCTGGGATGTTGCTTCCGGTGAAGTAACTGAGACCCGGATGTCCCAATGCCCTTGCCTGACATGAGTAAGGAGTTTATACTCATTAAGTCATTATCCAGCCTAAGGATTAAATCCAAAGAGATAAGAGTGAATCATTCACTCTAGGGGAAGTGTGCCATCTATTTTAGGCCAGAAGGAAACAATTTTTGCAAATGACCTTTTCCAGTGTGACAAGCAGTCCCTTTGGAGCCAGAAGGAATTAAATTCTATTTCTCCTTACAGTGGATAATTTTTCCTCCTATCCTACGCAGACCCAGACGCAGTATGACAAGCAAAGGACTCCACTTAGTTTAGCATGGAGATTCACAGATGTATTAGTTTAGGTATCATATATGAGATAAAAGTCATCCACAAAAACTTCAACAATATACATGATGGTTGTTCAAAAAAAATAAATAAAAGGAATAATGTAGTTTTTGACATAACTACAAACAAGCAGACAGGAAAGAAATGCTCAGGTCCTGAGCAAGAGAGATGATAGGGTTTGTCTGTATCCCCACCCAAATCTCATCTTGAACTGTAGCTCCCATTATTCCCATGTACTGTGGGAGGGACCCGGTGGGAGATAACTGAATCATGGCAGAGATTTCTCCCATGCTGTTCTTGTAGTAGTGAATAAATCTCACAAGATCTGATAGTTTTATAAGGGGTTTCCCTTTTCACTTGGTTCTCATTCTCTCTTTCCTGACACCATGTAAGACATACCTTTCACCTTCTGCTATCATTGTGAGGTCTTCCCAGCTTTATGGAACTGTGAGTCCATTACATCTCTTTTTCTTTGTAAACGGCCCAGTCACAGGTATGTCTTTATTGACAGTGTGAAAATGGACTAATACAGGAGAGATGTATAAGCATACACTGATGAAAGACAGTTTAGGGGTCCAGACTGTCAATAAATTCATTAGGATTTAGGAAAGCTGCTCTCACCAAGAAGGCTAATACAATCCTACTTCATCACTCAATAGAAATAAAGTATTTTAAAGGTGCTGTGTAATAAAGTGGCACTATTTAACACTGATTTGGCTATACGTAGTATATTGTGTTTGCTTCTGCATATCACTCTTTAAAAGTATAAAAATATATTACATCAGTCTCTGGAAAATATTAGAGAATAATATAAAAAACACTTCAAAGACAAATGAAATAAGTGGCCACTTTGCCACTGAAAGATAACCATTAACTAGTAGAATTTTGTGTTCAAAACAATTTTCCCTTACACTTTTAGTTTAAAGGCATTGTATTACTGTCTTCAAGCATGTATGGTTGCTAGTTATGCCCACCATCAAAGATTAGCTGCACTTTCATAAACATTTTCTATCTGGAAATTTTTAGGATTTTAAAAAATTTCTGGTGGTCTGAAACTTTTGCTATAACTAGCTATAGATGTTTTCTTGTTGATTCTACTCAGCACTTTGTAGAAATTTTTAATTGGAAAGATCTTGTCCTCTTCAGTTCTAAAAAGTTTATTGCATTGTCTCTTTTCTGTTTTAGCCTTCAATATTTTCTGTTTTCCTTTGGTGAAACTTTTAATTGCCATATGTTAGAGTGCATGGATTGGTTCTAATGTCTAACATTTTATCTCCTATTTTCCAATTGTTAGATTTTTACCATGTTTGGAATACATTTTCCTCTTTGTCCATCCAAACTATTCATTTAAAAAATTTCACACATACACATTTATATATATTATATACAAACTTACATGTTATATATTATATAATATATATATTATATACAAACATATATTATATACAAACATATATATGTATATGTATATATGTGTGTGTGTGTGTATATATATATATATATATCCACACATAAACACACTATATACATTATATAGATATAAAATTTTCATGGGTACATGTTTGTATCTCTTTTTCATGGCATCTTTTTTCTTTTATGAATGTATTATCTTCTCAAATCTCCCAATATAATAGTTATAGGTATTATAAGTGATCTCTGTTTCCAGAAAATTCTGGAATATTTATTCCACTGGCTCTTTCTTGAGTGCTGCATTCTTCCTCAAATGTCTGAAGATTCTGATTGCCCATTTATATTTAAGAATGAACAACAGGCTGCCTGAGAGGCCTATCTGTATGTGTGGGCTATATTCATTCATTATTTTTTGGTTTGGTGAGAGCAGGTATTGAGTTCGCTGTCAGGTTTGGGTCCCCTTCTAAACGCCAAATGAGGTAGGCCTTACTCTGGTCTGTCAAAACCCATGTTGACTGTCCTAATTCTTTTCAGGTGTTACTTCTGCTTTCTTAGAGAAAAATTCTCAATTTTTTTGCTCAGGTATGAAGGTCGCTTGTATGCTGTTATGGAAGAATGCAAGAAAGGAGTATGTGAGGAGACCAACACACCTTCTAGAAACATGCTTTTCAGTCTGACTTCCCAGTCCTGCCTGAACACAGTTCCTGGGGTTCAGGCCCCTCAGCCCCTTCCTCTGCTGTTGCTGGTGAGCATATTATGTATGTCGGGACTTCTTTCTCTCCAGTTCATCAGAGCACATACTTCCATCAATTTTATATTTTGTAGTGTGATGGTCAGTCTTAAGTGTCAGCTTGGCCAAGCTACAGTTTCCAATTGTTCAATCAAACAGTAATTTAGCAGTTGCTATGAAGGTATTTTGTAGATAAGAGTAAAACCTGTAATTAGGGACTTTAAGTAAAGGAGACTATCCGAAATAATCTGAGTGTGCTACACTCAGCTGCAAAACCATAGAGCAGAGCCAAGGTACCCCTGAGAAAGAAGACATCTACCTGGGAACTGCAACTGTAGCCCATGCCTGAAAGTTCCAGCTGTCCTTCTGACAGCCCGGCCTATGGATTTCAAACCTGCCTAGCCAGCCTCACAGTTAAGTAAGCTGATTCCTTAAAATACATTTCTTAATACATATCTCCTACGATTTCTCTGGTGGGACTCTCATTGATACATCTACAAATTTATTGAACTCTCTCATCTACTGAGAAACTCTTATCCCTGTATAGTGTTCTTTACTGCTTGTGGATTTATACCACTGCATTTTAATAAGTTATTACAAAGGAAGAAGATATGAACATATATTCTTAGTCTTACACTTGGAGCCAGAAGACCTGATTCCTTAACTAACCCATTACTTTTGTATATTTTTCCCCAAGTTTTCATTACTACTGTTTTTTTTTTATTTCATTTTAGCTTTTGGGGTACATGTGATGAACATGCAAGATTGTTGCATAGGTACACACATAGCAGTGTGGTTTGCTGCCTTCCGTCCCCTCACCTGTATCTGTCATTTCTCCCCATGCTATCTCTTCC
Source organism: Saimiri boliviensis (assembly GCF_048565385.1). NCBI lineage: Eukaryota > Metazoa > Chordata > Mammalia > Primates > Cebidae > Saimiri > Saimiri boliviensis. Next base: position 16,910,829 of record NC_133464.1, read on the forward strand.
CATTACTACTGTTAATATGGCTAATGTTGGGTTGAACATCATTGTATATGAACCTTAACCTCTCAACATTTTTATGCTAATTTTTTTATTTAAAAAATTAGCATAAAAATGTTGAGAAATTGCTACATCAAAGGGTACATACTGGCTGGGCATGGTGGCTCACACCTGTAATCCCAGCTCTTTCTGAGGCTAAGGTGGGAGGATCACTTGAGGCCAGGAGTTCAAGACCAGCCTGGGGATCATAGTGAGACTCCATGTCAAAAAGAAAAAACAGCTGAGTGTGGTGGTATGTGCCTGTAGTTCCAGTTGCTCAGGAGCCTGAGGTGGGAGGATTACTTGATCCCAGGAGTTCGAGGCTGCAGTGAGCTATGATCATTATTGTGTCACTGTACTCCAGTCTGGGAGAAAGAATGAGACCAAAACAATAAAGAGGATAAATACTTTCTAAAATCTTTTGTTATATATTGCCAAAGTGTTCTCCAGGAATTGCATGCCTATTTCTCATGGCCACCTGCAATGCATGAGAGTGGCTATCAGACATTCAGAAGGGCAATGGTAAGTGCAACATCTTCAAAGGAGACTGTCCATCACAAAGGAAAGAATTAGAAGATGTCTTATGTTCAGAAGAACTGGGGATGTTTGATCTAGAGAAGACTCAGGGGCTACATGAAAGCTGCCTTCAGTATTTTGCCTCAAAGAAGTAAACTAGGACCAATGAGCAGAATCTAAAGAGATAGCTGGCTTTTTTTTTCTGACCAACATAAAGAAGGACATTAAGTAAAAAATAATTAAAAAAAAAACTACAAAAGTATTCCTACATGAAATAGGCTTTCTCATCACTAGACTTGTTCAAGTACTTAGCTGGTATGATAGCAAGCATCAAACGGCTGGAACTTTTGACCAAAAGATTTTTAAGTACAGTTTTGACCCTGAGTTTCTAGGTGTCTGTGTCACTGTAAAAATCAGTGTCTGTATGTACGTGCATACACTTTTGTTTTGATACATCAAATTTGTGTTGTTTTTTTCCCTATACAATTTAAAACTATTATTTCAAAAGAAGCCATACACACAGCCAACAAGCATATGAAAAAAGTTCAACATCACTGATCATTAGAGAAATGCAAATAAAAGCCACAATGATATACCATTTCAAACCAAGCAGAATGGCTATTATTAAAAACTCAAAAAATAACAGGTATTGGTGAATTTGCTGAGAAACAGGAACACTTATACACCGTTGGCGGGAGTGTAAATTAGTTCAACCACTGCAGAAAACAGTGTGACAATTTTTCAAAGACCTAAAAACAGAACGACCATTTAAGCCAGCAATCCCATTACTGTGTGTTTACCCCCTAGAAATATAAATCATTCTATCATAAAGACACATGCATGCATATATTCATTTCAGCACTATTTACAATAGCAAAGACATGGAATCAACCTAAATGCCCATCAACGGTAGACTGGATAAAGAAAATATGGTACATACACACCATGGGATACTATGCCGCTATAAAAGAGAACAAGATCGTGTCTTTTGCAGGAACATGGATGCAGCTGGAGGCCATTATCCTTAGCAAACTAAGGCAGGAACAGAAAACCAAATACTACATGCTCTCACTTATAAGTGGGAGGCAAGTAATGTGAATACATAATAATAAGGACATAGAGTGGGGAACAACACACACTGGGGCCTTTCAGAGGATCGAGGGTGGTAGGAGGGAAAGGATCAGGAAAAATAACTAACAGGTACTAGGCTTAATACCTGGGTGATGAAACAATCTGTGGGCAAACCCCCATGACAGAAGTTTACCTACATAATGAATCTGCACATGTGCCCCTGAATTTGAAGTAAAAGTTAAAAAAGGAAATAAAACTATGGACAGGAAATAAAAGATATCACTTCCTGTAGATATGTGAAGAAAATGACTGCTCAACCACAGCTACCTTTGGAGTTTTAAGTCTGTAAATTACAAACAATTGCTAAGAACAGCAGCAAATATGAATTAAGGCTAAAATCTGGGCCCATGTAACTTTAGTTTAAAGAAAAGTCTCTGGTATTGTCTCTCCACTTCCCAAATGAAAGATGTTCAGAGATTGAGAATGTGAATATTAAAGTGTTCCATTCTGGCTTGAACTTTTATAACGGATGATATCACATGAACCCTGCTTAATTCCCCCTAGGATCTGCTTAGAGTCAATTATCATTTTACCATGAGAATAAATAGCTAAAACAATTTGGATTACACAGTAACTATAATGCAACTCTAAAGAGTGTGACCGGTTAGGCATGGTGGTTCATGCCTGTAATCCCAGCACTTTCAGAGTCCAGGACTTGAGGTCAGAGTTCAAGACCATCCTGACCAACATGGTGAAACCCCATCTCTACTAAAATACTAAAAACTAGCTAGGTGTGGTGGTACATGCCTATAATCCCAGCTACTCAGGAGGCTGAGGCAGGAGAATCACTTGAATCCAGGAGGCAGAGGTTGCAGTGAGCTGAGATTGTGGCATTGCACTCCAGCCTGGGTAACAAGAGTAAAACACTATCTCAAAAAAAAAAAAAAAAAAATCTGGCCAAATCAAAAAACAGTAGCATAGTAAAGTATTTCTATCAGACATTAGAGAAGGTTGCTCCATATTCAATGAGCTTAGGATCTGTTTCTATGTTTTTTTAAAAAACAAATGAAACAGGACAATGAGGATTTTTACCCATCACCTGTAGAGAAAGTAGCCTTATCTACCTAAAAGTGAGGTAATAGAAGAAAGGTGAGTATTATTTTAGAGAACTAAAATGAAAGTATGAATGGGGATTGTAGATGGACATCAACCTTTGGAGGCTATTGTGCCCAAATGTGAAACTTAACTTCTCAAATAGAAACCATCAGTTAGCAAAAAATGTCCCTTTCAAGCAATATTTACAATATAAGCTTGGTAAAATACAGACCGTACAATGTCCCTCAAATAGTGCATTAGAAAAAGCACCAATCTAACAATGTATTTTCTCCTACATAGTGAGTTTTGATAGTAGCAATTGAATTTGCCTAATTCTGGATGCAAGACACAAGATAAATAAATCACAAAAGAATTAATAGATCAAAATTAATAAGTGGATGTGAAAATACAAATTTTTCTTTACAAATTTGAACAATAATAGCTATTCCAGAAAAAAAAGAAATGAAAAATGAACATCTGCTATCCCATGAAACATTATTAATCTTTACATAAAAATAGATGCTGCTTAATTGTTAAGTATGAAATCTTAATGTAATTTAATTATTTTCATCTTTAGGCTTTGCACAAGACCCCGAAAGCAACCTGTGATTAAAGTTCCCAACAGATTTTAGAATATAATAGTGGCAAATGTCCTTGAATATACAGTTGGTTCTCAGTATCTGTCGGTTCCATCCACATTCATGGATTCAACCAACCACGGACACAAAATATCTGGAAAAAAAGTTTCTGTATTGAACATGTACAGACTTTTTCTAACTGTCATTCCCTAAATAATATGTTATAACAACTATTTACATAGTGTTACATTGTATTAGGTCCTATAAGTAATCTAGAGATGATTTAAAATATATCAGAGGATGTGTATTAAGGACTTGAGCATCCACAGATTTTTGTATCCGAGGAAGATCCTGAAACCAATCCTTCACAAATACGGATGGACAACTGTGCTATGAAATTGTCATGGCACCCAAGGGTACATAATTTTGCAGAAATGAAGAAATTATTTATTTCCTATAACTATTTGTTTGAATGACTCTAAAAATTTCAATCTTACCTAATTACCAAATGTTCAATCTTCAATATTCTAAGACTAGTCTTTCTCTGAGTCATAATAAACATGATTTAGTTATGGCAGTTGTAATATAAATACCATATACTCTAGCTAGGCTTAGGCTCCAATTTGAATGCTGTTTCTCCCACTTGTAAGTTGTATCACCTTGAACCTGCATTGTTTAATTTCTACCACTGTTTTCTTCTATTGTAGAGTGGGAATATTAACACCTACCTATTGGTAATTAACTGGTATAAGAGTTAAATGAGATTACATAGTGCCTTAAGAGCTAGCTAAGAGTAAGCACTCATGTAAGGGTTAATTTCTCTAGGTTACATAGCCACCAAATTTTCTACTTATTTCTGATGTCTTTTCCCTGCTGAGTGAGTGTTCAGGTTGTTCCAAAGATACAGAACAAAGGAAGAGAAAAGAAAAAAAAGAAAGGTGGGAAAGTAAGGGAATGGAAGAAAAGGAAAGGAAAACAAAAGAGGAAGAGAAAATAAAAATTAAATAAACTAAAAGAAAGAAAAAGAATTGATCAGATTTCTGAGCTTGCTCGGAAACTCTCAAAATGTGCTCGGCCAATATTGCCATCTTACAAAGTCAAAAACCTAAATTATAATCTTCACTTAAATTCCAGCCGATTGTCCCATCTTTCTGTTCTTTATATATGACTACCAAGCGAGAGGAAAAAAGACAACAGCGTTCCTTTGAGTGTTCAACTCTTTAAAGGCTATAGAGTTCAAATGAGTGAGGCTAGGGACATGTGGAAGCTGACTGCCATCTTACATTTAACACACCAGTTTAAATCCCTTATCTTCAGTAGCCTGTCACCAGAGCAATCATTTATACACGGCCCTGTGACAACTTATCAATCATGAAGCAGCTGCAAATTAAATATTTTGGCTGAAAACACCCCCTCCTTATGTCAGGACACATTAATTTGAAGTAAACATTTTGCTGAGATGTGAAATGAAGCAGATCCATTAAAGGCTACTAGTCACATGTTTTGATTTATTACTTTCTGATGTAATATTTGCCATTGTGTAGACACAATAATAGTTGACCAGTGTGATGGATTCTCTATGGAATGGGAAGGGAACTGGAAAGTACTAGGGGCCTGCTGTGTGCCAAGGACTGTGCTAGCCACTTGATATTTTATGTTTCTCTATAAATAATTTATTAAGTAGGCAATGATTCTCAGCTCAGAGATGGAAAAATTTAAAAACAATCATAGCTGAGCAGTGACAACAAGAGAATAAGTCATACTCAGATTATTTCCTTGTAATCTACTAAGTGTGTTCCTTTCACAAGTGATAAGATCTTCCCATGTGTTTGTAATGAATTTTATTTCCCTACCTCTAGGTAGTTTCCATACAGAGTAATGATCGCTGCACAGAGGCATTTTTGAAAAGCGACCAAAAAAGTCATTTCACCAATTTCAGAAGTGTTTAACAGATTTTGAAGGGTAATCTCTGTCCAGGCAAATGGAGGTAAATTTTGCAAGATGCCAGAGTCACGAGTACTTCCTCAGCATTTACTCCCTCCATGCCCAGGAGATGATTTTATTTCAGATGACCCATGGAGGTCTTTGGGCACATACTAGAGAAGTATATGTTGTATTTATAAGATGTCCCACTATCTAGTTTCAGGTAACAAGTCGGAAGAGAGTCAAGCAATAGTGTCTAGAAAAGGTTTTGTTATGAAAACTCAAAATACCAATCTATCGGAGATGACTTGACTGTAATTTGAATAGTAACTCGTACATGGTCTACTATGTCTGCATATAAATTACAACCTGAGTAATAAAACCAAATATTCTAGTATTCTTGTACTTTTGCCTAAGATTTGGAGTCCATCAATTCCTTCTTCCTAGTATATTTTAAATGATAATATTTTCCTTTAAATTTCTATTTTGTTTCATTCAAAGAGGCATTCATACTACTAAATCTAATGCAGGAATGGGATGTTATAAAACCCCCTTATAAGGAGTTGAGGGCTGAGTCCAACATGTCAAATCTGTGACTTAGCAATGTCTAGTCCTTAAGAAGTGATTTCCGTGCCAGCATCCATCACAACTTTTTCTTCCCTGCAATTTAAAACACAATCATTTAAAGGACACCTATTGCCTTCTTCAAAACAGGCCAATTTTTCCTACTTGTTTTACCCCCATCTCCTGTGAATCTCCAACTAGTCTATTATATAGCTAAGTTATCAATGTTAATGCAAAATCAAAACTGGACCCTGCATAGATGATAAAAAAAAGAGGTGTCTGTGACCCACATCCTCCAAAGCTAAAATTCTATTTCTTGACAAATATCCATTGACCAATGTTTGGACAATTAAAAAAAAAAAAAAGAATAGCCAATGGAGCAGCTGCTCTCTTTTCTTCACATCTATTTATCTCTAAAAATGGATTGCAACTTGTGCTGCATTTTCTTGATGTTTATAAAGCAGATATTCTTATTTCCACATGTCAATCACCACACAATCATCAATAACAACAAAAATCAAAAACTACAAAACAGTGGGTGATTCGGATGACTAAGCAACCAATTAACACATTTTGGGGAACGCTCTTGTTGAGTATCAGCCATGATGCCTGTCCTTTTTGCCACTGGCAATGTAGTTGGAGTTATAGGGCATCTGCATGAACTACACCAGAATATAGTTTATCATAAATGTTAAATTTGCTATAGATCAATATCTTAAATTTAGATGAGGGCAAGATATGAAAAATAGAAAAGAGCCTGGATTTTATTGTCCCCATCATTTGGATTTAAATTCCAGTTCCTTTATTGACTAGCTGTAAAGGGGTTACTGATACCTGCCTTCCAGGACCCTAACAAGGCTTGGGAGTAGTAATAACTTGCTAGGTGCTGACTCTGCATAGTGGTAACCCTTATATATGTCATTTTTATGTAAGTCTCAGAACACTTCTTTGAAGGCTGTACTTTGATTACACTCATTTTACAGAAGAGGAAAATAAGAGAAGTTAAATAAGTTGCCCCAGTCACACAACTGATAAAACAGCAGAACACAAGCAGACTACAAAGTGTGAATCAATATCCACTCACTGGCAAATGCAAGCACCTAGCACGAAACCCAAATAATAGGTACTCCACAGATGGTGTCTTTTTGGATGGAGGTGATCAAAAAGACTTCTAGGAGGACAGGATTTCACCTAGATTTTGAAGCACAAGCAGGACTGAAACACACAGCAGTGAGGAGAATGATCAGAGAGTGAGAGAGAGATCTTGGGCAAATGAGAACTGGCAAAGCACAGCGTACTCTAACTGACCACAGTGAGTGAACGAAGGACATACGCCAGGGGTACCAAATGGGGCCCTCTGCATGGTGATGGGCAGCTTATTTAATGAAGATTATAAATATATTTCATCATGCTAAATAGGTCACCTTAAAGGAGAGGGAGTTCATACACAACTGACAGATTCATAGGTTCAAGAAAAACTCATTAACGAAAACACTCTTAAATTTAGAGGTTGTTAATTTGACAGTTGATGGGGTTAGAATAAAGCTCTATATCAAGTGAGCATCTCTTCTCCATTATTCCTTCAGCACTATCCTTCATAAGACCTGCAAAGGTGCAGACAGCAATTAAAAGCAGAAGGAAGAAAGCACTCTGCATTTGCCATTCTTCCAAAGAATGGATCCTGCCTCTTCATGCCACCAGCTCAGCTTGATGAAGCCACATGAATCACAAACATCAAAATCCATTTAAAATATAAAACAAATTCATAAAAGCACAGCATTAAGTCAACCTACCTTGGCCTAGCTTAGTACCACCAGGGGGAGGTTTGAAAGGCATTTGTTGACAAATTTGGAGCCAGAGATAGTCAAATGTATTCTCAGATTTATCAAGATTATGCAAATGAGGACTAACGCAGGGTTTGACTGTCACATTCATTGTTTTAGCCAGTGTTTAGTGAGAAATGACAATGTCAGTCATCCTGTCTCATTGGCTTTTTCTTCTCCATTTATTGTCCATATGCCAAGAAAGATGGAGAGTCTCAATCCTTGACAATCCCTTCAACTTTTACTGCTTTATTCCCACCAACCACCACACCTGCCCTTAGCCACAATAATACTTAGATGCATACAGCCTGTAGTGTGTACTGCCTCTCAGATTGACATGCACACTACTAGATCATTTTAGAGATAGAAAATGCTTCATATTTTTCAGAGATTTGCTTATATGTGAGTTGGAAATAATCATTTCTGCCCGTCATTTTCTACAAATCTAAAATACCAAAGTGAGCTCAACTGTGAGCATGTTTACAGACATTCTGCATATTGTAGTCATTCTTTAAATTCACCCTGTCTAGATGTGTTACAAACATAAGTTTCCCAAATTCAAAGTAATTGACTTTCATCCAACTGTGACCAAATCGCACACACAAAAAGAACACTCCATGTGTTATAGCACAAAAACTCATCCCCAAACCAGAAGTTTCCACCACAAAAACTTTTAATAGCCTGCCTTGGAACTGCACAAATATTCTGTTATGAATAAAACAATTTACTCAATGGGGCTGGAAGGTGTACATTTGTCTCACTGCACAGATTATTTTTTAACAGAATTATTTGGTATATTTGTTGTAATGAAAATATTCACAAAATGAACATTTTGCTGCCATGTTCATTAAAAAAATAAATGCACTTCTTGCTTTTCCCGTATATATTTGGTATTTGCTCAGTGTTTAACAAAAAGGAGAAGAGAGTCCCTGAGGAAAGAGAGTAGCAAGCATGCATAAATTAAATTGCACTTTTATCTCCAGTGAGTATTAAATACTAAAACCCACATTTTAGTATATCTGATTATCAAATGTATTAGACTACACAATGGGCAACAGCATGAAAAGTAACTATAGATAACAGATGTGTAATAAAGAGTATCTGTAACCTATGGCTATGAATCCCATCTGTCACACCAATGTTATATAGTGTTATCTTCTAAGTCTCCTTCTACTATAGGGAAATGAAGCCCCATAGTGAGAATGTTACATCCCTGATTAGGGGCCTGATACAAACTAAGACATTTTAACTTATCTTGACCTTAAGAATGCTTGCTTTGGGCCGGGCACAGTGGCTCATACCTGTAATCCCAGCACTTTGGGAGGTCGAGGTGGAAAGATCACCTGAGGTGAGGAGTTCGAGACCAGCCTGACCAACATGGAGAAAGCCTGTCTCTACTAAAAATACAAAATGTGCCAGGTGTGGTGGAGCATGCATGTAATCCCAGCTACTCTGAAGGCTGAGGCAGGAGAATGGCTTGAACCCAGGTGGCAGAGGTTGCAGTGAGCTGAGATCCAAGATCATACCATTGCACTCCAGCCTGGGCAACAAGAGTGAAACTCTGTCTCAAAAAAAGAATGCTTGCTTTGTCAGTAAACCTTTCTATTTTAATATTCAGTTGCATGACAGATAGCCCCTCTGTCATAAACTTCTTGACAGAGGAGCTATCTTGTGCCTTCAGTGTCTTAGGAATAGAAATATTAGATGCACTAAAATCAAACAACAACAACAACAATAAAAAAAAGATGATCAAAGTTTCTCAGATGTGCTTAGCCAGCACAAGATAGAATATTGAAGCCATGGAATAGGTCCAGTTACCTTACATTCAATGGAAATAATAACTCAAGACACTTTTTAGATGGCTTTGATCTCTGAGTTATACTAAATACCATTTCAGTACTGTTTTCACAGGTAATAAACTATAATTTTTGAGTGGAGGGAATAAATACATTGCTGTGGAATAAGCTACAATCTGGTCTCCACACCAATAAAAACACCTTTTCACTTGCGATAGTTATTTTCTTGGCTTGAAAGGTCATAATTTGCTTGAATAAATAGGGGAAGAGGAAGCTTTTCAAGCTGTGTTTCTAAGGAAAATGAGATCCTGAATTGGAGGAGACATGTATGATAATGAGAAAGTGTGATGATGAGTTGTGTGTAACTGCAGGCAAATGCCTTCCTCCTTGGATGAAAATTTAATGATGGGTTACATTTCCAGTGGGAAAGTAATAACTTAGGTGAGTAAAGTTGTACACTCCAAAAATGAAATTATTTTCTGTTTTAAAAGATAACCCCAAACCTATATACCTGTGATTTTGTCTGTCACTGTCATTAAGTGAGCACCTAAAATGCACTTTGAACATCTCATTCTCTGAATTACTTTCTGGCCCTTATGATTTATCAGGGAATGCAAGTGGCATGACAGGCATGTGGATCACATTTCTTGACTCCTTGGAAGTTTTGGGAAGCCACTCTGAGTCAGGAAAACAGGAATGAGACGCAGTAACTGTTACCTTTCCCATTGTGTGTCTGTGTTTAGGAGAATACTTTTTCTTCTTGAGGTATAATTCTACCTCTTTTTCCATTTGTCCCCTCAAGGAAGAGGTGTACTATCAGATGAGTGAACATTGTGCATATACATTACACACCTAATTGCATGATGCCTCAGATGTATACATGGTCAACATATGATAATAGTGTTAGTGTATTAATGTCATCTTCATTTTCTATGCAGTATCTAACATATATACTACATCCTGGTGTCATGAAATCCACCACACAGATGGCTTATCATAAACATAAATATGTGCTTATGATATAAACTTCAATAAAGCAACAAAATATAGACTTCAGTATTTCATATATGTATGCCAAATAAAAGTTAATACTCCTTCCACAACGAGTAGTCTTATTTCTATATTTTATATGTCAAGAAACCCCAAATAAAGCAATGAGATGAATAAGCTATCTGCACATACATTCTTTTGACTTAAGCAAAATAATCAATATCTGGTCTATGTAATGCCAAAATGATTACTTTAACCTGAAATATCACTTTTCACTGGTTTGTTTTAAAATTATGGCAGAGAGAATAATAGCTAAATGATACTTATCAGTTAAAAATAGAAGACTGTCAGATTAAGAGAACCAGCCCCTGCCAAATAAGTCACTTCTGTTTGCTGTGTGCTGAATATTCAATTTATGTATTGATCTATTTTTTTTCTAATATATCTTTGCTGCAAGCTAAAGAACAAAATTATCCATGCTGTACAAATAGGTTTGTGGTATGTCAGTATACTTATATACACACATATGCATTCTATGCATTATATATGTATTATATAGACATAAACATGGAACATTTCTCTATAATCACTGTCCTGGGAAGCAGCTCTTAAATACATCTAGTAACCTCTTGCTTGGATGGGTCTTCTTCTAGCATCCTTGCTGTCATATGCCACTGTGAAGTGCATTGTAATTAGCTGTACATTTCATGTCACAGAGCTGCACAATCCAGTGATAACAGGTTAGGGCTGTCAGTTCAAGTAGCAAGAGTGTTAAAGGATATTAAGTGAAAGGATGACAACACAATGGGAGTACTTCAGATCCCAGAGTCATTCAGTCTGGCCCTCTGTCAAGCAACAGGCTATCTTTGCCATGGAATCTATTTCTAGGATCAGCTGGCCCTCTTTTCACCTCTTACCAATATGTGCATACTGAGAAATTCATTCTTAGGCTTGAGTTTTGGAGAAGCCTCTAAAATTATACACACAAGTTGCCTAGCCCTGATTCCACTTATAATTCTGACTACAAGTGAAGACTTCATTTCAAAAGTGTTGGATGGTGTCAAATATTAATGCTAATGTTGAAGTTAGCTATTTAAAGCTGTTCAAAAATTAGACATCTCCCATTGCCCTAGAACAGGATGTCTCTAGATGCAGAAATATAGTTTAAAACAGAGCAACTTTTGGAGCATGCATGTAGAAAAACCAATGAAAATGTACATTAAGAAAAAAATAAAATAGAGATCAAGAAAAAAGATACATTATTTTACTCAAATTCCTAGAAAGTATATTTCGTAGAGAATACAGAATGTTTTTACTTTGAGCAAAATAGTTTCATTATGGGGAAATGCATATATGTGTGAAATCAGCATTTGTCTGTGCTATCCAAAACTTCTTTCCCCTAAACTACAACTTCTGAACTATTTCTAGGTAAGTAAATATTAAAGGACTTGTAGAAAGTGACTTGGCTCTTAACCTTTCAGATTTCCCCATATACGAAGATCATTTCAATTAGAAGAGTATGCAGAGTAATTTGGCATAGAAATGCCTACTTCTGCTAAAAACAAACTCTACCCTCCAAATCCATCTACTCACATTTAATTGTTTTCAGATTCTAATTCTGTGGTTTGTAATTTTCTTAACACAAAGTTTTTTAAACTGAAGATAGAAATAATTATCTTCTATTATGCTATGCAACTAAAGATTTGTTTAGTTTTGTTATTATGATTACTAATAAAAATGTTTTTACCTCCCACAGAAAAATGTAAGCAAGTAAGAGTTTATTAAGATCAATTGAAAGTAAACATACAATGAGACACTATTCCCCCAGAACTGATGATCATTTTACAACAATGCAACTACTTAGCCAAATAAACTAAAATCTCTTGGTATGAATGGCTACCAGTGCTGTTTTCACAGTCCTTTGGCCAGCACATGTCTGAGACAAAAATGTCAAAAACAAATAAATTACAAATGTTTTAAACCAATAATTAAATAATACCTGCTAGTACGCACGCTCTTACAATGTCTTAAACATACAATAAAAAGGAGAGACTGCTATAGAGAATTGTCTCAATCAGTAAAAATTCCTTCAAGGCACATCAAGGTTTAATTAAAACATAAAAATGTGGGAAGAGACACAATTTGACAGATAAGTGTGAATATCATGGCACTGTCACTGAGCTTTTCTAATGAGATTAGATTCCTCCTTTAATTGACATTTCTAACTGAGGCACAGATAAGACAGATTTAATGGGAGCAATTATATATAGCTGGACTCTAGCTAGATGAAGGAGTGTTTGACATTTAAATATCATAAACGATATGTTATACACTCCCATTTCTAACATACTGCCAATATTAAGAAGGATAAGCAGATACTTTGAATATACAAGGCACAAAGGCTAGCACAAGTAATGCAAATAATCCTTATAACAACAACGTTGCATCAAACAAACCTTCTTCATCAAACAGCTTCCATTCAATGCACGTAGGGTGTTATATAGAAAAAGGAAAAGTCTCCTGTAAAATACCTGAAAGTAAGAATTTATTGTTCATAAAAATGAATGGGGGTGTATAAAGTTGCAAATGTATCAACAATTTTCCTTTTCAGGTAACACTAATAAGGTGCTTTTCTGGAATTATTTTCACTTGGCACTAATAAAAGACATGGGAAAAATCCATCAACTGATGCAAGGTTGCATCATGATCAAGACAAAAGAAATAAACGCATCATTTATTTTAAAATATCAATATGAGGGCTTCTTTCTTTATTGGCCTTTAATGAGGTTTCCTCCATGAATTCACCTTAAGCACTTTAGCTTAATGAAAAAAAATTTGCTATTTTGAAGTCTCTTTTGTATCAGGTCTATAATCCAGGTATTGCAACTCCAGGATCTATGGCATAGTCCACTGCCCTCTGTTTCCTAAGACTCACTGGTGGCCTTTAGAGTCAAAATCATTCTCTTAAGTTTGTCTGATTTACAGCTGGAGCCCCTCTGATAACTCCACATGTATCAAGGAATCTTTGTGTTTCTACAAATCCTTAAACATAACTGCACGGAAACAAAAGATGAGCTAAACATAGATGAGGAATAAAACATTTAGCTTCAGGAGGCAAGATTTTACTGAGATTGGTGAATATAAACAAAAAGTAAAAGAAATCAAGATTGTATGCCTTAAATAGTTATTATGCCCCCTAAATATTTGTGCACAAACACAATTTCAATGAGTTCAGTATGTATTTGTGGCTATAAAAGCATATATAAATATAAATATATATAGGTCCGAATATGGACAGACATCCTCAATATCCAGGCTGAGACTTGAGTACTAGTTAATATTTGAGATAAGGAAAAAAGAAAAATAGTAAGTTTATGAATTGTGTTTTATTAGCTCCCTCCATATCTATGATGTACCCACTATGGTCCAGGCACCAAGATAAATAATACATCTTCCTTGGCTTCCAGCAGCTCAGTCTGTAGAATAGATAACAGTATATCTAAGCAATCACATGAAATAGACCCATGACTTTGCCCAGGTAGTCAGCACAGACTTTGCACTGGGGGTCTTGCTTGAACAGAATACTAAAGAATGAGGGAGTATTTTTCACATAGATGGTATAAAAAAGGAAAGAGAAAACAAGATTTCTAGATGAGGCATGAGAGAACAAGGACTGTTCGATAAATGACCATATGTTCAGCAAATCCAGACTTAGTGGTAAAAATCGGGCTACCTAGACTTGCTTCAGGAAAAAGGAGGAGGTGGGAGTGATGGAAGAGATTGTGCTGAGCTCCAGATTTCCACTCCAGAGCTTAAACGGAGCAGCCCAGTTTTATTCATTTTCCATATCAGGCTTTAAATCAGATTTCTTTTGAAGAAATAATCTACTGTTAAGAAAATACATTTTAGCCGGGCGCGGTGGCTCAAGCCTGTAATCCCAGCACTTTGGGAGGCCGAGGCAGGCGGATCACAAGGTCAAGAGATCGAGACCATCCTGGTCAACATAGTGAAACCCCGTCTCTACTAAAAATACAAAAAACTAGCTGGGCATGGTGGCGTGTGCCTGTAATCCCAGCTACTCGGGAGGCTGAGGCAGGAGAATTGCCTGAACCCAGTGGGCGGAGGTTGCGGTGAGCCGAGATCGCGCCATTGCACTCCAGCCTGGGTAACAAGAGTGAAACTCCGTCTCCAAACAAAAAAAAAGAAAATACATTTTAAAATTATTTCATTAAAAAATAGTCTAGGTTAATTAAGGACCTTTCATTCCCGTCCTTGTTAATCTATGACACAAAGTCCAGTGAAAGGTGTAATGAGGTGAGTGAGGAACAGTTTACTTTTTGGGAAGGTAGGTCCAGTAGCAGGAGGGTGGAAAATGGTTTGCAGCGGGAATGGAAAGATGGAAGCTAAGAGATTAGGAGAGCCTGCAACTGAGGAAACTGGAATGGAGAGAAGGTACTGACAAGCATTTGAATGTAGCAGATGGGAGAGAAAGAACAGTCTGAACCCATTTCCCGGATTTGACAAAGGGGATTGGTTGCAAACAAGCTTCATAATGACTTATCTAACCAAGCATTCCTATCGTGATCAGCATGAAGTATAGGTTTTTTCTAGTTAGTTATTTCTGATATTTATGTATCAAACCAATGCAAACAAAATTAACGTGATCAAGTGTTACTCTTCTTCGAGCAACAACTGTGGAGAACCCCTATAAGCACAGTCCACCGTTTCAACTAGACAAAGAAACCAAATACCTATATGGCACATTTTGAGGATATTAGGAAAAAAATAACTTATGATGTTAAGTAGTTTTGCCCCACTTCACAGATTTTTAAACTGAAGACCTGAAAACTTACAGTTTGTCCAACGTCCCATAAACTAGTCAGTGGTGAAGCCAGCATTCCTGTGCATTTATGTGGCTCCAAAGCCTTCATGCTCTTCTCCCATCTCACCCATGTGCTCCTAATGCCTCCCCATTATTTTTCATCAAGCCTGGATTCTAGAAATGACATTTTATGAAGCATAGAATTTCCTAGAAATTTAAATATCCCTGAAGTGGGAAGAAAAATGTGTCCATGGCTGGAAGGGAAGATGTTTACATCAAGATGGTGGGTCAGCCCCTCATGCCAGTCTTCTTCACAAGGTGGTCCATGGCAGCCCATGCAGATATAACCAAGAACTGCAATCTAACCTCTTATGAGTATAATTGTGTCAAAACTACCCTCAGCTATGCTAGCACACTGTTTACACCTCTGTTGAAACCTAGTTTACCACACTTGTGTAATGGAAGTATCTTCTTCCCTCTATCTCGAGATTGGAGTGCACTAAAGGGTCCTACTTCATCCCAGGGTACACGTACATGAGTGCCTGACTACCCAGCCTCGAATGACACTTAGTTTAAATTCATCCTCTTAGTTTAAATTCATCTGGGGATCTCCCAGGTCTTACAAATATGCAGGGTTGGGGGGCCAGGTGAGGTGGCTCACACCTGTAATCCCAGCACTCTGGCAGGCCAAGGTTGGTAGATCACAAGGTCAAGAGATTGAGACCATCCTGGCCAACATGGTGAAACCCTACATCTACTGAAAATACAAAAATTAGCTGGGCATGGTGGCACATGCCTGTAGTCCCAGCTACTCGGGAGGCTGAGGCATGAGAGTCACTTGGGCCTGGGAGGCAGAAGTTACAGTGAACAAAGATCATACTCACTGCACACCCACTGCACTCCAGCCTGATGACAGAATGAGACTCTGTCTCAAAAAAAAAAAATGCAGGGGGGTTGCCAGGTTCCACATATCCATATTACAAAACTGGGCTGCATACATCTTTCTGGCTTGGGGCAAGGGGTTGCTGACCAAGTAGTAATGACACGGTGGTGTGACAAGGCTCTTAGATGCCATCAAGAAGTGCAGAAAACGATTGAGAGGCCAAGGACTGCGTGACAGCCTGTTTATGTGAGTTGTCCCCCAGAGAGAGGTGCTGGGATGGGCTCAAGGTCTTTCATAGCAGCCTGCCGTCATCTACAAGCATTAGCATCATGCAGGCAGCAAACCTGTCTTGGACGGCCAGGATGAGAGAGGGCTCAGGGTCCCTTTCCTTATAGTCCAGAGTGGCCTTCCAATTCCCCCCTTTGCTTTCCTACCCCATGTTTCTACACCTCTGCTTTTAGGCTTGGAAGAGGACTTTTGTGGTCTTGGTACCCCTATTGCTTATGATGTCCAAGGTCACTTGCCAGATGAATGCTCTTCAGATCAGGGCCAAGTCTCTTGGACCTTTTGATCACATTGTTGGAACCCAGCACATACAAGATCCTTAAATGTTTGATGAATGAATGTGTGATGTATACCTCAAAGAACAATCTGCTGTGTGCAACACCGTTGCCACAGTAACCAGCAGGCAACTTCTGGGAAAGAAGGTGGCTACAGGGGGCAGGAAGCTAGGGAAGAGCAGCATTCAGGTGAGTTCCTCCTACTAAAACAAAAGGGAAGCACATCAAAAAGACCAGAAAGCGGCTGCAGGGGCTTGCTAAGGATAAACTGTCTTTGGCTCTGCCTTAGGCAATTACTTCGGGGCTGAGGTTTAAAGCTTGGGTAGTGGTGAGGGGTGAGAAAGGGGAGAGTAAATGAAAGGATCCAAATATGTGTGTGTGAATGTGTCCATGTTACCATTTTGCATGAAGACGCTGTACAGCTGCTGGGGGGCTGGTGTGGTTAGGAATGCCTTGTCTCACTCTCTTGGGGTGAGGCAAACAGGGACATGGCAGTGAGCTTTAAACAAGCCTTCCTGGAGATTTTAGAGGAGATGCTCAAGTCTCATATTGCTAATTAATTAACTAGCTCAGACATCAGTCCACTTTGGCTGTTATTTTAGGATACTAGGATATTAGCATTCTATAAATGCTACGGATGCTTGGACCCCAGAGATAAGTGTTGGCCCTGCCCAACCACCTTATAAGGGAACATGTTGGTACCTGAAGATTATATTGCCATGTGGAACTGAAATAGGAAGCATAGTAGAATTTTACAGAGGCAAGCCAGACAGGTGAGGGTATAGTGACTCCATGAACGGAGCCAAGGCACTAATTCCCCTGGTTCCTACAAAAGTGACTTCTTTGTCCTATGACCTGCTCAGGAAATACATGTAACTTTCCTATCAGTTCCATACCTAGGGTGAGGTCAAATGCACTGTTTTGTAAATAACAAAAGTATCTGTCCTCTGAAATTCTACTGTCTTTGTTCTCTGTGAGATCTTCCTCTTACTTTAAGGGCTGCATAAATAGTTGGATTAATAAGAGAAATAAATAAATAGTGAAATGGATAGGGCGGTAATTAGTTGTTGCACAAATAATGAGGTGAATCAGAATCTAAATCTAAGCAACTCTATATTATTGTCATTTCTTCACATTGCTTTTGAGTCAAGAAGGCCAATCCTGCTTTTATTGTTTTTTTCTTGTTTGTTTTGTTTTGTTTTAGATGGAGTCTCACTCTGTCACCTAGGCCGGAGTGCAGTGGCATGATATTGGCTCACTGCAACCTCCACCTCCCAGGTTCAAGCAATTCTCTGCCTCAGCTTCCCGAGTAGCTTGGGGTTACAGGCCCCTGCCAACAGGCCCAGCTATTTTTATTATTATTATTATTATTTTAGTAGAGACGGGGTTTCATCATCTTGGCCAGGCTGGTCTTCAACTCCCGACCTCAGGATCCACTTGCTTCAGTCTCCCAAAGTTCTGGGATAACAGGTGTGAGCCACTGTACCCAGCCTTTATTCTGTTTTAAATACTAGCCATCATGCTATACTAATTGCCTTGGTTTGACTATGTCCTCTAAAAAGCACATGCTGGAAACTTAATCCCCAAAACAATATTGTTGGCAGGTGTGGCCTAATGAGAGGTGGATAGACCATGAGGACTCCAGCTTCATGAATGGATTAATGCCGCTACTGAGGTACTGTGTTTGTTATCATAAAGCTGAGTTTATTATATTTATATCTTAAAAGACAGTTCATGCCCCTCTTGCTTTCTTGCTTACCCTCTCTTTGCCTTTCCACCTTCTGCAGGGGAATAATGCAGCAAGAAGCCCCTCACCAGGTGCCAGCTTCCTGATCTTGGACTTCCCAGCCTTCAGAATCATGAGGCAATACATTTCTGTTGATTATAAATTACCCAGTCTGCAGTATTCTGTTACAGCAGTGTGAAACGAACTAAGACAGAATATATGTATTAAAAATGGTACTGACAAATAGTACAGGCCCAAGCTCTAAAAATATTTCTCTAAATTAAACAACTCAGTATGAAACAATAAATAAGTAAACATTTTAGCCAAGTACAATATTCACTTAAATCTTGAATAAGATTTATTTGAGTCTAGGATGACGCAAATCCTAGAGGAGAGAAAGAGATGTAATCAAATATTTACTACACAATGTCATAAAACAAACATGAGAATTGAGTGCAGAGCGACATGGGTATGGCATTGCTAATAATATCCTGAAAGTCAATCTTTCAAGAGGAAATGTAACTTAAGGAAGGAAAAATTATATGTAATCTTTTTTCACTTCAATTTTTCTTGAATAAAAAATGGTAAGATGTGTATTTATAAACATCTATATACACACACATATGCATATACACTATACATATGTTTGTATATGTGTGTGTATGAGAGACAGAATGTATACATATCTACATCCCTAAATGAAATTTAAAATGCCAAGAAATTCACATGACCATTGTAGGAAGATCAGCCTACTCATATCCTATTAATAGAAAGGCTTTCAATCTAGCCAGATACCACATCTGATGGGAAAAAGTGGAGGGATGCAAAGCCAATCAGAATGTAACTGTCAGAAAACTGTCTAGTGTACCTCCTCTTTTAATGGTATTTTTTATCTTACATTTTATATTTCATCTTGATTGGTAGAAAAACTACCCTATCAAAATGCCGACAAACCCAAACAACTCACTTAAATACAGAAAACTTTGACTCTTAAAAGACATTATACACATTCTTGTACTTTACCCCCATTTAATATAATCTAAGTTGCAGCTGATAAAGCAATTAATTTTTCTTCATCTGAAAATCTCCCCAACAACTCATTGAGATGACCCTTGCTCTACCCCAAGGATTTGCTGCACACATCTTGATGTAATAAGTATTTTTTTTTAAAGGCAAATTAAAAAGCCAACTTTACTTACTACGACCTTGACTCTCCTCCTGTTTTTAGTTCACTTGGTGAGATTTTCCAACTAAGCTTAAAACCTACTGATTACCACACCCAACAAGAGGATGTTAGAAGAAGCAAAATAACTTTTTGAGGAACAAATCACAGCCATCTAAATTACTCCGTTGGCAGAGTAATGGATCTTGCAGATAAAACAGAGAAGAAGGTGTCAATCTTGACTACATAAAATGTGTCAACTTTTCCTGGTTCTTTCTGAGGAACATGTTCATAAATAATTTGGAAAATTATGACTTAGACCTCAAAAACCTTGAGGTAGATTACCACAACCCAGGAATAAGGACTTCAAGAAAAAAATGTTATCTGTTTCTTTGGGGATGGAATGTGAATCATTAAGCAGTTTGGGAAATTTACTGAGCCTGGTCCTACCTACAATTGATATAAGTGGCTCATATCTTAAATAATTCAATTGCATTTAATTCATTAAATATATGTTTCTGTACTGGACCTGTAATAGAGGTGAACATTGGACTGGATGTGACAATGATGGTGTTTGCACCC
This sequence comes from Saimiri boliviensis, assembly GCF_048565385.1. Classification (NCBI taxonomy): domain Eukaryota; kingdom Metazoa; phylum Chordata; class Mammalia; order Primates; family Cebidae; genus Saimiri; species Saimiri boliviensis. The sequence goes on from NC_133464.1 coordinate 16,930,953, forward strand.
TGAGATTCAACTGCTGGTTCAAGTGGCTCTGCCGATATAGAGTCTCTTAGGGATTACAGTGTCTTCCAAAATCCATATAATGAAGCCCTCACCTCCAGTATCTCATTATAAGAAGAAATTCAGACCTAGGCTCACAGAGAGAAGATCCCCAGTGAAGATATAAGGAAAAGATGGCCATCTACACACCAAGGACAGAGGTTTCATAAGAAATCAACCCTGTTGACACATCAATCTCAAACTCTCAGCCTCCAGAATTGTGAGAAAATGCATTTCTGTTGCTCACGCCACCTGGTTTGCGGAGGTTTGTTATGATAGCCCTAGCAAATTAATAGGGACCCTGTTCCAAGAAGCAGTTCTGGGATGCCTGTGCACAGGTGGATCTTACTGGACCAGGGATGAGCAAGTGACCTGAGGGGAACTCATCCCTAGGCTGACTGACCCTATAGTGTGGCCAGAAGCACAGATCACTGCCCAGTCACACAATGATCGGGAGCTACCCAATCAGACTGGTTCACTCCAGGAATCCCACTATTGGACACAGTGGACTGACAGTCAAAATTAAAAAGGGGATGCAGGTGCACACAGAAATAAGTAACAGCACAGGGAGAGGCCGCGTGAAACCTAGAGGTGAGTGCTTCAAGCTGCTTCAGGCTGATTTCCAGATCCAACTCAAATCCTCATTTTCCCCTTACAATAATCTCTCCTGCCTCACACTTTTTCTTAAAACACTATCATGTAACTCAATATGCAGAGGATCTTACATTGTTTTGAAACTGGAAAACCAGTTATTCCAAATGATAGAAGATTACAAAGGTAAAATTCAATTTGCCTTTGGGAGAGAACGCTCTACCTCTAGTGGGACATTTTTATTCCACAGATATGAGAATATTCCCACCCATTTTATTATTGAAGAAGGCTTATTCTCAGTGAAATAACCCAAATGTTCTTTCTTCTGAATGAAATAAAAATAAAGATATCTTTTTGTATTGGAAATTGAGTGACACACACACACATATAAATAAATGTGACATATATAAATATATTTGTTACATATATATTCCTCTCAAAATTAGAAAATGTACTTCTTGGTTTTCTCTAAATCTGGGTTTAGATAGAGATTTAGGGTGATCTGAATTTTAGAATTAAGTCTATGCTTAAAATTACAATTTATACTGGGAGAGTATGTATATTTGTGCATGTATGTTATGTTTTGTTTTTGTTCACATTCTTGTCCAAACATGAGCTCTTCAAAGATCAGGAGTAAAGTCTGGACTCCTGCAATAAAGGTATACAGGACTGAACTTAGATAGAGCACAGCACAGCAAAAGCTGGAATGCATGATCTGCTGCATTACTATTATTTTCTACTAATGTTAAACGTGGCAAATTAAATCCATGCATTTATCTTTCCTTCTCCTGAAACATGACAGAAAACAGTAAAGGAATGAAAAGGACATAAACCTACAAAAATCTTTCTCTTGAGAATGAGAGAGGAGCCAGAGTAAGTGACAGACATCAACATAATTTTTTAAATCAGAGCTGAAATATAAGTGTATGATGCATGGGAGGAGGAATAGAGATATGTCTATACCAAGAAGTGAGCAGCAAAGCACGACAGAACCACAGAAAGGCTCAAAAAGGTTCTATGTGTCTCCAGTATCCACCAGCTGAAGAAGGGATGTTTACTTTCTGTTGAGAATGAATCACAGTGAGGTGAACTCAACAAAAATGAGTCATGCGAGGTCCACGGGGAAAACGTCTAATAGAGAGACAATGTGACAGTCTACTCATGAAGGATAAGCCTAGCCCCTTAATTTCACTCTGCTCTCAGAGTGCTGGCAGCCTGGCTCACACCCCCAGAGAAGCCTGGAGGATTCCTTTCTGAGAAGGACCACCTACATGCAACAAAAAAAGACTAGAGAAATTGACCTTTGGAGGTTATGCAGTATTAGTCTGTTCTTGCATTGCTATAAAGAACTAGCTGGTATTGGGTAATTTATAAAGAAAAGAGGTTTAATTGGCTGACGGTTCCACAGGCTGTACAGGAAGCATGGCTTGGAAAACACACAACCATGGTGGAAGGTGAAGAGGAAGCAAGCACATCTTACGTGGTGGGAGCAGGGGAAAGAGAGGGAAGGAGAAGGTGCCACATACCAACAACTAGATCTCACGAGAACGAACTCACTATCATGAGAACAGCAAGGGGAACCCACCCCATGATCGAGTCACCCCCCATTCTCCTTCAACATTGGGAATTACAATTCAACATGAGATTGGGTAGGGATACAAATCCAACCCATATCACCCAGCAAAAAAGCTGACACAAGTGGTGATCACTTTTTAGGATTTTATCATCTCACTGTGAAATATGAGCAAATATCCAGACATTTGAAGCAATCTTCTCAAACGAAAGAGAGAGGGGAAAAAATTAAAGCACTTGGAAAAAAAGAGAGGATACAGAAAGTTCACAATCTAAAATAATCATTCCTAAGAAATGAAAAAATACTGTGGTCATGAAACAAGAATTGGATGCCATAAGAAGGAAGAAGACTAAATTAGATAAAAACATTTGAATATCAGAAATGTAAAATATCAGCAGAAGGGTTAGAAGAGATAAACTGAAGAAATATCTCAGGAACTGGAGCAAAAATTTCAAGAAATGGAAAACACAACAGGAGATTTAAGTGAATTAGGGAATCTACCTAGGATAACACAGGAAAAATAACAAATGACTAGCAGGAATTCTTTAAAACAAGAACAGGAAAAATATAAGAGAATGAAGTTCAAAAATAAATAAAGAAAATACCCCTGAAATAAAGAACATAAATTTCTAGATTAAACAGCCCTCTAATTGCCTACCAAACAAAATGATTGACAAAGACTAAACACAACATTTTGAAATTTCAGAGAGGAAAGATTCTAACAGCTTAGAGCAATGAAATAATAGTTTACTTCCTGTATATGACTGAGTAAGGGCTACTCAAAGATATTGGTTCCTAACTTCTAGAACCTGTAATTATCTTAGCTGGGAGAAGGATCTTTGCCAATGCGATTAAGTTAAGAATCATAAAATGAGAAGATTATCCTGGCTTATCAGGCAGACCCTAAGAGCCACCGTAAGCCTCCTCATGAGAGAGGCCAAGAAAGGTTTAACACACACAGAGGAGAAAGTGATGTGAAGGTTTAGCAGAGAGACTTGAAGATGCTGGCCTGCAAGACTGACATGATACGGCCACCAGCACAGGAAGACTGGCAGCTACCTGAAGCTGCAAAAGGAAGGGGAGGGTTCTCCCCTCGAGACTGGAAGAAGCATGGCCCTGCTGACATCTTGATTTTGGCCCAGTGTTGCCAATTTCAGGCTCTGGCCTCTAGAACTATGAGACAACACGTTTCTGTTGCTCTAAACCACCCAGTATGTTGTCATTTGTTACAACAGCCAGAGGAAATGCATACACCTTCATAAGATCAAAAGTCAAAACTGGACCAAGATTCTCATTAGAAACACTAAAATATAGAGGACGATGGAAGAGTCATATTCTCAGGGAATATGATTTACCATCCATAATTGTGAATGACCAGGTAAGTGAATTATCAGTTATGTACAAGGGTAAACTGAAGTCCTATTCAGATACCGAAAGTCTTCAAACAGTTATCCCCCATGCACTCTTTCTCAGGAAGCTATTGGAGTATGGAGTCAACCAAGAAAGAAGGATTGGGATCCAGGAAGTGGGGGATCCAACATAGGAGAGCAATGAACAGATTCACAGGATGAACCTGAAGGAAAGCTCCAGGATATCACTACAGAATAATCTCAGCATCCGCAGCTGAGGTTGGAGATGGAGGGCTGCAGGACAGGGTTGCCAAGGAAACAACTATTGAGATGACCTGCTATGTTTGACCACACTGGCAGGTGTTTGCAATACTCATAGAATGTTTGGGGATGAATTAGTGACAGGCACAAAAACTAAGCAAAATAACAAAGCAATTTTAAGCTCTACATACAACAAAATACAGTACAAGAAAGGAAATATAATGTCCATGTGGATCAACTGTGAACAATACATAGTAATAATAAAGTAAATATTGACTAACCATTTGGTAATACATCTGTATTGGTGGTGGACAGGAATTGTGTAGAAGAGGGCACAAGAGAGCAAAATCTTCATATTCCATACTATGGAGCCAATGCAGGATATTTATTATGAAAAGTAATAGCAGTGTGAGCATCGTATTTAGAAATATGGGAATAAATGACAGAAGAATAAATATTTGAATGTAGCTACTCTTAGGGAGCAAATATTGCAGTTGGAGCTAGTGTGTCAGGAGAGTATTGATTTCATCATATCATGTTATATAGTCTAACTTTTAAAACTACTATTTTATTTTTAGGTATTCGTGTGTTAAAACATTTTTTACGATTGAATAAATCATAATTTGGTGTTAGGAATTGAATCATGCCCTTCCAAAATTAATGTGCTAGTCTTAACCCATTGCACATCAGAATGTGACCTTTTCTGGACAGTATTTAAAGAGATGATTAAATTAAAATGAGGTGATGAGGGTAGGCCCTAATTCAATAAAACTGATGTTTCCATAAAAGGGGGAAATTTGGACACAGGCACACATGCAGGGAGAACACCAAGAGAACATGAAGGCCGTCTGCAAGTCAAGGAAAGGGGCCTGGAACAGATCCTTCTCCCAGCGCCCAGAAGGAACCAACCTTGCTAATACCCTGATCTTGAGCTTCTAGCCTCCCAAGCTGTGAGAAAATAAATGCCTGTTCTTTAAGTCACCCAGTCTGTGGCACTTGGTTACAGCAATACACGTGGCGACTGATTTATGGTAACTGTCCGGTCAATCCTGGACATGGATCAGGATACATTCTTGTCATTAGTTGGGCAAAGCTGCAGTTGAAGAGAACTGCCACTCTCAATCACATTGGGAAGAGGGTAAATACTGGCACAAGAAATGAGCCGTCTTTGAAATATCAAAGGGAGAAGAAACTTCCTTTTGATTTGGGTTCCAAAGAGTTTGGGAGGGAGTGTAAAGGCATCTGAGCTTGTACACAAAGCTCTGATAACACTTGGAACATTCCTAACAATGAGGAGAGCTAGCTGCCACCAACCTGTGTGGAAGCATGAAGGCAGCTGCTCAACAAAAATTCTCTTGAGGTCAAGTTTAGGCTGAGAGGGTCCCTCCTAGTCACAGTTGTAAGTTACTCTCCAGTGGTGTACTTTCATTATCCCTAAGTGTTCAGTAAAGTAAAGCCTATCCCTAAGGTTGCTAAAGTTCACAGCCTGCCCTTGGTTGCGCTGGAAGCATGGAAGGCATGGTCAAGGAGCAGCCAGAGGGGAATACCAGTGGTGGACCCCCAAGAAGCACAGCTATGTCTGCCCAGCAGAAAGCACTTGCCAGACCTCTGGCTGCATAGATGCAAAACATTTTCCATCTCTGTTGACTAGTCATTGTCCAGGAAATCAAAATTTAATTCAACAATATAAAAAGAACAGTTCAATATTTTATTTGATTAAACGTCTAAGCTTACCTTCATCTACATGCATACAATCTGACTTCCATCCAGAAACCACAGATGATCTTTCCCTGCATGAGACTAGGATCAACACGACTCTCATGTTTTGTATTCCATCCTCTCCCTGGAACTTCCTTTCTCTCCAGCATCACCATTTCTCTTTTCTACTGAATTATTCCCACTAGTATACATTGTTGCTATAAGATCTCATGCCTTTAAAAAAAATTTACTCTTGATCTCACGTTCCCCTCTGCTCTCACCCTGTTCTTTGTTCCTCTTCACATTAAACTCCCTGAAAAAGATGTCTATATTCACTAGCTCTGCTTTTCATCTGCCATTCTCTCTTGAATCTACCTCAAACAGACTTTTGTCCCTATTACTCACTAAAAATGCTGTTGCCAAGGCCAATGAGAAGCTTCTCTCACTCAGCCTCAACCTCTAAGCAGCATTAACCACAGCTAGCCACTCCCATCTTCTTAAAGTATTTCCTTTATTTTGTTTCCAGGACACCACATTCTAATTTTTCTCTTTTATCTCTGATCTTGCTTCTTCTGAGTCTTCTTTAATGAATTTTCCCTCCTTTCAGGCTTCTAAATGCCAAAGTGTCCCAAGGGACTTTTTATATTAACTTCACTTTTTTACAGTTACTCTGTAGGTCATCTCATCCAATTTCATGGCTGTCAAAATAATCTATAAACTTGGTGGTTCTCAAATTTAAATTTCTACCTGTTTGTCTCCTGAACTCCACACAAGTGTATTTTAGCCTACTTAAGCCTCAATTTCGTCTTCTTCCTCCCAACCCACTCTTGTTCTCCTCTGTCTTAAGAAACAGCTGCACAACTAAGTCAATATAACAACTATAATGACAGTTTTCTACCACTTTAGCCTTAGGACAGAGGGTCTTTATTACATACTTCTTTTACTAGAGAATTTTTACTATTTTTAAACACTATCTCTTTTACAACAGGATCCAGAGCAAAACAATGGTAAGAATATAAAATTAAAAGAAAAAAGTACTAAAGAGAAGAAAAACGTTTACTTCTATCCAAGAGTAGGAAAGTTGAAGGATCACCAAATCATGAATATGCCCTGGTTACCAACTCTTTAAAAATTAAATAAGATGTGGGTTTAAACCAGGCGTCCCCAAACTACGGACAGGCCGGCGGGCTGAACGCAGCCCCCTGAGGCCATTTATCCGCGCCCCACCTCCCCGCCCACCGCACTTCAGGAAGGGGCACCTCTTTCATTGGTGGTCAGTGAGAGGAGCACAGCATGTGGCGGCCCTCCAACAGTCTTAGGGACAGTGAATTGGCCCCCTGTGTAAAAAGTTTGGGGATGCCTGGTTTAAGCCATTGTTGAGGAGACTAAAAGGAAGGCTTCCTCAATGTGAGCTCAGTGGATTCTGGCTAGAAAAATGGGCCACTGAGAAAGGTGCAGCAACATTTTCCTTCCAAGTGCTTCCAACACTTGGGTAGGCAACAATCTGTCCCAGAAGACTTCAAGACATGTCTTTCCTGGAGGGAGAAGGAGAGATCCAATTACCTCCTGAGGGCCCATATAACTCCTAGATTTACAGTTTTATAGTGCACTACAGTACCACCACTCTCTGGCAACACAGTGCAGTAAACATGTAACATTAAACCAGTCACCATCTGGGCCTTTCTTGGCCTAGGCAAACTCAATAGCCATAGCCATATAGGGTTTATACCTATGAAGATTCTCATATATTTGTGTGCCTCCAGCATAGTTTATTTTATTTGAACACACAGTGCCCTTCAAGTTTCCTTTTAGGTCTACTACAAATAACAGGTTTTAGTACATCAGGTGATATTTTGCTTCCTGAAGCATTTAAATTAATTTTCTATTACCAATGCAAATGTGTACTTTCCAATTTACCCACGGCACAATAAAACCTAATTTAAAGCAATTAATGTTCATTAATGGCTCCATCTGCATGTTTATCGCTTTATCCTTAAATACTTGAGACATGGTATCCATATTTTATAGCTCACCTCTTATCTGCAAGAATTCTTATCCTCAAGGATAAATGTAAGACTAATGTGGAAGGATCTCTTATCTTTAGAGAAAAACTACGCTGCCTTTTTTTTGAAATAGCTAGATGAATAGGTTGAATGTACATAATAACAAATGTACCTGATATCAAAAAAAAAAAAGAAAGAAAAAAAAAAGGTTGGCACTACTGTGCTCAGCCCCCTCTCTTATCCTCCTCTTTCCCCAGAACTGGGGTGATACAGCAGTGAATGTACACTGGCCATTTCTTCTGTCTCTGACAAGACTTTGCCAGGAATGGGATAGAATGCAGCAGCAGCAGCTCGGAGAGATTTTCCGGCCTTCTCCCTCTGCAAAAGGGAGCTGCCTCACGGGGTACAGGCAGGTGAGCCAGCAGGTCTTACTACGTCAGGAAGCATTTGAGCATGTGCTTTAGCATCAGCCAGGCATTACTTTAGCACTTATTAGTTGCATTCGTTGTGTGCCCTTGTGAACATTGTCTAACCTTTTTCAGCACCAGTTTTTTCATCCTGCCTGTTCAGGTCTTTCTCAGGACTTGAATAAGATCATCCATTAAAAGATAAAACATGTTGTGTGTAAGAGAGTAGCTCCACCAGATCCACCAGACCAGATTGCCAAGGGTCAAATTCTGGCTTCAGTCTTCACCAGCTGTGTGTGTGTGTGCGTGTGTGTGTGTGTGTGTGTGTGTGGTGTATGCACGTGTGTGTGTGTCCTCTCTGTGTCTCAATTTTTCTCATCTGCAAAATAGGCATCATAACAGTATCTATCGCAAAGAGCTGTTGTGAAGATTAAAATGACTTAACCCCTGTACATTACGTAAAACTGAACCTGGCTGATAGTAAGGACTTGGTAAATGTTAGAGGGAGAAAAACAAAAACAGTAAGTGCTTTGGAAATAGCTATTTTATTAAAGATTTTCCCTGGAATCATCGACTGTAGTGCTAAAATGTGGCTTCTGGGCTTAGAGACAAGAATTCTGGCACAAGGGTACATGCAGGTGGCTTTTTCCACTTCCCTTTCCCCCGTCCTAGAGCAAGGCACAGTAAGTACCCTTTCCGTAACACTGTTATGTCTAACCCCTGACAGCCAAGTGCATGTATAATTCTTGCAAAAAAGGAAAAAGTCAATAATGTTTATATCATTTTAACAAGAACAGCAAATGAATTTGGGAAGATTTTTTTTATATATAAAACTGCTGAACAAAGATCAACCCGTCAGATTTCTCTATTTCTAAGAAAAAAAAGTTAATAAATGTTTCCACATGTGTGATTTCAATGAAATTTACATTTACGAGTCATTATCATTTTGGTGGAAGGCTAAATGATATTCAGCTTGTCACTGGAGGGGCAGATGGAGATGGAGTTTAGGAAGTTGACAAGCTAGCTGACAGAAATGAGTAAAATTTACGTTCTCACCAACCTAATGGCAAGCAATTATTTCTGAACTAGGATAACAAATGGGCTTTTTTATCCTATAACTTGACATGCATTATAGAAGTTTCCAGAAGGCATATTTTCTGTAAAGAAGCAACTGATTCTGTATTCAACGTTTAGTGCAAGAGTTTAATTGGATACTGACCCTTTCAGAAGATTTCATTACAACTTAGAAATTAAGATAATAGAAAAATCTATCTGAAATTGTCTGCTACTTCTGCTATCTATTTATCTGTTTAAATATCGCCTTTCAAATGTAGTTTTAATTCATATTCAATACCATTTATAGAATTTTACATTAGCAAAATATAAATGACTCTATGTACAATCTGTAGTCAGACTATTTTATGAGTATCATAAATAAAACAAATACAAGTGGGACATTTGGTGTTTATCTCGGCTTGAGAGACTATCTTAGCATGAGAAAGACATTTTTGATTCCATGACTAAATGACATCCTACATAACAAAAAAATGGGCAAGTTTACTGGTGTAGTTCATCATGGATGATATTATACAATTAAAATGTATTAATATAAAATGTTACATCAAAAAGTAACAAAACTAGACTTATTCTCTTTAGATAAATTACATATCTTGAAAATAAGGTGTAATACCTGTATGAGTCATTTTCATTTAGTTAATTTCACAAAGTCATAAAATATAACTATTTTATAAAGAAGTAAAATTTTGAAAATGAAATCACACAGAAAATCCAGAAATGTACATTCACAACCTGTTAGAGATGGAAATGATGATACTTACATGGTTCAAATCATTTATGCTAGAAATAAGGAAACTGAAGTTCAACATGTTGCTGTAATATGCTAAACGTGGTATCAAGTAAGAGCAACTGTACAGAGAAAATTAAAATATCTTCAGCCATTGAAAAATGAACCATAATGATATTTTAATGATATAATAATCTCAACCTAATAATTTTGAAAAGAAAGTTATACAAGAAAAAACAGCAAGAATGTGATGCATTTTAATGAATTGATGACAGACTTATCAGATCAAAGGGAGGAGAATAATAAAGGGATAGAAGAAAAGAAAAACAATATTCTACACTGATATGGTTTGTCTGTGACTGTACCCAAATCTCATCCTGAATTGTAGGCCCCATAATCGCTGCATATCATCAGAGGAACCTGGTGGAAGGTAATTGAATCATGGAGGGGCTTACACCTATGCTGTTGTTCTTGTGATAGTGAGTGAGTTCTCATGAGTTCTGATGGTTTTAAAAGGGGCTTTTTCTCCATTGACTCGGCACTTCTCCTTCCTGTAACCAAGTGAAGAAGGACATGTTTGCTTTCCCTATCTCCATGATTGTAAGTTTCCTAAGCTTCTCCAGCCATGCTGAACTGTGAGTCAATTAAAACTCCTTCCTTTATAAATTACCCAGTCTGAGGATGTCTTTATTTGCAGCATGAGAATGGACCAATACATCATCTACTAGGTACTCAAATCATGGTAACACAGTTTACTCAAAAAGGCTTAGTGTAAAATCTGTCTCAACACTTACTAGTCTGTGTCCTTGGGCCAATCAAGTCCTGTGAGTTTCTGACTTCACATTTAAAACTTGATATAATAATAATTAGAGCTATCATGAGTAATAACAAGACTTAAAGGATTAAATTATTCCTGTACTATAGTAAGAGTCTGTTGTACTCTTGGATGGTCAGATGGGTTCTATTACTTAATGCTCACGATCATACGATGCCACAAAGCCAGTGGTAGAGCTGCGATTCAAATCAGGCCTGTTTATTCCAAAACCCAAGCTGTTCTCATATGGTTAGCCTCAAGACATTCACACATTTTTTGCCCTGTGCTAGAAATTCCTTTCCCACTCTTCTACCCTAAATCTCCAATTGTCTTCTAAATCCTACTCATCCTTCAAAATGTATTTACATATATTGTTTTCAGCCAACTGTCCTTGATGCTTCTATTATATGTTCTCTTAGCATTCTGACATTTTTTCTTTGGTGTACTTATACATAATTAAACTTTTAGTTATTTTCCTAATTATTTTAAGGACTCTTTCGCTACTAGACTATAAGCACCATGGAACAAGGGTCATTTCTCTCTTGCTAACCATGATGTCTCAGGCGCCATAGCAAGGTATGTGGCACAATGTAAGCATTCAATTGAAATGTATCTTATATTTGAATGAATGCATGAATGACTAAATGAAGAATGAAGAAGATTTGGGTTGGCAACTGCTTTTTTTGGCTTTATTTCTTTATTTTTAATTTCTTTGAGACAGGGCCTCTATTGCCCAGGCTGGAGTGCAGTGCCATGATCATAGCTCACTGCATCCTTGACCTCCTGGGCTCAAGCCATCCTCCCAAGCTCAGCCTCCAGAATAGTTGGGACTACAGGCATGCACCACCATGCCCAGCTAACTTTTGTATTTTTTGAAGAGATGGGGTTTCACCATATTGCCCGGGCTGGCTTTGGACTCTTGGACTCAAGCAATCCTCCTGCCTTGGCCTCCCAAAGTTCTGGGATTATAGGCATGAGCCACCATGCCTGGCCTGGCTTTCTCTATTAATGAGAGAATGTGGAAGAAGGAAAAGAAAAAATTGACAAATTTAAGATACAGTAGAGTTATCGTAAGAAATGGAGTAAAGTCTCTGAGAAAGTCAGAGAACTTGATCAGACCATGGATGTAAGAACTGCCCAAGAAATGAAGGAGCAACAATTCGGATACTGTGTTAGGAAAGAAGATGAAAGCATAGTTGTAGATGCAGAAATATTTTCAAAAGAGATCCCCTCACATATATTATATTCTCTCTAAGGTAGGAGATGGAATTCACATGTCAGAATGAATGAGAGGAGGAAGGTGGGGTTTAGAAGACCTGAGTGTAGAGGATGGGAGAAGGTAGAAATGAGAGACACAGGGCTCCCAGGAAGCATTGACATTCAGCTAACGTTAGAGACTAGGAAGTTTTGATATTTGATCCAGATTGGCTTGAATAATATTTTCTGTTGCAAAGCACAGCAACTGGGGTCTGAAAGATGACATGACATATGGTTAAGTTCAATATAAAGATACAGTGATGATGATGATGATAATAATGACAATGACAAACACTGAACACTGACTCATTGTTACCATGTAAAGCATTGTGCAAAGCTGTTTCTATGAATTACCTTATTTCCTACATACAATGTGCACATGTGCACACACACACATGCACACACAATGTGTGTATATATATATATATATATATATATCCCTTCTTTACAGATTTAAAAGCTGAGGTTTCCTTTTTATACAACTTGATTAGTGTATAATTTATATATAACACCATAAAATTTACCTTTGTATATGTAGAACTACATGATTCTTAATAAATTTATAGGGTTGGCAACCATCACCACAAAGCAGTTTTGGACCATCTTCAGTACTCAAAAAAAATTCCCTTGAACCTGTTTACACTCAATTCTGCTTCAACCTCCAAGCCAAGGCAATCACTAATCTGCTATCTCCATGAATATGCCTTTTATGGATATCTTATGTAAATGGAATCATACAATATAGAGATTTGTTCATTTTGTATGGCTTCTTTCACTTAGGATAATGCTTTCTGGTTTACTTGTCCTGTATTATATATCAGTATTTTCTTATTTTTATCATCACAGAGCATTTAATTAAATGGATATATCACATTTTAAAATTGATGGACATTTGAATTGGACTATTATATTAAAAATGCTGCTGTGAAAATCCATATGCAATTCTTTGTGCAAACATATATTTTTATTCTCTCGTGTTGACTCCTAGAAGTGGGAACAGGGCTGTGTGGTACAGTTATATTTAACTTGTTAGGAAACTGCCAAAATGTTTTCCAAAGTAGATATAGCATTGTATGATCATATTAAAGATGGATGATAATTTCAGCTTCTTCATGTTATCATCTATAACCTGTGTCTTCCATTTATTTGATTTTAGCCAGTCTTATGGGTATAATAGCATCTAATTGTGGTTTTAATTTTCATTCCCTAATGACTAATCATGTTTGGTACATTATTATGCACTTATTTGTCAGCTGCACGATCTCCTTGGTAAAATATTCTTACTCAAATCTCCCATGGAGAACTGTGGGACAGATATTTTGCACAACTCTCAGCTACAATGTGGCCTGGAGATAAATAACAGTCTAAACTGAGAGCCAGGAGCCCTGGGACAGGGCTATGATAAGGAAACAGATCACATCCCCACCTGCCCAGAGCATGAAGCTGATGCAGCCTCCTCAACCTCTGCAGTGGCCTCAGTTCATTTCACCAGGAGTTCCCCCAGCCACCCCTGTCAGGGCTGGTACCTGTACTCATCATTGGAGTATTTGTGGGTGAGCTTGGTGGTCCATCTTTTCCCAGCTTTGTCCCTTCCTCCAGCTAAACAGGGAACTTGGGGCAGCAGGCATTTCACAGACCAGCCCATTACCCGAAAGAACAGAGAGTACCTCCCAACAAACAAAAATCAAGCACATAACCATCTGCTTGTACCACTGCTGGCTGTTACCCATAAGCACCAATTACTGGCCTGGAGGTTGAACTGTATAACCCAGTACAAAATTTGCTGACAGAAGAGCAAAGACCCTAACCAACATAAAGTCACACCCTCAAGGGGAGAGAAAAGATCCCATCCAAAACAAAGAACATTCAAAATTAAGAAGTCATAACTTCTCCAGATGAGAAAGAAACAGCAAACGAATTCTGGCACCATTAAAAGATACAGTTGTGACACCCCCGTTACATCACACTAGCTCTCTAGCAATGGACTCTAACTGAAATGAGAATGTTGAAATGACTAAAAATTCAAAATATAGATTTTTAAGGACGTTCAATGAGATCCAAGAGAAAGATGAAAACAACACATACACACACACACAAACACACACACACACACACACACACACACACACAAACACGATATGAAAGAAGAGATAGGTTTAAAAAAAACACCAAACAGAACTTCTGAAAGGGAAAAATTCACTGAAGAAGTTACAAAACAGAGTTTAAAGCTTCAACAATAGACTAGACCAAGCAGAGAAAAATTTCAAGCTTGAAGTCAGGTTTTTTGAATTAACCCAGACAGAAATGGGGGGAAAAAAAAGAACTAAATGAAAAATGAACAAACCTTCAAGAAATTTGGGAGTATGTAATGTGATGAAACTTATGAGTCATGGGCATTCCTGAGAGAGAAGAAAACGTGAAAAGTTTGGAAAGCCTATTTGAGGAAATAATTCAGGAAAATGTCCTTAGGCTTGCTAGAGATGTAGACATCCAGACACAAGAGACTCAGAGCACCTGAAAGATAGTTTGCATGATGAACATCACCAAGGCATATAGTCATCAGTCTATTCAAAGTCAATGTAAAGGAAAAAACCCTAAAGTCAGCAAGAGCGAAGCATCAAATGATCTATAAAGGTGATATCACCAGTCATAAAAATAGACATCTTAGCAGAAAAGTTACAAACCAGATGAAACTGGCATCCTATTTTCAACATTCCTAGAGAAAATAATTGCCAGACAAAAATTTTGTATCCTGATAAACCAAGCTTCAAAAATAAAAGAGAAATAAAGCCTTTCTCAGACAAGCAAATACTAAGGGAATTCATCACCAATAGACTGGACCTACAAGGAATGCCAAAGGAATTCTAAACATGAACAAGAATGGAGAAAACTCACCATCATAAAAACACATGAAAGTAAAAACTCACAGATCTTATAAAGCAAACACACATTTATGACTATGGAGCCAATTAATGTAATGTAGCAATTAATATCATGACAGAAACAAAATCTCACATGTCAACATTAACCCTGAAGGTAAATGAATTAGTGCTCTACTTAAAAGATGTAGACTGGCAGAATACATTTTAAAAACTAAGATTCAACCACATACTGCTTTCAAGAAGCCCACCTAATGGGTAAAGGCATTCACAGACTCAAAGTAAAATGCTGAAAACAAAACCTGGCAGGAGTAGTTATATTTACATTAGATAAAACAAACTTTAAATCAATGGTTAAAAAAAAAAGGTAATAAAGGAATCAATTCAACAAGAAGATGTAACAATCATCAAAATATATGTACCCAATTCTGGAGCACCCACATTCATAAAACAATACACTACTAGACCTAGAAAGGAGATAGACCAAAATACAGTAATGGTGGGAGACTTCAACATGCCAGTGACAGCACTTGATAGATCTTCGAGGCAGATAATCAAAATCAAAATCCCACCATAGGCCATCTGCAAACTGAAGAGTAAGGAAACCAGTAGTGGCTCAGTCTGAGTCCTGAAACCTTAACAGTAGGGAAGCCAACAGTGTAGCCTTCAGCCTGTAGCCGAAGGCTAGAGAGCCCCTGGCAAACCATTAGTATAAGTCCACGAGTCCAGATGCTGAAGAACTTGTCTGATATTCGAGGGCAGGAATTATCCAATACAAGAGAAAGATGAAGGCTGCAAAACTCAGCAACTTTGCTTCTTCCACCGTTTTCCCCACTCCTCTGCCTGCTTGTTCTAGCTACACTGGCAGCCACATTAGGGGTGCCTTCCTGAGGGTGGGTCTTACTCTCCGAGACTGCTAACTCAAATGATAACCTCTTCCGGAAACACCCAGAAACACCAAAATACACCCAGAAACAATACTTCACATACTTCAATCCAATCAAGCTGACACTTACTAACCATCACAGTTTCTAATATTTATTATCTTATGGTTCTTGTTTGATAATAACATAATTCTTTGAGTTCTATTAATATATCTATTGTTTCATTAAGCAAAAATCATTGACAATATCATGGAGCTTATACTCTATCTCTTCTTTTAGGAGTTTCACAGATTTAGATCTTATGTTTAAGTCCTTAGCATATTTTGAGTTGATCTTTATGTATGGTATAAGATAAGGGTCAAATTCCACTCTTTTGCACATGGATATCCAGTTTTCCCAACACCATTTATTGAAAAGACTATCCTTTCCTCATTGTGTATGAACAAATATTGGCTAATATGACTTTACATTTGTCAAACTTCTACTATTTATTTGTAACAAAAAATGTGGCGCTTCCACCAGGACCTAGAAATAGAAATTCCATTTGACCCAGCAATCCCATTACTAGGTATATATCCAAAGGATTATAAATTGTTCATTATAAGGACACATGCACATGTATGTTCACTGTTTACAATAGCACTGTTTACAATAGCAAAGACCTGGAACCAACCCAAATGCCAATTGATGATAGACTGGACAGGGCAAATATGGTGTATTTACAGCATAAAATACTATGCAGTCATAAAAATGTGTTCGTGTCCTTTGTAGGGACATGGATGAACCTGGAAACCATCATTCTCAGCAAAGTGACACAAGAACAGAAAATCAAACACCTTACATTCTCACTCATAGGCGAGTGTTGAACAATGAGAACACATGGACACAGGGAGGTGAGCATCACACACTAAGGTCTGTGGAGGGGGACTAGAGGAGGGACAGTGCGGGGTAGGGAGTTGGGAAGGGATAACATGGGGGGAAATGCCAGATATAAGTGGTGGGGATGGAGGCAGTGAACCACATTGCCATATATGTACCTATGCAACAATCCTGCATGTTCTTTATATGTAACCCAGAACCTAAAATGCAATTTTATATATATATATATATATATATATATATATATATATATAAAATACTAATAATTTATAATTTTCAAAGTGCTGCTGTGTCCTTTAATACATTTTATTTTTAAAATAATTCTGCGAGGCAGGTATTGCTGTAATGAAATTATAGCTGAGAATTATTCTGTACAGTTCATAAGTGGTAGAATCTTGATAGAAATTCAGTTGTAATGATACTAAATTAATGCATTTCACACTATACAATAGAGGTTTTCTTCATTAAAAATTTAATTGCCTTATTCCTACAGCTTTGGTTTGAAACAAGGGTGCATTATGATTCAGTGTACTTAATAAAAAAAAATTTAATCATTGAGTTCACAAGCCTTAAGGGATTAAGTAAATATTGGTGCATCTATAAATTAAATCCTATCTATCAATTAAAAGTGGCATTATGTTGAATGTTTATTGTCCTGAAAATATAACCATAATGTAATAAGTGGGAAAAAGTTATAAAACACATCTTTTGTAACTTTTAACAAACATATAAGCTTTTTTGTTTATGTATCAATAGAAGAGATAGTCAAGAAATAGATGTACACACATCTATTCAGTTGATTTGTGACAAACATGCCACTAAAATTCAGTAGAAAATGGATTAACATTTTTGTAAATTCTGGAGCAATTAGATAGCTATATGAGGAAAAAATGATGCTTGCCCCATTATTTCATACCATATTTTAAAAATTAACGTGAGTGGATGAATCAAAATTTGAAGAAAAACAATGAAAACTATTACAGTAGAAAACATATCTTCATACCTTAGGACACAAAGCTACTTCTTCATTAAAGCACCAAAAAACAATATGCAATAACAAAAAGTGATAAATTTATTAAAATATACCATGAAGAGACTGAAAAACTAATCCAGAGAGAAGATATCCATATAATAATGCATGTATCTAACAAAGAGCATATACATAGAATATCTCAAGAATTCCTGTAACCTAATAAGAAACTATTTTTAAAATTGAACAAAAGATTTAAAGACACTACAACAGAAAATATTCAAAGGACAAATCAGCAAATAGCAAGTGAAATGCAAATGAAAATAACCACCCAATACCAATACATTCTCTATAGAATAGCTAATCCAAAAAGCTGACCATGCCACTTGTTGGCAATAATGCAGAGTAACTGGACCATTCATGTCTTGCTAAAGGAAGAACAAATTGTTGCATCAACTTCAGAAAACTGCCATTCTCTACTTAGGCTATATATATTTTTCCTCTATGACACAGCAATCCACAGTGCTAAGCAAAAATCCAAGGTAAAAGAGTTCATATAGGTTGGGCGCAGTGGCTCACACCTGTAATCCCAGCACATTGGGAGGGATAGGTGGGTGGATCACTTGAAGTCAGGAGTTCAAGATCAGTCTGACCAACATGGGTGAAACTTCATCTCTACTAAAAGTAAAAAAAAAGTGAGCAGGGTGTAGGGGTGCACACATGTGATCTTAGCTACTTTGGAGACTGAGACACCAGGATTGCTTGAATCTGGGAGGCAGAGGTTGCAGTGAGCCAAAATCATGCCATTGCACTCCAGCTTGTACAACAAGAGTGAAACTCCATCTCAAAACAAACAAAAAAAAGAGTTCATATAACCACCAAAAGACATGTACAAAAACATTCATAACAACCTTATTCATAACATCCCAAAACTAGAAACAACCCAAATAATAATCAGTAGAAGAAAGGCTAGGCATGGTGGCTCACACCTGTAATCCCAGCACTTTGGGAGGCCAAGGCAGGCAGATCATTTGAGGTCAGGAGTTCAAGACCAGCCTAGCCAAGATGGTGAAACCCTGTCTCTAATAAAAATACAAAAAAAAAATTAGCCAGGCGTGGTGGCAGGCACCTGTAATCCCAGTTACTTGGGAGGCTGAGGCAGAGAATTGCTTAAACCGGAGAGGTGGAAGTTGCAGTTAGCCAAGATCACGCCACTGCACTACAGCTTGGGTGACAGAGCAAGACTTCATCTCAAAAAAAAAAAAAAAAAAAAAAAAAAAAAAAAGAAGGATAAATTGTAGCATACTATAGAAGAGTATATAGCAACAAAAAAATTAACAAGCTAATAATATATGTAACAATGTGAATAAATCTCACAGACATGTTGAGAATCCAGACACACAAAAGTTCAGATGATATGAACTATGCAGCCATAAAAATGGTGTATTCGTAGGGACACGAACAGACATCTATGTCAACATTAAGAACAGACAAAATTAACAAGTGATGGCAGAAATAAAAAAAGCATCTCCTTGGAGAAGAGGTACAACAGAACTTTCTGAAATGCCAGAATTGTTCTAGATTTTGATATTACAGTTACATGTAACTGTCAAGTTAAGTGTTGCTTCGGTTTCATTGTGCTTCCTCATGAAAAGTGTCTCGTAACTGTTTTGGGAGGATTGAAGCTTGACTTCAGCTGCTAGCTATGGTGTTCTGCCTTGTTCTTCACAATTGTCTAGGTGGTAATTTCAAACACTGGATATCCGTGGGATAAAACAAGCTTTGGAACAATCTTCCATCCTCTCTCCGTTCATCTGTTCTTCCATGTCTGCTGCTATGTAAGATATTGTAAGATTCCATTGGGTATTTCTGGTATTAGCATGTCCACAGTCAAGCATTCTTTACAAAAGCTCTTCTGAAAAAGCCACCAATGGCATGTGTAAACCACAAGCACTCACAGCAAAGCATCTTAAACCTAAAACCTTTCATTTGAATCAATAATCGACAGGACATTGTGTTCTGATCTTAAAGTGTTTTTGTTTGTTTGTTTTGTTTTTGTTTTTTGATACAAGGTCTTGCTCTGTTACTCAGGCTGGAGGGCAGTGAAATGATCTCAGCTCACTGCATCTTTGACCTTTCCGGCTCAAGTGATCTTACCACTTCAGCCTCCCAAGTAGCTGGGACGATAGGCATGTGCTACCCTGACCAGCTACGTTTTTTACTTTTTTTTGAAGCAGAATCTCCCTAAGTTGTCCAGGCTGGTCTCAAACTCTTGGGCTCAAGTGATCTTCCCACCACAGCCTTGTAAAGTGCTGAGATCATAGGTATGAACAACCGTGCCAGGCCTTAAAGTATCTCAAAGGTGAATGAGTTCTAGGTTGATAAGACAATGTCATTTTTCTTGTTAAAATTTCTCCTGTTTATTTTGATAAGTTTGCTTTGCAATAAATAAAAATCAGGAAATAATACATCTCTGTGCTGAATAAATATTAGGTGTGGTTATGTTCTACCTTTGATTATTTCCTGCTTTGCCATTTGAGACACATCCCAGGTGTGGTGGGGTAAGACACACGTGCACATATGTATTCTTTAACACATGCACACACACACAGACACACACGTGAAAACCCAGAGTAATCCATCTGGCCATAACACATCCAGGTTTTGACAAACTGCATTTAGCAGTGACACATTGCAAGCATGGCTTTAGAGCAAGCATAAGATTGTTTTATGTATAATTGCGCTAATTCAGTCAGTTTGCTACAAAATATAAGGTTCAGAACTTGCCTAAAGCTTGGAGCTCAGGAACATCAGCCTTGGCTTCTCGGAATAGCCAGTTCACTGAAGGATTCCACCAGGATTCCTGTGCCATCGTCTTTGTCACTCCTTTTCCTCCCTCCATCCCACTACCGAAGAGCTCAGAGCAGCACGCTGTCCAGAGGCAGAAAAGTTCATTGCGACCCTGTCTTTGAGCACAAAGCCTTGGCCCTAAACATATTTCTTCCACATCAACATATTTTTTCACGTCAACTTTTTAGTTTTGTGGCCTTTATTCTACTCTCAAAGTGAGCAGAAGTTTGAAATGTGGTCAGAATTAGTTCCAACAGTGGATTTCTGTCATATCTTTGGAACATGATTTTACTATCTAATAACTTCTAGACCTGAACTTTTGATTTGTGACAGAGATAAAATGAGGCTTCCCTTAATGAACAAAAGGGTATGTGACATAACTGGAATCTTGCAAAGATACGTAACTTGTAAAGCAACTGAGAAATCATAGATGGACAGCGTTACTGGAGAGCAAATTGCTTTAATGGTCGGCTCTGCTCAATTCAGCATATAACTTTAGATCTAGAATCTAGACTCATTACTCTAATTTATTTTCCTTACATTTTACAAATGCCACATTAGTTATTTTTAATAATGTTTCTTCAAAGGTAGGCCAAAGATAATCTTTGTAATTCTCTTAGGTGATAAACAAAGGCACAGAAATATTAGTCTAAATTGGAAGCTCTTGAGGGGATTATATCTATTGCTATGTTTTATACATTATCTAATTTCCTCTTGGCAAGCACAGATTCTGAATTATAATTGTGGTAATCATAATAACAATGAAAATGAGTGACATCTTTTACTACTATGAAGTACACCCAGCCTTTGTTCTTGAGATGCAGAATCTCTTTTCAGAAAGAAGTGGAACCCTGAGAAGCCTGATGGAAGATTGACAAGTAAACAAGATTAGGAGAAACCGATTTTTTTCTCTGCAATAGTGTTACCTGTCTCTCCTTTCCCAGCCAACTTCCTCCAATTCCCAGGAACAAAATACATATCTGGTTAGTATGAAGGGGACAAAATCAGTAGGAATTTGGTGACTTCATTTCATTCTTTATCCACAGTATGCTTTTCCTCAGCACTAACAGTAGTGATTTTTGTAAACAAAAAAAGATCAGAATTTTTTTCCTAGAGATGGCTCATTATAGATATATCAGAGGTTTCAAACAAAAAATCTTACAAAGAGAAGAATGATTTCTTTTACACAGGCTTCCAAGGAAGAAAGGACAGATACAAATGAAAAGACCTAAACAATAATAATCAATCCTCCATTTGACAATTCCATTCACAAGTTTTGAGTAAAAGTTTAAAAGGATGATGACTTTTTATTGCATTCACCTTCATGAAAATATGCAGTAATCTTTTGCTTTCTAACACTTTGGTAGTCCCCACTAAACTAGTCTCTGAAGCACATTTTCTAACACATCAGAAATGTCCCCTTTTTTACCCTCCTTAAGGAAAGTTGACAGGCGACTATCAGGGGTTCACCATCTCTCTAGTCCTTGTCATCATGAGTGTGTTAGATTGAGAAGTTTGGTTGAGCTGAAAGGCATAAAATAAGGAAGTAAGATGCTCATTTTGCTCTCCCCTGACAGATATTGGCAGAGAGAAAATAGAAACTTAACAATGCCCTAAGGGCTCAGGTGATCTTTTTCCTTCACTTATAAACGGCTTAACAATAAGGAAAATAGCTGCTGAGCCAGCCAAGACAGCCAAGAAGTTCCTTCTTCAACATCTCATAATGTAAACTCTTCAGGGAAAAAATTGGTCCTGGCCTTGTCGAGATAAATAACCAGCTCAGACACGTTAACTCCAGGCTCTTTTCTAATAGTGATGACTTAAGGAGCAGGCACATCTAGAATGTGTAAAGGTGATACAGATAGGGTGTGTGTTCTTAAATTGATAATTAAAAATGAACCAGAGAGTCTGCTTCACTATAGACTTCTTTTGTTTCAATTAGGGTATTTAATTTTCACAACCAGTGGTTTTAAAAAATTTTTAAAATATTTCACCATCATCTCATATTCAGCCTGTGTTTCTTTGGCACAAATATGAGTGATGGCGTGTGATGAGTACAGTACAGCATGCTCATGGATGGCCACTTTATTAATGCACCTGAAGAGCAGGGTGCTTAAGGGAGCCAAAACAGAAGATAAGAATCACAGGCATGCTGTGAACCAACAGTTGAAGTTTCCCAATCCTCAAAAAGTCCTTCGTGGTTCAAGACTGGGCTGAATAACCCAGTGAAGTTCCCCTACCTTTTCTGAATCCATCTCAGAAAAGAGTTTAGCAAAAATGAGACCCCAAACAAGAGTGACATTAAACAAAACATTTTTTTAAAACATCGTTTCTATTTTATTGGAAAACAGTCAACCATTAGAGTTTGGTCATTAATGTACTGATGACTATTATCACATGATTTGAATTCTGTGACAAAATAAAAAATTCTCCCCACTCTCTCTGTAAGTGCTGCTTATTTTTATAGCACACCTAAAGAGCTACCAAACATGAGGCTGAAGACCCGGCATCACTTTTTCAAATGTACACTTTGAGAGTAATTATAAATCCTATTGCTAACTGCAGCAATGTTTTCAGAACCCTTTCCCCTAGAGAGGTCCTGAAAGACTGGAGGCATACCTCACATCACAGATTGCCAAACACCTGGGTTGCTGAATTCAATGTTCCTTTCAAAGAGACATATGAAACAATTTGTTCTGATGTGCACTGTACAATCAAGAACAAACAGGTGAGGTGCTTTCAAATCATAGGGCTGTACATCAACAATTCAGTACAAGGTGACAATGGTTATTTTAAATACCGACACCTTTTATTGTGCATAGCAAGTACATCAAAGCACAGTCATATCTTAAAGATTACAAATGAGAATGCAAGAGGTGGACAAACAGAAGGAAGAACGAGTGGAGGGAAGGACATGAGGGAAAAAAAGGAATGGAAGTAGTGAGGAAGTAAGGGAGAGAGGAGAGAAGGGAAAAGAAAAAGGGAGAGGAACAGGGAGGGACTGCATAGCAAATGTGTGTGTGTGTGTGTGTGTGTACATACACAAACATATTCATATCTGTGTATGTATATACAAGTATGCACACAGATGTGTGTTTATGTAGGTGTGTAAATATATAGCTATAGAAATTATATTTAATGGTAGAGTTTTAATACAGTATTATATAGGTACATACATATGTGTGACATATACATATCAGATATGTAGTAGAAACAATACAGTATATTTTACACACATATAGATGTGTGTATACAGAAATTGTATCACATGACTGTATTACATATAATAGAAGTTTAATACAAGTATACACACACACACACACACACACATACACATTTGCTATCTATATACCTGAGACTATTTACCGGGTGTTAATACTCTGTATGTCTGATATGTGTCATAACTGTAACATATGGAGCCAAATCTGAATACATCCATTAATTACACATACACTAACTGAAGACTTTTCTATTAATAAAGAATTGGACCATGTGCTGTGGGGATAAAGAGCCAAGGTTAGAACATGGTTCTGGAGTCCTAATGAACTTTGTTTCAGTGAGAAAAGGTGTGTAAGTAATGAATGAAGTAATATGAGGCAAGTGCCCTGGTTAGTTACGACCAGATGCAGAGGGGAACTGGAGAAAGGAAGGAGTTTTACGATATGGTCCAAGGTGGGAAGGACATAGGAAAATGTTACTTGAAGGAGACGTTTTCTTAGCTCATAGTAACAGCTGGAGTAGGAATCAGAGTTCTGTACACCAATAGGGAAATATAAGTGATGGCATGTGATGAGGAGGGTACAGCATGCTCATGGATGGACACTTGATTCATGCATCTGGAGAGCAGGGTGAATGATGGTAGAAGCAACAGGATTTTCTCCTGACAAATTGGATGTGAAGCATGAAAGAGAGAGAGGATTCAAGGAAAATTCAAAGGCTTTGTTTGTTTGTTTGTTTCTGAAAAACTAGAGAGAGGGTGATATGGTTTGACTATGTCCCCACCCAAATACCATCTTGAACTGTAGTTCCCACAATTCTCATGTGTCATGGGAGGGACCAGGTGGAGATAGCTGAATCATAGGGTTGATTTCCTCATCCTGTTCTCATGATAGTAAGTTAGTTTTCAGAGATCTGATGGTTTTATAAGGTGCTTCCCCTTGCTGCCACCATGTGAAGAAAGGACGTCTTTGCCTCCCCTCCATCATAATTGTGAGTTCCCTGAGGCCTCCCAAGACATGATGAACTGTGAGTCAATTAAACCACTTTCCTTTATAAATTACCCAGTCTCAGGTATTTCCTTATTAGGACCATGAGAGCAAATGAGTACAGATGGAATTGCTATAAAGTGAGACAGAAAAGACTGTGGGTGGGGCAAATCTGTGGGGAAAATCAGAAGTCCAGATCATCACATGTTGAGCTCAAGGTATCTAGTAGATATCCAAGTGGAAATATTAAATAAGCAATCAAATATAGGGGTCTGCAGAGAGGTCTGAGAAAAGTATAGATAGTGGAAAGTGTTCCAGTTCGCAATAGTGAAGACATGGAATCAACCCAAATGTCCACAAATGACAGACTGGATAAGGAAAATGTGGTATATATACACCATGGAGCACTATGCAGCCATAAGAAGGAATGAGATTATGTTCTTTGAGGGACATGGATGGAGCTGGAAGTCATTACCCTTAGCAAACTAACACAGGGACTGAAAACCAAACACCACATGGTCTCACTCGTAAGTGGGAGCTGAACAATGAGAACAGATGGACACAGGGAGGGGGACAACACACATTGGGGCCTGTTGTGGGGTCATGGGGAAGGGAGAGCATCAGGATAAATAGTTAATGCACGCAGTGCTTAATACCTAGGTGATGGGTTGATAGGTAGAGCAAACCACCATGGCACACGTTTACCTATGTAACAAACTTGCATGTCCTGCACATGTGTCCCAGAACTTAAAATTAAATGAAGTTAAATAATAAAAAAAGAAAGTGGAAAGTGCTCAGCATATGAACTGAAGGTTAATTCATGAGACAAGATGAAATTACCAAATAAGTTGGTATAGATCTGGCAGAGAAAAGCATAGAACCAAGGACTGGGTCCAGAGGCTCTCAAGAGATTGGGTAGAATAACACTAACATCCCTAGGGGAATATAGAAAATCTGAGTGTGGTGAGAGATGGTTGGTTAAACAAGTGAGTTCTATTTTAGGCCTGTTATTTTTGAGGTGTAAGTACAAAATTCAGGTGACAGCTAGTGCTGTGCTAGTGAATATTTAACAACCAACTGCAGGGGAGGGGAGTATAATTTGTAGCGTTTGCCAATTTCTCTGGTATAATTACTCTATAATGACCAATTCTGAGCTACCAACTTGAAGTCCCTGCATTTAGTCACTACTGGATACACAGTATACAAAGATCAACATTAATGTTATGAAATATATTTTGAGAAATCATTTCTAAGGAGGGGTAATTAAAGCCAAAGGAAGGGATAAAATCTCCAAAGGATATATGATAATAAAAAGAAAACTAAAGGCAGGATGTAGGTAAATGTCCATATTAAGGAGCTCAGAAGATTTCCAAATAAAGAAAAACAGGTAAGAAGCTAAATTCCAGAATGGTTTTTCAAGCTATGATCATTTTGCTACACTTGCAAAGTATCTCTTCTTTTCTTTTTTCTACTTTTTTTCCTGTGAAATGAAAGTATACCAGATTCAGAAAAAAAAAAAAAAAAGGCCTTTCAGAGAATGGGTACAAATTCTTCATCATATCTATATAAGGATGTCAGTTTCAACTTTTTAAGAATAATTTTTATGCACTTTCAGCTTTCCATTAACAAAAAAGTTATTATGACATCTGCATACTCCAACATTTATAGCATGTGATTTTCTGAATGGTCAATGTGGTTTTCCAGACCTGCTAAAACAATTTTTTGTTGTTGTTTAAGCCAGCCAACGTTTGGTAAAAGGCATTGCACTTAAACAGTTACAGACTGTTACACTGACTAATACTGGAAAAAAGGGCATTAGGAAAGGAGGAGTACATCTAGACAATTTGCTTTTTCTTTGTGCAACTTTGTTGATGAAGAACAGAATAAAAAAGTACAATTAATCTTCACTTGTTTAGATGCAACTCAAGTTGGAGATAACCAGAGATGTGATATCACTTTAAAAGTTCTATTTAGATTTGAGTTACAGCATACATATGGTAACCATATATCTAGAATCTTCCAGAACAGTCTCATTGTTCTCATAAATGTATTTATAATTGTCAAATTAAGTATTCTGATTTTTTTTTCATTTGAAAAGTATTAATACTCGTAGCAGACTTGCTTTGGGCTGCATTAAATTTAGATTCCACCCCCAGTGTCTGCTTGATGGTGCAGAGAAGCCCAACTAAATCTAAGAATGCTTGTGAAAAAATCAGCAAACATCTAACACACGTCTTCATTGGGTCTGCAATCCTAGGGAAGCTCAGCTAGTCCTAGCTTGCTATAATAAATACTAAATGTTTTCTCAAACTGCAGTTGAATGTTCACCCTAGATCTTAGAAGAGGCTCTGAATCTAAGGAGTTCTCTGTTCTCAGTATATTGAATTTGTGACTTGAAAAGTAGGGGGAAAAGTCAGTTATTAAATTTTTCTCCGATTGAAAATCCAGTTAAAGAGAGTGAACCTCTTTCAAAAGACACAGCTCTGTCTCACAGTTTGGGGTCCTTGTGCAATCTCCCTCAGGGCCCATATGTGAAATGAGAACAATACGGAGACCTGCACGTTCACATAATTGATCCACTTCCATCAGCATAAAGGGATGAGAAAGTCTCAAATTATTAACAGTCCAGTGCTTTTACAGCTCCCACCTACCATGCACTTATCACTTTCAGATTCCCCTAATTGAATTACTGAGAGCAGACCAAATGACCTTAGTTGTCCAAGCACTATTTATCACTTTTTATTTTAAATGAATTACATTTTATAACAAAATATTCTCTTAATCCATTTTTCATCTTATAGCAATTATATCCTGGTGTCCTAATTTTTCTGTGACTTTTCCTTTCAAGAAAGAATCATTCACTTTCAACATAGTCAGTGACCTTGTTTGGATAACTCTGTTCACTCAGGTGACCTTGAAGCAAAAATTAGAGAAGCATCAATTGGCAAGTTCACCAGCATCCAGCAAAGTATGAAAAGGGTAAGAGCTCTTCATTTCCCAGCACTAGCATTCATCATGGAAAGACACATAAAAATAAAGGGCAAATTCCAATGACATGCATCCAATAAATTGGAGACTTTTGTCACTGTAAACGCCAATTCAGCAGTTCATAATCACAATGCATAACATGGCAACATTACTTATTTTTTAACCCTCTAAATGGAGGCTTTCATTACTGGTCCTTCTGTTTCTTCCTTTATTCTGAATCTTCTTTTTTCTTCTGAAAATTCTCAGTTTTATCTGTTAGGACATTGCCTTTCTGAGTCTATTGAGTTTCATCTTGGCTATTAGTAGCAACTCATTTTTGTAATAGCATCCAATTGAAAATTATAGATTCAGAAATCTGAAAGATCTCCTAGTTCCAAGTAGACCACTGTGTAAACAGAACCATTGTGTAAACAGAGGGGAAATACACTACGAAGTTGTTTATATACTATTCAGTACAACAAACCCAGAACTTCCCTTAGCAAGTTTCGTGGCATTTCCTCTCCTTTAAGCTGATAAATGGAGCCCAAATTCCCTTGCCTGAATTAGAGCTAACTTCAAAACAACCATTTAAGATGAACCATCATTCCTAAGTTTATTTATAGACTAAAATGGTATAGTTCAATGCAAGCTATATCAATCTTAAGACAGTGTTCATACTATGTGATGCTCTCCATTAAATATGTTTGCCTTTTTTTTTAGACAGTATGAATCCTCTAGCCAAAGTGCTTATAAGGTCAAACACACTTGGAGAGATTTCCATGCATGTTCAGGCTCTCTCAAATCAGTATTATATTTTACCTTGGTGGAATACATGAATTAGAACAGTGACATGGAACAGGTACTAGACAAAAGGAATCATATGTATGTGGTTAAAGTCCAGTGCTAGGACTTTTATAAATCCTATTAGACAGTTACTCAGACTCTCTGGGCTTTAATGTATTCATTTATAAAACTATTTCTGAAGTCATGTAATCCTATGGGTCTATGTGGCTAGAAGTAAATATCAGAGTAACATCAGGTTTTTGTTTTTGCTCCACCTAAAACAAAGCAAAAACAAAAACAAAACAAACAAAAAACAAAAACAGAAGACACCAAGAACACAACTGGCTTTAGTATATACCCAAGATTGTGCTGAATTTTCTATATTTGCAATCTTTCTCTCACAAGAATTGTGAGAATACTTACCAGAAGTGAGAAGCACTACAGAGTTAAACCATGTTCTAATGCCAGTAACCCTATTAAGAAATAAATTTATTTAAAAA
This sequence comes from Saimiri boliviensis, assembly GCF_048565385.1. Taxonomy (NCBI): domain Eukaryota; kingdom Metazoa; phylum Chordata; class Mammalia; order Primates; family Cebidae; genus Saimiri; species Saimiri boliviensis. The sequence goes on from NC_133464.1 coordinate 16,959,663, forward strand.
AATCCTTAGGTCTCTGAATCTCTTCATGATGTACATCTAGTGAACTGAGCACACATATTTGAATTCAAACAATTAGTATTTCTAGTAAAGGACTGATCTAGTTTACAAGGCAGAATATTTCTCCCACCTAAGAAAAAAATTTTCTTTGAGATCATCCTTAAAATTATTGTTATTTGTGGAAATGTCATTCCCGCAGAAAGACCCATAGAGGGAAAACCAATTCCAGAGCTTTCCTGAAGCATGGTTTGTCTATTTGCCATATCAAGAAGCCAACAAGAGGGTCTGACAATTTTGTTTTCTTGAGTAAGATGCTCCTGTGACAATTCTGATCCCAAGGTACAGCCATGGGTTACTTATAGTAATTTTCATATCCTATCTTGAGTCTCTGATTGCATGTTATGAACCACATTCACCAAGTATATTAATCAGTTCAGCTGCTTCTACTCTCTTCACTCTGCACCCCTAAGGCAGTGCCCTAATCATCTCACATGAGCTGTGGCAGATCTCTTGGCAATGGTAGACTCCAAAGTAAACCCACTAACAAGACTAAGGTTTACTGCCCATATCATGCTATTTCAGACATTTCAAGGGCTTCCTTGCCTTAAACCAAACTTCACTTTTCTCATTGAGGCATCATACACGTTTAAGAGAATAGAAACATGTTTTCACTCAATACACATTTTTCTGGGAGAAGTAAAATAGGACTGCAAATCTATATGACATAATTGATGAATTTCAAACCTTTTCCTGAGAATGGATACTAATAAGAAGCTTCACTGGCACCTGAAATGGGAAAAATACAGTAAAAGGAGGTGAAAGATAGGAAGTATTTTGCTTCTTTTGTGCTTCATTATCATATGCAATATGATGATAATAATAGTTATCCCATGAAGTTGGTTAGCTAATTGATAACAATAAATAAACATCATCTATTGGGTCTTTCAATAGTCAGGAGTAGCATCAGTGGAAAATGCTGATAAGATATCCAAAAAGATTCTCTTTCATAAAAGCAATGAGAATATTGGCCAAAAAATGTTAGAATCAACATTTTTATAACTCCAGCCACTAACCCAAAGGCTTGCAGAAATTCAGGGAGCATTTATTTTTTTCTAAAAAAGCTAAATTGTATTAAGAAAAGTAAATTGTATCTTATTTTAACTTGCCCTATTCCCATCCATCTCCTCCCTCATTTCTGGGGTAAATAAATAAAATATATTTAAAATATATTTTAAAACCAACAGGCCACAATCATAATTAACACCAGCAGCCTGGGAAGCCATTTGGAGGGGAAAAAATAGGGTAAGAACCCCTTCAAAGTCCTATTTCCAGATAATTGTTCATTATTTGGCCTGACTAATGTTTCTCTGGAGATTCCACTCACAGGGCTGCTGGCAAGTGACCTGACGTGAAGCTCAGCCAGTAAACTTCACAAAAAGCTCATGCAAAGAGCTTTCACAAAATGACTTTAAAAAAATGGATAACAGTTGAAACAAAACACTAAACAAAAAGCTTAAAAGAAAAATATGGGTAATGAGATGTCCATAGGAGGCTTTGAGAAACCAAAATGTTCCTGGGAATCTGAAAGCCTTGTGCATGTGTAGGGATGTGCATTTGGCTAAGGCTGTGTATGCTCAGGAATATCTAACAAAGTCTAACTTCTGGCTAGACTCAGGCTCTGTACAAGTAAAAAATGAAGGCTAAGAATGAGCAGTGTAGATGAGTATTAAAAGTGTTCTCCTTTATACACATAGAGCTCAACAAAGATTAGGAGATTTATTCGTTTCAGGCATATAAAAAAGTCTCTTTCCAATCATTAGCTGACCACTAAGGTTACCTAGCAGGAACTTCAGTGGGCACACACTAAAAGAATACAGACTTTATATAATTTGCTCAGAAAAGTCACTCGGCAAACAAATAATAAATAGCAACAAATCTTGGGGAGTGAGTAGAATCTAGCTTCCGGTGTCACCACATTATATTAGCTAAAATGTTTGGTTTTCAACCTGAAATTACAAAACATGCAAAGAAGTAAGAAACTATAGCCTAAACAGGAGAAAAAAAGCAATCAATAGAAATTGTCCCTGAGGAAGGCCAAATGTTGGACTTACTACAGAGACTTTAAATCATTTATTTTAAATATATTTAAAGAATTTAAGAAAACCTTGTTGTAGAACTAAAGGAGAATGTGAAACTGATGCCCCACCAAATAGAGAATATAATATAAATGTAGGAATTATTTTTAAAAGAATAAAATAGAATATCTAGAGGCAAAAAGAATAATTGAAGTAGAAAACACAACTACATGACTCATGGCACAACAGCAGATTTGAGCAGGAAGAATGAAAATTAGTGAGTTTGAAGATAAGTCAATTAAAATTATCTAGGTAGGAAACAGAAAGAATAAAAGAAAACTATCAGAGCCTCAGAGACCTGTGGACACCAAGAAGTGAATCAATGCATGCATACCAGGAGCCCTAAAATAAAGGAGGAAAGGGCAGCAAAAAGGAACAGAAAGAATATTCAAAGTAGTAATGGCAGAAACTTCCAAATTTGATGAGAAATATAAATCTACACAACCAATAAGCTCAAAAACTCCATGTATGATAAATTCAAAATGATAGACATACCTAGCCACATTATAATCAAATGGGTAAAAGTCAAGAATGAGGATGAAGAGATAATAATGAAAGAGGCCAGGGCAAAATCATTATATAGAAGGATCTTCAATAAGACTAACAGCTGATTTCTCATAATAAGTTATAAAGACCTGAAGACAGTAGGATTACATAATTAAAGTGCTAATAAAAAAACTAGCAACCAAAAATTTTATATCCAGCAAAATTATTCTTCCAAATGAAGTAGAAATTAAGATATTCCCCCCAAAACTGAGAAAATTGGTTTTCTTTCATGACCTGTAAGGAATATTAAAGGGAGTCCTTTACGTTAAAATAAAAGAACAATAGATGGTAGTTTAAATTCACATAAAGAGAACTGGTAAATTTAACTACATAGGTACATTAAAAAAAGATATTATAAATGTTTTTGTTTGTTGCTAACCCATTTGTCTCCCAGCTGAAAAGGCAATTTAATAAAGAAATACCTATAAATCTGTGTTCATGGGCACAAAATGAGTAAATATATAATTTCTATCATAATAACAGCACAAAGGAGGAAGAAAGAAATGAACTATGTAGGAGCAAATATTTGAATGGTAGTAAAATTGTGTTGCTATAAATCCAAACTACATTGTTATAAATTAAGATGTTAATTGTAATCCTCAGGGCAAGAACTAAGAAAATAACTTAAAAATATAATTTAAAAATGTCAAGGGAACTAAACTGGCACATTAGAAAATATCTTTTTATCATAAGAAAATACTGTGGTGGACATGACATTAGTGACATAGACATATAGAAAAATATAGCAAAATGGAAGATGTAAATCCCATCTTAACAGTAATTACATTAAATATAAATGGAGTGAATGTTTCCATTAAAAGGCAGAGATTTCTTCATGGATAATATAATCCTGTATCTATAAAATCCTAAAGACTCCACCAAAAGGCTCCTGGAACTGATAAATAACTCCAGTATTTTTTTTAAATCAGTATTATAAAAATCAATGTCCGAAAATCAGTAGCATTTCTATACAGCAATACAGTTCAAGCTGAGAGCCAAACCAAGAACACAATCCCAATTACAAATGCAACAACAACAAAAAAAGGTACCTAGGAATACATCTAACCAAAGAGGTGAAAGATTTCTGCAAGGAGAAAGAAATTTAAAACACTGATGAAATAAAATCATAAATGATAGAAACAAATGAAAATCCATTTGTCATACAGCCCAAAGCAGTATACAGAATCAATGTTATCATATCAAGCTACCCACATCATTTCACATATAACTAGGAAAAGAATATTCAAAAATTCATAGAACCAAAAAGGAGCCTTAATGGCCAAAGCAATCCCAAGCAAAGCAACCAAAGCAAGAGGCATCACATTACCTGACTTCAAACTATACAGTAAGGCTTCTGTAACCAAAACATTATGGTACCAGTATAAAAAGAGACACAGAGACCACTGGAATAGAATAGAGAATCTAGAAGTAAAGTTGCACACCTATATCCATCTAAATCTTCAAGAAAGTCAATAAAAATAGGCAACAAAGAAAGGACTCTGTATTCAATATATGATGCTGGGATAGCTGGCTAGCTATATGCAGAAGAATAAAACTAGACCCCTGCCTATAATCATATACAAAAGCTAACTCAAGATGAAAAAAAAATTTTCATGTAAGACCTCAAACTATAAGAATACTAGAAGAAAAATTAGGAAACACCATTCTGGCTGTGGAACTTGTGAAAGAATTTATGACTAAGTCCTCAAAAGCAATTGCAACAAAACCAAAAATTGACAGTGGGGTCTAATTAAACTAAAGAGCTGCATAGCAAAATAAATTATAATAGAGTAAACAGACACACTACAGAATGGGAAAAAATATTCACCAAATATCCATCTGACAGAGATCTAATATCCAGAATCCATAAGGAACTAAAACAATTAATGAAGCAAAAACTGATTAAATCCATTACAAATGGACAAAAGACATGTACAAACACTACTCAAAAGAAGACATGCAAGCAGCCAACAAACATGAAAGAATGCTCATCATCATTAATCATCAGATAAAGGCAAACCAAAACAACAAGAAGATACTATCTCACACCAATCAGAATGGCTATCATTAAAAAGTCAAAAAATAACATTATGGTGAGGCTACAGAGAAAAGGGAACAGTTGATGGGAATGTAAATTAGTTCAGCCACTGTGGAAAGCAGTTTGGATATTTCTCAAAGAACTTAAAACAGAACTACCGTTTCACCCAGCAATCCCATTACTGAGTACATACCCCTTCCCCCATGCCGGAATAAATTATTCTACCAAAAGGACACATGCATTTGTATGTTCACTGCAACACTATTCAAAATAGTAAAGACATGGAATCAACCTAGATGCCTATCAACAATGGGCTGGATAAAGAAAATGTGGACATTTACATCATGGAATACTAATATTACACAGCCATAAGAAATGAATGAAATAATGTCCTTTGCAGCAACATGAATGCAGCTAGTGCTCGTTATCCTATGCAAATTAACACAGGAACATGAAACCAAATACCAAATACCACATGCTCTCATTTATGATAGAGTGAAACAATGGGTATTCAAGGACATAAAGATGGCTACAATAGAAACTGAGGACCATTGTTGGAGGAGGGTGGAAGGAGAGGGAGGGTTGATAAAGTAACTATTGGGCACTATACTCAGGACCTGGGTGACAGGATCAATCATACCCTAAACCTCAGTATCACACAATATATCCAAGTAACAAACTTATACACGTATCCCTTGAATCTAAAATAGAAGTTGAAATTATTTTTTAAGAAGATCTTTTGAGTTATATTTAAAAGTATAATAGATGTATTATTATTTTTTAAGTGGCAGAGATTAGCAGAATGAATTTAAAAATATAATTCCATTACATGCTTTTAAAAGAGACACACTTTCAAAGATACAAAGAGGTTGGAAGTAAAAGAACATAATGAGATATATCATGCAAACAGTAACAAAAATAGAACCTGAGTGGTTATACTAACATCAGACAAAATGAACTATAGAAGAAAAATCATTACTAAAAATAAGTAAGGACATTTTATACGGATAAAAGTGTCCAATTCATTAAAAATTATAATAAATTTAAACATACATGGACCTAACAAGACAGTCTCAAAATACATGAAACAAAAACTCAGAATTTAAGGGAGAAAAAGGAATTCTAACAATAGTTGGGAACTTTAATAACCCACTTTTAATAATGAATAAAACAGAAATATTGAACAACTCTACAAACCAATTTGACCTAACAGAAATCCATTGAAGACTCCCCTCAGCAGAAGAATACATGTTCTTCTCAAGGACACATAACACATTCTCCACATAGACCATATGTTAGGCCATAAAGCAAGTCTCATGATTTTGAATGCATATTGCTAAAATGGAATGAATTAAAACTCAATGGCTAGGAAATCTTTTAAGTTCTTAGTGGACTTTACTTTTTAAAATTTTCTAAAGTACTCTATAAAGTACAGTATGATTACAGATGATGATTATCCGTGTATTGGTCTATTCTCTCACTGCTATAAGGACATACCCAAGATGGATAATTTATTTAAAAAAGAGGTTTAATTGGCTCACAGTTCCATGGGGCTGAGGAGGCCTCAGGAAACTTACAATCATGGTGGAAGGAGAAACAAACATGTCCTTCTTCATATGATGGCAGGAAGGAGAAGTGCCAAGCAAAAGGGAGCAGGGGGGAAGAACCTTACTAAAACCATTAGATCTCATGAGAACTCATTCACTATCATGAGAACAGCAACATGGGGGTAACTGCCCTCATGATTCAATTATCTCCACCTGGTCCCTCCCATGATGTGGAGATTATGGAAACTACAATTCAAGATGAGATTTGAGTGGGAACACAGCCAAATCATATCAATCCACTTATTACAGATAAAGAAATTGCAATAGAGAGGGTATATAACTTGCCTAAGATTAATCAGAAACAAATGTGTAGGCAAAACTTACATTCCTTTTAATGTTTGAATTCTCAATTTAAATGATACCTCATCTGAAATATTTTCCACCCAATATAGAAAAGGACTGTAATGTAATTCTATCTCACAGCATCCTATTATCTTACTTCATAGGACTTTTTACAGTGTGAAATCATATATTTCTGGTACTGAAGACGGATAAGTGAGTAAGATAAGTAGTGTGAGCAACTCATCCTGGTTTACCTGAGACTTTCCCAGGTTAACACTAAAATTTCTAAGTACCGTGAATCCTCTCAGTCCAGGGAAAACCAAGATGGTTGGTCATACTAAGGAATAAACAAGCTACAAGTGTTTCTTCACAGATGCCTAGGTGTTTTCTCCAGAAATGATAAGAGCTGTGACCCAAAAGATAAGAATGCTATAGCTGACCATCTCCCTCAACAAACCTAAGTGGCTTCTAAACAAGAGGAGTGTCTCTGGATCAATCCATTACAAGTAACCCTTCTCAGGCACCATGGAAACACCATGTAGAAGCAAAACAAAGACAAAATTTTAACCTTGGCTTTAAATAAAAAGAATGCCTCTGCAAGAAGGCATTACCATTTAGAGAGGAAGAAAGAATGTATTATTGTTTCTTTTGCTTGTTTACTCTGTTTCCTCTGCTTTTTCACCACTGAATATACAGCATCTAATAAATTCCTGGTACCTGAAAAGTATTCACTAAATATTTGTTGAGCCAATTAACATTGAACTTCTAAAGTCTTACTCTTAATTATCATCTATTCCTGTCTTGTTCATCTCTTGCCTTAACACTATACAAGCTAGTAGAATGAACTACTTGTTATATTGCAGTCATGATGGCATCTCAATTCATCAGCAGAATAAGCTTTTGGAGTAAGTATCTCCACTTTCCAGATGAAAAAACTAAAGATAAGAGGGATCAAATAACTTTGTCAAGACCTCAAAATTAATTTGTAAGCCACATATCTGTGCTATATTTTTTTCAACTCTAACATCCTGATAACATTAAATCTTTCTGCATCCACACAGTGTAGAGCAAAAAATATCGAGTGCTTAACAATGCTCCTGACATAGACACTTTTCCACTCCTGCTCCCAATATTGTTTGTCATACCAATTTGGTAAGGGAAATATTTTTCTTATCTTGCATAAAGGTAGTCGCAGCTGGGCCTCTCTCCAACTAATAAACTTCAAATTAACACAGAGTTATATAATAAACTTCGAATTCATCAAGCGCCAGCAAATTTTAAGTGCGTAAATAATATATAATAACTTCCCTAAGTTTCTTCTTCTTCTATTAATAATTTCTAGGAGGCAATTAAAGAAATTATTCTTTTTAAAATTTATTATTTATATTATTAAATATAAAAAATGTTAATTTTATATTTTTTTAATTTAAATTTTATTTTTGTCCATAACCAAGTTGATTCTAAAACCTCTTTTTTCTTTCTTTAAAAGGAATCCTCAGGTGTACATGCATGATATTTAAACTAAACTCCCTAAAGCTGAATATAATTTATCTTCAAACAGCAGAATGGAAAGGAATAGAGCAGAAATTTACAAATACATATAAATTCATAACTAGCTTCTACTGAACTCCTGCCCTCGTCAAGCCATTTAAAACACAATTTTCCAAATGTCACTGCTTTCTGTGATTCTAGGTAGGGGGAGAGAGTGCTTCTTTTCATTAGATTTATGTCAATTCCATTCTGAATTTCTAGCAATAGGGACTCCGGGAAAAATATGTCAAGCTTCCTTTCAGAGCTGGGCTGCTGTTAACTCTGGCTCCACAAGGCACCAAGAGTAAAGAAAATGACTCATGTTGTGCTCTGGACCCAAGAGAACCTGTGAGATAGGATAAGAAATCAGCTGATTTGCCCAGAGACTACATCCAATGGCATGCTGCTCTTTTCTCTACAGTCAGAGCTACAGCTGTGGCCAAATTGCACACTTGGAGCCAAATTCTCCTCTCAGGTCTGTGTGGGCAATTTCAACCAAAGTCAGCAGGTATGAAGTGAAGATCTAAAAGTGATGTTTGGCAATAGCACTATTTAGTTCTCTTAGCCACATACTTACAATTTAGTAAATGCCTTTCTACCAGTTTCTGTGTGAGCCTGTTTGCTATTATCAGATGGCAGTGCTTGCTGTACAATTTCCTCACTTTTTAAAGCTTTTTGTGTTTTGCCAGTCAGGAGCACATTTTGCAAGTCCCTGGCAAACACAAATGTACCCTCTCTTCTTGGCTTAAACACTTGCAGAAGCCAGATGAAAGAAATGGCTCCCAGGGAAAGCGTTGGATTTCATCAAATTGTCGATGAAGTAGTCTGTGCCTCTGCAGTCAGGTTTCTAAGGGATTGTGTTTCTTTAATTGCTGAAGTACAGAAGAGGATAAGTGAAGAAAAGAGGTTTACATTAAGGTTTACATTATTTGAGGAGTAGAATTTTCTGATTCTTTACTCTGCTTTCTTCCCACAGGATGATTTGGTGGTTTCTAGACCTCGTGTGTATTATCATATATCATATTCATGTAGGGTTGAAAGTTAGCCAGTACATACATCTACACCTAGTGTGGGCTCCCAGAGGCAGAGACAATACCATATTTATCACTCTATTCCTGGCATGTAGCAAGGGGTCTAGCAGTTCAGGTAAAAAAAAAATTTGCTGTCTACCTATTCTGTATAGAGCTCTGCAACTCCTTCATGGAGAAGATGAGGTTGCATATTTCTTTCCCTTGACCAACACAGATGCTAGTCAGAACACAGATTCAGAAACATAATATTTGTATACAATGTGATTGGAGGTTACATAGAGCGATGCCCAGGGTGCTATAGGGAACACAGATGGGTATGAAACCCTGGTGATGCAGTTAGGAAGACTAATGGGAGAAGACTGTTAGAATGAAGTCCTGAAAAGTAAATAGGCATTAAGTCAAGAATTAGTGAAGAGAGGGGTAGGTTCCAGCAAGGGGCAGTGGCATAAGCTAAGGCAGAAGGGCATGGAATAGCAGGATGGGCAGGAACTTACAAGCAGTTTACCCTGCATATTTCAAGGGCTAGGCTGGGAACAGGAGGACATTAGGAGTTAAGAGGTAGGCAGTGTCCAGGCCAATAAGCACTTAAAACCAAAAAACTATCTCTTATGAAAAAGATAGACATTGAAAGAGTTTAAAACTAAGGGAAACAGACTTGTATCTGTGTTTTTAATAGTTTAAACTGGGAACATATAAAAGGGAGTGAATTTTATTTGTGCAAGACTGAAAACAGGGAACGCAACTGAGAAGCAATTTTAATAATCTTGATGAGAGACCATGGTAGCCTCTATTAGGGCAGTGTTATTAGGACCGAGAATAATGTGATACAAGAAATGCCACATCAATACCAGGCAGAATGGAAAAGACATTGTGCTTGTTTAGACATGGAAAGTGAGTGGTTTGAAGGGCTCACTGGGCCTTGGGATATGTGAGTCTGAAACTCAGCGAAGAGTCAGAGATTAAGATTAAACCTCATGACTCAAACTTATAGAAGCAGAAACAAATCCTTGGGAGTAGATGAAATTTTCCATGAAGAACTGGTTAAAAGAGAGAAGTAGTAGTTGAGAATCTCTGGGAACAGACACCACTTAGGGGGTGAGGTGGGAAGCAGGCACCTCTGGAAATGATGAGAAGACATTTCAGAGACATACATGTGTGACGGAATGAGAGTTCCTGAAGGTTCAGTAGCAAAGATTTTCACAGAAAAGGCAGGAAACTGTTAATGCCACATCGCAGTAGAGTGAAGCCAATGTAGAGTAATATCTAATCTTTTTGTCAATAAGCAAGTCTTCAAATACTTTTCTAGTAGCAAAGACACTCATACTGAGTGTTTACTAAATATACGAATGAATGAAAGAGACTAAGTTTTCACCAACCCTGTCACCTTGGGATGTGAAGGGTGAGGCTTTGTTTGTTGGACAAAGGTTGAGTTTCAAAGGAACCCAAACCTCGAAACATACAAATCCTTATTCAGTACTGATGACACAAAACAACCCTTTCCAACGTGATGCTTTTCTTACTGACTTCTCCACACCTCCTTGCCGTGCATACCAGCAACCACAGATGAGACAAGTGCTGAGGTGCAAATGCAGAAGCCAGGGACATGCTCCCTTCTCACTTGTCGCAAGGAGGAACTGTTGCTCAGTTCAGCTGCCATAGCAAAAGATCATAGATGGGATGACTTAAAAACAACAGATATCTGTTTCTCATAGGTTTTTTTTTTTTTTTTTTTTTTGTACTTTAGGTTCTGGGTTACATGTGCAGATCATGCAGGATTGTTGCATAGGTACACACATGGTACACACATAGCCGCCTCCATACCCCCATAACCTACATCTGGCACTTCTCCCCATGTTATCCCTCCCAACCTCCCCACCCCCCACCCCCACTGTCTCTTCCTTACCCCTCCACAACAGACCCCAGTGTGTGATGCTCCTCTCCCTGTGTCCATGAGTTCTCATTGTTCGACACCTGCCTATGAGTGAGAACATGTGGTGTCTGATTTTCTGTTCTTGTGCCATTTTGCTGAGAATGATGGTTTCCAGATTCATCCATATCCCTACAAAGGACATTAACTCATTGTTTTTTATGGCTGCATAGTATTCCATGGTGTATATGTGCCACATTTTCTCTGTCTAGTCTATCATTAATGGGCATTTGGGTTGGTTCCAGGTCTTTGCTATTGTAAACAGTGCTGCTATGAACATATGTGTGCATGTGTCTTTATAATAGAACGATTTATAATCCTTTGGGTATATACCCAGTAATGGGATTGCTGGGTCAAATGGAATTTCTATTTCTAGGTCCTTGAGGAATCACCACACTGTCTTCCACAATGGTTGAACTAGTTCTCACAGTTCTTAAGGGTGGAAGTTCCAGCTCAGGGAGCCAGCATGGCTGGATTCCGGTGAGTTCCTCTTTCAGGCTGCAGATGGCTGCCTCCTCATATCCACACATAGCAGAAAGAGAGTGAGAGAGCTCTCTGGAGTCTGCTTAAGAAGAGCACTAATCCCATTCATGAGAACTTCATCCTCATGACCTAACCACTGCCCAAAAGTCCCACCTCCAAATGTTGCCACATTGGGAATCAGACATCAACATATGAATCTGGGGGGAGTGGTGAATACAAACATTCAATCCATAACAGCCACTTCTACATTTACACATATATTGGGGTCACAGGTGGCCAAAAAGAATATTGATGAATCCTGAAAACATCAAGACTAATTACCAAAACTCTGCAAGGTCAGAGTTTCAGCACCAACTCCTTCACTGTGCTCAGTGCCTACTGCTGAGTACATTATTTCTGTGGGTCTCAATTCTCTTATCTTAGAACTGAAGGAATAGACTAACAAACTTCTAACTTTTCCTCCACTTTAAAGTTTCTTTAGAGTCTTCACTCTAATGCCTTTGGAGCATACTACATTCACTTAATCAGTGCTCAAGAAAGATCGCAGTCCCCAGCTCATCTTTCTGTGATGAAAAATTTTGTTCTTTCACAGGCAGAACTGTGTGTTGTGTGTTCCCAAAACAACCTGAGACTTCTTTTGCTTTCTGCAGTTGCTCTTTATTTCTGCTTTTCCCACTGTGTTTGTGCATATGCCTCCCCTTTATGTTCCTGCCTTTCCATGCAGAAGTCTAAGGAACACCGTCCCTGCTGACGTGCAAACCCGTGCCGATTTACAGAATGGAACTGGCATCACTCCTCCATGTTTTCACCCACTGCAGGGATGAGGCACACTGCCAATTCTGCTAGTTCCAGTGTTAGAAGAGTGACAGGAGAGCAAGATGAAAGAACAGAAAAAGAATTAGAAGAGGTTCTGATTACAAGTGTGGCTTTCAGCACAGTGAGAGGAGAAACACAAATAAATGACCTTAGTGATTTCACTGTTAACATGCCCATCTCAGTCACATATTCCCAGATTTTTACATCTACTAATATCTTGCCTGGTGTATTTAGACGCCCCATATGGACAGAGGTAATGTTTTCCTTAATCATGAGTGCTGTGTGTAGTCTGAACTATCAAAGTTCCATCGCCAATGCTAATAAAAAGAAATGGTACTGCTGCAAAACAGTGACTCACTTTTAATATGAAAGTTGCTAAAGTCTGGAATCCTGTTTATGTTATATACTATTCTCAGAGCTCACCAGGCCATAGCTAAATGCCAAAAACAATGATCCCATCTTCCTTCACTGAGAGCATACATTTAAACTCTTAATGGTAGCTTAAATTCCCTATATATACAAGGGTTGGTGCTTTGGAACTTCTTTGCAACACTATTTAAAAATATTGAACTGCAGAAAGCAAATAATGTTTTTGATAACTAGAAATCAAGGTATATTACCTGATATCCAGGAGCCCCCACAAACAACTGTTCACCAGTTGATATTCTTTAATTAAAAAAACTCTCCATTAGGTCCTGTCTTAGTTGGCTCCCACTGCTGTAACAAAATGCCCTAGACTGGGCAATTTATAAAAAACGGAAATTGATTTCTGACAGTTCTGGAGGTAGGAAGTGCTAGACTGAGGCACCAGCATTTAATGTCTCACAAGGTCCTTCTTGCTGCATCCTCACACAGTGGAAACATGGACAGAAGGGTCAAAAGGGATTAATGCTGCATTCTCACAGGGCAGAAGAGATGGAAGCGGCAAAGTCACGCCCCTAAGCCCTTTTATAAGGCATTAATCTCATCCATGAGGGTGGATCTCTCATGGCCTGATTGCTTCCTAAAGGCCTCACTTCTTAATATTGATGCACTGGGCAACAAGTTTCAACATGAATTTTGGATAGACACTGACATTCAAACCATAGCAAGTCCAATTGTTGGAACAGTCCAATCACCCTTACATAGATTTCCAGACACATCTGCATCAGGCTTGCCAAATGGCAGCTCTTCCCACTCTGCTTTGGCATGGAGTCTCTTATTTTGATTTCAAGGCAGTTTTCACAAACCTCACAGTACTGATTTTGACAACCTCTCATTACTGGAAATGCTTAAGGAATATGTGACATCCCTACCAATGCGAATTGAAATTAATTGGGATTTTGAGAATTTTGCAATATTGTTTGGAGAAAACCTTGAGTTGGTGTTTAAGAAATATGACATACAGCCAAAATATACTTCAGTTAATTGCACTTTGGGAGTTTTTCAGCATGTCTAGGATCTCAGCAGATAACTGTGAGAACATACAGGCTGGGGCTGAGAATCAGTCATTAATGATAATAGAATCTTCGTAGAGAATAACTCATCAAAAGGATTGGTACAGATAACAAAAAATAAATAAATAAAATGAGTAGCTATTTATTTTTCCACACAAAGTACATTGTTTATTCTTAAAAAATTCTTGTTTACCTGATTAAATTTGAAAACTGCTGGACAAAGTCAGTGTCTTCCGTTAACACTCTTTTGAGAACAAAATTTACACCATTTATGGCTGAAATTTCATGATAAAAATATTTATAATTCCTATGCCCTTTGACCTCCACAGGGCCATAGGCTGTTAAATATTTATTTTTAGAAACAGAAGAGAACTGATAGACAATATCAAGATACAAAGGGGAGGAAGACTGTGTAAACCATGATAAAATAAAGCCACTCTGAAAGGCTGAGACATTCTTGGGAAAAGATGAGCTGTTCTGTGTATGCCAACCCTGCACTTGAAAACAAGGTGTCTCCCTGAAATATCACCAGCCCCTTTTCAGCTCACATGATTACTACCTATTTCTGAAGACCTTTATTTCCTGATAGGAAATTAGCAACAATCTCTCATATGCTTTTGTGCTTATACATTGAGCATGTTTCTGCCTTTATTTAACATCTTAGGGTACTGAAATCCATTGGTTTCTGATTACAATAACAAGCTGTACTTCTAACAAATGTAAAACTCAAAATAATTTTTAATCATATCCTTGTTCCAACAGGCACTACAGAAAAAGACAACTTAGAAAGGGCTTCCCATTTCTGAAAGTGAATTTTCTCAACAACTTCCCATTAAAATCTTCTAAAAAATAAAATGTAATAATTTAAAACACATATATTTTAAAAGCAATCTCTAAACTGATGACAAAATAAGAAATCTAAAATGAATTGAAACCCCCAGATAAAGTGAAAGCCAAACTCCAGAAAGGCAAGCCCACATCAAAGCCTCAGATTTCCCAAGAATATTGGCCAAATCCTGTGACCCTGAGGTTCTATTTGGGTGGCTGTCAGGGTATAGAGGAAGAGATAAGAGTCAGAGTCTGCTCAAAGTGAGGAACTTAATATATCCCTGTAGATAGCTGAGATCCCAAAGTGGAAGAGTAAATGATAAACACCTGCAGGAAAGGAGAGTGAGGGCACTTGCCATTAGGTATAAGGGAAAGTAAATCTGAGAACTAGCAGTTACATTCACCATTGTGGGGAATAAAGAATTTGTGACCCATATTCATACTTTCTGTATAAATTGGAAAATCCCAAGAATAGAGAATAATTAAATACGTATCCAGGGATCCTGGGAAATCCTCTCTGGAGGAACTCAACATTAAGCCATAGATCAAATGGTTCTCAAAATCATTCTAATAAAAACAAGAAAATTACAATTATAATTTAAAAACCACAACACAGAGAAACAGCACACCAAGAATGAGAGACATCAGAATGGCCTACAAATATTTCATACATTCAATACATAGTACTCATAATATAAAACAATTATGTTTCACATGCTCTAAGAAAGTCTTGAAAATATGAAAAAATAATTTTTAATAAACTAGATTTTAAAATAATATGTGAATATATTAAATGTTTTTAAAATTTAAAATTCCAGTGGGATAAATCAACAATAAATTCAACATAACTGAAGAATTAATGAACCTGAAGTAATCAAGTCAGAGAGAAAAATACTGAAAATAGAAAAGAGTAAAAAAGATATAGAGAAGCTAGACTGAGAAAGTTTAAAGTCCTCTACATGATATTTCAAGGGGAGCTAGTGAATAAAATAGGTAGGAAAAAGATTACTTTTAGCAAATATTAGCAAATCAGTGAAAAAAAGTTTTTCAACAATTTTGAAAGACACTAGACCTCAGATCCAAAAATGGCTTCGAAGCTGACTAAATAAAAAGAAATCCACACCTAGAAATATTGATACTGAAAGTATTTAACATTGAAAATAAAGAACAGATATTTAACGGAAGCAGAGAATAAAATAAGTATCACTTACAAAAGAACAATGACACTGATGACTGACTTCTCAGTACAATAGAGGGCAGAAGGCAGTGTGCAATGCCTTTAAAGAATGCATCCATGACCATGACCCTAGAATCCCATACCCACAATACTAATGTTAAAGAACAAAGGTAAAATAAAAACATTATCAGAAAAGCAAACCTATGCGTGTTCATTACATACAGACTCTCCTCACATGGAATTCCAAAGGATATGCTTCAGGAGAAAAGAAATTAAGTCAAGATGGAAGGTCTGATATGTAAGATTAGATTCTGAGCAAAAATATTGGCACATATATTATAAATATGAAGAAAAACCGATGTATAAGACAGTTTAATTTCTGAGGATTATAAAAAGATGGAACATAATATGTTGAAAATAAATAATAGTATACAAGTTGGGAGGGCAGTGGTTAAACTGAAAGCATTCTAAGGTCTTTGTAACAGTTGGAATGAGAGTAAGATTAGGACTAATTTTAAACTGTGCTAATTATGCATGTTAACATATCCACAGTAAAGGCTAAAAAAGAGCATAGAGAATAAACTTCAAAAACAACTACACAGATAAAATTCAAAAGGACGCCAAAAATAAGACAAAATTTAAAAACAAGACATGACATAAAATGAGCAAGAGTTGAAGGAAAAATAAAATTCCAATGAAATGACCTATGCAGTATCTTAAAGAGTTTATTGGATTAGACACACACACACATATACACATTCACATTTCATTCATGTGTATGCACACATGCAGATATACACATACTCTTCTACAAACAACACACACATACATACACACTGAACATACAAGGATGGAAAAGGATGAAAAGAGTTACACCGGAATTGGCTGAATAGGAACAGCTCTGGAGTGCAGCTCCCAGTGAGAACAACACAGAGGGTGAGTGAACACTGCATTTCCAAACTAGTTATTACTGTCCACAGATGAAGAGATTCCCAGGCTGAAAAGTGCCACGAGTTTCCAGCACGGCTGTTTCAGCGGGTGCAGCAGGTGTCCCCACAAAAACTCACAAATCTGGAGGGCCATTTCAACTGGAGCCTGGAACACCTGGGAGACAGAGCCGCCCATTCAATTGAAAAAAAGGGGGCTGAAACAGGGAGCCAGGTGATCTGGCTCAGCGGTTCTCACCCCCACAAAGACCAGCAATCTGAAATGCTCTGGATTGAGAGTTTTGCAGCAAATGCACCTGGACCTGGGACAGTCCAGCTCTGTTGAGGGAGGGGCATCTGCCATTACCTAGGCAGTCTGCCACTACCAAGAATGTCTGCCATTACCGAGGCAGTCCGCCATTACCGAGGCAATCTGCCACTACCAAGGCAGTCTGCCATTACTGAGGCAGTTCTAACTATACATCTATAAACAAAACAGCAAGGAAGTTCACACAGCAGCTGGGCAGAGCCCATGGCATCTCAGCAATGCCTCTGCTGGCAGACTGTGACTTGGCTACCTCCTTGCTGGGGAAGGCAGCTCTGACAAAAGGCAGCAACATGTCAGGAACTTATAAATAAAGCCCCACCTTCCCAGGATGGAGCACCAGGGAAAAAAGGCAGTTATGAGTTCCGCTGCAGCAGACTTAAACATATCTGCCCAGCAGTTCTGAATGGAACAACAGAGCTCACAGCTCACCACTTGAGCTCCTATAAGGGACAGACTGTCTCCTCAAGCAGCTCCCTGACCCTGTAGATTCAAAACGTCACCTCATAAAGAAGAGCTCAGACTGATATCTGGTGGGTATCCTTCTGGGACTAAGATAACAGAAGAAGAAACTGGTTGCAACCCTTACTGTTCTACAGTCGCCACAGGTGAGCCCCAGACAAGCAGGGCCTGGAGTGAAGCTCCAGCAGTCCTACAGCAGAGCGGATTGACTTTTAGAAGAAAAATTAAAAAACAGAAAGAAACAACTTCAACATCAACAAAAAGTATGTCCACTCAGAGACCCCATCTGAAAGTCACCAACTACAAAGACTACAGGTAGATAAATCCACAAAGATGGGAAGAAACCAGCACAAAAAGCATGAAAACATCCAAAACTAGAACACCTCTCCTCCTCCAAGGGATCACAACTCCTCACAAGCAAGGGAAAAAGCTGGGTGGAGAATGAGTCTGATGAATTGACAGAAACAGGCTTCAGAAGGTGGGTAATAACAAACTTCTCTGAGCTAAAAGATCATGTTCTAACCCAATACAAAGAAACAAAGAACCTTGAAAAATGGTTTGATGAAATAGTAACAAGAATAAACAGCTTATAGAAGAATATAAATGACTTAATGGAGCTGAAAAACACAACAGGAGAACTTTGCGAAGCATACAAAAGTTTCAATCACAGAATCGACCAAGCAGAAGAAAAGATATCAGAGATTGAAGATCAACTCAATGAAATAAAATGAGAAGGCAAGATTAGAGAAAAAAGAGTGAAAGGAAATGAAAAAAAGCATCCAATAAATATGGGATTATGTGAAAAGACCTAATCTACATTTGATAGGTGCACCTGAATATGATGGAGAGAATGAATCCAAGCTGGAAAATACTATTCAGGATATATCCAGGAGAACTTCCCCAACCTAACAAGGCAGGTCAATATTCAAGTACAGGAAATACAGAGAACAACACAAAGATATTCCTCAAGAAGAGCAACCCCAAAGCACATAATTGTCAGATTCACCAGGGTTGAAATGAAAAAAAAAAAAATGCTAAGGGTAGCCAGAGAGAAAGGTCACATTACCCACAAAGGGAAGCTCATCAGATTCACAAGGGATCTCTTCACAGAAACCCTACAAGCCAGAAGAGAGTGGGGCCAATATTCAACATCTTTAAAGAAAAGAAATTTCAACCCAAAATTTCATATCCAGCCAAATTAAGCTTCATAAGTGAAGGAGAAATAAAATCCTTCATGAACAAACAATTGCTGAGAGATGTCGTCACCACCAGGCCTGCCTTACGGGAGCTCCTGAAAAACGTACCAAATGGTAAACAGCATCAACACAATGAAGAAATGGTTGGTGTCAATTAATGGGCAAAACAACCAGCTAGTATCAAAATGGCAGGATCAAATTCACAGATAACAATATTAACCTTAAATGTAAATGGACTATATGCCCCAATAAAAAGACATTGATTGATAAACTGGATAAAAAGTCAAAATCCATCAATGTGCTATATCCAGGAAACCCATCTCATTTGCAAGGACACTCACAGGCTCAAAATAACGGGATGGAGGAAGATTTACTAAGCAAATGGAGAACAACAAACAAACAAACAAAAAAAGCAGTTGCAATCCTAGTCTCTACTAAAATAGACTTTAAACCAACAAAGATCAAAAGAGACAAAGAAGGACGTTACATAATGGTAAAAAGATCAATGCAACAAGAAGAGCTAATGATCCTAAATATATACGCATCCAATACACGAGCACCCAGATACATAGAGCAAGTTCTTAACAATCTACAAAGAGAGTTAGATTCCCACACAATAATAGTGGGAGACTTTAACACTACACTGTCAATGTTAGACAGATCAACGAGATAGAAAATTAACAAGGATATTCAGGACTTGAACTCAGATCTGGACCAAGCAAACCTCATAGATATCTACAGAACTCTCCAACCCAAATCCACAGAATATACATTCTTCTCAGCATCAAATCACACCTACTCTAAAATTGACCACATAATTGGAAGTAAATCACTCCTCAGCAAATGCAAAAGAATGGAAATCATAACAGTCTCTCAGACCACAGTGCAATCAAATTAGAACTTGAGATTAAGAAACTAACTCAGAACCACACAGTTTAATGGAAACTGAACAATTAGCTCTTGAAGATTGACTGAATAAACAATGAAGTGAAGGCAGAAATAAAGAGGTTCTTTGAAACCAATGAGAATGAAGACACAACATACCAGAATCTCTGGGACACATTTAAAGCAGTGTCTAGAGGAAAATTTATAGCAATAAATGTCCATATGAGAAGCAAGAAAAGATCTAAAATCGACATACTATCATCAAAATTGAAAGAGCTAGAGGAGAAAGACAAAAAAAATCAAAAGTTGGGGGAAGACAAGAAATAACTAAGATCAGAGCAGAACTGAAGGAGATAGAGACACAAGAAACCCTTCAAAAAATCAATAAATCCAGGAGCTGGTTTTTTTGAAACAATCAATAAAATAGACAGATTGCTAGCCAGATTAATAAAAAAGAAAAGAGAGAAGAAACAAATAGATGCAATAAAAATGATAAAGGGGATTCACCACCAATTCCACAGAAATACAAACTACCATCAGAAATTACTACAAACAACTCTATGCACACGAACCAGTAAACCTGGAAGAAATGAAAGTCCTGGACACTTGCACCTCCCAAGCCTAAACCAGTAAGAATTCAAAACCCTGAATAGATCAGTAATAAGGGCTGAAGTTGAAGCAGCAATTAATAGCCTACTATCTAAAAAAAAAAAAGCCCAGGTCCAGATGGATTCACAGCCGAATTCTACCAGACATACAAAGAGGAGTTGTTATCACTCCTTCTGAAACTATTTCAAACAATACAAAAAGAGGGAATCCTTCCCAAATCATTTTATGACACCAATATCATCCTGATACCAAAACCCAGCAGAGACTAAACAAGGAAAGAAAACTTCAGGCCAATATCCATGATGAACATAGATGCAAAAATCTTCAATAAAATACTGGCAAATCAACTGCAACAGCACATCAAAAAGCTTATCCATCATGATCAAGTAGGCTTCATCCTGGGGATGCAAGGCTGGTTCAACATACACAAGTCTATAAACATAATCCACCACATAAACAGAGCCAAAGACAAAAAACACATGATTATCTCAACAGATGCACAGAAGGCCTTTGACAAAATTCAACAGGACTTTAGGCTAAAAACTCCCAATAAACTAGGTGTTGATGGAATGTATCTCAAAGTAATAAAAGCTATTTACGACCAACCCACAGCCAATATCATACTGAATGGGCAAGAACTGGAAGCATTCCCTTTGAAATCTGGCACTAGACAAGGATGCCCTCTCTCACCACTCCTATTCAATATAGTATTGGATGTTCTAGCCAGAGAAATCAGGCAAGAAAAAGAAATAAAGGGTATTCAGTTAGGAAAGGAGGAAGTCAAATTGTCTCTATTTGCAGACAACATGATTGTATATTTAGAAGGCCCCATCATCTAAGCCCAAAATCTCCTCAAACTGATAAGCAACTTCAGCGAAGTCTCAGGATACAAAATCGATGTGCAGAAATCACAAACATTCCTATACACCAATAATAGACTTAAAGAAAGCCAAATCAAGAATGCACTGCCATTCACAATTGCTACAAAGAGAACAAAATACCTAGGAATACAACTAACAAAGGATGAAAAGGACCTCTTCAAGGAGAACTACAAATCACTGCTCAACGAAAGAAGAGAGGACACAAACAGATGGAAAAATATTCCATGCTCATGGTTAGGAAGAATCAGCATTGGGAAAATGGCCATACCGCCCAAAGTAATTTATATATTCAAGGTTATCCTCATTAAGCTACCTATTACTTTCTTCACAGAACTGGAAAAAAAAAACACTGTAAACTTCATATGGAACCCAAAGAGAGCCTGCATAGCCAAGTCAATTCTAAGCAAAAAAAAACAAAGCTGGAAGCATCATGCTACCTGACTTCAAACTATACTACAAGGTTACAGTAATCAAAACAGCATGGTACTGGTACCAAAACAGAGATACAGACCAATGGAACAGAATAGAGGCCTCAGAGGCAATGCCACACGTCTACAACCATCTGATCTTTGACAAATCTGACAAAAACAAGCAATGGGAAAAGGATTCCCTGCTATCAAATGGTGGTGGGAAAACTGGCTAGCCATGTGCAGAAAGCAGAAACTGGACCCCTTTCTGATACCTTACACTAAAATTAATGCCAGCTGGATTAAAGATTTAAACATAAGACCTAACACCATAAAAGCCATAGAAGAAAACCTAGGCAAAACTATCGGGACATAAGCATAGGCAAGGACTTCGTGACTAAAACACCAAAAGCATTGGCAACAAAAGCCAAAATAGACAAATGAGATCTAATTAAACTCCAGAGCTTCTGTGCAGCAAAAGAAACAATCATTAGAGTGAGCTGGCAACCAACACAATGGGAAAAAATTTTTGCAAATCTACCCATCTGACAAAGGGCTAATATCCAGAATCTACAAAGAACTAAAATTTGCAAGAAAACAAACAAACAAACCCATTCAAAAGTGGGCAAAGGACATGAACAGACGCTTTTCAAAATACATTTATGAGGTCAACGAACATACGAAAAAATGCTCATCATCACCGGTCATTAGAGAAATGCAAATCAAGACCACATTGAGATACCATCTCATGCCAGTTAGAATGGTGATCATTAAAAAATCTGGAGACAACAGATGCTGGAGAGGATGTGGAGAAATAGGAATGCTTTTACAATGTTGGTGGGAGTATAAATTAGTTCAGTCATTGTGAAAGACAGTGTGGTGATTTCTCAAGGACCTAGAAATAGAAATTCCATTTGACCCAGCAATCCCATTACTGGATATATATCCAAAGGATTATAAATCATTCTATTATAAAGACACATGCAGACATATGTTCATTGTGGCACTATTTACAGTAGCAAAGACCTGGAACCAACCCAAATGCCCATCAACGATAGACTAGACAAGGAAAATGTGGCACATATATACCATGGAATACTATGCAGCCATAAAAAACAATGAATTCGTATCCTTTGTAGGGACATGGATGAATCTGGAAACCATCATTCTCAGCAAACTGACCCAAGAACAGAAAATCAAACATCATATGTTCTCACTCATAAGTGGGCATTTAACAATGAGAACTCATGGACACAGGGAGGGGGGCATCACATACTGGGGTCTGCTGAGGGGGAATAGGATTGGGACAGCCAGTGGGTAGGGAGGTTAAAGAGGGATAATGGGGAGAAATGCCAGCTATAGGTGACAGGGGGATGGAGGCAACAAACCACATTGCCATGTATATACCTATGCAACAATCCTGCATGTTTTGTACACATACCCCAGAACCTAAAGTGCAATAAAATTAAAATAAAAAGTTATACCAAATAAATGCTAACGAAAATGTCACAAAAGGAATAGACTTTAAGAAGGGAAAAAAGTGAGCAGAGATACACAGATATTTTCATAAAGATAAAAAGTTTAATTATCCAGTGAGACATAATGATTTTGGACTTAATGTAAAATGTAATAATGTGGCTTTGAATTATATACTTTGAAAAATTACAGGTCCACAGGGAGAAATTGACAAATTTACCAACATATTGGAAAGTTTTAATGCAATCTCTCAAAAACTGATAGATTGAGCAAATAGATAGCCAGTAAGGAGATAAAGATTTGGATAGCATCAATTTGATTTAAATGAACCAAATGATTTCAGAATACACCCTCTTCTTTAAGAACTTATGAACTATTTATGAAAATTGTCCACAATTCATTTCAATATATTTCAAAAGATTGGTATCATGTAGGCCATATTTCATAAACATGAAGAAGTCAAGTTAAAAAAGCAAAAAGATACCTAGAAAAAAATTATATATTTGGAATAAAAAAACTCACATGCTTCTGAAAAACATAGATCATAGAGGAAATCATAATGGAAAATCTTAAAGTGAATTGCTAAATGATCATTAAAATACTGCATATTAAAACTTGTGGGATTAAGTTAGTAAATACTGGAATTTATAAGCTTAATTGAATACATTAGAATGGTCAAAATTGTCAAATTAATCAACTAAGCATCCAACTTAAAAAGTTAGAAAAAGAAAAACAGGATAAACTCAAATAAAGCACATTAAATAACCACACTTACAAAGAGAATAAAGAACTGGAAGACAAATATATAATAGAAAAAAATCAAAATATCAAAAAATATTTCATTGAAAACAAAATAAGCAAATAATTGATAATATTAATTTAGAAAAAGAGATTATATAAATAATAATTGAGATGAAAAAGAATATATAACTTCAGATGCAGAAGAGATTTAAATGATAATGAAAGAATGTTATAAATACATTTTTGCTAATACACTTGAAATTATTGGTGAAATGGATATATTTTTTAGAACATACAACTTATCAAAACTGGCTCATGAAAAATGAGAGAACCTAAATAGTTATATTTAGTACAATTAAATCCATAGTTAGAAATATTTTTCACCAGGCCCAAATAACTTTACAGAGAGGCTTACTATTAAATAAATATTCAAGAAATAAAAAATACAAGGCATACACAAACTTCTTCAGAAAAATGGAAAAACACACATTCTTTAACATTTTATGAGAGTAATATAACCTTAAAACAAACAATAAAACAGAGGCAAGTATGAGATAAAAAAAATAATAGATTATTACAAATCATGGATATACAGAAGTCCTCAAATTCCTAAACCAAACATTAACAAATAAAAACTATCATGGTATTAAAAAGATGATCATCACAGCCAAGTTGTCTTCACTCCACAAATACAGGACTGTTAGAAAATTGATTTCACTAACTTATAATTTCAAAAGCCAAAAGGAAAAAAACTTGATTTTTTTTACTCCCATGCACAAAAACGTTGGTTAGCAACACACATTTATGATTAAACCAAACCAAAATATATGTTAGTAAAGTTAATAGCAAGAAACACCTTGACTTTTTGGAGGGGCCATATAAAAACATATGCAATAAATAAAATATTTTGCAACAATTAACTTGGAGGTCAGAATAGGATGAACATAACTTCTATTACTTTTTCTTTTATAAACATTGGATAAGAGATCCCTGCCTATAATAAGAAAATAAAAATAAATAAAAATACAGGAACCGGAGTGGAAAAACAATAGTATCCTCATTTGTAAATATTATGAGTGTATTCATAGCATACAAAACAAAGTTACTGATAAAATGTTACAATGTATGAGATTTTAGCAAAACTGTTAGATACAAAACAAGTATTCAAAATTATCTGCATTTCCATATGCCAGTAACAATAAGATATGTAATTAAAAAAAAAACTATGTAGAATAGCACTAAACAATATTTAGTACTGAGAAATAAATTTAACCAATGATATGCAATACTTCCTTTTTAAAAACACTAATTTTAAATAAAACAGCAGTCTATAAAAAACAAAAATTTGATAGAAATTACAAGTTCATTAACAGAAAGGCCTAATATTATGAAAATAACAGTTGATCCCAAATTTTTCTATAGACAAACAGATTCAGAAATTTATATGAAATAGTAAATGATCAAGAACAACCAAGGTACAACTGAAGAATAAACTAAAATAGAATACTTGTCCCATCAAATATCATCATTATGATTATTACTGTGTTATATATGAAGACAGTAACATCCTTGTCTCGTTACACTTAAATAAACCAATGAAGCAAAATTGAGAGCTTTAAAACAGAACCACACATGCATGAAAACTAATAATTGACAGAATTGATTGCAAAGCTGTGGAGAAAGGGTAAATTTTTTTCAATAATCAGTACCGGAGAATTCGTTTTCTATGCTAAAAAGTAAAATTAAATTGCATACCTTATATCATATACAAAAATCAAAGTTAGGCATATCAAAAGACAATCTAGGAGAATATTTTTGTACAACTGTTGCATAGAAATATATGTAGACAATACAGAAAAATAGCAAAATAGAGAAAAAAATACTGACGAACTGGACTAAGCTAAAATTAGGAATTTCTCTTTTCGAAGACAAGCATAAAGCAATCAAAAAGACTAACAGAAATTGGGGCAAGTTCTTTGCAACTCATATATGAACCAAAAGTTAAAACCCACAATATATAAAGCAATAAATGTTTAATAATGAGAACAAAAATAGGCAAAAGTCACAAATAAGCATTTCACAAACCAACATATACAAAAAGGCTCATAAAACAAGAAACTATGGTCAATTTTATTAGTTAATTAGGAAAGTATAATTAAAATATAAACATCTAAAATATAATTTGATCTAATACCTAAATAATGTGTTAACTGGCAAAATTTAAATATTAAATTGGCAAAAAATTTAAAAATTGAGTGTTGGAAACAGTATGGAGCTATGGAAACTTTCATACAAGACTGTTAGGAATGTAAATTGATAGCCATTTTTGTAACTTGTTATGTCTTATAAAGTTGGACATATAAATGACTTTGAGCCCAGCAAGTCTATCACTTGATAAAAACTCAAAGAAACTTCTGGACACATGTGAGACAGGGGACTGGAAGGACTTGTTTCCTGAACCAGTTAAGAAACCAGCCCAAATCAACTAGTGCCAAATGTAACCTCTAGTTACTCTTGTTGCCCATCAGCTTAAGGCATTCCCTCTAGTGCCATGACAGTTTACAAATGCTATGGTGACACCAGGAAGTTATTGCCCATTTTCTAGAGATTTCTAAATAACCCACCCCTTAATTCACATGTAATTAAAAGTGGGTATAAATGCAGGTAGCCAACAGCTAGGTTGCTACTCCCTGTGCACTGCCTATGGGCTGGCCAGCCCTGATCCACAAGAAGCAGTCCCTGAGCTGTGGTGATGTCACTTCAGTAAAGCTGCTTTTCTTCTACTGTGTGCTTGCTCTTGAACTCTTTTTCTGAGTGAATGAAGCCAAGAATCTGCTCTGCATCACATGCATCAAAATACTGGCTCAAAATGTCTACAGATCCACTATTTAATAACCCAAATTGGAAAAAAAAAATAAATTAACAATATAATGAACCAAAAGTTGTGTTATATTCATTCAACGGTATATTTTATGGTTGTGTACAAGATTAATACACCGGCTGCACACACCATCATGGGTGAATTTGAAAAACAAAACTGAGCAAACAAAAGCGAGTCAGACACAAAAAACAGAAAACCAAACACCACGTGCCTCATTGTAAGTGGGAACTAAACACTGGGTACACATGGACATAAAGATGGAACAATAGGCAAGGGGACCACATGAGCAGCGAGGGAAGGATGGGAGCTAGGGCTGCAAAACCACCTATTGAGTACTATGTTTACTGTCTGGGTGACCAGTCAGTCATAGCCTAAGTCTTGCCATTACACAATATACCCTTGTGATAAACCCACACATTTACCCCCGAATCTAAAATAAAAAAATTTTTAAATGTGATTCAGAAAAATAAACTCTATTCTTCCATTCATATGAAATCCAAATCCAGGCAAAACTAAAAAAAAAAAAGTATGATTTATGGTTACATAAGTATATGGAGGAAACAAGAAACCCAAAGGTATAAATCATACAAAAATCAGAAGTGTTACCTTTGAAGGGAGTAAAACTTTAGTGGTCAGCTAGAGAGGAATTTTAAGCTATTGATACTGTATTATTTCTTAAGTTGTAATGAGATACAGATTTTCACTTTATTATGATTCTTTATGAAATATATATATATACACATATACCTATACATGCATATATGCACACATAAAAATGTGTGTGTGTATGTAAAACATTATTTTATGTTTTGTATGTTTTACAATAAAAAATAAAACATATGCACTTTGGGAAGCCGAGGCAGGCAGATCACAAGGTCAAGAGATTGAAGCCATCCTGGCCAACATGGTGAAATCCCCTCTCTACTGAAAAATACAAAAATTAGCTGGGCGTGGTGGCTCGTGCCTGTAGTCCCAGCTACTCGGGAGGCTGAGGCAGGAGAATTGCTTGAACCCAGGAGGCAGAGGTTGCAGTGAGCTGAGATCGAGCCACTGTGCTCTAGCCTGGCGCCTGGTGACAGAGCAAAACTCTGTCTCAAAAAGAATAAAAAAAGAAAACATATTTCACCAATAATACCATATCACAAAAAAGCCAACTTTTATGTTGCATTTCATATACCTAGCAAGATTTGACCAAAGGTAGATACTTAGTACATATTCTTAGTAAGGAATATAATTATGTGATCTTAAGCTCAGGGCTGTTTCCTATCATGGAAAAAAATAGACACTAAATAAATGCTTGTCGAATTGAACTAAATCAAACTGTGTGTAATGCAATGGGTGAATGTGTGACATTGGCTACATCAGTCGTGCTTTGTTAGCATCAGTGTTCTGCTTTTCATTTAGATTTCCATCTTTCACCCAGGCACCCTATATATCACTGGGGAAGGTAACACCACTCTCAACAAGTGAGGTGGGCTCTGACTGGCTTAACAATCAGCTTTTCCCAATCATTAGCAACATCGTTTAGTTCAAAACAGTTAATGAAACATGAGCCAATGAGATTCAGGAAAGTAGGGAAGGAGGGGGCTAAATAACCTCCTGTGTTTTCTGAAAGAGCTACTCAGACACTCATCTTGTTGGCTGAACATGAACAAGACTGGCTAAGCATCTGTGCCCCTAGAAGCTGCTGAAGCTACCTTTATGACACCCAGGGAGACAGCTTTTAACTGAAGCCCAAGATAGGCCAATGCTGTCTGCAAAAAGTCAGAAAGCTGTAAATGGGTTCATAGGCAAAATTTAAAGCCTAATCCTCAGAAAAATAATAGATACAAATGAAGATCTGTCCCCACACCAGGAGAGAGATATACTAGAGTCTGGGTAAAAAAGCATTTCCTTGAGAATATATACTTACAGATATGCTGTCACAGATTCAGGATTTGAATCTCTACCCTGATTCTTGGCCAGTAATACTTCTGGGATTCCTGACCTCCTCCTCTACCCCCACTCTAATTCTTACACCTAAGCTGTATAGGACACCACCAAGTAAAAAGAAAGTAAGTTTATGATGCACAATTACCAAATAAAAAAATTCACTATGTTAGAGTCAGCAGATAAATAAAAAATAATAGACCTCTAAGGATTTCAGATAATAGAACTATGAGATATAGAATAAAAACTACATATACTTAAAATGATTGAGGACATTAAAAGGGACATTGAAATTATGTAAAAAGCATGAGTGATATTACAAAGCCAGGCAGACTTGATAATAACCACCTGGAATTTCTAGAAATGAAGTAATTAAAACATAAAGTATAAGAGATTAAACAGCTAAATAAGACCCATATGAAGACAGAATGAATAAACTAAAAGAGATTTTCTTATGAAAATTATTAAGAAAGCAGGACTCAGAAGAATGTGAATTAATGAAAGAACAGAGTTACGACGGAAACAACATAAAGGTGAAAACTGAATCATTGAGTTTCAAAAGAAGCCATATTTGAGAGGTGGGAAAGGTAGACAGTACAGAAAGCCATGGGAAGAGACAGAAATAAGATATTTATAGTAATTGTTTTAAAAGCTGCTTGATCAAATCTTTCCTGAGTCTTTTCTATTCCAAGACTTTTCTGTTGTTAGCCCACACATTTTCTTAACCATTTAATCCCATTTATGTTGAGTACTTTTTTCTTTGCAAACTAACTGTTCTAAATGATATGGAGAGTAAAAAAGTAAAAATTAGACTGAGAAAGTAAAAAAAACATATCTGGCCATTCAACAAACTGGAATAATAGATGCAAATAAAGCCAGCTGACAACTTCAGGAAATATTTCTCCCAAGTAGTTTCTACAGCTAAAAGTGTCGTAACAATCCCTCTTTTTGGATGACTGCTGCTTTTTTTACTCAAGATATTTTGTTGTATAAAATCATAACATCAAAAATTTTGAGTTTTTTGGGGAAATTATATCAATAAAAATGAAACATCTCATTCTTGCCTAGAGGATTAAAACTACTTTGACACAGAAATCCCCCATAATTTCAAATCCAGGTGCAGAGCATTATATAAGGGGTTTCTGGACACAACATTTTACATTTATCTTAACTGTGTAGTTTCCAGGGAAACAGGACCTTAGATCCACTTCACAGTCCAGACTTGATGATAAACCCTTTGCACACAGCCCTGCTTTGCTTTGAGCCTATCCAAACACCGCTTTATTTAAGTTTCACCTAAACTCCATTATTCCTCAAAATCCTATAATAACCTCTATCTTTTCCTTTGTTTGGTGAGACACCTCACAATACCCTTGGTGTGTGATCTCCCTCATTGCAATGGTGCAATAAACCTGACTTTGCTGAGTAAAAATTCATTTCTGGTGATCTAGGCTGATTAGGTTACAACAGGAGATGAGGTAAAGCAAACCAAACAAACCAAGAAATCAATTTATTTTTTCAGCATTTGCCTAAAGAAAGTCATAGAGAGAGGGACACCAAAGGTATTAAAAATAATCAATAGGACAATTAGTCTGAAACTAAATCAGTTGGGAGGGTCTGGGTTGGTGATAGCACCTTGAAGAAGCTTAGTCTTGAAGAGAAAGGGAAAGAGGTTTGGAGTAGTCTGTTTCACACTACTATAAAGAATACCACCGGAGACTGGGTAATTAATAAAGAAAAGAGGTTTAATTGACTCACAGTTCCACATGGCTGGGGGAGGCCTCAGGAAACTTACAATCATGGCAGATGGTGAAGGGGAAGCAGGCACCTTCTTTACAAGGTGACAGGAGGGAAGTGAGACAACAGGAAAAAAACTGCCATTTTTAAAACCATCAGATCTCTGTGACAATTCACTATCATGAGAACAACATGGGAGAAACTGCCCCCAGGACCCAATCACCTTCCACCAGGTCCCTCCCTGGACACCTGCAGATTAATTCAGGTTGCAATTCAAGACAAGATTTGGTGGGGGGGGGGGGAACACAGAGCCGAACCATATCAAGATTGCCTCATGCCCCATTAAGAACATGGAGCAAGAGTCACAAGTGTTTAAAGAGTCCCCTTGCTCCTGCTTGCAGCTGCACTTGCACTTCCAGACAGCAACAGATCCTTGTTCAATGCAGGCAGCCCGTGGGGCTCCCAGAAAATTGGGTACAGCCTAAAACAAGTGCCAAAGCACACTCTGGGATCCAGCTGCCTCCCAGGTCTAGGACTGAGCTCCTTGGCTGTATTTTCAGCAGTGAACTGGCAGTCATAAATGTCAAGCCTCAATCCGCATAATCGCCCTAGTTCTGCCGGCTTATTTAGTAGCCAGTAAAAGTGGCATCAAGAAGATTTCCTATTAAATAAAAAGCCATATTAATTGCTGAACTCAGATATAACATGTATATTACATATGACTTTTATTTCCAGCAGGTTAAAGATCACAGAAGCATTTGTGGAATTTGATTTCTTTTTAATGAAGATAAAACACAAGATTTTGATGTCTTCTCTGATTGCTAAATATGGTTATTTTTCAGGTGGGGGAATGAATGAGAGCATATCTGGCATAATCCCACAGTAAAGATAAAAAATCAAAACGTTCCATAATGAGAACATATGACTCTGATGACCTCTGTTCAAGAAATTACATATGTCTTCTTGGCTTCTTCAGGTTACACTAAGGCTTCAACTTTGCACAACGAAATGAAAGATATTCAAGTCCTGGTAGGAGCTTCACTGTCTCTCTAACCCAGGGTACTTGTGTAAGTACACATTAAGGAAAACTACACAGAAGCACAAACTGCACATTAAATAGCCTGAAAACTGCTCTGGAGCTAATTAGTTCATTTTTAGATTACTGTAGCTTCTTGGGCTCTAACAGTCAATCTGTAAGCTTTCCCAAGCATTTTTTTAAAAGTTTTCTTGACTAAACCATACTTAATAGAAAACCATCACAGTGTTAGGGAGAAGTGCAGAAGAATTGATTGTAAATAAAATATTGGGAGATTGTTTAAGTAGACAACTTTCTTTTACAGCAACAGTTTTGGGTGCTTTAAATAACTTGGGTAAGTCATGCATGGGCATCCCCATCCACAATAAATACATAGCCTCATCACCAAAGTCTATAAACTTTCCAGAAGATGCAAAGCACACATCACCTGCCAATCTCTACAGGTATCAGCCTAGCATGAAGAACATGACAACCAGCTTCTCAGACAGGGAAGGAATCTGCCAATTCACCTACCTTGTAGGTTTCACAGACAGAAAATCTTAAACTGTTTCAAGCCCCAAAGTTTTGTTGTTTACACCAATACTGCCACTGATAAGTTGCTGGGGCCTGCCACCTGTCAACCTTGTCCAACCTACCCAGAAAGGAAGCTGCAAGGGTGCATGTGCCATTACTGCAGAATATGGGATATTAAAATAAAAAATATTCCAGCTCTTTGATTTCCTCTGATTTTGTGGGTAATACAATAACCAGAATGAGATAGCTGAAACCAATAAAATCTGATTTATAGCATTAAAGGCAATCTTTATAGCACTTATTTATGGTACATTACATCTAAAATCCAATTTCACAGGCTGCTGTTTGAAACTTTCTGTTCAATCATAAATACACTACATACACTGCACCTCAGTGCCATAGAGTTAGATTATATAAATGTCTGTATCCTCAGAAGGTATTAAAATTTGGTTACTATGGCATTGAGTGAGCTTGACAGTAATTTCCCTAACCAACTTTTCAACCAATAAGATCCAGTTAGCACTTGATAAACACTAAAAATGCAAGCACTGCTATCATTAAACCAGAAAAAAAATCAGATAACTCTACATTCCAGAACAAAATTAATTGAAAAGAAGTCATAGAAAAATGGGATATTGATGATACTAAAGGATACCTGCATTTAATGTCATAAGGTACATTTTCAATCCAATGAGCAAAAGCACTTCCTTGCACCACACAATTGGTATTAACAGGAGACACATGGCTAAGTCTATACATGCTTCCTTGAAAATATAACCTTAAGTGTCTACATTCATACACTTCAATGGAGAAGACTGTATTCTGTTCAATTACTATAATCATTGTCAAAAAGAGGGCAACAATTTTTAGAGAAGAACTATCATTTGAATCTCAAGCAACTTCACATTGGTTTAAAAAGGTTTTTGCCATTAAAAAAAAAAACACACAACTCTCCATATACTTTGCTTGCCAAATATTTGCTAAATGTAAATGAAAAGGCTAGTATCTTTGCCTGACCTGAGATGCAGGCAGGTTCTTGTTTCTTGAGAGATTAAAACGCTCAGCACTTAAGTTTTCTTTCCTAAATAGAGTTCAACGGCATGGTCATCTATTAATGTGTACTATGGGTCCATCATATGCCTATGTGCTATGCTGGTAAGTTGTTCTAGAATACAGTTCAAGGCTTGAATGTAAATGACAAAACGTGGCAGAAACAGTGAATAGACTCAACACCAAAATAACTAACACTTGTCAACCCTCTTCCACATATTAGGCAATGTACCATGACAGAAGTGCCTCCAGATTCTATGGAGCCGGAAGCCAATACAATTTGAGGGTCCTCTGTAAGTTAAAAGAGTACAATCTTCAAATATAAAATTAGACTCAAATAAAATTAGACTCATTATTTAGAAGGAACCTATGTAAATGAGGGCTCCAATGCCTAGGCCTCATTACTGACATGGTAAAAGCAATCCTGGTTCTTGTATTTTATATATCATTCCTAATCCTCACAATGGCCCAGAAAGGTAAAAAATTACTCTAAAAGTAAAGAACCACCCAGGGCATGGTGATTTGTGCCTGTAACCTCTACACTTTGGGAGGCCAAGGCTGGAGGATTGCTTGAGCCCAAAAGTTCAAAACTAGCCTGGGTGACATAGCAAGACCCTATCTCTACAAAAAATGTTTTAAAATTATCCAGGTGTGGTGGTGAACACCTGTAGTTCCTACTACTCAAGGGGCTGTGTGAAAGGATTGCTTGAACCTAGGAGTTCCAGTTTGCAGCGAGCCAGATTGCACCACCGCACTCCAGCCTGAGCAACAGAGTGAGACCCCGTCTCTTAAAACTAACAAACAAAAGAACCTGAGGCTCACATGAGTTCCTAAGATGACTGAGGTAACAGTCTGTCTGCATCACTGGGATGAAAGCTCAACTTTGTCTGACACAGAAACCCATGTACACTACTGAGTTCCAGTTCAAGTTAATTGAGATTTGGGTTGCGTTGCCCGGACTTTTCTGAAATGGGATATAATTCTCAGTTGTTTTAATCTCTGGGGAATATTTCATATTAAGAAAAGACCTAATGCAGTGGAACTGAAAGTTGAGTGTGCATTAGCATCACCCGGAGGGCTTGTGAAGCCAGCTATCTGGGCTCCACCTCCAGAATTTCTCACTCTGTGGCTCTAGTTATGGGTCTGAGAATTTCCCAGGTGATACTGATTGATACTGCTTTTTGGAACCAACCCTTGACAATCACTGACCTAGAGAAACTGAGTTAATTCCAGCATCCTGTTCATTTTTGTTTTCCTCCAGTGAAATCACAGTGAGTATATTTCAGGTTTCCTTTTACTGGCTCAGCTAAATTGGAGCTAAAGTCTAACCCTTCATGACAGCCTTAGACTGGATTAGCAACAGCTGGAATCCAAAAGATGCTGAGGAAGGAAAAACATTAGTGAAAGATTGTGATGGAAGTACGGACTGACTCTTAAAATACAATTCAACCATGAGGAAATATATTTGAACTTGCTTCACTATTGCACAGTTTAAAACTATTAAGTAACTGTAGTTAACATAAATGACATAAATATCCTAATTTTCATGTAACTAATAGAAAAATATAATAAATGAATATGTTAGAAGCCAAGAAAAGGGTATTACCATGTAAGGAACAAAAACTAAGAGACTAAAAGAATGAAATGTCATTTGAAATTGAGTTAGTAAGGTTTAATCAAGGTATTTAAATGCATTTTACAATAGACTACAACTTACATTCTGTATTTAAGTCTGATTCAATATAATAATGATGGACTTTTATTACAGAATAGCTATTCAGTGATGCCAATGAAATGATTTTAGACAAATTATCTCCAGGACATACTACAAAAGTCATATCTATAAATCAGTTTAAGATGCCAGCACTACATATATTAAGGTTCAGAAGGCTTCAGTTCACTCTGAACACTTAACGTTTCATGAACACAGTTATGGAAAGAAGAGATGACCTTTTAACCACTATTCTCTCATGAATTATTATTTAATAAGCATCTTGTGTATTTGTCCTTTGTTGGAAGCCTATGAGGCCCTTGGTTTATTCAACAGAAATTTACTGACACCTACCAGATGCAAAGGAAACACAAATTGATAAGATACTGATCCAGCCTTCATAGAATTAGTCAATTACTTTTTGTCTACTTTACCTGAAGAAAGGAAATAGGATCATTAAACCTGTCTAATAAATCACCTCAGAGATATAAAATAATAATTTGAGCTTTGGGCTCATGAAGTTATTTTTCTAATAGTTCTGTGTAATCTAAAGAAATGGAGGGTCAGAGATCCAATGTTCCCATGCAGCAATCTTAGTACCATAAAACAGACTAATTTCTATGAAATTCTAAAACTATAGGCTCTGGTTAGAATATTTCTACTTCTGGGAGCAGGGTACACACCTTGTGTTTGTGTGCATTGGCATCTACATAGCAATCATTACAAAGGTGAGGACTGGTGGCAGTGCTGATTACAAGAAGGTATTAAGAATTTTTCCAAATAGAAACTCAGATTTCCAGAAAAGGAAATTTCTAAAATACTGGTGATAAAATACAGTGTTTAGTCCAAGGTGATGTAAAAGAAAGTTCTGCATTTCCCTAGAAAATGAACCACTGGTGACAATAAACCTTAGCTCTGATTTCCAGTCAATTGTCCAGTTTATTTATTTATTTATTTATTTTTGAGGCAGAGTCTCGCTCTTGTTACCCAGGCTGGAGTGCAATGGCATGATCTCGGCTCACCACAACCTCTGGCTCGTCGGTTCAGGCAATTCTCTTGCCTCAGCCTCTGGAGTAGCTGGGATTACAGGCACGCACCACCATGCCCAGCTAATTTTTTGTATTTTTTAGTGGAGACAGGGTTTCGCCATGTTGACCAGGATGGTCTCGATCTCTTGACCTTGTGATCCACTCGCCTTGGCCTCCCAAAGTGCTGGAATTACAGGCGTAAGCCACTGCTCCCGGCTGTCTAGTTTATGTATTAGTGCATAAGAAAATAATGAATTCCCAACCCTTACCATGGGATACAGGTGCATTTGTATGTAAGAGATAACATGAGAAAATAATTATATGATCTGGAATATCAACCTATGATACTATTCTTGCTTTCTAAAAATGGCTTCCATAAGTTAATTTTTCACTCCATATTTCATAGGCAGATGGTTGAGAAAATACTGTCTAACCAGAAACAAGCAAACACTTAGCCACTGTCAACTGTGTTTCCATTAATCTGCAATATCTGAAAATAATTATTGTAATCCCTTTCTAAATTGTTAGTAGGAGTTTCATTTACTATAATTATGAAAAATTTAAAAATTCCTCCTAGAAGCAGATCACTTCAGTGGAGCAACCGCTTTACCAAAGTAAGCGCAGGTCTGCAGGTCGCAAATAACAAAAGGTACCAGTGTGGATATGAAATTAGCTTTTGGTGCATTTCACATGAAGAGATGCTGCCCATTTGTAGAATACCTAGGATAACATGTCCAAATGCACTTGTGTCACAAGGTCTTAAAAACCTTCATGCTTCATCAGAACCTTCTAACAGATTCTTCTAATGGTTGTGTTTATTCTGCTTCATTTGCTTTTACGTTCACATCAAGTTTCAGATCTTCAAACTAGAAGAGAGGAACCTTGGAGAGGATTTTGTCTCTTCCCTTCTAACTCAGTTTCAGATATGATTTATTGAGACTCAAAAAAATCTAGTGATATATTCAGGTCTATATCCAGGTGATGAATGGGTGAAAATTGATTAAAACCCTGGTCACATGACCCACCATCCATCGACGTCGCTTTGCTCTCATCATGTCATCTGATCAACAATCTTGCATGGTGCTCTGACACCTTTTTGCAATTACATGCTCTCAACAGCTAGCTAAACTCATCAGATCCCGTCATTTGAAGAGTGGGTAAAAAGAGAATCAGGATGTGTACATGGAATTCTGAACTAGCTATCTTTCATCTAATTCACAGAACTATTACTAGGGTCAACTGAAGAAATATAGGTAGAGTAGATTTTGAAGCAATAGTCCTTGTAAGTTAGAAAGCATGTTTCAGTTTGGTGCAACAGTAATTGTGGTTTTTGCCATTCCATTAATAGCAAAAACCACAATTACTTTTGCACGAATCTAATACTAAAATATTTTCAAAATCATAAAACCTAAGATGAGTTGTTATATAAAATTTTCTTTTAAAAGCCAAGATATCTTATATAAAAAAAGTGTGGAATCCCACAAAATATCTATTCTAAAGTCTACCCTCAGATAAACTGGATACATTTTAAAAGATGTATTATAAATAAGTGTGAAAAATAGTCTTATTACAAATGTATTTGAGGTAGAAACAAACCTAAAATTCAATAAAAGTTTAGCATTTGTAGAAATTTGGTTGATTTCTGAAACTGTGGCAAAACGTCAATTCTAACAGAAAAAAAAGTTAAATAAAACGATCATTTTTCATTTTCCTAATTAGAAGAAAATATATTTTGAATGCCTATATAATAAGACATTATTTTATTTCCTGTCAGCAATCTTCATAAATATGTAGTTCTGATCCTTCAATAACCTTGTAGAATTTACTTAGCTAGTAATAAATTGGACTTTCACAAATTAGTAGACATTTTTCCTCATGAAAGATCAACTCATATAAATATTTACAACATAAGCTGCTTCTATCATGCTTTTTTTTTTCTTCTGGAAAACCTTCAACTCACTATCCCCACCAACACCCCTTGGCTCTATTTTCCTCCTAACCCTGAGTTTGTCTTGCATATACTCTTAGGACACCTAACATTCTTTCCACCAGACTTTTCCTGTCACCTTTCCCTCCTTACCCATTTCTCCCAAGAGATAGCTTTATGTTTCTGCTGCACTCCAGTAATAACATTTTTACCTGCTTACTAGTCTGTCACCTGAACTGTGAGCACCTCAGATGGAGGGATACCTTACAGGTCTTTATGTTCGCTGCATAGCACAGTTCTTGGCACCTGTCATGATCAATAGAGGCTTACTCAGTTTGATTTAACTAACATTCCTCACCAAACATTTTATTGACTATTTCCCACAGTGCAATTAAAAGGAAGAAATTTTAGAGACAAGCTTTCTTTTGATTAATTTGCTAGACTCAGCCTATAACCATAAGAAAGCAGTCAAGTGTTTAATATTTAGTATTTACTGCTGAGTTTACAATAGCAGTGTTTTAATAGAAAATGGAATCATGCAGACAGATTTTAAAATCCAGAGCTTAAAAAAAACTTAAATGATATTCTTACAAGGAATAGTACATACAGATGGAATAAAAACAAGCTTTGTGTTTTTATCATTCTATTTCTATTGATTTCTGAACGTGGGAAAGAGATACTATACCAACACCTCATATTAATGTATCCAAAATTGACTTATTCATTACACACAGAACAAAGTCACATTCTAAGTGCCAGGCAAACAGCACAGCAGTGAACAAAACTAAAACTTTGCTTTCAAAAGCAAAATTTGTGGTGGTGAAGTGGCCAGACTACTTAAGTTTGAGTCCAGGCCTACCACAAATGACCTGTGAGATCTTAAGTAATTTATTTAACCTGTCTGTGCTTCAATTTTCGGTCCATAAAGTGGAAATGTTACCACCTATGGCATAGGTGGTTATAAATATTAAATGAGGTAAGATTTGTAAAGTTCTTACAAGACTGCCTGACATAGATGTTACCTTGACAAGTAAAACTTCAAGATGCTTA
The DNA here is from genome assembly GCF_048565385.1 of Saimiri boliviensis. Lineage (NCBI taxonomy): Eukaryota > Metazoa > Chordata > Mammalia > Primates > Cebidae > Saimiri > Saimiri boliviensis. The sequence continues at coordinate 16,998,266 of NC_133464.1, forward strand.
AATTCTACCAGAAAGAGACAGACCTATACACCTATATAATAGGTCAAGTGGTGACAAACGTGAAGAAAGTAAGCAAGGCAAGCAAATAGAGAATGGAAGTAACTTACTGCTGTTTTATTTAAGGTAATCTCTCTGATAAAGGGACTTTTTAGCAGAGACCTGAATCAGTGATGGAGGAGGTCAGCAACTTTCTTTTGGAAGAAGATTACAGGAAGAGAGATCGACCTGTGAAAAGGCTCCGAGGAAAAAGTTTGCCTGGAGTTTTGAAGGAACCAGGGGAGACTGACTCACCCTCATGAAGCAAAGCCAGGGAGAAGTGGGGTTGAAGGAAGCCAGGTTAGAGTGGTTAGAGTGTAACAGAGGGACAGGTCACACAAGGTCTTGGACTGTACCCTGCAGTCTGAGTGAGACAAGAAACCACTGGAGAATTTAGAACGGAAGGGCAATTTTATTAGACAGATGTTTTAAAAGGGGCATTGCAGCTGGTATTTGAGAGAGAGGCATTCAGGATGACTCCAAGAGTTTGAGCAATGTAGTTGGTATCAAATGCGATATGCAAACTAGGAAAAACATCACACTTGCAGTGATCACAACTTCATTTGTGAGCATTTCAAGTTTCAGACATTTATTAGATGCCCAGTAAGCAGTTGGATGTATGAGTCTGGGATTAGGGTGAAAAGCTTGGAGCTAGAGCTAAATTTGTTTATATTTGGAGATAACTTTATGATCCATGAAACTGGGAAATGAGTGAGGATACACAAGTTAGGAGAGTCAGTTACTCAGCCTTGGAACAAACCAACAAGCAGAGATGGGAGGAGATGCAGAAGCTTCAACAAAGAACCCCAATAAAGAGGGGCCCATGGGTTGAAGGAAACCAAGAGACAGTGGGGGTCTGGGAAGCCAAGGGAAAATGTGAAGGAAGGGTGTGGCCAAGAAAGTCAACTGCTGCTCTCAGGGCCCAAGCCGGCACCTTACTCTGTGTTTTCTATTTCACTTCATGGCTTCAGTAACATCTTCCTAATCACTCGGACTAGGAGACATCTTCTAGTAAGTATTTCTCCCATTCTTTGCCCACCATATCTCCCCTAGCAGTTGTACATTCTCAAATTCTCCCTTATCGAACCCTCTCTTTTATCCCCATCTGAAACCACTCTAAATCAAGTCCCCATGATCTCTTAGATGGATGAGTCAGCCTCCTAACAGCCCACCAACCTCCACATTGTTGCTTCTGGAGTCCATTCTTGAAAATGCCACCTGTTACTTTCCTGACACGGGCCAGATCACTTCCTCCTTAGAAACATCTGATGACTCCTGCTAACTTTGCAAAGTCCAGTTTCCTGGATGTTCTGTTCTAGGTGCTTCCTGTTGACCCCAGTCTTATCTCCACTCCTTCTGTCCACGCTCATTCTGCCTTAGTCAAGCTTGACCCACTTCTAGTCCATGAATCCTCACAATCTGATGACTTTTTCACAACATTCCTTTTTTCCGGGAATGCAGTTTCTCTTCTGGTACGCCTGAGCAAAGGTTATTCAGTCCTTCAGGGATAACTCAGAATCCCAGTCTCTGATGGGAACTTCTCTGATACTTCTTGGCAGAGGTTTTGGTGTTTGTATTCTTGTCACATATATTTCATTTCAACTTAATTATTTTATATAGTTGTTCATTGTCTTATTTATTTGAATAGACTGGAAGTTCTTTGAAGGCAGAGGTCATATCTTGTTTTTGTTTGTTTGTTTTGAGACAGTATCTTGCTCTGTCGTCCAGGATGGAGTCCAGTGGTGCAATCTCAGCTCACTGCAACCATCGCCTCCTGGATTCAAGTGATTCTCCTGCCTCAGCCACCTGTGTAGCTGGGACTACAGGTGCCTGCCACCACACCCAGCTCATTTTTTTTTTGTATTTTTAGTACAGATGGGGTTTCACCATGTTAGCCAGATGGTCTTGATCTCCTGACCTGACCTTGTGATCTGCCTGCCTATGCATCCCAAGGTGCTGGGATTACAGGCATGAGCCACCGTGCCCATAGTTCCTAGCATACTGCTTGCATTAAATTGGCATTCATATGTTTGTTGAGATAAAACATTTGTTTTTATTAAAATTATTATTTGATACCAAACTACCACTTAATCTCTCCAAATGTTATCGATAAATGTTAATTTTATAATTGTATTTATATTTATTTTTATTTCATCAAATAAATGTCTATTTTTAATCATCTTCATTTTTAAAGTGTTGATAGGTAAATTGTAGGGGAAAATAAAGGAAACAGAAAAGGGAAATAAATAAAAAGAAAGAAAGGTAACACTGAAAAGAAGAATGGATATGTCTCTGGTCTTTGCATTTTTTTAAGGCTGATACATTTCTTTGGCTGATCATATAGGTAATACCCTTGAGCTTTTCATGATAAGGTTAAAAAACATTTCTATGATATGCCAGTATATCTTTCAAGCAATATGCCTGAGGTTGTGGGGTCTTTTTCATTTTTTTTTTTCAGCACAGCTACAAACTTCTCTGGGGAATGGGCTATAAAGCAAAGATTTGGTACTAACTGTCTCTTCCATTTCAGAAAACTACAAATTACGTGCTTTGAGACATGAGGAAGTAAAACATTGACTGTATAGAACATTTGTGTAGAGAAGGTATTCTAATTAACATGATAATCAACACAAGCTTTTTCATTGGTACAAATAGTATAATCAAATATCCTTTATGAATATTGATAAACATACTTTACTGTCTAATGGATTTCAAGCTATTGATGCTCTTCCTCCTTTCTGGACACCAAGGATTACAAGGCAAAGGAACAAAGCAAGATGCCAACACATATTTAAAAGTTAGCTATCAATTCATTACACAGGGAAATACACCAGTTCCTGATACTTCTGGGTGCTGATTAGAATAAATCATATTGGGGACACTGAAAGTCATTAATGTCCTAAGAAATCCTCTAGGATATTTTATATTCATGTAGAAGCCTCATTTCTTATCCCAAATTTTTGCTTAAAAATGAATAATTCTAGCTGGAGCTGAATTTATTATATGAAATAGTTACCAAATGTTGAACACAAATTCTGCCAGGCATGGAACTGAACATTTTATATATAAAATCTTAATTTTTCACAATAACCCAGAAGGGTAGCTAATTTTACACTGAAATGCATCAACTGAAGCTTTTGAGTGCTTAAGTAACATCTCCAATGCTACAGAAGCCATTAACTTTTAGGAGCTGGGATTTGAACCTAAGCTATTTCATGCCAGAAGCCATTCACAGAGTCATGCCTCTATGTTTGAATCTGTTTTCTGAGATCCTCCCATGTGCTTGTGTGCCCTGTACTGTGTTGTCACTAGGGATACAGCAATGAAGAAGAGAAGCACAATAGCTGCTCTTAAGAAGTTTACCTAAATTGTTCCATAAAAGAGAAAGGAAGTTGGTTCCTATCATGTATGCTTTCCTGAAGATTTAAGGAGAAGGCTGTATTGCCCTTGCTAGTTCATTTTCCCTCATCAAATATTATCAGAAGCATTAAAGTTTAATATATTTTCAATTGAAGTATGTTTTAATGGAATTATTTTCATTAAATATATAGGAATTTTTTCATAGAATATAACAATTTTCCCCTGTTACATTCATGCTTCATAACTGAAGAAAATGTTCCTATGATCTTGCAGATATGTAACTTTAGCTGAGAGGACCTACAGATGGATCATAAGTTGGGAGAAAGCATCGACTGTGTTCTAGTCGTAGCACTGCCTTGACTGACATAGTTGTCAGTAAGATACACATCAGATACATACCTGTTTACAATGGCTTGTTGTCAGTTATCTACACTTTATAGTCCCTGAAGCACTTTACAGTGCCATCTCACTGAATGCAGGTTTCGAAAGATAGCCACAGTCTGCTTCAAAACTAAATTTTACAAGAATGAAAAAAAGAAAAACACATAAAAAATCTTCCAAAGTATAACTAGCAGTGAAAACCTCTCTTTATAATTTGGTGGTGTCTAGTAATCTTTATATTTATATTCTACCAAACAGAAATTTTAAAATGCTTTTTATTTTAGAATAAAAGAAAAATATATATGCACAAAGGATGTATGGCTTAATGAATTATTATCAGTGATACCACTTGAGTCAAGAAACAGAACTTTACTGCACATTCCAGAAACCCCATTCTAGTCACGACTTGTTCCCCTCAACAAAATAATCATTCTCCTCATTTTTATAATACCTAACTTTAATTGTGTTTTTAAAATAGCTTTATCACTCCAATCTCTGTCTCTAATTACTCTAGTTTTGCTCATTTTTAAAAACCTGATATAGTTTAAGTTGCTTTTAATCTATAGGGTCCTCCTCCACATCTGCCACTTCCCTGCAATTTATCTTTTGGAAAACCCAGACAATTTGACCTATAGAGTTTTCCAAAATTCAGATTTTACAGAATGCATCCTTTTGAAAGTGCAGTTCAGCATGTTCCTTTGTCCTCTCAATAGCCTTCTGCAGTTTTCAGCTGGATCCAGAAGCACCAGACTCAGGTTTAATCTTTTGTCATGACTATTGGTGGCATTTGGCAGGATTATAGGAGGCATGTAATATCCGACCATCTCTGTTATGTGATCTTAGCAGGTGTTCGTGCTAAATGCCCACATCAATTCATTGGAAACTGCAAAATGGCAACGTTCTACCATTCATTTATCATTTATTAGTTGAAATACTTTTATAAAGAACATTCCCACACCTACTATTTAGATACTTAGTGGTATAGTTCAGGTAGGAAAGTCAGAATAAATGTTTATATTTTTTCCCTTTAACTAATTTTCAGTATAATGATTTGGTATCCTATTATCTTCCAAAGACGAACGATTATTTTCTTGTTTTAAAATATCATTATAAACTCAAAGATTTTAACATATTTAATGGGCTTCAATCTACTGCAATTATCATTTTTGAAGCTCAAATTCAGTTGGCAACTTTTAACATGGATCTAACAGTCTCTGGAAGCTTCCTTGTTAGCTACTATTACAAGATTTTCCAAGCCCACTTTTTAGGCCATATCAGAGTTTCTAGGCTTTTTCAGCGCACAGAACTGGGAAGTATGCATTTGAAAATAAAATTTCTCTTGAGGTTACCTTGATGACTCTGATTCAAATTCCTGATTTAACTTAATTTCTTCTCTAATACACCTTTATCCACTTTCTTCAAAACCAAAAATCTGGTTCTCAAGGACAAGGGATGATACATCTAGACTATCCCATAATTATTCATTAGTTTTTTCCCCCATGTTACATATATAATAGTCTCAGAACATAACACTAATAATACCACCAATATGAATAGTGAAAACATTAAAATATAAATTTACTTCTCCATTCTCCTCCCATTTGTAAAGTTCTTACGCTGTCTGTACTCTCAGTTCCTATGGCCATCACATACGATACCCTCTCATTTTCTGCCCCATTTAGTTTAAGCTCCACAAGTGACAATTTATTTAATGTTCTTCACCAATTCTTATGCTGTCTCTCTAATTATTGTGCTTGTCTCAAGCCTATTCTCTAATAAATTCCTCAAGCAGTGCGTATAGGATCCCAGTTCTTACATGTTGGGGACAGTTTTCTTTTGTCCTTTACTAAAAGGTTGCTTTTTCTGGAAATAAAATCCATGTCTCATGTTTTTCCCTTGAGTATCTCACATATGTTTATCCAATTTCTTTTGGTATAAAGTATTGATGTTGAAAAGTCTGGTAACTGTCTAATCTTCTTTCCACTGTATGTCATTTTCCCCTTGATGTTGGCAATTCTAAGTCAATATTCTTATGTATGTGATGTATTCTTTCCATAGGTAGCTTCACATTTTACTTAGAAAAGCTTTTTGAATTTTCATTTTAGTGTTTATTTTCTTGCTTCAAGTTTCTTCCACAGGGACTCCTACTATGCATATATTCAATTGCTTTTCCTGTCTTCAATCTCTGTCATTTTCTCTTGAACATTTTTTAATTGTTTTCTGTTTATTTTTGAGTTTTAAAGTTTTCCTCTTATTTCATCCTCCATGTCTATGAAGATACGTATCTGTTATGTGTATTCATTCTTATTTTCCTTATATTGTCTTAATTTCTTTTTCTTTTATTTCTGATTCTTTTTTCTTTTTTTAAAATGATTTCAACTTTTATTTTAGATTTAGGAGGTACTAGAGCAGATCTGTCATGTGGGAACACTGTGTATCACTGAGAAATGGGGATGGATGATCCTGTCACTCAGTCATTGAGCACAGCACCCAACAGGCAGTCTCTCAGCCCTCACTCCCTCCCTCTCTCCCTCTTCCAGAAGTCCCCAGTGTCTATTGCTCCCATCTATATGTCCATGTGTATTTAATGTTTAGCTTTCACTTGTAAGAACATATACTATTTGGTTTTCTGTTTCTTTGTTAATTCACGTAAAATAAGGACCTCTAGCTGCATTCATTTTGCTGTGAATGACATTATTTCATTCTTTTTGATGGATGTATAGTATTCCATAGTGTATATATACATATTTTCTTTATTAAGTCCACCACTGATGGGCATATAAGTTGATCCCACATCTTTGTTATCGTGAAAAGTGCTTCAAAGAACATACGAGTGCATGTATCTTTTTGGTAGAGCTGTTTATTTTCCATTGGGTACAAACCCAGTAATAGGATTGCTGGGTCCAGTGGCAGTTGTGTTTTAAGTTCTTTGAGAAATTTCCAAACTGTTTTCCATAGCGGCTGAACTAATTTATATTCCCAACAGTGTATAAGTATCCCTTTTTCTCCATAGCCTCATCACCAATGTTATTTTTTGACTTTTTAATAATAGCCATTCTGAGTGGTATAAGATGGTATCTCATTGTGCTTTTGATTTGTATGTATCTGATGATAAGTAATGATGAACAGTTTTTTATATGACTGTTGGCTGCTTGCATGTCTTCTTTTGAGAATTATCTGTCCCTGTCCTTTGCTAATTTTTAAATTTTTTTCTTATTGATTTGTTTCAATTCCTTATAGATTCTAGATATTAGTCCTTTGTTGGATGCATAGCTTGTGAATATTTTCTCTAACTCTGTAAGTTCCCTGTTTACTCTGTTAATAGTTTCTTTTGCTGAAAAATAAAAAACTCACCAAACAAAAATTATTGGTATTTTTTAATATTGAACCACTTGAAATTGGAAATGAGTCATTTAACTTTTCTGAGTTTCTCTTTTGCTTGGTCTTTAAGTTTTAATGGAAACTTTTCTTGAAAAAGAGTGTAACATATCATTTACTTTACATATTGGGATGGAACAGTCCTGATTATACTAGATACTCTGGTTAGCAAAATGGGGAAAAATAAATGTAGGCAATCATATGAACAATGTGTAGGAAAAAAGAGACTTCGGACATGTAAGTATGTAATAGTTTATAGGAAGCTCTACAAAGTAAATAAATAATTATGGCCTTAATTCACCTACTCCAACAACAACAACAAAAGATATAAATGAAACCTGATGGGATTAAAATGTGTGCCTCTAAGGTGGTTTACCTGTTTTTTGGCACGATGATTAGTGCAATAAGTCATAATTTTTAGCATTTAGGTATTCTTTCAAAATAATATTAATGTAGTACAAGCACCTATAATCCATAGGAATAATTTTACTTTTTATTCACCATTCTTTCTGCACAACATACCCCTTATCTTTAAAGAGAATAATATATCTCCACGGATAGGTAAGAAAACCCTTAGGTCCCAGAACTGATAAGAACTGGAGTGGAGCCTTTTCAAAATCTGTTGATAAATTATTTAGAACTGACTGAGCTGGAAAACCAACAGAAGAGAAAAAATTTGCTAAATGATGTAGAAATCTTAGAAATCATCTATACTGGAATATTTTAAATCCCCTTCCCTTTTCTTTTTCACCTCTTACTATACCAAGCAGGTTTCCAAATGTCAGCTTTAACCCTCTGGTCAAATTCTATTTTAGAGAATCTACTTATGGAAGTAGCACAGCAGGCACTAAAGACGCCATTAAACCGACATCTGCTCCCGGACACGTGAACCTTAAATGGCCCCAAATCATATAATGTGCCATGCCAACTTAAGAGAAATAAAAAGACAGAAGCAATAATGATGAAACAAAGTAAAAATACACTTAAATGAAATTTTCATTTAAATGTGTGCAGATGTGCATGCACACACACTAATATGCTGAACTTGTTTTAGATTCATAGCATTAAATCAGAATTAGGATACTATAAGCTCAATTCTGATAATGGTATATATTTTACATTATTTTTAAGAAACTAATCATTAGACTCTTAACAAAGTGTTATATTATCATTGATGCCATTTATATCTCTGCAACCTTTGATCATACAGAGAAAGGTTCTTTTCTGGTTGTTTCAAAATAAGCCCAAACAAATGTATCTGATAAATACATATATCTACCAATATGCATTGTCATCTCAAAGAACTGAAATTCTTTTTCTAGAACTCTGATTCTAAAGATGTTCTCAGCACCTCCATTTCCAAAATACACTTGAAATTAATGGAATTTTGAATTATACCCACTGACTCTATTTTTAAAAATATTTTTACAAAGTAGAAAATTGTTTCCACTCAGTAAAAATGATGGATTATTCAATAGTGTGAAAAAATTAATGAGCAGATGGAATACCAAGCCATTATTCATTAAAATATTGCACTGGGTTAATTCAGCAAATAAAAATGGAGAATAGAGCAGATGGCCATTTATAGTTCTCTTGATTTCTTAAACTACTTCTTTACAGCCAGAACTGCTCCTATATTTAACTTGAAATGCACAGCTCTTACCATATGCACAGTAAGCAAGCATTCATGTGACCTCATAAACTTTTCATATAAAACAGCAATGATTTTTATGATTCAGTTAAAGGAACACTATACATTTATAGAGTAAGTTATTCCCACATCCCCAGTATTCGGTAGATAATTTAAATTTCCTAGACTCGATAGATCCTTGCCACCATTATCTGATCTGAAGTAGGTTCAAGTAGGGGCATATGGGTAAAATTTCACAAAATAAAGTGATCAGCTTTGTTTTAAACTGTGAAGTATGCCAAGCATACATTAAATTATTACAAACTAGGCCCAGCCTCTTTTAAGCCAACACTTTTCTTGTTTTTGTCAAAACATAATCATATAAGTTATTGCACTGAAAAATATTCTCTTCTATATAGAGCAATTTACTTCTCATGCAAGTAAATTGAATCAACCATTCTGGAAAACTGTTCAGCAGAATCTATTGCAACTAAACACACACATACCCTATGGCCCAGCAATTCCACTTTTATGTATAGACCCAACAGAAAAGAATACATATATCTACAAAGTTCATGGATTTGAATATTTATAGAGACACTATTTGTAAAATCCCATAGCAAAAAAAAAACTCATATATAATCAAGAAATACATTATGATATATTTATATAATGCTATAATACAGACAATGAAAATTAATAAACTACCACAAGAAAAACAACGTAGGTGAACATCACAAACATAAAGTTGAGCAAAAAAAGGCAAAGGTAAGAACAAATACTATATAACTCAATTTATATAAACCTTGAAGTTTGGCAAAATCACTTCGTAATGACAGAAATGGCCATGGTGGTTGATATAGAGGAAAGGTAGAAACAATCAGTGGGACAGAAAGGGGCTGGTGAGGGTCTGGCCATACTCTTTTTCCTAATATAGGTAGCTGGCTGTTACATGGGTAGTGTCCCATTGTGAAAATGCACTGTGGAGAGAGGCAGAGCAAAATGGCAGAGTAAGATGCTCCAGTAATTACCCCCATACCAAAACATTAATAATTGTCCATGCACGAAAATATTTTTCCCAAAAGCTAAGAAAGCCAAGTGATAGAGCCTAGTATCCAGCTGTAGTATGACAATAAGAAAATACACTTTGAAGAGGGTAGGAAGGACAATTTTACATTACACACGTCATCCCTCTTTCAACTCCAGGCAGTACACTGGAAAGAGAGATATTATCCACTTGAAGAAAACAAAGACAGCTGAACAGAGGACTTTAGCTTGAACTCCAGCATTGGACTTGGTACAGTAAAATCCAACACTAGGCAAAACCCCCACAACTCCATACTGCAAGATAGTACTCACAGACATCAGTTCTAGATCCACTGTGGTATAAGGAGAGACCACACAGCACCAGCCTTCCAGATAGTGGGAAACTTGATCTCTGAGCCATACTACTGCTGGGACAACTTTAGTGGTCCCACACTCCAGAAAGTCCTCAGCAGCTCAGGGCATCTGGTGTGCCCCAGAGCAGCAATGGCCACATCTAACACAGGGTTCCAAAAATCTTCATCTGCTGCTGAAGCCTGCAGGCTTCTGACCTGCCCAAGTACCCCACATGCTGTAGAAGGCCTCAGACTTCTACTGTGCCACAGAACTGTGCTGGCTACAGGAATTTCCCAGTCAAAATCAGGGTGTGAAGAACGAAATAAGCACTTATTATTAAAAATACAAGCCATCATGATAATGAAAGATCAAGAACAATAAGGAAAACATAACATCACCAAATGAACAAAAATAAGGTGCCAGAAATGGCCACAAAGAAATGGAGATGGATATACTGTCTGACTAAGAATCAAAAATAACTGTTTTAAGTTCAGTAAACAACAACAAAAAAGATACAGATTCGTGCAATGAGAGAAACAGGACTTCTGCTCACCACTGGGGAACTGCATATGCCCACCTAGCCACAGCTGATTTTTACCTGTAGGCACCTCCTACTGGGCTGGAAGCTATCTGTTCAACCCATTTTTAAAAAATACTGGGAAAAAATTTTAAAAATTCTACCATGGAATTAATATACTTTATGAGACCTCTGCCATTCTGGCTCCATAGAAGACAGTGAACCTTCTCACATACCCAGCACATCACTACTATAACCAGCATCTGAGAACACCAAAGATTCTCTATAAACGAGGAACTTATACAGAGTCATTGCCATGGAAAGCACCCAGATCCAAAGCTAGGTGACCATAAACTATATACATTGAAGTCACATCCTCAAAAAAATTTTTTAAATCAAGTTGAATCAAAAATAAATTAAAAAATAATCAGAAGAAACAGTCTACCCAAATGAGAAAAACCAGAAAAAGAATTATTGCAATATGACAAAAAGAGTTCTACAACACCCCTAAAAGATTATACTAACTCTTCAGCAATGGATTCAAATAAAAATCAAATCTTTGAAATATCAGACAAAGTATCCAAAATGCTTATTATTAATTTGCTCAATGAGATCCAAGAAAAAGTTAAAAACCAATATAAAGAAATCAGGATATGAATCAAAACATTAAAGATATATATAAAAGAAAATAAAAACAGAACTTTCATAAATTATAAACACAGGGAATTACAAAATACAGTGGAAAGTTTTAACAATCGACTAGATCAAGTAGAAGAATAAAGACAAAGCTTACAAATTAACCCAATCAAACAAACAAACAAAAAAGATTGAAAAGAAATGAACAAAGTCTCCAACAGCTATGGAAATATGTTTCTGAGAAAGAAGGAAAAGTTAAAAGTTTAAAAAAAAAACTATTTGAGGGAATAATTGAGTAAAACTTTCTTGGTCTTGCTAGAGATTTAGATATCCAAATACAAGAAGCTCAAAGAACTACTGAGAAATTCATTGCATAAAAAGGACATCACCAAAGCATATAATTATCAGGCTATCTAACCTCAATATTAAAAAAAAAATTCTAAGAGTAATGAGACAAAAGCATTGGATAACTTACAGGAAAAACCTATGAGACTAATAGTACAATTTTCAGCAAAAATCTTCCAAGCCAGAAGGGGTTGAGATTCTATCTTTAGTGTCTTCAGAAAGAATACCTATCGGCCAGGAATTTTGAATCTGGCAAGACTACATTTCACAAATGAAGGAGAAGTGAACTATTTCCTAGACAAGCAAATGCTGAGAGAACTTGTCACCACTAGATCAACCTGATATGAAATGCTAAAAGGAGTTCTAAATATAGAAACAAAAGGTAAGTACATACCAGTATAAAAACACTTGAAAGCATAAAACTCACAGGACTTATAAAACAGTAACACAATGAAGAAAACAAAGCAACTAGATAATAATCATCATGATGACTGGAGCAGAACCTCACATATCAATATTAACGTTGGATGTAAATGGTCCAAATGCCCCACTTAAAAGGTACAGATTGGCATAATGAATTGAAAAAGCATACCAGGCCAGGTGCAATAGCTCATGGTTGTAATCCCAGCACTTTGGGAGACTAAGGCAGGTGGATCACGAGGTCAGGAGTTCAAGATCAGCCTGGCCAACATAGTAAAACTCGGTCTTTACTAAAAATATCAAAAATAAAAATAAAAATAAATATCATCCAGGCATGGTGGTAGGCACCTGTAATTCCAGCTACTTGGGAGGCTAAGGCAGGAGAATTGCTTGAACCTGGGAGATGGAGGTTGCAGTGAGCCGAGATCATGCCATTGCACTCTAGCCCTAGTGACAGAGTCTCAAAACACACACACACACACGCACACACACACACACACACAATATATATATATGCTGTCTTCAAGAGACCCAATTAAGTTGTAAATATTCATATACACTCAAGGTCAAGATATGGAAAAAAATATTCCACACAATGAAAACCAAAAGGGAGTAGGGATAGCTATTCCTATATCAGATAGGATATATATCAGATAGACTTTGAAACAACACAGTAAACAAAGACAAAAAAGGGGTCATTATATATTTATAAAGAGATCAACTCCACAAGAAGATATAGTAATCCTAAATATATATGTACCTAAATACAGAGCTCCTAAATTCATGAAACAAATACCACTAAATTTAAGAAACAGGCAGCAACACAATAATAGTGGGGGACTTCAACACTCTACTGACAGCATTATACAGATCATTCAGGCATAACGTCAACAAAGAAATACTGGTCTTAAACTGGAATGTAGAACAAATGGCCCTAACAGATATTTACAGAAACTTCTACCCCAAAACTGTAGTATGCACAACAAAATTAATATGCCACTAGTCAGATTAACCAAGAAAAAAAAAGAGAAAACACTCAAAGCACAATTAGAAATGAAAATGAAGGCATTAAAACTGATACCACAAACAAAAGACTATTTGAGACTACCATGAATAACTTATATACATGCACACTAGGAAATCTAGAAAAAATAGATGAATTCCTGGGAACATGCAACCTTCCCAACTTCAATCAGGAGTAAATAGAAATTTTGAAGAGAACAATAACAAGCAATGAGACTGAAAAAGTAATTTGAAAAATCTCTCAGCAATAAAAAGCCCAGGGCTAGAAATTCACAGCCAAACTATATCAGACATTTAAAGAAGAATTGGTGCCATTCATACTAAAACTATTCCACAAAGTTAGTAGCATCATGATGCCCAATCCAGAAAAGAGAAAAAGAAAGAAAGAAAGAAAGAAAAAAACGACAGACCAATATCTGATCCATGATGAACACTGATGGAAATATCCTCAAAAAAATACTGGCAAAGGGAATCCAACAGCATATCAAAAAGCCGGTTCACCAGCATCAAGTGAGTTTCATCCCAGGGATACAGGGATGATTCAATATGTGCAAGTCAATAAATATGAACACAACAAGATTAAAACCAAAACCATATGATCCTCTCAATAGATGCAGAAAAGATTTGATAAAATCCAGCTTTCCTTTATGATAAAAACCTTTAAAAATTAGGGATAGAAAGAACATACCTCAAAATAATAAAGACCATATAAGACAAACCCAAAGCCAATATAATACTGAACTGAGAGAACTTGAAAACATTGCCCCTAAGAACTGGAGCAAGACAAGGATATCCACATTCATCACTTCTACACAACATAGCTCTGGAAGTCCTAGCCTGAGCAACTGGGCAGTAGAAATAAATTAAAAACATCCAAATTGGAAAAGAAGAAGCAAAACTATCTATTTCCTGATGATATGACCTTATAACTAGAAAAGCTTAAAGACTCTTCCAAAAGACTCCTCAATTTCATAAATGAACTCAATAACGGCTCAGGCTACAAATCAATGTATACAGATCAGTAGCACTGTTATATACCAACAATGGCCAAGACGAAAACAAATCAAGAACTCAAACCCTTTTACAACAGCTGCAAAAAATAAAATACCTAGGAAGACATCTAACCAAGAAAGTAAAAGATCACTACAAGGAGAAATACAAAACACTGATGAAAGAAATCATAGATGGCACAAGTTGGAAAATATCCCATGCTCATGGGTTGGAAGAATCAATATTATGAAAATGACCATACTGCCCAAAGCAACCTACAGATTAAACACAATTTCTATCAAAATACCAAGATAAATCATTTTTTCAGAGAATTAGAAAAAACTTCTGAAATTTTATAGAGAACCAAAACACAGCTCTAATAGTCAAAGCAATCCTAAGAAAAGAGAACAAATCTGGAGGCATCACATTGTCTCACTTCAAATTGCAATACAAGTTTATAGTAATGAAAACAATATGGCACTCACATAAAAACAGACACATAGACCAATGGAACAGAACAGACACAGAGAAATAAAGCTAAATACGTACAATGAAGTGATGTTTGACAAAGCAGACAAAAACCTACAATGGGGAAAGGACTTTCTATTCAGTAAATGGTGTTGGGAAAATTGAATAGCCACATGCCAAAGGATAAAACTGGATCCCTATCTGTCACCAGATAAAAAAATTAAGATAGAATAAAGACTTACATCTACGATCTTAAACCATAAAAATTCTAGAAGAAAACTTAGGAATAATATATTCTGAATATTGACCCATGCAAAAAAAATATAACTTAAGACTCCAAAAATAAATGCAAAAATAAATAAATAGAACATAACCAAACTAAAAATCTTCTGCACAGCAAAAGAAATAATCCATAGAGTAAAGAGACACATTTAGAATTGGAGAAAGTATTTGCAAACTATACATCGGAGAAATAAATAATATCCAGAACTACAAGAAACTCAAATCATCAAGAAAAACAATTAATCTAATTAAAATGTAAAGAAATGACATGAACAGACATATCTGTTCATATTTTTCTCAAAACAAGCTATACAAATGGCAAAAAATATTTAAAAAATGCTCAGTCACTAATCATCAGAAAAATGTAAATTAAAACCACAATAAGATACTACCTTACTAAGCCAGTATGACATTTTTTTCCTTTAAGTTTTATTTTAAGTTCAGGGGTACAGGTGCAGGTTTGTTACATAGGTAAACTTGTGTCATGGGGTTTGTTTACAGATTATTTCATCACCTACATAGTAAGCCTAGCATGTATTAGTTATTTTTCCTGATCTTCCTCCTCCTACCCTCCACCCTTCAATAGGCTCCAGTATATGTTGCTCCCCTCTATGTGTCCATGTGTTCTCATCATTTAGCTCCCACTTAAAAGTGAGACCACGTGGTATTTGGTTTTCTGTTTCTGCAATAGTTAGCTAAGGAAAAGGGTCTCCAGCTCTAACTATGTCCCTACAAAGAACATGCTCCCATTCCGTTTGTTTGTTTGTTTGTTTTCTATGGCTGCATAGTATTACATGGTGTACATGTACCACATTTTATTTATCTAGGTTATCACTGAGGGATATTTAGGCTGAATCTATGTATTTGCTATTATAAATAGTGCCACAATGAACATATGTAAGTGTGTGTCTTTATAATAGAACCACTTACATTCCTTTGGGTATATATTCAGTAATGGAATTCATAGGTGGAATGATATTTCTGTCTTTAGGACTTTGAGGAATCACCCCACTGTATTTCACAATAATTGAACTAATTTACACTCCAACCAACAGTGTATACAAGTTGCTGTTTTCTCCACAACTTTGCCAGCATCTGTTGTTTTTTGACTTTTTAATAATAGCAGAATGGCCATTATTAGAAAGTCAAAAAATGATAGATGTTAACATAGATGCAGTGAAAATGGAAAGCTTATACATTGCTGCTGGTGATGTAAATTAGTACACCCTATATGAAAACCAGTATGGAGATTTCTCAAGGAACTAAAAATAGAAATACCATTTTATCCAGCTATCCCAAAACTGCATTATCTACCTAAAGAAAAAGAAGTCATTATATAAGAAAGGCACCTACCTGCATATGTTTATTGCAGCACAATTCACAATTTCAAAGATATCATATCAACCTAAGTGCTCATAAACTGA
This sequence comes from Saimiri boliviensis, assembly GCF_048565385.1. NCBI lineage: Eukaryota > Metazoa > Chordata > Mammalia > Primates > Cebidae > Saimiri > Saimiri boliviensis. Next base: position 17,014,536 of record NC_133464.1, read on the forward strand.
TGAATTATAATGAAAATGTAATATACATACAGCATGTGTATACACACACAATGAAATATTACTGAACCGTAAAAAACCAAAATAATGTCTTTCACAGCAAGTTGGATGGAGCTAGAGGCCATTATCCTAGGTGAAGTAACTCAGAAATGGAAATCCAAATACCACATGTTCTTACGTATAAAAGGGAGCTAAGCCATGGACATGCAAAGACATACAGAGTGATATAATAAGCACTGGAGATTCACAAGGGCAGAGGGTAGAAGTTGAGTGAAGGATGAAAAATTACCTATTGAGTACAATGTACACTATTTGGTTGACAGGTATACTAAAAGGCCTAACCTCAGCAATATACAATTAATCCATGTAATCAAAAACCACTTGTAACCCCAAAGCTATTGAAATTTTAAAAATGGCTTTTATTCAAAAAAATAGGGAAACAACAAATTATAAGAATAATAACACAACATGTCAAAATCTATACGATATAGAAAAATAAATTCTGGGGGACATTTATGGCAATACACACCTATATTGAAAAAGAAAGATCTAAAATAACCTATGGCTGCAAAATTAGGCAAAAATACAAAAAGTAAGCCAAAGATTATTAGAAGGAAGAAAATAATAAAGATCCAAGCAGAAATAAATAAAACAGAGTCAAGAAAAATAACATAAAAATAAATAAAATTAAGTTGTTTTTTTGAAAAGATAAACAAAATAGACAAAAAGTTTAGCCATAACAAGAAAACAGAAGACCCAAATAAATTGGAAATTAAAAAGGAGACATTACTGACACAAAAGAAATAGAAAGGATCATAAGAGACTTTTATGAACATAAAAGTTATATACATAAAAAAATTGGATGACCTAAAAGAAATGCATGATTTCCTTGATGCTTACAACCTACTAAATTATGTTTCTTTAGCACATGGTTTTGCAGTCAGGGAAGTTCAAGGTTGGGCAACTGCCTCTGGCAAAGGCTTTGTTATGAATTACCAAAGAAATAGTTCATATTTCATACTGAAGAAATAATTCATATGAGACTGAATTATGAAGAAATAGGAAATTTAAACAGATCAAAAATGAATAAGGAGTTGAATCAGTAAAAAAAAAATCTCTAAGCAACAAAATGGCCAGAACCTGGTAGCTTTACTGCTAACTTTTATGAAACATGTAATGAAGAACTAAAAACAATTATTTTCAAACTTTTCCAAAAACTTGAAGAGAAGGAAACACTTTTTTTTTTTTTTTTTTTTGAGACAGAGTCTCATTCTATTGTCTAGGCTGGAGTGCAGTGGTATGATCCTGGCTCACTGCATTCTCCACCTCCCAGGTTCAAGTGACTTTCCTGCTTCAGCTTCTGGAGTAGCTGGGATTACAGGCATGTACCACCAGGTCCAGCTAGTGTTTTGTATCTTTAGTAGGAACAGAGTTTTGCTCTGTTGGCCAGGCTGGTCTCAAACTCCTGGGATCAAGCAATCCACTTGCCTGATCTCTCAAAGTGCTGGGATTACAGGTGTGACCCACCATGCCGGGGCTGGAAACACTTTATATATATATATATATATATATATATATATATATATATATATATATACATACATACATACATATTACAAGGCCAGCATCACCCTGATGCTAAACAGAAACATATACAGAAAAGAAAAATTCAGACCAGTACACCTGATGAATATAGATGCAAAAATCATCAACAAAATATTAGCAAACTGAATTCAATGGCATATTAAAAAGATCATTCATCATGATCAAATGAAATTCATCTCAGAGATGCCAGGATGATTCAACTTATGTAAATCAGCAAATGTGACACATCACATTAACAGAATGTAGAGCAAAAACCATATAATCATTTCAACAGGTGCAGAAAAAGCATTTGACAAAAGTCAATATCCTTTCATGACAAAAACTCTCAACAGATTAGGTATGGAAAAATTGTACCTCGACACAATATAGGCCATAGACGAAAACCTAAAGCTAACATTGTACTCAATAGGAACACTTTGAAAGCTTTTACTCAAAGATATTAAGTGAGACAAGGATGTTTGCTCTCTTCACTTCTATTCGACATAGTATTGGACATTTTAGCTAGAGCAATTAAGCAAGAAAAAAAGGTGTCCATACGGGGGGAAAAAAAGGTAAATTGTCCCCGTTTGCAAAAAACTGTACACACACACACAAACACACACACTTAGAAATAATAAGCAAATTCAGTAAAGTTGTAGGATATAAAATCAGTATATAAAAATCAACACTTTTTAAGAGCAAACTATCTGAAAATCAGGAAAACAATTCCATTCAAAATAGCAACAAAGCATGAACAATTAGAAATAAATTTAACTAAGGTAAAATATCTCCAAACTGAAAACTGTATGTATAACACTGATGAAAGAAATTGAAGATAATACAAATAAATGGAAAGATATCCTGTGTTTCCAGTTTAGAAAAATTAATATTGTTAAATTTTCCATACAACTTGCTACACTTTAAACATAATTTATCCCACCAAAATACATGTTGAATCTTGGTTCCCAATGCAACAGTACTGAGAGGTAGTGGGGCCTTAATATGCCTTTGGATCATTAAGGACCCACCCTCATTAAGGAATTAATGCCATCTCTCAGGAAAGTATGAGTTATCACTCTTGCAGGACTAGATGTTACCACAAGAGCAGATAGTTATAAAGTGAAGCCACCTTTTGGGTTTGGTCTCATCTTGGCATGCTTCCACTTGCTCTTGCACATGCTTCTGCCATGTGATGCCATCCACCTTGTAATGATGCAGCATAAAGCCTTTGCCAGATACAGCTGCCCAACCTTGAAATTCCCTGTCTGCAAAACTATGTGCTAAAGAAACCTCTTTTCTTTATAAATTACTCAGTCTCTGGTATTCTATTGGAGCAATACAAAATGGACTAAAACACTCCCCAAAACAATTGACAAAATTCAATGCAATCCCTATCAAAATATCAATGATATTCTTCACAAAAACAGAAAAAAAAATCCTAAAATTTATATGGAACCAACAAAAAAACTTGAATAACCAAAGAAATGTTGAGAAAAAAAGAAAATAAAGCTGGAGGCATCACAGTACCTAACTTGAAAATATACTACAAAGCTACAAGAACAAAAACAGCATGGTATTGGCATAAAAACAGACACGCAGACCAATGGAAAATAATAGAGAACCCAGGAATAAATCCATATATTTACAGTTAACTGACTTTCAACAAAGGTGACAAGAACATACAATGGGAAAAGGAAAGTCTCTTTAATATATGGTGGTGAAATTTAAAAAAATAGACAATTACATATAGATAAGTGACATTAGACCCTTATCACATGTTATCTATAAAAATTAACTAAAAACTGATTGAAAACTTCATTGGAGGACCTGAAACTATGAAACTATTAGAATAATATTAGGAGAAAAGTTCTATGGCATTAGTCTGGGCAATGACTTTTTGAATATGATCCCAAAAGCACAGACAACAAAAGCAAGAATAGACCAATGGGATTACATCAAACTAACAACTGAAGAGACAGGCCACAGAATTGGAGAAAATATTTGCAAACCATACATCTGACAAGGGATTAGTATCCAAAATGTATAAGGAACCCAAACAACTGAATAATAGGACAATAATCTGCTTAAAAAATGGCAAAGGACCTAAATAGACATTTCTCAAAAGAAGACATTCAAGGCCAGGTGGTTAATTTCTGTAATCCCAGCACTTTGGGAGGCCGAGGTGGGTTGATCACTTGAGGTCAGGAGTTTGAGACCAGGCTGGCCAACATGGTGAAAACCTATCACTACTAAAAATACAAAAAATTAGCCAGGAATGGTAATAAATGCCTGTAGTCTTAGCTACACAGGAGGCTGAAGCAGGAGAATCACTTGAACCTGGGAGGTGGAGGTTGCAGTGAGCCGAAATTGTGCTACTGCACTCCAGCCTGGGTGACAGAATTAGACATCATCTCAAAAAAAAAAAAAAAAAGACATTGAAATAGCCAAGTAGTATATTTAATATGTTGAAAGTCACTAATCAGGGAAATTTAAATCAAAACCATAATAGGATATCTTCTCACTACAGTTAGAATGACTATTATATTTTGTCAAAAAAACAAAATATACTAGCAAGACAAAAGTACTGGCAAGACACTAATACTAGCAAAACTCTTAGCAAGATAATGACTATTATCAAAAAGACATAGAACCCCAGTTAAATTTTGATTTTAGATGAACAATAAATAATTTTTGGTATAAAATATACCATGCAATATTTGGAACATATTTATACAAAAAATTATTTGTTGTTCATCTAAAAATCAAACTTTAACTGGGTTTCTTCCTACATTTCTTTTGCAAAATCTGGCAACACTTTGCATGTATGAATGGACAAGTAGATGCATATGTAAATACAGGATGGAACATATCTGGAAAATGAGCCAATCTGCTACATTGCCCAAGTTCAAAAATGAAAGATAAATTCTTTCTATATGTGGAAGAAGAATGTGTACAAATATATATTGTTTATACAGAGATCAGATAAGTACCTAATCAATTCTGAAATTTATATCCTCTGCTCATTAGTTCAATATGTCTAATTTGCTTCAGGATATCCCTCCAGTATCTCAGTGAAAACTGGAACATAGATAAGAAATTGGTTCTCACTGTCCCTGAAGTCCTCAACTTTCCATTTTCTGTCCCCATCATCCTGGAACCTCAAGTCCAAGATCTTGAGATAGGCTTCTTTTCATGAATTTTATTTTCATATGTGAACTATTAAACTTTGCAAGTTCTGTCACTTCTTTGGAAATGTATTTTAAATTGGCCTCCCATTTCTAGTTTCCACAGGTCTGCTTTTGTGTAGATCTGATTCCTGCTGATTTCTCACATGATTACCAAGACCTTCTCTCTCATTCCCTATTATTATTATGTCATTCTCACTTTTTAATCTTCCAATCGTTCTCAAGATTGTACAGAATTGCCAACCAGACATTCTTAGGCTATATCAGGACAGCAGATATCTTTAATTTGCCTCACACAGTGGTTTTTAAAAAGGAGTCAATGTTTAAAATTAGGAGCATTTTCTTTAATATCTCTGTGTCTGGATGCCTTGAAAAATCTGAAGATCTGGACACACCAGATCTGCATTTGCTCACAGCTACAACAGCTGGAGTTGAATAGAAAATGTTCTCTGTAGACAGAAATGTACAAGTCTCACTTTCTTAGGTGTCTTGGCTGGTATCTGATATTATGACTTGAATTGGATTCCACTCAAATGCCTATCCAACCAGCACTGGAGAGCTCCAGAAGCTTTCTGTTCCTCACTTCAGTACAAACTCTCAATGAGGTCTACATCCTCAACAAGCTCCTTTTTTTCCTGCTCCCCTTGGTTTGGTCTTTCTTCCCACACCTCCAGTAGCCGTGAGGGTGTGAATCCCTATTTCCTTTATCTCAATCCAGATTATTTTGAAGTAGTTTTTTAAACTGCTTTTGTACCAACATTGTTCATTACCTTGTTTTGCTTTTTGAAAGCTAATATGCATACATTCTCTAGGTATTGTGGGTGCTTATCTTATCTCACCAAGAATACTGTCTCAGCTTCCTGAGCACTAAGAGCCTTCTGTCCTCTGTGCTACTTCCAGCAGTGCTGATCATCCAAAAAAAGGACTTAACCTATAATTGTTAGCCAGGCATGGTGGCTCACATCTGTAATCCCAGCACTTTGGGAGGCTGAAGTGGGCGGATCACGAGGTCAGGGGATATAGATCATCCTGGATAATATGGTGAAACCCCGACTCTATTAAAAAAAAATACAAAAACTTTGTCAGGTGTGGTGGTACAAAACTGTAGTCCCAGCTACTCGGGGAGCTGAGGCAGGAGGATAACCCAGGAGGTGGAGCTTGCAGTGAGCCAAGATCATGCCACTACACTTCAGCCTGGGTGACAGAGCCAGACTCCATTTCACAAAAAAAGTAGTTGTTGCATGAAATGACTACTATCCTGCATCTATTTGGCATACAAAGAGAAAAGTGAGTCTAAATTTATTCATTTTTCAAATGATATACTCGTATAGTTTGAAACTTGTAATTTTCCCTGTAATCAACTAATCAAAAAAAGCATGTAAGAAATAGAAATTAAGCAAGTTCTTTTAAAGTTTCTGTTTCAAGTAATTTGATAAAGCCCCTCTATTAAACCATTCTATCTCATTTTATTCTACAGATAAATTTGATTCTATGACCAATAAAAACTAAAACTTCCATTATTTTGTTCTTACTTCTTATGAGATTATTAAAACCCAGATATCGAATTTTCAATCATTTTAGGAAGGCTGATTATTAAAATGTTAAAGGCTTGAAATAAAGAAATAAAGCATTCTGTGGGTTTGTATGTATCTACTAAAACATAAGGGAATAGATGAGAAGCCTGAATTCTAAGAAAAATCTTCTATGTAAGTAAATACCAAAATCTATTTAAATGAGTACATAGAAAACATTATTTTAAGTAATTTATTTTAGTCATGCACCTTAAAAAAGAATATGATTTAAAGAGAGGTTCTAAAGCCAATATTTGGTTAATCAAAAAAATCTTTCAACACAATAATTACCTTCAAAGAAAAATTTTTAAAGGTTCAAAGTCAAAAAATAATTAGTAAGAAAGTCACTCACAGTAGGGATTAGCAAACAATCCGTGTTTTCCTAAATCAGCTCCTCTTGATGTGTTGTCAGGATCACGAGGCATAAAAAATTTTAAATGGGCTTACTGCTGAGAACTCATCTATAAGTCACAACCGTTTTGCCAAAAAAAAACTTCTCAAACTTCTGACCTCAGGTGATCCACCAGCCTTAGCCTCTCAAAATGCTGGGCTTACAGGCATGAGCCACTGTGCCCAGCCCAACATTTCTACAAGAAGAAAAAATCAGCTTAAATAGCATGGCACTGTAAATGCTTGCATGACCAGCATCACTGAGTGTGCATGCTCAAGTGTTGACCAAAGCAGCAAACACACATGACTTAGCTGCTTCCATTACAGACATGGTTAGTGAAGATGAAAATCATAATGTTATACAGAAAGCTTTTAGGAAAAGCTAATGTTAATATGCTATGTGAAACTGAATGCTAAGTATGGATTACATTCTTCATAAATTTATATATGTCTGGGGGTGCTTGGAAGATGCCTATTCATTAATGAATAAGAAAAAAATATTCCTCAGTCAAATTGACTCTTAGAGGGCAGTTTAGAGGAATTTGGAAAATGTTCTCACTCAAAACTGGGAGTTGAACAATGAGAACACATGGAAACAGGGAGGGGAACATCACACACCAGGACCTGTCAGGGGGTAGGGGATAGGGGAGGGTCAGCATTAGGAGAAATACCTAATGTAGATGACGGGTTGATGGGTGCAACAAACCACCATGGCACGTGTATACCTATGTAACGAACCTGCCTGTTCTGCACCTCTATTCCTGAATTTAAAGTTTAATTTAAACAAATAAATAAAAGAAAAAAGAATCTACACATTGGAGAAGATAAACAGAGGAAATAGAGCAACATTATTTTTTTCTTGAGATGGAGTCTCACTCTGTTGCCCAGACTGGAGTGCAGTAATGTGACCTCAGCTCACTGCAACCTCTGCCTCCTGGGTTCAAGTGAGTCTCCTGCCTCAGCCTCCCAAGTACCTGGGAATACAGGCACATGTCACCAGGCCTGGCTAATTTTTTGTATTTTTAGTACAGATGGGGGTGTCACTATGTTGGCCAGGCTGGTCTCAAACTTCTCACCTGAGGTGATCTACCCACCTTAGCCTCTCAAAGTGCTGGGCTTACAGGCATGAGCCACTGTGCCCAGTCCAACATTTCTACAAAAAAAAAAAAAAATCAGCTTAAGAAGCATGACACTGTAAATGCCTGCATGACCAGTATCACTGAGTGTGCATGCTCAAGGGTGATAGTTTAGCACTAATTTTTTTGCTTTTTCTCTTCTTCAAAATTAAACACAACTTTCGACATAGACACTTGCAAAGTAATGAGTGTAGCCCTATGTAACTCTACAAATATGAGGTGGGTAGCTTAGTCCAGAGCTGATCACCCTCACATCGATCCATGGTACCTAAGAGTAACTGTTGCCCCATCTGTTTTTAACAAGACATTTATTCTCAGCAGCAGAAAGTCATAAAACAATCCCTCCATCTTCGTTTACATTGTCAAGGGAAACGTGGCAGGCTGCAGGAACCAAGCACAGCAGTGAGGTAGCCTCGGCCTGGGCACCCTGTCACCATGTTTCCCTTGCACATCCCAAGTCCTCTCGAGCAGCACAGGACAATGCCAAGCAAACCAACTTATCCTCGCCCGTTCCTTCCCAGAAACTTGATGGCAATGCCTAGAACAGCACATGTGTTCTTTCTCACATCTGCCCCTGCTCTCTCTCCCCAGTTCCTGGCAGGGGAAAAATGCAGAAGTTCTTCTAACTTGAATATCTGCCCATTTCGAGAAGCCACACCGTCACCACATCAACGTTTGAAAATAATTAAAGGGTTGTGTTCACTGGCTTGGCACCCAATCCACTTCGAGAGTTTTCTGAGATGTTGTTCAAAACCAGTGTCAGGTCCTTGGGATCCCTTCTTCCCACTGGCCACTTCTCCTGTGCATCATTTCAGCAGTGCATTTGTGACAATGTTTTCAAAGCATTTTCCAAGTTCCCTAGTTCCATGAACTTTGCCACCAAACAAGTGAAGAACAGCAAGGAGGAGAACCATACTACTGACAGAAACGTGGAAATCAGCAACAATAAAAAGAGAAAATATGTCACATGAAAGTTGGAATGGCCTAGATTAAAATAAGCTATTCAGAAATTTGCCCTGGTGGGGTGAAGATTCACAACCTGTCAAGCAAGATAAAGATCCACCTTGTGAAATTACACAGCTCTGTTATAAAGTCTTGAAAGGACTGGAACAGCAACGGTCTTCCTACTTCTACAGGCAAACTAGAAAAAGGGACTCACCTGCTTACTGTCCCTCAGGATGTCTGCGTAAAAAGAAAACCAGCTCAGGGATCCTGTATTCTCTCCTATGATGTGTCCTAAAGCCTAACTCAAGTACTGTTTGCCCATCTATGTTTCGGAGAATGTAGGTCCAACTACAGGCACTGCTACCAGTAGGGGAGCGAGGTGGATGAGTGGCAGGGAGGAGGCCTCTCCTTTCACACCAGTGATGACATCACACCTTCCCATGGGCATCTCCATTGCATTCCTCAGCAGGCTATGCCACGGAGCTCTGTTCAGTAATCAGGAGGCTCAGTGCAGGAAGAGTGCCAGAAAATCCAGCTGAGAGTGGGATGAAAGTGAAAATATTCATGGCTTACTGAGCAATGAGATCTGCAATGCCATCCAAAAGGCTTCTGACCTTGATGTGGGGCTCTGTCCAGAAGTCTTGAAGAACGCATGCCGCCCACATCCAACCCTAATGTGGCATCCACTTATGTATCATCGGAGTTGTATTCAACTCTTGGTATGCAATAAACCAGAAGACTAAAAACAGGAATTTGAAACAACCTAAAACTGTTTCTCGTTGGTCCCCATTTTCCAGACTACCAGGGTAATACATCTACTTGATCTGGGGCAGCTGCACAGGTGTGTGTGGGTTCAACCTTCGTGAATCAACAATTCCAGCTTCCAGAGTGTGGCCAACACCCATGTGGTATTAGATAAGGTACTTCTGAATCCACACAGTAATTCCCACTGGTCAGGAAGGAGCCCCAATCCACCAGAACCTCATATTGAGGGAAGGCTGAGATAAGGCTTAGGCCCCTCAAGTTCTGTTTCATTCAATGTAACCCACCACTTCTCAGTCAAGGGGAGGCAGCTGTGGCAATAGAAGCTCAAAAGGGTGCTGTAATAGAAATAACTGGACCAGGAAGAGGAGGCATTGCTCCAATGATGTCACAGCCACTGGTGCCCATGGGGGAGTGGGACTGGTCATGTAGCCCTGTGTCAGGAGTAATGCTTGTAGGGAGTGGGGCGTGAAGAGGAGTATTGTTCTGGAAAGTGTTGTCAAGAAGTGATATATTCTGCAAAACTGATTGTCCCCTTCTCACTTTGGTACCTGGTGAGTTTGATCATATTTCTGAATTCACTGGTAACTGGATCCTTAAAGCTCCCTTTCCTGGGCAAGGTCTCTATTGTTTGGATCTCCTCCCAGTCTTGTTCCTTAGCAACCTCCGGTGAAAATGAGGCTGTACGTCTGATGCCTTTTTCATTAGTGAATTCAATTTAAATCTCATGGACCCCTATCTCCCAGTCCAGGTAATCACTAGCATCCTCAAAGTTAGTATGGAGGGAGACAGAGCAAAAAAGCTTAGGCAGCTCCTCTCAGATTGAAGGGGAAATCAGTTTTCCGTAAGTGCAACAGCTAACATGTATTCCCTGAGTCCTCAATGAAGATTCATGGCTGAGAACGTCCCAATGAAGCCATGAAGGCACTTGTCACTCTCTGTCTTCCATGTCACAAAGCATAGACAGCGGTCATTGGACAATCTAGGAAGCTGTGATTGTAGGAAGACATAGAGGCAACAATAGAGCACTTTACCACAGATCACGAGGTCAGGAGATCAAGACCATCCTGGCCAACATGGTGAAACCTCGTTTCTACTAAAAATACAAAAAAAATTAGCCCGGCATGGTGGCACATGCCTGTAATCCCAGCTACTCGGGAGGCTGAGGCAGGAGAATTACTTGAATCTGGGAGGAGGAGGCTGCAATGAGTCAAGATGGTGCCACTGCACTCCAGCCTGGGCAACAGAGCAAGACTCATTATTAAAAACAAACAAACAAACAAAAAACAAAAAATGCAGTAGCAGCATCTCTAGATTATTTGTTGCCATTCCATTAGACTTGGGGAGAGGGCTTAGGGGCTTAGTGCTCTCGATGCTGGATTCATTCGTGTGATGGGAGAGATTCCAGGTCCCAGAGTTAAGTTCAACACACTCTCCTACCTGCTGCTGCTGTCTACGTGCTGGTGGTTTTGAAGAGGTCCTGACCTAGGTCTGGGGACAGCTGTGGACTGGTTCTCCTGACTATATGCTCCACTTCCAGATAATTTGGACTTCCTGCTCCCACAACAGCCCGCTGTCAACTTGGGCTCCAGTGGAGGAACACAATGTATTTTTTCTATCCTGTTTGGGTACTTGAGTTCTGGAATGCTACAGACCCTGAAAGCAGAAAGTTTGTATTGCCAGAGAACAGTTAGAACAAGAGGAGGGGAGCTATTTCATTTCTGAAATGAGACTTCTTCCTTCCAGTTCCATTCCTTCTTCCTGTTACCTTTTCTCCTGGCCCAGATGCTCCTGCAGGGACAGACCTCTTGTGCTCTGCCCCTGCTTCCTGCTCCATGGAGCCATGCATCTGGCTGTGGGTTCCTGCGAAAAGTAGGCCCACAGGCCCAAAAGTTTTAAGAGAGCATAAAAAGGCCTATGTACCCCTTCACCTAAAACAAAAATTAAAAGAAAAAAATAAAAGGTACTTCAGTCAGGAATATAAAACACTATTTTCATCAAGAGTGGACAGGGAGATACTGAGCAGGAAATAGAAATAGTAAAAAAGAACTCTAAGACATTTTAATTTTTAACCTGATTTTTAGGTCTATGAGCAAAGTAGGTCCAGAGAGGTGAGGCAACTTGCTCAGTGTTACACACCTAGTCATTGGCAGACATGGGATTAGAATCCACTTAATCTAGGTTCTTTTCTCTGTATCATGTCCTTGAGTTATGTCTTCTGGGTGAGGATTCATTGCAACACTGAAAATGAATTGTTTATTGAATAGGATAACCATCATGTGAAATATAAATGCAAACACAATACTCTGAAGACTGACATACATGAATGATTTGGGGATTATGCAGTGTTATACAATGTGTCTATCATTGTTGTTTGCAATTAGAATGGATGAGATATAGTTCACTGGGACATTTTTCCAATGTGCATCTCAGAAGATGAACAGTCATTGTATCAGAACATTGCCCTTGTGTCTTGAATGCAGTAGCTCATCATAGGCAGAGACCCAGTCAGCACCAACAGGTGAGACTTTAAAGTTAAAAGTTGTTTCAAGCATTGGATGAACTACTTCATTAAAGATGTATTGATTCAGAATATTTGGGAGGAATGGGGTATGAAGTGAGGACAAGTGAAATGGTTTTTAAAAAGCCTACAACAAAACACTTTTGAAGAAATACAAATCAACTATTTTGAAGTAAAATAAGAAAAAGCAACCACTGAAATACTGCCAGATACATATCCTGTAGGGCCTATTTTAATAACTGAATAATTTATCTGTAATTAGCAAATTGTTTATATGCAAATGGCATTGGAAAGCATTTGAAAATATTTTAGCACATTAAAAATGTGCTATTGAATCTCATTTATTTCAAACTTTGCATGCCAAACTTTTCTCTACAGAGAGTAGAGAGGTAAAATATAGTCTAGTTCTACTTACATGATCAGAAAGTCTCGTAGCAATAATGCTGTTCCTACTATAAGCAGTGACAATGATAGTAATAATAATTCATTTTCACTACTCCTAGAGAGTCCATAAATATTTTCTAATTTCTGTCCCAACATAGCTCTGTGCACCGAGGACAAATAGAGGTAAAGAGACATGCCCAAGATCTATTAATAGCAGCAATTGAATTCTCCAGCCTAGAACCCAGGTCTTCTGATTCTCTGCTTTGTACTCTTCCACTCCTCTACAAGGCTCTCTAAGATGGACCACAGACCCCTGACTTAGGCCAGATGAGCTCCAATGTCATTTTGCAATGCCAAGGGCTCTTTTTCTATGACTTTATGTATACTCTGACCTTAAACCACATGGTACATGGTACACGTATATGCAATGGGCACTTAAACTTGCTGGATTTCAGGGACTCTGGATTTCCCTTCAGTGTGTTGTTTTCAGCATTTCATAGATCAGTACATGTGTTCAGTGGCTTTAAATCCTTGTTATTATGAGGTTGGTAAAAATATACAATCTTTGACTTTTTTCCCTAAACACTAGGTTTAATTTGTAAAGGAAACTAAGTCAACTATTCTAAACCATTCTAATGACAAGGAAAAATGATAGCTCCTTATCTATAATTAACATGACTAAGACCTAGACTCATTACTAGATTACTCAAGAGGGTAATCTCCTCTTCTCAAGCAACAATTACTGTAAGACTAGCTTTGGCAAGGACAGCAGAGACTCCAAAAGAATCTTGGAGATTGATTTGTTACACAAAGAAACATAGGCATGATGAGGAAAAGTTTTTATGCTATTATTAATAAACAGGAAACTGACACCAATAAACATGCACTTATTGTTCAGTAGTAGAGTCCATTTCACCTTATTTTATTCATGTTTGCTTGCTGATATTAAGTTTATTATTGACTTTATTTATATTGACATAGATACAATCTTAAATATGTCTCAGTTTGAAGTTTCCTAGCAGCAAAATGTAGCCTTTGATCCTTTCTACGTGACAAAAGGCCATCCTGTTCCACTGATTTGCATGCACATGCATGATGGTCTGGCCATAGCAGATTAGGATGAACAGACCAACTAATAACTGATCAACAAGCAGAGTTGACCAACACGTCTGGAAAGGAAGAAAGAAGCCTTGAGCTATAAATCGTGCAGTGAATAGAGTAAGTGAGCATTCCTTGCATTGTTCCATCAGTCTTTTATGATCTAGATTTTTCAGCTTAATTTCTCACCATGCACAGCTCTACCCTAGACCTCCTAAACTACATTCTCACAGATGCTTCACCAATAACTTTCTCAACATGATTACCACTATGAATAATCTTTTCTGGCCCCAAACACTCCCATCCTTTTTTCTCTCATCCACACACAGAATTCTACTCATATATATATATATATTTTTTATTGCATTTTAGGTTTTGGGTACATGTGAAGAACATGCAAGATTGTTGCGTAGGTACACACATGGCAGTGTGATTTGCTGCTTTCCTTCCCTTCACCTATATCTGGCATTTCTCCCCATGCTATCTCTCCCCAACTCCCCACCCCCTGCTGTCCCTCCACCATTTCCCCCCAACAGACCCCAGTGTGTAGTGCTCCCTCCCTGTGTCCATGTGTTCTCATTGTTGAACACCCACCTATGAGTGAGAACATGCGGTATTTGATTTTCTGCTCTTGTGTCAGTTTGCTGAGAATGATGGTTTCCAGGTTCATCCATGTCCCTACAAAGGACACGAACTCATCGTTTTTGATGGCTGCATAATATTCCATGGTGTATATGTGCCACATTTTCCCTGTCCAGTCTATCATCGATGGGCATTTGGGTTGGTTCCAGGTCTTTGCTATTGTAAACAGTGCTGCAATGAACATTCGTGTGCATGTGTCCTTATAGTAAGAATTCTACTCATATTTAAAGATCCAGCTTACATGTTACATCCTCAGAGAAGCCTCAAGCAACTGTACTCTCCTCTATATTCAATAGTACTTTGGTCAAACCATTACCATAGTACTTATCATAATGTGTCATAATTACTAGACTAGCCAGCTTATCTATTAGACGATACATTCCTTATGGGCAGAATCACTGTGTTATTCTTTGTCATATTTCTGCTACTCTTTGGTACCTGTCCTTTACCTTCTACCCCTGCCAACATGCTATCCACATCTTGCCCCCTGTTGGGTATAAAGTTGGTGTTCTATAAATGCTTCTGGACTGAACCACAGTGGGAGTGGCCAATGGACAGCCAGAAGGTAAAGGGTGCATAGATTTGTGTATGAGGAAAATTCTCCTAACATCATGTGTAGGCCCAAAGTCTCAACTCCCTAACCTGCAATTTAGGCTGCAAACCAGAGTCCCTGCAGCTTTGTTTATCCTTTTAATGTGCAACACACTTAGATTTCAATGTCACATTAATCTGGGATATTAATTCCACAAGCACCTCTGATGGAAGCTATAATTTATATTACTGAAAAACTTTTCTATTTTAATATTCAGAGGTGTGGGAATACAATTGATATTAAACGTTAAGTTGGCAAAGAGGTATAAGCAAAGAAACTGTATGGTATAAAAATGTAGGCCTCAAATTAAGACTATAACATTTCCCAATTAAATCAGGATGAAATGAACAAGTATCATAGGTCGTGCATTAATCAGAAAGGATATAAACCAAACCAGACACATTTATCGCTTAAAAAATCCTCAACTCCCTAATGTGCCTATAATTATTAATTATTTATAAACAACACTGGAAGTGTTGACATTGTATATTCCTATAAAATGAAACATAAAATAATAATGCCTCAGTTTTATATATCCCTTCAAGTTAATGATGCAATTTTAAAGGACCCTGTGAAGTTTTAGGTAAGCAGGCATTGAATAATACACTGAAATGGTAGCTGCTTTGTTAAGGTCCCAGTCTCCTCTTCCCATTTAATATTCTCTCTTTTTGACAACACCGCAGAGAGACAGTACAAAGTGGTCAACACAGCCCTGACATCTAATCTTGAAATGCAACAAACTTGCTGAGTGACCCTGAGCAGGGTTTACATTTCACTGTACCTCACATTCCCTATTTAAATAAAGGGGCTAGACAAATTGGTCTTTATTTCCTTTCAACTTGAGTATTCAACCATGTCTATTTCTAAGTTTATTTTATTTGTTTTCCCAGATCTTACCTGTTACTCAGAGGAAAATGTGGGTGTTATGAAAAAAAAAAAAAGATTTTCAATTTTTAACATTTTGATAGCGCAAACTCAGTTTATTTTTCATTTTCCCCAGTTATTATCCTTCCAGCTTCAACTAATAGTTTAACCTCATGCGAAAGTATTTTCCTGTATAATAGGATATGGAGATAATGCATAGGCTGAGGGCTGGATCAACAACAGTACTAAGGACCCAGGCTCTTTCCATCTCTCTGCTCTTCTATCCTTGGTGTCAGTCTCCTTTTCAGACTTACAGCAAGGTGGCTGGCCTAATTCCAAGGACACAATGGAAAATATAAAGACCAAACCCACAGCGTCACATTTCCTGTGAAGGTGTCATTCGACATCAAGTTAACAGCCAAGAGCTCAGACGAGTCACTTCTTTCTGTCACATTATCAGGGTAATTTGACAAGTAGCTATTGAACTTGCAGTAGAAGCCCAGTATGAGCCTAGTATGAACTATGAGTGACACAATAAAAAGAAAAATAAAGTAAAATGCATTCAGTTTTTCACTTTGAGATTATGATTCTTTCAGAAAATAAAGTATATCTGTTTTAAAGCCATAAAGCAATACAGCAACATTCTTAACATAAAGTTAACCTAGTCCTAGCTGGATCTCAGATATGGTTAGACAGTGTTATCTCATTCCCATTTATGCAACAGAGAAAAAAAATCCATGCTTATAAATTCCACACTTAAGGATGATTTTGGAAAAGAATTTATTATCATAGGCCACACTTAGCTTATTCTTGAAGTAATTAAAGCTCAGCAATGCAGAATTCATTTCAAATTGCAGTGGATTACAACCAAGCATTATTTGAAATATGCAGAATAAAATTTTCAGCAAGACAAACAGAGTATACCACCAAAACACGATCATAGCTACTACAGATTAAAATATATGGCGTGTGGTATGTATAATCCATTCCCAAACCCTGTGTTCTCAAATATGACCTGTTTTCTAAATGACAAATATTTCCTTATGGTCTAAACATGATATATGTAATGAAACTGAAATAATATATAGGCACTTGAATGTAAAGATTCAGAGAGACAAATTATAGTATTTGTTGAATACACTGGAGTATGAATATATCACAGAATATCTAACCATGTCACTCTTTTATACTTCCAACAATGTTGTAACGAACACCCATGTGCATGACTACTGAGCTTATGAGTAGAAGTTGCTTTGTTTTGGAGACCTAAGAGTGGAACTCAGAGGTCATAAGACATACACATTTTTGATTTTCATTAATGCCGCCAAATTACCTTCCAAAATGGCTACACGAATTCCCAGAAGCTGTATATGAAAGTTTGTGTTGCACTATATCTCTACAATCACATGATATAAGAAATTCTAACTTTCACCAGTCGGGCGGGTGAGAAATGGTATCGCATCTTTTCTTATGCACTTCCCTGGCTCTCAATGAGATTAAACCCTGACAATTTCTTATCTGTATGTAAGTCATGATACGCTTTCTACTTCGGAAAAATGCTCATTTGTTCTGGTTGCTCATTTTTTGGTTGTGCTATTTTCTATTTCATATTGGCTTTATAAGTGTTTTATACATGTTAGATATTATGTATGTATTCATGAAACATGTCCCAAATATAGTCTTCCAGCTTTATTTTTCATGACTTTTATCATATTGTTGACTTGTATGGAGTCAGATTTGTTAACAATCTTTCTCCTAATGATTTGTGTTTTTGTGTCTTAAGATGGCAGTTCTTCGAGAGAGGGTGTGTAGGTAAAAAATTTTCTGATCCTCCAATATCTAGAAATGCCTGTATTTTATCTTTACTCATTATATAATGGAGTTATGTAGATAGAATTTTTAGTTACTTCCCCTCAGATATTTTCATATTATTTTTGTGTGTAATGTTGCTGGGAAGTCTGATGCCAATCAAGTTTGCACACCTTCAAAAAAGTGGTCTCCTCCCACCCCCACCACCCCCTCTCCGGTAACTCATAATTTTCTATTTATGCTTAAAGCTCTGGAATGTTACAGTGATGCGATTATAAGTGAGTTAAAAAAAAAAGCTGAAATACAATTTTTGCTCAGTACTTAGTGGGATTTTAAATTTAAGACGTGGGTGTGGAAAGGAGGGAGAGCTGTAGGTGAAGAAGAAGAGAAAAGAGGAGAAGAAAGAAAAAGGAAAAAGAACATGAACAAAGCCGTGAAAGAAAAAAGGGAAAATGGAAAGCAATACTAAACAATGGTATTATTAATAAAACATTCCCTCTATCTATACCTCTAACAAATTGTATGTACATTTTTTCAGTCTTTCAAAGTGTTTGCTTATGTAACATGATTTTTGTTTGTAAAATTAGAGAGCCCTTTGATGAGAAATCTCTTTTTTTTTCTGAAACTCTCAATTCCAAAAAAATTTGGATACCTTTAAGAGTAATTCCCTCTGTTATTTGTCCCTATATTTCCAAATGATATGTTTACAATGATATTTTTTAATAGTTCAGTTTTTGACATGCTTGTAATTGAGCCACAACTACAGCCACAACACTTTCCTTCCATCCCCATCTTCTCAATATGGTTTGGAATAAATTTGGCTTATGTCAATGATCCGTCTTTACATTATCGTGCCTAAATATTGTTTACTCCAGAGCTAAGCACTATGCTATAATTATAGTTAGTTTTTGGTTCAACTTTTTCTCTTACAAGAGTTAATAAATGACCCAGTCATCATACTGGAACTTCCCTTTGCTCCTTCCCTGTGCTGGGTCTTTCCTTCAGTTTTATGTTTTCCTCTTTCAAGAATAACCTCATTTACTGAAGAATACCCTTGTATAGCTTTTTTAAAGAGTGTTTACTAGCGTCAAATATTTGAGTCCTGAACAGAATGTCTTATGTTTACCCTTTTGCTTGAGAAAGAGCTTTTCTGAGTTTTTCCCAGAAAAAGAGAGGCTGAAAGAATTCTAAATTGGAAATTATGTTACCTCATTCCTTAACGTTTACAATCATAGTCTTTTCAAAGGATGTGCATTCCTTTAGTTCTAAAAAATTTATTAAATCATTCATTTGATCATTGTCTTTCAGTCTCTATGTTCTCTCTGCAACTCCTATCAACTGAGTGTTAGTTTTCTGTATTGATTCTCTAACATTATTAATCTGTCCTCCTATTATCCTTTGTTTTTGTTTTTGTTTTTGTTTTCTGGGAAATTTCCTTAATTTTCTTTCCCATTTCACTGAATCTTTTTTTTTTTTCTCAATAGCATATATTTAAATCTTTTTTCTCAACTGTTCTTTTCTACAGCATCCAGTTCTTACTTCACAAATACAATGCTTTAACTCTATAAGAATGTTTATTATATGTATGACTATGCCTGATTGGGGCACCTTTTATTTTGATCCGATATGTCTCTGTTTCCTCTGCATTTATATTTTCCGATTTGTTTTCATTACCTCATGGAGGATACTTTTCTCAGATGTCTGATAAACCTTGTGTGTCAATTCCCATTTAAGGCTGAGGCTTAAGAAAGTTTATTGGGATGGGGGAAGCTTATTCTGTACATTGGCAGGGCTTGTTGACTGCTGAGCTTGAAGTGATCAGACTATAAGCCAGGGTTTCCTTTAGGATACTCACAGATTTTAGAACCATAGATTCTTTCCTTTGAAGCCGTTGAATTTGTTTCTCTGAGATCCTGAAGAGGAAACACACCTGGTCCCTGGTATACTAGGAGCTGAGTTCCTTTAATTCAGATTTTATAGATTCATTTATATTCCCTTGTAGGGTCCTATCTCTCCCATGCCATCTTCTGCATTTAGTATTATTTTCTTTTATTATATTTTAAGTTCTGGGATACATGTGCAGGTCGTGAAGGACTCATATAGGTATAAACATGCTATGGTGGTTTGCTGCATCCATCCCCCCGTCATGTATATTAGGTATTTCTCCTAATGTTATCCCTCTCCAATCCCCCCCAGGAATCCCTCCCCTAGCCCTGCCAACCCCCACAGGCCCCAGTGTGTGATGTTCCCCTCCCTGTGTCCATATGTTTTCATTGTTCAACACCCACTTATGAGTGAGAACTTGTGGTGTTTGGTTTTCTGTTCTTCTATCAGTTTGCTAAGAATGATGATCTCTAGCTTCATCCATGTCCCTGCAAAGAACATGAACTCATCTTTTTTATGGCTGCATAGTATTCCATGGTGTATATGTGCCACATTTTCTTTATCGAGTATCATTGATGAGCATTTGAGTTGGTTCCAAGACTCTGCTATTGTAAACAGTGCCATGTGCATGTATCCTTGTAATAGAACAATTTATAATCCTTTGGGTATATACCCAGCAATGGGATTGCTGGGTCAAATGGTATCTCTATTTCTAGATCCTTGAGGAATTGCCACACTGTCTTCCACAAGGGTGAACTAATTTACGCTCCCAACAGTGTAAAAGCATTCCTATTTCTCCACATCCTCTCGAGCATCTGTTGTCTCCAGGTTTTTTAATGATAGTCATTCTCACTGGTGTGAGATGGTATCTCAATGTGGTTCTGATTTGCATTTCTCTAATGACCATGATGTTCAGCTTCCTTTCAATATGTTTGTTGGCCACATAAATGTCTTCTTTTGAAAAGTGTCTGTTCATATCCTTGCCCACTTTTTGATGGGGTTGTTTTTTCTTGTGAATTTGTTTTAGTTCTTTGTAGATTCTGGAAATTAGCCCTTTGTCAGATGGGTTGATTGCAAAATTTTTTCCCCATTGTGTTGGTTGCTGGTTCACTGTAGTGATTGTTTCTTTTGCTGTGCTGAATCTCTTAAGTTTAATTAGATCCTATTTGTCTATTTTGGCTTTTGTTGTCATTGCTTTTGGTGTTTGAAGTTCTTGCCTATGCCTATGTCCTGAATGGTATTGCCTAGGTTTTCTTCTAGAGTTTTTATGGTGTTAGGTCTTATGTTTAAATCTTTAATGTATCTGGAGTTAATTTTTATATAGGGTGTAAGGAAGGGATCCAGTTTCAGCTTTCTGCACATGGCTAGCAAGTTTTCCTTCTAACTTGGAGCCTCTTGGTTTCAAATTTTTCAGATAATAAACTATTTCCACTCACTGCCATGAAGTGGGAAAATGATACTAAAATGGCTGCTATGGCTGAGAAAGGGCACTTGGCATACCTGTCCTGTCCTTTACCCTACCTTTTTTGGGATCGGAGGATCTAAATGGTGAACATTTCAAGGGAAGCTGTGGGGCAAACTGGATCACTCCTTATTAGTATTCCCTTCTGTTACTTTATATAAGTTTAAAAATGCACTTCTCTGCTAAATTAACTAACACTTCTCCACTCTATTTCTTCCAAAGTTTGTTCAAGTGTCTTATCAGCTATTGTATCCTCTCCTGTTATTTAGGTTCTTGTGGGTTAATGCACGATTAATTTCTTTACTCTCATTTGAGAAGGGTTTTAGAAGGGAAGAAAGATAAATGTGTGTGGCCAATTCACTATGTCAAGCAGAAGTCCCAAGCTCTCCATGTCTCAGGTCTTCTTCACTCTCATATATGTACTGTAGCTGCAGCTGTAATTTCACAATGGTCTCTGATCTTGTTCCTTTAGCATTCCACCTGCCATAGCACTTCTAATGTCTTCTCTCATCAAAGACACAGGTGAAAGAGAATGCTTTTACTCGGCAAATGCACATGGAAAACAGATGCTCTCTCATGGATTTGGTAGGAAATTTGGTTACTACGAATGTTTTTAATTACTTTGGTTTTCTGTTTATTTCAGTATTCTATTTAAGCACTACTCTAGTGGTCAATTGTGCTCTTATTTAGGGTCATGAGGAATACCTTGTTTGTTTTAAATTTAGGAATGAGGGAAGAATCAGTGTAGTGAGATCATGTGCCATTTCTGCTAATTTAATTAAGGAGCTCTTTGTTTAGATTTACCCAGGTCATTTCATGGAGAGAGCATCCTACAGTAATTCTTATATGACCTTGTGGGTTTTTTCCCTTTGTATTTTCATGTAGATATTGCTATGGTTTTAAAAAGCCACTCCTAGTCAATAGGGAATTTTTTCAGGTTTTGTGACTAAATGATGCTTAAGCAGTATGCCAATGAGACATTCATTATGCAAGGTGCTAAGGCAAAGTATCCAATGATCTGTGAAGGAAATAGAACTTCAACTTTGGTATTTTTAAAGTACTTTCAAAGACAGATGATACCAGTTCACCGTAAAGGGGAAAAAATAGTGTCAAGTAATTTTATAAGACAAAAGAGTTGCAAGTATGTGCTATCTCCACATAAAAACACATTAACTGCATGCAGGCTGAGTTTTTCCTAAGCAAAGAGCTCCTGAATAGATAGAAGAAAAGTTCTACAAAATGCATCAGCCAGAAGTACTGGGCTAAATTGCCTAATTACTGATGCTCTAAGGAAACTTTCAAAATGCAGTTTGTAGCATTTGCTGAACTTGTTACTTCATTTTCAATTGCAAGGAACAACAAATAAACAAAGTTTATGTGTCTTATTTAGGGGGATTGAAAAATGAGTAAGGTCATAAACTAGATATGTATTATTATCATTGATATCCGAAGGGACTATGACCAATTGTCTGCAAGGCAACAAACAGAAGTGGGAGAAGAGTAAAAAAGGTGTTTGCACACAGGCTAGCCACAGTAAGGTGAAAATGGGTAAGAAGGTGTGCATGAGAGGTCGATTGGGCTCATTTCTCTTCCAAAAACCTATCAACATAGAGACTGTATCATCAAGAAAGGTGATGTACTTTGGCATCAGGCATGCCTTCCAAAACATGGCCATTAGCAAGTCACTTAACCTTACAGAGTGACATGATTCTGCAGGACAGTCCCGGGCTCCCTGTACCACCCATTATAGCTTTTGTCAGTAAGGCCTGCCCCACTGTAACCTGCCTTTTACTTCCCTTTCTTATATACTTGGGATTCTTCCTCACAATAACTTGAAATGTTTATCTTATACTGCTGTAAGATTTTTTCAAGCATAAAAGTAAATATCTAAAGATAGAGCAACTTTCTCAACTTTTAAAAACAAAAGACTAAAGAGTCTTCATTCTAAAGGTGCAGAGACCAAAAAATAATAAGAGCTTTCAAAGAAAAAAACAAAAGACTAAAGAGTCTTCATTCTAAAGGTGCAGAGACCAAAAAAATAATAAGAGCTTTCAAAGAAAAACAAATCCTACCACTCTGTTACCACCTATGATATCTGGGGTCTGATTTATTTTTATTTCACTCCTTTAAGATATGATATACTTAAGTGTAATAGGTTCACCATTTAGCCAGGAATAGAGTCTGAGACAATGTGATGGAAATGCAGCCTTGCCTAAGCCACAGCCAACCTATGTCATGGATTCTTTTTATTAAAATATCTGTATAAGATGATTAGAGGGTTTGATTTATTAGAAACATTAAATTGGGATCAAAAGTAAATATTGCATAGGTTGAATTGCTAACTGGCTTTCCAGCCTTGGTCTTTCTCCCCCACCCCCTTCTATTTCTGCTGACTGGATCCAATTGCTCAGTCTGGGCCTACTTTCAGGAAGCGGCCTTCTCTTTCTTAGCCAGTCCTCAGAAACCTGACAGTTTCTACCTGGACCCCTCATTTCAGCATTTGCTGTTTTCTTTCTCTCCTATCCTGATCTTTTGTCAGCCACAAAGTGCTTCTTTCAGAGATGCTTCCAGAGCCCTAACATCCCTGATTGTTCCATGGAAGCCTTCTAGATCCTGACTTCTAGGTAAGAGATACTGATCCCAGGCAAACCTTCCTCCTGCATGTTGCACGTACACAACGAAACATAGCTGATTATTTTACTGGAACTTCATTCCCAGAAATAAATTTTTTAAATGTTATGAGTCTGAAAAAAAGAGGTTCAATTTGCTTTGTCCAGTTCTTTGGGTCTAGATTTCTTAAGTCTGAATTGTCAAGAGCAATGTGATAAAGACAGTTTAAAAATTACTAATTATTAATATTGTCTCTGATGTTCAGCATATTATTGTTATTTTTTCAACTTTTATTTTAGGTTCAGGGGTTATAGGTGCAGGTTTTTTATGTGGGCATATTCTGTGATGATACTGAGGTCTGGGGCACGAATAAGCCTGTCACCCAGGTACTGAGCATAGTACCCAATAGTTAGTTTTTCAACTCCTGTCCTCCTTCTCCCACAAGTAGTCTCTATTGTTGCCATCCTTATGGCATGACTATCCATTGTTTAGCTCCCACCTATAAGTGAGAAGATGCAGTATTTGGTTTTCTGATTCCGTGTTAATTTGCTTAGGATAGTGGCCACCAGCTGCACCCATGTTGTGGCAAAGAACATGATTTCATTCCTTTTTGGCTATGTAGTATCCCATGTTATATATGTACCACATTTTGTTTATCTATCCACCATTGAGGGGCCCTTCAGTTCTTCCATGTTTTTGTTATTGTGAATAATGTTGCGATGAATATACTCATGCATATATCTTTTTGCCAGTATGATTGCTTTTCTTTTGGATATACACCCAGCAATGGGATTGCTGGGTCGAATGGTAGCTCTGTTTTATTTGAGAAATCTCCAAACTGTTTTTCATGGTGACTGAACTAATTTATATTCCCACCATGTAAACATTCTCTCCTCTCCACAGCCTTCCAAATATATGTTATTTTTTGACTTTTTAATAATAACCACTCTGACTGGTATAAGATGGTATCTCACTGTGGTTTTTATTTGCATGTACTTGATGATTAGTGATGATGAGCATTTTTTCATATGTTTTCTAGCTTCTTGTACGTCTTCCTTTGAGAAGTGCCTGTTCATGTCTTTTGCTCATTTTTTAATGAGGTAATTTGTTTTTGCTTGTTCAGTTGTTTAAATTCCTTACAGTTTTGGAGAGTAGGCCTTTGACAGATGCATAGTTTGCCACTGTTTTTCCCATTCTGTAGGGTGCCTCTTTACTCTTGAAAATTTCTTCTGCTGTGCAGAAGCTCTTTAGTTTAATGTGGTCCCACTTGTCAATTTTTGTTTTTATTGAAATTGCTTTTGAGGACTTAATCATAAATTATTTCCCAAGATCCATTCCCAGAATGGTGTTTCCTAGGCTTTCTTCTGGATTCTTTTAGTTTGAGATCTTATATTTAAATATTTACTCCACTTTAGTTAATTTTTATATACTGTGATAGACAGGGGTTCAGTGTTGTTCTTCTGCATATGGCTAGCCAGCTATCCCAGCACCATTTATTCAATAGAAAGTCCTTTCTCTATTGTTTATTTTGTTGACTTTGTCGAAGATCAGATGGCTGTGGGTATTTAGCTTTATTTCTGGGTTCTCTACTCTGTTCCATTGGTCTATATGTTAGTTTTTATACCATTGTCATGCTGTTTTGCTTACTGTACCCTTATGGTACAGTTTGATGTCAGGTAATGTGATGCCTCTGGCTTTTTTTGTTGTTGTTTAGAATTGTTCTGCTATTTTTTAGTTCCATATGAATGTTAGAATAGTTTTTTCTGGTTCTGTGAAAAAACTTGATAGAATGAGTAACTTGATAGAAATAGTGTTGAATCTGTAGATTGCTTTGGGCAGTATAGCCATTTTAATGATATTATTGATTCTTCCAATTCATGACATGAAATGGTTTCCCATTTGTTTGGGTCATCTATGATTTCTTTCATGAGTGTTTGGTAATTCTCCATGTAGAGATCCTGTAGCAATCTCTCGTCTCCTTGGTTAGATGTTTTCCTAGGTATTTCATATTTTGCAACTATTATAAATGGCATTGCATTCTTGATTTGGCTCTTAGCTTGGTTCATTATTTTTATATAGAAATGCTACTGGTTTTTTTGTGCATTGATTTTATATCCTGAAACTTTACTGAAATTGTTTATCAGTTCCAGGGGCCTTCTGGCAGATTCTTCAGGGTTTTCTATGTACAGAATCATATCATCAGTGAAGAGAGATAGTTTGACTTATTCTTTTCCTATTTGGATGAATTTTTATTTCTTTCTCTTGCCTGATTGCTTTGGCAAGAACTTCCAGTACTGCATTGAATAGGGATGGTGAGAGTGAGTATCCTTGTAAAGTTCCAGTTCTCAAGGGGAATGCTTCCAGCTTTTGCCTGTTCAGCATAATGTTGGCTGTGGGTTTGTCATAGATGACTCCTCTTATTGTGAGGCACAGCATATTATTTTTAAAGGGCTACCATTTACTGAACACTTGCTAAAAGTTTGATACTAACAGTTTACATAAAATAAACTATCTCTCATTTAATTCTCATAAGGTAACATTATCATAGGTGATTGAGTTACTTGTCTAACACATGGCCACTAATAAGCACAATGTACATTTTGAACCTAAACAAGCACATTCAGGGACCCACACTCAAAGCCCCACACTAGCACTTTCTACAATGAATAATGTACCCATGCTTTATTCAGTTGCTTACATAGCTTTAGGGTTGTTGCTAGTTGGAGGTCCCAAAATGAAATTCTCATAGATCTCAAATTAGGAATGGGCACCAAGAAGTCATAAACACATGTGTTTTGATTAGGATGACAATAATTAAAAATGTAATTGTATGAATGTTCATAGGTAATACTGATTAAACCAATTTGATAAAGCCCCCATCACCACTCCACTAAAAATACGTTTTAGCATCTTGATGATTTGATCAAAGATTACTGTATTGTAATTCCCAGCTGCACAAAACCTATTTGCAAGCACGATCATTATAATCTTTTGCTTTATTAAACATCTGAAAGGAATGGCATAATGGTCTTTCAAGGACAGCTCCATTAAGAAAAAAAAAGAGAGAATAATCTACAGTATAATGTGTTTAAAATGCTTTTTAAAATAGTGTTGTCATCAAAGTGATCAGTACCTGGGTTATTCTCATGGAAAAAGTCCAAAGTCTGCTTGATTAAAGAGACAGCTACACCCCTTTTTCCTAGCCCATTAAGTGAACCAAAGATATAATCTACACATACTTTCCTGCGTTTTAGCTTCATTAGGGTGGAGTCTCCAAAAACCAGCTAGATATTAGTACAATCAACTAGGTTGGGAAAGAGAGGGATTGGAATCATATGTAGCTTTATTGACTAATAAAATTTAATTGACTGGCTGGGCATGGTGGATCACACAGGTAATTCTAGCACTTTGATAGGTCAAGATGGGCGGATCACTTGAGGCCAGGAGTTCGACACCAGCCTGGCCAACATGGTGAAACTCTATCTCTACTGAAAATACAAAAATTATCCAGGTGCAGTGGCAGGCATCTATAGTCCCAGCTACCAGGGAGGCTGATGCACAAGTATCACCTAAACTCAGGACATGGAGGTTGCAGTGAGCTGAGATCGCACCACTGCACTCCAGCCTAGACAACAGAATAAGACTCTGTCAGAATAAATAAATAGATAAATAAATAAAATAGATTCTCACTTAGAATTGGTTAAAATGGCTCCAAAATTCAGTTTGATGCTAACAGAGCTTCCTTCCAAAGTTAAAATATGATTTTAAAAAAACAAGCCCACCATTCTCCATCTTTTGTTAGTCAAAATTATATCAGGAAATCAGAATGAATCTTGCCTAACAGTTAATTAATATTCACCAATTTGTGTCTGAGATTACAAATGGAATTCTACATGTCTGAAAAATAAATAATAAGAGTAATAGAATTTACATTTCTATAATGACTGAAGATTTACAAACACCTTTCTCATCTATACTGTTTTAAAATACATCAACATTATGAATCTCATTTTTAAGATGAAGATTGAAATGATTATATGACTATCCTGAGATAACAGATCCTAAATTGCTAAAAAGAAAAAAAAAATTCCAACCTAAGGCTTACAACTGGCCCTGAGATCTTTTTACTATATTATCTTTTTTAAGCTAAAAGTTTCCTCTTATCCGACACTTCTATACTGCCCAAATTCTTCAGAACATTATTACACACCTTGTAAATGAATCTGTAAATGGTTTGTGAAAAATGAACCTCTTATAGCTCAGCAGGCAGCCAGCAGTGATAACTGTTATTCACCTGCTGTGAGACTTAGGGCAAGTTAGTAAATCTCTCTGGAACTTAACTTTCTCTTCTTTAATATCAAAATAATAGTATATATTTGCTCTTGAGATAAATCAATAAAATACATGTAAGAGACACTCTCCCAGAACTTGGCACACAGTGCGTCTTCCAAAGTCACCTATTTTAAATGCATCTCAGTTTGAGCATTATTAGAACTTAGGTGATAATTAAAGCTGTGATTGAACTTTTTTTTCCCCAAAGAATGGGTTGATAGAAGTAAAATAAATAGAGAGTAGGTTTGGATGACACACTTATTTATAAAATAGGAATTTAAAGAGCATTTAGGAGAAGATGAAAAAGCGAAAAGGTAAAGGCTAAAGAGAATAAAAAAGAATTTAAATAAAAAATAATACCTAAACATAAACACTTATTGGCCTATTGAAGATACTTGAACAACCCAAAGCAAATAGAAAATTTTTACACTTATTTATCCCTCCTCCTAACCCTGTGAGATAGCTATTATTGTTATTGTCATTTTACAGAAGAGTAAATTGAGGGACAGAGGTAAACTATCTTACTTAAAAATACACAGCCAGTCAGTGACAAAAATGAGAAAACCTAGCAGTCTGACTCCAAAGTCAACGCTTTAATTAATTACTCTCTTATTCTGTTCCTGGTCTAAGTTAGGAATCAAAGGCAGCAGAGAGACTGAGTGAATATTGAAAACACTGTTATAACGATAGAGGATGTCTGCCTTGAAGGCATAAACTACCTGAGTGTACCATGGTTTGGACATACCTAGTGCAGCAGTTCACTAAGAGCTTGGGATGATGATACCTCAGTGTCGATAACCTTATTCTTCATGCATTTGCAAAGACTGTTGAAGGATCACTTAGGCTGAGAGGCTGAAAGACATAAATGTTCTCAGCAATCCAGTCCAAACCTTGGGCATGTAGGGATTGTCCTTTCATTGAAAGCTCAGGAGGGTCTGAGTTTGCTGGGTTTTCTCATTGGTGCGATGTCTTTCTTATTTTTTCTTGGCATACTCTTTTCTCTCATTACTCATGAGACCACTACTTCAGCTCATCAGTCAGTAGCTACATAGACATCAGAACCTAAGAGGTGAGACCTGGTTACCAACTGGAGTGAGTACTGAAGGGCTCACTTGGTTGTACCGTTTGTTAGTCATATGAGCTCAGATGAGATGTTTAACCTTTGTT
This sequence comes from Saimiri boliviensis, assembly GCF_048565385.1. Lineage (NCBI taxonomy): Eukaryota > Metazoa > Chordata > Mammalia > Primates > Cebidae > Saimiri > Saimiri boliviensis. The sequence continues at coordinate 17,043,471 of NC_133464.1, forward strand.
AGATAGATGTTAACCTTCATCTATGAAAGTTGATACAAGACCCACCTCACAGGTACTTTCAAGGGTACAATGAGACTATAAATGTGTAAATATCTGGTACTCGGTACATCTGTTGAATATGGATTTCAGTAGCAAATATTACTTATGAACAGCTGGACAGGCTGTTTCTAGAACCTTGCAGTTGGTGAACACATCTGAACTTTAAGGATGACCTATAAATCATGTGGATTAAGTGTTTCAAAAAATTGGAACTGACATCAGACTCTGGACATCTCTTTGCAGCATACCCAACAATGGCACTTTGCTGTAGCTGCTACCAACAAATATGAGGGCAGCCAAAATATCCTGAGACATGATTATATAGCATTAATGTCACTTCTGGCATTGGAAACTGCTTTTCTGTTATTCTTATGAGTAATGACTCACCCATGCTTGGGCTACAGTCCCTATTGTTTGCTCTCCTCATAGAAGTGGATGGTTGGGAACACACACAAAAGAGTAGGTATCAAAATCAGGATAAAACTGCCTCACCTGTATTGCATAGTCCAATCAAGCCTCATTGATCGTTATTAAAATGCATTCATCTTTTCAAAACAAATACTTTTCTTAATCAGTTCAAAAGTGCATCCAAGAAGGATTTCTTTTTTAATGGTCAAGGTGTAATTCCACTTGACAAATGTAAACATAATGAGTTCTGGCCAACGCTTCAAACAAATTTGAAGATGTCTATTTAGATATCAATTTCCAAGAATGAGTTTCTAAGAATGGGTATAAAACCTAAATAAAATATTGCTTATGCTGAAAAACAACTTTATTTTAAAGGCAGAAATATAAGGACCATAATGTAAATGACCTAGTTATATATTAGTTAGTACCAAAACTGGCCCTAAAACTGAAGTCTCTTTCCTCCAATTTCAGAAGGGTTTCTTCTTTTAAGTAGTATAAATACAGGCACATGAAAACCTAAGGCTATTCCAATATTTCATGAACAACCAAGCCCTCCTATCCTAATACCAAGGAAAGCCCTGCTGTACTTCTCCAAATTTAAAAATTGCCTTAGAAAGGACACATGGTCAACACATGGTCAACATTTGAATATTTGATTCAAATGAATCAAATATTCATTTTCACTGTAATAAGAGTGGTTTAGATTCAAGAAGCCAAAGCTTAGGGCCACCTTGACCTTCAGACTCTTCCTGAAATTTTCCATTTCTCCTTAGTTCATATGCACAGGAGATCAAGATACAATGATCTATGATGTTAACTTAAGGTGGCTGAGATTCTGGAGATATAAATTGTTCAAAGCAATTTTCCTGCTAAAAAGTCCAGAATTTATTGGCTCTGTCTAGCATTTATTGTCACTGACATCTGTGAAGGTTTTCAGACAAGAATGTATTGTCTTCCACATCTCACTTCAGTTCAGTATACTGTATCCCATATAGGACATTTTTTTAAGAACCATCTGTTTAAAGTGTCTTTATTAATTCATTTTGGTATCGTTTTTGACATGTCTACAAATTACAGATCATAAATTTTCTAATAGCAAAAGTCATTCATAGAGCTCTAGGCAGAACCCAATATGAGAATCTAAATATAGAAGTGATATTTACATCTATACCCAAGTAATTCATACACAATATAAACCATGTTTGCTAACACCAAGAGCATGTTATAGACAAGCCCTGATAACACCAAAAACAATGCAGCTGTAGGTTTTCCATCATTAAGTCTAGTGAGCTCTGCAGTAAGGCTGTAGTTTTAGTCTCATTATATATCTCTATCTCATCTTATAGTGTTCTTTAAAAATATCATATTTAACTTGAAATTTAAGGCAAATGTTTGATTAACAGTATGCACCAAGTCCACTATTCCCTACTGTGAACCACTTGACCACTGATCCTGAAGAATTAGGTCTAATGCTTTTCACTGTGTTAATTGAGAAATAAAAAATGTATATATTATAGTATACAACATGATGTTTTCAAATATGTATACATTGTGAAATGGCTAAATCAAGCTAATTAACATGTACGCTGTCTCACATACTTACCAATGTTTTGTGTTGAGAACACTTAAAATCTACTCTCCTAGCAATTTGCAAGCATACAGCATCCCTCTTTACTCTGCAGATTATAGAACCATTTACATATTTATTGAGACAGGGTCTCACTCTGTCACCCAGGCTGGAATACAATGGCGTCCCTCCTGGGCTCAAGCAATTCTCCCATCTCAGCCTCCCAAGTATCTGGAAATAGAAGTGTACAACACTCACCCAGCTAAATTTTTGCACTTTTTGTAGAGACAGAGTTTCGCCATGTTGCTCAGGTTGGTCTCAAACTCCTGGGTTCAAGTGATACATCTGCCTCAGCCTCCCAAAGTTCTGGGACTACAGGTGTGAGCCACTGTGCCTGGCTACACAGAACTTTTCAATCACCACACTACAGTAAGTTCCAAGTTGTCTTTTCCAAGCTCATGAGGGGAAATACCAAAAGGAGATTGTACAATGACCCTGTGCCCCATGCCTGGAGGAAGGTGTGAGCTGCTGACATAGATGAGGTGCTCCCATGCTCAGTGGCAGATGAAAAAGGGCTTTTGTGCAATGTTACCAGTTCCTTCCTTGACCCACAGATAAGGAGACTGTGCCCAGACTCTTCACTAGAAAACCAAAATTAAAAGTTATTTATATAGCGAACACCAGTTTTGTGACAGCAGACAGAGGGGACTTCTGTCAGCTTTTATTTTAAGCTATTCACATTCTGATAATGGATATTAATGGATGTATGCACTTGATTAAATATGATGCTCTTATCCCTCTTAACTGGTGACTTCTATTTGTAATTCCATTTTAACATAGACAGATAGAAAAGTTTTCATTATTATAGAGCAAAATAGAGTATCTTCTCCATGAAACCCTCACCTCTTGGTTTGGTAATGCACTTTCCTGGTTGTCATCTATTATGAATGGTTGTGTCTCTGTTTCTTTCTCCTGCTCCTTGTTTTCCTTCTGTGCCTCACATGAACATGAAAGCCAAGGTTCTGACCTCTCTTCTGTCTCAATCCCTAACACATCCCCTGGCACCACATTCTAATTGCCTGAACATGTTCACATCTATTTCTAGCTAGCTGCCTAATCAACTTTTTATTTGTACTTCAGTCTTCTGCATTCATACCTCATATACGCGCGCACGCACGCACATACATACACACACACACACACACACACACACACACACACACACACACACAGACTTCCCTAATGCAATTTATTGTACCAATAGTCTCGGAGTCAGCTGGATTCAAAACAGCAGCCAACTTTGATTCCTTTCTCTCCCTCATCAAGTTGTTACCATCACAGCACTTGAGGATGCTCTCACAATTGCATATGCGTTCTGACATGCTTTTCTTCCTTAGGTGCCCATTTAATTCACCCTGTGTAAAACTAAGTACCTCCTTCATTGTATTAGTCTTGCATAAAATATTCGAGAAAGCTCTGCAACTACCACCTGAAGCTTCAACGTGATTTAGTGGAATTAATCTGACACTCAGGCTCTACCAAATGTGGGCACATCTGTGCAGGGCTGTCTTTCAGTTCCAACCTTGTCTCCTTGTCCTAAATGCCAAGAGGATGCTTTTCCTATCTCTAGAACTACTCTTTCCTCAGCCTTATCCCTTCCTCTATACTAACTGAAGGTCAATCTCCAAGGTTCAACTCAAGCAAGGGTTCCTCTAAGAAACCTTCCATAAACACTCCTTGAACCCTATCTTTCTGCCCTAGACAGCTGTGGTCTTCTGGACTACTCATATCCCATCCACCACCTAGCATTTCGACTTGGGCATATTTGCATCCTTTTCACGCCTCAGCACCATAGTGTCCATATCTTGAAGATGGGGACTCTGACTCATCGACCACTGAAGGCCTCCGACAATCTAACACAATGCCCTTGAACATAGTAGGTGCTCAGTAAGCCTATGCTGAATATTGAACAATGGGCACTTGAGTCCCAGGGAAAGGACTAGAAAAGAGATGGAAATAAACTGTTCATGTGGGGAATTACACAGCCTCCTTCAAAAAAACACCGAGTTTCACAAGTTGCACTAACTCCAGTCACTCCAAGGTCCCACACCTCAGGGAGGACCTGTTGATCCTTAGGGTCAGGTGTGTCCTTTCTCTGCCCCTACCTCACTCCTCTCCCTACAGATAAACAACTCAAACCCCTGTAAGACTCTTAAGGACATTTGCTGTAATTTCAGCCATTATAACTGGACCTATCTCTTCACGTGCCTGCACTCCAGTTCTGGAAGCTGGATTCCTTTGCTTTATGCTAAGGTTCTGCCTTATAAATCCCCTCCCCTCATCCTCTGAACTTTGGATTTTGGTTTGTGTTTCTCACTACCATCCTTAAACCTCCTCCAGTATGTACTCTCACCTTTGAACCCAAGCTAGGTGTCCCCTATCTGCTGAAGTAGCCCTTGATGCCAAATGCCTGCCTCCTCTGAAATCGCTGCCAAGCCCCACCACTTGTCCAGATGCATCTGTTACTCCTTACTAGGAAGCTCTTCCTGTGCTAGCTCTTGCTGGCCTGGATTTCCAGCTTTGGCAGTCCCACAAGCCTTGCTTCAAGAGTGAGCAGCAGAATGATATCCATAGCGCCCATACCCCCAAGGTCGGAAAGTCTCAGTGAGGACCCTGAACACTTACCCCCTGGCCCTACCACTCTAGCTGACCTGGTTCTGACCACAGATGTGACCGCTTGCAGAAGCCAGCTATAGAGAACCCAGAAATACCCAAACCAAATAGTGTGTCCCCTTAAGAATAGCCAGGGTCAGCTGCTGTTCCTAGCTGCCCCTGTGTTGATCTTATTAATCCAGATGCAAGACGATGAGGCCTGTCCTCAGGTGATCCTATGAGGCTGTGGTCAGAAAAATACAGAAGAGCTTCAGAAGAGTAAAACGTGTTTAAGAGGAAGGACATTGAAAATATCATCCTAAGCCTCTGTGCTTCTGTAATAGGTGTAACAGCATGCATCTGAACAATAAATACATGTATACTGAACTGCTCCAAAACCATGGAAATAAACCAAATTCCATTTTTAATGCATGCAATAAACTTTTTCCCTAGGATATCAGTTAAGATTGCTCTAACTTTAAAAAAAATAACAGCTGACTTATTCTGTATTCCTATAGCTCAGAATAAATAGATCAACTAACTTTAAAGTTGGCAGGTTTACAGTTCTCCCAGAGAAGAGAAATTAAAGCCAAACTGAAGATAAAAAGTAAGTATTTTTATATTTATGAAGTCTTAAAATTACAGAGCTGAACATACAAGGTCAATACAGAGCTGGCATAGAGCTGAGCTAAATGCTTCCTACATTAGCCTTATTTCCTCCAGTGAGAAAGTGTGCTCTGAGGGGTGGCGATGTGTGCTGAGCAGTAGGTGAGGACACCTGTGGTTCTGAGGCTCTGCACAAACTTTGCATTCTGAGTAAACATTTACAGTTAAATCCCCAACTCAAGGATCTGGCTAAATACCATCCTAAAATTAGGTCAAAATGTAAATTGTGAAATACAATGCTCTCTTAAGTATTTACAAGTGATGTTGTCTTTATTTGTTAATTACTTTGTGTTCATTTTTCTGTGTATTTGTGGTTTTTATCCCCCTGCCCCCCAACAGTAAGCTCCACAAGACAAGATCCATGCTTTTCTTTTCTATAATCTCAGTGTTGAATACAACGTCTGCCAATGACAGCTTCTCAATAAAAACTTGTTGAATGAATGAATACATTTTTATTCTTACTATGACCTCCTCAAGGGAGCTCACCAACCCTTGCACCTATCTCAATGCTCAGTAGGAAGAAAAAAACTCTGCCTGTTCATTAACTATAGAAGGACATCCAAATACTGTTATGTAAGGTGTCACTTTCAAAGGTAAGATTTTATTTGATCACTTTCAGAGCCTGTCTCTAAAGCATGGGGAAAGAATATTAATCTTCCTTGTATTTGTCTCTCTGATCGCTAGAAATTTATTAACATTTAATTGTCTTGAATTTGAATTTGGTTTTCAGGAGGCTTCAAAGAATTAGCATACTCTGAGTAAACCCTTGTAAGATATTAATTTTTGATCTCAAAGGATAGTTAATTTAGGTTGTTTACATGACAGATTTGGACAGAGTTAAAGGTTAAATTCTACCTTTGAAGTCTAAACATAACTGACAGTTGATGTTAATAATTTTATAATTACTGAAACTATGATTAGAATTGTCTAAATATCTCTTGCTAGTAAAAGTGTCATATCATTCCTACTCACTCTCCCTGGGAGATGACCTGACTTTTGAATTTTCATTACCCCTAAAATTATCAGCTTCAAAACAGCATTTATGAAAAGAAATTAACATACACATTTAAATGAGATTTTTCTGAAAAGTTACTTGCTCATCTAAAACTGAAAGTCAACAATGAAATTACTTAAATTAATCATTCCTCCCTTCACTCAACACATAATTATGCCAAGTTTTGAGTATACAAACAAAAACCAAAAAAAACATAAAATATTTTCCCTATATTTAAAGAGTCTACTGCAGAAATCCATTTTTATTTGTCGATTTAATAGGTACTGGTAACAAAGGTGACATGACTTTGGTCCACATTAGGCTTGAAGGTTGACAGGGTTGGGAGCATGTGTTAGTTTGTTTTCCATTACTACAAAGGAATATCTGAGACTGGGTAATTTACAAGGAACAGTGTTCATTTGGCTCACAGTTCCGTAGACTGTACAAATATGGCACCAGCATCTGCTCAGCCTCTGGTGGGGCCTCAGGAAACTCTTACTGATGGTGGAAGGTGGAGGAGGAGCAGGCATGTCACATGGCAAGACAGGGAGTGAGAGAGAGGGAAGGGGGTTCCAGTCTCTTTTAAACAACCAGCTCTGGTGAACTAATAGAGTGAGAACTCACTTAACACCAGGAAGACAGCACAAAGCCATTCATGAGGGATCTGCCTCCATGACCTGAACATCTTTCACTAGGCCCCACCTGCAACATTAAAGGTCACATTTCACCATGCAATTTGGAGGGGACACACAACCACACCCTCTCAGACCACATCCATAATGCTCACCATTGAATTGCTAATATCAGAAGCATAATAGTAACAAGTATGTATTCATGTGTGATGCTTTCAAAGACACTATTGTTGCAGAAAGGCAAATGTGGAAATAACAATGTACAACATGACAAGTGAGATGATAAAAGAATGTACATGGTGCTTTATTGCCTGGAAAGAATGTGAAGTTGGCCTGCTGAAGTCAGAGAAGACCTTTCAGAGTAGACACCATTGAGCTGAAGCACTGTGAATAAGAAGATGTCTGGAAGCCATCATTCTCAGCAAACTGACACAAGAGCAGAAAATCAAACACTGCATGTTCTCACTCATAGGCGGGTGTTGAACAATGAGAACATATGGACACAGGAAGGGGAGCACTACACACTGGGGTCTGTTGGGGGGAATAGGGGAGGGACAGTGGGGGGTGAGGATTTGGGAAGAGAGAGCATGGGGAGAAATGCCAGATATAAGTAAAGGGGAGGAAGGCAGCAAACCACACTGCCACGTGTGTACCTATGCAACAATCTTGCATGTTCTCCACATGTACCCCAAAACCTAAAATGAAATTTAAAAAAAAGACGATGTCTCAGGTGGGCAGGCATGAGAGAGTGTTCTAGGCAGAATAAACTGAATGGGCCAAGGCATGGAAATATGGCATGCTCAAAGACCACAAACTTCTTGGTACAGCTAGCAAGGAAACTTGGAGGGTGCTAAAGACTATCAGAATTGCTCTCAGGCCTTCTCATAAACTGTTACCTGGGTAAAAGCAATGCTTCTGAAAGTGATCTAAGTGAAAAATTATTATTGGGCTAAAGTTTACTTTTTATAATTATTTAATAAAAGGACAGAGGATCTTTGACTGTAATTTACAAAATTTAGGAGCTTTATTTTTAAATATTAGTATTTTTTATTACTTCTAGAAAAACAGTTTAACAATTTCTATTTAAGCCTGTAATCAAATCAGAACCACAGCTGTCCCTTGACATAGTGAGGATTTAATATTCCAATCTTCTGTTCTCTGATAAAGCCAGCTTCAAAAACTTCAAACCTCATGCCACCATTTCTTCACAGTCTGAAAAACTATCTCACTGTATGTTGAAAAACATAAATACATGAACACTTGTACTCAACCAACGCATAAATTGGGGTTCCTAGAGACTACAGAAGTTCTTTATTTTGCATACACATCCAGAAATCATTTTCATTGAGTGCCTCAAAAGAATAAAACCAGAAAAAAAAAAAAAAACAACCCAAGGGAGCTCTACTCAGCCTTGGAGAACTACAGGAGTAAAACCAGATCCCTGCTTTGGGATAAAACTGTGAGGAGGTGAGGAGAAAGGGCAACCAAGGTGCTAATGTTCCTCAAACTCTACCATATGAGGAGTGGCTGAAGGCCTGAGATGTTTAGGTTGAAGAATTTTGTCTCTAGGAGAGTAACCATAACTGGCTTCAAGTGTTTACAAGGAGAATATGAGGGTTGATTGTATGTGTCAATTTGACTGGGCTATGGAGTGTCCAGATACTTGTTCAAACATGATTCTGAATACTTCCACAAGAGTGTTTTTGAATGAAATTAGCATTCAAATCCAAAGACCAAGTAAGGCAGATTGCCCTTCCTAATAACATTTGCCCTCCCAAATAATGGACAATTCTACTGTCTGACCTGATGGCCTACAAACTAAAATGTTAGCTGTTTCTGGTTCTACAGCAGTCCATGAACTGCAGACTTGAACTAGGAGGCTGGCTCTGCAGATTTGGACACAAACTAATTCCTTATTTGATGATTGATAGATAGATAGATAGATAGATAGATAGATAGATAGATAGATAGAAGATAGATATATACCTAGATACACAGATAGATACACAGATAGATAGATGCATGCATACATACATGTGCACATGAGTATATGCCTCCTATTACTTCTGTTTCTTTAGAGAATCCTGACTAATAGAGAAAGCAATAATGAAGAGGAAATAGTATGAGGAAACAGGCAAAGTTGAGATAGCAGAAGACAGTTTTGAGTGACGATGGATAAGTCAGTTTACATGGATATGGTATGAAAGAAGACAGAAAAGTGAAAAGATAGAAAAGTGCCAGGGGATTGATTCCTACAGATGTCCATGTCCCTGGATGACTCTGAGTCAGGGTGGGGATGTGATAAGCAAGACGTGTCTGGATGTGATGTGTAACCTACTGGAGGAGGAAGAATCTGGAAGCCTGGGTTTGGTCATCATGTGAGGAAGACAGAATGCCCTATATGAACCCAATTTTCAATCAAAAAGAACTGGAAAATGTTTTGAGTTAAAAGTTAGGTTGGCCAAGGGGGTGGGAGGCAGGGGCAGGGGCGGGGGTGCAGGAGAAGCAACACTTCAAATAAAACAAATCATTGAACAAAAGGGAAAAAGACTAGGTTTGCTTTTCTGTAAACATTACACTCTTGCAACTTCTGCACTTTTCTGCATTTCTCCTAAATAAAGCTGCACGGTGAAAGAGAATTGTCATGACTTCCTTGGGTGCCTCTGTGACAGCTTCATCTTTCAAGCAAATCTGTAGGATTAAAAAAAAAAAAAAAGACTCCCAGGCCTTAAAACACCCCATGTCCTGTAAGTCTTTTAAGCCAAGAACAAACTACAGACCAAGCAACACTAAGCAGTAAAACTGGAACCTTCCCCTTTGTAGCCGTAAACACATTATTCACATAGATACGCTGGCCGAACTCCAAACAACTTACACCACAAACGAAGATGAGGCAAAAACAATCAAGGTAGCAGATAAAGCAGTGACACTACAGAAAGAGAAGAATAATTTAAATGTTCTGCAGAAATACCTAAGCTAAATTCTCTTTCTCTCTCTTTTTCTTTGTAGGCCTTTTACATTTTAAACAAGGAAACCACTAAAGTTAACCTTAAGAAAAGCTATTCTATCACATTTAAGTTTTAAATGAAATATTAAGAAATTAATAAATATAAAATTAACAAAGTAGCTCTCATTTAACACTAATGAAAGATATTTCTGGTGGTAGGGCTATTCTCAGTGTCATTTAGTGAATAAGGAAATACTAGACTGAGAGATTGGGCAAGCTCAGAAAAGAGGAAAAAGATGCTAGAATTGTTGATGGGTTGCCTTGAGCTAATTTTGGTACCAAGTTAATGTCCTGATATCAACAGCCACCTAAGCAAAACCCAAGCATATCTTAACTTGCACTCATGCCTTGCACCATTTAATTGTTCTTTCCAGAGTTCATTTCTTTTAGGTAATATTTATTGTTCCCTAAGAGAGAAGCTATTCCCAGTATCTCCTCACTTCCAATAGCATTTGTTAGTAATAACAAGCTTTCATCAACTTACTCGCATAAGAGAGCCCAATTGCTCACAGAAATAATGGAAATATAAGACTTTGAGAAGTAAAAGTGAGACTGCTATACCGTTTTGTTTCTATAATTTACCATTTTCTCTCTGGCATCGGGGTGGACTAGCCAGACCACATTCTCCTGCTGACATTTGTAAAGAAAAACACAAGAGGTGCATAGCTAGAACAACTGTGGACACTGCTGTCCCTCTAGGAATTTTCCTTGCATGGTCCCAGGCTGATGCTGAAATATGTATTCTAGGGTAAATGCCCATTGTGACTTGGAAGTTTATTTTAAATAGAATCTTTAATATGCAAATGTGAGATTCACCTGGGGCACCATAAGAATGAAATCTATCCTCCATCCTGTCTTGCGCTCTTACATTAAAAGGAACAAGAGTAATTTTTAACACACCCCTACGATGGTTTTATGCAAATTCTTCAAGCTAGGCAAATTATTTTTGTGCTAAAATTTTTCAACCCCATAAAAACAGGAGTGAATTTATGTGGCATTTTAAAACGATGTTAGGCACATTGTAAAGCTATTTCATCTCATTTATAAAGAAGAGTGAACATAAAAACAGGCCATGGCATAATTAATAGTGAAATGATTTATAGCACCAACTCCTTCTCCATACATATTTATGCATTTTCTACAGTCTGGTGCAAGTTCTTCCCCTCCAGACCCTCAATTCCTGCCCTTGCCAAAAAAGAGAAGTAGCATCAAGTAAAACTCGCATATGGAGCTTAAATTATGTTTCACACACACACACATGCACACACGCACACACACACACCCAACACATGCCCCACACTCCTGTAATGGTTCTCAAACTCAGCTGCACACTAGAATGTTCGAAGGGCCCTAAAGAATTCTGTTATCTGGGTTCCACCCCTGAAGATTCTGCTCAAATTGGGCTGGGGGGCAGCCCGAGGCATTGAGATTTTTGAGTTTCAGGTGAAGCCCAGATTGAGACTTACTACCTATGCTAAAAGGATATGAATATTATTAAGCCGAGTTACAATGTGGAATTTAAATCAACACTGTTATAAATAACTTGAATAATAAACTAAGAGACCATACTGTAAGGCCATTTCATTTCCAATTCACCTTCGATTTATGATTTATTACAAATTCAACAAATATTTATTGAGTGCACTGCACTAGACCCTGGAGATACAAACACAAATAAGACTGGCATGCCCTATCTGTTCAGAATATAGAGTTCAGCAGGCATTTCTGGACTGCTTTTTCTACTTCGTGTTTCCCAGCTAACGTTCTACCTGTTCTTAATATCTGTGGATGGTAACAGCTGGCTCTCCAATTAGGTACTGGATTTTCCTACTTGGAACCTCTGTTTTTAAATTCCTTAGGAATACAGATGGAAACTAATGAACTGATACATATTTACAACAGCAGTAAGAACACAGGTAATAAACAGGTTAAGAAATTAACGTTTCAAAGAATCACCTGAAAGACAATAGCATACAATATCTCCTTAGAGAGATTTGATTCTCTCTTCTGAAATTATGAGAGTAACAAAAGTTCAGCACAAACTAGACTTGCTACGCTTAAGTCTGATCTCTACCGGAAGCAGAGCACTGAGTTAGGCCACTCTTCTCTCCCATGATCAATGAGGTGGGCTTGAGTATAATTTGAGATAAACTCTAAAATATTTCCTATGCGTTTCAAAGCATAGTCTTGCCTATGAAGCAAGTGCAAAATAGCAAACACGCCAGCGTTGGTTGTAGGAGGATGTCATTTAATTTCTGGTTACTATGTTCAGCTGAAAAGTCTGCCTACAATGGTTTGATGAGGCAAATGGAAATAATTGCTCCATTTTTACATGGGATACCATGAGCACAATAAGCTGAGCTATCAAACTTATGATCCAGATAAGTAGCAGAAATGTAAGCAAAAACAGATTCAAAAGACAAATGAGTTTTAGTCTTACATAGAACCCACCATGGCTCCCTCATGGCTGACTCAGGCTGCACAAATAATGCCAGCAAGACTTAGATAGCATTATACAGAGATGTTCTCACACATCTCTATTATATATTCCCCAGGCAAGGAGTGCATTTTCTATTTTTTTAGTTAATAAAGACTCATCTGATTTCCTCTAGAATATTAATTTTGAAAGGAGTTTCTTTATTTGTATAATTTTCAAGTATTTCTTCTAGCGTAAGCTTCATCTTAAGGCAATACATTTGTGAATTTCTTAATAAGGCTCATTTTAAAATAATATAATGAGCCAGATTTTCTCCAGTGCCCCAGTCACTTCCTGGTAGTTACTGAGCCTTTCAGGCCAGTGGGGGACCACTTACCATGCTCCATCAGACACTCACCAGAGAACAGTACTTGGAAAGGTGATGAAAACTTTATGCACAAGTAAGAGAGGAGAAAGATGAGAGGGTCAAAGCTGAAAAATGTTCAAACTTTGAATTTTTCCATACTGCAGGTCAAAAAGGAAGACTAAAAAGAATTGTCACAAAGACCATAATAATAACTTGAATAAAATAAAGGTAATAATGATTTACATTTTACAGGTCTGTTCAAGCCCCTACTTGATCACTTTCAGTGACAAAGCACTTTTTTATTAAATAGCTTGATTCCACTGTTGAACTATTCTACTTTGAAATTGCTATCTGTCTGCCATCAGTTCTCTTGTACAACATGGTTTCTACCAACTCATTCTTCCAGTCATGTAAATATTTGAAGAAACTTATGTCTACTGTGAGCCTTTTCTTTCTGTATTAAATTCCTCAACTCCAGAAACAGTTCACTATATTATACAGTTTTCAGGTGCTCTTCCATGGGAGTCAACCTACTCTGAATGCTCTCTGGTTTATAAGTATGCCTGTCAGTGAGTTAGTCCCCAAATTAGATGCAGTATTCCAGATTTGAGCTTACCAGTGCAAATGTCAGTGGGAATATATTGTCCCTGGTTCTAGGCACCTGCCCTTTCTTTGCTATGCCATTCTGCAGATGTAGGGTGAGTTCATGGTTTACTAATGCCCTTAGGGTCTTCTCATATCAACTGTTGTCAAGTCACGCCTGATCTCCCTCACCCTAAACTAGTGCAGATAAGGTTTAGAATTCAGTGTGTGTGTGTGTGTGTGTGTGTGTGTGTGCCCGTGTGTGTGTGTGTATGTATGTGTGTGTATCCCCATCATATTATATATCCATGATTGAAACACCATCATTCCATTCTATTAAGAAAAAAAATTTTGATTCTATCATCTATTTTTGGCCTGGTGTATTCAACATTTTTTAATAGGTCATATGAAAACATGCTTTAAAATATATTTGCCATCCTTCATAGTTTGTGTCATGCACAAAACTGATAAGCATGTTTCCTATGTAACTAAAGCACAATCAGCCACACTTTCCTGGAAAGTTACTTGGAGAGAGAAATGGGTCCTGAAACTGATTCCCTTCAAATAAAGGTGAAAGGAGAATGCCCTGGTCAAGAAATTGGATTGGCTTCAGATTTAAAGGGAAAAAAATATTAATAGCAAAGTTTCTGCTCAACCTTTGTATGGCTAAGAGATGACCCATAGGGAGAAGGTGGGTCTGAAATAGTTCTGTCTTTTATATCCCTGAAGATTCCAGTGTAAAGAGCAAACATCTGTCAGTGAAGAAGGCTCACGAAGTTGTTAAGTGATTTCCTTGCTGTGGGCAAGGGCATCCCTGAAGATTGTGCTTCTACTTCTCAATGTGTCTTCTGATGCTCTGAGAGTTACTCTTGGGGTTGAGTGCCTATTGGATCCAGTGATCACCCAGTGAGTGACAACCAAGATGAACAGACAACTTGCACCACACAACAGCAGATGACAGGGAAACCTTAATCCAATCAGACCTCGGGAAGGAGGATGACTGAAGTCCTGCAGGAGATTATTCTAGACTGAACAAATCAGGTAGTGAGACATGCATTGCTGGGAGCTGCTGCATCCTGCATAATCTGTGGAGGAGACTGAAGGATAAATAAATGTCTTTCTGTACCTGGTGGTGGCAAACCCTACAGGGAGCCAAACAACAGATATGTACAGATATATAAAGACAAGGATATGGTATGTGACAAATGAAAAGAATCTTGCTTATTTGATTATTTTTAATTGTGTCTCTCCTATCACTAGAATGTAAATCTCCTTTTGAGCAGGAACCACCATTATAACCATCATCACATCTCCCCTCATTTGTCCCAGCATCTCAAACATTGTACAGAGAAGTATTCAGTTACCACATTTGGCTATAAAATAGGTTGAAAGAGGACTGAGATGGGGCAGAACTTGAAAGTGGCAGTGCAAGAACGCTGAGAAAAGACTCCACTCAAGGTTGTTCAAGTATGTGTCGTATGGGGAAGATGACTTCTTGTAGACACATACTTGAACAATCCTGAGTGGAGGTCATAAGAGCAGCAAAAAGGTAGGGTGGTGGAGGTGAATGCAGTCACTCCCACACTTATCAGTTTGCTGAAGTTCATGAACAAGAAGATATAACAAATAGAAGGGGCTGTGGCTGGAAAGTGTCAGAAACAGTCCAGGAGTGAAGCCAATCCCCTTGATTGCATTAGGAGTAATATGAGAACTAGTTCCCCTTCCCAAATTTGCCAGAAAAGATGGACCCTTGAAAGAGTGGGAGGCTGTTACTTTGTTAGATTATGCATTTATGTAATTACATAAAATTACCACTGGGACTGCAGGTATCTTTGAGGGTGATATGAATCTAATATTTTGCATACAGATATTTTAGTGAAAGGAACCCAATTGACTCTATTATTATACTGCCCAATTTCTCCCTACCCACCAGGAGAAAGCTGTTGGCTATCTCAATGAATTTTTGGCTCTGTAGAGCTAAACTCTATCTATGGGTAATGGTTTTTTCCTTCACCTGCCAGACCAGTAATGCTATCTGCAAATAAAAGGAAATAATTTGTCATGTGTTGTTCTTACTGAGCCAGGGACCATCTCTTTGTTATGTAATTGTTCAAATATAATTTGTTAAGTATTTATCCCAGAGGCTTTCTGCCCTGAGGGATTTTTAAATCAAAAGGTTTCAGATCTGTAGATATGCATAACTAGTCCACAGGAGGTAAAAGTGTTTTGATCCAACAACAGTAAGAAAGAAAGCAAACACAAAACTCTCAGAAAATGTACATTATGTTAAACTTTGCTCCCATACTGTTCTATTTCAATGGATATAATAAGAAAAGCAACTGGTACATTGTGGGACTGCTTCTTAATCAAATGATACAATGAGTTGTAGTCTACCAAGAAAATCACTCTTATAAATAATTTGGCAATGATGAAGATAATTTTATGTTTCACAATGGCAAGCCATGGCATACTGGGCAAACATTCCTATGGATTCCATGAAGTCACAGAGTATCAATTGATTGGGGAAAGCACCTCCCATTTGGCCCTAGGCAGACCTTATATCATCTCATTTTCAGAAGCTTCTCAGTGAAGTTATCATCTCATTACATTTTGCATTTTTACACCACCTGTAATCATAGCTCCCGGGCACTATATACATTGTTAATTTATTACAGTCATTTCAATTTTGCTAGTTAACTCTCAGGTATCCTTATGTGTTAAGCCTTAAAATTAGCAGGAATAACTGAAAACTCTTAAATACCCAAATCCCTGTGCATTTTCAGGAACCAGAAGACCTGGGTTCTAATACTGCTTTTTCTTGTATTAAGCAGCTCTATGACTCCAGCAAGTCACCTCTTTCTGGGCCTCAGTCTCGTGGGTAAAATGTCAGGCTTGATCTAAATGGGGCTGGGCATAGTTTCTCACACCTGTAATCCCAGCACTCTGGCACACCAAGGCAGGCAGATCACTTCAGGTCAGGAGTTCAAGACCAGCCTGGCCAACATGGTGAAATCCATTTCTACTAAAAATACAAAAAAATTATCCAGGCGTGGTGGCAGGTGCCTGTAATCCTAGCTACTCAGGAATCTGAGGCAGGTGAATCACTTGACCCTGGGAGGCAGAGGTTGCAGTGAGCCAAAATCATACCACTGCACTCCAACCTGGGGGAGAGAGTGAGACTCTGTCTCAGAAAAATAAATAAAAAGAAAATAATAAAATAAAACAAATGGCCTCTAGTAGTCTCCCCAGCTCTAAGATTTTTTTTTTTTTTTTTTTTGGCTCAGTATATCAGAGCTCTCAGGAATAAGTCTGACACAGATCTGTGCGTAGATGGAAATTAATCTGTTCCTGGGGTCACTCTTACTCCACACTCTTTCAGTGGATCATCCATCCCAGTGCTGCCGGCTGCCAGCTCCCTGTGGAGAACTCTGTGTCAGATCTAATTCTAGAAGGTCCTCAGAACCAGAAATAAATAGGAATGCCTAGGGCTAATGTAGACGTCTGAGGCTAAGCAAAGAGAAGTGATTCCTTTATGAAAGTTATTTTAGAACAAAAATGGTTTGCAGAGTGAAGTGAAAGAACTGGCATTAAGTTACAAGAGCATGTTAGTCATTAATGGCATGGCTTAAACTATCAAGTTAAGACATTATTCTCAGCGAAGAATCCATTAACCAAACCTAAACAAGGCTGATCAAGGCTCCTTTGCCTAAGAAGGGCAGTGACTGTTGGAGGAGATGGGAGGCAGACATCCCTAAATGTTTCCTGCTATTCATCTGCTTAGAATTTTGCCGATAAAGTGGATCCAATGTAAGTGAAGGGACAACTTAAACCAGAAGAAGAGAAACAAATGTATAAATTGACAAGTTCATGATAAAAATTTGGGCATTGTAAGTAAGCTTTACACCTGAGTGCTGTGAAAAACCTAGAATGGGCATTCAGGGAAAGGTGAAATTTGTCTTGGAAAGTGGCTTACAAGAAATAAATATAAAACATTTATTAGGAATTACCTGGACAGAAATGCAATCAGGCTGAACTTGCCAAAGAGTTAGGTATGTAGCAGGGTGGAGAGCAGTGCTCACCATGCAGCAAGACCCAACCTCCAGGAAAAGTTCAAAACTTTATCTGGTGATCCTCAAGTGAGTTTTCAATGTTGCGTCCCCACGAAAGAGTTCTCTGTATTGCTGTGGTTTTAGCCAGCAGCCACTAGCCACTTCCCAGGCCTGTCAATGGCCTATACTCCACATTCTGCTTTTGTCACTCATCAGGAAGACTCTGAGCATAAAGGAATAAAGTAGATTCTCATGTGGAGAATGATTAGTCCCTGGGCTACAACAAAATACCTGGCACACTTATTGCATGGGCCATAAAGGAGAGTAGCTGGAGATATTAACAGGGAACTGGTAGAACACGTGGATGTGCCCAAGTACAAATGGAAGCTACTGTGGCTTTGTGAACCTAGGGGTGGTTCGCTGGGGGAACTCAACACCGATTAATGAACAGCCAACTATCCATCAGAAGGTTTCTCTTTTCAATTCCAAGAATACATTAAAATGGTGGGAAAACAATGAAGAAATACTGAAAAATGAGTAAAAATGAGTGCCCAACCTGAGTTGTGCAAATGCCTTCATTGGGTTGAATTTTGCAGTCATAGTCGTAGGATGGAGACACATTTGAGCTCAGATTAAAGTTTACAGAGAACACCAGCGAAACAATGAATGCTAGGATAGGACATAAACTGACAGAACCTGTTTTGTAAGTTTATATTTTCCCTATTTGCTCTATGTTCCTATTTCTAACCAGTATGGCCAAAGTGTAAAGCACCTACTCTGTTGGCCACTATTTTCCAGATGTACTGGACATAATACTCAGTTGAAAATACTTCTCCAAGAAACCCTGGAAGAGTAACTCACTCTTACTCCTGGATAATAGCACAACCCATACAGATACTGGAGAAGAAGAAAAATGTTGAGGTCATGTGAAAAACACAGAACAAGGGATCTGCTCAAATAGGATTAATAGACAATTAGAGATGCAGAATCATCTCTGACCCAAGTCTTTTGTAACCTACCCTTACCAAGAAAAGAGTGGAATTGGTATATATTCCACTGAAAAAGCAAAAGTGACAAATGTTTTTAGATAAGACTTTTTCAATGTGTCTTGAATTTTCTATGTGGTATAGACACTTCTGAAACAGATTTTCACATGCTCAGCAAGGCACAGTGGCTCATGCCTGTAATCCTAGCACTTTGGGAGGCTGAGGCAGGCAAATCACTTGAGGCCAGGAGTTTTCGAATAGCCTGGGCAACATGGTAAAACCCCATTTCTACAAAAATTAGCTGGGTATGGTTTCATGGGCCTGTAGTCCCAGCTACTCAGGAGGCTGAGGCATGAGAATTACCTGAACCCAGGAGGTGGAGGTTACAGTGAGCCAAGATCACACCACTGCACTCCAGTCTGGGTGTTAGAGCCAGACCCTGTCTCAAAAACAAATAAATAAATTTTCATGTGCTCAACTGTTTCACTAGGATGTCATAATATCTTAAAACAAAACTATTATCCTCTTTCAAGCTGTGAATAAATTTATAATGCACTAGATATTTAATACATAAGGCAAGAGAAAGGCATGGCCATCATCACTGATTCTCACTAAGTATGACTGGACTTACTTCATAAATTATTCACATATTGTACTAGCACAATAAAATAGCACCTTTATTTGGAGTGTGTAGTGAAGTTCCTTTAAAATGCTTTGCTAACATTTTAACTGAAACTCAGGCTCTAATTCGTGTTTGATTCCTCCTATTTGGAAGTACACAGTGTAAGCGTCACAGTTGCATCAGTCTCTGGTTTATTTGCATCCATAACATGTGATGCATAATCCTCAAGATATGCCAGGCATTGGGCAGAACTGTGATACTGAAGCAGAGAGTGACTGTAACTCATGCCCACTTCTTCTGATACGCTTTTTCCCCTTTGAAACCATCACTGACCACCTGCATTTCCCACCATGATGAATTTCTATTTTACCCTATGCCTTTGCAAACAGAGGCAGACTCTCTCCCAGTCTCATATAGAAAACAGACACTTGTGACACCCAACTTATCAAAAATTTATCCATCCTCGCATTGGTTGATTGATTAGTGTCACGGCTCTTTGAGACATATTAATGAAATTAACTGATCCAGGATAAAATTATTTTTTAATGTCATATTATATTTAACATTTAATTCTATTTGTAGTCATTTCGTAAGCCAATTATATAAGGATGCATGAAACAAATCCCCTACCCTCAGAGACATTTACAATATTACAAGCTTTAGGGAAAGAAACAAATGCATATAAGAAACAGAATAAATGATTTGAATGGGCAGAGGAAGCACAAAGAAATCAATGCCTAACTGGGGATTAACATGGAATTAACTGCAACTTGGAGTGAAAACCACTTTTCTGTTATGACCCTCATTATAGAGTCTTCCTCAGATATAGGAGGTGATAATGGTTTGGCTGTGTCTACACCCAAATCTCATCTTGAATTGTAGTAGTATTCAAGATGCTACTAATCAAGATGCTAATTCCCACATGTTGTGAGAGAGACAGATGGAAGATAACTGAGTCATGAGAGTGGTTTCTGCGATATACTGTTCTCATGGAAGTCTCACAGGATCTGATGGTTTTACAAGGGGAGTTTCCTGTTTCTCTTGGTTCTCATTCTCTCTTGCCAGCTGCCATGTAAGATGTGCCTTTCGCCTTCTGCCATGATTGTGAGGCCTCACCAGCCACATGGAACCGTGAGTCCATTAAACCTCTTTTTCTTTGTAAATTACCCAGCCTTGGGTATGTCTTTATCAGCAGTGTGAAAAAAGACTAATTCAGGAAGCAAGCGAGAAGTGTTTTAGTCTACCAGTGTGGACTTCACAGAGGAGTCTTACATCTGACACAAGGCAGGTGCTTGATAAATGTTTAAGGAATGACTATTCAAATGAGAAGAGGCTAAAATGGAGGACCACCTGCACAGGTAGGTGGAAGATTTCCTTCCTCCCAAAAATGTGGGCTGTTGGCATACTTCTGAAACGACACAACTTTGATGCTTTCTGCATAAGACAGCCTATTTTTGCATAAACATCTCCGGAGAAAGTATTACTCATCATAGGGTCTTTGAGATTCCTGAGGACGACATTTTACCTGGTTGTTTCAGATAATCCTGAAAAAGGGTAGAAAGTGGCAAGCATAATCTGTCCCTTGGAGGGCACAGTTTTCCACCTTTCTTGGCCCACCAAAGTCAGTATTCCAGGCATGACCTTGCCTCTCCTCTCTCCAATCACAGACAGAGAAGAGCCACAATCTCCAGCTGTCTACAAAGACAAGAATCCTCCAAGCTAAAACTGTCCTTTATATTTGATCGTTCTGGATCTGTACAGTTTTTCTCTAAGCATCCCTGTGTGTTATGCATGCAGAGAGAGAGCATCTTATTTTTACGTTGTCTATAATAAATTATAAGTATAACAGCGGGAGCTTTTTCAAAACTATTTGTAAATGCAGCCAGAGGCTATTAAGTGGTTGGTGTATCAAATAAATATAATTAGTAAATAGCAAAATAACATGTTTTGTAAACTGCCTTTGGAAGTATGTGATTAGACCAAAGACAACGATTTCTGCCAAAACTTCTAAGTGTTTCCAAGAGATACCAGGAAAAGGCTTTAACAATTTTTATAACAACTTCAAAAAATGTTCATGTAAATCTGCTAAGAAGGTACACAGTACTCACTTCAAACTCCCTTTGAATGCCTCACGTTGAAAATTTAAGCATGGGGGTAAACTTAAGTGCACACCATAATTTTTCCGGGGGAATTAAAATGTCCTTGATTATTGACTATATGTTTTTAAATTGGCATTTGATGAAGTTAAAAAGAAGGAGGTATAAATAAAACTCCATGTGCACAGTGCTCACAGGCTGTAGCGTTATTCTCAATTAGCATCACATTAAATTATTCCAGCAAGTCAATCAGTTTGGAGGGCGGTGACCTCATCCTGCCTTTCCCTCTTGCTGGCGTTAAGAAAGGAGCTTTGCCTCTCAACAGCAGTGTGTTTCTCACCGTCTGGCAATGAACACAGAAGAGTCACCCAAACCCACCGATTCCTCCTCTAGGAGATGCATTACGTCTGCCCCTTACTCATATTCCCTCATCTCCTACCTGTTATCTCATTTCCCAGCCTCCCATCCCCAATTACATTAATTATTCACTTTTTTATGTGATTCCCTGATAAAGAACCAGATCTCCATGCATATGTATCAAGCCACAAGTTCAAACCCTACTTAACTTTCAAGATTATCCAACTTTTAACTCTACCCATACCTATGGAATTTAATCTTCTACTAATCCCCAGTCAAACCTTCTACTGAAGTTAAGCCAGTCTCCTTCACGTCCCATTCCTGGATCCACGTGTCCACCCTACTCTCAGGCAAACTTCCATTTCTCACATTATTCAGGACTTTCTGCCTACAGTGACCTGCCTTCTAAGGCCTAGATATTTTCCCACTAAGTCGGGTTTCTCTATACACAACTGGGCAGGCCCTACTTTGAAATGCTATGCTTTCACAGTCTGTTCTGCATTTCTCTCTCTCTCTCTTTTTTTTTTTTTTTTAAATGCTCTGTCACCCAAGCTGAAGTGCAGTGGCATCATCTCTGTTCACTGCAACCTCCGCCTCCCGGATTCAAGTGATTCTCCTGCCTCAGCCTCCCCAAGTAGCTGGGACCACAGGCACACACCACCATGCCCAGTTAATTTTTGAATTTTTAGTAGAGACAAGGTTTCATCACGTTGGCCAGGCTGGTCTCAAACTCCTGATCTTGTAATCCACCCACCTCAGCCTCCCAAAGTGCTGGGATTACAGGTGTGAGCCACTGCACCTGGCCCCCTCTTATATATTGTTCCTGTATATGTGGCTTTTTCCTAGTCTTCTGAGGCAACACCAAGACTGGTGGTGAGCAAAGAGCATGTAAGTAGTGACAACCACAACGGTGATGACGATGACAATGATGAAGGTAACATGCGTTGATTCTTCATGTATGGAGGCCCTGTGCTGACCAGTATTAATGAATTACTGCATTTGGACCCCTAACAACCACACGGGACAGATAGGATTAATGCAGCATTTAAAACTGAGACATATAAAGGTCAGTTTGTTTAGCTAGTTATGAAAACTGAATTTCAAAAAAGTAGGCATACATAATTATCCTGGAGATATTTAATAATAGAGCCAGTATATACATCTGGATTACATTAGGAAGAGCATTCCAGTGAGTTCCATGAGAATTCATTTGCTCACCATTCCTTTGACATACAGGAATCCAGCCCAGCCTATGTGTCATATGCTGCAGGCTCTAAGGCTAAAAAATAAATCAGTAAAATGGTCCCTGCCCTCAAACAGCTCCCCATCTTGGCAGTCCACAAAACTGTGTCTGTGGTCTTATTTCCCCTAAGTTGGAGTCCTAGGAAGGAATAATGTGTGAGGCTAGAGAAGAAACATTTGAGAATACATGGACACAGGGAGGGGAGCATCACACACTGGGGTCTGTGGGGAGGATGCTAGGAGAGGGACAGTGTAGGGGTGGGGGAGGTTGGGGAGCGTTAACATGGGGAGAAATGTCAGATCTCGGTGATGGGGGGCATGGGATGGAGGCAGCAATTACCTTGCCATGTATGTACTTATGCAGCAGGCCTGCAGGATCTGCACATGTACCCCAGAACCTGAAGTACAATTTAAAAAAATTTCTTAAATAAAAAATTGAAAAAAAAAAAAAAACAGCTGAAATCCAAGAGTCATTTGTGGGCTGGAGAAGCAATGCCTGACGGTGGGGAAAGAATGAAAAGAAAGGAAAGGCGTGTGTAAGGAAAGGACAGATAGGGCAAGTGGCTATGATAGCTCTCACAGAAACTTCTGGAAAAGCAAAGACCAAGGAAAGAGTTCCAGAAAAATAATCTCTGGACCCCGGGGGCAGTATGCTAAAGCCCATATTTATCTGTCCATAGCAGAGGTGTGAATGCCTGCAAAAACCTCAAGGCCGGATCCAATCAGACTGTGCTGCTTTCCCGTTTGGGGCCTCTGGGGATGACTTTAATACCGAGCACTTAGTCATCATGTTTGATGGCTTCAGTGGCCTCATTTATCAAGGATCTATAGTTAAATTTAATTTTCATGTGAGTGGAGGACAGCCATGGCAGCCCGGCTCCTTGTTGCTGATCTGCCCCCGTTGATGTCTCCTGAAGTGGAAATGATGGATGCCACATGTTCTGGCTGTGATTAAATTTGCTTTGACAAAGCAGCATGGAAATCTGATTTTCAATAGACTTCTGTATTTCACCTAGTGCTGAGTAAACAGATACAGAACATAATGCTTGCACGGCTGTCAGGCCGATAGCTAATTCATTGTGGCCATCTAATCAGGCTGTCCATTAAATTATTATTTGTCAATAACATGCAGGATCATTTTTGAAACTCAGGAATGAGAAGCTTGTTTTTAAGTAAATAAACGTGGAGGACTTGACAACACCGGGGGTTTTTCCTAAGAAGGCCCAAATAACTCATCAGTCTCTGTGTCTCTCCTCCCCTGAAGAATCAAAGCACCATTTAAGAAGTTTTTAGTTTCACTCCGCTTGGCTCCCATTTCAAATGCAAGCAATATCATCCAATTACAACAGAGAATGAAGCTACAAACACTGACACTTTAGCTTCCCCAGTTTATCTTTAAAGGAGAATGAAGCAGAAAATCACATTAAGTATGCATCTTATGTTAGAGCTTTTAACCTCCTGCCTAGAAATGCTGTGTGCAGACCACCTCCTGGAAACAGCTTCCACTTTAGGGAAACACTAGAGAGAGCTTGGTCTCATCAGGCAAGCAAACGCGGCTGAGAAGATGGCTGTCTATGCTCGATTCCCTCCCACCCTCTTTCGCTCCATCAGTGGTTTAAGTAGATGCCTGGGTTCCTGGTACTATTAGGAAAGGTCCTCTTTGTTATCCTGGCACACTTTTTCTCCTGCAGCCTCATTCTCAAACTCAGACCTCCACGCTTTCTGTCATTTTTTTACTTCCTGAAGTTCAGGTCAACCACCTCTTCTGTTCAGTCAGTGATTTAGGTAGACAATCGGGTTCCTGGTACTGTTGGGAAAGGTTCGCTTTGTGAGCCTGGCGCAGATTTTCTCCTGCAGCCTCATTCTCAAACTCAGACCTCCTAGCTTTCAGTAACTTTTTACTTCCTGAAGTTCAGGTCAAGCTTTTCTCACCTTCTTTGAGCCCCGCTTAGAACATCTTCTATCAACATTCTCCTTTTGAACCTACTCCTTATGAACCAGTCCCATCATTGGCAAACATTTTTCCTGATAAAACCCCAGACCTCAAATGTTTCATTATTGCTCAAGAGTTGAGAGTGTGCCACCCATTTGCATATACATACTAGCTGAAATAACTTGAGCAAGTTTCTCAAACATGCTAAGCCTTGTTATTTCTCATTGGGAAAATAATACGTATATCAAAGTCTAGTGGCAGAGATTAAACAGAATAATGTATATGTGGAATAAAAGATTTTTCCCTCTTTTTAGATGCCTGTTATTCCCCATCAAAGAATTCCCCTTTCAAAAGTATGGGGGAGCCGCTTCTCAGTCTTCGTGACAGTCTGTCCTAGTATCGCAGGAAAAGGTGACTGCACACTGAGGCCTGGCTGTCCTTTAGATCCAGCCTGGGATAGGCCCTACCCCTGCTGGAGACCAGGTAGGGCGCAGGTGACCCAATGGCCTGCTGTTGCTTGTCTAGAACATCGGCTTTGGGAAGCAGGTATGTTCTATTTAGGTGAGAAAGAGAAGGAATCCCACATGGGCCTCAGATCCAACATGTTTTCTTCCTCCAGCTTTGTCTGTGATAAAACTGATATCAGAGACCATTGTGTTATTTCTCCAAGGTGAAAGGACGCAGGAGAGAGGCAGCAGGAATTACTTATTACATATATTGCCTCAACAGTGATGACTGGTACATATCAGCTACTTGATTTCTAGTGGCTTTTACAGTAAAAAAAAAAAAAAAAGTAATTCTATGAGATAAAGAACAGTGGCAGTGGTTGCTGTTATGATTGTCATTGTCTCATTTGGCCTTCACAACACCCCAGGTAGGCAAGTAAGGCAAATATATTTCCTTCTCCGTTTCACATGTGAGGAAATGAGGTTTCATAGATATCTGGGGACTTGCTCAAGTTCACAAAACTAGTAGGATTCAGAACGAGGAGATCCAGGCTTGTAATGCCCAGTCAAGTGCACCTTTGAAACGTAACCGCACATTGCTTTTTTACTGTATGTGTGTGCCGGGGAATGGAATCCCTGAGCAGATGGAATTCCTCCACAGTCCCCTGAGTTCTGAACGTCCCTTGGATTCAGTCTCTCAGTATAAGCTTTCTTTTCAGCTTCTTTGACCTCAGTCCATTGTGCTAGTTTTCTTACTTAAAGTATTTTGTTGCCCAAATATGTGCACCCTCAAGAAAACTAGAACTGTCAAATCACTCGCTGTAGAGATGACCATAGACCAGCCAATGACCCTGTCTTGCCAGACGGATGGTAATGGCTGCAAAAGCACTAATGGGCCACAGACCACCCTCTGCCCTGCTGACCTGCCCTGGAGAGCAATAAATAGAAGAAACAGCTCAAGGCTTAATTATAATTATCATAAATTGAAACTTATGCTAACTAGCATCCAGCCAAAACAAAGAGGGAACATTCTCAGAACACCCTGCTAAACTTTGAGCTTAAAATGATCTTACAGTAACGAGCTATAAATAAAGCACATCTTCCACAATATGTGTAAAAACAGTGAATGAGCATCTATAAAATATGGTTTAATCCAAGGGACTTCTCATTTTTGCAAATATTAATTTGTCACCAAATCAGGAGGAGAAATTGGATCTCTCAGAGTCTGGCTATGGGGCAAGATGGCAGGGAAGAGGGGTTTGCAAACTTTTACTTTATTACAAATGAATTCATTGTTAATTGGGAGAATGATTAGCATAATGATGAGGGAATAAAGGAGGGTGACTGGAGAGAAAAAGTGGAAAGAGATATGGCTAGAATATATTGGAAATACTGGAGATTTTCTCTAATCAGCATTTAACAATGTTCTAAAGATGAGAAGCTTAGGAGCAATAAAGAATGATCTAAATCATTGCTACACAGAATGTGGTCAATGGACCCACTGCATAGAATTCATGTGAAACTTGTCAGAAATGCGGAGTCATGAGATCCACTAAATCAAAATCTGCAATTTGACAAGAACCCAGGTGATTCTAATGCACATTAAAATTTGTGTCTCAAGAGGATACTGGATGACTGACAAGAGTTTGAGGACAAATGATCAATAAGAAAACAGCATAGCCAGGCAGCCAACTGGGTTTTTTTTGTAGTAGTCCAAGTGATTGATGATAAGGACCAAATCGTCGCTGGAAATAGAATGGAGGAAATAGATTTGAAAAGACGTATCACAAATAGTAAGAACGGTTTTAGAAACTGACCAGTTAGGCCATGCATGGTGGCTCAAGCCTATAATGAGTCTGGGGTGGGAATATCACTTGAGCTCAGGAGGTCTAGCCTGTAGTAAGCTATGATTGGTCTACCCTACTCAAGGCTGGGTGACAAACTGAGTCCCTGTTTCCAAAAAAAAAAAAGAAAAAGGAAACTGATTAGTTAAAGAATATCTGTGTAAAGGAAGAATTAAGATGAAGTTCTGAGGCTTCTATTTTGGGTCATCTTTCAAGCAAGGGGTTGTTTATCTTATATTCTCACAACCTATTTCAAATCTGGCACTGAGAGGGTATGCACTACATGTAAGTTGAATGACTGCATTCGCTATCCAGATCATAGGATTTCAAATTACATTCCATTAATCCCTAGGAATCTGAGGAGTTACTTTGGGAGTTGAAAAGAGGAAGTCGAATGGGTAGTGCTCCAAGTCCTTACTCTCAAACTTTATTTGCAAAACAAACAAAAACAACAAATTCATCATATTTTCTTAATAAAATCCTATGTAGTTTGTCCACTGACCATATTCTAAGTAGCAATGATTTTGGTCACTGTTTTTCTACCTATAAATGCCTCATTTTCAGAGCATCATTCAATGCTCATTGGAGACTATCTCCAATCTAACCATAGGACGTGAAGTCTAATATCTGGTCTGTTACCCTCCATGTCCTTGGATTCATGTTATTCCTTGAGGGATTGAGACAAATAAAATTTGGACACACTTGGCCTTATTACCAGCGACCTCTAGAATAATGGAGGGGAGAAGTGAGCATTGTTTAAAATAGACAGTTTGCTCTTGGACAATAAAAGATAAGGGTGATCCTATCTAAATTTATATTAAGAAAACAATACAATAGAAAAAAGCCATTATAAATGCAGATAGATACAATGAGATTTATCTATAATATTAAAAAAATTAAAATCACCTAAATGGTTAAGAAGCAAAAATCATAAATGAATTTTGGCACATTTGGTTTATACAGTAAAAGGCAAAGTTGCAAATAATGGTTACAAAGATAAAGACTCCACATATTAAAAAGTTTATAACAGGCTGGGCGCGGTGGCTCAAGCCTGTAATCCCAGCCCTTTGGGAGGCCGAGGCGGGTGGATCACGAGGTCAACAGATCGAGACCATCCTGGTCAACATGGTGAAACCCTGTCTCTACTGAAAATACAAAAATTAGCTGGGCATGGTGGCGCATGCCTGTAATCCCAGCTACTCAGGAGGCTGAGGCAGGAGAATTGCCTGAACCCAGGAGGCGGAGGTTGCGGTGATCCGAGATCGCGCCATTGCACTCCAGACTGGGTAACAAGAGCGAAACTCCTCCTCAAAAAAAAAAAAAAGTTTATAGCAAAAAGGTAACCAAATAGTGAAGAATATAAAATATTAGATAACTATGGTTGCAATTATATGAATTCATGTATGCATATGATCAAAACAAAAGTATATGGATAAATAAGATTGAGGTAAAATATAGACACATGAATCATCAGTAAATTCAGGTTCTAACTTGCAAATATGAATATATCTGAGTGCAATGCATTCTTACTGCTTCTACCATGGCTACCCTGATTCAAGACTTCATCTCTGAATTTGAGCATCCTAACTGGCCTCCATACAGCCCCTCTTATGATATGCCCTTGCTTCTGGAGCTACATAATATTTTACACATAAATTAGATCTTGTCATACTCTGTGCTTAAATTCTTGTCATACCCTCTGTCATTCCATTATACCTAGAATATAATCCAAATTTCTAACTCTAGATCAGCAGTTCTCAATTTGGCTTCAGGGGCTCTTTAAATTCCTAACAAATATTGAAGAATCCAAAAAGCTTGTTTATGTAGGTTATGTCTGCTGATATCTACTGTATTTGAAATTTAAAAATGAGAAATATCGAGCTGGGTACAGTGGCTCACGCCTATAATCCTAGCACTTTCGGAGGCTGAGGTGGGTGGATCACCTGAGATCAGGAGTTCAAGACCAGCCTGGCCATCATGGTGAAACCCCATCTTTAAAAAATAAATAAATAAAAATAAAAAAAATAAAAATGTGAAATATCAGAAACAGTAGTTTACTAATTTGTTTATAAAAGGCACTAGTAAACATACTTCATGATAAGAACATATTTTTTATGAAAAAATATTATACTAACTTCCTCCCAAAATCTGAAAAGTGTGCCATTGTTTTACATTTTGCAAATCTTTTTACCGTCTGGCCTAATAAAAGACAGCTGGATTATCCTATCTACTCCTGCATTTAATCCATTTTGATATGTTATTTCATTGAAGGGTATAAAGAAAATCTAGCCTTGACAAATATGTTCAAAAAGTCATGGATATCTTAGTAGGATATTCAGATAATTGGGGATATTTTTATTTGATACAACATGTAAGTGCTAACATCTTTAGAGTTAGTTGCAATGTGGAATCTGAAGCTTTATCAGTGAACCTTTTGTACAGTGCTATAGTAAAATATATTGTTCTGTCTTGAACTTTTAATGAACCTTTTTCCCAGAGATGATTTTTGATATTACGGATTAAGCATTGGAAACTATAGGTTCACTGAGTTATGCAGAACTTTTAAATGTTGGCATAATTTATTACATAATATCAAAACATATTTATTAATTTCACCAATTTCATCAGTATTGGACCCCTGTCAAGCAGCTCATGGAGGTTGACACAAGTTTTCCAAAAAGTTCTTTTTGGAAAAATATTAAATTCTTTCAAGAGAATTTAATATTCTCTTGAAAGTTTAAATGTTATCATTAGCAACAAATAATGTCATTTGTTTTCCTCAAAGTGATGAAGCTCACTTTCGAAGTGATAGGTTCGTTTTTAAGAAAAATGCTTGCTAAATAGCTGAGCCTGAATAACTAATTTGTAAGACATTGCTTGTTTCAAGTAAAAATATGTTCCATGAAAAACACTGCAGGTAAAGCTTACGATTCAATCGCCCTGGTGCTTTTTCTTGGGACAACCATTTTATCTGAGTATGTGGCAGAGGTATTTAGCATGTATTTCTCATCTCATTACAAAGAATGTTAAAAAGATGTGTACTCACAGCTCAAGATGTAATGCAATTAGTAATTTCACTGCTTTACCAAGGTCATTCTTAAGTGAACCTGGCATTATGTGTGCTGGTCTGAATGGCAATGAGAATACAGAGGCTAGAAGAGTTTAGTGTCCCCAGCTTGAAAGGCGCTAGGGCTCCACCATGGCTTCCATCATCAGTGCAAATATTAACACACTAAAATAGCTTTGACCTTGAAGACACCCCTGACAGGTCTTGGGATCTCCAGGGGTCTGTGAGCTATACTTTGTGAACAATGCTACCTACTTAGCCACACCATCTGCTATAAGTCTCCTGCCTCCCTCTGCCCCAGCCACAAGCACTTTCTTTAACACACTCATCTTATGTCTGCTTCAGTGACTCTACATTTGCAGTTCCTTCTGCTGGTGATCCTCCCACCTGCGAAGTTCACCTCCTTATCACTTGTAGCTCTGTTCAAGGGATAGCTCCTCCAAGATGTTTTATCTGACTCACTTATCTACAAGAGGCTCTGTCTTTCCCAGTAGAGCCTTGGGAAATTCTCATACTCTGCTCTACTTTCTCCATACCACTCACCACTAACTAGAATTACATTACGTATTTACTGACTTATTTGTGAATTGTCTGCTTCCCTGCACTCAAATATAAGCTCTATGAAAGCTAAGACTGTTTTATTTGCCACCAGAGTTCTAACATGGTACTCAATAAATACTGTCCGAACAGATTAACTTACGTCAAAAAAAAAAAATTCTTTAAACACTGTTGCTATGCTATTTTTTAATGAATAAAGGAGAGTGTTCTAAATCAATGGGGTCCAGTAAAAATATGTGAGCCCAGTGTGATGATTCATGCCTGCAATCCCAGCAATTTGTGAAGATGAGTTGGGAGGATCAATTGAGCCCAGGAATTTAAGGCTGCAGTGAACTGTGATTGTGCCACTGCACTCCAGCCTGGGTGACCCAGCAAGACACCGCTTCTTAAAAAAAAGAAGAAGAAACTAGATCACAGCATTTGCTTTCTCCCATACCTAATGAAATGAAGAAAAACACTATGAACAGTAGCTAGTAATGACAATAACAATAATTATCAGAAGCAACTTAATAAGAAAAGAGTCCAACTACATACCTTAAGTTTTGCTAAAATCGTGGCCATGATTAAACAGAACAACCACTCCCAATTCAACCGCTAGAAATGGTACGAGGGGGAAAAAGGTGAGCTGCCAATTTACTGAGAATCTTCACTGATACCTCCTAATTTGTAGAGGATTAGAACAAGGAGGTGAGCGGACAGCTTAACCCTTAACTAATACTGCTGGATCTCAGCAGAAAGAAAATAAATCCCCCACAGCACCACACTGATTAGAGGAAATAATTTTAAGTCTCCCCACAGCATCTAGAGTGACCTTTCTAAAATGCAATTCTGATCATGCTACTCACTTATTTGAAATCCTTCACTGGTACACCTCATCCTCAGGGTAAATTCCAAGCTCGTCAGTGGCTCGTCACACAGGTTCATTGCGGCTGGGATCTGTGTCCTACCTGGATCTTTACCCACCTTCATCTTCATCTTCCCATATGCGTAATTCACCTTTAACAAACTGAACAAGCTGCAGTTCCCCAAATTAGAAATCTCTGTACCTTTAACTAAGGCACTCCATCTGCCCGGAATACATATCTTCTCTTTTCCTAGCTAGCTCCAAAAATTCTCCAAATTCAACTCAGTAACCTACTGAAAACTTTCCTCTTCACTCAGTTTATCTAATATTGCATGCCTGTATTTATATAATGTCCTGTGCATGCCTAAAGAGTATGCATACACAGTACTACAACTGCGGCTTTCCTTGTATATCTTGCTGACTAAAATGCAAAGTTCTTGAGGTCAGGAACAGTGTCTTTAAATGCTTTGTCACCAGAGTCTAACATAATGGCCACTTCATGGTTTACACAGTAAGTAGCTGAAGAACAAGTGAATTAATACGTTTAGATTTGTTATTTACTGATTCTCATCACGTCCAGACCTAATAGGTACATTATAAAAGAAACTTGATAATGAGACAAAAGCCTTCTAACTAGATGGCAAAATAATTTCATTTGAAGATCTTTCAAAGTCATGGATTTGAAGTCATCTGAAATAATTGATAACAAAATAGATAATTAAAGACCTGAATTTGTGTGTTTGAGAGGTGTGTGTTTGTGTGTGTGTGTGTGTGTGTGTGTGTGTGTGTGACTAAAACATCAGGAAAATGTCCACAGCTCCTGCCTTATTATGTTGTCAGTAGCTGGTATAACCTGTTGGCTATAGAGGTAACAGCCAATCTTCCTGGAGAAGCACCAGAGCAACCTGAAAATTCAGAGTCCACTGGTAATTAGGAGGGTAGGGGAGGTAAACAGAAAATGGAATGGGTGACTACAGAAATATACCAGTTTCTAACCTTCCATCTCTATTCTAGCAGGTGCCAACAATGAGCAGCTCAGAATTCACTTCCAGGCAAAATAAGCAAAGTAACAATCCCCATCTATTTTTAAATAGAAATTAAGCAAACTAGTGTGAGAAGAAAGATTGAAGGTCAAGTTGTCAGTCTATTTCACATCTAAACATTTTAAACTTAATTGACATGAGAGAAAACATAATTCAGGAAACAAAAGAGAACTTTAAAAATTGTTCAGATGATAATTACAATAAAAGCCCAGACTTCACTATTATTCAATATATCTGTGTAAAAAAACCTCACTTGTACCCTTTAAATTTATACAAATAAAAACATGAATTATTATCCTTGTACAGGTTTAAGAAGATACTACCACCATCAAATAAGAATAGATCCCATGAGAGAAATCATATGTGAACAAGAAAAAGATTATAATTATGTCTCATAATTATAAAATTATCAAATTAAAAATTAAAATTAAAAGTTAGGGATACTTTTTAGGAAATTTCCTAGAATGGAGACAGAAGAAAGGAGACAGGAAGCATGAGATAAAATTTAAGAGAGGAAGATATTCAATCTAGGAAAGCCAACATTGGGCCAATATGAGTTGCAAAAAGAAAAAAAAAAATAGAGGGAAGGTGTTGTAGGCCATTCTCTGCTGCTTTAACAGAACACTGCTGGATGGGTAATTTATAAAGAGAAGAAATTCATTTCTCACATTCTAGAGGATGGTACTGGCATCTGGCAAGGGCCTTCGTGCTGCATTACAACATCGCAGAAGAATGGCAGGCCTAAGCAAGCGCATGAGACAGTGAAGGGCACCAGGGGTGGGACTCCATTTATTACAACATACTGTTGAGATAAGTAACCTGCTTCAGGTTATTTATAACAATATTAGCCCATTCATGAGAGTGCCATACTTATAGCCCAATCATCTCTTAATGGGTCCCACCTTTAAACACTGTTGGATTGGGAATTAAGTTTCTAACATGTAACCTTTTGGAGAACACATTCAAACCATAGCAATAGAACATAATCAAACAAATAACAGAAGAAAAATGTTAAGACCAGATGAAAATAAAGAGATGCAATGCCTTGGCACATCTTTGTGATATTTAGAACAATCAGGATTAGCAAAAAATTCTAAAAGTATCTGGAGCAAAATAAAACATGAAGATAATCTACAAACTACTGAATTTCAACATTTCACTATCAACACTAGATGCTAAAAGGCAATGAAATGATGCATTCAACGTACTAAGGGGACATTCCATTTTCCTAGAATACTATGCCAAACCTAATTATCAATTAAGTGTGAGGATAAAACATTAACATGCTCAAGGACTCCAGGAATCAGAAAATCTTCCTCCCAGGCACCCCTTCTAAAGCTCTGAGAGTATGTACTCCATCAGTGGGACATGCATTGCTCACTTTACTAAAAATGGCAACCCTCAGTAAAAAGATATGCGCTTCAAGCCATGAAAAGACATGAAGGAATCTTAAATGTATGCTTCTAAGCAAGTCTTAAAGGGCTACATACTATATGGTTCCAACTATATGACATTCTGGAAAAAAAACAAAACTAGAGATAGTAAAAAGATCAGTGGTCACCAAGGTTCAGGGCAAGGGAGAGAGGGATAAGTAGGAGGGTATGAGATTTTTGGGGGCAGTCAACTGTTCTGCATGATTCCATAATGATGGACAAATGTCATTATATATTTGTCAAAGTTTACAGAAGCTATCATACAAAGAGTGAAGCCTAACATAAACTATGGATCTTAATTAAGAATAGTGCATGAATATTCATTCATGGATTACAACAAATACACCATACTAATGCAATACGTTAATACTAAAGAAAACTGTGGTGGAATAAGTAGTACTTGGGAACTCCGTACTTTCTACTCACTTTCTTTTACAAACCAAAAACTGTTGTAAAATATAGTAACCCTCCCCTCCACCACTATCTCTGCTGGTCTGCTTCCCTCTGTTCGCCTTTGTCCTTTTGATTCCTATATAGCCCCATCACCTTCTAACATGCCTATGTAATTTACCCATCTTTTATTGTTTATGGTGTTTTTCTGGCTTCAGTAAAGGTTCCACAATCACAGGGATTTTGTCTGTTTTATATACAAGTATATCACAAATACCTAAAATAGTGTCTGGCATATAGTAGGTATTCAAGAAAGATTTGTTAAATAAATATAAGAACAAAGTCAAAAAAATGAAAGAAAAATAAGACCAAGGATTCTTGAAAACCAGAAACATTACTCAGGATATCCATCAAAGTTGCTACTATTATTGCTACTATACTACAATGCTGATTCTTAAAATGTAGTTCAATAAAAAATTAAATAGCAATTGGCCTTCTAGAAGGTCATGATAAAGCTGACACAATTTGGAAGTTAGAGAAAGAGACAGAATAAAGATGACATGACCCATAGGTTTGTTGTAAGGAATCACCAAATATTGACTAAACATGATGGAACAAGGAATGGAGGTTCAAATAGTTTGTCAAAAGGTAACCAAGAGAATTACTAAATATAATAAAGACAAGCATCAGTTTAGAGACAGAGAGGAAAGGAAGGCTGGGGAAAATCAAATAATCCTTCAGTTTTCATATTGAAGAGTCCAAGAGTACCATCTAAATTTTCCAAATCAAGACCTAAGTGTATATATCTACAACTTAGCACTATGGAGGTAACCACCAGCAGAACCAGGAACTTCATTTCAGAACAACTTTACAGGATAAGTGCTATCATTTTGCCTTCTTTATACTGTGTCATAGCAAAGTTAAGTAATTCCCTTTAAGTTTCCCAACTAATAACTCACATAGGTAATATACAAACTCATTTGTCCCGATTCCAAAGTTTGTGCATCATACTGCCTCCTAAACTATCAACGAGCAAATAAAATTCTCCCCAAATAAGTTTTAACTGGCCAAGGGCAAAACCAGCCTTGTCACTGGAACCCAATACATATCCACTGGTTGGACCATGCCCAGAAACAGTCATCTATTTGTTCCTCTGTTCCTCAGTGGTAGGGTAACACACATAAGTTCAGTATAGATGCAATCATTCAAACCAAAACAAGACCACTTCAAAATAGCCAATTTCTGTTACATAATTTGGGGAAAGTGTATAGGTCATTGAGTGAAGCCATAGCTCTTCTCTAGGAGACAGACTATGAAACACGATAACAATTCTAACAGGCAATTAAAAAAACATTGGAGTCAATCAGAACTGAGACCACCAGTCATTAACAAAGTGACTCAAAGGCAGCCTTAACCTTGCTGTAGACCCAGGGGATTCCCCAGGCTTTTCTCTGCCCTGCCCCTAAGAACACATCTGAAAGCAAACAGAATGAACTCTGCACCAAGTAAATAGCTTTTAAACAAGTGTTTTATCATTTTAGACAACTTACCAATAAAAAATGGTAAAATAGAAAGCACATATTTGGACCATAAACTCTCTATCCATTCTACAGCCATTTCAGCCAAAATGTGAAAATAAATGTTTTCTGAAAGCTTGTACACAGAAAGGATAGAAAATAGAAACCCGTTCTTTTCAGAAATAAGCAAAATGATTTTAGCATGAATGTTGCCTCATAAGACAACTTGGAATACAAAAAGACTTCGAATGAAGCATAGGCATTATAAAATGTTCCCTAATGAATTAGAAGCTCAAAAATGCTTTCAAACATTTCCTTTTCATCTGATCACTTCTTTTAATAGGAGCACAACACAGGTGAATAATTAAATTATTGCTGTCTTAATCCAGACATTCTAATGTTTACAACTTTAAAAACCTGCACATGTATTCTCTGAACCTATAAAAATAAATCGTAGCACATATAATTATGAATAGTACATAATCCTTGATAATGGTTAGAAATGACTATGTTATTAGTTTCTGGTTTTTTGTTTTTGTTTTTGTTTTTGTTTTTGTTTTTTTTTTTTGAGACGGAGTTTCACTCTTGTTACCCAGGCTGGAGTGCAATGGCACGATCTCGGCTCACCGCAACCTCACCTCCTGGGTTCAGGCAATTCTCCTGCCTCAGCCTCCTGAGTAGCTGGGATTACAGGCACGTGCCACCATGCCCAGCTAATTTTCTGTATTTTTAGTAGAGACAGGTTTTCACCATATTGACCAGGCTGGTCTCAATCTCTTGACCTCGTGATCCACCCGCCTCAGCTTCCCAAAGCGCTGGGATTACAGGCTTGAGCCACCGTGCCCCGCCGTTCCTAGTTTTAAGAAATGTTACTCATACCTTGCTTCATTGTGTCATTTAATTTCTTCTTCTATTCCTCATATTTCTTGATGAGATTCACTTATTTGTTAAAGATATGTCATGGTTGACGCTGGGAACTTCACATTGAATCAGAAGGCATATGTCTAGTTATTTCATTTTTAGTGATTCTAAGATTGATCAGTGTGTTTAGGTGATGAATATCAAAGCGAAGCAAGCAGACACATCTAGAACATGAAACATTCCAGAGGACAACTGACTCAGTTCCTTCAACTGATTTACTTAGGGCATAAAAAGCGGGGAAGGGCTATTGCTATAGATTCAAAAAGAATCAATGGATGTGACAACCAAATGTAATGTGTGGACGTTGTTTGGATCCTGATTCAAACTAATTAAAAGTTTAAAAAATTTAAAAATAATAACAATAATTATAAAAAGAAATGTTACTCATACCAAGCAAGTAACAAGACAGAATGTTTACTGAATTTCTTTTTACTACCTGTCAGGTAGTGAAAAAAGGCAATAGTTTTGTACACAAGATAATACTCTTTTGTAATATTTTTTGTAAATAGCTTTGAAGTTGCTATATGATATACAGAATGTACTAAAGAGATTAAACATACTTCTTTTAGTTGCTCTAACACACAAAATCAACTCATACTATTCCAACTGCTTCCCATAAAAACCATTAAAAAAAGGGAATAAGAATTAGTTTGCAATCATGCCCATTACCACGGATAAGACATATTTAACTAATATTTCATTTGTTTTAGTCAGAAAGAAATTCAGAATGTTCTAGATCTCATTGCTTTTATTTCAATAAAAAATCTCTTTAGGAGAAGGCCTCTCCTACAAGCGAAAGGAAGCATTTCAAGGAAACCATTCCAAATGGTCAGAGAAAAGAGAGCTTTTAAGAAAGGTGCGTGGTTTTCCATTCCTGTGTTAGTTTGCTAAAGATAATAGCCTCAAGCTCCATCCATGTCCCTGCAGAAGACACGATCTCACTGTTTTTTATGGATCCACAGAATTCCATGATGTATATGTACCACATGTTCTTTATCCAGTCCGTCACTGATGGGCATTTCAGTTGATTCCATGTCATTGTTACAGTAAACGGTGCTGCAATGAACATTGATGTATATGTGTCTTTATGGTAGAATGATTTATGTTCCTGTGGAATACACCTAAATACTGCACGTTTTCACTTATAAGTGGAAGCTAAATGAAGAGAACTCATGGACATAAAGAAAAGAACAACAGACACTGGGGCCTACTAGAGAGCAGAGGGTGGCAGAGGGAGAAGAGGAGGAAAAATTAATTAATTTGGTACTAGGCTTAGTACCTGAGTGATTAAATAATCTGTACAACAAACCCCTGTGCCACAAGTTTATCTATGTACCAAACCTGCACATGTCCCCCTAGCCTAAAGTAAAAGTTAAGAAAAAAAATGTAGCTGACACCTAAAAATAAGAAAGGAGAAAGGTGCACAGCCTACTACAGTTACCTACGTTTCTATGTCAAAGAAAATATGAAAGACCACTGTGGTAGATCGGATCACTGTTCCCTATGTCTGTCCTCTCCCCTGACCTCCCTGGGAAGATCTTTCTTGGTTCTACTGTTGTTAGGCTGGGCATATGATTTTGTTGTTGCTGTTGTTGGAGACAGGGTCTTGTTCTGTCACCTATGCTGAAGTGCAGCAGCCCAATCAGAGCTCACTGCAGCCTTGACAGTCCAGGCCCAAGTGATCCTCCCATCTCAGCCTCCTGAGTAATAGCTGGGACCACAGGTACGTGCCACCACACCTGGCTTAAAATATATATAAATAAGGGTCTCCCTGTGATGCCCACATGGGTCTCAAACTCCTGAGTTCAAGTGATCCTCCCATCTTGGCTTCCCAAAGTGCTGGGATTACAGGCATAAGCCACTGTGCCCAGCCTCCCCATTTGATTTTTTCCAGCCAATGGAATGTAGGTGAAAGTGATGATATGCCAGTTCTAAGCAAGGCCTCTTGCCCATCTGAGAGCTTCCAGTCACTGCCTTAAAAAGAGCCTGCCCATGTGTCCCACTGGTCTTAGAAGAAATAGAAATATATAGAACAGACCTGAACCTCATCATGGCTCTGAACCAAAACCGACTGAACCAGGACCTGATGGCTGAACCACAGAAATTCACAGGTCTATGTATAAATGCCTATTGTGTATGCCATTAAACTTTGGTCATTTGTTATACAACATTACTGTGGCAATAGCTGAGGTTAACATCTAAAAATTTTGAAAGCTATTTAGGTTATAAGTCCACCAAGACTATAGTAAATGCAATTCTTTTAAATGTGTTCATTGAGATTCTAATGCAAATGATTACTCTGAACCAATAGAGTTATTCTGCTGTTTTATCCCATGCATATAAAGAAAACTGAAGATATAAATTAAACTTTTACTCAAAAATAATATTTGAAAACATGTATATTTCAACAAAATATATCAGGGAGGGACAATGTTTTGCTATTTTTTGTGACAATCCAGAAGAATACTACTCAACATGTAACCATTTAATTGATAATTATTAAGCACCTATTAAGTACTCAGTAGATGTGTGAATATAGAAATGAGAAGTGTAAGTTAAGTAAATAGGGCATTTGTCGGCCACAAAGTAAGGATGACATAAATGTTGGCTAGGCATAGTAGCTCACACTTGTAATCCTAGCACTTTGGGAAGCTGAGGGGGGCAGATCACTTAAAATCAGGAGTTCAAGACCAGCCTGGCCAACATGGTGAAACCCCATATCTACTAAAAATGCAAAAAAAAATTAACTAGTAATGGTGGTGCATACTTGTAGTCCCAGCTACTTGGGAGGCTGAGGCAGGAGAATCACTCGAACCCAGGAGGCGGAGTTTGCATTGAACCGAGACTGCCCTACTGCATTCCAGCCTGGGTGACAAAGGGAGACTCCATCTCAAAAAAGAAAAAAGTTCATGCTGTTAGTATCTTCATCATCATCATCTAGACAAACAACAGAGTGTACTAGAGTAACAATGCAACAAAAGAACTGGTAAAATGAAATGCTGCACAGAATTTCATTAGGAGTTTATGGCATAAAGAGCCTCTGTTGGCTTTAAGGAGTCTGAATAGTATCTTAGAGCATGTATTAGTCTGTTCTTACACTGCTACAAAGACACATCTCAGGCTGGGTAATTTATGAAGAAGAGGTTTAACTGACTCCCTGTTCTGCATGGCTGGGGTGGCCTCAGGAAACTTAGAATCATGGCAGAAGGGGAAGAGGCATGTCTTAGATGGCAGCAGGTGAGAGACAGCATGTGAAGAAGGAACTGTCAAATACTTACAAAACCATCAGATCTCACCTCCCACCAGGTCCCTCCCTCAACACGTGGGGATTATGGGGCTGGTGGTGACACAGCCACCCATACCAGAGCAGGTAGCATGTAAGATGAAAGGAGAAAGATGAGCAAGGGTGTGCAAAGACAGAGCAGGGAAAAGGCATCCTAGCATATGTAAATGCATAAAACATGAATGTGTTCAGCAGGTATAGGAAAAAATAAAGCAGAAGCAACTTTTCTAAAATGTGAACAAGGCCATCCCCTCATGCCTAATATTAGCAAGGCACTCACTAACTGAATGCTTCAAATCATGGTCCAATCCCCACAATTTGAACTTAGAATGTCTCCTAGTGTACTGTGGACTCATTCAATCAATAATAATTGCTGTCTTCAATTCTTATAAAGGAATAACAGGGAACCCCATAGATTTTAATTTTTATTAGAGCTGCGTCTTCCTGGTTTATTCAAGTTTGCCGATATTTGGTATTTGCAAACTAATGTTATATTATTCCTGATGTTAATGTGGATAGGGAAGGCGTGTGCAGCAGCCAATCAACTGCAAGGCTCCTACCTTCCAGGCAAAGGTACACATAAAGATAGATCAAATTCTTGACAATTTTAGAAAAGACACTTTGTTTTTAGTGCATAATCACTGTTGCCTTGAGGTGGCTCTGACTTTCAAACACTAATAAAGGTTTTTATTAGAAATTACTATTAGTTTACTTTCATCATGATTAGTCATCATTCCCCGAACTGCTTGCTACTAGGCAATCACTTGCATGCCTAAGAGCATCTCAAATTTAACTTGTCAAAAGTCAAACACTTTGATTAATAACTCCTCTTCAAGATCACTAAAGTGAATAAATAAAAGGCACCTTACTCAGGGTTTCCAGATTGGTCTGCTCAAGCTGCCATAACAAATGCCACAGACTGATGGCTAAAATAAGAGACATTTATTTCTCACAGTTTGGAGGCTGAAAGTCCAAGATGGGGGTACCAGCAAGGTAGGATTGCTTCAGAGGCCTCCTCTCTTCTCTTGGCGTCTAGGCAGCCACCTTCTCGCTGTGTGCTCACATGACCTCCTCCATGTGCACATCCAGACATAGAGTGATCTCTCCTCTTCTTCTTCTAAGGCCACTAATCCTATCAGATTAGGACCTACCTTTATGAGCTCATTCAACCTTAATTATGTCCTAAAAACCCCACTTCCAAATACAGTCACATTGGAGGCTAGGGTTTTATCATGAATTTGAGGATGCAATTGAGTCCACAGCAGCCCCCTATAGAAAATGGCATTTCCATGCATCCCAATGGCCAGAGCAAGAAAAGCTGTGAAATTGAACTCCTTCCAAACTTTATATCTCACGTTGAATTAATCCCCAAATCCTGCTGGCTGCACCTTCAGTATAAAGCCCAAACCCAGGAAATTCTCACTTGCTCTACTCCCATCAGCCTACTCCACGTTGGTATCACTGAATCTGAGGGTTATGACCACTGACTCCTATTCATCCCTCTGTCCCCTCTTCTGACCCTGCTCTTCTACTCTTGATACTACATCCACAGCGAATGTTTGAAAAATCAGTCATATCATGTGACTTCCTTACTCACATCCCCACTGCTTCCCATCGCACTGAGGCCCCACAAGACTCATGGTCAGACTCCTGCCCACCCTCCAAGTGCAGCTCTTCCAACTCTCCTCTCCTACACCATTGCAACCACACTGCACTCCTTATTCTTCCTCACATGCTTCTAAAACATTCTTGTCTTGGAGCCTTTCTCTGCTTGTAAACCTTCCTTCAATAGTCATAGGTCTGGTTCTCATTGCATCTCAACAATGTAGGCCTGTGCTCAAAGATGGCCTCCTACAACACCACTTCCCTCATCACCCTATTTAAAAATCCTTTTACCTTAGTTTGTGTAAGTAAACCCTATGATGTTCATAATGAAATCACCTGACAATGCGTTTCTCAGAAAGTATCCCTATTTTTAAGCAACGTATGACTGTAGTTCTCTGTTGCCTCAAATAAATTATAGACAGTATGATGGTTTTAAAGAAAAGATACAAGAGTTCAAAGGATATTTAAGACAACGTAAAGAAATATAAAGTCACCTGGCAGAACTTAGGCAAGAAGTGGAAGAGAAAGATAAATTTAAAAGTTACAAAAACTAGAATTTATATACATTAAAAATGTCAGTATCATGGTGAAAATTACATGAAACAAAATGGAAATTAGCAAAGTTGTTTAAATGATTACGACAATACATACAGACATGAAAAGAAAAGAAAACCCCAAATGAGCACTATTGGTATTCAGAAGCAGAGAACAGGGGAAAGGATAAATTTTTTAAAAATGTTCAAAGACAAG
Source organism: Saimiri boliviensis (assembly GCF_048565385.1). Taxonomy (NCBI): domain Eukaryota; kingdom Metazoa; phylum Chordata; class Mammalia; order Primates; family Cebidae; genus Saimiri; species Saimiri boliviensis. The sequence goes on from NC_133464.1 coordinate 17,085,787, forward strand.
ACAGAAAAAACTTTCCTAAAATAAAGGCTCAAATCTTTAGATCTTGCCCCAGAAAAAAAGAATTCAGAGAAAGATCAAGGCCAAAATATATTGTGGAAAGGCACTGAACTTCAAGGATAAGAAGAGATATAATATAGGCATCCAGTAGAGCAGGGAGGGGGAAGAAAGGCATTTAAAAAGAGAAAAACACAGTTTGATCTCAGATTCATCCAAAGCAACACACACAGCTATGTGATACTGCAGTAGTCCATAGAATTTCAAGGAAAATGCTTTTTCTGAGTAACTTTGGAATCATCCAATTGGTGTAACAGAATGATATTCACAAGCATATAAGAACCAAGGGAAGACAACATCTATGATGCTGTCCTTAAAACTTTTGAGAAATAGTAGATCTGCCCATCCTACAAAAAACCCCCAAAATAGTAATAAGAGGTTAAAGATCAGAAGTGAGAGAGGAAGAAAAAAACAACTCTTATTATTTATAGATGATTAATTGTCCACAGAAGAAAACCAACAGAATCAACAAATAAGCCACTGGAATTAATAAGAGAGTTCTGTGAAGTTGACAGATACAAAATAAACTTATAAGAATAGTGACATTGTTCTAAAACAATGAACTGTTAGAAAATATAACTAATGAACCACTCACACTAGCAACAAATGTGTAAAATGTGTAGTAAGTTAAAAATAGTTCATGATTCCCTAATGTATAATAAAAATATTTTAAACTCACTGAAGAACCTAAACAAACAAACAAAAATAGATAGTTCATATCTATCTATTCAATGGGAACATTGGATATTAAGAAGTAGTCAATTATTCATTAATCAATATAAAATTCAGTGCACCCACAATCGGAGTTCCAAATGGATTTCTGGAGAATTCTGATAAACTCATTCTAAAACTTATTTGAAAATTTTAATAAGTTTCAAGAACAGTTAGTTCAATATTGCGAACGAAAAGTAGACAGAGTGCTTGCCCTAAGAGGTATTTTTAGAATGTACCAGAGTCATAGTAACAAATACAATATGGTACTGGGGCAAGAAAAGGAGTTTCAAGATGTAATTCTACAGAGAACGTCCTCGCCGACATTCCCCAGCACTACACTGGAAAGTGTCAACGAGACAAGAATGCCTACTTTCACTACTCCTATTCAACACAGTTCTGGAAGTCCTAGCCAGAGCAATTAGGAAAGAGAAAGAAATAATCTCTCTCTATATATAACGGTATATCCTTCTATATAGACAGATTTATAAATGAAATGAGTTTCTAGATTCTAGATATAATTTTATACATATATATATATAAAGTTGGTGCATTAAACTAATTGAGAAATATTAGTCTGTCTAATACATAATGCTGGGGAACTTAGTTCATTATCTGGATAAAAGTAAAACTGAATTCCTCTCCAACAGAGTATATAAAAGTGGATTTCAAATAGAAGTGTGAGAATGAAAACAATGAAGATAAATGCAAAATGATAGAAAAGATTGTCATAACCTAGGAATGCAAAAAGACTTAAATGTAAGCCTCAAGGCATAGACATAAACCCACATTGACAGATTTGATTAAATTAAAAAATTCTGTTCACCTAAGGACACCAAGTGCAAAGTTTACAGACAAACAAACCTTTGTTCAGAGATTGGAGGTGTTCCCAATCTAACACCAACAGTGGAATCTCATCTAGAATGCCCACAAATCAAAATCAAACAAACAAAAACAAGAAATGTAATTTTAAAAATGGGCTAAGTATATATGTAGGCAATTCAATGAAAGAAGAAATTCAAAAGCTAGAAAGCTCAAATTTATTAGTTATTAGAGAAATTCAAGTTAAAATAACATTGAGTCCTTACTTTAAACCCTTAAGATTGTGAAAAACTAGAGTGCTGCCTAATGTTAGCTATTGGAGGGATGAGGTTGTGGGAATCCTCCTGCACTGATGATAAAGCTTACACAGCTGCAGTCATCCTGGAGCATAAAGTGGCTATTAGTAAAGTCTATCACACTGTACAACTCTGACCCGGCAACCTCTAGATATAAATTTCTAAAAAAAGATTCACTCAGTTTCATATATATAAGCATGTCCATCTCGGCATCGTCAGTGGTGGCAGAGTGTTTAATACAATCCAGGTCTCCATGAACACAGTGCTGAAAATATAAAACATGTAGGAAAGGTGGATAAGGTGACCATGCACCTCAGTGTGCTGAGTCAATACTAACTTACATCTAGACTATTGTCCTGGTGCAATGATCAATAGGCCCTTTTCAGCTCCCAAAGCATCCCGTTTTGGACAACAAGTTATACAGAATACTATGCAGTGGCAAAAGCAACAAACGATGATAAATGCGGAAACATAAGTAGAAGCTATAAATATCATATAGAGTGAAAAGCAAGAAATGCAATGAGGCCTTTAACACAATGTTACTTATGTAAAACACCAACACTGTATGTTTTACAAGACAGTAAAAACTCATCAAATGCATGAGATATACATCAAACACATTAGAATGCTTATCTGTGGGGTTGAGTGAGAAGAATGACATTAGAGAATAAAATAGAATTAATAATAACATTAATAAAATAATGATAATAAATTTTTTAAAGGAGGGATTGTGGCACATGAACTAAGGAGCAGGAACTATTCATTCCCTGAGGTTGAAAATTATGTTGGGTGTTCAAAAAGCCAACATGCTAAGGCTATCAATAACAAAGGAATCTCACAGAGTGGGCATCATTCCTCTACCACCTCCATTAGAGCTGCTGCTACCTATGGTGGGGAAAGTTGAGGACAGGTCACATCATTGGATTCCTGGCAGACATCCCCCAGCACCAGGCTGGAGAGTGGTAATAAGACAAGGATGCCTACTTTTGCCACTCCTATTCAACACAGTTCTGGAAGCCCTAGCCAGAGAAATTAGGCAAGAGAAAGAAATAAAGGGTATCCAAATTGGAAAAGAAGAAGTCAAGCTATCACTGTTTGCATACAATATGATTACACACTCAGAAAATCCTAACGACACATCCAACAGACTCCTACGTTCGATAAAATAAAATTCAGTAAAGTCTCTGGTTACAAAATCGATGTACACAAATCAGTAGCACTGCACCAACAACCAAGGTGTGAATCAAATCAAGAACTCAATTCCTTTTACAACAGCTGCAAAAAATAAAATAAAAATAAAATACCTAGGAATATATTTAACTAAGGAGGTGAGAGATCTCTACACAAGTAGAACCACAAAACACTGCTGAAATAAATCATAGATGACACAAACAAATGAAAACACATCCCATGCTCAGGGGATTGGGAGAACCAATATTGTAGAAATGACCATATCGCCTAAAGCAATCTACAGATTCAATGCAATTCCCATCAAAATACCAACATCATTTTTCACTGAACTGGAAAAAAAAAATCCTAAATTCATATGGAACAAAAAAAGAGCCCAAATTGCCAAAACAATTCTAAGGAAAAAGAACAAATCTGGAAATTTAACATCACCAGACTTCAAATTATACTACAAGGCTATAGTTACTAAAACAGAAAGTTACTGGTATAAAAGTAGTCGCATACACCAATGCAACAGAATAGAGAACCCAGAAACAAAGCCAAATACATACAGCCAACTGAACTTTTACAAAACATACAAAAACATAAACTGGGGAATGGATACCCTGTTTAATAAATGGTGCTAGGATAATTGGAAGCAACATGTAGAAGAATGAAACGATCCCTACCTTTCACCTTCTCCAACAATAAACTCAAGATGGATCAAAGACTTAAATATAAGATGTGAAACGATAAACAGGCTATAAGACAACATTGGAAAAACTATTCTAGACATTAGTTTAGGCAAATAATTTATGGCTAAGACCCCCAAAAGCAAATGCAACAAAAAGAAAAATAAGTAAATGAGACCTAGGTAAACTAATAAGCTTCCACAGAGCAAAAGAAATAATAATCTGGGTAAACAGACAACACACAGAATGGGAGAAAATATTTGCAAACTACATATCCAACAAAGACTAGTATCCAGAATCGACAAGAAACTCAATCAGCAAGAAAAAACAATCCCATCAAAAAGTGGGCAAAAATGTGAATAGACATTTCTCAAAAGAAGATATACAAATGGCCAATAATCATATGAAAAAGTCTCAACATCACCAATCATCAGGGAAATGCAAATTAAAAACACAATGAGAAGCTATGAGTACACAAAGGCATACAGAGTGATATAACGGACTGTAGAGATTCAGAAGGAGGAGGATTGAGGGCACTTAGGGATAAAAAGAAACTATACATTAGGTATGACGTACACCATTCAGGTGATGGGTGCCCTAAAATTTCAGAATTTGCCACTATATAATTCACTCATGTAACAAAAAACCACTTGTACCCGAAAAGCTATTGAAATAATTTTTTTGTACAAAACGGAAAATTATGCCAGGGGTTGTGGAGGACGGGGGGTATAGGATGATGGCTACTGAAAAGATTCAGCCCATTATGAAATAAATCAAGGCAAATAAATGAAAACTGCAGGTAGAAAACTTACAGTAGAAAGACTTGAGTTGAGCAGTCTATTAATTTACATATCCAACGGCAATTATGAAACCCTGGGGATCAATATTACCCTGCAAAATTTAAGTGTTATAAGCCATGATATCATAAAACATAATCAGGTAACTAATAAAAATAGTGGGTGGTGGGTATCAAAGGGTACAAATGTGCAAATTTCCTCATCTTTCACAGGAGAGAGTCAATAGGTAAAGTCTACATTTCAAACATGTAGGTATAAGAAGCATTGTAATTTCAACTCTTAAAGTTCTTCATCACTCTTATTTTTAACCTTAGACACTTTCAGGTTCTAATATTTTTGGTAAAGTACCTACCTGAATTTGAATTGTGTTAGGTTCTGTCAGCTTCTTTTGTTAACTTCAAGTAAAATTCAACTGAATAGTGAATCTTAAAATCACGTGTATGGTATAATACATTCTAAAGTTATTTCGATTTTCTTTTTCTGGGATGATGTCACCAAATGATAATGATGATTCTACCTGAATAGGAATGTTCACTTTCCTTGTCTTTCTTAATTGTTTAAAATTTAAGATGCTTGTAGCCTTTTTACAGTGATAATAAAGTTATTATTATTAATAAGATGAAAAAAATAGCAAGGACATGGTAGCAATGACTGGAGCTGTTCTTATCAGCTGTTAGTCTATAAAAGTAGAGATATAGAGAAAAAAGAACAAGCTATCTATGCCCACAATTTTCCAGGGCCTTATATTAATTGCAGAAAACTGAGAGCAAAAATTTATTCTGAGTGAGATCCTAGTTGCAAAGCCCTACCTCCTCCTCTTCCAGAGAGCAGAGCTCTCTTCTTAGGATCTCAGAAAGAGATCCCAATCAGGGTCTGGCCTTACTCCATTGTTCATTACTGAAACATCAAAAACACAAGGGATAATGAAAAGAAACAATGTCTGATTTGTCACTGACAGCCAAGCACTCTGTTTTCTGCTCAGGACACACATCATTCCATTTCACATTAAAAGGTAAGCTTGACCAAAACAGTGTCCATAGTGGATGTGCCAAATTGCCATGCAGAATTCTCCAACAGAGGCTGCAGTGTGGCTGTCCTTGATATCTGTAGTTATTTGAGTTAAATGAAGTCTGACATATTCCCACATGGAAATAGTAAGAAGAAACCAATTTTTTTCAGTCTATTAAATTTAATTCATTGTGTATGTTTCCCTTCCTTATCAGCAGTTCAAATTAATTTTTCTCATTGTCAACAGACTGACAGTCTCACACTACTTTAAATCCAAGCACACAATATTTGTAAGAACTATCCATACCCATGGGTGTGGAAAACAACATGTTCATTCCATTAGGTCTTAGCGAGGCTCTAACAATTACAGAAAATAATTTATCCCTTGACGATCAGGTACAGCTGTATCTAACTCCTCCTGTCAATTTCCATTTCAGCAGCAGGCTTTGTGATGTTCTTGGAAGAGGAGTGATTGGTTTTCAGTTACACACTGCTACAGGTGGAAGTCATCTGAAAATCATAATGCCAGCATATGGATAACCTATGTGGCAGCATAATGATATCTGTACGTACCTTATGAGTGCTTATCCAGGACTATGCCAATGTAATCAGTTTCACGGGAGCAGAAATAACATGGATCTCTCTCTCCATTCACTGATTGCATTGAGCACGGAAACAATAATCACCATCTAAATGGAAGGGCAGCATTCAATAGGAAAATAAGCAATAACTGCAAAAGATGGTTTCCTATCCTATTTAAGAGATGAATTAATGGCAGTTACAACTTGCAGAGGCAGTCTTCATAGGAAGTTTCTCCACTCATATCTAGTACACTGCAAAAATACGTTTGCCATTTTGAAATCAGGAAATATTCCTGGAATCAGAAATTCTGTTTTTGAAAATTAGTACTCATTCCAGCATCCTGTTTCATTTTATCATCTGTAAAATGAGGAACCTGAGACTGTCTCATTCTTACCTACTAAGAGCACTTTTTGAATAAATGGAAAAATAATGTAAAAGTGGTTAGAGTTTCTGAAAGAAAAGTTCTCTGTTAATCCAAGCTATATCTATTATTATCACCACCAGCTATAGAGCAGTTTCAAATTCTAAATCTAAAAGCTTTTGCAGACATCTATTATTCAAATCTTACTTGAAAAAAATCCCTGCATTATTTAGGTCCTTATTAGAGGTGGGTAAACTGAGACCTAAAAAGAATAAGAAACTTTCTCAAGGTCTCACAATGGCAGAGCAGGTAAAGAAACAGAAGTATCGATTCTTTGTGCATCATCTCGGAGACACAGTGGCAAAGTGAAATTCAGAACCATTAATATCAGAAACAGTTGGGACCAGCAGCTTTTAAATTTAAAACAATATCCAATTAAAAGCACTAGTACAGTAAAATTCTTAAAGAAAAGTCCTTTGCAGAGAAGGTATGCATGGAAACATTTTCCACCATTTCCTAAGTTCTATTTCTTGATGTGACACACAGTTTTTATTGAACATAAGAAATGTATATCTTTTCTCTCTGTGCTTATGAAAGGAATTTTAAAAGGGCTTCAAAAAATTTCTTCTTCAAATAACTAGAGGTCTACCCATGCAAAGTTGTTTTGATATGCAATGTATTTTTAGAAAAAATGAAGACAAGTAAATAATTCCTGAAATGTGTTTTCCTCAATTCATTTCAATCCAAGTGTTTGCTGATACATCAGTAATTCTTTAGGTGACAGAGAGAGCTATAGGGAGGTAAGAGTTCAAAGACATATTTAAGCTGGACAAATCCATGCACAAAAGGATATGCAACACTCAAACATTCCATCTCAGCCTGAATTATGCTTTGAGAATTCTTAGAAGTATTTCCCAAATGCAGAGCTCCTCCACCTAAAAGGGCTCGTGCTGGGAGGAACATGGGGAGAACATTCTATGATGGGGCTTCCCTTTCATGACCTATTTGCTGTTCTCATTGGTGCTTTTGGGGAAGTCTGCCTGTTCGTATTTTCTTGCATGTTTTCGATGGATTTAAACTGCAGCCTGCCAATCTTTTGGGAATTCTCCCATGTGACTACACAGGATGGAAAGCAGCAATTACAAAGGAATAAATTTGTTCCACATTAAAGCTATTTTCAGCTGCTTTGGGAGATCATTTAGAAAATTCTGGAAATGTTTCCATTATGTTGGATAAGCCACTATTTACACCCTCACAGAAAGGATGCCACAAAAATCAGCATTTGAGTGTGTAACACAGTGTTTTGGATCAGTATTTTCTCATCTAGGGTAATAGTTCCCAAAAGTGACAGGAAGAGAAGCCTGACTGTTGGTCATTTATTATCTTAAATTTTATTTTTACATTTAGCAGTTACATCTTGAAACTGTAGTATTACCTGATGTCTGTTACATAAGAATTACGTGACATTTTATATATTTTTGTAAGCCATTCTTTCACCACTGAACTTCTCTTAACTTGTGGTCTAATACCACAACATGCTCATAAGATAATGAGTCTCATTCTCTAAAAATGTTTAATGCTGTCAGGTCCCCTGGGACTAAGTCAAAGCAACAGAGAGCAAGCGTGCCACCAAACGTCACTAAGGAATAAGTTTGCGCTACCTCATCATTCTGTACTGTAGACAATTTCTTTCCCTCTTCATCTCCCTTTTAATTTTGTTTATTTATTATTTTCTTTTTGTGCCTGCCTATTTCCAACTGTCTCTCTCTGTGACTTAATGTCTCCCTTTCCTGTCTACATCCTAAACCTCACTGAATCCCACCAGTAACATTCATTGCTAAGCTATTGCTAACCCCTGTTCAGAATCTGTTTCAAATATCTGCAGTTTCCAAGACTTCCAGAAACTTCCCCTTGTTCACAATACACCAGCTACCACAGCCACTAGCCACTAGGGAGGCAAAATAGCATAGCAGTCATGAGTGTGAGAGTTGTACTGTCTGGAGTGAGGCTTCGTGGGCTCAAATCCCACCTTTCATCAGCTATGTGACTGTTGGGCAAGCTACCTAACTTTGCCAAGGCGTAGTTCATCTTATGTATTCCAGGAACAACAGTAGCAACTACTCCCTAGGTACTGTGAACTGAGTGTTTGTGTCCCTGAAATATGTATATGCTGTACCCCTAACCCCCACTGTAATGGTATTTGGAGACAGAGCCTTTGGGAGGAAATTCAGTCATGAGGGTGTCCTTATAAGAAGAGACCAAAGAGAGCTTGTATCTCTCTCACTCTTTACCTTGTGAGGCTAGAACAAGAAGGCAACTATCTGCAAGCCAGGAGGAGGACCCCTCATTGGACACATAATCTCCCCATGCCTTGATCTCAGACTTCCCAGCCTCCAGAACCGTGAGAAATAAATGCTTGTTGTTTAAGCACCCCAGTCTATGGTGTTTTGCTATGGCTACCCAAGCAGACTTAAGACAGTATAGCTTTTGAAAGAATTAAATGTGTTCATAGGCTTAAAGTATTTAGCACACTGCATGGCAGGTAAGTGTTCAATGAATGTGAGCTATAACGTTTAGTCCAAACTCCTTCCATTCTCATCCGTTTCTTTGATGTTCTGGAACACATCATGTTCATTCTTTCTCATAAGGACCCCTATCTCACTAGGCTGGAATGCTCTCCTGTCTTCCTCCAGTAGTAAATCCAACTCTTCCTACTAGGCCCACCACCTCCAAGAGCTGTTCCAGGAATATGTCAGCTCATGATGAACTTCCCCTGATGTCCTCTGTATCATTTACACACTCCTATCCTTTCCTTGTTAATGAGATACTCTAGTGTGTTGCCTTCTAATTGTTTTCCGTGCATTCATGTTACCTTCAGAGCTAAACATCAGGCCAGGACAGATTCTGCCCTGACCTAGGCCGCAAATGGCAGTTGCTCACCAATGGGTAAGTTCCAAACAAGTGTTTATTCACTCTGTTGTGAACATCCTGGGAGAGTTTGTTGTACATTTAACAAAAAAGAAGAGGAAGGAGGAGGAATAGGAGGAACTGCTGCTTCTCAAATTTTCTCTTCTATTTCATTTAGTATATGCATTTAGAAAACAAGCAATAATACAGGAGGGATTCAGATCTTGACACACACACAAAATCACATATGCACAAAATGATGCTCACTAAATTTTCATTTAAGAAGAGAAACTCTTTTTTTAGCCAGCACAGACAGTGAATCTGCTGTGTATGATTTAGTGAAGTTACATTCCAGTTGTAGTCGATGGGCCTAATCAGGAATTCCCACTTGACAGAAGCTCACACCAGTGTGATCATCCAACAGAGAAAATTCTGTTAGGTTTTCCTTGGTCAAATTCATGGTTTGTTCATCCACACTAAGGATGTTAGAATTGGGTTCTCATTAGTATTCAAGATATATGGCTTGGCTAAAATATTTTAGGGAGATAAGTTACACTCATGCCCTTGAATAAACAAAGTAGAAGAACTACTGATACCTATAACCAGAACCATGAGAGATGGTGCATGCTCCTGTTCCAGAAACCGGCAAAACAAGACCTCTGGTTGCATAGAGCCACCTACACAAACTTCTACGGAATCCTTACTTTGGGATATTGTATATCTGACTCCAGTGAATCTTCCTTGAAAGGTCATGATTATAGCACCTAACAGAATGGGACTTCATCAAATATACACAGAGGTTGTGTGTCTGCTTTGTCCCTGCTTGATAATAAATAAGTTCTTTAAATAATAACTGTAGCAAAAGACAGGAATAATTTTGTGAGAGAATGACAGGAATAATTTGAACCACTTCCCTCTCCATGTCAGAACTTGTGATCTGTTCTCATTTAACGTGTCCAAAACTGCCAGACCAAAAAAAAAAAAAAAAAGTGAAGAGACTTACAGACACAGGTGCAGGGTAACAACATGCTGGTGCTTTACTAACCAGAAAGCTGTAGAAAGCAAATCAGCCAATTAATACTTACTGATGGCCTGCTAGGCATGAAACTACCAGCTATCAGAAACTGGCATTTCAAATATCACCTAAGACAACTCTCCAATCTGTTCAGGAACAGTAAGCCAACTGAACAGCACCAACTACACAGTAAGGTTAGGGCACCTGAGGGTCATTAGAACATTGTTAGTTATTATGCCATCTTTTCTTAAAGGTGGAAATTTAGATCTACCTGTCATACAAGGCCTTAACAGTCACAATTTATGGCCCATATGTTTGGTTATAGGTCTAAAGAGAGAAATTGATAAAATAAAACTCAGAGTGGAGGAGCAATATGAATGAAGACTCATTGTTTTTGAAATTTGCTTCATTCAGCATTGCAGTTGTATACCAGCTAACAAAAGTTTTGTGGTATGTATACGTCAAAGGACAAGTTTACAAGTTTGCTAAAGCCCTGAGCAACCAACAAATTTAATTGGATTCATTAGATGTTCTGTAGAACTTCCAGTTCTTACATTCATCAGGAATTTCTAGCATATCAGAAAAGTAATAGGTAAACTAGAAGATCAATAGCTCATGCACGACATGTTCGTCTGTTTTTGGGAAGAGGCAGCATGCAGGGTAGAAGAAAGGAAGAGGAAGAAGGAGGAGGGATAGGAAGAGCTGCTGCTTCCCAAATTTTCTCTCTATTCCATTTAGTCTATGCATTTAGAAAACAAGCAATAATGCAGGAGGGATTCAGATCTTCACAGGCTCTGTGGCACAACTTTGTTCAAAATTGGTTCCTGGCACACTTGCTAAGGGCCCAGCTCTGTTCTAAATGTTTTTAATTTATGGATTGTCACAACTGCCCTATGAAGTGGGTTACTATTATCTCCATCTACAGATGAGAGCACAGAGCACAGCACAGTTACACAACTTGCCCAAGGACAGCAACTCAGACATGCATGAGCCAGAATTTGAACACAGGGAGTTTGGCTCCAGGATTCATTCTCCTAAGAAAAGCGTCTGCTGAGAGGATGTGATAAAGTTGAATGTGAAAAAGTATGTTACAGTAGTGAGTACTCAATACATTTTACTCTACTTTCCCTTGTTTAGAAACCAATTTTATGTGCTATCGGGTGCTCCAAGAATTGAGACCCTTTTGTTGAGCAAACAGACCATTAGGTTCCAAACAGCAGCATAAGCACAACACACTAATGACTAATCTCATCAGCCAGACACCTCAGCAGCTTGACAGATGTGGGCTGTAAGATCTTCCCTCTTTCTCTTTTAGCCTCTCACCTCCACCAAAAGGCATCGTATAGTCAGAAAATCGGTGGGCTATATTTTTTTCTAATCCTACCCTTCTCCACTTGCAATTCCTTCCACCCAAGCTTTCACTCTACAAAGAGAGAGAGAGAGAGAGAGAGAGAGAGAGAGAGAGAGAGAGAGAGAGATTGTCAAACTACATTATAAGTTGTAATCTGTGTCATAGCTTAGGATGTCTGCAATTGGTGAAAGCACTTCAATAATACGCCTAAATATTTACTCTTTGCAAGCCAATTACAGTTATTTTTATAGGTCTAATATTATTAGAGCATTACATTTTAATAGATTTCATGTTGATCCAGGGCAGTATCATTACATCTATGAATAAAAACTCTCTCTAGAAAATACATGTCACAGAGTGCTAATCTTAACACCATTCCTAGGATGGGAGTGGACTTGTCAATGTGTTGTGATGGCACTCACCCTGAGCACAAGAGAGTGACTGTCATTGGGGGTCCATGGATCAATTATGTCCTAGGGCTTCCAGTTGCTCAACAGCAGTTCATCCTGAACTCACCCTGTTCTCCCATCTGGATTACTGCAATAGCCAACTAACTTGGTCCCCCCTTGTATATCTTTGGCTCCCTTCAGCCTAGTCTCAACAGGTGTATACCCAAGAAAAATTAAAACATATCCATACAAAACCTGCATACAAACATTTATAACAGCATTATTTATAATAGCCAGGAGGTAGAAACAACACAAATGTTGAACCACTGGTGAATTAATAAACACATTTTGGAATATCCTTACAATAGACTGTTATTACTCAGCAATAAAAAGAAATGAGGTGCTCATATCTTCTACACATGGATGAGCCTTGAAGACATTATGCTAAGTAAAAGAAGTGAGTCACAAAGACCCATAGATTGTATAATTCCATTTATATGGGATGCCCAGAATTGGCAAATCCATAGAGGCAGAAAGACGACCGGTGGTTGCCAGAGGTAGGAGGCAAAGAGGAGTGGAGACTGACTGCTATCACTGACTGCTAACGGGCATAACGGCTCCTTTCTGGGGTAATGAACATGTTCTGAAATCAGCAGGGACGTTGCACAACTGCAGGTATACCAAAATCCACTGAATTACATACTTTAAAATTTTATGGTATGCGAATCATATCTGAATAAAGCTATAATTTCAAAAAACAAAACACTGAAGTCAGATCATGCTGCTTTTCTGCTCAAGCAGTCCAACGGCTCCCCAGTGCATTCCGTACGCCCAGGCCCTACATGATACGACACACCCTCCCACCCACACTCGGGCATCATCTCCCTCTGCTTCTCCTTCATCCACTCAGCTCCAGCCACACTGGCCTCCTGGGCCTCACTGCACACATCAGGCACACTCATGCTGCAGGGTCTTACCCAGGCTGTTCATGTTACCCAGAAAGTGACTGCCCCAGAAAGCCACATGGTTCCTGCCCTCACCTCCATCACATCTTTCCTCAAATGTCGCTTTCTCTATGTGGCCTTACCCTGAGTATCCACTTGAAACAGCTGTCCTTATCGCCCCATCACCCTAGCCCTGCATTATTTTTCTTCTTTGTCTTTATTGCCTTTAAACTCAATACCTTCAGTAAATAACCAAGGTCTCCTTCTGCTAGAATGTAAGCTCCTCCAGGGTAGAGATTAGCAGCTCTTTTGTTCACATCTGTATCCCCAGGACCCCAAACAACGTCTGACGCTTCCTATGTGCTCAATGATCATTTGTTGAAGAAATGTGTGAACAATCTTTCCAGCTTAATTCCCTTTGTCATGAATATTCCAAACTGACCTGAATGACAGAATATTCATAAGAATGTACCTGGATTACTCAGTCTTTTCTAAATGCCCCTCAATACTCCCAATCACCAGTTAGGAGAAATATGACAGAGAAATGATTTAATTCAGCTCAAACCAAACAAACCAAATAAGAACTGGGGACACTGGCTGAACAAGAAGGTGTGATCACTGCCCTTTTGAATTTCATATTTTATTATAAAGGATACAAGTTGAATACGTAACCAAAAGAACAGTGACATTATGAAAGGTGACTATACCTTTCTAGGGAAAGACATGTCACAGGAACTAACCTGTCTAGATCTTCTGGGAATAAAATTAACAATAAACTTATAAGAAAAATATAATCACTAAGAAATTCTATACAGAAAATTGAAACCAGGTGATGTAATAAGAGCTGAGTGGTCACTTTAGGTAGGAAAGGAACGCTTCAATCAGGAAGGGATATTTAAACTGGGATTTAAAAGACAAGGAGCCATCCTAAAGAGGCCCAGAGATAAGTGCTGCTGGGACTCAGAAACTGATACCCCAAAATACGGTGCTTGGACATGCTTTACTGAAGAAGCCACGTTGAGGTCTTTCTGACCTTCTCCCATCCTACCTCCTGTCTTTCAATCTTCTGACTCTCCAAAGCAAGGGATGAAGTTGTTCTCTGAAGTTCCCTTAAGTGAATAAAGTTTGGGCTCACCAAAGAAAACAATTACCTCTTGTCTCTTCCCTGAGTTAGCATTAAATGAACTCATATTGCAGGAAGAAGGACAAAGTCTGTTGTCACAAACCATTATCTGCTCTGTGGGCCCAACAGACCTTGTCCCAGGACATTGTGTGTTCTTCAAGCCCATTGAATTCCCCCCAAAATCATTTTATTTTTATTTTTATTTTATTTTATTAATTTATTTATTAGACAGAGTCTCGCTCCATTGCCAGGCACCAGGCTGGAGTGCAGTGGCATGATCTCAGCTCACTGCAACCTCTACCTCTTAGATTCAAACAATTCTCCTGCCTCAGCCTCCAGAGTAGCTGGGACTACAGGCACGCGCCACCATGCCCAGCTAATTTCTGTATTTTTAGTAGAGACGGGGTTTTGCCATGTTGGCCAGGATGGTCTCGTGATCCGCCCACCTCAGCCTCCCAAAGTGCTGGCTTTACACTACACCCCTAAAAGCATCCACACTTACCCCATCTTCTTTTCCCCTAGGAAGAAGGCTATATAACCATCTGTATTCCATTACATGGTGGGCAATCACTCTGTGATTCTCTCCGATGCATGTTGGTGAATTTGTACATCTTTTCTCCTATTAATCTGCTTTTCGTCCCTTGATTTTTACTAAACCTTCAGAGGGCAAAGGGGAAATTTTCCCTATAGTGACAACATGGTATATTCTAGGCAATTTTAAAAGTCAGGAAGTCTGAGCCTAAAGCCATTCGAGAAAGCAACATGATATAGGGCTGGAGAAGAATGCAGGGGACAGACTTTAACCAGCTCTGAAACCTCACTCAGAGTTTTACAATATTAACCTAAGCGTAATGGGAAACCATCGCCCTGGCAGAAGCAGAACATGCCAGGCACAATCAGATTGTATTTTCAAAGGATCACTTGGAGGGCCTCATGTCGAATGAATTAGAGATGCCTGAGCAAGGCAGCTTGGGAGGCGTAAGAAGGCTGCTACAACTATCTACTTCACAGAAAGTGGCTGCTTAGACTATGGTGAGGTTATTGTGAGGGAGCATAAAAATGGATCGACTTGGCATATACACAGAAAGTACTGTAAATTAGTAAGTCATTGGTTAGATGGGTCTCAGGGAGTGACTGAAAGGTAGTAATAGCTATGCAACAATCCGGAATATCTCACAATTTATACCCAACATTCCTCGGGGTGCTCATGAGTCTGCAGGACCAACCCTTTCAGTTCATGGGTCAGAACTCATCAACGCAGGTAGTAATATTAGCAGTCCTGTACCCACTAGACGGCAGGGCCTGAGATTAACCTATGGATAGGCTCAGAGCAGGTCCCTTTTCCTGTCCTCTGATGTGTTTCCCAGATTCAGTCTCCATGTTTTCATTTGGACTAGAGATCTATCGGTGCCTTAAGTAACCCTTGCCACCCTGCTACCTGTCCTGGACTAGTGATGGCTGCTCCTTGCTGTCTTGCCCAAACCACCAGATCAGACCAGCTTGGGTATTTTCACCAGACAAGGTCAAATCCAAATTACATACCCTTAAGCATCACGACGAGACAGCACACAACCCCCATGGAGTATCCCCATTGTGTCTTAGTCTTCTAAATGGTGATTATGTCTGGCTTCTCCATCAGCATGTCTGGCATCCCACCTGGAATGGTTGGAACAGTTGGCTAGGGAGGTGGGAACAGGCATATCTCTTTCCACATGGCCTCTCCACGAGGCAAGCTGAGGCATGGTAGCCTCCAGTAGTCAGACCTCTTATTTGGTAGCTGGCTTCCAAGAGGAAGGAAGACCTAGAATGTCACTTTCACCACATTCTAGTGGTCAGAGCCAGTCAGAAGACTAGCCCATTCAGGGAGAGGGAATGCAGACGTCCCTCTTGATGGCTCAGGCAGCATGAGTGCACAAAGAGGGAAGGCACTGACGGTGGCCCTTCTTGGAAACAATCTTCCAGAGTTACATAGAATATTTTCTAGGAACTTCGGACCTTCTCTCCCCACATTTGTCACTCCATCACCAAGAAGAATGCCCAATATCAATAATAAAATGAGTATCAGCAATAAACTGTGGCCACTGTAGTCAGGAGTGGAGCATTTAGGAAGGGGATGAAAAAGGTGTTGGGTGGAATGGGATTGGAGCACAGTTCCTGCCCTTGGAGTACCCTTTACTGTGGCCTGTGCTTAACTCACTGCCCTTTCTTCTCACCCTGCTTTGTCTAATGTGGCCCAAACAGCAAGACAGGCCTGGGGCCACATCTCACTTATGAGCCCTTTTGCCTCTGCCCATTGCCCTTGCAAGGCCCCATTAACATGGGGTTGGGAGGCAGGTGGTGATTACAGCCAAGGAAGGCCCAGAGCACGCTGCTCACACCTGACTTGTGTGGGGGTCTTATGCAGAAGGGGGAGAGGAACTACTGCCCTGTTCGTGAAGGGAGTGGGTACATGAGAATACATCCAAACCTTGATGAGTTAAAAAAAAAAAAAAGATGCTTTGCTCACAGTGTAAAGTTTTGCAAATCTAGTACTAGTGGTTTGCAAAGGGATGCATTCAAAAATACTGAGAGTTGGGTCTTGGCCACACATTTACACAACTAACAATTTGTGGCCCTATGAAGTCACATCAATTATACTCCCCTTGCCTCAGGCTAGAATGACATTAGAGTCTTCATTAAATGGCTCTTTAAATAAAGAGGCAATATGTTCTTTTCATTAAGTTCTTAATAATCTTAGCTTGATCAGGACTGAAGAAATCACTAAAAGAAGCCATCAACAAAACAAGAACAATCTCCCCACTTACTCTGTGGTGATTTTCCTCATCAATTCTTTCCACTTAACATGGAAAACCACCAGCTCTCAGTGTTTAAAGCACTGTTAAAATTCTAAGGAGGTAATGATGAAGGAAAGGTGTTCTCACTTAATGAAGTCTATTATAAAATATTGGTAATAAGGAAACTGCTAAGTAGCCAAAAAATAAGAGTAAAAACAAAAGGAGAGGGATATTTCTTTCAGGTGACAATGACCCTAGAAATAAAAACCCTCATGACATGGCATCCTCTATGCTAGTACTGCAAGAGAACAGTTCTCTTTTCATTAACAAATTCTGCAGCAATAAACTCTTGAATGCATTTGATAAAAGAACTAGGTGTTATAAATGAGCGGTGTAAAACAAAACAAAACAAAACAAAACAAAACCTTCCTCAGGGTGATTGTGGAAAAGAGAAGAGTGTAATATCAGTCAGGAAGAGTAAAAAAGACATCAAGACAGAATAAGAAAAGAAAAGCAGCTGGGCAGGTAGAGGAGGGAAAGGAACAAGGTGAAAGCCAAGGACGCAGAGGACGGAGCAATGTAATCAGGCACACTACTGTGTGTCACAAAACCAGATTTGTCCCAAGTGCAAAAACATTCCCAAGTATTCCTCATATTGCTGTATTTCCTTAAGCATGTATCAGGGAGAGATTCGAAGGAAGATCTCCCAGCAATACTCGTGGCGCCAAAGCACAGGTAAGTAGGACCAGTAACAACAGCAGTCAGTTTTATTCTACCACCTGCTTATTAATATCCCACACTAATGGGGTTGAGCCAGCATATGTATATCAAAGATGGGCTGAAAAGCTTATTTTCTCTTTTTCTTATCTCTTACATTGTGTGTGTGCGTGTGAGTGTGAGTGTGTGCGTGTGTGCGTTTGTGTGTGTGTCTGTGTGTGTGTGTTTTGAAATGGGATGTTTCAAATTGTCTATTGGAGTTTAATAAAAGTACACATTCCTTGACCCTGCCTTGAGTGGCTGTGATTTAGTAGGTGGATGGTGGTTCTGGGCATCTGTCATTGTAGCAAGCTCCAGGGGTTATTCTGATGCATCACAAAGACTAAGAACCATTGACACAGTAGAAAGACAAGATCAGAGATTAAGGGAATTACTTTTGAGTCATGACTCTGAACTAATGGCTTTTAAGTAATGACCATGAGATCCAAGGTAATTCACTTAGCCATTATGCAAAAAATGTCATAATAGTCATATTTGTTTTAAAATGTGAAATACTGATACTTTTTCTTTAATAAATCACAGCATTTTTTCTCACAACCTTCTATATCTGTCTCTATCATTCTACTACTCTGATCTCCACCATGTATTATTTGAAGTTAAAAAGACATAGCCATAAAAATATAAGAAAGAGAAAACTTTGTGATCCACCTGCCTCGGCCTCCCAAAGTGCTGGGATTACAGGCTTGAGCCACTGCGCAAGGTCGAGAGATCGAGACCATCCCAGTCAACATGGTGAAACCCCGTCTCTACTAAAAATACAAAAAATTAGCTGGGCATGGTGGCGCGTGCCTGTAGTCCCAGCTACTCAGGAGGCTGAGGCAGGAGAATTGCCTGAACCTGGGAGGCGGAGGTTGCGATGAGCCGAGATCGCGCCATTGCACTCCAGCCTGGGTAACGAGAGCGAAACTCTGTCTCAAAAAAAAAAAAAAGAAAGAAAACTTTATCCTTTTTCCAAAGCTTTTTGGCAAAGCAATACTATGACACATTTAATATTTTGCTATTGTGCAAATATGTAGTTCAGTTCACACATCAAGGGATCAACGTTTTCCTGATCATATATTAAGGTCAAGAGGGAAATATTAATTTATTTTAACAGAAGAGTTCAATATCACTCTGAACCAAAGGTACCCACGCTGTCACAAAGAAAGATGATAACATTGATCTTGCAGACAGGATGGCTGTAAAAAATGAATGCAATAATGAGCCACTTTAAACCCTGTAAAACATCCTAAAACCTAAATCATCATCATTATTTAGATATGTATGTGCAGAAAAATGCTCTACCAGAAATTTAACTTGTGATGTTTTAAAAAAAAATGTTTTATTGAGAGAGATCTTAGAGCATTACTTTGAAATCTTTGAGGGAAACCTTGAGAAGGATGATTATAAAGGCTTCTGGAATCATTAAGGTAACCTCCCTTCAAACGATGAACTCTCTGGGAAATGGGTATAGTCAGATCTTTTTTTGTGTTTAACAACAATAAAAAGCTACCCATCCTCTAGGTGGATGTCTTCAGGAACAGACAGGGAATCTGGTTCTGAAAAACGACTAAAGGAGCTAAACAGCAAGAAACATGACCTTGGGAATCTAAGCGAAGGGCAACTTTTTCTGAGCCTGGCTCTGAGAAATTAAAGTTGTCCTCGCTCAAAAGTCAACACTGGCAGAGTGCCCTTGGCCAGTGTGAAGATGTGAATTAGTGGCATCTGTTGGAGCAGAGAGCATGATTTTGTCAACAGCCACCCAACTTGGCAGCAGCAAGCAAGCAACAGCATTAGCAAACTGATGAGAATCCAGTATCTCTTCTAAAGAAATTAAGACCTCTCAATCCCCATTTGGAGTGAGCAAGCCCTCAGGTTTCAAGACAATTTTAAGAGAAGGAAGATCCCAAAAGGAAGCTACTGTACTTCCTGTTAATATATGAGAAGACTCAAATCAATTTTAATCTGTGATTAAAAATTCTGGAGGAGTTCAAACTCAGATAGATACCCCCAAATATGTATTAGGGTCTCAGTACAGGCCATTCTTCAAAAAATAAAAATTGTCCTCTTAGAAATGGTGAAGATGCTTCCAAACTGATTGTCTATCTGTAGACACTGGGACTACATTTCTGCAAAGAAGAAAGAGATAGGATGCCTGGCAAGGCAGAGTACTCAAATTACTAAAGGGGACTTGAAACGATATGCCCCCTACTATAGGACCAGATCAGGGCCAGGGAGGAAGATGTGCTCACAACAGAATGAGATCACACAGCAGCCCTCGGGATAGCCCCTGAAAAACTCGTAGATGTTCCCTACCAGAACACATTTTAAAGTAACATAAGATGCTAACCTTTCCAAAGTTGGCTGAGAGAACTGATAGTCTTTTTGGTTGCTGTAGAAAGAGTGTCACTGTCTGCAGGATGGGTGAATTTAGCAGCAAAAGCAGAGAGATGGAGCCAACCCCTGGAGAATGTGGATTAACCAACCAAATGGCAGCATCCGTGAAATGTGAGACATGCTCACAGTACCTGGCACAACGATAAAAGCAATCTTACCTACCTACAATCTACAGGCAAGAGAGGAAGAGATAAATCAGGGGGTCTTGTCCTCTGTAACATGAGTACGCCATTGAGAAGAACAGTCACTAAGTTAACCGCCCTCATTGTTGGGGGCCAGGTAACAACCACTAAGTGGGACAGGTAGTGGAACTGAAGCTCTAGTAACAAAAATTGGGTTGAGACTAGATCTTTCTCCTTTATTCATTCTCTGAGTAGAAGATAATAAACAAGTGAAAAAGTTATCTGGGAGATCTTCCGGGCACATCTATCAACAAAGATGGCTGCAATTGAGAGATCTGAAAATGAGAACAAAATGAATACAGACAGCATGACTTAGGCTTCATGAAGGGTTTAGCATGTGACAGAGACTGGAAGAGGCCATGTGTACATGGGCTGACTGGTAGGAAATATTGCTAATAGCTAAGGTATAACTTATCACCAGAACTGACCTGGTGGGTCCTGTATGTCTATGAGTGTGCAAGTTGGGAACGCAGGTGGGTAGTGGCAGACAATCCACTTACCAAAGATGTCCCATTTAGCAGCAGACAACTGGGAACCCCCATTTTCACCACACTTTTCTCAAAGCCCCATAATCATGAGTCTGCACTGTTCTGGGTATTTTTTTGCACATGGCAACAATTATAAAGTTGCCAATAACTTTACATTAAGAAAATCATTTTCTTCCCCTTGAAAACAAAGTATGTCCTCACTTTCCCTGCTCTTTTATTCATGGCAGTATGAAATGTGTCCCTGATTCCCTCCGACCTGCCACAGAATACTGAAACAGTGGCCGTGGGAAGAAATACCAGATGGTATGCATATGGCTTTGGGAACAGCTTTCAGCAGTGGTCACTTGTCTTTTTTTTTTTTTTAATATGTTTCAAAATGTGTTTGGTTAGCAAAAAATAATTGGATAATTTCCTCAAATAAATGGTGTTTCCCTTGAACTTAATTAACTAAAGTATGAGACTCAGATCAACATGGGTCTTCTTTAGAACTGGTTCAAGAAGGCAAATCATGTTAAGAACTATCGTATACCCTATGGTCTCCCAGACTGATTATGGAGGACGTCATTATGAAAATGTTCAGAATGGCTCCCAAGCAGTCTCAAGTCACACACACCCATGTCCTAAATACAAGGCAGCAGAAAAAGCCCTTGCATGGTTCGCCATAGGCAGCTCGCTCAAGCTATCCAGATGTGATTCAATATTGATTGCTGGGACAGCAAGTAGCACAATATGCTCTAAGATGTGAAGCAGCATAGCCTGATTGTGTTAATACAATAATAGAAACAGAGCGTGGGGTTATCAACAAGTTTGCCTACTACCCTGCAAATGCTGTGAAAAGCCCTATATTTAATGCATTACCACTTTGTAGATATTCTGGGGAGTTCTATTTATAGGCCAGATGATACAGGCGATTCAATAAAGTATGCCTCTCAAGTGACATCAGAACCATGAAATGCAATTGTTTAGTACTTGGAAAGACAGAGTCTGTAACCATGTCATTTAAATGTTCTAAGCATTTTCAGCACTGTAATACACATATTAATATTTTAAATGCATTCTCAGTCTGGTCAATGCAAAACAGTCATCTCATAAATCTTTTAGCATTGTAATACTTTTTTTATGTTAATCATTTTAATGTCTCTATGTCCTGCACATTTATTTTTATTTATGAACCTTAAAAATATACTGAAAATGCTTGTTTAGAGTTGAACATGTTACTTCCAATGACCAGTTCATTTAGGTTAGTATGCACATGTTCACCTTTCTTCTTTAGGAATCTACTACCATAAAAACACACGTTAGATGTCCTTATTCTGCTGAACACCATAAACATGTAACAGTTCTAGAATTAGGACTCTGGGTCTGAACTAATTATAGATGCTTTCCTATCGAATTAAGCTCAGCTGCTGCTGAATCCAAAAATATTTTAAATAATATAATTCCAAGAACTAGTATCATTGCTTATAATTATGGCCTATAAAACTGAAAGAACTAACTCTCAGGAATTTAATGTATTTGTCCCTATATGAGGCTATTTAAGGCATCTCTGGGTTTCTATAATATGCAAAGGAAGGCTCAGAGCTAAGTATGAGTAGAAGGGATGGATGGAGCTAATTTGCTCTACATAAGAAAATAGAATGAAATTTATTTTTGTACATTAGAAAGAAGGGGGCAGAAGTGAGAAGGAGAAAAGAGAAAGAAGACTGGCTGAGCTAGGTGGATGAAGACATTTTAAGAATAGTGTTATCTGATATGCTATGATATAAATATACTCTTTCCCCTAAATGTCAACAAAATCTGCTCCAAATACATAAGAAGTATAAGAGTGTATGTGTGTGCATGGGCATATGATTTAAACAACTTAATAAATGTAAAATGCTTACTCCAGTGCCTGGCACTTAGGAAACTTAAAAAATATTAGCTCTTGTTATGATCCATATTATATTATTTACCATTTACAATCTTGCCTAACGGGACACAGTATGACAACACACATAAGCAGTGCTATTAAAAATAATTAATTTTAAAAGAAAACATGAAAAAATAATGGAAATAAAAAATTTCACTAGGAACTAAGGTGGAAGAGCTACTCTAGTTTAAGGAGAAAATTTAATTCTAAGTTTCCTAGCTGGCAGTCAAAAATGTAACATATTTTTGTTTTTCACTAATTTTAGAAATAAACTCTGTGTGTGTGTGTATGTGTGCATGTGTGTGTGTTTGTACATACAGAAAAATATTACTGCCATAAATTCTTATGAGTTTATTGTGTGTCTTGATAGATTCAGATCCACTAATTTAACATCATGAAGAGCCATTTACTAACTGTAGTTTGTTCTATAAGTAATCATTTTGCTGTAAGAAGCTTTGGTAAAAGTTAAAAATACAACAATAAATTATAACCATAAAGGCTTTTTAGAGGGACAAAAGCTAATAATGGCAAGAAATGCTATTTCTTTTTATGTCAATAATATAAAGATGTATTTTAGAGACCTTAAAATAATAGTTTAGTTAACATGCCCATTACAATATTATTTTTTCTCACAAGACTTTCTGAGTGTCACATGTATTATTAATCTTCCTCTTCCCATAAACAAAGTACATATCCCCAAGAATCACACACACCGTATTAAACACATCATACCATGGTATGTACACTCTTGACAATTTTTTATATCTATTTTCCCCGAGTAGTAGAAAAAAAAATTCTTTCTAAGGATGTCAAAATTTTGTGGTGAGTGATAGGAAATATATTCACACGTAGTAAAAGTAAGATTGAATACATGGAATGGAAGAATGAAGTAGAAGCATTCGAAGGGACCAAGGATATTAGTTTAATTACATGCATCCTTCACTTCAAAAAGAAAAACTATCATACAGATGGCAATGATTAATCACCATGTACAAGATAATTTGACTGACAAAAAGTTTCATGGCCTAGTTCTACCCTCCAAGCGCATTTTCCTAATCTTCATAAATAGCCAACTGCTATAGGGAGAACAAACCAGAAAACAAAAGAAGCTCAGCTTTTGAAAACATAAGCCAGCACTGTCCATGAACACTCAATCAGAAGTTATGACATAAGCCAACGGAGAATGATGAACCAATTTACAGTCTAACTTTCAAGAACGCATTACTCTTGCTAAAATGCCTTGATATATAATACAAATACCAGTGCATGATTTAAGTAACACTGTATAGTATGTATCATTATTAATTTAAAGTTTGCATCTTAGAGGCATCCTAAGAAGTACCAGTTTCTAAGTTTAAGGGCATATTCTCAGTCTATTAAAGTACAGCAGTAGAAGAGATAAGGAATGTTTCTAGCCACGTATAACTGGAACACAGGAAAAAATATAAATAGCAAAATTGCCCTTTCTTACCTGTTATCCAGGAGAGAAGCAGCCAAGTTCATGGGGTGCATACATATCCAAAGAGAGGAAGCCAAAGGGAGAGAAAAAAGAAAGAAAAATCATTTGGGGTGAATCCAAGGTACAGGTTAACAATAATAATGAAACATTTTGCAAAGAAAAACATTCTATACAGAAAGCTTCTGATTGTGTGAGTTTGTAGAATTAAATAATGTTTTTTTCTGACAAGTAAACTTAATTTGTAGGTGATGTGGTTGACCACTCACACTAGACAGTCTCAGGTGGTACACAGCTGTTTCCATCCACAGTGATAGATGTACATAACTAGTGTTATATTTTGAAGGTAATTCGGCAATAGAGAAAATATCGAGTGTGCGTCGCATTATAAATGTGCCCTAGTCAATTTCAGGAACCCTTAAGTCACATCTGAATTCATGTTAAAAAAGGATGATAGGCCAAATATGAATGGTCTGAATGTGACCCAGGGTCTAATTATTTGCTCTACTTTGTTTAAATATTGATCAAATCTCTAAAATATACTAACAACCAATTCTAGATGATACAGCATATAAATATCAAACATGGCCTTTTTCTTTGAACATATAAGATTCTACATTAATGTGGAAATATAAATGGGTAAAACTGGAGATCATCCGTTAGTATGAGCTTGAGATTACCAAAAAGCAATCCTGATACCAGTCCCTCCAATAAATATTAGTCCCTGTAAAAATTTAAGTTTTTTACTTCTCAGGAAAGTCATATTTAGAAATTCAATTTAAGCAGGACACATTTTCTAAGATATTTTTAGCAATCACCTATAAAGCCTCTAAGGAAATAAGGTACACAGACCAACCTAAGCCAACATCAACTCAGTATGTGCTCTGAAAACCTCAAATATCGTCCTGAAATTTTACCTTTCTAAACAAGCAAGAGAGTCTTGCCTTGCCCTTCAAAAATAACATTGCACTACTAGAGTGTCTTATTTTTTTCATATTCATAATCATTTTATTTTCCTTTGGGAAGAAAAAGAACAAACAAACACACAAAATAAGTCAGACCTCCTTTTCATACATCCGTAAAAACAAACAAAACACAACTGCAGTAGATGTGAGATACTTTCCAAGGGATGATCAGCCAAATATAAATGGTCTTTGTTGGTAATTGATAATTGAATGGGGCCAATCTTATCTTTATTTACCTATATGGAACCTTTCCAAATAACGTTTTGTCTCTTAGAGTTCCCCGTCAGCCTATTCCTTTATTCAACTTTTGCCAGAATCTGTACTCTTTAAACTGAACGTGTTTTCTACTGATGAAGTCTGACTCAAGGGCATTTTTGGTACTGAATAATGCTAGTCATCTCAGTTTACTGCCTTTTCAGTTGAGAGTATAATAGGTCACATCAAGGCTGTTCTCATTTCAGGCTCCCCAGAAACTGATATGAATCATGCTATACCTCCAATCTATCTATAGTCCAAGAGCTGCTACTCTATATAGAGTATTAAGAAAGAAATTTATATATTTCTAAAAAGAATTTGAAAGCTATGAAGTATTGTAGCCTACATGAGCTAGACCAGGTGTCCCCAAACTACGGCCCGCGGGCCGCATGGGGTCCCCTGAGGCCATTTATCTGGCCCCCCGCCACACTTCAGGAAGGGGCACCTCTTTCATTGGTGGTCAGTGAGAGGAGCACAGTTATGTGGTGGCCCTCCAACGGTCTGAGGGACAGTGAACTGGCCCCCTGTGTAAAAAGTTTGGGGATGCCTGAGCTAGACCAAACCAACTCCATATATGTCATGTGAATAGAACTGTTGTTCATTCATATATTTCCCTCTACCCATCAATTTCATTAAAGAATAGCTATAAGAATTCTACAGCAAACATCACAGTAAATGGTGAAAAGCTTGAAGCTTTACAACTAATCTCAGGAACATGATAATGATGTCCCCTCTCACCACTCCTTTTCAACATTATACTGGAAGTACTAGCTAATACAACAATATGAAAATAAATAAAACATGTACTAATTAGGAAGGAAGAAATAAAACTGTCTCTAAAGATTTGACAAAAAAACTCCCAAAACTTGTAAACAATTACAGCAAGGTTGCAGGATATAAGATTAATATGCAATAGTCAATTGCTTTCCTAATACCAGCATGGAACAAGTGGACTTTGAAATTGAAAACATAATACTGTTTATCTTAGCACCCCAAAAAAACAAAATATTTTGGTATAAATCTAACAAAATCTGTACAACATCTATGTGAGGAAAACTACAAAGCTCCTGTGAAAGAAGTTAAAGAGAAAATACATAAAGGGAGAGATATTCTGTGTTCGTGGATAGGAAGACTCAATGTTCTAAAGATGTCTGTCAGTTCTTCCTAGATTGATATACAGGATTCAATGCTATCCCAAGCAAAATCTCAGCAAGCTATTTTGTGGATATTGATAAACTGATTCAAGGTTTATACAGATTAGAAAAAGACCCAGATCAAAACCACAAAGATATCACCTCACACCTTTAAAAAGGGCCATTATCAAAAACACAAAAATAAAACCTGCTAGTGAGGATGTGGAGAAAAAAAAATTTTATACATTGTTGATAGGAATGCAAACTGGTACAGCCATTATGAAAAACAGTATGGTTATGCCTCAAAAATTAAAATAGAATTAACATATGACCCAGCAATCTCACATATATCCCAAGGAAATGAAATCAATATGGTAGAGATCTCTGCACTCCCATGTTCATTCCAGCATTATTCACAATAGTCAAAATATGGAAACAACCTAAGTGTCCATCAGTGGACGAATGGATAAAGAAAATGTAGTGTCTGTACACATTAAAACATTATTCAGCCTTAAGAAAAAGGAAATCCTGCCAATGGCCACACAATGAATGAATCTGGAGGACATTATGCTAAATGAAATAAGCCAGACACAGAAAGACAAATACTGCATGATCTCACTTATATGTGTAATCTAAAATAGTCAAATTTGTAGAAGCAAAGAGTACAATGATAGTTGGTGGTGGGAGAAGGATAAATGAAGAGATGCTGGTCAAAAGATACAAAATTTCAGTTATGCAAGGTGGATAAATTCTGGCGATCTAAAGTACCACATAATGAATATAGTTAACAATATTGTACTATATACTTGAAATTTGCGAACACTGAAACATTGAGTATGCCTTACATTAACAATGTGCACACATTGATTATGTATTCTCAGCACACAGGAAGGAAGGAAGGAAGGAAGGAAGGAAGGAAAGGAGGGAGGGAGGGAGGGAGGCTGGCTATGTAAGGTAATTGATATATTAATTGATTGCAACAATCATTTCACAATATACACATATATCAAAACACTGTTTTACATTTTAAAATATACAATTTCTACGTATCATTTTTTTCCTCAATAAAGCAGGAAAAAAGCTACAGTAATCAAGATAGTGTAGTACTGACAAAAGAACAGACAAATCAGTGAAACAGAATAGCGATCTCAGAAATAGATCCATATACATATAGTCAACTGATCTTTGACAAAGAAACAAAGACAATACATGAAGGAAAGGTAGTCTCTTCAACAAACAGGGATGAAACAACTGGACAACCTCATGTGAGAAACTGAATCTAGACACAGACCTCACCCTATTCACAAAAGTTAACTCAAAATGGAATACAGACCTAAATGTGAAGTGCAAAACTATAAAACTCTAGAAAATAACACAAGAGAAAACCTAGATGACCTTGGGTTTGATGATGACTGCTTGTGAGCCATTCTGAACACTAACCACAATGGCTTCCTTGATAATTAGGCTAGGGACCATAGGATATGACAGTTCATCACCAAAAGGAAATTACTCTGTCAAAGATGCTCATCTCTTAGCATAACCCACAAAGATGCACAGCAATATAACATGATGAGTAATGCAACAGTGAACTACAGATTCCATACTTCAAATTTCTCAGTTTCCTAATTCTGAAAGCACTCTATTCTGAAGCCAAACATCTCTTTTCAAATGAACATCTAATTATGTTACAATTTTTAAGTAAAATGCTTTAGTCATTTAACATGACATTGCAGGGATTGTCTATATGGCCTTAGTGCCCTGTTCTGTCTACCTATTCTGCCCCATTCCAAACCACTGCCTTCTTGTTCTCTAAGCTCCAAACACACTCTCCTCCTTTCAGTTCATCAAAGATTCTAGGTTCTTTCCACCAATGGGCCTTTGCACCTACTGTTCCCCCTTAGTGGAATATTCACCTCATAAGCACCACCTGTCATCTGGGGAACTCCTGCTCACTTCTCAGCTTTCAGATCTCTAGTACCACTTCCCTGACTTGTCATATATTCAAAATCTGACCATTCCCATGGTTAAGTGCATTCATCAAACCATCAAACCATATTCCTTTCCACAGGAAATTAGCTCTGTTTGCCATTATACGTTCATGAATGCGATATTCTCACGAATGACTGTAAGCTCCATGAGGATGGTGACTATGTCTGCTTTTGCATTCATATTATTTATCCTCAGCACCTAGTATCTGGCACATGGCAAGTACTCAATAAACACGGCTTACTATCAAATCAGCTGATGGATTAAGAACTGCTTTTAGTGTATATGACGTGCTAAAAGTAACATCAGGAAGAAAATGCACATTTGTGGAGATGCATCAAAGAAGTCAGAAAAAGTAATCACTAAAGGCATAGGCCTACCTACCTTTAAAATTTTTTCTATTTAACAATTTTTCCTAGGGTCTCCTAGGAACAACTAAAAGTGAAACATACCCATTCAGCCTAATCTGTCTTTTTAGCTTTGCACCCTTCTATAGATTTCTATCTTATCCATTTCTTTATATTTAATGTTTGACTGAACTTGAGGTGAAGAAAGACAATTGCTGGATGGAACTGATGGAAAGTAATTTTGAAAGCTGGTCAGGGCCTAGACCGATTCAGCTGCTTCAGCCCAGGAAATGACCTTAATCAAGTCATTTGATTATTACGGGCTTCTAAAAGCACTGCAGAGGAGACCAAATAAAAAGTTACTCCCCAAAGGACAGACAACGCTACCTCCAAGCTAGGCTTTATGGGGGGAAAAAAGGTGAATCTTATGAGATGAAAAAATTATTGTCATATGAGCAGAAAATACATTCTATTTGGTTTCAAGGAGGCAGATTGGAAAGCTAATGATCTCGGTATCATAACCAGTCTCTCATTCAGCCTCCACTGGGAGCTATGGCAAAGAAAGCAGATTGACAGACCAAAATAATGAGCATGCATTTGCCCCAGGAGAAAGAACCCTGAAGATCAGTGTCATAGGTAAATAGTAAATATCATCACTGGTGTAGAAAAATAGGTAACTCTCTGGGTTATTATTAATAAGAATATTTATAAGGCAGCCACAGTGTGTGTGAGACGCTGTGAATAGCATCTCTGAGGATAAGCATAGAGAAAAGACAAGAGAGCATTTTGCTGAAACTTTCAGCAATAGTAAGGGATTTTCCCCCCATTTTTATTCTTTTATTTTTGGAGTTAATGAAGCACAGAAGGTGGAGATCTAAGAACAAGGAAGTGAGCATGTTGTGAAGAGGACAGAGGACACACAGAGAACAAAGAAAGGAAGGAAGACGCAAAGGTGAGAGAGGTGAGAGCCTGGCCAGAGAAAGAGAATTTTGAAAAATAATTAGTTTTCCTTTGGAGCTCCAGAGGGCTTTCCAGTTTCCAAAGCACTTAGCACACATGATTTCATCCCACCTCACAGCAAGCCTGCAAGACAGACAGGCAAGGATCACCACCCTGCTTCTTCTTTCTTCGCTGATCACCTGAGGCTTAGAGAAGCTGCAAGTTGCCCAAAGTCCCTGAGCCAGAGAGCGGAGGGGCAGGATGGCTCTGTGTGAGTTTTCTGACTGCAGAATGCATCTGGGGAAGGCAACAGACAAACGCCAAGTTTTAAGGTTGGTGGAGTGTGAGTCTGTGTAACTGCTGCTGTTATTACCAGTCTGGGGGTTAAGCAGAGCTGCTTCTGTAGAAAACCAAATCCTCAGCTGGCAAGGCAGCACTTGATTAAGGTTTTTCTACTCTTAATTCATGCACTGCAAGTTTACTGTGGGCCTACTCTAGAGAAAAATGGACCCCAGATCTTCCCTAAAAGGAACACACTGCTTCTCTCTTCACTTACACAGGAGGAAAAGCAGGGAACAGAGCTCTTGTTTGTGACCTGTGATTTTTTTTTTTAATTAACAAACACATTTTTAAAAAATTCTCACTTTCTATCACGTTTTTCTCAATAGCCTTGACAAGAATTCTAGGTCATGTGCTCTTTGATTTTAGACAGTTCATCTTACATTGACTTAATTTGTGCCTGAGGCAAAGGACAGAGATGAGGATGAAGTATTCGGGAGTTAATTCAGATCTCGAAATTATTATGCAGGGAATATCAAGAAATTCTTGTTTTCTATCAAAACCCCAAATCACAAGTTATAAAATAGAAAATAAAGGCTTTTAGATAGAGAAATTTTTTTTTGCAATTAATCTTTCTTTATGATTTACCATTTATGTTTTAGAATGAATCTAAGCAAAAGGTGTTCTAAGCATTTAGTCTCTTTAGTACACCCCATTTTCAAGTATCTGTAAGTATTTCTTCAGTATCCGGGCACTGTAAGCTCCAGAGTACACTAAAGCAACACTCAGATGAATCCACAATGCAGGATAATCCACACAAAGACTGTGGATTGCTAGGGAGTCACTTCCCAGTATTGGATTAAACTTCCATCCAAACAACTTTTTAAGGGAAGCATAACACCAAGATGGCAGAAGGTAGACAGAAGTGGGGATCAAAGAGTAGCACAGTGGAGAGAGGCCTATAGAACCCAGTGATGTGCAGAGACACTCTGATAAACATTGGTGCTGTTTTCACAACAAAGCAGCCAAATTCACAAAAGGTACTAGGACATGCATACCTTCCCCATCTCATGAATCAGCAGCCTAGAACTTGGAAAATTAAGCCCAGTGATGCTGCACACAAACTCTACTCCCTTCTCTACACACACACACAGAGTCAAACTTAAACTCACGTACACATTCTTAAATTTTTAAAGTGGAGGCCGGGCACAGTGCCTCATGCCTGTAATCCTAACATTTTGGGAGGCCGAGGTGGGTAGATCACCTGAGGTCAGCAGTCTGAGACCAGCCTGGCCAACATAGTGAAACCCCATCTCTACTAAAAATCCAAAAATTATTTGGGCGTGGTGATGCATGCCTGTAATCTCAGCTACTTGGGAGGCTGAGGCAGAAGAATCGCTTGGACCCAGAAGGTGGAGGTTGCAGTGAGCCGAGACTGTGCCACTGCACTCCAGCCTGGATGACAAGAGTGAAACTCCATCTCAAATAAATAAGTAAGTAAGTAAGTGGAGAGCTTCCTAGTCCTTGTGATAGATGATACTGGTGTTTCCAATATCTGGAAGGTTTCCCACTCCTGAGCACACAGAAAACTGCACTTCTCAGCTTTCCTGTCACTGGGTGAGCCCTTTAGTTCTAGCCAAGGAGATTGGAGCAGAATACAGCGGGTCACTTTTTGAAAAGCTCACCCCAATTGTCTCTCATTGTCACGGTGTTTGCTGAGGAGTTCTATTAAGATGAAGGTAACACAGGCTGAAGCAACTGCATTGCTAAGCATGTAGAACGATCACCCAAAAGAGTTACCTAGACCTACAATAGACTCTGTGTAAGAAGAAAATAAGCTTTTGTTAAGCTACAGAGATGTGGGTCATGCTTTTACAGCAGTGTAACTTAGTTTAATCTGACTAATACCATCTGCTTGTCCAGATTATTAATCACCAAGTTCTCTTAAATTCCACCTCATCAATATTTCTCAGATCTATCCAATGCTAACCAGTCATTACCTTAAATCAGGTCGCCATTCCCTCTCACCTGTATTGATGGGACAGATCTCCCTGCCTCTTGATCCATTCTAATCCATTTTCCCATACAGCCAGAGTCACCATTCTAAAGTTCAAACCTGAGCCTTTCATTTCTTTACCTAAAATCATTCAGTGATTCCCCATAGCTTCAAGGATAAAATGGAACTCCTTCCATGGCCTTCAACGGCCTCCTAATCGTTTCCCTCTCCATGTGCACCACCTGACCTTCCACTCTCTATGTTTCTGTCTTAGAAATGCCAGATTTCTTTGGAACTCCCATTATATAGAACACTTTTGTCCACCTGTCCACCTCTTTCTAGGCTAATTCCTTAGAAACCTCTTTAGGCAAACATCTCCTTCCCTGACTTTGTAAGGCTGAACTGAGTGCTCCACTGTCAGCCTCTGCTCACTCCTGCTAAAGGTCAGGATATAGAATCACCTGTCCCCTTGACACTCCTCTGCTAGAGGGAGAGCTGCTTGACACGGAAACTGTTTTCTGGCCATCACTCCATTCTCAGGGCCCAGCACATGGGAGACCTCCAGCGAGTATTTGCAAAATGGATAAGCGAAAGAATGAATGCTTAGATCCAATGTGCCTCTCTCCTGCTTTTTCCTCTCAATTATTCCAAAGGTACCGAACAGAAGGAAAGAGAAAGGATTTAAGAGTCTAATCTATCTGTCTTCACATTATTCCTCGACCACTTGGAAACTGTGTGACTCTAGGCAAGCAACTTAATCCTTCTTAGCCCCAAATCTCCACTTGTAAAATGGTAGCAATTATACGTATCTCCATGATGGAGTTGTAAATTGCAGCATTTCCATGATGGGGTTGTAAGTATTAGAACATAAAACAGGCACTGAATGAGAGGCACAAAACAAATGCTAAATATAAATGGCAGGTATAAGAGTATTCTTGTTATTATTCATCATACAAAAATGGGCTTGACGGCAGCAATGGAAACACCTAAAAGTGAGATCAGATTTCATTTTAAGCAGGAAGAGAAAACAATTCGACCAGAGACAAGATTATGGAACTATATGAAGGATAATGTTACTTAACCCTCTGCCAGCTGCTTCTGCCACCCTCACCCTTTCTATTTCACTATGCACATTACTTTTTAACTACAATGACAGTTCTTCTTTTTCCTGCCACCTAGGACTCCTACGATGACTTCCTGCCTTCTCCATGGTGTCTTCTCTTAGCATCCTGAAAATCCCTCTCTATACATTTTCTTTTTTCTATGTCTGGCAGTTAATGAACACAAATAAAACTGAGCAATCTATCCTTACTTAAAATACTAAGCCTTAATTTCAGGTCTTCCAACATTCACCTCAGTCATTAATTCAACACATATTGATTGAGCGCCCACTGTTGTAGGCCTGGGGCACTGAGCTAAGTCCTATTTTTTTCTCTAAGCAAATATTAATTAGTTACAAACTATTAGCCATATTTAATTCAAATAAAATGTCTTGAAGGGAAAAGTCCTTCTTTCTTGATACTTTGGGTTTATTGATACCCAGGCAGAAAGAGATATTTGTTTGGTTTGGCTTTGGATTTTTTTAAGTGAAGCACATAGCAAATTGGTAATACATTTTTTTTCTTTCTTTCTTTTTTTTTGTGAAGTACGTAGCAAATCGATAATACAATTTTTTTTTTTTTTTTTTGAGATGGAGTCTCACTCTATCTTCCAGGCTGAACTGAAACAGTGGCACGATCTTGGCTCACTGCAGCCTCCCAGGTTTAAGAGATTATCCTGCCTCAGCCTCCCCAGTAGCTGGGATTATAGGCACCCACCACCACACCAGGCAAATTTTTGTATTAGTAGACATGGATATGTTGGCCAGGCTGGTCTTGAACTCCTGACCTCAAGTGATGCACCACCTTGGCCTTCCAAAGTGCTGAGATTACAGGCATGAGGCCACTGTGCTCGGCAGCTAACACAGTATTTTGTTTTGCATATGTAGGAGACTTGCTTGTTAATCATAAAAATTAGTTACTTCTTTTATTGAACCAAAAATGTAGGGCAGGCATGGATGTCAGTTTCCTCTAAGGGTGTAAGCCTACAAATACATAAACGCACTTATTTCTTGAACAGAAATATCTCACCAGTGTCAAGAAAGCATAGCCATTGTTACCTATTGAAGAATATAGTAACTTTTAGGTTTTGTTGTTGTTGTTGTTACTTGCTGTTTTCATTCCTAAAGGAGTTTGATGACCAAAGGAAAATTCCATTCACATCCCTCTCTTCTTCCATATCGCAGTCTCTCAGTCCAGAAAGCACATTGCCTAAACTAAATGAGGCAACAGGATAGTGGAGAGAATTCTGATCAGGAACACCAAACGTTTATCATCTTACAGCTAGTACTAGGTAGAGTGTGATTTGGGCAATGGGGAAAGGAAGAAATGGGGGGTACTTTAAACTCAGCCGCTCAGTCCTCATGAGGAAAATGAAAAGAAATACTACTTGGCCAAAGTTTTACTAAAAGGAGTTGATTTTTAAAACATTGCTTATAGGTAGCTGAAGACTAACCTTTCTCAGTAACTCATGTCCAATATGAAATAGTCTCGACTTTCAGGAAATTCCTCTTTACAATTTATTTCAACCCTTCATCTGTGTAAAATGTTCTGAATTATTTAGAACTCAAGGACATCAACAAATCAAGGCATGGTTATCCTCAGTTCCACTCCACCAGCTTTTGATATCGGCTTTTCCCCAGGAATTGGTTTCCCATCATTAACAGCACAAACATATTTCCCTTTCTATGATTCAAAACACTACACCCCAGTGAGATCCCATCCAAGTGATCAACACCAGCGATGTACATGAGATCTAACGTTACTGCAGGTAGAAAACTGTCTCGGCCTGGCAAGGTAGCTCACGCCTGTAATCACAGTACTTTGGGAAGCTGAGACAGGTGGATCATGAAGTCAGGAGATCAAGGCCGTCCTAGCTAACCCCATCTCTACTAAAAATA
Organism: Saimiri boliviensis; assembly: GCF_048565385.1. Classification (NCBI taxonomy): domain Eukaryota; kingdom Metazoa; phylum Chordata; class Mammalia; order Primates; family Cebidae; genus Saimiri; species Saimiri boliviensis. Next base: position 17,120,866 of record NC_133464.1, read on the forward strand.
CAATAATTAGCCAGGCGTGGTGTCACGCTCCTGTAATCCCAACTACTCGGGAGGCTAAGGCAGGAGAATCGCTTGAACCTGGGAGACACAGGTTGCAGTGAGCCAAGATTGAATGACTAAAATCCAGCCTGGGTAACAGAGCGAGATGAAAGGGGAGGGGAGGGGAGGGAAGGGGAGGGGTGAGAGGAGAGAGAGAGAGAGAGAGAGAGAAAGAAAGAAAGAAAGAAAGAAGAAAAGAAAGAAAGTAGAAGGAAAGAAGGAAAAGAGAAAGAAGGAAGAAAGAGAGAGGAAGAAAGGAAAAATGAAAGAATGAAAGGAAGGAAGAAAGGAAAGAGGAAGGAAGGAAGAGAGGGAGGGAAGGAGGAAGAGAGGGAGGGAGGGAGGAAGGAAGGAAGGAAGGAGAAACAAAGGAAGAAAGGAAGAGAGGGAGGGTGGGAGGAAGGAAGGAAGAGAGGGAGAGAGGGAGGGAGAGAGGGAGGGAAGGGGAAGGAAGGAAGGAAGGAAAGGAGGGAGGGAGGGAAGAGAGAGAGAGAGAAAGAAAGAAAAAGAAAGAAAGAAAGAAAGCTAGCTGTCTGAAGGAATCATTCAAGTCTAGTTCTCTCTCCCCATCAGCAACCCATCCACTGCATGTGTCTAAAGACCCCTAGCAACTGTCAAAGAAAATTAACCTGATTATCTGGAGTGTTAAGGACTGTTTTTGGAGTGTTAAGACCCCACCCAGCAAAGATGAAGACAGCCTCTTCTTATCACGTCCATTTCAGATTATTCCTTAAATTTAACACCTTTCACCAACTATGAGGATTACCATTCATCCCTTTTAACTGAAATGTAGCTACCTCTTATTTTCAGCTTATTGTTGTTCTCTTCAAGTAAAAATTTACCAGCCTCCAAGGCATCTCAGCAGGTAAGCCTACATTCTTCTAAAGCAGTCTGACTATTAGGGCTGAGATACCAGCATGGTTTTTCGGTTTGTTTATTTGTTTGTTTTCATGATTCTTCCAGCCCTTCCTCCTTTTAGCCATGTGAAGGTTTTTGGATGAGGTTAATCCAATTTCAATTTGCAAATTCCTCATTCTGGCATATGGCCACAGATGTCTGTTTGGCTTACTATGGTGACTCATCAGGTTTACGAATTACAAACTTACAATGATTTCAACTGATTTTTTTTTTTTTTTTTTTACCTGTGACCATTGTGGAATGACTTAAGTTCTTAATTAACTAGTATATATCATTAGAAAAACCAAATTCAAGCCGGGCGCGGTGGCTCAAGCCTGTAATCCCAGCACTTTGGGAGGCCGAGGCGGGCGGATCACGAGGTCAAGAGATCGAGACCATCCTGGTCAACATGGTGAAACCCCGTCTCTACTAAAAATACAAAAAATTAGCTGGGCATGGTGGCGCGTGCCTGTAATCCCAGCTACTCAGGAGGCTGAGGCAGGAGAATTGCCTGAACCCAGGAGGCGGAGGTTGCGGTGAGCCGAGATCGCGCCATTGCACTCCAGCCTGGGTAACAAGAGTGAAACTCCGTCTCAAAAAAAAAAAAAAAAAAAAAAAAAAGAAAAACCAAATTCAAAACAATTTAGGATAATTTTCTTTTTTTTTTTTGGTACCAGTTTCTGGGAAATGCAGCTATTTTCTCAGAGCTGTATTCTAGCCAAATAGCTTTGCTGACATGTGCCTTAACAGATTGCTGATGGTCAAGGGACAGGCTTACATTTCCAGGGGAATAAAAGAAAACTTGTGAAAACTAGCTTGAAGGACACATTATATATTTATTATCAAGCAGTTAAACCATTATGCTTGTGTTAGTGCCCACAGCCTTCAGGACAACGTGCATTCCTGGAACCTGTTCTAATAGCTGCTATCTGCTTCCTGTCATCCCTGTTTAGTGTGCCCAGAGCTACAGGAGCACGAACTACCCTGTTGCAAGGCACAGCTTAAACCACGAAGCAGGCTTCTAAGTCATGGTCCATCTTCTTGATTCACAACCAGAAAGGTAGAAGACTTTGAAGACTAGAATAGCTTAGAGAATGCAATACATTCTCAACCTAAAAATGTTCAGGACTGTTCGTTTGGGGAATCGGAGCAGGAATTTCCAAAAGCAAAATATACCCCTATTTAGGGTCTAAAAAAAAAAAAAATAAGTAGCCTCACTGGTGAGAGAACAGAGTTGCATTTAGCTTTGAACCTTGCATTTTCTACTAGGGGAAATCCCAATTACTGTCAACTGCTTCATCATAAGGTAACGTGCTTCAGTAGCCAATCAATAGACAAAAAAAAGGTTTTGAGTTCTCCTCTCAGCACTGCACTTAGTTTCTATTTGTTCTTATGCAATTTTTTAAAATGCCCTGTGCCTTAGTTTCTTATCTGAAAATTTAATATAAAAGAGCAATCCAAAGATTGTTTGAAAAAGATAATTAAAACTAGTCTAGATAGAGATGATAATTTTCTGTTCATTCTTTTCCATTAAGTTGAACAAGCCTCCCTGGGGCAAACATTCCAGAGAGGTCATTTTTTTCTGGACTTCTGATTTCTCTTCATTGGAGCTAATTATTATTCTACCTAATGATGTGAGTAAATACAAGAAAATCACTCCAAATTATTAATGTATTACATTAAACTCTTATTCCTCTGTAACAAATGTTATTTTTTTCTTTGTATTCTCACAAAACATTGATGTAGTCATGTATGATGATTTTATAATGCAAAGATCCCTCGTGAATTCCATGATTGGACCCACACAGAGTTATCACTGCTGTCTTCCCAGGGCCCTACAGTTGCTCTTCATTTAAGAGATCTGTCATTCTTCCTGTTTTATTTTTATACATTTCCTATCCGTTTGAACACAGTCACACCAGTCCCTAAGGCAGGCGCCCCCAAACTATGGCCCGTGGGCCGCATGCGGCCTCCTGAGGCCATTTATCTGGCCCCCGCCGCACTTCAGGAAGGGGCACCTCTTTCACTGGTGGTCAGTGAGAAGAGCACAGTATGTGGCGGCCCTCCAACAGTCTGAGGGACAGTGAACTGGCCCCCTGTGTAAAAAGTTTGGGGACGCCTGCCCTAAGGTAACCTACTCAATGCTATATAACAACATGCTCTTCCCCAAGCTTCAGTCTCATCTCACTGTGCCCCTCTCCAAATCTGACACATTGCCATCACTAACAATGCCATGTGATTACAGAAAGTGTCACTCTCTGTACTGTGCTTAATGCGGAGCAGTAACATTAAGATGTGTCCAACAGGGGAAAAAAAATTGAAGGAAGGGGGTACATAAAATGAAGAGGATTCACTGACCAGCAAAAATCAATGAAGCAAAAATGGGCCATTTTCCTCTCATTGATTTTCACTGCTCATTGTAAGCTGACAGCAGTCTCTGCAACGTTCCACTCCTTTTGTGGTTCCCATGCAACAACACAGGGACGCTCACCACTTTTGGCCAGCCCCTTCCCATTCCACTGGGTGAAAACAATAGATTGGAAAGAAATTCACATTAAACAAAAAACAACTATGGTTCCTTACTTCAGAGCACTCTGTAGCAAATGTGTTCCTGAGCAACCCTGTCCTCACTGGTTCTGATGAAATCTCTCTGCAGCCTGTGCTCAATGGCCTCTTGACTTTGGCCATTTACATTCTCAGTTGCTCTGTCCTGTGGGAATCAAGACCTATCCTTTTCCTGACTCGACCTTCCTATTCCAAAGGAATCTCATTTTACAAAAAGTGCCATCCATCATCTGCAGAAGCCAGGAAGTGTAAGTCCCTGCCAAGAGCAGGGACAAATATTCTGAGTAATTGGACGCCGCCTCTGTAGACCTAGCTGCCGCCCGAGCAGCTGGAGACAAGAGGGGAGATGACGAGAAACCTTCCCCAGAAGAGGTGGCGACGCCAGACACTTCGGATTTCATCTCAGAGGCAATCAGGTGTGTGTCAAACTCCCTACCTATTTTTAAACAGTGCATGCATTCTAAAACAAGCCAGCATATACTTTTTAAAGACGTTATTTACCGTGATGTGTCATGTAGTCACTTGCTCTAAGAAGGTTGGCACAAGAGCTCAGATAAAGATAAATTCTTTCTGATACATGCCTGGAATATGAGGAGCTTGGTCCTGGCTGCATTCATCACCCTTCGTTTTTCCATTAAGAAAATAACCTAGTAACAACTAAGTCCCCATTTCCTTATTAGCATTCCACTAGGGGTATGCCAGGCTCTGCCTTTAACTACGTATCAGTCAATGGCAGGGCAAGAGTGCTCCCTGTGTAATTAAAACTGCCCATGTTTGGGCAGACACTGCTAGGCAAGGTAGTAGCCTTGAAACATGCACAAGGAGGGGGCCGAAAGAACAGGCATTTGGCTTTGGAAAGGGACTTTTAGGGTCTGAGTATGTGCTTGTCATACTAAATATGTGGATTCTCTAGATGAAAAAAGTATTCCTTACAAAATCAAGCCAACAATGGTATGTTGGTTAAGGGGTACCACCTCATAACTATAGCAATAAGATATTCCTAACATAAGCTTACAGTGAATGAATAATAATGAATAAATAATGAATAAGCTTCCAGTGAATGAATTGTTTTATAAGTAACCAATCTTCCTCTTACAAGTAACCCTTATAATCGTAACAAGTAACCCTTTTCTTCCTCTTTCTTTCTTCTCTTCCTCCCTTCTTTCCTCCCACCTTTTCATCTTCTTCTTCTTTCCTTTCACAAACATTCATTGGATACCTACTAAGTGCCAGGTGCTCTATTAGAGTCTAGGGAGGCTAAGTTAACTGAGGTATTACTATAGCCTTCGAGGAAAGTTCAATTCTACTTGAAGGGACAGATGGCTGAAGCAATGACACAGCACAAAATAATAAGTGCCATGCTAGAGAAAAGCACAAGATGCCAAGGAGCACAGAGGAAAGCACTGATGTGTGTTTCATGAAATCACGGAGGGCCTCCAGGAAGAAGTCTTTTCTTGACCTCAGTTTCAAAGGTAAAATAAGAGTTAGCTAAATAAAGAAGGGCAGAGGGGAGTCAGGAAGAACAGCATGCAAGAAGACATGCTATGCTCAACAGAGATTCCACCTGACTTGAGCCAAATTGTACATGTAAAAGGGAAATGAATATGAAATCAGGCTGAAGAGATCACCCAGTTGTAGCTGCACACCTGGTCACCTAGCATGCCTAGCTAAAGAATTTGGACTTTACCCTGAAAATGAAAAAGTCATTGAAATCATGTAAGCAATTTTAGGATTCCAGTAGATTGGATTCTTGTTCCCAATTCTTATTCCCTCCCACTGCCACAGGAACTTGCAATAGAATAGAGAAGATGAAGTATACATCTCACCACCATTTAGCTTGGCCTTAAACAACAGGATGTGGGTGGGAGTAACAGCTGCTATTTCTGAGCCCAGGCCTTTAGAAGCAGCCCATGTTTCCATGCAGGCTCCTGCCCAAGAAGAATAAGCCCCAGGTAGCCACTGTCCCTTCAGTCCAGGTCCTTGAAGAAGCACCAAACCCAACCAAGCTCAGCCAAAATGAGCCAAACCTCAGCTCCTACACAACCATGAGCAAGAAAAATAGATGCACGTTGTTACAAGTCCCTGAGATCCAGAGGATTGTTTCTTATTCTGCCTTATATTATAGCAATCGCTGAGTCCATTCCCCAACCCTCCAACCCCTGCTTCTTAAACCAAAAGAATAAGGTGATGGCCGACTCAGTCAGAATCTGTTAAGGACTATTAGCTCCTTTGATGAGAACAATACATCCATTTTGTCAATAAGGAAAGCATAGAAGAGTATTGAAGCTATCCTGGATGAACTCACTTTCTTGTAAATGAGGAATATTAGTCTTTGGAGAATTTAGATTGCTTATGAAAATGAGAGAATCTTGGAAGACAGCTGCTCAATCATTCACTGGATTTTTAAGCAAGCACAAAAATAGACATACACTGGGTGCCTGCTCAGCTCATGATCCCCATCCCGTGAGCAGCCCATGGCACTCTAACATCCTCAAGGTACAACCCCAGGATCCATGCTTCTACCACTTGTCTCTGCTCCACTGGCATAGAGGACTACAGCTGAGGGTGTATAAACTCAGAAGAGGGAAAGGGATGCTGAGAAGAAGGAGAGCTGGTCTATAGAAGGAAAAAACTTGGGCCAAAACACAGAAAGAAGCAGAAGCTAGTAATCATTTGGCCCTTGAAGGCAGAGGACATCCAAGATAAATTGTCTTGGTTCCTACAGCTGTCACTTCCTATTCTCAGTCCTCCATGATCTGGCTGCATTTTTTTGTTGCTTGACCCAAGATGTAACTCTAAGTCATAATAATAAATTCTCCTTTTGCTTATGCTGGAGAAAGTTTCTGTTTAGAAATCCAAAAGAACTGGAGGAAAATACATGCCCGCTTTGTGCCATACATGTGCTAGACATCAGGGATATAAAGGAAGTATGTCAGACAAGTGAATAAAAATTTTTAACAGTCCTGGCTAATGAAAAAGAAATTACAGATGCTGTTTCTTTCTCAGACTTGGAGGGCTCCACAATGTCCTCTTGGAGGAACTGATAGTTAAGCTGAAACCTAAATGGTAAATTGGAGATGACCAGATAAGTAGTTTACCAAAAAGGGTGTAAGGAACAGGGTCAGATACCATCCAGGTGGGCAGGAAAAGGTCTGAGAAATGGCCTTGCAACTGAGCAAAAAAGGGCAGTGGCCAATATTGAGAGAAATTTTAGTGGAGTGGTGAGGACAGAGGCAAGAGTGCTGTGGGTTGAACAGCTGAGTGGGAAAACAGAAACAAGAGTAGGAAACTCTTACATTTTCAAGATACATGACTCTGGAAGAGGGGAGGGGTACACACAGGATGACAATGGGGAGTTTCGTTTGTTTGTTTAAGTGGGAAGGGTTTCCCATTCCAGATATGAGACACAGAATGACAGATCTGGAAGAGGGTTTCTTTTGTGGGAGATGATGAGCAGAAGGGACAGTACAATGAAATTGAGAAATAATGTGTCAAGAAGAAGACAAAGACAGTCCATTCAGAATATGAAAATTTAGTTAAACTGTTCTTATAAACCAACTGCTTGGGAGGAAATTATTTAATATTTGGGGGAGGGGGGAAATGCTTTGCCATCATTAAAAGAAATGCTTAAAAACTAATTACTGTTCCTAACTTACTCATCCTCAGTGCCTCGCCAACATGATCCTTTTGTAATAGATTCATATTTCAAAGTGTGGAATGACAAACACACGTGCCAACCAGCAATGGCATCAGGACAATCCTCTCAGGTATAACAGCAAGGGAAAAAGTGAAGATGGGGAGATTTTTAGCACTACTATCTTACAGGGTTGGTTTCCTTTTACAACTCTCATTTTCCAAGGGTGCACAATGTGTATCAAACAAATAATCTGAAATTTGATTTTGTTGGCTTTGAGAATTTTCTACATGTATGTAGCAATATTTGATAAAGACTTTCTACTTAAAATTAATAGTTTAAAATTTAGAGACAGAAAATATTAGCATGAACAGAAAACTACCTGTTGTAAAATGATCAGAGCACAGAAAATTTTGTTAAAGTGTTGCATCAGTCACATTTCCCAGACCTTAACTGGGATGCTTTTAAGTCATTCCCATACCCTTGCCACTACTACTACTATTATTACCATTACTACCTACATCACCATCAACACCACCATCTCTATTTTCATGTCCACTACCACCTCTACAAATATCATTAACATCAGCTAGTTTTCCAGCATGATCTCTAAACCATGAGCTGCTGTTTTTTAAATCACTCATTCAATGACAACCAAGTTCTGGGCGACTTTTGCTCCTGAAGCTTCTTCCTTGCTCTACTGATGGTTAATTATTACAGAAATACAGGCCAATGGGAAATATAGAAAGTGGAGAATTAAGCCTCAGGAAAAGGTGGAGGAGCTGAATCCCACACAGCCATACTGTGATAGAGACATGCCGCTCTAACCACACTAGCCTGCTGAAGGATGGAATTTTGATAGGAACTTCCAAAAACAGCATGTGTAACCATGGCTTTATTTTTAATGTCCCAGCATTGATTTAAAAAAAAAAAAGTTGGGGGAGGGATTCAACTAAGCCAATGACAGAGAAAACCAATTTCATGGTAAGATAATTCTAAAATGTATTTAAGGTGCACTGGCAAGACGATTTTCAAAGAAATCTGCATTACAAAACATGCATGGGAATTGAAGACTCCATTCAGACAACCTCCAGCTGCTAAAGAAAAACTGTTATTCTTTAGTTCTCTTCCACTGTTTCCTGTAAACAATTTTATGAGGGAGAAAAAAACTTCTTTATCACATTGGCCCTCATCAAAAGAAACACACAGCAGGGAGTAAATATTTTGTTTTGTTTCTTCTATTAGCAAAACATTTATTTTCTTTAGTAAAAGACATGAATAAGCAAGAGGAAAACAGTGGTGCTGAAATTATTTATTAGCTTCCTTAAAGGGAATCAATATGGAAAAGTCACCAAAAATGGCCTTTTTCAGGTCTTGCCAAAGAGAGAAGCTCCATGAAGGTATATCTTCTTGGGAGCTGTTATATTTTATGTTTAATGCCAAAAGATCCAAGGTAGAGATTTTACTTCTTAAAAATGTCCAAAATTCTAAATTATAGCTTCCGCAGGCTCTGTAAACAAGGCTCCATAGGATACGTACAGTAGATTTTTCTTGTTGTTTATGATGAGAACATCCTGCTCTTAGTGGGTGCATGTTGGGTGGACTTAAACTCACAGTAGGAACTATAATTCAACCACAGCCCTGCATTAGCATATCTTTTACTTTTAGCTTCCTCATTTTCCTTACAGAAAAAGAAAATGGAATTGATAATATTACAGTGTGTGCGTGTGTGTGTGCGTGTGCGTGTGTGTGGTGTGTTTGTGCGTGTGTCCTGCTAAGTGTTAAATAAAATTCAAATGGCCACACAAAGTAATTAAATGGTCATATAACCAAATAAATGCTCTATCAGTTCCATTTCTGTGCTCTTATTCAAATTTATTTCCACTTAAAGGCACCTAATTTCTTCCTTTCTGAGTCTTCTTATAATTTATGAGGAAAAACGCCCATTCAAGATGCCTAGCACATCATGCCATATATTTGTACATTTGTTTCTAAGCCTGATTTGTCATTTTCTTAAACTTAAGTCTTAAAGTTCTTATTTGGGATCATGTGCAGCAATTTCTGGCATTTACAAATGCAAATCGCTGCTTGGAAGAGTCAACAATAAGGTATGTTTAACAAAAAGAGAAGTTATAATCATCAAGAAAACACAGTCCTGAGATATCAGTGTAAAGGAACACAGGACTAAAGAACACTGAATACATTCCCTCAGAATTAGGGGTTTAATGGAGTTAGCCCTGAATTCCTGGGTTTCAGCTAAAATCTTGATACTGACTAGTGCTGTTCTCAGTCCATATCTAGTCCTTGCACCAACCCTGTACTCTGCTTTATTTCATGGTGAAGTTGAATGTCACATGTGTACTGGACATAAACAGTGGGTCATGAGTTGGCTGCCCATTTTTTTAATTCTCAGTGTACCAACTAGTAGTTATAAGACTTTGGGCACATGATTTTCCTTCTTCTTCTCAATGTACTCGTCGGCAAAATGGTGACAAATGGTACCCATGTGATAGAACTGTTACAAGAATTAGGTGGATTAATACGAGAACGGTTATCATACAGGAAATGCTAAATTAATGCTGTGGTTGTTATCACGACTTACTATTATTAATTATAATTAACACAGGTATCTATTCCTTTAGATTATAGGTTCCTTGAGGAAACAAACCAGGCCTTGTACATTCAGTAATGTGAACAAGCCTTGTATATGGTAGGTGCTCAACACATTAAAGCTGTCCAGCATCTGGTCTTTATTAGAAACTCTTCTAAGGTAAAGGTTTAAAATGACCAGGGGCAAAATTATACGAGAATAATGAGAATTCCAAAAATATCCCATTTGGCAGCATGATCTTGCTCCTCTTCTCCTACGAGACTAATTAAAGAAATGGGACTCAGGACAGATTTAAGCAGAGGACAGTGCCAAATGCTAAGATGACAGCCCTGCCTCCTTTCTCCTTCTCATCACATTGAATGGTGATACTTGGAGAGATAGCTTCCCTTTTAAAGGCAAATAGAACACATGAAGAGTTGGGAAATGTAATCGAACTTTTGAAACAACTAGGAAAAAATAAGGTTGGGATCAGTATATGTGATATGTTGAACTCAAGCAAGCACAGCCGACTCAGAGACAGAAGGGAAATGTATACATATGTTGCAATGGAAGTCAGAAAGAACATATCATAGATGGAAAGATGAAATGACTGAAACAAAGGGAAGCAGCTTCTTGTGCTACCCTGGCTTCAGTAACACTGTATAATTGTCTAACTTTTAGCTCTAACATCCCTGCTAAGTATAGAAAAATCAAATTCTATTCAGGAGGTACTCACCCTCTTCTGTGACCAGAAGAGTTTTCTTACAAGACACATATACTCTTCTCACCATAGGAGATTTCCAACTTAAATATAATAACATGGTGGGTGTCATTTTTTAGCTCTATTAAAGCATAATAGACAAATTGAAATTGCATATATTTAAGATGTCCAGCTTCACGGTTTGACACATGCATGCACAGTGAAATGATTACCAACATCAAGCTACTTAACAACATAGCCACCACCTCCCATAGTTACCACTTCCTTTATTTCTCATCCTCCTTTTTCTCTTTGCTTTAAAAAAGAAAGAAATCCTGACATTTATAACTACATGGATAAACCTGAGGGACATTATACCAAGTGAAATACACCAGACACAGAAAGACAAATACTGCACAATCTTAGCTATATTTAGAACTAAAGGAGTCAAACTCATAGAAGCAGAATATTGAAGGGCAGTTGCCAGGGGTGGGACAGAGGGTAGAGGAGTGGGCAATGGAGATATGTTTGTTAAAAGATACAAAGTTCAAGTGATATAAGATGAATAAGTTCTACAGATGTAATGTGCAACATGGTGACTGTAGTTAACAGTACAGTAATTGAATTGTATACTTGAAATTTGCTAAGATAATAGATCTTTTTTTTTTTTCCTCACTCAGTCACCCAGGTTGGAGTGCAGTGGCGTGATCTTGGCTCACTGCAACCTCCACCTTCCAGGTTCAAGCGATTCTCCTGCCTCAGTCTTCTGAGTAGCTGGGATTACAGGCACACACCACCATGCCCGGCCAATTTTTTGTATTTTTAGTAGAGACGGGGTTTCATCATGTTGGTCAGGCTGGTCTCAAACTCCTGACCTCATAATCCGCCCTTCTTGGCTTCCCAAAGTGCTGAGATTACAGGTATGAACCACCACGCCCACCCAAGATAGTAGATCTTAAGTGTTCTTACCACACACACACAAAGAAGAAACATGAAAGAATATATGTCATTCCTTTTAGATTATCATTTTCATTTGGAAGACTTAGAAAAAAAAAAACTTAAAATTTTAAAATTATCTTTAATTCTATGGCCCATAGAGAGTATTGTTAATATTTTGGTTTATTGCTTCATTTCTAAATTTATTGAGACATTGATCATAATATATAGATCACAATGTATATAGAATATAAGAACATTTTAGAGAAGCATAACCAAGTGAACACCTATGTAAGCACCATCCATGTTCAAAAGCAGAAAATTGTATCTCACCTCAGACTCTTTCTTTGCTCTGACCATGATCATACCATATTTTTCTAAGAATATCTACATCCCCTCTCTCTCCCTGAGCCTAACATCTGTTTTGCCACCTGTGGGTTGCATCCTTAAGTAACGTATTTAAAGTTGTGTTCTGTAACTTTATATAAATGAAACCATACTATGTATGACTGGAGGCTTGCTTCTTTTCATTCCTCCTTGTGCCTGTGCAAGATTTACCTAGGGGAAGTCTCAAACTGTATTTCAGTTCTTTTCATTGCTGTGTATTATTCCCTTGTGTGAGTATTTCTTGATTCTACTCTCGATGGACATTTGGGTTGTTGTTTCCATATTCTGCTGATAAGAATATTTGTAAGAATGTTTCCTGATACAGTATGCAAAAGTTCTCTGGGGATTCCACTTAGTAATGTAGTTGCTGGCTTCATGAGTATTGCAGGCTCAAGTGTATTAAGTGATACCAAAGTGTTTTCTAGAGTAGTTATAGCAATATCTATTCCCAACAGAGGTGGATAAGTGTCCCCATCTACAACCTAATGATTGGTATTATCAAACTTCCTAGTTTTTGCCTATCTAGTTATATATGTGTGTGTGTGTGTGTGTGTGTGTGTGTGTGTGTATATGTGTGTGTGTGTTTGTATGTGTGTGTGTATATATATGTGTGTGAGTGTATAATACGCATATATATGTACACACATGTATATACATATATATGTACACACATATATATAATGGGCAAATATATATATGTGTGTATATATATATATATATATATATATATATATACTTATGTGTTCAATTTTTACTTATATGATAAGCAAGTTTGTTTCCACTTTTTAGCAATTACAAACTGTGATTCGATGAACATTAGTGTAAAGTGATGTATTTTTCCAGAATATACATTGAAAAGTGGTATTTTCAGTCATGATATTACTGAAACACCAGGAATTCAGTTTAGGTCCTGCTGCTTGTCACACAAAAAGCCAATGACTGAGACAATGATTGTTGAGAAGGAAGATGGCTTTACTCAGGTACTGCAGCTAAGGACGTGGCAGATCAGCCTCAAATCCACCTCCCTAACCAACTAAAATTAGGAGTTTATACAGCAGGGAAGAAGTGTAATAATGTGTAAGAAAACAGGAACTGTGTAGTAGAGTAAGGAAGCAATAATGATGAATGAGGGGAAGCATTTATGATGAATGAATTTGGCATCACATTGTCTAGATGCATGATCTGGAGAGTTTCAGTTCATTCATTCATTCATTTATGGCCTTGGGTCTTTTCCTGAGAAAGGAACTCAGATAAAACAAACATAAGTTTCAAGCCTTAAAAGCAGAAGGGTCAATTTCTATGTTTATCCCAAAAAAACTTGTCTATGGGACTAATGGCTCAGTTTCAATGCAAATATGTGAATGTTTAAATTTCTTAAGAAATCCCGCCGGGCGCAGTGGCTCAAGCCTGTAATCCCAGCACTTTGGGAGGCTGAGGCGGGTGGATCACGAGGTCAAGAGATCAAGACCATCTTGGCCAACATGGTGAAACCCTGTCTCTACTAAAAATACAAAAAATTAGCTGGGCATGGTGGTGCGTGCCTGTAATCCCAGCTACTCAGGAGGCTGAAGCAGGAGAATTGCCTGAAGCCAGGAGGTGGAGGTCGCGGTGAGCCGAGATCGCACCATTGCACTCCAGCCTGGGTAACAAGAGCAAAACTCCATCTCAAAAAAAAAAAAGAAAGAAAGAAAAAGAAATCCCACAAGTGAATGCAGGTTCTCCACCACTGGCATAACCTCACAAAATGTTTGAGATTGGTAACTTTAGTGGGTGGTAAGTGTATTTAACTTTGCTTTCAATTCTTTCTTTGACTCATGTTATTTCACATCTTGTCATATGTTTTAAGCCTTTCCTTTTTTCTTGTGTTTATTTTCTATTTGTCTTTTGAATTCTCTTTTTCTTACTGATTTGAGGAAGTTCTTTGGTATAATCTGCATACTAGGTTTTTGGCAGCTGTATGTGTTGCCAGTTTGTGGCTTATCTTTTCTGTTTACATTGCCTTTTGATAAACAATATCTTAGTTTTAATATGGTCAAGTTAAATCCTTACTAAATGGTTTGCTCTTTTGTATCTTGCATGATTTGTGTCTTGTTCAAGAAATCTTTTTCTACCCTGTGGTCATGAAAACATAATCCTATATTTTCCTCTAAACATTTTATAGTTTTCACTCTTTTAAATTTTTCATTACTTGTAATTTACTCTTGTTATGAAGACAGGAAACCAACTTCACTCTTATTATATGATTATTTGCCCTAGCAACATTTACATTTACCTCTATTCTACAATACTGTTTTTATAAATTAAGTTTTAATATTTGCCTGAGTTCTTGGTGTGCTCTGCATTTTACTCCAGGGTTCTTGTTCTAACTCCCTACAGTGTCTAAACTGAAGTACAGATTTAAATAAACCTGATTATTTGAAAGAGTTTGTCTTGATCTTCCTTATGGGTTTCTTGGGTATTCCTTGCACTTTCCTTTTTCAAATAAATCTTTTAAAAAACAGTTAGTCTTGTTACAAAATTCACACAACTCCAGTGAGGCTAAATTAATTTGGCATTGAATCTATAAATCAACTTGGGAAAAGTTAACGTCTTCCTAGCTAGGAATATGATATAGTTCTCCAACCATTTTTGTTTTCTTTACTATTTTTTAAAATTAAATTTATAATCTTCTATAATTGTTCCCTAGTTCTATTGGCCTACCTCACACATTATCTAAATGGAAATACGGTCATTACAAAACTTTTTTCAGATTTATTTCTTGTTACTTTATTTATATTGCTACACTAACTTCTTGGTGATAGCATCTAGAAATGCAACTCATTTAGATAGATAGATAGATACATGCATACATACATACACAGATACATAGATTGACTAATTTTATATCCAGTAATTTGCTAAATTGCCTTTGTAATTCCAGCAATTTATAAATCATCTTGAGATTTCTTCATAGATAACCTTTAAACACTGACAGTTTTGCCTGTTTTTCCAGTCATTCTTTTTCTTTGTCATATTGCATTGGCTGAAATCTCCAGTACATTATCAATGAGGAATCGTGACACTGGGCTTTCTAATCTTGTTCTTGATCTTAAAAAGAATGTTTTCAATATTTCACCATTAGGTGTATGCTTATTGTAGGTTTTGTATAAATCCTCTTTGTAGGACTAATGAAGTTTCAGTATATACCAGTTTGCCACAAATTATTCAAGTCATTAAATGCTGATGTTCATCAAATTCCTTTTTTCTCAATCTATTACAAGTTTTTGGGCTGGGCACAGTGGCTCATGCCTGTAAACCCAACACTTAGGGAGGCTGAGGTAGGAGGATCACTTGAGGCCAGGAGTTTGAGACCAGCCTAGGCAGCACAGCAAGACCCTATTTCTACCAAAAATTTTAAAAACTAGTCTGGTGTGGTGACACACACTTTTTGTCCTAGCTTCTTGGGAGGGTAAGGCGAGAGGATTGCTTGAGCCCTGGAAGTTGAGGCTGCAGTGAGCCATGATCATGCCACTGCACTTCAGTCTTGGCAACAGAGTCAGACCCTATCTGAGAAATGTTTTTAAAAAATTCTTTAATGTATTTTGTGTGATATGGTAATCAATTTCCTAATCTTAAATTAACTTAACATTCCTGAGATAACATAATTTATACTCTCTTTCTTAGATGTATCTGGATTTCATGTGCTTACAATCTCTTATTATACATCTGTATCCCCATTCAAGAAGAAGGTAAGCTATAATTTTTATTTTTTTCTAACCTCCTTGTCAGGTTTTTGTATCAAGGTTGTGCTTGCCCCACATAATGAATTTGGGATTGCTCTCTCTTCCTCCTTTTCAGAGGGAGTATGGTTACCTGTTCCCCAAGTATCTGGTGGGAGCCACTTGATACAGATGTGAAAGTTCAAGGTTCTGTGGATTTGGCACAAAACCTCAGGGTGAAAGCCAACTTTGGAGCTTATCCACCTTGCAGAATTCCAGCTCTTATGTTTTGGCCTCTTCAGATTCATCCTTTTTGTGTTAGTTCAGCAATATAGTTTAAAGGATTTTTAAAATATATTTTTGCTAGTCTGTGGTTATTTTAATCAGGTGGCCTTTCATACTACCAGAAATGGGTGTCCTAGTGGCTGTGCTCTTCTAAGAATATTTAACCGGTTTTTATTTCTATAACCATGTCTACCTCAGCTCGCCACTGTGCCTCTGGCATGTATAGAGGCTGATGTAATATTTATTAAATGAACAGATGAATACTACAACTACAGTAAACATATTCTGTTGTGTTTCTTTTTTTTTTTTTTTTTTTTTTTTTGAGATGGAGTCGTGCTCTGTCGCTAAGCTGGAGTGCAGTGGCATGGTCTTAGCTCACTACAACCTCTGCCTCCCAGGTTGAAGGGATTCTCCTGCCTCAGCCTCCCAAGTAGCTGGGACTACAGGCATACACCACCACGCCCAGCTAATTTTTGTATTTTTAGTAGAGTCAGCATTTCACCATGTTGGCCAGGGTGCTCTCGATCTCTTGACCTCATGATCCATCCACCTCGGCCTCCCAAAGTGCTGGGATTACAGGCATGAGCCACCACGCCCGGCCTTATGGTTTTTCTTATTATAATACATTATAATTTTAACTTACATGCCAATCACTTCTTCTGAACTGTCAGTTTTTCAAGGATATGAAGCTGTGTATGCATCTTCTCATACTCAACATGTGGCACATAAACATACTGAATAAATGAGTAAATAAATACACAGATAAATCCATCTCTGGTTAATTTGAATATACGTAGGTTAAATTTCACCCAGATGCTTTTTCATCTGCTACCAAATCAGTAATTAATGCAATGCAGGGAAACCAAGATGTAAATTATTGAATTCTGCAGCAAAGTAAATTTACTGTCATTTAATTGGGTATATCTCCCATTTTGTAGAGTTGCTTATGTAAATCTCAGATAATTAAAAGCCTACGGTGAGTTGTTCCATAGCACTTATGATGCTTTTTCCATTCTGCCCCCAGGCAGCTTGTTTTTGGCAATAGATGTCGAGCTCCCAGGCATTAGTTGAACATAAGTTATACTTTCTGACAATATGCTGTGAACCTCACCATTGAAACAGAGGGAAGTCAAATAGGTCTGTGCTGAGTGGGCACACTAGCAGACCTATCTCTTTAACTGAAAACTGCCTACAAACAGAATTTAGAGTCATATGAGCTAATTCTTAAAGCCACTGTTATTTGAAGTAATGGCCTCCCACAGTTTACTATTAAATATAAAAATATCAAAAATCAATACCAATGCACATGTATTTCTCTGAAGAAAAACAAATACATCTATAATAACTAACTGCATCTAGTCTTAAAAGGTGTATAGACCAGGCCAACAGCTGAGTTAACCCAGCTGTCTTCGAAAACACCATAATACTTCCAAAATCTGATCGCTCAAAGAAGATAAACTAAATCTATGAGCCAAACACTATTGAATCTTACAGAAAATATATGAACCCTGGAAAGAAAACAATTCCAAGATAAAGCTTAGTTACCAAACTAAAAGAATTTTTCTCCTATGTACAAAACCATCTACAACTTAAATAAGTAGAATAATTTCAAGCAGATAAATTACTTTCACAGCATAAACATGTTTAATTTGCTAAATTTTCAGTACTAGCTTATACTTTGAAGCCAGACTTTCCTGTCTGATTCTGGGTTTGTTTTCTGCTCCCAAATACTAATAACGGCACAGTGGTGGGGTGAGAAACACATAGAAAAATGGTTCAATTGTGGGGAAAATAACACTCTTTCATAGAAATTGTGTTTTGCCTATTGTGTTGTGTATGTCTTGGCTCTACCTTGAGCTTCAAATAAAAGAGTCTAGTAAAACGCCTGCCTTTAATAACTGCAATATAGCAAATTTAGCTACTCAAAAGTATTCAAAGTAAACCAATCTGCTCATTAATCATCATTACACTCACAAGGAGAATCAAGCAAATAACCTTTCAAAACATTTCTCAGGTCAAACTTCACTCCTACAACTTTCAAACACTGAATTTTAAAAGGTGGTCTACAAATACATGCACACACCGTATCCAGCTAATTAAAGCAGATCTTGATTATCCCATTATTCAATTTATCATTTTAAAGGTACAAAAGCAAATGTGAACACTGATCAATCTCTTTACAGCTTGGGATGGAGCTGTAGCCAGTGTGTGTGCCTAGAGCTGAGAAACGAACATACATGCAATCGGACTGAGCATTGCTGAAACATAAGAGAAAAATTAAAATCACATTTTTATCCAAATGAATATGTAGGAATGAAACTACTGCAACACAGCAACAGTAGAATTATCAGAGTCCATCTTCTTTTCAAAACTGCAAGCATAACCCTGATATCAGGGCTATTAACTGATCTACCAAGAACTGTACCTATACTGTCAGATATCTATACTCAGTATTTTTCCATATTGTGTTATACTTTATTCTGAAATTAGTGTGATTCTCACAGTTTTTTTTGTTTTTACTTTTCCAATATGATAACCAAGATGATCTCATGAGAAGCAAATCCACGATAATCCCGAAAGCCTCTTTTTGAAGTCAGTAATATCTCAGGTTCAGAACAAGATAAAGCATTTTTTCTTCCTTTCCTTAAGAACGTCTACAGATATGTATTTATTATTTTCTTCTTTATTTATGATAAAATTAGTAAACATCAAATAAGTATTAATTATAACCTCAGGAAGTACCTACTACCAAATCATAGTCTCTCCTGCCAGGATAAATTACAAATTGTAAATGCTTCACCACTTCTTATGTCACCTCTTTTTTCTTTTTCTTTTTCTTTTTTTTTTTTTGGAGAAAGTCTTGTTCTGTCACCCAGGCTGGAGAGCAATGGCACAATCTTGGCTCACTGCAACCTCCACTTCCAGAGTTCAAACAATTCTTCTGCCTCAGCCTCCCAAGTAGCTGGGATTACCAGTGCTCGCCACCACACAAGGGTAAGTTTTGTATTTTTAGTAGAGTCAGGGCTGGTTTCAAACTCCTGACCTCAGGTGATCTACCCTACTGGGCCTCCTAAAGTGCTGGGATTACAGGAGTGAGCCACCATGCCCAGCCACATCACCTCTTTTTTATAAATGTCTTCATTTTTATTAATGTCTCCTGCAGACTCCAATTCCGAGATGGTTTTAATAATGCCCCAGCTCCCTCAGAATACATATAGCACAAAAATGGACATATGATCCAGGAATTTCAAATCTCAAACTGCAATTCAAAGACCACTTTTTTTTTTTTTTTTTTTTTTTTTTGTCTTGAGAGCCTGACAAATGTAACAGATGAGGTAGGCAAGACAGTCCCTTAGAAGCTATTCCAAATGTTAAAAAAGAAAGTCAAATCAGAGCCAGAACACCTTGACTATGAAATGCAGCTGCTTGCTAAGGCTTTGTTCCTTCTCCATTACTTCTGACCCTTTTGAGTGAATCTGAACTCAAAGAAAGAAATGGCTCCATTAGAAGAAGTCAGCAGAAAATATCTAAGAAAAACTTCTCTGGGTATTTTGTAATAAGATGGAAGCATCATAAATCGGATGTAGTGCAATCAATCCATATATTTTATCTCTTTTCTTAAACTAGCAATATGATTACACGAATAAATGCTTAAAACAGAAAAACATAATTTAGCATTCCTAATATCCAGTATATTCTTGACTCCAGGTTTTCAACCATTACCCTGGAACACAGGACTTGGTAAATGCTTTTGGAATGAATAAAGGTAAGACCATTCTACATAACAGAAATGCCTGAATACAAAGTAGGAATTTTGTTTATCTGAGTAACAATAAAAGAAGACACTACATGTTAGCAGGCAAAATGGGTCTTATCTTTTGTTAATCCTATTTCCTCCCTGGTTCCTAAAACTGTATATAATACTACTGTAAAGAAGCAAGTTATTGAGTAGAATGGGAGGCTTATCTACTAGGTACTAAACCTAGTAGTTTAGACTCCAAGCTTTCTTATTGAGGAAAAAAAAAAAAACAACTCAAAGAAACAGGTGACATGACTGTTTAAAAAAAAAGAAAAAGAAAAAGAAAAACAAGTTTTCTCAAAAAAAAAAAAAAAAAAATGCCTGCATGCAATTTACAGCTTAAGTAAAATATTTTAAATCTTCTTACTCAAGAGGATCTAATGATGAGATTTCCAGGTCTAAATTAACAGAGCCACTTCTCCTTGATACAGAAATAGGTTTCTATTGATCAAATTCAGCAGAGGGCAAACTAAGCAGTCTTGTCTGCCATCTGTATGTGTTTTGCCAGCTCAGAATTTCCCTAAAGAGGAACAGAAGTGCTTGGAATCAATAATGTCCAATCCAATTTTTTTTCATGGCTATCAAAGAGAGTTTGGTAATTAAGAAGCAATTCCTTTAAAATGTCTAGTACCTATACAATAATCAACAGGGACTTGGATGATTTTCTGTTTCTGAAATATTATTTATGTGTTCACTTTGTGCATCACATTTATGTAACTGCCATTTTGTCACCAAGCAAATAACAAATGTTTCTCTTTCTGCCACCTCAGAATCCAGAAGTTGAGAGTTAACAGAAATAATTGTACATTGTTTGAGGTTTAGGTTATCTTAAAGTAGTCCATCCTGGCATCTTAAGGTTTAGGATATTAAGCATTTTTATAATTTAAGCAAACTGCTTCCATTAAGTATTTTAAAGATAAATGTCAATCTGGCCACATCCAAATGACATAAATTTTCTATTAAAAGAATAAGTGTTTGACCACTGAAATATACTTCAGAGCAAAAATAATATAAGAGCAGGGATTCTAATCAGGGTCATTTAGCTAATGTAATCAGCCTCCCTGGAGTCTCTTTTTTTGGAACTTGAAGTCATATAGATCAACAGCTTTAACCTATTATTTTACTACTGTATTAAAATATTACAATTAAAATTCTAGAAATTTAAAATCATTTGCACATGCTAAGGATTGCTATAGTAATAGTTCTGAAAGATTGACTTATCTTATAAATATGCATTTTAAATATGCCATAATGACATGTTTTCCAAAGAAGAACTCTAGACAGCAACAAATACTTAATCTGAGAAAGAAAAATATATTTAAAATCAGAACTACACAGTAAAATCCATGACTTATTTAAACAAATTAGATGTAAATATAAGTAAAGTTTTATAAATGCCACATAAATGAAATTATTGGAAAAAGAAGTTTAGAGCAAGAAAACCTCAGCATAAATACCACTATTACTGGGGGGAAACATGATTCTGCAAAGCTCCAATATTAGGTCACTTTCTCAGATAACTTCATAATAAGGTAGAAGTGAAACTGTCCTCTAGGAACTTAAAATCTAAAGCCATCAGAGCTAACAAAGTTAAGGACATGTGTAGCAGATACACATAATAGAAATTAGCAGAATGTATAAATAAGATTAAATACTGTATAACTTACCCCTAAGAAAAATGTATTTATTTACAACTTAGGAAAATTCATTTGCACATCAGTAATTCAGGTAATTGGGGTAGAGGACTGCTAGATATTCAAATTTAGATAAAGTGAGACCACTTTGTCTCATCTGGAAATTGATTATAAATAGATAACATATGTTCTGATTAATCTACTCTTCTTCAGTTTTACACATCAGAAATGATTTCTAACAAAGGTCAAGATGCAGATTATACAGCTAGATCAATCTGGTTTTCTTCAGTATTACACAGCAGTAATAACAAAGCAGTGAAAACGCTGATTCTATAGTCATTCTATTCCTGAAATACTTACTGTATTCATTCTACTACACCTAACTAAAAAGACAAAAAAGTTCACCTGGAAGAGCTGAATTTTTATAATTCTATTGTCCAACTAAACATACACATAATAAAAAGCATTCAATGAAACTGACTCTTTACAAATGATAGCATAGCTTCATTACTTTACCAAGAATAACTTGAGAAATTGTGAGTACTCAACTCAAGGGGCCTAGTTTTAACCATCAACTTTTAAAAGACATTTGGTTATTTTTGCACAGTAATTCCACTAGCCTGGCTACTTCTGTTTCACAAAAGCACAGACTTTCTGCTTCCATTATAGAGTCAGCATCAAAGAGTTTGAAACTGTTGTAAAATCTAACTAATAACCTGAATACAAATAAATAGTTCAAACCGGTTTACAATAAAGGCAAAATTCTAAATTATTTAACCATCAAACTTTTATTTCAAAACTATACTCAATGTACTAAAAACATAGCCACTTATTCAAGTTCAAGCCTTATTGCTTTAAATTTTTGCCTAATTGCTTTTAAACTTGTTTTATCTATCAGTTAGTGGATGAAGACACAAATATATTGGCCACCCAGTAGATAATCAATAAGTGATAGACAAACTGATAATTACCCCCTTGTAGGCCGGACGGGATGGCTCATGCCTGTAATCCAAGCACTTTGCGAGGCCAAGGCAGGTAGATCACTTGAGCCCAAAAATTCGAAAACAGTCTGGGAGACAAAGTGAGACCCTGTTTCTACAAAAAATAGTGGTGCATACCTGTAATCCTAGCTACTCAGGACACTGAGGTGGAAGGATGGTTGAGCCCAGAAGGCTGCAGTGAGCCATGATCATACCACTCTCCAGCCTGGGTGAGAGAGGGAGACACTGTCTCAAAAAAAAAAAAAAAAAAAAAAACACGCTAATGTAAAATTATGTCAGTTAACACACATTGGTAAAATTAGTAGTCAGATGGACAAACAAAAATATAGACACCAAATCCTGATCCAGAAAGCAGAAAAGGGGAGGAATTCATATCACTCACCCTCCTAGACACAGTAATTCCTCTAACTTCAATTTACTTCAGCATATCAATGATATTGTATATTCTTTTGCTTGGCTGGCATGAAGGCATATGTTATTTTTCTTAGGGTTCAATAATATCATTCCCTGGTAATCACAGAAGGGGCAAAAATAAAACAAGAAGTGAACCAGATAATTAGTTTTTACACTCAAAGTCTTAAAATGTCAGTGCTCCCACTATTGCTAACACTGTCCTCATGATCTCAGGGTTCTACCGTCTATAGCGACTCACAGTCAAACAGACTGCAGATCTGACTTTTCTAATGCAAATGAGTCTCTCCAGCCATTAAAAAAAACTAAGTGTTTTAAGTTGTAAGTAGAAAGCTCTGCTCTTTTAGCAAACACCCATCCAAGTGAAGACAGTATCACACATGAGCAGATTTTAGTGTTATAATCAATGCAACTTAAAAACATCGATCTGACACATAGTTAGTATTATGAATAATCATTGTGCTGCATGGTAATTAAAGATAAATGCTAAGTCGTTCACATAAATGACTACAATTAATGTTAGGTTTACACAGCAAAATCAAATTTTCATAGTACTACATTTTTCATTAAATTATCCCAAAAATCAATGATCGCTATCATACGTAGTCACGCTCATACTCACATTACAAAAGCAAAGGTCTCAAGTCCTACTCCCTCACCGCTGGTCTGCCTCAGCACAGACCCCACTTATGATTTCAATGATGGCCCAGAGCTGAGGCACATTCAGTTCCTAATACGTGCCTAAATTCCAGACCCTTGATCCACAGGCTCCATAAAAAGGTCTAGTGCAACACATTCAATCTTGACAACATCTAATGCCCACAGAGCCAACACTAAGACAGCGGAAACCCTGGGATCAGAAGGCCAAGGGCAAGCTAGGGGCGGGGGAGTGGTGGAGAGGGAAGGGAGAGATTTTTCCCCTTTGGTGTCAACTTCTCTCAATAATATTATACAATTCCTTTCAATGATGCCCAACAGGGCAAGAGAAGAGGATAAGATAAAGGGGAGAAGACCCAGAAAGGGAAGTATAGTTCTCCTTAAGATACTCTTTTCCATATCAATGTTTTGATCAAACCTGACTCCCTTAATTACTGCCAGCAAAAGTTAGCCAAGAAATACTTAAGTTTTTCAGATTATTCAGATGTAGAGAAAAGAAGGAGAGTTATGTGCTAAGCAGTGCTCTGATGTAATCCTAGTCTTCCTGTCCATTTGATTTCCAGGTGTATGGTGACTTTGAGGCTTTCTGAATGAGCAAAGTAACCAGTAGCTAATAAAATGGCTTATAGTTGCAATAATAATTCTAACCTAGAACCAGTTTTCTGCCTCTTCCAATGCTACTAAAAGGACACCATGGGTGTACTACCCGGGGAAAGGCAAATTGAGGCCAGGCCTGGTTATTTTCACCTGGCAACTTTAAGAGATGATTCTCTGTGGTGTTTCTTCACATCTTATAGCAGCTTTTGTGCTAGCCTAATCTTTCAAGGGTGTTTGTATGACAAACAACCTTAGAAGATAAAGATAGTATCTTCCTTTTTTATAGCAAACGATGTGTACACAAGGACATACAAAGTGGAATAATAGCCATTTGAGACTCCAAAAGGTGGGAGAGTTGGAGAGGAGTGAGGGATAAGGGATTACTTATTGGGTAGAATCTGCCCTATCTGGATGATGGTTACTGTAAAGGCCCAGACTTTACCACTGTGCAATATATCCAGGTAACAAGAATGTACTCATACTTCCTAAATCTTAAAAAAAAAAAAAAAAAAAAAAAGACAAAAAAAAAGATAGTGTTTTCCACCAGGGCAGAGGTTAGTCAGGTTTACACATTGTCCATTGTAAAATATAGGGGGTTTTCATACCCAGGGGTCCTTTGCTGTGTCACAAATCCTTGTCTGCACAGCATCTATCTATGCTGCTCTTCATCTCCTCCATGGGACTTGAAGGTGGAGAAACAACCTCAAAGCTCATACCACCTGTCATGCATGAGTCTCTGACCCAAGGGTCTTGTGTCTCTTGCCAGCATCCATAAAACTGTGGCAGCCTAACTTGTTAGCTTGCAAGTAGGGTAAAATTTCATCATCCAGTTCCTCCCAGGTAGCAGTGTAGAAAGTGGCTATGGAATCTCTAACCCACCCAGGGAGGAAAAAAAACAAACAAACACAGAGCAATGTCTGATTGCAGCATGGATGTTACAAGAAAATCAAGAGCCAGGCATAAGAGGACTTCTCCAAGACCTGGGAACAGCCATATTTTCCTAAATAATCTAATAGTCCCCTTGATTGTACATTAGAAAAATGTATATTATTTTAAGACACAAGACTTTTGTGATTCCTGAGAGAACCATTGGCAATTTTTTAAAAAATCGGAAAACTAATATAACTTTCTTAAAATTCACATTTTTGAAAAGAAAACTTGAATGGCATTGAAAATTGGATTTGTGATTGCATATATTAATTTGCAGTCTGCTTCTAAAATATTAAAAGCAAGCTAAATTATTTTCATATCAATGGATTTCTATCAATCTTTTAAGCGGACAAAGGAGAACTCTGTAATTTCTTGGGAGTAAGGAAAAATGTCTCCTTAGACACTTGAGTTACTACTGCTCAGTAGTGTCATTTGTTTGGAGGACAAACTCAACAATATTGTTCCAAAAGATGGCTATTTACCCTCAAGTTCTGAATCTCTATGAATTGAACAGATTCATTATATAGATGTGCCAAGGATTATGTTCTCCTTGGTTAACTAATGCTCCACAACATTTAATTCTGCATTACACAAATACCAGTAAAAACAGTGAAAAATAAAACAAGATGCAAATTTTATGTTCATTGTAATGTGAAATTAGGCCACAGAAAAATTCCTGGCTGGATTCAGAGTTTTCTTGCACCAGCTAGAGTCTCGCTAAAATGTTAAACTATTTTTTGCCGATTCAACAGAGGTAAAACGATCACGTAAAAACCAGACTAAACAGAAACAAGTCAATGAGGCTGCTACACATAAAGCTTTATGCAAAGAAAGGACTAGCGAAACATTTCCAAATGTCAGGAATTCACTTAGAAATCTATAGTAACTTTAAAAAGGAAAAACCTCCTAGTATAAATTTGCTTTTCTGTAAATTTCATCCCAACCTCTCATTACCACAAAAATATGTGTCTTCTCAATTTCTAGAACCATAACTATAATGTTAATTTGCAGAGTACAAGCAGTCTGCCAGTGTTATATCCCAAAGGTGGCCAATTTTATTACAGTGTTTGAAGAAGATGGCCTAGAAGGCCAAAATTGTACATAAAAACAATCAACTCTGCACAAGACGGCTTTTCATAACCATTTTTAGACATGCATAAATCAGAGATGCATTTGTGTTACCTAATCACTACTAAAGAGGCTTGAGCAGAGAATTCAAACTTCAATATTTAGCTAAAATCCTGAAGTACAGCATCTGAATTAAATTAATATCCTTGCTTGAAAAGGTAAGATAGAGCATTTTAAATTTTATAGATTTGGTATGAACACTCAAGATTGTATAATATGACTATGCCTTAACCCTCAGATTAGAGCAAAACTGAAACAAAGAGATGTAAAACCATTCTTGCCAATACCGGAAATTCAAAATAAAAATATATTTTGGCTTTTTTAAAGGATAAAATTCTGTTATCTATATCAACATCATTGGGTTTATTTCAATAGTAGAAAAATAGGTAATGTAACTACCCTCTACCCATCCTTTGTCCCCCTAACACCGATTAATTTTTATGTGTTAAGAGGCAATACTGTTCTATAAAACATGGAAAAAGTTAGAAATAAACTAGCTTAGGTCTAGCTGCTTAGGTCTAGGAGACTAAATCTGCTTCTGTAATATTGGTTGGTCTTCTGACACGGCAAAAATCGGCTATTGTTTCCACCTGAGCCCTTCACATAGGAGTTTAAAGGGCTCCCATTAGGACTTCACAAGCCACAGCCGAGCTTTGGTCTAACACCAATATATTTGATACCCACCCAGACTGTTTTTCCCGTATCATAATTTCACCTCTTTAGCAGAGATGCCAAATGCTCTATGACAGGCTACAACTGCAATTTTGGCCACATCTATTTCATAATGAGCAGGGACAGTTACTGCCTTTTTCTCAGCAAGGAAAATATTGCTACAGCGTAATTGCTTATTAATCATAGGCACAGTTGCTATAGACAAGTTAGCCAGAAACCTCTGGGGCAATTTATATGCTCAAGACAATTATCTCAACTTCTTGTGAAACTGGTAAATATTTGTACTGAAGAATGAAAGAGAGATGGCCTGTCTCCAGGGTATGAAAAAAAATACTCAATAGTCATTCGAATCCCAGCTAGAAAAAAAGCACAGGGGTAGGCAAGCAGGGGTCTGTATTCAACACAAAATGTTTAAAGGCATCTTTATCTAAAAATAAACAGATCTCACAATAATTCTATAAAATATCAACCACAGTGAGAATTTTCACAAACATCAATGTTCTGTTCAGATGAATAGATACATTTTTAAATAAGTCTCAAAACAAATCATAAAAGTTCCTATGGCAAATACCAGTGGGGAAAAATAAAGTAACAGTCTATCAAAAAGGGTCATAAAACTGATAAAAAGCCAACGTATATTCCCCCGAAAAATGACTTTGTTCAAGCCAACTCATTTATAAGAACTACCTATCTCTCCGAGAGCATGTTTGCAGATTCACTGACCCACCATTGAACAAAACATTTGTTTGAGGTCAGCAAGGCAAGTTCCACATATAACAACTAGTTGGGTCTCTGGAACGGAAGGCATAAATATGGGAAAAGAACCAAAATAAGAATTACTATCCAACCTGGGGCTGCTCTTTGATGGGTTTTTTTTTTTTTTTAAATTCAGGGTATATGTTTTACCTGTAGTTTTCATAAGTCAAATCAGCGTTTTAGCAAGCAATATAATGTAATGCACAACAGCTGTCATCTTACAGAAATTCTAACTTTCAAATTTTATCATCTTTTTTTTAAGGGGAAGGGTAACAGAAGTCATCCAACATTCCTCAATGTATTTGGAAACTGTTTCCAAGAAGTAAGTCTCTTGTAATAAAAAGCTAGATAGCCTACTACTTGCACTCTCTTTAATAATGAACATCTATATTGTTATAGTGTTCCAAATATTTAAATATATACACTGATTAGATATACATGTGTATATGTGAATATGTACATTTATGTATGCATGTATATATGTATAGGGAAATATATATACGGAGGTACAGTCTCCTGAGGATAAATTTATTTGATTATTTGAGATTTAACATGGGCCCACCCTATAAAGAGAACTGCTGGGTAGCTTTACTTGGTAACAATGAATCGGTTGTCCAGGAGGTAGAGTAGAATAAAAGAGACAAAGTCCTGAGTCATGAGAAGTACCTTCCCTTACAGAACTCTGCAAGAAGTGTAATCATCAGACTGATAGCGGAGGGATAAATTTTATTTCTCCCAGACTGGCATGTAGATGTCAGAAAAAATGCCTTGGCAGTATCTTCCTGGCGTGGAAGGGGGAAGAGTATCTTTTTGGACAAGAGTTCATAGTAAGCATGGTCATTCTAAAGACTTCCAGATTATGCCAGGTACAGTGGCTCAAGCCTGTAATCTCAGCACTTTTGGAGGCCAAGGAGGGAGGATAGCTTGAGCCCAGGAGTTTGAGACCAGTCTGGGAAAGATAGCAAGATCTGGTCTCTATGAAAAATATAAAAATTAGCCAGTCATGGTGGCATGTACCTGTAGTCACAGCTACTCAAGAAGCTGAGGAAGGAGGATTACTTGAACCCGGGAAGTTGAGGCAGCAGTGAGCAACGATCACACTAGTGCACTTCAGGTTCAGGTGGTTCATAAACTGAGACCCTGTCTTTAAAGAAAAGACTTCTAGATTATACCAACTTATGCCAAAGTTGAGAAAAAATAAAAATAAAAAGTATACCCCATCCAAAAATATATGTTCATTCTGTGGCTGCTAATGTGCAGGGCATGACATAGAAAGATCAACTGAACAAATAGTCATCGTCTAACGCGAACAGGCAAACAATTTCAACACAAACTAAGTGCTACAGAGGAGACGTGGGAATAAAGAAGGACACTTGGTTAGACGTTAGGTGGAAGGGTATCCAGGGAGGCCCTCTGGAGTTCAGTCCAGAAAGTCAAGCGGATGAGGAGCAAGAGAAATTGCAGGGGCACTAGACAAAGGAAAAACCTACAGGAGCAAAGAGAACATGATTTATTAGAAGCATAAATGGCTTAGGGCGGATATCACTATTATTTTGAGTATTTATTAGGTGTCTTGCACTGTTTACTACATTGGAAATACCCAGAAGAAATCTGTGTTCAGGGGAGCAGTGAGAAATGAGGACTGAAAGTCTGGCCAGAGGTAGACTGAGATGACCATAGGGTGCATTTTGTTTGATCTTTAGCTGTAAGTAATTTGAAAACCATACAGTAATTTTAAGTGCCGGGAAAACACGATCATATTTACATGAGAGACACCCTGGCAGCCTATATAAGGATGATGACAGTGGTTGATTATTTAAGGAATAGATAGAATTCAGCAGGTGTATATAAGCGGCATAGAATTTAAGACAATAAAATGTACATTTAGTGGGCTGATTTTTAAAGGTAACCAAGAAACTTTGTGTCAAGAGAAAGAATAAGTTGCATATTCTCAAAGTTTTAGGCCAGAACTAAAGATAAGAAGACTTGAGAAAGGTCATAGCTCTGGCTTCAACCAGCTGCAATAACTACCATGGACAATTAGGTAAAGCCTCCTCAACGACAGAAGTTTGCTCTATGTTTAGGAAGAGGAGCACCACCTCCTCTATAATACTGATACAGCTCGGATGAGTGAAGGAACACCAGGGTTCTTGGTCCTCCCGCTGGTTTGGATAAAATGTCAAGGAGACACGTGGAGTGCTTTTAAGGAGCAGATAGTTTCATAGGCAAGAAAAAAGAAAGAAGGAAGGAAGGAAGAAGCTCCCTTGTATAGAGACGGGTGGGGTAGGGGGAGCTCCAAAGCAGACAGTGGAAACGCCTAGCTTATTGGAAACCAGCCAGTTATATGAGGAGGTGGTGTCTGATTTGCATAGGCCTCAGGGGATTGGTTTAACCAGGCCTGTCATTCAAGTAGCCCTCGGGAAAAACTGGCCCTCCCAACCCACCCACTTAATATGGAAATGAAGGGCGCCATGACGTTCTACACACGTGGGTAAATGTGGGTGGGGCCATGTTGCCAGATAACCTGTAGGGCCAGGGCAAGTAGTAGTCAGCTGGAATCCTCACGTTTGGGTGGACCCAGTTTCTAATAGCCTGTATTTGCATGTCAAAGGTGGCATTCTTGCCAGACAAAAAATGTTTCTGGCGCTGCTTTAAAAGAAAGGAAAACTTCCCCAGGACCCCTTTTCTGCTCTATCTGCCTAAAATAATTTCTTAATAACTCCTATAACAATAAGATGGAAATGAAGAAAATACAAGGCTCTGGAGAGAGGAGTACACAAGTGCAGGTCTTCTGGGAGCCGAGGGTAAAGTCTCAACCGGCATAAGAGGGGGAGGAGGAGGGGGTGAGGACTTACTTTGGACGGCTCTGGATAGAGAGAATGCATGAAAGCGGATGCCTTATTGTGCCAGTGAGTTTTGCCTCCAGAAATCCGTCAGCTGCTACAATTGTTGAGCAGGACTAACTAACAATAAAGTAGAAGTTGATGCTCTGCTGAGGGCGCTCATCTAAAAGCCAGAGAAATCCCAGTCAACGAATACAGAATGGCACTCACGGTGATACGTGTTATTGGAATAATTCAGAAATTGAGGGCTCTAGCTAAAAAATGGACAAGTCGGAGATTAAAAAGCTAGAAGAAAAAAGGACTTGAGGGCACACCTGGAGAAAAGGGGGTGTGGAAATGAGTGCACTTCCTGATTTCTGGCCAGAGAATAAAGTAGATAATTCTCTCACCATGTGACCTAAGGAATGCTGAAGAAGGGCCATATTTCACAGACAAAGTGCTTGCCTTTCTGGAACTCAGTTTCTTTTTCTTTTTTCTTTTGAGACAAAATCTCGCTCTGTCACTCAGACTGGAGTGCTGTAGTGATCTCGGCTCACCGCATCCTCCGCCTCCCGGGTTCAAGCAATTCTTCTGCCTCAGCCTCCCAAGTAAGTGGGATTACAGGCATCTGCCACCACACCCTGAAAATTTTTTGTGTTTTTAGTAGAGACAGGGTTTGACCATGTTGGCCAGGCTGGTCTCAAGCTCCTGACCTCTTTATCCACCCGCCTCGGCCTCCCAAAGCACTGGTATTACAGGCCTGAGCCAATGCGCCCAGCCGGATCTGTTTCTTTACATAACTATAGAATGCGGGAGTAGTCCTAGAGTGCTCCAATGGCCACACCAGCATTGGCGGTCTCTGTGAATAAAAAGTTCACTGAGAACATTCCACTTTTAATCAGTGGATGTCACACACAACTCTCCTGGACCCATCAATATGCTTATTCCTTTCCACTGCCAAAGTTGCATAAGAATTCATTTAAAAAAAAAAAAGAAAGAAAGAAACCACCAGAATGAGAATAGTGACACCCAGTTCAAGGCTATTGGGAGTGCAGAATAATATCTGTGTAGAGGGAGGTCACACCAGAGACCCTGCAATTATTGTGAGAGGGGAAGAATACTCTCACTTGTTACCCTGCACCAGTCTTGTTAAATATAAAGAGTTCTTTCTTTATTAAATAGCAGAAATCAGAGAAAAGTATGCATATATAAAGGTGTTATTGTTGGGTATGTCAGTATGCATAGTAACATGATGCTAATTAAATTTAGCCTCAGTTTACTGGTCTAAAAAAAAATGCCTGAATAAAATTTTAACTTACTTTGAAACTCATTTTTTATAAAAAACATAAAGATTGAGACTCATATGAAACTTACATAAATTCCATAAACAAAATATTTTTTACTTAATTTTTTTTTTTTTTTTTTTGGAGATGGAGTTTTGCTCTGTTGCCAGGCTGGAGAGCAGTGGTGTGATCTTGGCTCACTGCAACCTCCGCCTCCTGGGTCCAAGTGATTCTTATGCCTCAGCCTCTCAAATAGCTGGAATTACAAGCATGTACCAACATGCCTGGCTAATTATTATATTTTTATTAGAGACAGGGTTTCATCATGTTGGCCAAGCTGGTCCTGAACTACTGGCCTCAGGTGTTCCACCCACCGTGGCCTCCCAAAGTGCTGGAATTACAGGCGTGAGCCACCGCACCCAGCCCTAACATTGTAATTTTTAAATTACTATTATTTTTGGTAAGGTGGTATGAAAAAATATATATAATATAGTGTACAAGACTTCAAACTACTTTCTAAGTATAAATGTTAAAAGTAAATGAACAAAACTAATTTAGCTGTCATATGCTCTGGATACCAACACCCATGTCAAGCATCTCCTGACAGTTTTTGCCCAACTGACTGTTTTATTTCATAAAAAATGTAATAGCTTCAATGTTTTCTTCTTCAGTAAATACAGGGTAATATCTGGTTCAATGCTTTCTAGCACAAAATTACACTGAAGAAAGGCCAGTGTAATAGGTTTGACCTATTATTTTTGCCTATTTCTTTCCAATTTCCACAACCTATTGTACCATCCAGCATCTCTAATGCAGGGTAATTCATTTCTGACTCTACAATCAACCCCTAAATACACCGAAGTCATTCACTACATTTGATACCCCAATTTTTTTAACAATTTCTCCTTCCACTTAGATTATGCTTTTATTTAGACGGAGCATAGTATGCTGTAAATCTTCTGATCTTCAAAGAGTATATCTATGCGATCCAAGTACAGTTTGAAAGTGAAAAAACGGAAAGCTGAAAAGTGCTCTCAGCCAGTGCCATCCGTTCAGTCTGTGAGAAACTACCAGGTGAATACTTTGCTTTCACGTCACCATCCTGAGAGAAATCACATATATAAATAGCATAGTAACAATATCTGTTTTATATACTGTATAATTGCATTCTTTATCATGTTCAAGTCCCTTAATTGCTCATAAAAAGGCAAACTCTACTAAATATACTCCTACATAAGAAATCTATCATTTTGTATCATATTGAACCCAGAAAGCATAGTATAAAGTATGATTTATGCACAAGCCCACTGGTGTTCCAATATAAAAATTAAAATTTTAAGATCCTAGCATTAAGAAATTAAGATTGATCATTAGGCTGTTCACAATACTCAAATTTTGTTCAACTTAGAGAAACAAGAGTAAGACCTCACCGTTTAAGTAAATGTTAATTAAACATGTAGTGTGCATTAGTGGGAAATGATCATAATGAAATCTCTCTTTTGTTTTGTTCCCATGCCTGAGTCCATTCCAAAATACCCAGTTAGTGCCTTGAAACGTACATGCCATATGAAATAGACTATTACTTCTGGTCATTCCCAAGAAGCCGTAAGGTCTTACTGTGTCACATTGTATGGTGCTTCCCTTCATACACCACAACTCATGTGCCTGCCACATTCAAGAATTTCTTTTTAAATTTTTATCAAAGTACACGTGCCCGTGATTTAAAAGCAAGTAGCCCAGAAGGATCTATAAGAGAAGAAGAGTTGCCTGCTTCACACTCTGTACTTCTCTTCACTGGTCTTCGTCCCTGACATCTCTCAGCTTTTCTCTGCTGTTACAGAAATCCGTAATACAGAAATAATAATAAGGCAAGTAGTTCATAGTGAAGGTTAAGTAAGTTTGCATATGTGAATATGTAGAGCAGTATCAGGATTGTGATACACACCATGTAAGTGCAATCTGTGTGATTAATTTTATAGTCTCAGGACCAACAATATCAAGACCAAGGACAGTATCTGCCACATAACTAGAACTAAGTCTTTGCCTACAGATTCATTCCAAAAGCTGAACACCAATACCAAGTACTTACTTTGTCATAACTACAGGGAAATTGTTTACTTCTTCATTCAAGTGACGAATATTTACCAAGTAACTATACAGGCTCAAATACTCTTCCACATGCTGGAAATAGAGCAGTCATTGTACAAGGCCAACATAGTACTTACTTTCTAGTAACAAGGAAGCAATAAGTAAGTGAACAAATAGTAATGTCATTTTAAATAGAAATTTGTGTTATGATTCCTTTTTTTAAATAATGATCAAACTTAGGCTACATTTTAGTCTGCTTTATATTTAAAGGATGTTTTCTTGTATATTTTTTCTTTCTTTGTCTTTGTTGGGAGAATTATCCATGTGTTACCTTATATTGCTCAATTTCTTCTTCATTCTTTCTATTGATTGAAATGTTTTTCATTAAAGTTGACCAGTCTCCTAATGTAATTTAGGATATTTATATGTGGACCAAGATTTTTCTTGTAAAGCTCTCTGTTATTCCCAGAATTTCAGGATTTTTTTCTGTTTTGTTTTTTTCCCTAATGTTTGGTTCCTTTATCATATTCTCCGACTTTTTTTTTAACTTCCAATTGTACTCTTTACCATGCAGAACTCACTGTTTTCCCAGAACCCTACCGCCCGAAGTCCTCTCTTTTCCTCTCTCATCTGGTCTTCCTAGGTGTGCTACAGAAATGCTGTCCTGCGGTTTTCCTTCTCCCTTGGATGCACTGCTATTTGAAGCTCCTTACTACATTTTTTAAATTCTCATCCTCTTTTTTCAGCTATGCATGTTCAAGGAACTTCCTAAGAAAGAGTGCATGCCTGAAAATGACTTTATTCTGGTTTCCTGATTGATAATTTACCAGGACATAAAATTCTAGGCTGAGAGTTCTTTCAGAGTTCAATTGCTTTCTAGGATCCAGTGTGCTCATGCACAGTCAGAGAAAAAGTGGATCTTTCCTTTTCTCTTAGCTAATAAGTTTAATTCTCTTCATTTAAGCTTTGTGTCCTAAAGATTTAAAATGATATTTTTGGCCAGGCATTGGCCGAAATGATATATTCCCAGCTAGGAAATAATATATTCTCTGCACTTTGGGAAGCCAAGATGGATGGATTACCTGAGCCCAGAAGTTTGAGACCAGCCTGGGAAACGTGGTGAAACTCCATCTTTACAAAAAATTAGTTGGGTGTGGTTGTGCACACTTGTAGTCCCAGCACTTGGGAGGCTAAGGTGAAAGGATCACCTGAACCTGGGAGGTCAAGGCTGCAATGAGCCATGGTCACCCTACTGCATTCCAGCCTGGAAGACAGAGTGAGACCCTGTCTCAAAAAAAAAAAAAAAAAAAATCCTATTATCATTCTGATCAGCCCTCTGTCTTTTCAATATAAAACTTGGTGATAATTTTTAACTGGAAAATTTTCTTATATGATTAAAAATTTATTCCCATTGATTTTTTTCACTTATTAATTTCTATAGTTTCTATCAGTTGAACATTAAATACTTATAGATTGATTTTTATGTCTTATCTTTTTCTCTTGTTTCTGGTGTCTTATCTTTTTATACTATATTCTCTCAGATGTCTTAAAAATTTAATTTCCAAATCTTCTATTGTATTTTGCATATCAATAGTAATATTTTTTACCTTTAGAAGCTCTTTTTTATTCTCTGATTATTCACTTTTACAGCATCATGCTCCTGTTTTATGGAGGTAATATCTCACATCTCTCTGAGGATGCCAATTGTAACTTTTTTATTTTCAGTGTTTTCTGAACTCTGAATCACCTGCTTCATTAAACATTCGTTTTTCCATGTTCTTATAGCTCTTTCTCTGTAATGCTGAAGACTTTCCTCAGCTGTCTTGAGCTTCTTTGCAGTGTTCATTTATAATAATAATTGTGTCTCTGTGTTCATGGGTGAGGCTTGTCAACAGGCCCTCTCCACTTTAGGGTGAGCCAGTGAGGAGCCATCATTGTGCTATGGCTCCTCAAGTACTGCTGGGTGCAAAGCTTTGCTCTGTAGCACAATCCCTGCCATTCGTTTTCTTGATGATCCCCTGTCCCCCTACACATAAAAAAAAAAAGCATATTCAATTTTTTTAAGTCTTTACCTTAGTTTGGGCCACTGTAACAGAATACCATATACTAGGAGGCTTAGAAACAAAAAGTATTTATTTGTCACAGTTCTAGAGGCTGGAAATTCAAGATCAGAGTGCCAGCAAGCACGGTCAGGTACTTGGCGAAGGCCCTCTTTCTGGTTTATGGACACCAGTCTTCATGTTGTATCTGTATATGGTAGAGAGAAAGCCAGCTAGCTCTCTGGCCTCATTTTATAAGGCTACTAATCCCAATAGGGCTTCATCCTCATGACTTAATCACCTTCCAAAGTTCCCACCTCCAAATACCATCCCATGGGGTTAGGGTTTCAACACAGGAATTGGAAGAGACCAAAACATTCAGTCCGTTTTAGTCTTCCATCTATTTTTTAAATCAACTTAGCAATAAATGCTGGAGAAAAGGTGGGGGGGTGGGGGTAAAGGGATTAATAATTCTTCTGCATTTCTGTCACCCATTTTTTCTTATAGTCTCAAGACTATTTCTTATAGTCTTGCTGTGACTCCTTAAGTTAAACCACTATAGTATCCGCTGCTCTGATTAGCTCTCAATACTCTTCCATTTTATATTATCCAGAAATTTTTATAACCCCATTGTCCATGTTTAGCACCCTTCCCCCCTCTTCACTTGTATGTGATGATGCCAGTTTTATTTCTTCAGTGTGGTATTAATAAATGCTCAAGAATAAGAGGAGATAAAAGCATGTGCAAGCCATCTTGAACTAAGAATACCCTCTTTGTTTCTTTCTTTCTTTTTTATTTTTTGACAAAGTCTCTCTCCGTCACCCAGACTGGAACGCAGCGGCACAACCTCAACTCGCTGTAACCTCCGCCTCCTGGGTTAAAGCGATTTTCATGCCCCAGCCTCCCAAGTAGCTGGAATGACAGGTGTACACCACTATGCCTGGCTAATTTTTGTGTTTTTAGTAGAGATGTGATTTCACCATGTTGGCTAGGCTGGTCTCAAACTCCTCATTTCAAGTGATCCACCTTCCTTGGCCTCCCAAAGTGCTGGGATTACAGGCAGGAGCCACTGCACACAACCAATCCTCTTTGTTTCTATATTAGGGAAAATTAACTTCAAGTTTAGCCTTAAAAGCAAATAAATAAATAGGCACAAATAGGCAAGATCTGCCCAAAGAATACTTACTGGTATAAATGGAGCATATCACTATATCAACATATCAGTAAATAAGCCCCAGGCCTTTTTGAAATTGTGCCAGTTCACCATACTCAGAAGAAAGTTCTATCTCCTATTTCTGTCTGGTTTTGTCTACCCATCTGAAGCAAAAGAGAAAATTGACCACTGACTACCCAAAATTACTCAGACTGGCTGACTTGAATTAATCACATAATTAGAATCCTCTCATTTGCAGAATCTTCTATTTCAGTGTTTTGGCAGCTAACACTCTGGTTAACTGCACAACCCCAGCCTCTAGACATGTACTGCTTTAGCACTAATAGTCACCTCATACCTATTCTGAGCCAGACATCATTCCAAACATTCAACATATCTTAATTCTGTCAATTCCCACACACCAACCCTATGGAGGCAGGATTCTTATCATTCACAGTTTACAGGAAACTGAGGCACAGGTAGGAAGAGTAACTTGCTCTTGGTCACACAGCCACTAAGTGCCAGAGCTGTGAAGTAAATGACACACAATCAGGTTCCAGAATCTGTATCTCACCCTCTACACATGCTGTCTCCTCACTGTGACTTACAATTAATTTATCTGAATTGCTTTGAAAAAAACCACTAAACATATGTCCCTTGGAATTATAGTTAGCATTTTATTTCTACATGACAAACGGAACCATCTTGCTATAATTTAAAGATTACGACAACCAGTCTAAAATTACTATCTTACATTTTTATACTTTTAGAAACACATATTATCTGGATGGATCTTAACATAATCTTCCTAATTGATAAAGAGGACCAGGTCCAACTGGTGACAGAGCTAGAGCTAGAACCACAGTGTTCTGTTTCCAATTCCACTGTTCTTTCCACTAAAAAATGTGGCCTACGTTCAAACATAAGATCGAATCGAAGGTCTCCAGAGGTCACATATAATCTTTTTTTTTTTTTTTTTGAGACAGAGTCTTGTCTATTGCCCAGGCTGGAGTGCAGTGGCACAATCTTGACTCACTGCAGCCTCTGCCTCCTGAGTTTGAGCACTTCTCCTGCCTCAGTAGGAGCAGGTGCCAGCCACCATTCCCCACTAACTTTTTTGTATTTTCAGTAGAGATGGGGGTTCCCATATTGGCTAGGCTGGTCTCAAATTCCTGGCCTCAAGGGATCTCTCCACCTCAGGCTCCCACAGTGCTGGCATTATAGGCATGAGCCACTGAACCCAGCCATAACAATAATATTTTAAATCAGAAAAGATCTCAGAATTCTGGACTACCTGGCCATATAGATAATTTCTCAAGATACTTAAGAAGTTTCATTATAATCATCATTATAATCATACTTAAGAAGTTTCATTATATGCATTATTGGTCAGGAACAATTAATTGTGAGGTCTCTGAATAAACTCAGTATATTTTAACTGAAGTGATACTCACAATAACTCTTCTGACTCAGAAATGTGAATAACAATGGAATGGCCGAAGTAGCTATTCTGTGATGAGCTACAGTGCATCAAACAAGAGCCAGAGAGAAAGAGAGAGAGAGAGAGAGAGAGAGAGAGAGAGAGAGAGAGAGAGAACACAAGACTAGAAGTTAGGAGCTCTGGATATGGCTTCTGGTTCTATCCCTAACCTTGTGTGTGACCTTGAATAAGCCATTGCAACTTTCTAGACCTTATCTGTAAAATAAGAATTTCACATGAGAGTATGCAGTATGATGAAATGCTGTCAGAATCTAAGATTTTCATCAGCATATGGTTAAAATTCATACATGTAATAAACCTTCAAATGCTCTTGTTTTATACCAAACGTGAAGAAGAAAGGACATCAAATTATTACACAGTGAATAGTGTGTATTAAGACACAAGAAACAAGCCTGAACTGAAAATAGACATCAGTCCCTGGACACAGTGCTGTTTATATTGAATGAATGAACAAGTGGCAAGAAATATATATGTTTAGACCAGTGAAACTGTTAAAGATGAATGTTGCTGACATTTGTAAAGAGTAGGAAGTCATGACATCATAACAGAGCGTCACCCAGTGAGTTCACTGTTAAGAGCGTTACTCCTCCCTAATACAGGTTGGAGATTTCCAATAACATTTGTCTGTGCCTCTGACTGTCAAAGGAATTTATGGTGCATTTACGCAAGCAAGAAAGAAAAATTAGAAAAGAGACCAATCCTCATACTTTCTAACATGAAGAGTATCCCCAGTTGGGTTACTGAAAAAACAAAAGTTCCCCTAAAATAATTTAAGTGTCTTTTCATCAGATGTATTGAACTGTCAATAGCAGTTCTCTTTTCCCTAGCATGTTATGAACTAACTATAGCAAGAAAGACACTGAATAAGAAAAGGCAATGCCTCAACCCAGAATAATAATCTACCTTTGTATTCAAATGTCCCCTTCATTTCTGAAAACAGATACTGATTTCTGAATCCAGAATACCAGCCTGTTTCTGATCCCTTGTTTTTACCCCATATTGTCATGAAGAATGAGTTGTCAGATTCTCTGAATTTAATTCAAGAATTAAGCATCCTCATGTGTTCAGTGGTACACTAGCCCCACTGGGACAAAGATGTGGCAGAAAGGTGGGGAGAAGACCGGAAATGAGAAAGAAGTGATAGTATTTTCCTGGCCTTCAGAAAACATAAAGTCTTCAAAGCAAAGAAGACTCAAAAAAGACAAACATTGAAGAGCCTAAATAATGAAACAAAGCAGCTGATGATACTCAGCAATTAGTATCAGGAGCAACAGGGACTGAGGATGAATAAGAAAGACATCAGTGCAGAATGGGTGGCCTGAGAGATTCCCTGGTAGGAAACAAAATTAACAAGGTCATGCTGGACACAGGCCGGATCTGGATGTGCATGAAGAACAGGGAGGCATCTTGAGTTTGTAAATGCAGAACTCAAAGTTCAAAACCTAGAGGAGTTTGGTATAGGAACAAAGGGAAAACAGACCACACAGAGACTTTGTGTGAGGGTTGTGTGAGGAGCACCCTACGACATATTTGGTAGCTATTACAGCCCTCTAGAACACTGTCCTAAAATATGCTCCCACATTGAATTTGTGAGGAATACAAGAAGGGTTAAAAGAACAACAGAAAAGATTTCCTCCTTTAATGCCCTCCACTTAGAACTTCACCAATAAACGTATTTGAATGTTCACTTTTGCCACAGGGGTTATATTAGTTTGCTAGGGCTTCCATAACAAAATACCATGGACTGAGTGGTTTAAAAAACAGAAATTTAGTTTCTCATGGTTTTGGAGGCTGGAAGTCTAAGAACAAGGTGCCAATCCATATAGTTCTTGGTGAGGGCTCCTTTTCTGGCTTGCAGACAGCCACCTTCTTGCTGTGTCCTCACATGACCTTTTCTCTGTGAACGGGCACATCTTGTATCCTTTTAATATGATGATATTTCTTCTTTTTATAAGGACACTAGTCAGGTTGGAATAGGACTCACCCTAATGGCCTTACTCTAATTTAGTTGGATATTCAAATACTCTATCTCCAAATATAGTCATATTTTGAGGTACTGGGGGTTAAGGTTTCAACATATGAAGCTGGGAGAAGGAAACAATCAATCTGGCCAGTAACATGGATGTGTTTAATTTTTAATCATCAAGGAAATGTCATTGGTAACTATGTACAGTCGTATGAAGAAAGCATGATACCGTTTACATATTTGTGAATGTGAAATTTAACTTTTAAACTATGGATTTATACAAAAGTACAGATAAATACATTCCAACGTAAACGGTTAACTCCAAAATTTTGTAAGACTGGGGAGTTACAAATTTAGACTGGGAACTGATAATGCTGACCTTTGATTTCTCCTCTATAGGACTGATGA
Organism: Saimiri boliviensis; assembly: GCF_048565385.1. Taxonomy (NCBI): domain Eukaryota; kingdom Metazoa; phylum Chordata; class Mammalia; order Primates; family Cebidae; genus Saimiri; species Saimiri boliviensis. The sequence continues at coordinate 17,161,442 of NC_133464.1, forward strand.
AATGTCTCAATAGATAAATTTGGTGATAAGACTTCTTGTTAAAACAAATGACTGTTCCCAAGGCAACATAAGGCAGAGTGATAGAAGAGACACAGCCATGGATTAGAGCTTGGGCATTCTGACTTCCAGTTCCTGGCATCCAAAGAGAACGACAAAGAGAAGGAAAAGACTTAGGAAAGAGCGAGGTCTTCTTTCCAAGAAAGAGAATGTGGTTAAGAGTTTGAATAAATGAGAGTACTCTGTGAAGAGTATGTGACATGGCACTTGGGAGCCACTCATGGTCTTCAGAAAAGTAATGTTAGAATAGTTGAGATCATGAAAGACAAATTCGTGGCTTGAAAGTGAATGGGAAATGAAGTACAAAGAATTCGTGATTCTCTTCTACAGTCTGATAAAAAATATAGTGATAACCTAGGGGAAAACTACATGAAAGTTTTGTTTTTATTTTTGTTTATATGTTTGTTCAAAGATCGCACTAGAGTTTGTTAACAGGTTGAGAGAAAAGATGGTAGTTAGAAGTAGGGTTAAAGAATCAAGGAATGAGGGAATTCTCCATCTATTCTCTTAACCAATATATGAGGGCTTCCTAGCACTATGCTTGTCTCTCCCCTTCCTCGGGAGACTTAACAGATTAGTTGGGATACAGACAATGGCCCTATGTTATTTGTTTTAATGATCATATATCCAAGGGCACAGGATATATGGGGGAAAGACCACCTACATGTCCAGTGGGAACCTGGAAAGGCCTCACAAAGGAAGAAGGCTGGCACTGATGCTGGCCAGATGGGTATGTCAAGCTAACAAACAGAAGATACATTTCACGGAGAAGAGTCCAGGCAAAATCCGTCATGAAAAAAATACATACAGACTCCATAAAGGAGTTCACCCTGGAAGAGAATAAAGACACTTCTATCTTGGAAAGAAAGGAGAAAAGAAAACATGGAAAAAAAAAATCTGTCAAGTTTTGAGAATAAATGAAGGAAAAATGAGGAGAATTTCTATCTAAGGCTTTCATTTTCAAAATTGTTTTTGAAACCACATGAGTTCTTGGTCAGATTTAACCACTGCAACTTGAATTTTCACTTTTAAAATTTCCAGAGTGCTTCAAGGAATTTTTTAGCACTGAATATCGTCACCGTCAGGAAAAGAGAAAATAAGATGGACTGGGGTTGAGAGCACGGAGTAGGACTGCAAAGTTACCCAGAGAGAAAGGAAAAAAAATAAATTAAAATTAGGCAGACAAAAATGGTTTTGCCCATCAAGACAAACAATTCCATTATACGAGCAAGCACGTACTATTTGATCAAGAAAGAAGAAATCCAATCTAGAATTCTTTCAATAAATCTTTTTCATAATTTATAATTAGTCAAGGGATTAATAATCTTGCAGGGGGGATAAAAATGAACAAAAGTATTAGTGTACAAATCAGAAAATGATAACATAACAGATAAAGAATGTTTAGTTCTCATAAAAGCAATCAAGGTAAAGATATTCTCATCTAGGTATAAGACAACCCAGAAAATCTCAGGAAGAAGGATGGGAAGTTTGGAAAGAGAAGCCTGGATCTTGCCAGAGCTCTTGAGGCCAAGGCCTGGTAAGGGAAGAGCCAGAGCACCAGCACTTGGTGCCCTTCCGAGCTGGTCTCCAACTTTGGGTGAACCTGACCTGTATTTGGAGGCTAATCAGTTTTGCAGGTAAAGGGCAAGAGGACTGTAGGAAGCCATTTGGCTGGACAACTAAGTCCAGGGCCAAGGCAGCCACCAGTCAAAGAAGGCAGGAAATCAGGCCACCACTGTGATAATTAGCATTGATGAATAACACAATAAGAAGAAAATAGTCCAGGCACTGTGGCTCACACCTGTAATCCCAGTGCTTTGGGAGGCTGAGGTGGGTGGATCAAGGGGGTCAGCAGATCAAGGTCAGCAGATCAAGACCAGCCTGGACAACAAGATGAAACACCATCTCTACTAAAAATACAAAAATTAGCTGGGTGTGGTGGTGCACACCTGTAGTCCCAGCTACTCGGGAGGCTGAGGCAGGAGAATCACTCAAACCTGGAGGTGGAGATTGCAGTGAGACAAGATGGAGCCATTGCACTCCAGCCAGGTGGCAGAGCAAGACTCTGTCTCAAAAAAGAAAAAAATAACCTGGAGAGTGTTATATACCCCAGGTTGATTTTATAGTAGAATAGTAGCAAGATAAGAAGACAAATCCTAGGGGCATAATACACCTCAAGTTAATATAATACTAATATTACAACCTGTAATACTAGTCTATGAGGGTTGCTGTAACAAAGGCTGAATAACTAAAACAACAAAAATCTGTAATATTTTTCACAATTTGGAGGCTGAAAGTCCAAGATCAAGATATGGAGTAGGCAGGGTGTCTTCTTCTGAGCCCTCCACCTGGCTTGTAGATAGCTATCTTCTCCCTGATTCTTCACATGGTCTTAACTCTGTACACCCCTATTTAGTCTGTTCTCATGCTGCATAAAGACATACCCACGACTGGGTAATTTATCAAGGAAAGAGGTTTTGTTTGGGTTTTTGGTTTTTTATCTGAGATAGAGTTTCACTCTTGTCCCCCAGGCTTGAGTGCAATAGTACGACCTCCTTGGCTCACTGCAACCTCTGCCTCCCTGGTTCAAGTGATTCTCCTGTCTCAGCCTCCCCAGTAGTAGGGAATACAGGTGCCTGACACCATGACTGGATAATTTTTGTATTTTTAGTAGAGATGGGGTTTCACCATGTTATCCAGGCTGTTCTCAAACTCCTGACCTCAGGTGATCCACCCACCTCAACTTCCCAAAGTGCTGGGATTACACGTGTGAGTCACCATGTCCAGCCAGGAAAACGATTTAATAGACTCACAGTTCCACATGGCTGGGGAAGCCTCACAATCACGGCAGAAAATGAAGGAGAAGCAAAAGTACATCTTACACAGCAGCAGGCAAGAGAGTGTGTGCAGGACTCTCATTTATAAAACCATCAGAATTTATGAAACTTACTCACTACCACAAGAACAGTATGGGGGAGACCACCCCTGGATTCAATTATCTCCACCTGGCCTTACCCTTGACACATGGGTTGATACATGGGGTTATTATAATTCAACGTGAGATTTGGCTGTAGACACAGCCAAACTGTATCAATTCCTGTATTCAAATTTCCTCTTCTATTAGGGATACCAGTCTTTTTTGGATTAAGGCTCACTCCAATAAACTGATTCAAACTTAACTACCTCTATCTTCTCCCGTGCCTAAAGAAGCCAACTTGCTCAGCTGAGGAACTACAACACAAAAGTATAACCTTACTATTGACTGTTTCTTAGCAACACTGAGAATTTTATTATCATTTAATTATTAGATCTTAAATAAAAAAATCAAAAAACACAGAGTGAGAGAAAATTTTTTAAAAGAACAAATTTGGTTTGTGGCTTTAGCTAGTATTCCCAGCTTCATTTTTCTTACTATATATTAGCCAAATAGGCCTGTCCAGGATTTAAAGTCAAAGACGAGAGGGAAAATTACCATGCAGTCTTCTCTTACGATTTTCAATATTTTAAAAAGGGCTTAAAGACCTTTTATTTTATACATTTGCCAGTAATTGTCTTTATGGTTTTATTGGTACTAATTTCATGCAGCTCATTTAGAATGTCAAGCCACATATGCAACATGATAATAAAGTTATTATTACTTCATAGAGATATAATTATAAGTAATTTTGATTCTCTCATTTTTGTCCTCTCACTTTCTCCTCATTCCTGCCCACGTTTTATAAGAATAAAGATGAGTTTGCTGACCTTTTGCTAAAGAACATTTATTATAAGAAAGTGATGATTTCATCCTGATTGAGGCCTGTAAAACTTTTATTTTCTAGCTCCATTAGCTTTTTCAGAGCAAATCTGAGTATTATATTACTGCATTACAAATAAGCTTTTAAATTCAGAAAATACAAATGCCACAAAACAGCAAATAACTCCAGTGATATGGGATCCCTTTTAGCCAGTGAACCAAGTTTCAATACAATGTTTATTGCCTTTATTAACAATATACTAGAAAAGATATTATATAAAAGAAGAGAACAAAGGGATAAGAGAATTAGAATTTCTAATTATTTGGAAAAGATCTGATGACATACACCATTAAATACAATACTATAAAGTTTCTCAGTATTAGGTAAGCAATTTACAACATATAGTAAATGTAACCTATACCATTGTGGTAATTCGTATATTTCCTACAGGAGTCATAAGCCATAATTTTGAAGGGATTTCTGAATCTATTAATTTCTACATAAAATAGCACCTTAGCTGGTCCAAGGTAGGGCTAAGGTATCACTTGGGCAAATATTTTAGTCTGAAAAGTAAAGGAAAAAAGGCAAAAAGAAATGGAAGTTTATATTTCCATACGTTGTTCTGGGAAGGGGCCGGAATAACACCCACTTCTGGTTGGAGAGATTTGAGCCTGAAATCTTAGAAGCAGGAGGGGGCCACTCATTTCAAAGACTGTGCTATGGAGGAATGAAATGGAGTGAGCAGAATGTACCTTTAGTGCTGACCATGCCCTTCGTTCTGGAAAAGACACAGGTACAGACCACTGAGTTATGACTACATAAAACAAATAACAGATTGTACAGTGGAAAGTTTGCAGAGCTGGGGCTTGAAGGAACTAAGTTGCCCTGCAAGAGATCATCCATGTAGTAGGTAAGGGTTGCACCACTGAGCACAGACGTCTAACTGGAGAAATAGTGATTGTCAACCATTGCTTGTTCTTGTGGGCAGGTATTTGTTTTATTCAAGCCGTCTGCTCAGGTAAGTGGAGCCTGAGAGCATACAGAAGGTGGAAGATCTTTGAAAAGGAGCGGGAGTAGCTTGACAGAGCCCAATCTGGACTGGCCAGCAGAAGTCTAACACATGGAATTATGTAAAAATGAAATTCACAGACGCTGAGAAATGCCTCAATTAAAGGAACTGTCCTTTGTTTTTGTAATTCAGAAGGAGAAAATGTGAGGAAGAGATTTGGTAACAGGCCTTGGGAGGGAAAGGTTAAAACCACACCCCTGTGGTGGAAAGCAAGCTCCAAAGGGATTGGGCATTCCCACTGTCAATCACTCTGGAGAGACTAACAATGAGATTTGGAGGAGGGAACCAAAGTGAAAAAAGAGAAGCCCTTTCCCCCTCTTGATGTTGTTTTCTTTAATTTCTTTTTTTATTTGTTTGTGTTTGGTTTTGGTTTCTTCGTTGTTGTTGGTGGTGGTGGTTGTTTGTTTGTTTGTTTTACAGACAAGGTCTCTGTTTCCCAGTCCAGAGTGCAGTGGAGCAATCTCAGCTCACTGCAACCTCCAAATCACAGGCTCAAGTAATTCTCCTGCCTCAGCCTTCCGAGTAACTAGGGCTACAGGCACATGCCACCATACCCCGCTATATTGTTTTCTTGAGACAGGGCTCTTACTATGCTGCCCAGGCTGGTCTTGAACTCCTGTCCTCAAGCAAACCCCCCACCTTGGCCCTGGGGTAGTTGGGCCTATAGGTATGACCCACTGCATGGGGCTAAATGTTTTCTTAGGACTGGACCCAAATAATCTGTCTCAACAGGTAGACGTAAGTGGAGAGAAAATATGCCTCTGAAACATGGCAACAGGAGGATGCTGGCAAAAGAGACCCTGCAGTCAAGCAGGGGTACCATGACGCATCTAAGCAGAGCAGCAGCTTCTGAAGAGAGTGCCTGCATTGCCCTTAACCTTTGAGGAAATTGGCCTTAGTGGTCAATGGGAAATTGGCCTCAGGGGTGCCCTTCCTCTGGGCCATCTCGGGGCTCAGACTGTGGGGCATGGCTAGAAGTCCAGGTGGTAAAGAGAAGAGCAGGGCCTTCTGAAACTAACACAGAGGACAGCAGCACAATAGCAGGAACCCAGGGACCAACTGAGACACTTGGAATAGAGGCTCTGCTCATGCCAACAGTGAGGGCCTCAACCCAGGAGAGCATGAATGAGTTCAGCTCTCTGAAGTGGAATAGAGGGCCAGATTGTGCCCAGGTTAGCATAGGAAGTTCATGGAGATACTGTCCTAGAAAGGTGTTAAATAATGAAGGTAACCATGAGGAATCCATGAGGGAGGGTGTTCACCTACTGCAGTTTGCCAGACAAAGACAGCCGACTTTGAATTTGACTGCTAAATGTGACATCATTTGTATTCCCCAAGCTGGTGAAACAGGAGATGTATGCATTACACTTAAAATAAATAACCCCAATGTAGCCAGAAATTAGGTATATTTTAATTTCATAGATAGAAAATTGAAAGACTGTGAGATATTCCTCAAACTAAAAAAGGATAGTACCCCAAATTAGAACTCAAAGCCTGTAGCATCCACAGCTATGCTAAGACCCTAGCTGCAATGCTGTCTCAGAGGATGAACACACAGCAGGTACATTAAATCAAATTGTGAAAGCATAGTGATCAGTGTCAATTTAGATTCTATGAATGAGTCCCTATATTTTATTATGCCTTTCTGTCAGGGCTTACTATTTGTTAAGGGGTTTAAATCTATGACAGAAAAATATTTCTGTAAAATACAGTAACACACAGTGGCTAACCATAGCTGAATTTTATAAACTATGATTTGTCAAATAATTCATGCTTTTTCCCAAACACAAGCCCCTGCATTATTCTGACAGCAAAGAAGAGTTTTCTATTCCCTATAATTTTCTATCGAACCTACAGACAATCTGCTTTACCTGAACTCTTAGAGGGTTAGGAATTTAAGCCTAAAAACCACTTAGTGATAGGAAATGTAAAGTCTTACAGCAAAAGGGCTGAAAATATAATTTCTCTGGACTTCAAATAATACCATATATACACCAGCTCAAGTTGAGGAAAGAACACTGTACTCTTTAGACAGGTCTAGTGAGTGAACTTACACAGGAAAGAAAGTAACCATCGATCAAACTAACAATTATTAAGCAGCAAGCTCTGTTCTAAATCTTCTAAATTTACATTAGTAAATCTACCAAAATCACATACAGTAGCTTAGTTAGTGCCCCGACAAATGAGACTGTTAGTGTTTTCACAAGGGTTAAGTTCTTTGTCTAAGAACATGCAGCAGAATAGTAAGTTGGTATTTAAAACAGATAGATCTAACATCAATCCAATGTTCTTTTTATAATATCTACTGGTCGCCTTTTTGGTATTTAACCACTGTTTCTATCAGGACAATTTTACTTTATTCTAATCTGAATCTCATTCATTGTCACTTAAGCCTGTTTACTTAAAATCTGTTCTTGTAAAGTTTCGAAACAGCTGGCCACTGTCCTTGGTTTAACAGCTCCCGCACATACAGTACTCAAAGATAATTAAATCCCCCATCAGCAATTTCTTCTTTTGGCTGAATAAGCCCTTTTCAATGTTTCTTTAAAAAAAATTCTGTACCTTTAAATATCTTGCAGTATCACCATAGCATGTTGACTTTTACAGCTGCAATACAGGCACGTGATTTTCTTATAGTCATTTATAACTACAAGGACGGTTCCTACCCATCCCCATCATGTTCTTCCACGATCTTCTATTTACTGCTTAAGCAGCTTGGTTCCCCCATTGAGCATTTTGTCCTCATCGAGTTTCATTATGTTTGCTGTGATGGTTTTCTCCAATTTGCCAACAAGCTGCTTCTATTTCTAAGGAGCACTGCAGAGTACTTGCATTCCTGGTCAAATCCTTTGCCTGTTCTATTTCAGTCTATGTTCTTATTTCAGTCTATGGAATAGGCTGAATTGCCACCCCAAATTCATATACTGAAGTCCTATTTCCTTGTACTTGACTTTATTTAAAGATGGGGTCTTTAAAGAGGTAACTAAGGTTAAATGAGGTCATTGGGGTGGGCCTTAATCCAATGACTGGTGTCCTTCTGAGAAGAGGAGGATAGGACACAGACGCACACACAGAGGTAAGACTATGAAGACACCATGAGATGGCTGTTTACAAGCCAAGGAGAGAGACCTCAAAAGAAACCAACCCTGCTGACACCCTGATCTCAGACCCCCAGTCTCCAGAATGCTGAGGAAATAAGCTTTTGTTTATTAAACCACCCAGTCTGTGATACTTTCTATAGCAGCCCTATCAAACTATATGGCACCATCAAATGTGTCTCATTTCCCTAACTATTATTAATTATGTAAAGAACCCCACAGATACCAACATCATGTACCCCTCATATTGAAAAGGGTATATTATTTCTATGGTATTGTTGTCAAAAATGCCTAAACTCAATCTGTCCATGAGTGGGCATCAGATAATCCCAAATTGTGAGGTATTCTGCAACACAACTGATCAGTACTCTCAAAGTATCAAAGTCAAGAAAGCAAGGCAAGTCCAAGAATTACCACAGACTATAGGAGTCCAAGGAAACGTAAAAACTAAATGCAGTGTGGGATCCTGGAACAGAAAAAGGAACTCTGAGGAGAGCTCGTGAAATCTAAACAAAGTTTATACTCTAATGAACAGCATTGTACCAGTGTAGATTTCTTAGTTTTGATAAAGGTCCTATGGTTATGCAAGATGTTAAATATTAAGGAAAGTTGAGTAAAGGGTATATAAAAACTCTCAGTTCTATCTTTGAAATATTTTTGTAATTCTAAATTTATTCCAAAATTAAAATAATATATCATAATATAAATAATGTATTATAAAAGTAATACATACCAAGAATAATAATGTAAAAATCAAATAATAAAATAAATGAATTAATAAAACACCACCAATGGAGAAAAATTCCATATTTTATCATTGTGAATTCTTCTCTAAGATAAACTCTTTATTAAAAAAGTAGGGGAGAAAGAAGCCAACATTGAGATCTCCTGATACTGAGTATTTAACAGGTACTATCTTATTTAATCCTCACAATAGCATTGTTATTTATAAAATATGACATCTGATGAAACAGAAGCTCAAACATATTTCAGTGATTCCTCCGAGGTCACATAACAAGTGACAGACTTGAATTCAGACACAACTCCATTTAATTCCAATGCACCATGTGTGTTTTCTTGGTTAAGTATGAATTTTTATGTCCCAAACAACTATACTGTCTCCTAAGTATATCTGTGCTAACTCTGTGGATTTCATTCTTAGTTGAATATTGGAATCACCTGGGAAGCTTTAAAAATTCCTGAGGTGCAAATCCTACGTGCAATTCTGTTGTGATTATTTCAGGATTTGATTAGACCTCGGAATTTTTATATTATCCCCAGACACTTCATATGTGTAGAGAACAACTCTACTAGTTTATCAATGTTAATATCATACAGAACAGAACTAAAAGCTTTGCAACAGACAGGCAGTCCTATTTATTATTTATTCAGGAGTAAGCATGTATTATCAAAATCAATTAAGTTCAACTTGTGTGACATATTATTTAAGGAAACAAGCAAAAGAAATTCTTTAAAAGACACGTGGAGAACAGGGACCAACTTTAGAAGAGTTCTCAGCAGCTAACTACATGAAGCACCAAGAACACAGAAGCAGTTGACTCCAGAGATAAATCTCAAAACCCCTCCAATAAAGAGAAGAAAGTAGCAATCTTTTTTACTAAAAAAAAGTCAAATGACTTACTGTCTCAGATTTTAATTTCCTCTTGTCCCTTTAAAATGGCAAAGGGAAACCATCAAGCTATGTAAGACTCTAATTGAAAATAAACATTTTCCTACTTTTGAGTGGAATTAAAGCTAGGAAAAACTGAATTGCTTCAAGGTGAGGAATGAAACAGAAAGAAACATCAAGAAAGCTGCAATGAGAGTATTTGGAAACCATTCTGTTTGCTGAATTGTCAGCCATGCAAGCACTTACAGACAATTACAACCTTAGAAAACAAATAAAAAGTGCGTAAGTAGGCACTTTGATGCTTCTTCCTAATTATAGGGTTTACGAGCTGGATTCAAAAAACACAAATAGAGGCAGTGCAAACAATAGTAACCCTGAAATGAGGTTATGAAACTTATTAGCTTTACATAATTACACAGCTGTGACAGGTTGAAGAGACCCCTGACTGAAGTACATTTCCTCCCCTCTTTATTGGGTCTTACACTAAGGGTGCCTTTTTAAAATTTTACCCTTTTAAAAAATACAATTTAGATTGAAGATGGATTAGCCAATATTTGACTTACGCAAATGGCAATTTCCTATTTTGAGTTTCCATATGAAGACCTCCTGCATCTCTCCTGGGGTTCTCGGGGGCACTAGTTTTTCTCTGTCCTTTGAAACATCCACAGCACCAAGCACAGTTGTGTGAATAACGGAGCATGCTCAGTAAGGACTCATGCAATAAATGAAAGAAATTCACCTATCTATAGGGAAAAGCTGTGTTTTCTAATATTTAACCTATTGAAAAGCCCTGGAAGCCACCATGTGTGATTTATATTTCCCCCCAAAAAAATCATTCTGGTAATTGGCCTGGACATCAAATTGTACCTGCAATTCAGCTGACAGTCTAGGGTTAGTAGAGGATGATTATTTACTGTCCTGCCTGAGGTGTCTGCGCAGGGCTATGGTAAGGAGTGGGGTTAGAGGTATCTCACTGTATTTGCACACACACACATACACACACACACACACCTTTATAATTATTTTACATATGTGTGATTTAAAGATACGAATATTGATTTGTCATTTTTTTTTACAAAAAAACTCAGGAAAACAAGAGCAATTTATAAGAATGACATGAAACTAATACCTAGTTGTCTAGAAGTTTTAGTAATGAAGCCTGTGTATAAACTTCTTTGTTGCACAAACATTTTATCTTTGAAAAGCCAAATATGAACTTGGCAGATTTTCTCATATATGCCAAAGAGAGATTTCTCTAGGACATTTAATTCAAAAAAAAAGGAAAAAAGAACTGCAGAGCTCTTCAAGGCTTTAGGCAGCAAACTGCAGGATATAATAATAAAAGCTCACATTTATTTAGTGCTTGCCATGCTTGCTGTGCTAGCACTTTAAACATTTTAGCTATCTAATCCTCACAATGATCTAAGAGGCTGGTACCATGTTTATTCCCATTTAACAGAGAAAAGGCTTTGGCAGATCGTTTGCCTATAGTTGCATGCCTATACAAGGCAGAACATGGGCTCTTACCCAGGTAGGTAGTCTCTCACTAGGGCCGGTACTCATATTTACCCCTCTCCTGATGGATATCAGCCAACCACGACTTCTCTCTCTTTATCCCCCACACCGCAAAATCTGCTACAATATCCATCCACAATAATATTCCAGAATTACACGTTCTATTTGTACATTACTTTGATGTGTACAAATGAGAGCCACCAATCTTATATACCAGCATGAATTGTGTTTCTTTTATTATGGGATCAATGGATGGAATGTTTATGTCCCCTCCAAATTCATATGTTAAGTCCTAATGTGCAGTGTAAAGGTATTTGAAGATAATTAGGTCATGAGGGCAGATCCCTCACAAATGGGACCTTATATAAGAGGCTAGAGAAAACTTTCTCACCCTTTTTGCCATATAAGGACACAGAAAAAGTCACCACCTATGGACCAGGAAGCGGGCTGCAAGCGAAGCGGGCTGCTAGCAGACTCTGCATCTGTCAGCACCTCCTTCTTGGACTTCCCAGCCTCCTGAACTGTGAGAAATCAGTTTTTATCATGTATATGCTACCCATTTGACGACAGCAACTCAAAGGAACTAAGATGTCACTTCGGGGTTGTTGTTAAGTTCATTGTATAAAAGGATGTTTGTCAAAAACAAAAGATGTGCCCATTTAATGAATATTATATTTCCAAATGAAATTGCAGCAAATGACATCAGGCTTTATAATCTTTTAAATTTATGTAATTGTGTTTTGTGTTTGGAAACTGATTAATTGAAATCATTTGCAGGTATAATGATTCGACAGGAATTGGCTGGAACTTGTTTCATTAAAACAAAAGTGAAAATGAATGAAGACATACTCATTTTAATTGGAAATATTCCACGGTTCTGGAATTCATTTGGTGATGTCAACTGTGGGAAAAAACTTACCTCTAATAAATACGTTCATTGTAATTGAGTTTCGCATTACTGATACAGCTAGAGAAAGATGATGCTTTATGGGAAACACACATTTATAATATGAATATGAATAGTCCCTTAGGTAGTTTTGAATCCAGTCTTTATGAAGTGTAAAATTGGAATAGCAGGCTTAGAATATTTAATGCACGTGGATAATTTGGATCGTTGCAGCCAAGATACAATGGTATGTTTGGGGTATGAAGCAAGTTGGAAAGCCACGGGTGGTGTTATGCAGTCACCTAGAAATGGCATTGGCCTCATAGTTGACCTTACTTCCATGTTCATCACCCCTTCTAGTCTGTTCTCAACACAGCAGCCAGAGTGATCCCTCTAAAACCTAACTTAGATCTGAGTTACTCTCCTGAGGTGTACCATCACAGGGAGAATAAGATAGAAATCTTTACAGTGGCCAAGAAAGTATAGCCTCCATTCTGCTCAGTCACACTGGCCTCCTGGCTGGTTCCCAAACTTGTAGAGTGGGCTCCTCTCACAGAGCCTTTGTACCTACTCTTCCTTCTGCCTGGAATGCTCTTCCTTAAAAAATCCAAATGGCTAGCCCTCACTTTATCCAGGTACCCAAATGCCACCTCTTCAGAGATCTTAACTGTCTACCCCATCTCAGACAGTCACCCTCACTCCACCTGACCCCAACACACTCTCCAGCCAATCTACCCACTTTGTTAGTCTTTACCGTGCTTGTCACTACCTGAAAGCGTCTACCTTTATTTTGTCATTTCCCATAGTCTTCACTGAAAAATAAGATTACCAAGGAAAGAAACTTTTTTTTGGACCCAGGACCCAAGACCCAGAAAACTGCTAGGCTCATCATGGGAATTCTCTAAATATATCTGGAATGAATGCATGAATCTTAGTAATTGAGTGAAAGCTCATGAATGAATGAGCATTTTGATTTAAAGTAAAATACTAGAATTAGAATGAAGAGAGGACCCTCATTCTTAAGGAGAGAAGAGTATAACTTCATGGATTCAGTCTAGATGACTACTTTCCAAACACCCAGAAAACCTTGGTAGAAATATATGAGCTCCTGAAAAATAAGAGAGAAAAAAAAGACTTTTGCATTTGTTCTATTCCCCATTGATTATTTCAGTTTCAATTATATATTTATTTCATTTTAGTACTCTTACCGTTAAATATTTAGGCTTCCTTTAATGTCCATATTTAGAAGTATGTTACTTTTGATGATTTGATAGTATTACAGAAGCTAGGTGGTAGGACTTGACGATTAAGAAAGCAAGTCAAAAGGAGAAAACTTGTTTTAAAAGTAAAAGATAAATGGGAGAATCTATTTTTTTATTATTGCCTTTGGCTAGTTTCTTGATTCCTTCTTATGCAATGCTTGATTACCTGGCATTTAATTTCACCAGTATACACATACTTCATTTAGAAGAGAGAAGTGGGGAATAATGGGTGCATGGGTGCATTCATAGAAACAGGAGCTCTAACAGAATTAGCTCTAATGCAATTCACATGACATGAAGTCATCAAATTATCGTGCCCATGGAGATGCACCCCACACAATGGCAGCTGCTCCTTCATCCTTCTCAAAATCTCTTGTAATTCTGATATACCTTCTGCCATACTTCTTCCAGGCACCATTCTTAACTGTTGAACACCCTGCCCAGTCTGTAGCGATACATGTGTAGCATACCTAATGTCCAGGGTCTTCCATCAAGTCCTAGTTTCTTGATAAATATTGTCCTCTATTTTCTAGAACATCATTTGGAGAACTCTGAAGCTGCTATAAAACTCCCATTGCAACATCCAAAAGGATCCTCCTGCTTTGCAGAAATGCTCACCAAAATACAAAATATATGACAACGAGAAAGGCCACTGAAGACCAAACTACACGTGTTGCAGAACCCACTCAACTCAGAATAGCTCAGTGGCTCACTGCCTGAGAATCTGCAATGTGATGTGCTAAGCAGTCTGGCCAGTACAGACTGTCATCGCTCTTATTGGCTGAGAGTGCATGACAAAAAGTATATCTTAACACTGTGCTGTAATTTTGTTTTAATTACAAAAAGACTTCTAAGCTAAATAGTGTTAAAATGAATCAGTGTTATTCAGGGAACCATGAAACGTGCAATATATTCAGAAGGAGGTGATAATTATTTCATGAATGATAAAACAAATTATGTAAAGATATGAAAAAGCTGAATTGTGGAGAAAATGAGCCAAGGCATAAAAACATGCATTCATTCAATAAACATTTACTTATCTACATGCCAAATATCTAAATGCATAAACTGGACATGTAAAGATGAAAAGACAATGTTCTTGACCTCAAAGAGCTCACAGTGTAGCACAGAAAATAGATATGCAAAGAAAAAAACAATATGTGGACTGTTTTACCAGAATTGTTTTCAAAATACTAAGGAAGCATGGAAACAAGAGGGCATAGAATCCTTCTTGGTGAGTTAAGAACACCTTTAGTAGTGATTACTAAGATAGAATCTCAGAGATGAATGCAAGTCATTGAGTAAATCAAGCACAGAGGGCCTCTAGGCAGAAGCAACACCTTGTGCCCAGGTGAGAAGAAAAATGGCACACTCAGGTGACTACATGTCATTTGAGTATTGCAGAAGTCAGATCATAAAAGACCTAGGTACCATGCTCAGGAAGAGCTTGGTTTTTAACTTGAGTAAAACGAAAATTATTGAAATATTTTAAGTAGGTGAATATTATAATCAGATTTGCTATGCAACTTCAGCAGATTGTAAAATACAACAGTTCTGTTTCCTTCCCTGAAGATGTGAGGCATTGACAATAACTAAAGTTCTCCACAGGAAGAAAGGAAGTCATTCATGAATTGGCAACATAACAATTTTTAAATATCTCTTCTCTTCTTTTTTAACTGTGGTACTAAAGAAATCCTTTATTTTTCTTTCTTTCTTTCTTTCTTTCTTTCTTTTTGAGACACAGTCTCGCTCTGTCACTCAAACTGGAGTGCACTAGCACAATCTTGGCAACCTCTGCCTCTCAGGTTCAAACAATTCTCCTGTCTCTGCCTCCCAAGTAGCTGGAATTACAGGAACACACCACTATGCCTGGCTAATTTTTATATTTTTAGTAGAGACAGGGTTTCACGATGTTGGCCAGGCTGGTCTAGAACTCCTGACCTCAGGTGATCCATCCACCTTAGCCTCCCAAAGTGCTGGGATTATATGTATGAGCCACAGTGCCTGGCCAAGAAATCCTATTTTTAAAGTCAACCATACAAAGGGTGTTTCTGTGCAACAGCCCAAAGATATTTTCGTTAATTCATGACAAATACTGAATATTTGTCATTTGTTAATATTGATGTTAACATTCGTTATTAGCTTTAATATGCAACTCTGATTTCCACCTGTAAGTAACCTCTAGAGGAGGAGGCATCATAACTGGGGTCTAGTATAGGTCAGGAACAGTCAATAAAGCACCACAGAGAGTAAATTATTTGTGGCTACATTTTCATAAGAGGAGAAGAATGACAAAGGTTAAACTGTATGAAAGGTGGTAATGGAGTAGGAGAAAAGGTCCAACTCGAGCTAAGAAAACCAAGGTTCCGAAAACGTTCTCATTCACCACCCATATGAACCTCAGCAAATGGTTCACACTTTCTTTATGTCACTCCATCCAGGCAATGTAGAAATAACTATACTATTCCTTGACTGTGCAGAAATGTTTCAAAACCAAACGAAATCATGCTTCTAAGTAAAACATACCATATATTAACTGATACGGCATTTCTGGTCTAGAGGCTGAGAGGCTGAGGACCTGCTCCTTATCTCAATGCACATAACAGGAGATGATGTAAAAAGGACCAACATGGGCACTATGGTGATGAAACAGTCATAAGACTGATGCTAGCATGTATTTGATCATCAATTATCAGCTATGTTGCAACATTTAAAATGTGTATTTGTTGCTCTAAAGTTAGATATGCCCCCAAGTATACACCAAACTAGAAAAAAAAGCAAAATAAATTTTTCAAACCCAAATTCTTCATCCACCAGAGTCTAAGTGATACGTTACAGTACTTTCAGCAAATATATCATGAATCTGACAAAGAAACAGGACCACATAAAGGATGTGGGGAGAGTGAAGAGAATAAAGAAGAGGAAGATGCATAAAGATTTCCAGAAAAGCAGGCACAACCCAGGAACCCTCCCAAACACAAACATTTGACTTTTTTTCCTTCAAAGATATACCGTAAATCCCCTCATATAAACCCAGGTACTCACCAGCGACTCCCAGCACTCCTTCCCCCTGCCCAGCCAGAATGAAGCTGGTTAGAGGACAAAGTATCAGCACAGGCAGATACCAACTGTGTTGTTTGCTGCTGTTCACTGGAAAACTTCAGGAAAACCTCCAGTAGGAAGGAAAGCGATCCAAAGGTAACCTAACCTATGACTATGAGGTTGTACCCCAAACTTATATACCGGATTTTTATGAATGATAGAGTAACTCCTTCATTATGGGGTTAAATTGTGTGACTACAAGGTTGTACTCCAAATTTATAAACAGAATTTTTATGAATAATAGAGTAACTCCTTTGTTATAGGGTTAAATTGTGTGACTATGAGGTTACACCCCAAAGTTATATACAGGATTTTTATGAATGATAGTTATTCCTTCATTATGGGGTTAAATTCTGTTCCCTCAAAAGACATGTGGAAGGCTTATCTAGTACTTGTGAATATGGCCTTATTTGGAAATTGAGTCTTTGCAGATGCAATCAATTTAAGATGAGATCATTGGAGTGGGCCCTAAAGTAACACAACTAGCGTCCTTATAGAAAGAGGGAAATGCTATGGGGACATAGACACACAAGGAGGAGACGGCCAGGCGTGACGGAGGCAGAGACTGCAGTGATGCATCCACAGCTAAAGGCGGCCAAAGACTGCCAGCAAAACACCAGAAGCTAGAAGAGTCAAGGAAAGCTTCTCAGCACAGGTTTCAGAGGGAGCATGGCCTATGACACCTTGACTTTGGACTTCTAGCCGCCAGAACTATACACAATTAACTGTTGTTTTAGGACACCCTGTTTGCGGTACTGAGGGAATGTATTCTCTCCCCGCGTCCACAAGGGGACGTGGTTTCAAAGGCAAGACCTTCCCAGCGCCACATCTCCACCCACGTCTCCACCGGGCAGCTCAGAGGCATTGGAAGCTTTGGCCAGCACCGGAAGATAGACGGTCTGGTGAGCTTCCTTTGTCTAGGAAAGCCCGTGAGAAGCTATGAGAGGACTCTGGGTCAAACAGCAAATCAAATGTCAGAAATCAAAGATCAATCACTCCAGCGGAAGTTTAGAGGAATCCTTCACAGGAGAGAAAACTTGAATGGGGCAGGAAGATCTCCCAGGATAAAAGTCCCCTTTTCCCACGTCGGAGGGAACTCCATTTCTGAATCCTCTCTCACAACAGCATGAGAGCTCGCTCTATTTCTTTCTCCTTTTTCTCTCTCTCTCTCTGCCTAAATAACTAACTTTCTGCAAAACTCTTTGGGGTCTGAAATTTACTTAAATGAGCCCACCGCGCCTGGCAGGGTCCTCTCCCCAATTCTTGGGTGTGTGAGGGACCAAGGGCCTAGAAGAACACATCCTATCAGGGAGCTGAGCCTTCCCAGTGTTCCAAAACCCAGACTCAGTACTTTGTTATGGCAGCCCTAGAAAACAAATATACTCTTTTATATGAAGTTATCTGCTTACCTTTCTTTCTTTCTCTTTCCATCAATCTATCTGCCTACTTCCTCCATTTATCTATCTATCATCAAAATATCATACCAAGCAGAGCTGATGCCTTTGCAAATACCACACCTCATAACCCAGCTTTTCTTTGTCTAGGCTCAGTCAGATGCAAAGTGGTCACATTTTCTCTTTTGCTTTGTTTTATTCTGTAGCTGGCCACTCTATATCCCTCCTACATTTTTATGCAGCTTCAGTATTGAGGTCTCTTCCTGCTCCAGAGTCTTGAAGGATGGTTTCGCATTAAAACTGAAAAGGAACTCATAATTAGTGATTTACATTTGTTGACTAATTACATTTTAACTGAAAAGCATTCACACTAAATTGTTACAACTGAATATTTTTATGATCTTTTCCTTGCCTCTATAATTACAGAATGAAAGGCTTTTCTCTGCAATAAACGCATTCTAGGCACCCGCCTGTTCAATTGACACTGGAAAAAAAGTCTGACTTAGAATCTGTAAAAAGCATCAAGACAGTTAATCAATCAAGAAGGCATTTATCGGGGCGTTTCATACCCCTGGTGCTGAGCTTTAGATTTCCAAAGATGCAGACATGGGTCACATCCCTCCTGCCTTGAAAGGACAGCCAGTTGGCTGGGAAGGGTTTGATCCTGAGGAAGCTAAGGCTGGCAGGTTTCTGAAGTGTGGAATGACTCAGTGAAGCCTGGAGTTAGAGCTGAGAAGCAGAACCTGGCACAAAACAGAGTGTGGCCCTGCTACTGCCTAGTAGAGCTCAGACAGCTTGTTTTCTTGTTTTGTTTTGTTTTGTTTTTCCACCCTGTTACTGCTGGCCTCCTCTCTTCCAACCATTTTCTCTCCAGCTCAGTATTTGCAGCACCTGGGATGTGGCCAGTTACAAGATATGGGGGTTGATTGAAGCATTAAACCATTTGCATCTCTTATGGCACCCACCAGGTTATAGGCAGAAAAGGCAGAAAGAGGAGGTCAGATTGCTGAGCTACCACTTAAGGAGATGGGGCTTATCTTGCTTCCCTGCTTGGAGCCAAAAATGCCATTTCCAGGCTTTGGACTGCAGTTCATCCAAAGATAAAGCTCAGAACTCACTGAGCAAGACAGAACGCACAATTTAACATATATCATAGATACAGTCAATCCTCAATTTGCAGATTTTGTATCTGCAAAATCGCCTGCTTGCTAAAATTGTTCATAATGCCAAAGTCAACATTCAGAGAATGTTTACAGTCATTCATACTGCAGGTTCAACGTGGCAAATAATTTGAGCTGTTCTCAGCTGAGGTGGAACAAGGCTACTCTCCACCCTCTTATTTCAGTTCTCATGCTGCAAACAAGTGTTCTTTTCATGGTCTATTTAGTGCCATGTGTTTTACATTTGTGTGCTTTTTGTTGGTGATTTTACTATCTAAAATGGTCTCAAGCAACATGCTGACAGGTCTCCTGGTAGTCCTAAGCACAAGAAGATTGAGATGTGCCTTATGAAGAGAACACATGTGTCAGATGAGTTTTGTTCAGGCATGAGTTATAATGTCATGGCAGTGTTAATGAATTAATAACACATTAAATAAACACAAGTGAAAATGTCCACGTATGTCCTTCAACAGAAACACACATAAAACTAGGATATGCATCGATTCATTGATGAAAATACTGTGACTGGAGGCTTGCAGGAACCTAAACCTGTATTTCCTCTAAAAGCAATTAGTATTCATTAATTCAGTACTCACAGCAACTTTACGGAACACAGTTACCATGAATAATGAGGACAGATTATTAAGTGTGCATGTGTGTGAAATAGGCTATGTATACACATATGTATATATAAATATATAGGTATATGTATATATAGTTATATAATATGTTTGTTTACATATATAAATGTGCATATGTGTGTGTTTTTCACCATGCTGGGCCCTGTATAGATAGCAATAAACAAAACAGATATGGCTATACCTCTCATGGACCTCCAAGTCTAGTAAAGAGGTAAAAGATTAATTAGCAAACCCCTTTGGGATGCTACATGGACATCCACTTCTCTAATCAGCTTCATCAGTAGTAAAACTTGATGTTTTTATCAGCACTGTTTAATTCCTCTCTCTCAGTTGGCTATGGAAAAGAGTACAGTAAGGAAGAAGAGTGTTGCATGATTAGAACGTAAGCTCATGAGGGCAGGGATCTTTGTTCTGTTCTGAACCTCCAGTTCCTTGCACAGGTACCTTGAACGTAGCGTTTGGTAAATGAATCAATTTATTGGTTCACTAAACCCACCAACAGCTGGTACCTCCAAGAAAAAAGAACAGAAACAAACTGCAAAATAAATTCCAGAACCTGTCCATTTATCTGATAATAATTGTTACAATGCCCCTTGCTAAGAATTTCTAAACATGTGCTGGCAGCATAAAAGTTACCCCATGCCTCTGCTGATAAGCAAGCAGGCAAGTCCTTGAAGGGACAGTGGAAAGTAGTGAAAGAGCTATCCAAATAAATAAATAAATACACACACACACACACACACACACACACACACACACACACACACAGAGCGAGTTGACAGTTCTAAAGAAGGATTCTCCTTTGTGACTACCTAATACCTTCATGTTCTCCAATCAGTCAGTTTATTGAGCTCAATCACTCAATACATTTGGCCTGAACAACCCGCACAGAGACGATCAATAATAGTAAATGCCATTAAATGACAAAGTATCCATAGGTTGTTTTTTTTGTTGTTTTTCATCCCAACCCTATGCTTATTGATTGCCAAATTTATACCATTCCAGGTATGAATCTTAGTATTAGTCGAATGGGATATTACCCATTTCAAGTCCGCAAGTGATTAAGACACTTAAAAAGAAAAAGATTTTTTTCAATTGACTGCAAATACATTTTAATACATGCATCCTAAGATATTGGCAACACCAACTGGATGAGAAGAGGCAGTTTGGCCAGGTGCCATTTTGCCACTAACTAAAAAAGCTAAGGACTGCTCTGAAAATCTCCTAAATAAAAAAGCAATCTAGTTTCTGGCAAGGAGATCAGCAATGGCCATTTCATATAAATGAATCTGTCATGATTTCATTTGTGCACAAGCTCGATCATCCACAATAACAGAAACAGCAGGCTGTGGTGTGGCTTTTCTTTATCTGTTTTTGATAGACTGCTTTTCCTTTTCCTGCCCCAAATGATGACTGCCACCGATGAAAAACGGTTCTATGAAATTGCAAGAAAATTATTCTCAGTTTTAATAGTCAACTAACTTACCGAAGAGAAATTGTACCTTTTATTTTGTTAGTGCTTTACAGATTCCAAACACAAGATCAAGTACAAATATGATCCTCCCTTTATATATCTTCATCAAAATAAGATAAGTGGAGTCTGACAGGCTATAAAATACATTCTTTGCTTATTGGTATGCCCACCTGTTCCAGATCATTTGCAGGGCTGCCAGTAACAGAAGGAAGTGGCGTAAATGAAATATGTCCCCCCTTTTTTTCTCCAGTAAGATTCTCTTGCAAGATCCACAGAGAACATCAACCATTATTTTCTAAAGCCAATCAAAGGTCTTCTGTGCCAATGTGCACATCTAGACAGCTATGCAAGCCGGTCTTATTTCTCCCATCTCCAGCTATCCCAGTCACATGGTGCCTAAGCTGCTTCATTAAGCAGAACCAGCAAAAACAGCGTTCAAAATGGTTTGCCCTTCAATCCAAACAAAAAAGAGCACTTTATTTTTTTTTTTCTTCCAAAGTCAATGAAAATTGTAGTGGCTTAGCAAGAGTATAATGGAAGTGCATCACTGGGCTGTGAGAGGCTTTAGAGTTGTATTATGCTGTTTCCCTTTTATCAGCGTGACTTGGGGCTCCTCATGGATTCCCGCAATGTCACCAGCAAAGGAGTAAGATGACTCTACCTCCCTCCCTCTCCTCATAGGTTCCCACCCTCTCCGTACAGAACATCATGTTCCCAGACAACTTCCCTCAGAAACCGTAATTTTCTGATTAATCTGAGAGAAGATTCAAAATGGTTAAACAGGTCACCCCATTCCCCAAAGAAAATAACTGCAAAGCAGTAATGTCCAAGCATGAATTTTCTCAGGTACGTGTAAAATATCCTATTTTTAAAGCTATATTTTTGAGTAATTAATATAACTATAGGAGCTAAGCTTAAGAAAAATAAAACATGTTGAATTCTTTTAAAATGATCTCATTCTTTGAAGGGAGGGGAGTTTAATTTCTGGCTCAAATATCAAGAATTCTGAGAAAGGCTCTATCCTTTCTTATAAAATATGCCATTTTTTGAATCTGAAAGAGTCAATTTTGTACAAAATGAAAAAAAGCCCATATTTATTCAGTAAGATGTTACACTGTGTTTAGAAAGAGTATGAGAACATGAATCAAGGCCAGGAGTGGTGGCTCACACCTGTAATCCCAACACTTTGGGAGGTTGAGGTGGGCAGATCGCCTAAGGTCAGGAGTTCTAAACCAGCCTGGCCAACATGGTGAAACTCCATCTCTACTAAAAATACAAAATTATCCAGGCATGGTGGCACATGCCTGTAATCCCAACTACTCAGTAAGCTGAGGAAGAAGAATCACTTGAACCCAGGAGGAGGAAGTTGTAGTGAGCTGAGATTGCGCCACTGCACTCCAGCCTGGGTGACAAGAGCAAAACTCCATCTAAAAAAAAAAAAAAAAGAATATGAATCAAGAAATTTGGTTTGATATCACACAAACCTAGCTAATATTTGGCTTTGGATAAATATACCTCTTTGGACCTCATATTTTGCATATACAAATTAAATTAAAAGGTCAGACTAATGATATTAAGAACCCTTCAAACTCTAAAATTCAATTATTTTAATTGGCTGAGGAATAATATGAATAAAATCATTTCTTAATTGCTTTATTTAACACTTAGTAAACCACAATTAAACAAATTTTCTTTCTGAAGACCTGGCCTAGGTGAAATTTTTATTCTTTTAAAATAGATCTCCTTAATACACATTATCAAATACCTTATTTCTTAAAGGCATCACTAAGGCCATTAGTTGATAACTTAAGAACTGTAACAAACTCAGCAAAATTCACCATGTGGATTTAAAAGAACATTAAAAGGCTTTCTCTCATTTTGACTTTGCCATCTCTGAAAGGAATTTGGCTATTGTCCAGTTTAATTTATGTGACACTTTGTTGCTTGTGTTTAACATAACTGAAAACATGAATGCATTCATAATTGCAATCTAAGTGCTAACAATAGTTTTCATCTCATCAAAAACTATAGGAAGAAAGAAATTCCACCATGGATTTTGAAGTCAAATGCTAAATAGCAGCAGTAATCAAAGGTATTCACAGGACAATTATACTAGATGTCATCAAGTTCTAGACAGATGATGTTTGTAAATCTTCAGAGATAGATTTAGATCCAAAACACAAATCATAACCTTTATCACATGATAGGCATTCAAGCTTTAAATGTCCATCAAATATGTTATTCTCACAACTGTAGCCATTATAAGCAAATTCAGGAAGGGTCTAACAAGTAAAACAAACATGTCGTGAATACCTGAATGCTGCTGAAATTAAATAGTTAAGACTTCTTCTAAAAATTGTTTTGTTGCAATATCCTCTACTAATTCTCAAGATTAATATTTTGCAAGAATTAATCTTTTGAAAATTCTTAACTGATTTGCATTGGTTTTCATCTCTTCCACCCTAAATTTCTTTTCTGACCATATGTTTACTCAAATTATCTTCATGCCACAACTGGACTGGTTATTTTCTGCTCATTCTAAAGATAAAATAATTTGCTTTAACCTGTTAAATGTTATACTGTTTATACCCATTCACTTTATTTCTAGATTAAGTGTTCAAGGTACTGTTACTCACACACTTAAGAAACAACCTGTCTAATCAATGAATAATTCTCGTGGCAGGATGAACCATTATTGAGTCTGAAGCTGCTATCACAAAATCCAATTTAAAAAAGTCATGTGATTATGAGAGTGAAATACAGAAAGCATCCCTTCAAAAAGGCAATTCAAGTAAGAATGTGCTCACATAGCACATGTTTACAGTGCTGGATGGGCATGTTCTCAGGCCCGAAACCAAGGCAGTCCATTTTGACTCTTGGGAGTAGATAGAAAGTAACACAGGGAAGAGGGGGATTTGGAAAAGAGTGGGAAGAAGGGACACCACACAAAGGTCCCTTTATATTGCATTCTTTCTTCTTTCTCTTTCTTCAATTGTTTATTCAGTCAATATTGATTACTCACTATGCCTAAAACTTATATATGTTTATATATATAATATACTATATATGCAAACGTGTATTCTTACATGGAAATTTGTGGGTTTGAATGGAATTTATTTTCTTTAAAACCTGTTCATTTCTAATTGAGTCAAAGAAGTTTCTACTGAGTGTCTACAAAGTCCTGGAAGAAGGAGATTCAACAGAAACCATTCAATACTTTTCTCATTGATCTCTATGGTTTTGATACACTTATGGTGGAAATTCTCTCTCTTATGGCCCAGTAACAGCACATACTCTTGATTCTTCTCTTAGTGCTCTATCCATTGTGCCTGACATTTTCTACCCAAGAATCTTCTTAATCCATTTTATTCTAATGGATTAAGAATAAGACAGATCATGGCATCCAAACGGCAATGTTTCTCAGAATTATATCATTCCATCCTCTTTTCTTTACAAAAACTCTCCCTAGGATGTGTTCTCCTTCCCACCCTTGACTTAGAATCTTTATCTCTGATCTTAATCATTTTCCTGGGCCTCAGAGACAGTTTCAGTCCTCTGCTGAACTTCTCTTCTTAGAAATACCAGGCATACCACCTTCCTCTGTTTCCCAGTCTCCTTCTCCTTCTACATTTCCTGTTCGTACTTCCTCATTTCCCTAGGGACTCAACCCTGAAACTTCAAGTCATTGCAGATTTCTTCCTATCACTCACTCCCCCTTATTCATCTATCATTTAGTTCTGTTGTTCCTAACACCCTTTTATATTTCAGATCTATCTTCTGTCCATCCCTCATTGCCACTTCCTTTGTTCACGTCTTTACTATTTCTCATTTGAATGGCCACAATACCTAACTAATTGCCCTGCCTCAAATCAAGTTTCCCACCAATCTGTTCTCCAGCGTGGTAATAGATGGTCTTTCTAAAACACACATCTGAGTGTGCCACAATTATCCTATAAGTCTATTCTGGTTCCCATGTCTTACAGGATGAAGTCTTAGCACAACACAAGAATTGGCCTTGCTCACTTCTTTGCCTCATCTAATACTATTTCCTTAAAACCTCGTTTGGCTCTACTCCCACCAAAATTCTGGTATTACCAGAATCTGCCATGCTATCTCACCCATCTCAACCTTTGTGAATATCTCCTTTGCTTAGGATGTTCTCCTCATTAAGGCCTATGTAAGTCCCAAAATATTTCCCATGAGAACTCCCTGGCTCCTCTGTATGGCTTCAAAGCTTTCTCCTCTGCAGCCACCTGTTCCCAGGTTGCCAATGTGGGCACTGGAGAAGCAGCTTCTTCACTGGCCAAGATCGCTGAGAAGCCATCATCATGGAATGGGGTACTGTGGAGGTGGCTGAGAGGTATTCTATTCTTCTCCAAATAAAAACTTTGTCTTTTATTCATTAAATCCTAAAACTGATCTAAATTGTCAATACATAAGTCATTTTAAATATATATTTTTACTCTCCCAAAATAACTTGAACCCTAAGTCGTCTTCACTCGGTTGCTTATTTCTCCCAAATATCACAAATAATGGTTTGTGTGGCTGAATGGTGAGGCCAAAGAACTTTACCCTGGACATTCACCATCCTCATTCCTGGCTATGAGCTCAGGGTTAACATATAATTTCAAGTTGTGTAGCAAAGCATACTCTCATTATTTTTATAGATTTTTATTTCACCATTTCTAAAGTGTAGGGAATTTCGAAAATATACCTTTCATAATGTAACTAGAGTTAGACAACATGATTGGCATTTAGATGTATTTGCTTCCAGTCTTGTTATTTGTCTGTATTCCAATTTTAACAAAGTGATATTCTCTACATAAGCGTTGCTTATTTAAAACAATGCTACTAGGTGCTTTCTGTACCATTAAATATTATATCTAAATATGGCTAACTAGTATTACATTGAATTCAATTGGGATAATTTGGCTAACAATAATTATGGTTAACAAACCATAATTTTATACTACCCTCTTACAGGCATTTAATTCTTTTTCAGCATTTCACTCTTGGGGGTAGCACTACAACAAATACCCAAACAGTGTATTAGAATGTTGTTGTTGTTGTTTTCACAATTTCTCACCAGGACAAAGTACTTTTTAAAATTCATATCAGTTTGATATATGATATATCAAACTGAGATATAATATATCTCATTATGGCTTTAATTCTTATTTCTTTGAATATCACTGAGGCTATACATGCTTGCTATCAATTGTATTTCCTTGGAAAATTGCTTGTTCATTTCCTCTGCCTATTTAAATACACAATTTGTATTTTTATTATTGATTTATAAAAACTTTATTATATTATTATTGCATTATATAATATGACATCATGCATCATCACCTTTTGGTGTGTATTGTCTAAGTGTTCTGCAGAGTTTGCCATTTGCTTTTCAACTTTGTGCACAGTGGTCTTGATTCTTTTAATTTACAGAAGCTATAAATATTTACATAGTCAGAACTATCATTATTTTCATTGTTGTTTCTTACATTATTTTATATAAAATATAATAGAATATCTTTCCCCATGTGAACATGAGGAAAATATTAACCTTATTGTATTTTTATTATTTCATTTTATTTTATTTAATTCTGTAATCCACCTGGCATTTATATTGGCATACCATTTGAGGAAGAAACATAATTTTTTTCCCACTAATATTTACTTCAGTATCACTTATTGAATAATTCTTCCTTTTTGAGCTTCTTTTAAGACCATGTTTCATAAGATGTTCTATATGGCATAACAGATCTTTTTAGGGGCTCTCTGTTTGTGGCTCATTTTCAGGCCTTACTGATGTTGTGTCCTTGAATTAGTCAGTTCACTTCTTGGTGTCTAATTCCATTATCTACAAAACAGATAGGTCTGCTTGCTGGCTGCTTTAAAGATTAGAGATGATTCATATGAGATGCTTATCATAGCATATGGAAAGTTAGAAGCACTCAATAAATAGAAGTTCCTATTTATTTTATTGACTGATAACTTGTGCCAGCACCACAATGACATTTTGAAACTTAGCATAGGACCTGGCACATCAGCCATGGGAAAACTCTTACCAGTTTACTTCCAACATAGGCCTCATTATCAACACTCTTCCCAACCAGGAGTCATAAGTTTAACAAATATTCCAGCACCTACCATTTACAAGGCATTGTGAGGAATAAGAAGATAAATGAAAAATAGGAGCATTATACAGAACTTCTTTAATCCCAGTCTGCTTCTGCTGTGCACAATATAAATGAAATATTTTTTATTCAACCAAATATTCATTAGCCCCTGCTACATGACTAGACACAATGCTACTGGCTATCAGCATGGAGTAGCATGCTTCTATTTTGCCCAGGATTCTCATACAAATATGATTCTGCACATGCCAGATATGGACAAATATCTAGCATGTGCAGGATCATATTTGCAGAGATAATCTCCCTCCAACATCCCGCCAAATACCTTCTCTTTCATGAAGTCTTTTCTAGTTTCTCCATTAGAGGTTATTAGAATCTCTTGGATATTTCTCTTCATTTCTTTTTTCTAGTAACTCAAATGGCACATTCATCTGGGCTGCCAGAGCATTTGTGCAATGTTCAATTAGAGTTTTTTTTTTTTTTTTTTTTTTTTTGAGATGGAGTCTTGCTCTGTTACCCAGGCTGGAGTGCAGTGGTGCCATTTTGGCTCACTGCAACCTCTGCCTCCTGGGTTCAAGTAATTCTCTCTGCCTCAGCCTCCCGAGTAGCTGGGATTACAGGCGCCCACCACCACACCCAGCTAATTTTTGTATTTTCATTAGAGACAGGGTTTCATCATGTTGGCCAGGCTGGTCTCAAACTCCTGACCTCAGGTGATCTGTCCACCTCAGCTTTCCAAAGTGCCGGGATTACAGGCATGAGCCACCATGCCCGGCCCGATTAGAGTATTTTTGTCTTGCTTCTGTGTTCATCTGTATGCCTACCTGGCACTCAACCCCATGTGACTATTTCCTCCTCAGGATCAGAGTTATGTCTTCTCTTTGTAGTCCTGGCAAACGCACTGCCTATTTGATAACAAGTACATGCAAATGAGGCTCATCTTCTATTCTCATTTACTGTATGTTAGTTAAGTAAAGCTACCATTTTGTAGCTTATATTTCAGATATATATCTGTGCAATGTGCTCCAATTTGGGTATTTTTCATTCAATTTTGTAAGCCATTGCCACCGGACTCATTGGTTGCACTATATTAACACACCACCTACGTTGACATATGAATACTGGGGAGGGAAATGGATCATACATTTCATTATCAGTATTAAAAATAATAAAAATCCTGAATATTATCAATTCGGAAGTCTGGAGTTGTAACCAAATCTTCTCTGAATCCTGAGCCTTGGCATTTTTTTTAACTTCTAAGGTTCTTATTATTCCTATCACTTACTTAATGATCGTTTTCTATCCTCTGCTTTTAGCATTTCTCTTGTTATTTAACTTAAAATTATTCTCAAACTTCTCAAATATTCAAGTCTTATTTCCCCATCTATAATTGTAATGTAAATTCTTCACGGGCAAGGACAATTTCATATCCTGTTTTATATGTCCCATGGCACCCAGCACAGTGCTTTGATCTTGCTAGGTTATCAAAATCTTATCTACTGATTTAAGTAATTAGCACTTCACTGAGGGACACATCTAACCAGGTCAACACCTATTAAGTCCCTAATATGGGCCCAATATTAGGCATATCACATGGTCTTGCCCATTTAATCATCACAACTCTGTAAGTTAGATACTAGTATTATTCCCATTTTGCCAGTAAAAGAACCAAGACTTAGTAAAGTTAAACAGGGAGTGAATGGCTGAGCGCAGATATGACCCCAATCTATCCAAGAGCCAAGTTTAAGGTCTTAGCCAATACACTGTACTGCCTGAAGAAGTACATAAGGATGTAAGAATAGGTGACCATTAAAGAGATGAATTACAGTTTATATTTTGTAAGACCAAACAGACAGAAACTTTATAAATAGCTCTCCCCTCTTGAGCTCAAAATTCCACAAAGAATACTTCAAGTTTCAACATTAACATATGATTGCATTAAGTTTTAATATTAACAAATACATTCATTTCAAAGATAGTCCCTGGATTTAAATTCAAATGCCATAAAACAGGCGTCCCCAAACTATGGTCCGCGGGCCGCATGAGGCCCCCTGAGGCCATTTATCTGGCCCCCTGCCGCACTTGAGGAAGGCGCACCTCTTTCATTGGTGGTCAGTGAGAGGAGCACAGTATGTGGTGGCCCTCCAACGATCTGAGGGACAGTGAACTGGCTCCCTGTGTAAAAAGTCTGGGGATGCCTGCCATAAAATAATATAACTTTGTATAAATCACAATAGGATTATAGGATGATAATACAAATATCTAGAAGCTGAACTGTAGAATGACTATCAGGATGCAATGTTCATCAAAAACATAAAAGTATATTCCAAATGTACAGTTGTGTATGTATCTTGCCTACAGAAAATGTTTAATAAAAGTTGATCAAATGGGTCATTATGGAAAGAGAACACAAGAAGACTTCCTATACATTTTTGTCTGACACATATGAACTGTGTCAAATCAAAATCTCCTTAGAGTAACTTCTGAGAGAAGACAAAATATCGGATATAAACCTCTGTCTAACTTAAAGATCTCCATTCTCTCAACCCCTATTTTAGCCACACGGTGCTTAAATAAGTTGCCACTGCTGCTCTTTTACATCTTAGAATTCCTGTTACCTAAAAAGAACGCTAACTGCATTTTTAAAATTCAAGCCATTCCAAGAAAAATTGAGAATAAATGTAGCACAATTCCTACCTCAATGTTAGATTTGTCTAAGTTGAATAACTCTCTGGTTGTGAAATACAAATGATAGTTAAAACATTCTACTAATTCCAAAGTTCCAATGCAAGATGAATGCATACAGCACTTCAGTGTTCTAGTATATAGCTAATGAATAGCACTGGTATTCCACACCCACAAAAACAAACCAAGTACTCTAATTTTACAACACTAAGTGAAATGCACAAAAATAGGTAATGGTGGTAATCACTAGTATTTGAGAACAAATAAATCAGTATCACTGGGCCTAAGAATTATGGTATAAGTCTCATATAGTCTTCAAAGTATTAGTTGAATGCTTTTACATTATTTTCATATTAAGGAGCTGTCATAAATATCTGTGTGTGATAGCAGAATAATGTCTGAATAAAAATATAAAACTGATTAGAAAATGCTGAGACTGTAATTAAACTGAACTAATACACAATAAACACAACAGTTTAATTTCATTAGTATTCCAGCTCCTTAAAGAGTTATGATACCTAGCATAAAGGATTACAAATTTTAAGGAAACTACATTAATCATACAGCTGAAAAGTGAATTAAAATAAAAAGCATTCTCCAAAGTCTTATTGGAAAAGGTGAGATTTTTATTTCCTATTGTTCTAACTTTCCAAATATCTGAATTTCCCTTTCTTGTGGGAAAGGGAAGGGGAGCAAATTGGCTCAAAACTCACTGCTGAAAGTTTATGAATTTGAATGACTCCTTAAAAAGAAACCAAAGACCACACCAAAGGCACTTGCAAGGAAATTCCATCCTCTGAAATCTACTGTTCTCACAAACCTGTCCCTTTTTGCACTGGCAGGCCTTTTGCACCAAGGGAAACAATCGTTCCAAAGATTCTTGCTC
This sequence comes from Saimiri boliviensis, assembly GCF_048565385.1. NCBI lineage: Eukaryota > Metazoa > Chordata > Mammalia > Primates > Cebidae > Saimiri > Saimiri boliviensis. The sequence continues at coordinate 17,192,172 of NC_133464.1, forward strand.
TGTTATGCCATAGATAATCTTTTTACATAAGAAGGGAATTTTATAGCAGCAAAAAAGGTAGAAAATACAGCATGTGCTTAATATTTAAGAAAAGGCATTTGTAGCATTCTATCAAGAAAGATCATTATTCAGTACCCATGTCAGATAGAAAGCTCCTGAATCTGATTTTATTCCGTTCACTGATATTCCTTGTGTACCTATGAAAAATAAGGCACGGTATTAGATGCAGAAGGTACAAAAGTGAACAGATAAGGACCTTTCCTTCCAGGCATTCCCATTGGTCATGACCAAACATGGCAATATCATAGTTCTACAGGTAGCAATATATTCATATTGTTGAACCTGCCAAAAAATTAACATTTGTTAACGTTAAACATACTAACAAATGAAAAATTTACAAGGGTGTATAAACTAAGTTCTCAAATGTTTGTATAAATGATGGCATATGTGGACATAAAATATAAAACTAACTCTAAACTTGAGGAAAAAAACAAATACGCATGCAAACTTTGGCTACTCTGGTCATCCCCTGCTGTGTTAATCCATTTTCATGCTGCTGATAAACACATACCCCGGACTGTGCAATTTACAAAAGAAAGAGGTTTAACTGAACTTACAGTTCCACCTGGCTGGGAAGGCCTCACAATCATGACAGGAGGCAAGGAGGAGCAAGTCACATCCTATGTGGATGGTGGCAGGTAAAGACAGAACTTGTGCGGAGAAACTCCCGTTTTTAAAACCATCAGATCTTATGGGACTCACTCACTATCACAAGAACAGCACAGGAAAGACCTGCCTCCATAATTCAATAACTTCCCACTGGGTTCCTCCCACTACATGTGAGAATTGTGGGAGTTACAATTCAAGATGAGATTTGGGTGGGGACATGGACAAACCATATCACCTGCCCTTGTGCTTCTTTGGATTTCTAGCATAGAATTCTATTATCTGATCTAATTTCCCCGGCTCACCACTGTCCTCTGATTTACTGTGGTTAGAGTGACATTTTTGCTAGTTTTAAAATATTGGCCTTTTGCCAACCTCTTGGCTTGTTGGCCCTATTTGATGCCCTAGAACTCCCCAACTTTTTCTTCCAAACTTTTCTTCCTATATTGCTCTACGAAATGTCTTCTATTCCTCTTCTGCCATGACTCTCACTCTAACATTTTTCCCTAATTTTTCATCACAATGACAGGTGAGAGTCTGCAACAAAAGGTTCAGAAATATGTCAGCCCACTCTTTAAAATGTTATGTAATATTTCTCACTGTCATCAGGTAGAGAGGAATATTCAGCCAGGTCTTTCCAGGACAGGAGCTGCCTCTTGAGAGTACATTAGGCTTTTTAGACAACTACCTTTAAATTTTGGGTCATACAGTATTGCACTAAATTGTGTCCCAGGGGCATATAAGGCACTGAACATCCTCCAAAGAAATTCATCTTATTCCTAGGGAGGAGTGGGATTTTTTCTCCAAAATAAAATGTATTTTAAAATGAATTAACTGGAGAATAACTTCTTCAGTTTTTTACATGGGATTTGGAAAAATGGTTGAGTGTTAAAAGGTATGAACTTTTAGAAATGTTTTATAATTGCAACTCCCCTCACATGAACAACAGATGCTAAAAGAAATCACTATTCTACAGAAACAGTTCATTTTAAAATAAATCAATTAGAAGACATTACTAAAGACAAATAAAAATATGGAGACATTTCTCATTTATATTCAAAGCTAAGGATTAGGAGAACAACCCAATTACTCATCCAATCTGCCCATTTAAGCACCTGTCAACTAAAGGGATTAATATGCCTTATGTTTACGGAATTAGGGGCAGCTCTGTCACAGTCTTTGCCTGAGAACTATTAACAAACATATTTTCTAAATATGAATTAACATTTCTTAGCTGTCACTACTGTAATGACCCTGAAACACGCTAATGAAAGCATTGAAATGTCACAGCTGTATTGTTGTACATAGAAGATGAAGCCTTTGCCCAACCTGTCCCCCAAAAAAGACAGTTGCTCCCCTCTACCTAAGGAAACAAACAGTTGCTTCAAATAATCAATTCATAAAAGCTAATTATTCTCAGGGGGATTTTCTTTTTCTTCTTGAAGACACAAATTAAAACAAGTATAGGAAGGAAATAATTAAGTCACAAAAGTGTAAAAATGTTCAGAACTACATAATGTGGGATCTGAGTTACTGGAGATACCATATGCAGCATCTGCAAATGATGATCACTCTCAGATGGCAGCAACACCTGCTCTGGCTCTGATTGTGGTGTAAAACTCTAAAACCAAGGTACTGGAACTCTACTGAGTCTATTTAAGGATAAGTTAACCATTTTGGCAGTGACTTCCTTCCATTGACAAATGAAATCATATGTCATAAATGAGCTGTACATATTCAAATAATTGCACTGTTACATAAGTATTGAAGTCACATCAAAATAATCAGTAATAAAAACGAATCAATTAAAAATTAAAAGATGTTTGCAGGGCCAACAAGCACATGAAAAGAAGTACATCTTTAGTTAACGGGGAAACGGAAATAAAAACTATGATGAGATCCTCTTCATGTCACCAGAACAGCTAAAGTTACAAAGACTGGGATCAGCGAGGACATGAAACAACTGGGAATCTCATACATTACTGGTGAGAATATAAAATGTTAAAGGCATTTTGAAAACCATTATACTGTTTCTTTCAAATCACCTGCAAGCTGGTGATTACCCTCCTAGGTGTTACTCAAGCGAAAGGTAACATATATCTTCAACATGGTGTACATAAAAATATGTATTGCCATTTTCTTCATACAAGCCCCAACTGGGAACAATCGACATGTTCATCAACAGGAGAATGGATACATAAGATGTATATTCATATAATGGAACACCACTCAGCAATGAAAAGGACTGAACTACTGACACATACAACCACATGGGTGAATGCCAAAAATATATTTCCAAATAAAAGCACAACACAAAACAGTATGCACTTTATGATTCCATTCACCCGAAGCTCTATAGTAGGGAGAAGAAATCTTTGGCAATACAAGCAAGAGAAATGGTTTTCTCTGGGGAATGGGGATTGAGTGCAAAACAGCACGAGGAACTTTGTGAGGTAATGCAAATGTTGTATTTCTTGATTGAGCTGTGGAGTACCTAGATGTATACAGTTATCAAAAATCATCAAGCCGCACACCTAAAATTAAATTATAACACAAGTAAATACAAACCTAAAAGTGATCAGCCATATTATTAATCATTCCAAAACGGTTGGTTTTAATTTGAGGTTTGTTAACTGATTAATGAATTGATTAATGAATTATTAACTGATTAATAAAGTAACATTATTATTAAAGAACTTAATAATAATAATAATTAAAACTTACATAGTATTCACTATATAAATGACTGTTCTAAGCTCACTTATCTAACAGTCCTGCTGGTTGTGGTGACTCACGCCTGTAATTCCAGCACTTTGGGAGGCTGGGGTGGGCTGGTCACTCGACATCAAGAATTGAGATCATACTGGCCAGCATGGTGAAACCCTGCCTCTACTAAAAATATAAAAATTAGTCAGGCATGGTGGTACATGTCTGTAATCCCTGCTACTCAGGAGGCTGAGGTAAAGAATGACTTCAGTCTGGGAGGCAGAGGTTGCAGTGAGCCAAGATCACACCACTGCACTCCAGCCTGGGTGACAGAGCAAGACTCAATCTCAAAATAAATAAATAAATAAATAAATAAATAAATAAATAACAGTCTTTATATTTTTGATTCATTAATATGTATACTTGTGACAACTGTAACAATAAATAAAACTATGAGAAACTGAGAAAGGACAGTGCCACCAAGATTCACTGCGCACAATCAGATGCTGTCTGCCTGTAGAGGCAAGACAGATGGGCATAGCTCTGAGATAGTTATCTGTCTGCTAAGGTCTATCCATTTTAGGACCTGACACAGCTGACATTCTGAATGGCATCTTGGACAATGACTAAACAAAGAATGTGTATTAAGTTTGTATTGACATCAACTTAAAGGGTGGAGAGGGCTGGACACAGTTTCAAATAACCCCTGTGAATCAGAGTTAAAAACAGAATGATGTTCAATAGTAACAAAGATTGGTCTTTTCAATTAGGGTGGAAAAAGCTGTCAGGTACAAAAGGCAAGGAAAATCTCTGTTAAAAGACTCCCAGTAGAAGGAAGGTCCAGTCTCCTTCTGCACCCTCCCCATCACTACATTGTTTTAATTACTTTGATGTCTTCCCTATGCGGCCAAAATAAACATTTAATAATCACTATGTTTTAAATTGGTGACAGTTTCATATTCAAATTATTCTGTTTTCACTCCAGATGGGTATACTTAAAATATTTTTAGGTGTTAGCTGTTTATACTGTCCATTTCTATCTCCCTTATATGAAAAATTAACACTCTTGAGTCTTGAAACCAGGAGGTAGAATACTCTTCAGGGGAGGAAAAGAAAATGCCCAGAAATCTTGATGGAGTGTAACTGAAGGACGTTAAAGTGACTAAGACGTGAGGAGAGGAACAAATTGTGTGCAAACCACCATGTATTTTACTACTCTCAGATTTGTCGGAGACGAATTCCCAGACCACAAAGCCCTGCACCATTGGTGGGATATTCCTTCAGCCCTTCAGTCCCAGTGCCTTCTCTCATCACTCCTCTCCTGTGGCCTCATCTTCCCATCGATATCCCTTTTCTAATACACCTCTGTTGGAAGGTCTCCAATTACAGCCATTACCAACTCCCCAGTTCCCATCAACAGTGATAAGTTCCTGTTATCACCTCTCTAATTATATCCATTACCCACTTTCTTATCCACACTAACCAATTAATTCATTAATCCGTTAACAAACCTCAAATTAATACCTATCAAGACACATTACTAGATATTACGGGGTATAAATGTTGGTATGTGACACTATTCCCTACTCTGAAGGAATTTCCAGACTATTTGGGAGTCAGGAATGTGTGCATGTATGTGTCTGTATATGTATATGTGTGCCTATGTGTGTCTGTGTATGTCTGTGTGTGTGTTTGTGTATATGTGTCTGTGTGTCTCTCTGTGTGTATGTCTGTGTGGGTGTGATTTCAGCACTACTGACTTGAAGGGAGCATTTGCAGTATATTGAGATGAGCAGAGGTGTCTCCTACTGAAAAGGTGAAAGACCTGAGCTTCCCTCTCTGAATGAAAAACAGGGCTCGAACTTTTAGTGAGTTGCTGTGAACAAAACCTAGAGGTGGAAATGATGAGACCAGTCTCCCCTGAAAAGAAAGTTTGGGTTCTGGAGCAGAGGGTCCCAGGACTGAGGTAGTAAATTAGACCAGATTGCTGAGGAAAGGCCTTCAACAGCAAGGAGTATAGTTTTTGCTTATAGGCATTATGAGTCAGTGACAACTAATATTGCATCCTACAGTAAACACACAAATAAACTTAACAAACTTAGGTCTCTCAGTTGTAAGTCAGAACTCAATCAATAAGAAGATGGACAGCATGACGATGGCACCAGCCAGTGAACACGGGAGATCCCTGGACATCGCCAGGCCCACATCAGATGCGCCAGCGGTCAGTGTTATCCTGTGATGGGCAGGGCTCTGGTGCAAGCCAAACATTCAAATATTTTCTTTGTATGTGTACAAAGTAACTATGGGCATTTCCTCACTTCTAGAAATAAACAATATAAAGAATATTTATACACATTAAGGCCATCTTTCAGGATGATAGTATAAAAATCTCAGTGAAGATTTCAAAATGTAGAGAGGCTATGCAGTGTCGTATAACAAGGTATGAACAGTAAGTCATCTTGCTATTAATCTAAACCCTGTTATAGGCAGTTATGTGTGATTAAATTTTCTCATCTATCAAATAAAAAGGTTAGGCTAATTCTAAGGTCTCTGAGTCTAAAAGGGTCTGTTTTATCTCTGTAATTTCACATGCCATGATTAAAAACTATGAATAGCCCTTTTTAAAAAATTAAAAACTAGATTTTATTTTGTTCTAATTACAAATTAAAGCCATAGCTTAATGTCTAATACTAATTGGCAAAAGTTGGTCAAAATCAGAAAAGTACTCAGAAACTTGAATTGATGTGTGTATTAGTTATCTATTGCTTGCATAACTAATTATCACAAACTTAGTGGCTTGTAACAACACATGTATTATCTGGCAGTTTCTATGAGTCTGGAGTCTGGGCCCAGCATAGATGGGTCCTGCGCTTGGGGTCTCAAGAGGTGTCAGCCAAGCTGCATTCTGTTCTGAGCTGGGGAACCTCACCAAGCTCAGGTTGTTGGCAACATACAGCTCCTGAGGTCTCTGTCTACTTGCTGGATGTCATCTAGGGGCCACCCTCAGCTCCTAGAACTGTCCTAGAGGCAGCCTTCAGGTCCAGCAACTTCTAAGACAAAGTCTTTACAGCATATCATATCCACAGGAGGGAGAGCACTTCTCTCCTTTGCCATTTTATATCAGCTGGAAGCAAGACACAAGCTCTGCCTCCTGCTGGAGGACAGTGGATCACACCAGGGCGTGACGCAATGGGGTCACCTAAGGGTCTGTTCCCAGAATGTGAAAGGCAAAACAATCCTGTGACAACAGCAAACTAACTTCTTCCGTTAACTTTTTAAAATGCAGCAGGTAGGGGCTGGGCTTGGTGGCTCACTCCTGTAATCCCAGCACTTTGGGAGGCCGAGGCAAGTGGAGTCATTTGAGGTCAGGAGTTTGAGACCAGCCTGGACAATAGACCAAACCCCATCTCTACTAAAAATATGAAAATTAGCTGAGTGTGGTGGCAGGTGCCTGTAATCCCAGCTACTTGGTGAGGCTGCGGCAGGAGAATCGCTTGAACTCAGGAGGCGGAGGTTACGGTGACCTGAGAACATGCCACTGCACTCCAGCCTGGGCGACAGAGCAATATTCTGTCTCAAAAACTAAAAAATGAAAAATGAAAAATAAATAAATAAGTAATGCAATAGATAATTAAGAACTAAAATGAGATAGGGAAGAATGCTATTGGAAAACTTTCTTACAATAGTTGCCATGATAAGAAACAGAGTAGAAAGCAGCATGTGCTCGGCGCGTCCTATGAGTTGGGCTTTGCACACAACTTTTATTATATTTAATAGTCAAAATGACCCTATTTTGACTATTAAATATAGTCAAATATAGTTATCACCCCCATCTCAGAGTACAAAAGGTGATGCAAAGATACACTAAGTGGCTTTTATAAGGCCACACAACCACGAAGAAGCAGAACTTGATAATCCTAAACTCATTTTCCTATACGGCAGCAAAGGAAACGTCTACCACTTTTGTAAGCCTAGAGACTAGGTTACGCAGCAAATCTTTATAGTCTTAAGCCTCAGTTTCCACATCTGTAAAATGGAGAGGATAATAGTCCCTGGTCTAGATACCACATAAGGTTGTTGTGAAAATGAAATGAGAATGAGATGTGTAAAGCTCTTCACACACTGTAAGCGCTTACTAAGCCGTATCATTGCTGCTTGGCTGTAAGCTGTGTGTAAACTCTAAAGAACTATACATATGAGCATACAGGAAGGGCAGTGAACTCAGTGGCTCTTTATGTTTTGTTTGTTTGTTTTTTTTTTCTGGCAAGAAATTTTCAGGATTCTTTAGCAAATCAGCCTACTACATTCTCTGGTGAAAAGGCCCTGGAAGTCAGAAAGAAAAATAAATATTCCATTTATCTTTCTTTAGGAGAAGCAATAAAATGCCTGTCCACAAATAAATTGAAATGTAAGAGATTTTTGTAACAATTCATATTGATGAATCAAAGAAGTGGGCATTTATATGTTTGAAGAGAAAATGTAAAGTATTAAGACAGGCAAAAATGGATCATACGAACAATGAGCGGATCAAAGGGAAAAATATATCTTCAGAAATAGTTAATAATATTGTAAGAACATTACAGGACATTATAAATGCTAAGGCATACTTAGTAAGTCTACAACATGCTTTAAAAGTAGATACCTAGATTACAAATTATTTAGTCTAAAATTGCAGTTATTTCTTTTTCTTTTTCTTTTTTTGTTTTTGAGACATAGTCTCGCTCTGTTTGTTGCACAGGCTGGATTACAGTGGGGCAATCTTGGCTCACTGCAACCTCCACATCCTGGGTTTAAGCGATTCTCCTGCCTCAGCTTCCCGAGTACCTGGGATTACAGGTCACTGCCTGCTACCATGCCCAGCTAATTTTTGTATTTTTAGTAGAGACAGGGTTTTACCGTGTTGGCCAGGCTAATCTCAAACTCCTGACCTCAAGTGATCCCCGTGCCTCTGCCTCCCAAAGTGCAAGGATCACAGTCATGAGCTACCGTGCCCGGCCAAAAGGCAGTTATTTCTGAGTCTAAGGGTGATTATATTTATTTTATTTATTTACTTTAATTCATTGGCTTTACCTTTGCCATATACTTGTTTTTCATTTTTGTTTTTAGGCAAATCAACGCTGTCACCACTTGCAAGTGCTGCTTTGTCCTAAGGGGATAGTTGATAACAGGACACCTGTTGCCCTTGCCCAAAGGCCAGCTGTAGTGCAGGGCAGGAGGGACACAGCAGTGGTGTGCTGGTAGGTGTTTAACAACTGATGGGGAGGGGGATGTTTGTCAATTTCCATGGCCAATTTCAAGCTATCAATGGTATGTCACGGAACAGGAGATGCAAAAAGGTGGCTTTGCATACCACAGAGCACGAGCGAAAAGATTAAAAAGGCATACATCAAGGAAACATAAAACTCAGCTTAATGTAGTATAACCGATATATCTATATGGCAAGGCTTTGAATTTCTAAACTGGGCTGGGCAGGATTAATTTGGAAGACTTCTAGAAAAACAGAATTTTTCAAAGGGAAGAATTGGAAAGAAACTAATTAATATACTAATCTATAAATGTTATCTGAAGTAATTCCCCCTACTTTTTTTTTTTTTTTTTTTTTTTGAGATGGAGTCTCCCTCTGTCACCCAGGCTGGAGTGCAGTGGTGTGATCTCAGCTCAGTGCAAACTCCGCCTCCTGGGCTCACATGCATTTCCTGCCTCAGCCTCCAGAGTAGCTGGGATTAAATGTGTCCTCTACCATACCCGGCTAATTTTCAAATTTTTAGTAGAGACAGGGTTTCATCATATTAGCCAGGTTGGTCTTGAACTCCTGACCTCAAGTGATCTGCCCACCTCAGCCTCCCAATGTGCTGGAATTACAGGTGTGAGCCACTGAGCCCAGCCAGTAATTCCTGATTAATCATAGGAGGTAGGTATCATTTTCCCCATTTTACAGATAAGGAAACAGAGGCTCAGGCAAACTTCCCCATAGGTAATAAACAGATTATTTCATTCTTCCATCTCTTTCTTACCTCTTCTCTATTTTTCTTCTTTTCTGCCTTCTTCCTTCCTTTCCCCCTTCTCTCCTCTAATTCTTTACTAAAAATCCACCTGGTGTCTTCTATGCCCAAGGCAGTGTGCATATAACCAAGTACATAAAAGTAAATAAGTAACATAAGTATTTTTCATCGATAATAGACTGGATAGGGAAAATGTGGTACATATACACCATGGAATATTATGCAGCCATCAAAAACGATGAGTTCGTGTCCTTTGTAGGGACATGGATGAACCTGGAAACCATCATTCTCAGCAAACTGACACAAGAGCAGAAAATCAAACACTGCATGTTCTCACTCATAAATGGGTGTTGAACAATTAGAACACATGGACACAGGGAAGGGAGCACTACACACTGGGGTCTGTTGGGGGGTAATGGGGGAGGGATGGGGGTGGGGAGTTGGGGAGAGATAGCATGGGGAGAAACGCCAGATATAGGTGATGGGGAGGAATGCAGCAAATCACACTGCCATGTGTGTACCTATGCAACAATCTTGCATGTTCTTCACATGTACCCAAAAACATAAAATGCAATAAGAAAAAGAAAAAAAGATTTTTAGAGTACTGTCCTCAAGGATTCAACCCTACTGAAACTGGGAGTGGACAGGGGTCAAGGCAGACCACCCACTAACCCTGCAAAATATTTTAATAAGTGCAGTCATAGTACAGCCATGTGAACAGGCACACTGAGGGTGGAGCACATGAAGTGAGAGTTATGAAGCCTGCCATTATCTAAGTCAGCATTCAACCATCTCTGAATGTGCTGCTAGGCATTTCACATACTAGGAGGAAAAAACAGATGGATGGAGTGTGTGTGTGTGTGTGTGTGTGTGTGTGTGTGTGTGTGTGTGTGAGAGAGAGAGAGAGAGAGAGAGAGAGAGAGAGAGAAATGAGAAGGCAGCAGGGGTGGGGGACGAAAAGAAGGATATTCTTACTATAACATCCGACTTAGTTCTGGAGCACCTATTTAGAATTAAGGCTGGAGTTTAATCTGCTATTAAAGATAAATTTGACGTAACTGGTTTGTTTTATTGCAAAATAGGGATAATCGCAGTTGCTAGAAACTTCACAGAGATGCTGTAACGCTAATAAATACCCTCTTTGTCATTCTCCCGAAGCACTATAAAATTTTTTACAATATTATTATCATTACAAAAAGATAATTTATCTTTCAGCTCAGTGCTGGGAAAAGAAATAGAGTCTCTCCAATACCCTCTGGAGCAAATAGAAATTTTCCAAATAATATAAGTGCATTAGCCAGAAGCTTTTCTTTTGAGAAGACCACAAAGCAATAGATGAACAAATGAGGCCTTAATAGAAAGATCTTCACGGTGTAAACAGGGAGAGGTGGCAATTATTTCAACATTTTAGCCACCCCCACCACTTAATCTTTTTCCTACAGTCAATAAAATAAAATAATAAAAATATCCATTAGTTTCACACAGTACATAAAACTAAATGATTCTAAGTATTTGCTACTACAAGTCTGTCCACCTTTGAGGGACATTTTTTCCTTTAAAAGATCCAAGCCTCACTCTGTACAAAAATGAGACTCACTGTTCAGTGTTCTTACACCATTCTGTATCCTAGTACTAGTCTACGTACCTTAAGGCAGGGCACACATTCAAACAATAGGATCACACGCTAAGCTCTTTATTGCAAAGATTATTGGCAATATGCTATACTCATGCCTTTCTTCAAGTTCTGCACAATAAGGATTATACAGTTTTATACAAATCATATTTCTACCAGATACGCTCCATATCACCTCTAAAGGTAATTTATCAAACTTCAGGTATTGCTTTACAAAAAATGAAACCATGCGGACTTAAAACTGAGACTGCAAAAGATGGAAGAGCCTCTATCCTGTCCAAAGAGTCGAAATAAATGCAGGACAGCAGTGAGGATGGGAAGACAAGCTTGATGCCTTGCTGGAGTCTAAAGAGTGACCCTTTTTCCCGTACCCTAAGACATGCTAGTGCATTAAACACTGCTAAACACTTGGTTACCAGCTGTGGCCATTCTATTCTAGAAAAAATGGGGCAAGCTGGCTGAGCATGTCTCTGACTAAAGCACTCCTCTCAGCAGGCAGTAAGGGCCACAGGAATGGCTATGGAGAAGTTCAACAGGTAAAGGGGTCTCGGCTATAACCAGACATCTGGTTTACTCTGCTTCCTCAGCACAGATACTAAAGAGAGAAAGCTAAGAAAACACAAAGGTTACAATCTGCCAAGAGAGACTGAAAATACTGAAAAAAGCATATTTTGGTTTCTCTTTATTTGCCTGGCCATTTAAAATTGTAACTATCAATAATTTCATAAGACTAAGACCACTCTTCGCCAAAACTACTTTCATTATTGAACCATTTCCTGGCATCATAAGCTAAAAACTATCACTAGCATCTGGATGCCAACACAGTAAGAACAAATACTGGGGTGGTTAAATTCTGGGTGGCTCAGTTTCCTCACCCCACCCCTATAGCTTTACTTCTAACTTGGAAGTTCACAGCTAATATTTTATAAGGAATGGCAGGAGACTTTATTCTTGCTATCTTTAAACAAGCCCATCTCCCTTTTTTGCCATAAGCTCTACCCGCTGAGTTCTTTTCTAAAACAGAAACTCTGCACACTTACAATCACAACTGAATGTAGTCAAGAAGTAATGCCACAAAGTTTAAATTCTTAAGCGCTTACCTTTCCCTTCTTTAAAAAGTAAAATCATCAAGATTTTTTTTGTCAAGCAAGCAATCTTTTTTATGTTCTCTAAGTATTGCCAAAAATATATGCTTGTCTATAGGCATATTTCAAAATTTATAGCATCACTACGAAGATAATAATCACTAAGAAAGGACTCAGGCTGGCCAGGTGTGGTGGCTCATGCTTGTAACACCAGAACTTTGGGAGGCCAAGGTGGGCTGATCGCCTGAGGTCAGGAGTTCAAAACCAACCTGGCAAACATCTACTAAAAATGCAAAACTTAGCTGGGCATGGTGGCGGGCACCTGTAATCCCAGCTACTCAGGAGGCTGAGGTAGGAGAATTGCTTGAAACCAGGAGAGGGAGGTTGCAGTGAGCTGAGATGGGACCACTACACTCCAGCCAGGGTGACAGAGACTCTGGCCCAAAAAAGAATAAAAAAAGGAGTCAGTCTATAAAATGAAAGAGAAGAAACTTTATTTAAACTACACTTTTTAAGTTATTATAAATTGTACATCAAATTGTCACACATTTAGCCATTTCCCGGATGGTTATAACAGCTTCCTATCTAACGCCTCCCTAGGTCTCCTCTGGGCTGCTCCCACCTCTCTGCAATCATTCTTCACACAGCAAGCCCAGTGTATTAGTCCATTGTTATGCTGCTCATAACATACCTAAGTCTGCATCATTTATGAAGAAAAAGAGATTTAATGAACCCACACTTCCACATGGTTGGGGGCGCCTAACAATCATGGTGGAAGGTGAAAGTCATGTCTCACATGGCAGCAGGCAAGAGAGAAAGAGAGCCAAGTGAAAGGGGCCTCCCTTTATAAAACCAGCAGATCTCCTGAGACGTATTCACTATCATGAGAACAGTATGAGAGAACCTGCTCCCATGATTTGATCATCTCCAACTGGTTCCCTCTCGCAACATGTGGAAATTATGGGAGCTACAATTCAAGATGAGATCTGGGTGGGGACATAACCAAACCATATCACCCTGTGATCCTTTCAGAATGACAATATGCTAAAGTAAACCCTATATTTAAAACCCCTGAATAGCCTGCCACAGCTCCTAAGATATTGATCAAACTATCAACATGGCCTCTGAAACCCTGAGGTATCTGCTTCCTCCTATACTTCCAGCCTCTTTGCTATCAGTCTCTCATCACTAATTGCTCTTCAGGCATACCAGTTATTTTCAGTTCTTTAAATGTGCTACTCTCCATCTTGCCACAGGGCCTTTGCAGAGACTCTGCACCCATTTGGTATACTCAAAGCTCTCTGCTAACCCCATTTCAACTTCATTCAACAACTTAGCCCCAACTAATTCTTTGGACCTCAGATCACGTGTTACTTTTTCAGGATGCCATCACTTCCTTCAAATCAACATGTGGGTCAGCTGTCCTTGTTCCAAGTGTTCGTGGAGTCGTGTTCTCTTTTTCATGCACTATTTGTCTCATTATGCTGGCTAATTACCCCACCCCAGTTGCCTGGAAGCTCAATTAGGACAGGGGCCTCATTCTCTCCCTACTCATCATTGTATTTCCATCACTGACCATCATTACTGGTACAGAAAAGATGCTCAATAATTATTGAATGTAACCAAGTCTTCAATGCCTGGTTCCCTCCTATTTCCATACATGATGCTAATGCACAAGTGTGTCTAGTTGCTTAACCTGAGAAAAAGAAAACAACTAGAATTATTTCAAAGGAGTTTCAATGGGTTTTCTCATTGAGGCTTTTGGAATGAAACTCTGTCCCTCATAAACCACTAAATTTGTGGAAAGAAAGGGGAGTGATGGATGTATCTCATTTATTCATCTGTCCCTCCACCTAATATTTAAGTCAATGCTCATTATTTGCAATAATTTTGTTCAAGTCACTGCAAACATGAAATTAGCAAACATGGAATCATTGCTTCTAGGAGAAATACAGGATTAAGTTCTTTGTTATGAACCTCTGCTCATAACATTTTCATCAACTAATCAATACATAACTTTGCTTTACATGTGTTCCTGTTTAAAGATACGTTATTTAATATACATTCTTCTTGATTCATTGGCATTGAAATCATGACCAACAACACTAACTCATGCCTGAATGTGAAATTGGCTCCATTGTCCCATGAAATTGATGTTTATGGCTTCTTTGAATAAACAAAAAAATTGACCCTCCCAATATTAAAATTTTTTAAAATTACAATTGTGTTATCTGAGTTTATTTTTCAAAAAAAAACAATCACCAGGCCTCCCAGACAATATAAAGAAACTGGAACTTACTAGATTACTGCACCTGGACAATGAGACACCAGATTCTTCATGACTGCCTAACCAGCCACCTGCTTCCTGTTAACCAACTCCTCTTTCCTGCCCCTCCCCAACTCCTGTATTCCCACACACAATTACATTTCTTCCCTGATACATAAAGCTTTAATTTAAGTCAGAGAGATGGATTTGTGACTGATCTCCCATTTCCTCAGCTGTGGGACCTAACTAAAACCTTCTTCCCTGATAATATTTGTTGTTTCAGTAATTGCCTGTCTGAGATATGAGCAACAGAGCCTAAATCAAACCCCTGGTGTTTGGTAACAAATTAAACTACTCTAACACATGTATTTTTTTCTCCACAAAATGTCACACTGAGGAACACTAGACAGCACTTCGGCATAATGTTTGGGGGCCATTTTAAACACCAAAGTCACCAACAAAAAGCACGAAAATGTGAAAACGTATCATTAAATAGACCATAAGATGGTTTGGCTGTGTCCCCACCCAAATCTCATCTTGAATTATAACTCCCACATTTCCCATGTGTCGTGGAAGGAACCTGGAGGGAGGTAACTGAATCATGGGACAGGTGTTTCCTGTGCTGTTCTCATGATAGTGAATGGGTTTCATGAGATTTGATGATTTTAAAAACAGGAGTTTCCCTGCACAAGTGCTCCTCTCTTTTCCATGACTTGCTCCTCCTTGCCTTCTGCCGTGATTCTGAGGCCTCCCTAGATATGTGTAACTGTAAGACCATTAAACTTCTTTTTTCTCCAGGCTTGGGTGTATCAATCAGCAACATGAAAGCAGACTAACACAGACCACAAAAAGGGCATCCATAGTAGTATGAGAGCTGAAACAAGAAGGCAAGGTGTCTGTTGCTTTGTTTGATCCCAGCTGAGAACATGCATATCCCACAACTCAGATTTTTTGCCATTGCATAAATGACTATGAAAACGCATGAGTACTGAATTTGGAGTTTCAAATAAATCTTAGTATGTAGGCAAATTGTCAAATGTGGAATCTGTGAATAATGAGGATCAACTATATTTGGGATCCACAAAGCAAAAAGTACTGGGAACACACAGCCAAAAAACAGCAAAAACAAAAACAATACATCTCTAAACATACAAGTACTGAGAGTAAAACGTAACAATTGAGAATGCAATGCTATCAAGCGAGCAGAAAATGAAGTACATCTTGAAGATGAAGGCATGTGGCAAACTCAGCTGGATGGAGGAAAAAGGAGGAATTAGAAGAGGAAGTCCAAAAGATCACCAGAGTAGAGATGTGTAATGTGGCTGGGATGTTAGGATCAGAGATCAGGCTGGCAGAAAAGACAGAAACACGGGTTTAAAGAAGCAAAGGACATTATACATGGCTGCAATAGAACTAGGGCTTTAGCATCTCACTGACGGGAAACAATGACAGTTTTTAAGCTATGGGAGTGATTGGCAATTTAGACATTGGAAATTTAGAAAAATAACTTGGTGATGTAAAGAAAACCTAAGCAAAGAGGATAGAATCTGGTGGTCAGTTAAGAGGCTGCAGCAAGTATTGGCCCAGAGGTGATACAGCCTGATTTAGAACTGCTGCCCAAAAGGATAAGGAAGGGGGCACATGTTGGGAGATACTTAACAGGTAAAAAAACAGCAGGATTGACTGAGAAATTGAGTGTTGCAGATAAGTGGAAGAATCTGTTGAAGACTGGAAGAATGATCTCAGGATACTGTGTGTGCCTGTCTTCATCTGCTCTGGCTGCTATAACAAAATAGCATTGAGCTCATAAAATGCACAGCTTATGAACAAAAGAAATTTATTTCTCATACTTCTGGAAGCCGAGAAGTCCAAGATCAAGACACTGACAGACATACTTTCTGGCGAGGGCCTGCTTCCTGGTTCATAAAAAGCCTCTTCTCACTGTATCCTCAAATGGGAGAAGGAGGCAAAGCAGCACTTGGAAGCCTTTTATATGAGGAGATTAATCACCTCCCCAAAGCCCCAACGCATTGGTGATTAGATTCTACACATGAATGGCAGTGGGGAGCAAAACATTCAGATCATGGCAGTACATTTAGCAACCTACAAATATCTTTCATTTTTATTTTTTATTTTTTGAGATGGAGTGTCACTGTTGTTGCCCAGGCTGTAGTGCAATGGTGTGATCTTGGCTCAACCCGAACCTCTGCTTCCTAGGTTCAAGTGACTCTCCTGCCTCAGCCTCCCGAATAGCTGGGATTACAGGCATGCACCACCATGCCCAGCTAGCTTTGTATTTTTAGCAGAGATGGGGTTTCTCCATGTTAGTCAGGCTGGTCTTCTTTAAGGTTCTTATATATACACTGAGTGCCTCTAATGGAAGAGGATCATTCAATTCATGCTAGGGGACTGAATTATACAGCCTATACAATATTTTGAATGATACAGAAATTACAGATAATTTTAGATCAAACAATAGTTTTTAACAATACTAAGGATATTTTCTAATCTCAATGAAAGTAAAATGGCAAAAAAAAAATTAATTTAGCCCCAAAGATATACTGTCATATATACTACAAAAAAGAGAAAGAACCCCAAAAAAATTACAAGCCAAGTTCAAAAGTGACATTTCAAGCTTTTGGTGACCTCTTATCGAATTCCTTGCTAAGTTGGGCCTCAGTAAACATAAAGTTGTTTTAAATTTTAATTTTCCACTTTCTCCTGGAATGCAGAAAAAGCAACGGTCTAGAATATGGGAAACCAGAGTTCCAATCTTAATTCGGTTACTGTTAAAAGCTTGGGGAAATTCCCTCAGCTATGTAGTCCTTAGTTTCCTCATCTATAAAATAAAGGGTTTCAGCTAAATGGTTTTTGAAATTCCTTTAATTTCTAATAGTCTTTTATCCATTGTGCTCATGTTCTAAGTACGTCTATATTATACACTCATATTTTCATACATAGTGCCTGTTGGTAGAGGAGATGAGATTTAGGGAGACTGAAATTCACTACTTATCTTTCTAGATAAATGCTTGAATAGTATTTTAAAATGTTAGGTCTCCCTATCAGTGTGTTTGATACAGAGAAAAATATTCCTATTTATACCATCTGGGGCAGGTTTTTAAAATCATTAGCAATAATTTATATCAGCTTGATATACATATTTATTTCCAACACATGAGTTCTTTTATTTTTAAAATAAATCTTATTGTGTGTATTTGAGGTTTGCGACGTGATGTTATGGGACACATATAGATAGTAAAATGGTTACTATAGTGAAGCAAATTAACCTGTCTATCATCTCACATAGTTACTTTTTTATGACCACAGCAGCTAAAATCTACTTATTCAACAAAAATTCCGAGTCCAATACAATTTTGTTAACCACAGTTATCATGTCTTATATGAGATATTCAGACTTGTTTATGCTATGTGTCTATATTTTTAAACTATGATTTAATTTTCTGTCTCTGTACATTTGGCCATATTTTTAATGAGTTTATCAAATATTTAACCAACTCACAAGATTTTGACAATGTTTTCCCAGATATGTTAGGTTAAGGATGTAGCCAACAGTAGTGTATGTCCATTCTCAAAGTGCTATGAAGAAAGACCTGAGACTGGGTAATTTATAAAGGAAATAGGTTTAATTGGCTCACAGTTTCATAGTGCTGGGGAGGACTCAGAAAACTTACAATCATGGTGGAAGGCAAAGGCAAAGCAGGCCCTTCTTCACA
This sequence comes from Saimiri boliviensis, assembly GCF_048565385.1. Classification (NCBI taxonomy): domain Eukaryota; kingdom Metazoa; phylum Chordata; class Mammalia; order Primates; family Cebidae; genus Saimiri; species Saimiri boliviensis. Next base: position 17,210,264 of record NC_133464.1, read on the forward strand.
GGGTGTCAGGATGGAGTGCCAGCAGGGAAATGCCAGAGGCTTATAAAACCATCCAGTCTCATAAGACTCACTCATTATTACAACAGCATGGTGGAACCATCCCCATGATTCAATTACCTCCACCTGGTCCTGCTCTTGACATTTGGGGATTATGGGGGATTAAAATTCAAGGTGAGATTTGGGTGAGGACACAGAGCCAAACTACATCAGGTAGGAAATTCCAGGAACTTCAAAAAATGTATAGAAAGAATAACATTTTTCCCTTTCTTATTGTCAGCAATTCTAGGTATATTCATATACTTCTTCAGCTCTAGGCCTATGGATCCATTCTAATTTGAAGGATTGTTTACACAACCAGCTTTGTTTGCAGAAGGCTATGAAATAATTTCAATTAATTATTCCTTATAACCCCACCTAGTTCAGTACATTAATATTGCCTTAGCATATTCATGAAGAATATATTTATTAGGCATTAATGTGATGGCAATCCTTTAGAAACTATATAACACACCATCCTGTGGACATTTAATTGTTTTAATTACAATTCATGGACTCACTGCTCTTAGAACCATATCCAACTAATTACTCAAATGACTCAGTGTGGTTATTTTGATTCATTCTGGATATCCATATAGAATTCGTTCACGATTGCTCTATGATTAAGCTCTTTAAATGCAAATGAAATACAGACTAATTTGGATGTGACCAAAAGTATATGTTTAAATACCTTGATGTTTATTTTCCAGAAATCAAACCATAGATGAATCTATGGAAGTCCAGGCAAACTAGAGGGTAGTTGGCAGTTTAAAGGCCATCATGTTGGCCAAATTGTTGTTTTATATCAGAATTGGTGGTGAATCCACTGCTGAGGCTCTATAGCTCTAAGACTCAGAGGCAAAGGCTACACCAGATGGCTGGCAATCAAGGAACCTGGCACAGTCACCTGCAGATGGCCCCTGAAGCACAAAGTAGCAGAAAAGAGACAATTTACAGAACCCCCTGCAAGATCATCATGCAAAGCTTCTGGGCCTTGGTTAATCCCAAATAAATAAATAAATGGATAAGTAAACAAACAATGATAAATGAAAGCTTTGATTCTGCATGGGGAAGATGATATTTGGAGCCTTGGGGTAACTGGAGCGATTCAGTTGGTCCACGACTGTAAACACATTTTCCCCAGTGTAGAATAATGGAGTAATTATAAAACACCAGCCTCTCCACTGGATTCTGTTCAATCTACATATTTGGCTGTATTATAATTCTCTGCATTTTGAACTACCTTTTTTCTCCAAAAGAAAAGAAAATATATTAACCGACAGATGACAAACAGCTCCACAAGAAGAATGATTCCTGTGCAGAATAATATTATGGCTCAACCATCTAATCCAGCATATTGAGAAAGGGTTTAAATAATTAATTTTGCAGGTGTGGATTATTTATTCTTAATATCATCCATGTTAATTTAAAAATCAGAATCATTCACCACACTCCTGATTATCTTTCCACAGTGTTCAATTTCGTACTCAGGAGCACAAACCTATTATGGTCTTACACAAACATAATAAGGATGATATAAAATGATGATTTTCCAAAGTCATACAATGCACCCCAAAGCTATCTATTAATATATTAGCTATTTCATGACTCCTTTTTATTGCAGAAGGCTGTCAACAATTACTTTCATTTGAAAAAGAACTAAAGAAGACATTACAAAAACAGAATCCACTCTGAACTGTTTTTAAGCACTTGCCTTTCATCTAGAACAGTGTTGGGTGTTATAAACAAGAAAAAAGGGTAAAAGAAATGTGTCTACCTTCAGGGAACTTAGAATTTTAGTGACATGAAACTTCACATTTTAAAAAGTGTGAAGTTTCATTTTATAAGACTGAACATTAGTAATCAAAGTACTTGATTACTAATGATATATATTACAAATGATATAAAAAGACATATCATTTTATAAGACTGAACATTAGTAATCAAAGTAAGCTTGCAGTTTGTAGAAGATAATGCCATAGAAATTCAGAAAGGGCAGGACCACTGTAAGAAGGATTCATTAGAGAAGATTCTTTGGATGCCACTAGGCTGTCCCCAAAGGATAATTTTCTGCTTTCTTTATGGAGCAGGTTATCTGGCACAGTGCAAGGATCACATAATAATTTTCCAAATTTAACTGAAGGGAATTGCAATAATAAAATGGAAGGGAGAGATCATTCAAGCAAGAGAGCAACATAAGAAAAGAAAGGATGAAAAAAGAATCAGTATCATCTATACAGTGTTTTTGCTAAAATGCTTAACTTGAACATAATCATGAGGAAACTGTTAACAAACACCAGAGGTTTGGTATAGGTCCTGCTGCCTGCCACACAGAAAGCCAATCACAAAGACAACAAGTATTGCCAGGAAAGAAGGCTTTGATCGGATATTGTGGCTACCAGATCAGTTTCAAATCAGTCCCCTCAGCTGATTACAATTAGAGGTTTACATAGCAGGGAAGAATGTAACTATGTGTGGGAACACAGAAATTAGGGAGGGGTAAGGAAGGGGAGTTGTTCAACAGGAAATAGGTTGCCATTAGGTAGTCATGAGGGGTGAGGAATCTGGCATTTCATTATCCAGATGCAGTGATCTGGTGAGTTTCAGTTCCTAGATACTGTCTAGAGGCCTGATGGTCAGCTTCCTAAAAAAAGAATGCATATAAGACAAATGCAACTTTCACAAGTTTTAAGAATGGGAGGATCAATTTCTATGTTTATTCAAAAGAAACCATTAACATCAGTTCTATTGAACAATTCGGCTGGTTTTTAAAATCATTAGATAAATCCAAATCCAAATAGAGGGACATTCTATAAAAAGCTTGACATGTGCTTTTCAAAAATATGAATTTCTCCAAACATAAAACATCATGCAGGGGTACTCCAGAATAAAGACTACAAAAGAGATATAACAACTTAATGCAATGCATTTCTTTGATTATATCCTGGAGTGAAGAAAAATGGCAAGGTTACTTTTTTTAAGTGGAGAAATATACATATAGACCACATCTTAAATAATACTACTACTCCAGTGTTGAATTCTTGGGTATGACAATGGCATTATGGTTGTGTAGGAGAATGTCTTTGTTTTCCAGAGAGATACAGCTGAAGTATTTACATGTGATGGATCATGTCTGCAACCTGTTTCAAATGGCTCCAGAAAAAAAGTTCTGTATATAAACACACACACACACACACACACACACACACACACAAAGAGATAAACCAAATGTGGCTTTTGTGAGTAGCAATCAAATAAATAGTTGTGGCAGAGAAATAATGAGTCAGATGGGACTAGATTAGGTGGTGGATGGCATTGAGAAATGATAAGACTGATACAGAGGTTGTCTCAATAGGGAAGGAATCAACAACTGATGAAGATCTTTGAATTATAAAATGAGGAACTTGATAGTCTTTGGCTTAACAGTAAAACAATGACTTCATACACCAGGAAAATAAATATGGTTGCACTACACAAAAAACACTTGAAAAAGGAATGTTTTTGAAACTAACACAATAGTCCCATAGACGGTTTTATCGTTTGTTTTTGATAAGCATAGAAACTGACTCTTGTGGTCTTAGAGCTTGAAATTTACATTTGTTTTATCTGCATTTTCAGGCCTCTCAAAAAAAAAAAAAATCAAAGAACTGAACTGAAACTCACCAGATCACCACATCCAGACACTGATTTGCTGGACCCCTCATTCATCATGATTGCTTCCTTACCCCTCCTTTGTAGTTCCTATTTTCTTTCCCTTTTTTTTTTTTTTTTTTTTTTGAGACAGAGTCTTCCTCTATCACCCAAGCAAGAGTGCAGTGGCACAATGTTGTCTCATTACAGCCTCTGCCTCGCAAGTTCCAGTGATTCTCCTGCTTCAGCCTCCTGGGTAGCTGGAATTACAGGCACATGCCAACACACCTGACTAATTTTTGTATTTTTAGCAGAGACAGGGTTTCACCACGTTAGCCAGGCTGGTCTTGAACTCCTCAGCTTACGTGATCTGCCTGCCTTGGCCTCCCAAAGTGCTGGGATTACAGGTGTGAGATGTTGCACCCGGCCTCCAGTTCCTATCCTCTTGCACACTGTAACATTTCTTCCCTACTATATAAACTCCTATTTTTAGTTGGTAAGGGAGATGGATTTGAGACTGATCTCCCATCTCCTCAATTACAGCACCCAATTAAAGCCTTCTTCCTTGGCAATAACTGTTGTCTTAGTGATTGGCTTTTTGTGCCGCAAGGAGCAGGACTGAGACCTAACCCCTGATGTTTCAGTAACACTTTGAAGACCAATTAGAAGAGTCTTTCATAATAACCAAATGGAGTATAATGAGATTGAGCTCTATAGTAGTAGAAAGAATGGAAAGGCACAAATAGATCCAAGGATCAATAGGGAATACAGATTGTTAATGGATTGCTTATATGAATTCATCTCAGATTATTTCCCTCACTAGCTTCCCATGAAACCTGAAGGCGGTCCTCATTATCTCTCCCAATCCCACCAGAGTTCAACCACAGCAAGAACAACCACATTCCAGCTGGGATCCAAAGCCTCTGCCACAAGTAATCCCAATAAACCAGGCTTCAGGAGAATACTGACTGTGTCTCTTTGATTCTATGTTAGTGTCCAGTACCTATATAGAAGAAGTATTGGACACTAACATAGAATCAGAGAGACACAGTCAGTGTTCTCTCACAATCATGATAAAGAGAGCTCAAAGAAGAGAAGGAGGTCAAAAATGACACTGATACACTGTGATGTTCATTGCAGCATTATTTACAATACCTAAGTTATAAAAACAACATAAGGGTCTGTCAATGGATGAAGAAAGGTGTGTCTGTGTGTGTGTGTGTGTGTGTGTGTGTGTGTGTGTGTGTGTGACATTATGCTAAATAAAATAAGCCAGACACAGAAAGACAACTGTTACATGATCTCACTTATATGTGGAACCTAAAAAAATTTAACTCACAGAAGTAGGGAACAGAATGGTAGGTTCTAGGGATGAGGGGTTGGGGCAAATAGGACATGCTGGTCAAAGAGTATAAACTTTCAGTTTATAAGATAAATAGGCCAGGCAGAGTGACTCATGCCTGTAATCCCAACACTTTAGGAGACCACAGTGGGAGGATGGCTTGAGCCTAAAAGTTCAAGACCAGCCTGGGCAACATGGTGAAACCCCATCTCTACAAAAAAAAAAAAAAAAAGCTGGGCATGGTGACACATACCTGTGGTCCCAGCTACCCAAGAGGCTGAAGCACAAGGATCACCTGAGCCTGGGGGGTTGAGGCTGCAATGAGCCATGATCATGCCACTGCACTCCAGCCTGGACAACAGAATAAGATCCTGTTTCAAAAAAAATAGATAAATTCTAGGCATCTAATACACAGCTTGGTGACTATAGTTAATAATATATAATTTTAATTTTTTTATTGAGGTAAAACATACATATAAAATTTAGCATCTTGACAATTTTTAAAAACGATATACAAATTTTGTCAATTATTCCTCAATAAAGCTGGTGGCGGGGGAGGAAGAAAAGTCTGTGTGATGTCCAATGGGTCAGGCAGAGGGAAATGGAGAAATCTGGAAGGAGTATTGGCTTGGGGCAAAGGCATCATTCTGCACGTTACTTTAGAAGTGAGAGGATATCGGCAAAATGGAGAGGTCTCCATTCTGCTGTAACGGTTTTCTTCCCAGATTGCTTTCGGTACTGCTTTGTTTAAAATACAATAGATACACTTACTCACATAATTCATGTGTCTGACTTCCTGTCACATCAATATTTATTTACACAAATCAATCTTGTTGCTTTGTCCCCGAGGGCAGGTGGTCAATTTAGGTCACTATAAAGCAAATTTTCAAAATGTTTTCTCTTATGGCTCTTTTTGTTTTTCTTTTCTACACAATTTATTCCTGGTCTTCTCTTTTATTACCTCATTTCTTGGTTTAGATTTCAGTTTCTTAAACACAGATACAAGCCTAACATGATTTTATAGCTAAATCATGCTGGAGCTTTGGTTTGTGTTTTTTTTTTCTGCATGCACTGTATGTACATAATAAGAGCCCAGACCTAGATTTAAATCTGGAATCTGCTACCTACTGGATAAATGACTGGGACAAGTTACTTAACTACTATAAAATTGATATTGCAATGTATACTTAATGCACACGTTAATGAAACAAGGTAATTCATGCAAATTACAGTACCTAAAATAGTAAGCACTCAAAAAAGAATTCTTACTATTATAACTGTCATTAGAATTAATTTTACTTCAATATAGAACATATTCCAGTGACTGACAGCATTATCTACATTTACATATTAAGAATGCTTAAGACATGGACAAAAAGTGTCAAAGAATACATTTTGATGCTCATTGTCCAAACCTTCTAATTCTGTAAATATCTGTAGTGAGTAGGAAAGTTCTCTGTGATCATGAGTGACTCATATCCACTAGCCCATGCCAGAGTCTTCTTTCAGGCCAGGAAGGGATTTATCTACCTTTTCACAGCAGTAGCATACTGGGGAAGATCTGGAATTACTACCAAAGTCCAGTGTGATTTTAACATATTCCTTTAACCAATGCTGTGTTGCAGTGTTAATGAGTTTGCAAAGAGGAATGTTACTGAGATCTCACAGATATGAAGTTGTTGCCGCGGCAGAGGGAGGCTTTATTTTTTAAAAGGCAATGAAGTGTCTTTGGACACATATTCACTTATATTCTTTCTTCGGAGCTAGAACTTCTCCACTAGGAAAACTTATTTTAATCTCAAAATAACACTTTTAAGAGTAATTTTTAATCATACAAGTCCAAAGCTTCCTCAACACTTTACCTTTGAAGTATACAACAAGATTGTTGACTTGACCAGAATCTGAGCTTAGGTAGTAAGTATCCCTTATCCTTTGGTAAGTAAAGGCTGGGATTGTTGGAAAGAGGCTGTACACATTTGCTTCTGAGCAGTCTTCTGGAATGGAAGGTATTGAGAACACAAGGCCTGAGTTCAACGTTACTGAACGCTGTTGAGTTAGCCCTGACTCAGGCCAGACTGGAGAGGACCTTGAGATACAATTCACCAGAAGCAGGAGGCATACCTCTGTCTAAACCTAACTCCAAGGCAAGGAAGGAACATTTCCACCCCACAGCCACAGCAATGGACATGAATTAGCAACAGGTTAAAAAAAAAAAAAACTCTCATTGGCAAACAAAGCAATACTTCCAACTCCCTGGACTTAGTGGAAGACACGACAAATGGGCACTAGCTTTTTGTTTTCAGTAACCATACCTGACATTCTCGGATAGAGCAGAAGGAGGGAAAAAATAAGACTTGGCACAAGTAAGTCGGAGCTCAGAGTTACTATCATTTGCAAATTAATATAAATGGGATTTTAAATAACAATGAAAATAACAAAGATAAAAATAAAATAAATGTGATTTCACATGTAGTCAGTCTGAAAGACCAAGGACACCTCACTCTAACCCCAAATGAAGTTACATTAATAGACCCACCTATGGCTCCGTCAGGGGTTCCTTTCCACAAACATAACTTCAGGATCTTGGATAGCCTCCACTTTTCCTGGTTCATTTCTGCCTCTGGTATCTCAGGGAGTATTCAAGAGGTGCCCCCATGTGCTCCAAGTGCCCCGGAGCCATTCCAGTGCCACTCCCGCACTGTTGTGAACCGCCATCTCCCGTTTCCTTTAGTGTCTCTTCTCAGGCTTCTCTGGAGGATGGAATCCTGCCCCAGCTTGCAGAAGTTCTCTCAGGTTGTATTTACCTGCCCTACAAGGCTCAGGACTCCCCTAAACTTGGGCCTCATCCCAACCTCTGACCTAACCCCAGATCCCATCTGTCCATCAGCATTCACCCTGAGGTCAACCTGCTGCTTCTCACCATCTTGTGCTCCCCTCTCTTGGCCACTTGAAAACTAACCCCCTTCCTCTATGTCCTCGCCACTTTGAGGGGTCCCCTTGCAGAACTGTTTGGCCCGCAGAATTTGAGCTTTTCATAGTTTGCCCTTATAAGGCTGTGTACAAATAGTCAAGGCCTAAGCAAGAGCCGGATCAGTTGGTGACTGACCTAGGAGCACTGTTCTCCCTCAGCTTCAGCTTCTATCGCCAAGTGTGGTTCATTGTTCCAGAAACTTCTTGCATCAGGATAGATTCTCATAGTCTCCCCTGGAGTCTGGATTGTCTTGAGTACCTCTCTCCCCCTTTTTTTGTTGGTTTGCTTTTGAGATCAAGACCAAGCCTTGCTCAGTCACCCAGGCTGGAGTACAGTGACTCAACCTGCAACCTCCACCTCCCAGGTTCAAGAGATTCTCATGCCTCAGCCTTCCAAGTAGCTGGGATTACAGGCACATGCCACCACGCCCAGATAATTTTTGTGTGTGTTTAGTAGAGATAGGGTTTCACTACGTTGCCCAGCCTGGTTTCAAACTTTTGAGCTCAACCAATCTGCCCAGATTGGCCTCTGAAAGTGCTGGGATTATAGGCATGAGCCACCATGCCTGGCCTCTCTCCTCCTTTTACCTCATCCATCTAACCTCTCAAACTTGCCTCTATATGACTGACGATCTTTTTCTAGTTTAGACACCTTGGTCCCTGTAAATCAGTTCATACAAAAGTATACCGCAGTATGGGGGTAAGTTGTTGACCTAGTCTGTAGATTCAGAAAGCTTATGCTATTATATACACTCATACACATAAAGACACAACGGAAATATTTTAAACATGTGCATGTATTTTTTTCACTTTGATATTAATTATTTATTGCCATTAATAGAATGTAGCAAAAACCAAAAATTAAATTATAAGGTAGTCTTAGACTGAGGAAAGTAGATAAGGAGAGAGAAGTGATCTTAGTAATATAGTTCTTCATAACTTTGATATTATTTTTCAGATGCAAATATTGACATGAGAAACATAATCAGTGAGAAATATTAACTGATATCTACTACCTTCAAGGTAAATTTTATTATATTCATGCTTTTCTAGAAGTGCACAGCCCTTGGGTTTTAATTTCTAAAGTGATAGGACTAAGTTTGACAGTTATGTTTGTTATATTATTGCAAAACTTACTGAAACTCATTAATTTTCTACGTTGTCACATAATTCCTGACTCTAAAATAAAAGGAAAGAAGGATGTTTCAGTAAGAATGAAAGCATGACCTTGACTTATGCAAAGGAGTTTACCAAGATATATTTTCTGGAAATTATAACCAGAATACCATCAATATCTTCCAAATCATAGTCACTAATAGCTTACCTAATAACACATCGTATTTGTGAAGACCATAGTTTATAAGACACACTCATTTAAAGCCATATCTTTTTTAGAAAGGAGGAAATAGAGCTGCAATGAAATGAAAGTAAATTTCTCAGTCACACAGTATGGTATAAGACCTGAAACTAAGGTTCAGTGCTATGTGCTTCCTTAACATCTGGTAAAATTGGAAAGGCTCTGAATGGCCTAATGAAAAGTTACTCTCCCCACTCCGCTCCTTTGACAAAGTCCTCTAACCAAACAACCCTCCTTACCACAGGGACCAAGCACAGCTCCTGCTTCTCCCTGAGTAGCAGGTTTCTGTTCCCTATCAGCCCACAAAATTATTCAAATTAGCCAATCACATCTTCCTCAGGGAGCCACAAGCCATCCCACCCTCTGGATACTACCAAGCCTGCCTCCCACAGCTCTTGGTTGTTAAAAATGTTCCTTAACCTAGAAATAGAAATTCCATTTGACCCAGCAATCCCATTACTGTGTATATATCCAAAGGATTATAAATCATTCTCCTATAAGGACACATGCACGTGAACGTTCATTGCAGCACTGTTTACAATAGCAAAGACCTGGAACCAATCCAAATGCCCATTGCTGACAGGCTGGACAAGGAAAATGTGGCACATATACACCATGGAATATTATGCAGCCATCAAAAACGATGAGTTCGTGTCCTTTGTAGGGACATGGATGAACCTGGAAACCATCATTCTCAGCAAACTGACCCAAGAGCAGAAAATCAAACACCACATGTTCTCACTCATAGGGGGGTGTTGAACAATGAGAACACATGGGCACAGGGAGGGGAGCACTATACACTGGGGTCTGTCGGGGGAAAATAGGAGAGGGACAGTGGGGGGTGGGGAGTTGGGGAGAGATAGCATGGGGAGAAATGCCAGATATAGGTGAAGGGGAGGAAGGCAGCAAATCACACTGCCATGTGTGTACCTAAGCAACAATCTTGCATATTCTTCACATGTACCCTAAAACCTAAAATGCAATTTAAAAAAAAGAAAAAAAGAAAAAAAAGTTCCTTAACGCAGCCCCTTTGTGAAGATGCTGCATGGGCCAGTGTCCTCATCCCCCAGGCTGTGAGAATCTGTAAGTAAGAAACTGCTGTTAATCTCGCCTGCCTACTGTCTGTTGCTGTGTGTCAGCCCATCCCAGTAACTCATCCCCAACCCCATAATGAGACTGGGAATCCCTCCTCCATCAATGGTAAACCAAAAAAAGGTGATCAAAATACAGGACAAGTACAAACATGACAGAGCAGGCCATCCTAGCCAGACCTTAGAACTCCACGGCCGCAGCTATCCATAACTCCAAAGCTATCCCCACCCCACGAATGACAGTGAGCACTGAGATATATCCAAGCACTAGACTCTGTGCTGAGTTCAATTAAGCCTCACAACTGTCATGTGAGGCAAGTAGTATTGTTCTTCCCATTTCACAGACAATAAGATTGAAGCTCAGAGAAGCTGGGCAGCCAGCTAATGTGATGGACCCGGAGTCCGCACTCTTAACCCCACCGCCAAAAGAAACACTGGTCTTGGAATGAGTGAGTCCTCTGGTAAACAGATTTTACAGTCTTCACCAGGTGCAAAGAGTTGAAAAATATAAGCTTAGGAATATAAAGCTGGGCCTACAAACGTTACTCTGATTTCAGTTCTGCTAACCACACAAGAAAAGAGCAGTGCCCACTGAGTGCACAAAGTGAAAGAGCATTATCTATTGCCTCAAGCACAGATAAGGAAGAGCAGCGCACAATTCATGAGTTATTATCCTCTGCAGTCATCATTTTTATTAAGTATTTGAAAATAGCTTAGTATTGTTTAGGCCCTCTCTTTTTTCCATGCTAAACACAGATTTAATTACACAAAATGGTATGTCCAGCTCAAGCTATCTCCACTCCACTTCTTGAATTCAGTTTCTATGCTTCCATCTATCTTCTGAACATCTCAGTTTCAAACTTAGCACATTGCATTTTTATCCATGTCTTTTTCCCTGGACTATGATCTGTTTGTGAGTAGCAACCAGGTCTTACACATTTCTTTTTGCATAGGCAGAATCTAACTCAGTCGTTCAATAAATGTTTTGGAATATGAAGAAACAAATGAATATTAAAGTATAAACTGTCAAGCAAGATATTGTTTATTTAAAACATGTTAAGGCATCAGTAGCTACTTTATCCAAAACTATTTCTTAAGCGGTCAGACTTTTTCTGAACATTTTAATATATGTTTTGAGTAAAATTTATAGTTTTCATACAAATTGATAAAGTAGATCCCTGTAAATAATCTTTAAGAACTTGTCATCTTAAAAAAGTGTGCCAGACCAGACGCAGTGACTCAGACCAGGCATGGTACCTCAGGCCTGTAATCCCAGCACTTTGGGAGGCCGAGGTGGGCACATCACCTGAGGTCAGGAGTTCAAGACCAGCTTGGTCAACATGGTGAAACTCCATCTCTACTAAAAGTACAAAAATTAGCCAGGCATGGTGGTGAGCACCTGTAATCCCAGCTACTCAGGAGGATGAGGCAGGAGAATCGCTTGAACCTGGAATGTGGAGGCAGCAGTGAGCTGAGATCCTGACACTGCACTCCAGCCTGGGCAACAAGAGCAAGACTCTGTCTCAAAAAAAAAAAAAAAAAGTGTACTAACTTAAAACTAGTAAAACTAGTATCTGTTATAAGATTCATAAGTTATCTGGGAACATAAACACATGTATGTACACATGCAAGCTCAAGGTCAACCAACTGAAACCATTCACAACCAACACTGAAACAGAATTTTCTATGAAGCAGAGAGCTCCTCGCTGAAAATATTTAAAATGTTCAATGACTACCTATCAAGGAAGTGGAAAAGAAAATTTCTGTCTGAGTAAACGTTGAATCCTACTTTGCTCTCAAAGCAGTTTTAGTTATAAAACTATGTGATTTTACAGAAACCCCAAACATCTTATCATTTTAATAGAAACTGGTTTTAGAATTTCTTCCTTTTTTCCTCTTGATTCACTTCTCAAAAAAAAAAAAAATACTCGTCTATGCACTAGGCGGTTGCCACAATTCTAGAAATATTTCTAGAAAGAAATATTTGATAAAGCACAGCCTCACTGTAGGCAATTTTTAACCCAGATCTCAAACATAAGTCTGTTAGAATCACCTGGGGAGGTTATCAAAGTGCAGATTCTAAAGCCCACGCTATGTATCCCACATCAGAATTTATAACCAGTCCATCCAAAATGTGGCTAAGGAATCTGCATTTGTATCGGGGTAAAGATCTGCCTGCTTTGGGGATTATATCAACTTCACATGGAAAAACACTGCTTCAGAAAATGTAAAATCTGTTTGAATAGTTTCTTAGTCCCTTCAGGCTGCTATGACAAGATACTTATAGACTGCATAGTTGATAAACAACAGAAATTTATTTCTCATGGCTCTGGAAATTGGAAAATCAAAGATAAGGTGCTGGCAGATCCAGTGTCTAGTGAGGAGCTGCTTCCTGCTTCATAGATGGCGTCTCACTGTGTCCTCGCAGGAGGGCCCAAGCAAGAGACTCTCCCAGGCCTCTTTTAGAAGAACGCTAGTCCCATCCAGGAGGGCTCTGCCTTCATGATCTAGTCATCCCCCAAAGGCCCACCTCCAAATAACATCACCTTAGGGATTAGGATTTCAATGTATGAAGTTTGGAAAGATATAAACATTCAGACCATAGCAAACAGAACTTAAATTTAAGGTTTTTTTGTTAAATCATTTATGGCAATGTGCAGAATGATCCCAAGGGAAAGAGTGCTGCCAAGAAAATGTGTTAAAATAATCCATTTGAAGCAGACCATCAGTGGAGAATTGGAAAGAGGATGGTTTAAAAAAAAAAATAGAAGGCTCGAAATGCACAGGCTAAATCAGTAAGACTTAATGATTCCAGAGTGAGGCACAGTGCCATGGAGAGAGCTGGGGGGAGAGACCAGGAGTAGTGAAGGACATCTCAACTCCAGATTCAAGCTTTGGAGATGAACCAGCTGCAGATGCCACCAGCCAAGAGAGTTTCTGATTATTAGTCACGTTTGTGAAACCCAGCAGGGATACTGCCAATCCATACAGTATTATTGTAAAAATTAGAAAAAGCCACTGCCATTTAGGTAGAGGTATGCCTCCAAGCACAGCTTGGTTAATGAACAACTCCTTTGGGCAAATTAGAAGATGCCTCTGCCTGTAAGCAGACACAGCCCCGTGCCTACGACTAGAGAACCCTAACAAGGGCTGGATGTGAGCCCCACTTGCCCCTCAGTTAAGGGGCCTCATAGAAAGCAAAATGTGTAGTTGGCCCACTCAGTCATTCAAAAAATGTTTTGGAAAATGAAGAAATAAATGAACATAAAAGTAAAAACACTAGTAAGATTGAGGACATTGCCCTGGGAATGGATGGATAAAGCCAAGCAAGGTTAAGTCACCAGGTAGAACAGTTTCCGGGAATCATGAGGTAGATTGTTGGATGAGCTTCCTACATGCGGGAGAAGTTCCCCTAAGATTGTGTCCCCAAAACACCCTCTACCAGCTTCATGGAAGTCCACACACCTCCTCTGATGCTAAGTCAGAAACTACTGAAGTAAGGTCTCATTTTGGTGAGGGCTTTGCTTTAGAGTCACTGCAATGAATCTAAAACCACAGATAAGTCTCGTGACATTGCAAAACTGAAGAGGGTGAGGATAGTGTCTCATTGATTGCTGTGTCTCCTGGGACAGCACCTGGTACACAGTTAGCATGATACCTAAAGTCCAGTATTCAATAACATTCTTCATTCACTTGCTAAAACAAGATTTGGGGTCCCTGTTCTTGTTTTAACCTTCCCCAATCCTGTCAAATGACATTAACAAGACTAACTTTATAAACGATGTCACTCAATTAATCCCATCAAAACCCAGTAAAAAAAATAGACTTCCTTTGAAAATTTCCTAGGGGAAAATCCAGCCAGGTATTTTATTGTCTCCCTCTTTCTGTTACTCCAACTTGTATGTCCTTTGCTAAGAAAACATTTCTCTAATTGTCATGAGCTCTGGCCCTTTAACAAGTTATTTTATATACCTATTCTAGATGTTTCCTGTTTCTTTCATGGTGTCATATTTCTACCACAGTCACTTAATTTTCTTGCTCTTTTGACTATAATGCTCACATTGTTTTCCCTGAAGTGGCACATCAGATGGAAACAGCACAGATGTCAGCACCTGTATCCTAAGTCTGTGTCTTAATGTCTCATTTGGTTCATTATTTTACAAATTTTACATCCACTGTAGGAGTGTTGATTCTTTAATTAGAAAAAAAAACTCAAATACTACTGCTTTTGTTTCTTTTATACAACTGCTGCCATTAGTGCTCATAACTATGTCTAGAAGATCTACTTAAACACAGCAGAAATACTTGAGAACTATCATCAATAATTGTATATATGTTTGTGTGTACTTTTGCTTATAAAATTAAGCTATAGTCTCTTAAAAAGAACAACCCTTCAACTTACTTTAATTATTATTGCCGTTGTTATTTGAGACAGGGTCTTCCTCCGTCACTCAGGCTGAAGTGGTGTAACAATAGGTCACTGCAGCCTTGAACTACCAAGCCTCAAGCAATCCTCCCATCTAAGCCTCCCAAGTAGCTGAGGCATCACCACAGCCAGTTAATTTTTGTATTTTTTGGTAGACACAGTCTCACTATGATGCATAGGCTGGTCTTAAAGTCTTGGGCTTAAGTAATCCTCCTACCTCAGACAACCAAAGTGCTGGGATTACAGTCATGAGCCACCACACTTGGCCTAATTTTTTATATATTTTTTGTAGAGATAGGGGTCTTGCTATGTTGCCCAGACTGGTCTTGAACTCCTGGACCCAAGAGATCCTCCTGCCTCAGTCTCCCAAAGTGCTGGGATTACAGGATTGAGACACAATGCCCACCCTTAACTTTCAAAAGACAAAGTTTCTAGAGAAAGGGAGAGCAGAGAAGACAAAAGAAATAAGTATTTACTGACTGTTTACTATAGTCCAGGAATTTATAAGGTTTCTCATGACATCCTCACAATAATTCTGTGAGATTAGCATTGCTCTTCCAATTTTATAGATGAGAAGCTTCATAAAGACTAAATAACTTGCTCAAAGGTCATAGATAATATCACAGTCAATAAATGTCATAGATAATGGTAAAGGCAGATCAAGGATTCAATTCCTGGTATATCAGGTTCTTGCCATGCCACCAGCCTTGGACAGTTTTGATGCAATTCAACTTTTTCTTAACAAGACACTACAATCCATTTTGAGAATATGACATACTAGTGTCATGTGAATGTGACACTAAAGAAACAGATTTAGGTCCATATTGAATCACTTTGCAGTCTGACTGCTTGACATGAAAGATAGTACAATGGCTCCCAAGCATTCATCTATTTGCCAAGAGTCTCCTACAATGATACAGGGTTTACGGTAACAGATTAGCATCTGTAGTTAACAATCCAAAAGCACTTTTAGGTATCAATTCATGAAAAGCCCAAATGGTAGTGGCAGCATATTTGCACATTTTTTCTATAAAAGATAAATTTGTATTTTAGTTAAACCATGAAGGCAAGTTTATTTTTCTTCACTTAGCTTAGTCCCTAGGATATTATTATCCACCCTTTTTAACTCCATCTGCTCTTACGACTGGAGTCACACCACCTACTTGGTGGAAGCCTGGATTATGTTGATCACTCAGGGTTCCATATGCTTCTGGGGCCATGATTACCATATTGCTTGACTTGCAAATCTCAAAACAAAATTATTAAAGAAGATAAATGCCAGGAACTCAAAAACACTGAAGACAAAATATAAATAAATCCAGGGAGAAATGCTGGCTTAAATTATCATTGAAATATATCCTTCAACATTTACACACACAGAAATGATTTTCTCTTCCCAGGGTCTAATAAAATGCTAGTGTCACACACAGTCATATTCGTAAAGAAAATCCTCACCAATAACTTTAGACTTTTTAAGTCAATGGATGTATTTTTCCACATAAAGTAAATACCAGCATTCCATTTTCACTCAAGGTCAAGTGTAGTTAGTATATTATAATTTTCTAGAGTTTAGGTGGCACATGTTAATTGGCTTTTATCGCCTGTTCAGAGATATTAATAAGCAATAAAGACAAATAATTGAGAACCAAAATAAGCACCCTGCTATACACACTGACCCAGGTCACAGGCTTGAAGTTAGAGACTGTGAGAGAGATGATAATTTATTAAATGTGCTTTATAGAAGAACAATTCAATTGGCTCAGGAAGATAAAGTCATTCATTCAATGAGTATTTTTTGTGCATCTATCTATATACCCTTTTAGGCATCAGAATACAGTAGAAATAACCCAGAGAAGATTCCTGTTCTCAAAGCATTTATATACTGGGTTGCTGAGTGAATAGAGACAATAAAAATAAAACAAGAAACCAAGAGTGCCATAGGTCATGCTAAAGGCTATAAAGAAAATATTCAGAGTGACGGGAAGCACCAATGGGCGAAGAGACAGGTCTTTACGAAGTAATCAGGCAATGCTAACTGAGAGGCAATGCTAACTGAGAGAGTAGTCTTTTCGCTAAATCTTGAGTGTGAAGGAACAAGGCAAGAAAAGAGACAGAGAAAGGTGTGCAGAGCACAGGGAAGAGCAAATGCAGAGACCTTGAGGCAACAGAGAGCTTTCTAAGTTAAGGGGTAAGAACGGAAGCCAGGATGGCTATAGTACGATGAGTAGGGAGGGGAGTGGCCTGTGATACAGTTAAACAGAAGTGCAGAAGCCCACCTCTCAGGGCCTTTGTGGCATGAAAAGCTTATAACTGGTGAAGCAGAAGTTTCTTGTTACTTAGTTGATATGTAAAATTAATGCAGTGCATCTGGGCCAGCTAGTGAGTTTGAAGAAAATAATATTAATAAAATTTTGGAGTTGGAGGGGAATGTGTGGATTATCCATTCTACTTTGTTTTATAGATATTGATCATGAGGCACAGGGGAGGAACAGAGGAGTCAGTGAGGAGGGGAGAACTCCTTGTGCTCTGATGTATAGTGACCTTTTTGTGATGCCTGCAGGCTTATGGTTTTTACCACTCACAACCCCAATGGAATTTTCCTAGTCCTTATCACCTGGCATACATCTAATGACTAAAGAAAGCTATTCAAGCTCTTTGCAGAAGATGGAAATAAAAAGAACAAGACGTTTTCCTCCAAGCTCATTGGAGGGATGACTTGAGAGTCCTCAAGATCTGTTCTTGCTTGGAACTACAGGAAGAGACAGGGACAAAGGTTTGAGGAATGCTACATGAAGGAGAAATCTGATGAAATCACAGAGAATGGGAAATCCCACAAGCTAAGATAATCATAAGAGGCAGATATTAACAAGTAAAGCCGAAAAGACTTGAAGTTTGCAAGAGACACAAAATAAAACTAAAAAACACTTTTAAGATAACTTCAAAAATTAGTATTATAAAAATGTTTCAATTATTGATTGTCAATTAGGTTGAATTATCTTCCTAATGTATTTAACACTCTTTTCAGTTCTTTATTAACAAATCAATATAAACAAACAAAAATACTATAAAGATTAAAACAATAATATAATAATATAAGGACACTTGATAGGATATTTAACTGTGCAACAGATTAATAAGCATTAAGACAGGCACTCTCCTTCTGGAGAGACAGGGATTGGACTGGTCTAGTCAACGTGTTTATCTGCTTTGGGGGCAAGAAACTGGATCAAATAACTTTATAAGGCTGCCTTTACAAAATAATCATTTTGTTTTCCCTGAATGCAAAGCATGATTAACATGGTCAAAACCCTAAGTGGGAAAAGGAAAGCAGATTTAAACCAACATCACGACAAGATAAGATAATTGAAACTTGGAAGTTGTGATAGTCAGACATAGTAGTGCTTTTCAGGTCGATATCAGTGTGTCAGGCAAACCATGATTTGTATACCCTGGGGATTACATCGGGAAAAACCCAGCCACTTATTTCAATCAAATTGATGAAAGCAGACATGATTGAAATAAGCAGAGAATGCTTGAGGAAAAATTTGCTTAACACGCACAGCTTCACATAAAACAGTCCTCTTACATCTCCTTAAATCACATATTTGTTAACAACATGAAAAAATCTAAACAGCCCCATTTTCAAATTGGCGGGGAAGGCAAGTAATGACACACAGAAATGGAAAGCTTATGCTTCAGAAAGCTTCATTCTAATGTTAGATTTCTAAATAATTTAAGTAACAATCTCTATTTATATTCTTCTTTCTCATTTTATTTGTTTGAGGCAGGATTTCACACTGTCGCCGGGGCTGGAGTGCATTGGTGCTATCTCAGCTCACTGCAACCTCTGCCTCCCAGGTTCAAGCGATTCTCCTGCCTCAGCCTCCTAAGTAGCTGGGATTACAGGCACTCACTACCATGTCCCACTAATTTTTTGTATTTTTAGTAGAGACCAGGTTTCACTATGTTGGCCAGGCTGGTCTCAAACTCCTGACTTCATGACCCGCCCACCTGGGCCTCCCAAAGTGCTAAGATTAATTACAGGTGTGAGCGAGCATGCGCAGCTGCTCTTTTTATTTTAATAATCATGACACATCACCAAAATCCTTTTTAACAACATGCTCTTTAAAAATACATATATAATCCTATTCAATTTATGTATATACTATGCATGGTCTCCATATACTGGAATATATAAAGATCATGTACTTCAATTTCAGGAAGGTAGGGACCTTTAATAGGTTGAACTGTGACCCTCAAAATGATGTACCCAAATCCTAACCCTCAGGAATATGTGACTGTGACCTTATTTGGAAAAAGGATCTTTACACATATAATCAAGGATCTCAAGATGATAGCATCTTGGATTATCCAACTGGGCTTTAAATCCCATGACAAGTGTCCTTATAAGAGTCGTACAAAGGAGAGACGTGAAAGAAGAGAAGGCCAGATGAAGATGGAAGCAGAGATTAAAGTGATGCAGCAGCCACAAGCCAAGGAAGGCCTGGAGCCAACAGAAGCTGAAAGAAGCATGGGAGGATTTGCCCCTGGAGCCTTCAGAAAGAGCATGGTCCTGTCAACACCTTGATTTTGAACTTATGGTCTCTACAACTATAAAAGAAAAAAATTCTCTTCAACCTAAGAAGAAAAAGGTAAGTTAAATAAGAGATAGAAATTTTTAAAAATCCACATTCTAAAAGGATACAATTAATAAAATTTAAAAATGCAATAGAGAGCACAGCAGCAGAACAGATCAAGCAAACAAGTCTGTGAACTCTTCAATAAACGCTGCTGGGAAAGCTGGCTATCCACATGGATAAAATGCAAAAACAAAAAATGGATCTTTATCTCACATGCAAAAAAATGAAATTGGCTCCTTCTTTTACACAATACACAAAAACCAACTCAAAATTAATTAAAGGCTTAAACATACGACCTAAACCCATAGAATTCTTAGAAGAAAACATACAAGGAAAGCTCCAGGACATTGGTCTGGGCAATGAATTTTTGCAGATATGACACCAAAAGTACAGGCAACAAAAGCAAAAAGAAACAAATGGGACTACATCAAACTAAAAATTTCCTATACAGCATGAGACAATCAACAAAATAAAAAGAGAACCCAAGGAATGGAAGAAAATACTTCCAAACCATATATCTGATAAGGAATTAGCATTCAAAATATACAAGGAATTCATATACTCAATTGCAAGAAAAAAAAAACCTTATTATAAAATGGCAAAGGAACTAGAAAGACATTTTAGAAAAAATACAATTGGCCAACAGGTATATAAGAAATGGTCAACATCAGTAGTCATCAGAGAAATTCAAATCAAGATTATAATGGGATACCACTTCATACCTGCTAGGATGCCTATTATCAATATGTCAAAAGATAACAAGTGCTGACAAGAATGTGGAGAAAAGATAAACGTTACATATTGTTGGTAGGAATATAAAATGATACAGCCATTATGTAAAACAGCTTGGAGATGCTTCAAAAAATTAAAAATAGAACTACCATATAATCCAGCAATCCCACTCCTGGATACATACCCAAAGGAAAGAAAATCACTATCTTGAAGAGATGTGCACTGTCATGTTCACTTGTTCACTACAGCATTATTTACAATAGCCAAGATAGGAAAATAACCTAAGTGTTCATACACTGATTAAAAGATAAAGAAGATCCACAAACATATAAACATATAGATGGCATACATATGCAATAGGATACCAGTAATCCTTTAAAAAACCTAAGAAAGAAATCCTACCATTTGCAACAATATGGATGAACCTGGTAGATATTATGCTAAAAATAAGCCAGACACAAAAAACAAATATTGAATGATCTGACTTAGATGTGATATCTAAAAAGTCAAACTTACAGAAACAGACAGCAGAATGGTGGTTTCCAGAAGCTAGGAGTGGGGGAAACAGGGACATGTTAATCAAAAAGTACTTACTTGCAACTATAAGATGAGTAAGTTCTGGAGACCTAATGTACAGCACAGTGACTATAGTTAAAAATTCTGTATTGTATACCCGAAATTTGCTGAGAGATCTTAAGTATTCTCATCACACACACACACACATACATAACTATGTGAGGTGATGGATAGGTTAATTAGCTTGATTGTGGTAATCATGTCACATTTTACATGTATATCAAAACATCACACAGTATGTCTTAAATATACACAATTTTTATTTGTCAATTTTACTTCAAGAAAGCTATAAAAAGATTTCTTAAAAGATATTTAGTAATCAGGTAAATGCAAATTAAGACCACCATGAAATATCAATTCACATACATATGAGATTGCCAAAAATGTTAAAGACTGATAACATCATGTGATCACAATATGGGGCAGAGTAACATATAACCCAATATCCATTAACAAGATGACTCAATCAAACTGTGCTTTGTTCACACAAATTGAATTTTATATAGCAATGAAGATGAAATACAGCTACACAGCATTAATAACTCAGAAATAATTTCAAGTGAAAAACAGCTAATGTGTAAAATAACAAAGTATATTATTTGATATTTATATATAATATAATCTATATTAATAAATATACTATATATTTTTATATATACTTATATATATAAAAATATATAATTACTATATATACTATATATGTAGTATATATAAATATATATATACTATATATATTATTCTATGAATGTATTACTAAACAATATATTGTCTGGTGTTTAAGCATCAAATAATACTATATATATTAATATACTATATATAAACATATATAAATATATAATATATTTGTAATATACTATATATTAATATATAATACTATATATACATTAATGTATAGTTATGATATACTATAATTATATAATTATATTTATAATATACTATATATTACTCTATGTATGTATTACTAAACAATATATAAATATATATTTATTATATAACATAATATATAATGTATATAATATATACTATAAATATGTAGTATATTTATAATATGTATAAATATACTATGTATATTATAAATATATAAACATATATTATATATTTATAATATATATAGCAATCTATGCATGGCTATGGTAAATAATGCTGTCATGAGCATGAGAGTGCACATCTCTTCAAGATAGTAATTTTATTTCCTTTGCATATGTATCCAGGAGTGGGATTGCTGGATTACATGGTAGTTCTATTTTTAATTTTTAATATTTTATATATATATATATATATATATATATATATATATATACACACATTACTCTATGCATGCTACTCAGATGACAGAGGTCAGTGTGATGCTAACAAATGTGCAGGGTTTGCTAGAAGCCCTGCACATTTGTATGAAAAATACAACTTGTAGCATCTTCTTTCTCTAGGCTTTGCCTGGAAAGACTTCAGTGGCAGCTCAAAACATGGTGATATCCTGGGATTCCCAAATTATAATCACATGGTGTTATCAGACAGCTGTTAACAATATCTAAGGCAATTGGGTCCTTTAAGGCATCTGCTTTCTGCTTTGCTTATATATATATATAAAATATATTGTATATTATATATATAATTATATATTATATAATATATATTATATAATATGAATATTATATATAATATATATTGTATAATATATAATCTTATATAATATGAATATATGTATATATAATATATAATATGAATATTATAATTATATATAATTACATATAATATATAATATATATTATATAATACAAATATTATATAATATATGTATATATATGAGCTATATATATACCATATATATACATACATATATTATATATATGTATTATATAATATTATTAGTATTATTATTTTGAGACAGAATCTCACTCTTTCACCCAGGCTAGAGTGCAGTGGTTCAATCTCAGCTCACTGCAACCTCCACCTCCTGAAATCAAGCAATTCTCCTGCCTCAGCCTGCTGAGTAGCTGGGATTACAGGCACCCGCCAGTGTGCCTGGCTAATTTTTGTAATTTTAGTAGAGACAGGGTTTCGCTATGTTGGCCAGGCTGGTCTTGAACTTCTGACCTCAGGTGATCCCCATACCTCAGCTTCCCAAAGTGCTGGGATTACAGGTGTGAGTCACTGCACCCAGCCAATGATGGATTATTTTTAATGGTCGTGATGAAGACAAAATCTGTAACACCAATTACCCTTGAGAGGGTCTGGAGACATGAGATTCTAGAGGAACACATCAGCAAGTTCAATACTGATGGTAATACTCTAGTTCTTAAGCCAGATAATGTGTTGATGGGTTTCCATATTATTGTCATGCTTCATAGCTTACATATATGTTACAGAGATTTTTTACATAAAAATTTTTACATAGAAAATGTTAGAATTTTTTTAAAGAAAAATAAGGAATCAACAAATGAACTGACAAAAATTTCGTTGTTCTAAAGGGAGAAAAGCTGCATATAGACAATTTTGAAACATTGCAGCTGAAAATAACTTTAGCTATGGAAAATGGAAAATAACTTTAGCTAGTTTTCCACTCTAGCTATACATTAGAATCACTTAGAGTCGTCGTTGGAACGTTGGAACTTTTAAAAGAACAATGCCTAGACCCCACCTGAGACCAAATAAATCAAAATTTATTGGACTGGCAACCAGTCATGAGTTTGTTTATTCTCTTTTGTTTTTGCTTTTACCATTGCCAGATGGTCCTAATATGCAGCCAGGGTTACAAATCATTGATCTAAACCAAGCCTCTTATTTTATGTTGGAAAACTGGGGCCAGAGAGAAGTGACTTGCTCTATTAGTGGAAAATTCAGGCTTCAAGCCATCCACTAACTCATCAATATAATTATACTGTCAGGAATTTCACCCAGTTTCTACTAAAACTTTTAAAAAAAAATGGTAGAAAGAACATAGGCTTTAAAAAGATCTCCTTCTGAAAACAGTCACCAATGCCCTGGCATTCCAAATTTTCTCCAGGTGAATAGACATAAACCCTTATCTTTGTTTCCCCTCCGTTTCTTCAGAGGGTGGAAAACCCACCCTGCTTTATACCCTCTGCTCCACTTTGTACTGATTGATGTGCAGCAAAGCCCAGGAAATCACCCTGAAGAAGTGTCTACCAGCCTCCTCCTTGTGCTCATCAGTCTTGCTGTGCGTCTGCTACTGAGATGACAGAGGCCAGTGAGGTGCTAACAAATGTGAGCAGGGCTTGCTAGAAGCTCTGCACATTTGTATGAAAAATACAACTTCCAGCATCTTCTTTCTCTAGGCTTTGCCTGGAAAGACTTCAGTGGCAGCTCAAAACATGGTGATATCCTGGGATCCCAAATTATATTCACACAATGTTATCTGACAGCTGTTAACAATACCTAAGGCAATTGGGTCCTTTAAGGCATCTGCTTTCTACTTCACTAAGCAGAAAACTGTGGAAGGAGGGAGTGATCCTTTGATTCAATAACCAAGTAACTGTCTGCACACTCTCCTGCAGTTGGTTCCAAAGGAGAATCTCCTGGTCGCTTCTTGGTGGCTTTGCTCCAAGCAGTGTCTGCCCGGCTCTTTAGTATGCTGCAAGAGGGCATGCCCCTGCTAATTGAAGATCTGGTTTTTGCTCTAGAGGAAAGGATAAACCTATGGAAGCACAATGGGTCCAACAACACCAGCAAGATGCCATTTTTCTCTTACAGACTTAATCCTCCTAAGTCCAAACAAACAATACATTGTGATGGAATTTTATGTCTCTCCTAGATGCCAGTGATAGTAAGATAAATGTTTCCTGGGAATAAACATGTCCCTTCCACTTTTACACAAAGAAAGAGGGATTAGGAAGTCTAAAGACTTCAATTGTTAATTATAATAAACATCAGCATGTGGCATCAGTTCCCATAGTCCCACTCTTGAATCATTACCCAGCCTTTCCAATACCATAACTAACTTATTCCAATTGAATCTCCTTTCCTTTTCCTTCTGAATCCAGACTGTTTTGTCTAAACTCAAAAACAAGAGAAAGAGGAAAAATGGATGGAATGATTCCTAACACAGACACATTCTAAACAATTGATAGTTGACTAAGGAGAGAAAATAGATAACTGACAAAAATTGAATTTTTACTCAGTTTTATTATGGTTCTGTTAAAATGAAGAATTATGCTGTAGATACTGAATTATACCATGCAATTCAAAATGAAGGAGAAAATTACGGTTTTTTAAAAGCTCTGAACATCAGGCTTGCTGGCTAGAATCTGGATTCATGCTCATGATGTGAGAAGTCTTTTTTTTCATCAAACAAGTCTACCAGCTGGATTGAAAATATGTCCTCTTCAAATATAGTAAAGCTTAATATAATAGACATTTATATACAACATTCTTTGACACAAACCAGCCTTCCTTTTACTACAAAGTTCCTGAAATTTTTGTTATATAATTTACAGGTACCCAATCTTCAATCCAAATTGGGTGGTCCTATGTGTCAGCCCCTTACTTTGGATGGGTAATAGGTTTCAACTTGCAAGCATAGAGTAAGAACCTAGAGTTAGTGAACTACTATGCATACAGTGGGAGAGGGAAACTCACAGGGTCCAAGAAAAACAATAAAGGAGTAGCCAGCAATGCTGGGCTCTGTGGGGTAGAGGCAAAGCAACCATAAGGAACCTTGAGCAAACTCCCATGTGGGGAGTCGGGGTTTTGGGGGTGAAATATTGGGCTCTGTGCACTCTTTCTTTGACTTTGTATATAAAGGAAAAAACCGTAAACATCATGAAATGAGTTTTTATTGAGTTATCAAAAGAAACTTGTTGAAAGAACGCTGCTCATTGTGGATGTAAAGTTAGAACAGTCACCAGGGGAAAGATAGAGGAGGAGTGGGCAGCTGGCAAATAGATTAGGTTACAAAACCTACTGGGTCTCAAGACAAACCCTTCCCATTGGGTTGGATATGACCTGCTTACTTCCTCCACTGTTGCTTCCATGTAACTGAGGTCTAGAACAGTCTTGAATTCTTTGCACCAACAATAATAATGGGTAACATGTTTTTCTTTACATTTTGCAAATAGCTTCAAGGTTAACTCATTTACATCCCTTTCGCTTCCATCACTGCTAACAACTAAGAAGTGGAATTGTCCTAAGAACAGGAGAAAGAGCCAATAAGAACTGAGAAGCAGGAGATTAGGCGTGAATCTAGAAAAGAAAGCATAGTAAGAGTACAAGTGTCATAGTTAACAGCTATGATTTGAGGAAGTGCCTGGGACTCACCTCTAGAATTCTGATGTAACGGGTCTGGGGTACATCTTGGGCATGGGGATTTTTAGAAACACCCTAGATGATTCTGATGTGCATCCAAAATTGAAAAAAACTGAGGAAGTTGTGGATCAATATTTAGGTAAAACACATTAATTACAGAAAACAAAATATATAGACATTAGATTTGAAAGAAGCAGTTCAAAAATAATTTGAACTCTATATCCTGAAATTAAAATATTTATAAGTGCAAATCCTTTCATCATTGGTTTTTCAATAAATATTGTTTTAATATCATCATTGTCTAGAAATATAATTTCAGGGTTATTTAAAGTTTTACATAAAGAATTAAGGTATGTGTCTTATATCAGCTTTTCTTTCACAAAAACCATGTTAAATTTTATTTTTAATCTATTTTAGCATCTTCCTTTACACAAGGGAAAAATACAAATCTTAATTGTTCATGGCTCAGTTTAGCAATTTATTCCTTAGGGACCATATTAGTCTGTTCTTATGCTGCTAATAAAGACATAACCAAGACTGGGTAACTTATAAAGAAAAAGAGGTTTAATGGACTCACAGTTCCGCCTGTCTGAGAAGGCCTCACAATCACGGTGGAAGAAGGGGCAAAGGTATATCTCACATGGTGGCAGGCAAGAGAGCATGTGCAGGGGACCTGCTATTTATAAAACCACCAGATCTTGTGAGATTTATTTAATACCATGAGAACAGTTTGGGGGAAACTGCCCCAACATTCAATTATCTCTACCTGGCCCTACTCCTGACACATGGAGATTATTATAATTCAAGGTGAGATTTTGGGTGGGGACATAGCCAAACCATATCAGAAACATTTTCTTTTTAAGTGATAGTTCTTGGGCTACCCACACCAGAATCATCTGGGGTACTTTGACTGGGTCTCACCTCTAGAATTCTGATGTAATGGGTCTGGGATGTACTTGGGCATGGGGATTTTTAGAAATATCCTAGATGAATCTGATGTGTACCCAAAATTGGGAACCACAAGCCACAAGCCTAGACTCACTAAAGAAGGATTTCCATGCATGGGCCCTATGCATGGGTCTAGGACCTCACAAGATACTCAGGTGATTTTTACACTTGTTATTATTATTTTTGGAGAAAAGTTATTGCTATGTCAGCCAGTCTGGAGTGCAATGGTGCTATCTTGGCTCACTGCAATCTCCCTGCCTCAACCTCCCCAGTACCTGGGATGCCACCATGCCCAGCTAATTTTTGTATTTTTAGTACAGATGGGGTTTCACCATGTTGGCCAGGCTGGTCTCCAACTCCTGACCTTGGGTGATCCATCCACCTCAGCCTCCTAGAGTGTTGAGATTACAAGTGTGAGTCACTGTGTCCAGCCAGATTCTTACACATATTAAATTATAAGGAAATGAAAAATTTTAATTTACATATATCTGAAAAGAATTCAAAGATATTCAAGTGAATAAAAAATTCAACATTTTCTAATTCTGTAGTCACCTCCCTAGGGAAGAAGTAGAACTAATTCAACAGTAGATATGATCATTATAAATACTTCTAAAACGCCTTAGAGTGTCTAAGAATTTCTTTGTAATTTTTGTCATTTAATATGAAAACAAGCTTGTGGAATATTCTTACTATAATTGTTATTTTTAAGTATTACTGAATTTAGGTTCAGGGCTTTTGACTTACCCAAGTGAATTAGCTAGTAAGTGGTGAAACTGTAACACAAACATCTCCATGTTTTTTCTGGAAAACATGTTCTTCCCCTTATAGGTATTAGCACTATGTTTCCTAAAAGAAAATAAAGTTTCTAGTCTGATAAACTTGAAAATATTCATACTTCATACTCATGGCTTCTTTTTAATCTTTCTATTTAGTCACAAATAACAATGTTAGAAACAACATTTACTAATATTTACTTAATGCACACTACATGTTGCAGTTAACACAAGAATTTTCACAAAGCAAAATCAAAGAATATAAGGAGAATAGTATAACAAATATGATTTTGAACTCCTTATTACGAATCTTTTACTTTTACACCTATAATGTCCCAGTGCCTAGGATGGAACAGAAAAAAAGAGAAAAATATAATAAATACTTGTTAAATGTGGTTGATCAAGCCTAATGCTTTGCACCCTACCGCATGCCCTGCCAAATGCCAGCATGGCAGGCTGGCATAGAAAACTGGAAAATAACACTACAAGAATATTCATAAACACAAAACATGTGCTTTTAGATTAAACCACAGCCAGAATCCCCACATTCAATGCCTCATGTGGCACAGGATGTCACGTTCTGAAAATGAGTGTGTTAGGGAGGGACATCTGCCAGTCCAGTGAGGGACATTCCTCCTCTCAGACCTGGCAAACTATATCTAGAGTATCTCTGCCCAGGCTTCTGTCATTTGACACATGGACATTCTGACTTAAAACCTGGCCTAAACTTGACCTAGAAAAACAGAGTGCCTAGTCCAATCCCACTGGATCACTTTGAAGGGAAAAAAAGAATCTAAGAGTATGAAGTATGTTCCTTTAAATAAGTACTTAAAATAAAATTAAAATTAAATAAACACATTGTATAACCCCTTGGCAATTCTGTATTAAACAATGTTTACTACCCAGAAGGCAGATCGTAAATAAATTTTAAAATAAATTGAGATAATCTGTTCCTTCCTCTTTCAGAGGAAGGTCTGACATAATCCTGTGTAATGTGTGAAACCAGCACAAACAGCCATTGACTTAAAGCCTTAAAATATTTTTCTTCCAATACTATTTACTCCTACATTTTTATTGCGGTAAAACATATACAACACAAAATTTGAGATTTTAACTATTTTTAAGTGTACACTTCAGTGGCATTAAGTACAATCGCAACATTATGCAACCATCACCTCTATCCATTTCCTGAACTTGTTCACCATCCCGAACAGAAACTCTGTACTCATCCATCACTCTCAGCTCCTCCCTCCCGCAGCTCCTTGTAACTATTCTTTGTCTCTATGAGCAAGACTGCACTTAAGTACCTCCTAATAGTGGAATCATAACAGTATTTGTTCTTTGGTGTCTAGCTTGTTGGCTTGTTTTACTTAACATAACGTTTCTCCATGATGCATCCCTGTTGCAACATGCATCAGATTTTGTTCCTTTATAATAAAAGACTGAATAATATTCCATTGCAGGTATAAGCTGTGCCATAATTTGTGTATCCATTCATGCATGGTGGACATTTAGAGTGTTTTCACCTTTTGGCTATTATGAATAATGCTGCTGTGAACATGGGTGTACGAGTATCTGTTTGAGTCCCTGAATTTGCCAGATCATGTGACAGTTCTCTGTTTAACTTTCTGAGGAGTCGTCAAACTGTTTTCCATGGTGGTTGCACCACTTTATGTTCCCACCAGCAATGTACATGGGTTCCAATTTTTCTACATATTCACCAACGTGATTTTCCTCTTTCTTTAAAAATAATAGGTATCTAAATGGGTGTGCTTCAAATATTTTTATAAATTATTTTTTCTTCAAGCATATTGAATAAAATAAATTTTAGACTTACTCAGCTTATCCAATATTTACCAAAATAAAAATTTTAAAGGTTATTTTGTAAAGGCATATTTTTCTTTTCTCATATTTTTATTATTTTAAAGTTTTAAAAAATAATTCCAACAAGGAAGAGAAATAGCAAGTGTTCTTTTTTCATTTCCAAAAAAATTAAAATTCATTACATAATACTTACATATCCCTAAGACTTGCTGAATAAAATACAAACAATTGAAGGAACTTTATTTTCATCTCACCCTTTCCTTCTCATCTTTTTTTTCCTCTAATCTATAACCGGATAAAGTATCATTATAAAAAATACCTTACTCTTTTGATTTTTTAACTTTTTTTTAACTTTGTGATAAAGGGGTATTTTGTGATGATGGTCTAAAAAGACTGATTGCTGCTATTGAATAAACGTAACCACACAAGTGTTTACAAAAGATAAGGCTATAGGAGAATAATAAGAAGAATGTAGTATGGATTAGCATAAATGCCTTTGGATTTAGCAATTGGGTTTCAGTGGGAAATTAGAAGTTTTTGTTGTGGTGGTGAAAGCTAGTTTCCTGCCAAAATCCTTTGTCCTCTTCCAATTTATTCCCTGTACTTCTGCAGCTATGTGTGGCCACGCAATTCGTCCCTGTCAATGAAGTCTTAAGAAATGATGTGTGCCACTTCTGGATCAATTTCCTTGCTTTAAACTTTAAATTTTGAAATCACTATAGATTCACAGGAAGTTGCAAAACAAATGTACAGGAAGACCTCATAAACCCTTCACCCACTCCCACTGGTGGCATCCTGCCTACATATTATGGAATAATAAAAGCTGAAAATTGACATTTGTACAACCCATAGAATGTATTTAGATTTGCAAGCACTCGTGTCTGTGTGTGTGTGAGTGTGCATGTGTGTAGTCCTATGCAATTTTATCATCGTTATAGCTTTGTGTAACTGCCACCCTTATCAAGACACAGAACGATTCTGTCACCTGTGTTACATCTTTATAACCGTGACCTTCCTCTCCCATCCGTAACCCATGCCAACCTCTAATCCATGCTCTATTTCAATCATTTTGTAATTTCAAGAACATCTTTAAGTGGAATCATACGGAATGGAATCATAGTATGCAATCTTTTTAGGACTGGCTTTTTCATTTAGCATAATGCCTTTGAGATTCATCAAATTTGTTACATATATCAATAGTTGCTTGCTTTCGATTGCGGAGTGATATTCCATAGTGTGACTATATCACAGTTTAACTATTAACCCATTGAAAAGCATTTGGGTCGTGTCTAGGTTTGGGTTATAATAAAGCTGCTGTGAAAATTCATGTGTGGGTTTTTGCATGAACATGTGTGTTTATTTCTCTTGAAGAGATATCCATGAGCTGAGCATTTTCTTAATTGAGTGTGACTTGTCAACTCTTTTTTTCTCTTCTACCAGTGGGATTCACATAGCAAGGCACTAGCAATGATAGAGAAACAAAGTGGAAGAAGCCTGGTTTCCGAATCACTGAGTAAAGGAGAGCTTCCTACTGCTCAGAAATAGCTAGCTTGGACTTTAAATAAGATAGAGATAAGATTGTATGTGTTTAAGTTGATTTGTCACAGCAGTGTGGCCTATCCTATCTAATACAACTAACAAACTAAATAAAACCCAATGAATACAACACATTCTAACACAACAGATAATAAACTTTTCTGCAATCACATATATTCAATAAGAACAGTTTTTAAATTTTTAAATTATTTTGTTAGAAATCATTATTAAATATTTTTTACTTTGTTTTTTAGAAAACAAAATCAGAGTGCATTATCACAGTAGTAACATGGGTTGCACAAGTAAACCCAACATTAAATCTCCCTTGACCAGATTGGTTTATTCAATTTCTTTGTTTTTAGCTCACCTCCCTCTGATATTACTCTTCCACTGAATTGAATTTGTGACTTCTGCTCACATATTCCCTAGCACTGTAATTCTCAAACTTCAGCTGCATCGGGATCACCGGGAGGGCTTGTTACAATCAGTTTGCTGGGCCCCATTCCCAGAGTTTCTGATTCATTTGCATTTTTAACAAGTTTCCCAGGTGATCCAGAATCTATTGGTCTGAGAGCCACACGTTGAGAACCACTGACCTAGAAAATCATAAAAATAAGATTGTAATGTTTTCAAACAAGAGATGCAAGACTCCGAAAGAATACATGAAGGCATCTCTAATGAACCAACTAAGTTGAATTCTATAACCAGATGCTGCAGCATCTGCTTTGACTATGGAGAAACTGGGTTTTGTTATTCTTTGGTTAGTTGGTAAGATTTTTCATTGGTTTTTAACTTTCTTCCAGCTTCCGATGGAATCTTGGCAGTCAGATCTTAAAGATTATCTAATCTAACCTCTTCTGAAAGCAAGAAACTCCTCTATATCCAAAATAAGCAAGTAGCCTGCTCTCTGTTTTAGCACTTTCAGGGATGGATAACTCACCCTTTTTGTGTTTTCAAATAGTTGAGTCTGTCAGATGGGAAGAATCTAGTTAAGTGTTAACTTTAAAATGTTGTGAATTAGGATACAAACTGAGAGATGAGAAGATGAAACTATCTTAGCTTTCCCTAACAGTCTTTTAAATTAGTCTTTTAAAAATTCTTGTATTTTTTCTATTACCCATTATTCAGAATAACAGAAAATAAAGAAAATCATTTAAAAAGAGCCAAAAGCATTTTTATATAGGCAAAATAGAGCACTGTGATAAAGTAAGGAGTCAGAGACTGTATTGAAATCAGTCCTCTGTGGATGAGCCATGTCAAGTACTGTTAGCCTGGACTTCACCTGCAATATGGGGATAAAATTATGCCTATATTACTTACAGATACACCAAATCATACTTAATTAAATAATATATATCAAATCACTCTCTAAATCGAGAGAATCAACTTGTCAGCTATTAATAGCCCAATTAATAATATTATTCCTTTTATCTAACTAATACATCATTCTTGCATAGTGTTTCTAATATCTTAGCCTCTTGGTTAAGCACTCATAAATATATGGCAGAAAAATACCCTTTTGCCTCCTCCTTTTTTTTTTTTTTTTTTTTTTGTTAAAGGGTCTTGCTCTGTAACCCAGGCTGGAGTACAGTGGTAAGATCTCGGCTCACTGCAACCTCTGCCTCCCAGGTTCAAGCGATTCTCCTATTTCATCTCCCCAAGTAGCTGGGAATACAGGCACCCACCATCATGCATGGCTAATTTTTGTATTTTTAGTAGAGACAAGGTTTCACCATGTTGGCCAGGCTGGGCTTGAACTCCTGAACTCAAGTCATTCTCCTACCTCTGCCTCCCAAAGTGCTGGGATTCCAGGCATGAGCCACTGTGTCTGGCCTTTTATTTATTTATTTTTTGGGGGGGATAGTACAAAAACAACATAAGTCAGGGCAGTCTCTGTCTCTTGAGAATTTTTCTTTTATTTATTTTACTTTAGGTGCATACTATATCTGGCATTTCTCCCCATGTTTTCCCTCCCAAGAATTTCAGAACAACCATAATATTCCCTGTCTCTCTTAATCTCTCTGTGACTGTTTATTATAACAGTAGCCCCAACTTAAGTCTACTACCTTGGTATCAATAGAAGTCTAGCCTGACAGGATATTAGTAGCTCTTTCTGATAGTGGCTGATTGAAATTTTTTCCAGCACCCTTTCCTGGCCCATCCTGCCCGCGCTAAATATCAGACTTGCCTTGCTTCTCTTTTTCCACAACTAGCTTGAAGGTCTAATCACTTGTAATCCCTAGAGGGATTCAACATTAATTTCCCTTGTTCTGCCCCCCCAAAAATGGAGCACTGAATAAGACATTCCCCTATTTTTTGTCAGTAGCTCCTATAAAACATCCAAGGGTGCCTATGCTTTCGGCGCAGATGCTAAGGTCCCTTGAGTCTTTTCGTATCCTCCCTACAAAGTGGAATCTCTTTCAGCACCACCACCCCCCATCGCCAGGAAGGTCCCTTGCTGCTGTTGGATTGTGCCAGCACCCCATCCTTCAATGACAGAGTTAGTTCCTATTCTCTCCAACACTGTTCCCAGCTTAGGAGCACCCCAAGATGGCAGAGCATCTTGTTCACTTCATCTCTGCCCTGTCTTCCGGAAGTGTGCCCTCACTTTCTGTCTGGATGGCCTAGATGACGTCATTTCTCCGACTTGCCCTTGGACCTTCAGCCCTGTCCAGTGGTGGAATAAGAGAGGCTATAGTGTGTCCCCATTCCTCCACCTCCATGTCAACTCCTGCTTCAGTGCAAGTTTCTCCTCTGTCAAATCTTCCCTTCAACTCCTGCTGGAAACTAATAATGGACAGAACTGTTTTGCCACTTGCCCTCCTTGACAGTATTAATCCATTTTCTCCTGCCCTACTTTGTAAAGCCAAATCTGAAGGTTTTCAGTGCCTGCAACATGTTCAGACCAATGGTATGAATAACTCCAGAGTCAGCATGATGCTAATTCCCTTCCTCAAGGCCCTACATGACCAGCAAAGTGACTAGTGCCATTCCTGAAAACCTATGTGCCAATGAAACAACCTATTGATTTCAGTAATAGAAGTTTTCAGTAATAAAACCAGGTTGTTGGGCCCCATACCCAATGTTCTGATTAATTTGAAACCCTAACAAAGAATCCCAGGTGATATGGAAGCTGCTCCTATGAGAACCACACTTTGTTAGCCTGTTAATGGTTAAAATAAAAGCTTTAATGAAAAACCCAGGTTTTCTAAAAGTGTACTGATTAATCCACCTATATAAGTAGATAGTGTCCCACATTCCTACACAGAAATCCAATTCAATAATTTTGAAAGCCAACATCTTTTATGATGAGCTGTTCAATACTCTGACACCCAGTCAATCGTGGATTATAAACAATCTCATTAGAGATACAAAAAGTTTTAGGATGAAAAAAGTGACCACAGCTGAGGCTGCTAAAAGTATATTCATTTATATTATCAATCATAATGTATTTGTTTCTAGTAAGTATGAGAATCCCTTTCATCTTGCCAAGTTAGGTCCTTCCCAAGCACCCTCCTAAACATTGTAATTGCCCCCGAAAGTAAAGATAAAGTCAACATCAAGTACCTTCTAAACCATCCACTGGAAAGAGTGCAAGCCATTAATCCATATTTAATATTTTTCTTTTCATTTTTCCAAAATTTCAAACCAGAGACTATTTTATTCCAGTAAATATCTGTGTACATTTACCCAGACTGTTAGTAGTTGGTGCCATTATCTACACATTCAACAACATTCCTGTTACAGAGTCGCTGTGTCCATTTTTTCCTCATAAACATGAAACTCAAGATGATCAGAGCTTCCTGAGTATCTGTCCTGTGATTAACCCAGACAATGCCAGTCCCCCAATTTATTCTGGGGAAAGGAAATAAACATTTGAACATGATCAATGATAACAAGTTTCTGTGTGCCCATAGGCAGAGCTAAGAGCATTTCTGCTAGATACACATAGGTACAAAAGGATAGAAGGGAAACATCAGTCATTTTGTAAACCATGAACAGAGAGCAATTATATTAATTAGAGGAAAATTACATTTTACATATAAAGTTTGTCATGTTTTTGGGGAGCTTATGTTTATTCTTTTGTTCAATAAATATTTTGAAATTTCAAAAAAAAATTTTGCCACATTTGCTTTCTCTTTCTCTGTCATTCTAGATAGATAGATAAATAGATACTATATACACAGACTATAAGAATATATATATATATATATATATAGCCATATTTGCTTTATTGTGGCAGTCTGGAGCCAAACCCACATTATCTATGTGTGTGTGCGTGTGTGTGTGTGTGTGTGTATGCTAACTATAGACTCATGATTTATTTTCTTTCTCCACTGAAGTCTTGAATTCCTCAAAATCAGCCATGAGAGTTGTAATCAACTTCTCCTAAACTCCTGTTCAGGGTGATATTTTGACCTATTCCCATGAATCATGGATGTTCTTAATGGCACCGAGAGTGATGAGTCCTTTCCAGGAGGTTTTAAATTTACTTTGCCCAGATCATCAGAGCAATCATGCTTTTACCTTTTATTAATTTGTTTTAATTCATCATTATAATTATCCTTTTTTGATGTTTAAATTGTCTAAATGTGACCATTTATATCTGCTTCATACAAACTCCTGGAGGTGGACACATTCTAATGCTGGTTAGTGTTTTGTTTAGTTGCCTAAAATATTCATTGAAATTTCATTTTAAGTGGATTTCGATATTTTCTATGGGAAATATAATTTTGGTAGTTGAGGAAATTATTGCTCATCTTATGGTAGCTTGAATCAGAATAGCCTGGAATCGTACAGTTGGAAATACTAACACACAATATGGTTCTATATTTGATAGCAAATAGTTCCTTAATTTGATTTTAATGGACTTTTTTTTTTCAGGGTACTTTGTATTAAACTACTAATCCTGAGAGTAAAGTGCTGTAACATTAAACAGAATCTCACAATCCTTACGTTATCTTTTCTTTTCCATTTTAAGTCACTTCTGCAATTTACACTGTTGTAATAGTAACAGGTACATTATTATTTATTATTTCCATCTAATAAGCAATAATGTTATTTAATTCTTCATGGGACCAGGCATAAATTTGAAGATATATGGAGTTTCATGCCACATATCATAAAACCAAACCCTACTTCAGATTTTATTTTTTAATTAGATAATAATTCGTATTGTAAAAGTAATATAGATACGTGACCAAAAAAAAGGAAAAGAGTACAAAATGGAAAATAATGATTGATTAAGATTATTTTCCCACTCAAGGTCCCCATTCCTACTTCTTTTTTTTTTTTTTTGAGGCAGAGTTTCACTCTTGTTACCCAGGCTGGAGTGCAATGGCGCGACCTCGGCTCACCGCAGCCTCCGCCTCCTGGGTTCAGGCAATTCTCCTGCCTCAGCCTCCTGAGTAGCTGGGATTACAGGCAACGCGCTGCCATGCCCAGCTAATTTTTAGTATTTTTAGTAGAGATGGGGTTTCACCATGTTGACCAGGATGGTCTCGATCTCTTGACCTCGTGATCCACCCGCCTCAGCCTCCCAAAGTGCTGGGATTACAGGCTTGAGCCACCGTGCCCGGCCCTACTTCTTAACAGCATCTGTTTTTATCAAGGTTTCCTTGCAGAAATTTCAAATGTATGAAAATAAATGCAAGTGAATCCTTTGTTGATGTTATTGTTATACAAACGGGATTTTTATAGCAACCAGTGTTCTGCATGTGACTGGTTCCCAAACTGTATCTGTATCACTTTTCATATCAGCATATCCCTGTCAGCTTACTCTCTTTAATAAATACATGCATAGTTTTTCACTGTGTAGTTATACAATAACTTATTAAACTAATTCCATATGGTTGTTAATTTTACTTCTTACTGTTTCAAGCAATAGTGCAATAATAACTATGCATATATCTTTGAGCACATAGGATAGCATGCATTTAGTAACTATTAATCGGTCAAAAAATCAGGGAACATTTCATTTTGGAGATAATGACAGTAGTACATGACAGTTACCTCTTTCCCTTCACCCTTGTTAACACTGTTGAATTAGCAAAATTTTCATTCCTGCCATATTCCAGTGTGATTGGTGAAAATAAGTTTATTTAAATATGAAACAGAGCACTTTTCATGTGTTTATAAATCCTCTATTTTTTGGCAATTGTTATCTCTTTATAATTTGAATTAAATGTCTTTTCTTTTTGATTTTAAAAGAACTCTTTATATATAAGGAAATCAAAGCTTTGGCTGTTGCATAAGTAAAGGTATATGATTTTCCCTAGCTTGTTATTTATCTTTTGATTGCTTATAATATATTTTCCATATATAGTCAAATTGATCACTCTCTTTCCATATAACTTATAGGTTAACAAAAACAAGCACTTTTCCCATTTATTAGAAAAAAATGTAGATTGGCAACATTTTCTTCTAATGCTTTCATCCAGTTACATTTTTATATTTTCATCCTTTATTTGTGGAATTTTGGTGTAAAGAATGATTGACTCTAGCTGAATTTTCTCCAATTGGTTAGCCAGGTGGCCACAATACCATACATTAAATTGTTTCACTTCTGAAAGGCCACCTATATTCTACACTAAATTCCCATATGTACTTGAACCTATTCACTTCCATTAATTTGTTTCCCTATTAGTACTGTCTTAAGTACTGAAGAACTACCTTCATTACTGCAGATTTAAGAATATACTAGGTCTAGTAAACACTCTACCCTTTTTCCTCTTAGAGTTAAGGATTTGTGCTGTAGAGCCACAGAGGCCTGGGTTCAAATCCTGGCTCTGCCATTTACTGTGGGATCTTGGAGAAGTTATTTGGATCTGTGCCCCCATATTCCATCTGTAAGATAATAATAAATACCTCACAAAGGTGTTAGGAGGCATAACTAATATAATTTGTACAGAATGCTTATAATTATGCCTGGTAAATACTAAGTGTTTGATAAATGTTAGCTTTTTCTTCCTAGAACATTTTCTGGCTATCCTCAGTTATTTGTTTCTGTTATAAACGTTGGGATTGATTTCCCAGTTTTTAAACCTTTTATGGTAGCAGCCTCCAAGATGGTCACTAATGACCTATGGCTCCTAGAAGTCATGTTCTTGGGAAGCCTCCTCTCACATTAACTAGGACTGAGCCGTGTAACCAACAGGATATTAGGAAAATGACTATGTGTGGCATTCAAAGCTAGGCCATAGAAGATCTTTCTGCTCCCACTGCACCCTCTCTCTTGGATCTCCTGCTCTGGGGAATCCAGCTGCCATGCTGTAAAGACACTTGAGCAGCCTCTGGAGAGGCCCACAGGGAAGGAACTGACACCTCCTGCCAAAAATCATTACCATGTGGGTGAACCATCTTGGAAGTGAATCTCCCAGTTCACATCGAGACTTCAAATGATAGCAGGCATGACTGCAACCTCAAGAGCGATTCCAACCCAGAACCGCCCAACAAAACTGCTCACAAATTTCTGATACACAGACACTATGCAAAATAATAAGGATTTATAACAAAGATTTGCTGTTTCAAGTCACTGAGTTTGGGTTAATTTGTTATACAACAATATATAATGAATATACCTTCCTAGTGGCAATTTTATTAGAAAGGCATTGAGTTTATAGATGCATTTACATAGAACAGACCTTCTCATATTAGTCTATTGATGCAAAATTTAAAAAAAAAAATAGTAGATATTTTAAATCTTGTTTATCTAGGTCTAGCATAATTTCCCTTATTATTTGTGTTGCTGTTATATTTCCTTCCACTTTATTCTCTAAATTATATTATCAATTTAATACTATTAATTTTCTGTTAATTTCATATCCAGCCAACTTGCTAAATTCTTTTTGCTAGAAGCTATAACTGATTGTTTTGCATTTTTAAGATGTGGAAATATACCATATGTGAATAACAATTTCACTTTTTGTTTTACATTTTATAGCTATTTCTTTCTCCTTTGTAATTTCACTGGCTGAAGTAATAAATATTACCTCTAAAATATATTATAGTAGAAGACATTATATGGCATCAGTATTTATCAATTTGATTTATTCAATTTTTCTGAATATTCTTGTAGTTAAACACTGTCATCAAGTGGGCATGGTGGCTCATACTTGCAATCCCAGCACATCGGGAGTTTAAGGTGGGCAGATCACTTGACCCTGGGAATTCAAGACCAGACTGTGCAACATGGCGAAACTCTGTCTCTACCAAACATATAAA
Source organism: Saimiri boliviensis (assembly GCF_048565385.1). Lineage (NCBI taxonomy): Eukaryota > Metazoa > Chordata > Mammalia > Primates > Cebidae > Saimiri > Saimiri boliviensis. The sequence continues at coordinate 17,249,630 of NC_133464.1, forward strand.
AATTAGCTAGATGTGGAGGCACTTGTAGTCTCAGCTACTCAGGAGGCTGATTGCCTGAGCCCAGGAAGTCAAGGGTGCAGTGAGCCATGATCATGCCACTGCACTCCAGCCTGGGCAACAAAGCAAGACTTTGTTTCCAAAAAAAAAAAGACTGCCACTTTCCCCAGTTTGGGGAAGATGAAATAGATAATATTTTTTATTTTATAACCTCATAATCTCTCATTTTTCATAAAAACATTAATAATTTTTAAAATTATACCAAATCAAACCTTGCTTTCAGGTTCTTAATAGTATAACTAAAAAATGTAAGAGATGGCAGTTGTCATAGTTTATTACCTTTTATTTATTATTCTTAATGCTACTCGACCTTTAGCCAAAATAATTCTCTCCTTAAACCATGGAAAGTGGCAATTAAAACTACAGAAATAAATAAAAACATGGTTCTCAATGAAAAAGGTTAAAATTAAAAGGGAATACGGTCTTGACGCTGCTTAAGGAAAAAAAGCCTTCCCAAATAATTTTCCTTTTAATAACTTCCAAAAGTAATGCAACTTCTGAAATATTTAAGTTGAGAAACCATTTTCAAAATGAACCTGGATAGACAGGAAGCAATAGGGAGCATTTTTGAAACCCAGGAAAAAGAGAAAGCTATACTGTAACTGATAAATTGATTTTTAATAATGTTGGAAGCTTGCAAACCCTCTCTCTTCATTGTGCTGCACTAAGGAAATACACTAGCAGGTGTTAAAACACCCTCCAAGGATTTTCAATTTTGTTATTATATCCATGTGACGGAAAAGAAGCCAAAATAACAACTAGGTAAAGTAAAAGGCTCATTATTTCCTACAGTTAGTTGTTCAGTGGCAATTCTTTCCTTATCTATGTCTAACAGAAGAACATCTAGCACTTTAAACTGCAGGCAAATGAACTTCTAAGATTAGAGTTGGAGACCCCCACATTTTATAGATTCTAATTCTGGAAACATATCTTGCGTATCAATGATATTTATGCTTGAGAAGACTTTTTTCTATGCTTTACAGACAAATTTTATGTCAAGACTTTTCAAAGTGACTTATCATAATGCCAGATTTATGAGCAAGTTTGAGCAACATTAGTAGAGTCACCTCACACCAAACATTATGGGATTTACATGAGTATAGACAATGACTATAAAATATAAGCTAGCTTTTTCTGTGCTTAACTTGGAACCACAGACATGTTCAGCTCAAACCCTTTCAAGTCTCAACATCTGTTGTGAGCCTGATGAAAAACAATAGATGTGGGAAATTGGATTTATTTCAATACTAATTTCAGTAGCCTGGCTTAATATGGCTACAGAATTTATATGAATAATAGCAGAAACAAGACAGACTATGTAATCTGGGCAAGGAAATTTTGTGATTGTTGGAACTCCACAGATTTGGAGTCTACACACTTAGGACTCTGCAAAATACTCTGTTCTAATACCCAGCTGTACCCTTCAGAAGCATAGTGTAAGATTTGTTACAATGACTTAGTAATGAAAGAGACAGTTTCATCTCTACTTTATAAACCACCTGAACTGGGGTTAAATGATTTCCTTGGAAATAAACACTTTGTTAATTTCCTGCATTCCTGATAAGAATTCCAGTCAACATTTATACCAAGATTATTTGTTTTTTATATGAATAGATTCTCCTTAATCTTTGCTTACCAAACATATTGAGGTCATATGGCATTAACAATTCAATCGTATTTTCTTTGGAAAATTTTTCTCTTCTTCTTTTAATTCTGCTGAACTGAAATGAACAAAGCAGTTTAAATTTTTGCCTTATGTTACCATAAAGTCTGAAAACACAAGTTTGAAAGATAAACATGCTTTAAGGAAACATGATTGGCAAGCTAAGACTTGCATTAAGCTATACCATTAATACACTTTTGGAAGCAGAGTGAATCCCTATACTCTCAATCTTAATGAGGTTGAAGTAGGTTGTCCCTGGATATTTCCTTTCTCAGAAGGTGTTGTGACATTCTATTTCAATTTTTGAAAATATGACACAGCACTTCTGGAGAGAATTGTTTGGAAGAGAGGGAAATGAACTTAAGCAAAGAACAATATGATTCCAAAACAAACAAATAAAAAGGAACCACACAATCGCTTTCTTAAGAAGGATATACCATAGAGCACAAAAAAAAAATACTGCAAAAAAGAAACTCTTGACATGCTTATTTGAAATTATGGAGAAAAGCTAAAAACTTCAGAACGGTTGTTTTGCTTTTTAACCTTAACTTAGCAGACCAATCTCCACCAATCCAGAAGTGTTAACTGAAAATTGTACTACTACTTTATGATTATTGCAATTCAGAAAAGAATCAGAGACAAACATTGGATTGCATGGGTAAGCAAATCTTTCATTGAGGTTTACAAATTCCGGTTTATGCAAAGTATCACATTTAGCGTATCACTAGTTAGACAAAAACAGTGCTCCAGGATACAATTTGGGATGAAATTTTAATATCGTAACCCTTAAACTTGTTCAATCTCTTTCCCTATTGGTTGTCTGCACTCAAAACACCCCTAACTTTAATTGGTGATCTGATTAGTAAAATTCAACTACCACATGTGACTAAGGATATGGTTAGTTATCAGGCTTTTCTTCATTTGTTCCTCTTTGAGCAAAAGGTACAACCTTCAAGAGCATGTGTCAACTAAAGAGAGGCAGGTGAAAAGAGATTGGTTGCTCCAAGATGTGCCCACAACTTTTAAGTGTGCCTTGGGAAATCAGTTGAGACCGCTCTGAAAGAGTCAGGCTATTCCAGCTGCCTTGGATGCTAGCTCTCTGAGTAACAAAATAGATGCCTGCAGTCCTTGTGAAAACAAGATCAAGTCCCTCTGTGACAGCACCTTTACAACACAATATTTGGCAATTTTTCATTGAATCTACAAGTATACATGTTAGGTTCAGTAATCTTGATAAATGGTTATTTGGGAAAAAAATTGCTATAGAAAGCATATTTGCCATTTATGTCACAAAGCTAAGTTTCATCTTCCATGGTTAGTCATTGAGTAGTACTATTTCAGATACTGAAGTACTTTGAGGCACCTTCCCTCAGACCCTCTAAATATGTTACAACCCACAGCTTTCAGTGTTATGTGAAAGCCAACACCTCCTGATGAGTAAATACAACTACAGTAATAGGTCCTCAACTTAACTCTAATGAATTTGAATGTTACACCTTCCTAGATGGCCTTCTCTCTTACAGAATCTTTAAATAATTGTGTTAGTTTCCTTCAGTCAACATCATTGAATTTTCCAGTCAAGTGCTGCTTTAATACTGCAGAAAAGAAAGTCTTAGTAGTTTTCCATGTAGCTTTTCTGGGGCAAGTATCTCCTCCCACATTTTTTCTGATTCCTTTGGTAAGAACTCTCTGATTGCATAGTGTTGACATTTAAATTTATTCAAAAGATATTTCTTCACTAAATATTTACTGAGTGTTTACTCTATGCCAAAGAGTGTGCTAGATGCTAGAGATACAGGATGAATAAGAGATTTATGTTCCTTGCTTTAATATTGGCCTGAAGCCTATCAGGAAATGTCAAGAATTAAACAACAGCTCTACAGTTGAAGAGCTCTGGAATGAAAGCACAGAGCAGGAGTACTCAGCCCAGTAACAGTGGAAGGGGTGGAGTGAAGAGGGGAAGTCAGATAAGTACCTAGAGAGCATCATTTCACTGGGTTCCAATAGGTGACTGGGAAAAGAAAGATAAAAAGGCAGAGAGGATAGAGTGGAATTTTTCCTAAGCACAGACCATATGTTCTGTTTCTCTGAATTCTACAGCCAAAAACAATGTGGCATAACTGCCCAACATATTTTCTGATTATATTATTAATTTCTATTAATGTTAACTGTGGTTGAGTCAGAAAGAAGGAATTTTTTATATATTTCAAATATTAGGTGGTCCTTCAGTATAAAATTTAAAAATTCCCCAAACAGCAGTGTTGGAATAAGCACACAAGGATGCTTTCACTCAGGTTTCATTTATGAAATTGAATTTTCTGAACAATGATTGAGGAAACAATGACAATTTCATCAAGCCTGGATCTTAAAAGAGGCAGCAAAAGACCAGAATGAGGCATAAAAGGAGTTGAGAATGGTCAACCATAACATGCTTTTGTTGGCAACTCCATATGTTTCATGACAGAATGGATGCTTTGGCAGATAAATTCAGAAAAGCAGGGTGCATCCATTATCTATTTCTGCGTAGCACATTACCACAAAACTTAGCAGCCTGAAACCATTCCAGCTTATTATCACATAGTTTCTGTGGATTAGGAATCCAGGTACAGCTTACCTGGGTCCTTTGCTTCAGGGTCTCTCATAGGCTGCAATGACGGTGGCAGCCAAAGCTCCAGTGCTATCTGCAGCCTCAACCAAGGAAAGACTCCATCCAGCAGTTATTTGTAGGATTCAGCTTCTCACTGGCTGTTGGCTGGAGGCTGCCCTCCATTCCTTGTCATGGGGACCTCTCCAACATGACAGCTTGATTCATCAAAGCATGCAAGCAAAGAAGGCTATAAAGTCAGCCAGCATGATAGCAGTCATGATTTCTCAAAACCTAATTATGCAAGTGACACCCTCTCAATGCTACCATATTCTATGCCAGAAGAAAGCTACTCAAGGGGAAAGGATCACACAAAATCATTAAGCCCAGGGACTGTAATCTCTGGGGGCCATCTGCAAGATAGTTTGCCTTACAGGTCGATTCACAGGCCACAGTTAGTGTGTCTCAGTCAGTGTAAAACATGCCCAAGCTCTGGCACATTTCCAATTCTCTAGCAGAAATATACAAACATGAGATTAAGGTACTTGTTTTTCTTCACTTTGTTATTTTAAGTAATATTTAATACAGTCACAAACACAACTGGTTCCAATAGAGAATTTAATATAGATAAGCAATCTGATATGCTTTACTCTCTCTAAAAATCAGGGATCCCAAACACCTGGGCCATGGACCCCTACCAATCCATGGCCTGTTAGGGACCTGGCTGCACAGCAGAAGGTGAGCAGCAGGTAAGAGCATTACCACCTGAGCCCTGCCTCCTGGTGAGATCAGCGGCGGCATTAGACTCGCATAGGAACATGAAACCTATTGTGAACTGTACATGCTAGGGATCTAGGCTGCATGCTCCTTATGAGCATCTAATGTAAGCTTGTCCAACCTGCAGCCCATGGGCCACATGCGACCCAGGACAGATTTGAATGTGGCCCAACACAAATTCATAAACTTTCTTAAAAGATTACGAGATTTTTTTGGTGATGTAATTTTTTTAGCTTATCAGGTATCATCCATGTTAATGTATTTTATGTGTGGCCAAAGACAATTTTTCTTCTTCCAATGTGGTCCAGGGAAGCCAAAATATTGGATGTCTTTGATCTAATTCCTGATCATCTGAGGTAGAACAATTTCATCCCAAAACCATCCCCACCCAACTCAGTCTGTGGAAAGATTGTCCTCCTCAAAACTTGTCCCTGGTGCCAAAAAAGTTGGGGATTGCTGCCACAGAGGATACCCACAAGTAGTGTGTTACGACATTGTCTTCTAATACATGTGAAGGAAACAGTAGAAAAAGTAAACAGCAAATCTGGGTGGGGAGTAAATGGATTCTACAGGCCAAATAGAATTCTTGCACACCTACTGGTTTTTGGAATCCATTAGCAACATTACATCTTCATACAGTCCTAATAAATAATACCTGGCACTAGATATATGCACACACACTTAAAAATTAATCCAGTCACTGAGACAAACATGCTTTAGAAAAAAGCTGTCTAGCCTGATAATAACAATGCCCTGAAACAACCATATAAATAAGAACATTTCAGGTAAATTGCTAGAGGCTGTATTTTGTTTTCTAAGCAATTGCACCCCTCAAGGACTGATGATAGCCTTATGGAAAACAGGCACTATGAGCTCACGCTAAGGAAGAATCCTCCTGAAGCCTGCCTAATTCAATGCAAATATATTTCTAAAACAAAAGAAGGACAAAATGTCTCTAGCACCCCTCATTCTAGGGTGTTTCTCAAATGCTGCCTTAATCAATGCTGTGGGCTGAGATTATTACTAACCCAAATGCTTCTTCAACATGAAACCTGAAGATAATTTTACTGGAAAATGTAATCATGCTGTATTACTTTTATTCAAATCTGATCCTCACACAATTGAAAAAGAATTCTCTGTTCTGTCATTACTTATACACGGACAAGCAAATAATAAGAGAGAAAGATACAAGATCATGTCATAAGATTTCTCATCTATCTATGAGCAAAACAGGCATTCGTATAATACCTCAATCAGCAGGCTTATCACCGTGATTCGTCGGATGGTATTCTAGACCAACAACATTGTTCACAAGCAATGACCTTCATTAAACAGAAACAGCCAGCATGAAAGCAACATCAAAAGAAGGAGATGAAATACACACCAAACACTTCTTTGTAATAGAGGACAGTTCAGGGTCAGTGTGTACCACTAACCACCACAGGAGAGAGGATAAATTTAATAAACTCATATAGCAAAATGCAACATGCCCACTTGCTAGGTTCACAAAATGACCAATCAATAGCAAAGAGAAAGAGAAGCAGCAGTGCATAACCAAATCTATAAATATTCATCAGTTAAGATGCTATCACATGATACAAAGATTTTAAGTTTTGGCATTCCAACTATCTATCAGCTATCAACTGTCTGGCCTTGGGCAAGTGTACATTTTAAGACTTAATCTTGGAAATGAAGATAACTATACCTATCTCACAGAAGATAGGTAAGCATCTCCTTCCTCACATGTTACTTCTATAGTTATATTAGTTTCTTTCAGTCATAAGTACAATTTGTGAATAAGTAAGGATTGTACTGATTATTGAATAGTCAAATTACTGTTTTCTCTGGGACCTAGAAATAGTTCCTTCCATAGGACAACCTTATAGAGTTCTTATGAATACTAAAGTGCTAACATTCTAAAGAGCTTTTTCTGACACCTACGTATACACATTTATATAACATACATTATATATGTATATGTTAAATAAAGTTAAAATAAATAATAAAGGGACAAGATACTGTAACTAAGGAGTGGCAGGAAAGAAATAAGGGAAGTGGAAAGAAATGAAAGTAAAAGGCAGAAGAAAAAAAGACAATGGGAAGTATAGCAGGAAAAGTAATACCTCCTTCCAAATATGTCAATGACACATCTCCAGAACCTATGAATATGTGATGTTACACAGCAAACGGGAATTATGATTGATGTTAAGATGGGAAGATTAGCCTGGATTATCCAGAGGTAACCAGTGTAATCACAAGAATCCTTAAAAGTAGAAGAAGGAGGTCAGAGTGATGCAATATGAGAAGAGCTCAACTTTCTTTTTTTTCCCCCTGCTCTGATTCAAATTGTACATTTATTTTTATTTATTTTTTATGTATTTATTATACTTTAAGTTCTGGGGTACAAGTGCAGATCATGCAGGTTTCTTAGATAGGTATACACATGCCATGGTGGTGGTTTGCTGCATCCATTGCCCCGTCATCTACATTAGATATTTCTCTTAATGCTATCCCTCCCCAATCCCCCCACCCCCTGCTATTCTTCCTTTAGTCCCCCATTCCCCAGGCCCCAGAATGTGATCTTCCCCTCCCTGTGTCCATGTGTTCCCATTATTCAACACTCACTTATGACCGAGAACATATAGTGTTTGGTTTTTTGTTCTTGTGTCAGTTTGCTGAGAATAATGGTTTCCAGTTTATTATTTGCTTTGAAGATGGAAGGTGCCACAGGCCAAGGACTGTGGACAGGCTCTAGAAGCTGGGTAAGGCAAGAAAGTGGATCCTCCCTGAGCCTCAAGAAAAGAATGCAGCCTCACTGACACCTTGATCTTAGCCCAGTGAGGCAAGTGTTGGACTTCTGACCAACAGATAATGCACGTGTTTTTTTTTGATACTATTAAGTCTGTGGTAGCTGGATACACAGCAAGAGTAAACTAATATAGGAGGGATAAGGAGTAGCAAGATAGCATGTGCTCTGGCAGAAAAAGCATGGATGAGTCTGGTTGTCATTGATGCTGAATAGTCAGAAGCTCCTATTAGTACGCAATTCCCTTCTGATGAAAGTACCCATGACACTGTAGCTAGTTTGGCTGTTATGCAAAAACCCTTTAAGAGAACAGAGAAGCAGTACAACATTGAGGACACAACACCAACATGAAGTTGCAAGACAATGGCATTTAGCCCTGCAATACTTAGGGCTAAGATATATACTTTCTAAAATACATCCGTTATCTCCAAATTAGAGTCACAGATGGAAACATTTCTTCTTGAACAACACAAAGCCCAACAATCGTGAGAAGAACAGAAATGTGCCGAGATAAATGATCTGCACTTGACACAGCACGGCTTCCCTCTAGACAGGGTGAAATTTTTAGCTGATAATTAAGTACCAAATGAACCATCTGAAAATTTCAGTGCCATGAGCCAAAGAAAATTAAATTAAATCAGAATTAACATATTAGGTCTGGGTTGAGTAAAGACAGATTATTGCTTTGTCTGGATTCTGTCTTGTTAAGAAGAAGCTATTCTTCAAATATCCAACTCTAAAACACAGTTGATAGGATAACATTAGCAAGTAAACATGATAATTGACTCATTTAAGTTCAAACAAATGTGCGACAGTATGTTCTGTTGGCTACAAGGGCAATGCTTCAGGGGAACTATATGAACGTGTTTTGGTATTCAGTTCAACTCTCAACACGTATGATTGAGCCTGGCACAGTATTAGATACGAAGGCTTTAAAGCTGAGTAAAATACAGTCATGTATTTTACCCTTCATGGAACTCAGTCTAGAGGAAGGAGATATGACAGACAAATAACTTAAATATAACAAATTATATGCAAAGAAACAAAAACTGACATTGAGTCTCAAATCATAAATATCCAAATATGAAAAGGAACCATTTGCCATAGAAGCCTCAAACTGTGAATGACAACATTTAAAGAAAAATTTAAATCAATGAGTTCTTAATATTATTTTTATCATAGATCCCTTTATGGTTCTAATGAAAATTATGAAGCTTTATTGTGTGGAGGGGGAAAAGGAGGTTTAGTGGTGAAGAGAAGATAACAAATAGGAAAGTACAGATTCCTCAAGGACCGAGAAATAGAAATACCATTTGACCCAGCAATCCCATTATGGGTATATACCCAAAGAATTATAAATTGTTCTATTATAAATACACATGCACACATAAGTTCACTGTGGCACTGTTTACAATAGCAAAGACCTGGAACCAACCCAAATGTCTATCAACAATAGACTGGATAAAGAAAATGTGGCACATATACACCATGGAATACTACGCAGCCATAAAAAACGATGAGTTTGTGTCCTTCATAGGGACATGGATGAATCTGGAAACCATCATTCTCAGCTGACACAAGAACAGAAAATACAACACCACATGGTGTTACCCATAGGCGGGTGATGAACAATTAGAACACATGGACACAGGGAGAGGAGCATCACACACTGTGGTCAGTTAGAGGGGGGATTGGGGGGGAAAGTGGGGGGTGGGGAGGCATAACGTGGGGAGAAATACCAGATATAGGCAATGAGGGAAGGAAGGCAGCAAACCACTTTGCCATGTGTGTACCTATGCAACAATCCTGCATGATCTGCACATGTACCCCAGAACCTAAAGCACAATTTCAAAAAAAGAAGAAAAGTACACACAGACATGTTCAATTTCAGGACATTCATCTGAGCCCTCGCTTAGAATATCCTCCATCTGCTGAAAATATATACATGTAAAATCACTGCTATATATGTAAATTATAATAGGCACACTAAATAACTCTTTATAGTAAAGTTTATTTGAAAATTTAACACTAGTGGTAGAGAAGAATGAAAATGCATCCCATAGAGTTTGGGAGTCCTACTTTTACCAAGTGAGACATATACTCAAAGCTTCCATTTTTAAACAGTCCCTAAGAATTTTTACCCAATTTCCTACTTTGTGTTATAAAAATGTTTTAATTACCATTTAAGAAATACTTAAAAGAGTCCATCAATCTCCATTTATCCCCCTCCATATCTCTTCAAAACAAAATTGAAGTGGACACCCCAGGTAGATATGTCACAAGTCATATTCACTCTAGCGCCTCACAACACCTGTGGGCACATTACTGTAGACCCCCAGGGTGAGAATATTCTAGTTTGAAAAGTACAACATGCAGAATTTGTTAGAGTAGGCCCTTAATGAAAAGGAATTTGTACTTAATATAATTTACAAAAAATATTGATTTGTATATAGGGCTGCATCAAATATGTTCAAAACTATCCACGTATATGTAGGCACACATGTTTATAAATTGCTTCCTTTTAAGACTCATGTGGTTCAAGGTTGCTCAAAGTGAAGAATAATTAGTCCTTCTCCAAAATGAAATATGAATCCTTCCCAACAACAGTCAAAAAGTATGTCTCAAGTTTAACATAATTTTTAAAAATTGGAGTAAGTCTTTATGTGATTGTTTTAATCTATACATTGAAGAGGTAATTTAAAAATTAACAATGTGCATATTTTATACCACTTTGAAACACTGTAAATGTCTTTTAAAGCAATACATGGAATTTTTTCTTCTCCATTTGAAAACTGGCCAAATTCTGTGACAGATCTAAATAAAACGAAGAATCTTTTATAGATTATTTTTATTCCATAGAAAATGTATGCCATTTTCCCCCAACACTGTAAAAGAGTACTTGAGAATAAATGCTTGATTTTTCCATGTACAACCAGAAAATACTAAATTTCAATGACTTTTTTTTTGTTAGTTTAGTGATTATGTCTGAGAATAAAACATCCAATATTTCTTTAAAAAATAAACTGGAAGCTAAGGAAATTGAAGACTTTTGGGGTGAATATTGGTTTAAGGATAGAATTAGTGATAAATAGATATCCATTCAAAAAAACATTTACTGACCATCTCTTATATAGAACAGCATGTTAGGTCCTGAGATGAGAATGCCGTAAATCATATGGCAATGCCCAGGCAGAGTAGAGCTTGATATCAGAAACAGACATATAAACGAAAGGACACCCAGGGAGAAATGCTGGTGGCATTCTTGGGAAACCTGAGACTGACCCCAAGCACGTCCCTCTAGTTCTTCAGTGTCTTAGCACCCAGTGCTGCACCACACCTGTGTCTACGGTATGATCACCATCGGAGTCAGGGTCCTCACAGCTACCACTGATCAAATGCTCCCTCTATGCCAGGCATTCTGCTAAGGGCTTCACAAATGCTGCCTTCTACACTCTTCACATCAACCCTATGACATAGAGACTATTATCATCCCTACTTCATACTGGAAGAAAATGTAGCGGAGAGAAGTTAATGTTCTCAAGAGAGCACAGTGCAAATGACAGAGCTAGACCCATCTATCTACAAACCCACTGCCCAGAATCAACCATCAACTGCCCGTCCCATGTAAGGTGTCCTTTGGATTGTGTTGCTTTTTGTTTTCATATATAGTATTCGTTTCTGCAACTGGTTCCAAGTCCAGGACCTCTGGGTGACATGTTGTTCATTTCTTAGGTCCAGATAGAGTTTCCTATGATTCAGCAACATGTGTCTAAAAGATAAACTATTTCTAGCATACCTAATACATCGTAGCCCATAAAAACACCACCATGGCAATTCTGAAAATTAATATAAATTAATTCTGAATAGGAGAGTTAGTTCCTCATCAGCAAATGTACCAACCCCAGCTCCCTCTGGAAAGAATTTCTTGATTATCTGCCTTCTAAAGTTTTGTGGTAACACCCACAAAGAGCATCTTCCTTTTCCACTGTCCTCCACATCCACACACGGCCCACAGAGACACAGATGAAGATCAAGAGCCCCTTCCCAAGACTGGGATAAAGATAGTAACCCATTGCTACTCCCAATTGATGGGGGTGATCTGGGGAGGCCTGAGAATTGTCCGAAGAGCTGGGCAGTCATGGCTATAATCCACTGGCTGGAGTTTCTTTGACATTCTAGTTCCTCAATTACATAATAAACTCTTGGTCTATTTGATTCCTTGGTAGTCTTTGCTTCTGTGAGTTCATCTACGGGACACAGGCTCCTGGGCCCTCCCCTTGGCTTTCATTTCAATGTCTTCTGCTTTGAGGCAATTAGAAACTATAGCCTTGGGCAAGGAAGCACTCCTCAAGCACTGTCTGCCCCAGGTCTGATCACCTTGCCATTGGAAATGCTCCATGAGAAGAATGTGAGAGATCCTGATAAGTCTGGCTATTTTTTTTTTTTTTGGCCCCATTTTACCTCCTGTGTAAAATCCACCTCCCAATGTTTGCTTGCTCTAGAGAGAGAATTTGCCTTTTAAATCAACCAACACTGACTTTAGGCTCTAAACAAAGAGGGTTTGTTCTTCATCAATGGGTTTGCCAAGCTTCTTATGCTTTCTTAACAAAACCAACTGTTCTTGTGTGTCACTGTGTTGCTGTTGTTGTTTAAACACACCATCCTTGGCTCAATCATTTCTCTTTCTTGAAGGATATCATCAAAGCCTTCACGGAGGAGCAGCGTACTTCATGTCCTAAATTTTCTCTATTTCCCTAACAGTTCATCCTTGGTAGACACAATATCTACATCCCCACATGCAGCAGGCAGCAGTTTAACTGGCTGTTCTGTAAAACAATAATCGTGATCACCAATTTTTGAACCTAGAAAGAAAGCACCACTTCCTACCCTTGGCTATTTAAGATCTCAAAAGCAAAGAGCCTTGTTTTTTTTTTGAAAGAGAATTTCAGTGTAAGGTAGTTTCTCCAGATATGTGACGGATGGGACCGATGTGGGTACTGCCGCTGCTCCCTGTATCCCACCAAATGACAAGAAAGGGGCAGCAAAGGGGCAGCTGTACAACTATAAACAGAGGGAAGGAGAGAGAAGCAAAGGGACTGGTATAACTGCCACAAGAGGGGACGGCTGACATCTAAGCCGGCAGGAGGAAGTCCTGGAGCTAGAGATTCCATACTGCAAAACCCCAGAAATTCGAGGCACCAGGAGTCTCTGGAAGTAGGGCAGCATATGGACAGCTACAGATACTGGTAATGTCTGCTGAAAGAAGCGGAGGTCTCACGTGCTATCTCTAACTCTTCTTGGCCAGGTGACTGCCCCTCTCATGCTCCAGCAGAGAACAGCAAGATTACCTTGGACGCAGTGAGAGAAGAGCTCTGAGCTCAGAGATGTACAGTACACCAGGAATAAGTGAAAATCTCCAGAGAGAAGTGTGAGCCCCACGGTCCCCTTCCCGTAGTAGCTCTCCAAATACTGCAGCCAAGCACACGTTTCCCCTGTGCACTGAGACCCAAGAGAAACATCTCCACATCTGAAGGTTGGTGATTTTCCAGCAATGTGGCTCACTGGCCATTTGTAGAGCTTCAAGTAGCCTTTGTGTGACTCACCCTCCCATAACAATTGCAGCCAGAGGCCACTAAAGATTGGAGAAAAGCCTCTAGAAAAACTGAGGACCAAAGTAATCAAAATAAAAGAAGAACCTAAACATAGCAAAGATAATGGAGAAAAATAAAATCTTTAAATTCTATTTTGAATATCCTCAGATAGATAAGAAGGTATCACATCCAAAAAAATAGAAAGCAGAGGCTATAAATTATTCAGGAAACAAGTGCTACCAGTGTTCTGATGCTCATAACAAAAAGCATTCTTAAAAATTAAAATGTGGCCGGTGCGGTGGCTCAAGCCTGTAATCCCAGCACTTTGGGAGGCCAAGGCGGGTGGATCACAAGGTCAAGAGATCGAGACCATCCTGGTCAACATGGTGAAACCCTGTCTCTACTAAAAATACAAAAAAGTAGCTGGGCATGGGGCACGTGCCTGTAATCCCAGCTACTCGGGAGGCTGAGGCAGGAGAATTGCCGGAACCCGGGAGGCGGAGGTTGCGGTGAGCCGAGATCGTGCCATTGCACTCCAACCTGGGTAATAAGAGCGAAACTCCGTCTCAAAAAAAAAAAAATTAAAATACGATTACACAAATGGAAAAAAGGACTGTAAGATAAAGGAGAAAATCTTCTAGAAACTGGCTTCAAAAGTTGGACTACAGGGGATACATTATAAGAAAATTCAGGACTCAATCCAGGAGGTCTTATTTCCAAGTAACAGTTGCCCCCAAAGGAAAAAAGGGGAAAAAATAGGTAAAAATTATAAAATTAAAATATTTTCTTTTATTGGCTCAAATTCTAGAAGATGAATTCTTAAATGCTTAAATGAGGGAGCTCACCGAATTCTCAGCTATAAGGATGAAAAACTATCTGACCTTAGGTAGATCATGGTGAACTATCAGAACGCTGAGAACTGCCACATTCCAAGCAGAGAAGGTGCAGGTGAAGTCCTGGCACAGGGTCAGAAGTGAGAGTGGCCTTGAGCATCTCAGCAGCAACACTGGGAACTAGGAACAATGGAAAGAACTGTAGGAGTATAACATCTCTCATCCCACGAAATTTCTCAGGATGACACTAGAGACTCTGGGATGGAGCTGACAGCAAAATCCAGAAGAAATTTCCTTAAGAAAAAAAAAAAATCAAACTGATCAATTACTTCCTGTTTTTAAATGTTGAAAAGAGATTTAGACCCATGTTAGAGTTGAGGATGAAGTAGTAACCAGATATAGAAAACTAGTCACATGATAGGTGGGACAATTATTAATTTGGGGAAGAACAAAAGGTTATTTAATCAGAGTGTACTTCTTGGCTCACCTGTGAGTAATAGTTTTATAATATTCCAAAGTCCAAAGAATAATTTAATAAATTTAGTTGTTGGATTATGTAAACTCAAGGTAAGGATATGAGAGTATAAGAAAGCTAAAATATTATCTTCCTTCCAAACCAATGTATTAGTCTGCTAGGGCTGCCATAATAAATATCACATACTGTGTGACTTAAACAGAAATGTATTTCCCTTCAGATCTGGAGGCTGAAGATTAAGAGCAAGGTGTAGGCAGGGTTGGCTGGCTTCTCTCTTTGGCTTGTAGACGGCTATCTTCTTCTGGGATCTTCATATTCTCTTCCCCCTTTATATATTCGTGTTCTAATCTCCTCTTCTAATACAGACACCAGTCAGACTGGATTGGGGCCCATCTTAACTTAATTACTCTGTAGAGGCCCAGTGTCCAAGTATAGTAACATTCTGTGGTACTGTGGGTTAAGGCTTCAATGTGGGAATTTAACAGAGACATAATGCAGCCCATGACAACCAGAAAGTCAGTAGATAATACCTAAAATGGAAAAGTCACAGAAACATGGAGGCAAGTAGTAGAAGCAGCTCAAAGAGTTCAAAGTAGTTGTCTCCAAAGCATGGGAATCTGAGGAGCAGAGGATGGGCAGGGAATTACTTTTCTCTTAAAAGTCTTATAAAACTAGTTGTCCTTTGTTAAAACATCTATTTAAATATGATAAAAATAAGCAAATTGGAGTATTTCAACAAAAAATTATGAAAATGTGAATAATAATTAAATACTATATATATAATATACACTATATATACACACTATATCTATCTATACAGATATAGATAGATAGATAGATAGATAGATAGATAGATAGATATCTTTCCAATTAGTCAAAGTTCTCACCTTATTACCACATGCTAAGGGATGCAATATTTTATGACATTTAAGGCATAAATAACTAAGAAAATGATGATAAACTAACCAGAATTCATTGTATTTTAAAATGTCAAACACTTAGGTTTAGTATAATACTTCCTAGGCACCGATACTATAAAGAAAGGCTCATGTATAAAAGATAACAAGAATTATTCTACCCTGACACACACAAAAGGAGTCTTTTTCTTTGCTTTCTATATCTCTTTTGAGAAAACAAAACAGTGAAGTATTCAAGCCATTAATATCCTATCAATGAGGACCCTGAAGGCCAGAGGAAACCAACTCTAAAGAGGAGGACTACAGCAATCTCCAGCTAATTTATAAAACTACACTCTGTGGGCAGGCACCTTAGTCAACTGTGGCCATGTGTACCAGCCAAAACTGCCCCCTCATAGATTCCTCATTCCAGAAGTTAGAATTGCCATGGAAACACTCATCCCAGCTATAGCTAAAAGATATTGGTGTAGGCAGTTAAGTACAGTCCTATTTACAGTGGTACCAAAGAACCAGAGCAACAAGGATGAGAAAGGGAGATAAGCTTTCTTAAGACAAGATACAGTGCTGCTCAGTGGACAAAGCCAGCAGTCAAGCACATCACAGGCACCCCCAAACCACCCTGCTCATCACCGAGGTCAGTTCAAACCACTGAACAATCAATATGGTGTTGTCAGTAGACATATCATCACTTGGAATGCCAACCTTGGTCAAAAACAGGTCAGGATGACTCTAGAGACTTTTCAACTTTTTTCAACCTGCAAGAGTTCTTGGGTCACCTCACATTGGATGTGGTTTCTACCTTCTCCCTTAGCATGGTCTCAGGCTCTCCTGCTTCTGGGGATGGTCTTTGATGGGCACATGACATACAGGACACCTCCTGCACCAGCCATCCCAAATTAGTAACAACAGACACCCTCCTCAGGTCAAGAAGATCCTCAGCCTCCATAGGAGGTCAAGAGGTCCACCAGCCACCAGCCCAATTTGTATAAAAGTGTTGGAAGATGTTTTCTAAGCTCATTAAGTTTTTTGAACATCTGTCCTCCCTTGCCACTAACCAACTGGTGGCAGAGCTGAGAAAAACCATCAACTAGGTACTTGAAGAATAACTATAAAGAACTTATATCTATGTGTTAGTCCATTCTTGTGTTGCTATAAAGAAATGGCTGAGGCTGGGTAATAAATACGGTTTGGATGTGTCCCCACCCAAATCTCATCTTGAATTGTAGCTTCCATAATTCCTAAGTGTTGTAGGAGGGAGCTGGTGGGAGGTAATTGAATCATGGGAGTGGTTTCCTTCTACTGTTCTCATGGTAGTGAATAAGTCTCATGAGATTTGATGGTTTTATAAGGGGAAACCCCTTTTGCTGGGCTCTCATTCACTCTTCCCTGCCCCTACATAAGATGTGACTTGCTCCTCCTTGCCTTCCGCCATGATTATGAGGCCTCCCAAGCCACACAGAAGTGTGAGTTTATTAAACCTCTTTTTCTTTATAAATTACCTAGTCATGGGTCTGTCTTTATTAGGAGTGTGAGAACTTACTAATGCAGTAATTCATGAAGAAAAGGGGTTTAATTGGCGCATGGTTCCGCAAGCTGTACAGGTGGCATAATGCTGGCATCTGCTTCTGGAGAGGCCCCAGGGATCTTTCACTCACGGTGGAAGGTGAAGTGGGGGACAACATAGAGTCTGGGTTGGGGAGAGGTGCCACACACCAGACTGTGTAAGAACTCACTATCGGGAGGATCCACCCCCATGATAAAATCATCTCCCACCAGGCCCTACCTCCAACACTGCGGATTACAATTCAACATGAGACTTGGCAGGAACATATATTCAAACTCTATCACCTACTATAATAGAATTTTTTAAAGATGTCTTGACCCAGTTTTGAGGCCCTGGTTAGCAGCCAGTCAGTTCCCCTTTTTGCACGGCTAATTCAATCCACACTACAGTCACTTCCCTAATGGAGCTCTCATATTCTGCACTACTATGTACCTACCCTAAAGGCCCTGGTGCCAGGTACCAGGCATCTGGAGACAGCCCCTATGTCCCAGAACCTGCAGAATTATTCAAACAAGCCAATCCACAGAGAACCATCAAAACTTCCCTAACTTCACCCAACTTGCTATATACAAGCTTTCCCCTGGTGCTCCAGCTTGCTGTTACCCTGTCACTGGGTGCAACCTGCTGTGTGGTCCTGCCTGGAAGCTTTGGAAGCTGTCTCTCACTTAGAGCTGTAAGTAACAAAGTATTTTGCCTTTCATCTATCCATGTGTCAGTGTGGAGTGTCCTGCCATTCTTCTACCCTGTATATAACTTCAGTTTTCACCCCTGCGTATTTCTCCTGCAAGTCCCAGAACTACTGCTACTCCAAAAGCTTGTCAGCAGGTGGGTAAAGCTACAGGCTTTCCCAAAGCCCCCAAAAAGAGAGGAGAGACTCAGCTCCCAGACTGTCTTCCTTACCCTGGCCACCTTTCCCTAGTCTTGCATCTGACCTTTACCACAAGTCCTAACAGCAGTCCTCTCTAAAATGTAATCACTTTAGGTTAATGATCTTCCAAGAAAGAACACAAGCATTTGGTGGAAAGTGCTCTGCATCCTATCAACATGGAATCTTTACAAAGAGTGTCACTTGCTTTGATTCTGAGCTCAGTTGTCATAATATGCAGTTATGGTTCTCAATATTAGTCTATGGCCCAAAAGAAGAACCAGCAACATGCCTGTATTCCCATTTCCTTTTTTTAAGTAGATGTGGTCAAATAAATGTTTACCCATGAGCCTTGGTCCATTCAGACTGCTGTATCAAAATCTCAAAGGCTGAGTAACTTATAAAGAACAGAAATGCCTCAGTTCTAGAGGCAGAGAAGTCCCAGATCAAGGTGCCAATAAATTTGGTGTCTAAGGAGGACCTGCTTTCTGGATCATAGATGGCATCTTCTCTGTGTGCTCTCACGTGATGGAAAGGTTGATCTAGCTCTCTGAGGAATCTTTGAGCCCTGATGACTTAATCACCTCCAAAAGACTCCACCTCCTAACACCATCACACTGGTGATTAGGTTTCAACATACGAATCTGGGGGAGATACAAACATCAGGGACAATGCACTATGTGTTTCCGATGAACATATAAATAGACACTACACAAGTCAGTGTATGTTTTAGATATTAAGCAATTTCCTGCAGAAATGAAATTGCAGAAAATGTAAAATGCTTTCATTTTGTTTAGTTGTAATCCCTTCAGTCATAGTGGCATTCTTCAAGATTCACAGATTGAGCAGTTCTTTTTCATATGAGATGTCCAAAGAGGGCCTCTAACAATAAAGGGAAACTACAGCCAGTAGCAGAAGAAGACAAAAAGTCCACCTAAAACAAGAGAATATTTCAAATGGTTCCACACAGAGTAAATTCTCAGGAGACAGAACCACATATCTGAACTTTGTCAGGCTCCACAAAGACTTTCAGAAGGCAAATTAAACAGATTGTTAGAGTTTCACAGGTGCTGAAAATAAAAAGATGTAAAGATTTCTCAAGGTTACCAGGTAGTAAGCAAAACTAGAGCTAGAACTAAGATCCAAAATTTACATGCTCTGAAAGAACGCTATACATGCAAATCTACAGTCCTTTAATGTGTTCTACAAAACTGTTGTGAAACAAAATTTAAAACTATGATATAAAATTTGGAGAATAGAAAATCAAAACCGAAAAAAATGAATATATTAGATATGTTTAAAATTATCTCTTCATAAACAGAATAAATTGGATGTTTTTCAATATTATTATTTGAGTACAGTTTTCCCACTATCTTTAGACTATAATTTACTAAGTATACAAAGTTCCCTCCAAGTTCATTATCACTATGGAATTTTAAGCCACTGATCTCTTCTTAGATTGTTTCTTTCTCACAATAATGTCAAACTAAATTAAGTATTTTTAAACTATAGTTCTGTGTACATATTACCATATCTTAACATACATAATGAATACAGGAGGGAAATGATTACTTCTTACTAACATTAAAGTCTGTCAATTTCAGTGGATTTCACAATATCTTAAAAACTTTCTCAACCAATTTAAATGACCAATTTTAGCCCCTCAAAGATAAATCCTTTTTTCCAGACTCCATTCATAGTCCCAGTCATTAATGTTAAATGTTTAAGATTACAGTTGTCCTTCAGTACCCATGAGGGTTGGCTCCAGAACTCCCAAGGATATCAAAATCCTTAAACGTTCAAGTCCCTGATAGGAAATGGCATAGAACTTGCATATAATCTACGCACCTCCTTCCATACACTTTAAATGTCTAGAGTACTTACAATATACAATAAAATGTAACAGCCACACAAATAGTTGTCCTATTGTGTTGTTTTACATTTGTATTATTTTTCGTTTATTGTTATTTTTAATTGTTTACTAAAGAATATTTTTGGTCTGAGTTTTGGAAACAGGGTCTTCATAGATTATCAGATTAAGATTAGGCTGATTTCTTGGCTCCAGAACCTGCAGATACAGAAAGTTGACTGTGTGTAAAACTATTTCTTTATCTTAGAAAACTCTGAAGGAGTATCATTTATATAACTGCATTTCTAAAGAAATATTTACCAAAAAATGCTTTTAAAAAGTATAGCATTAAATAGTTCAATACGGTCTTTCATTATATTTGTAAAGTTATCCCTCTCAATATGCATATAAAAGGTGGAAAAAATTGTTTCTTTTCATTAAGAGTCTGGGAATGTTACAGTATACACCATGGTTTTACTGGTGAGTAAGTGATAGGTGGAAATGTTTTCTAGAGAATTAAAATCTAAAGCTCTGGGATTTAAATAAATTGTCAGTCCTAAAATATTTTGCCCAAGCAACATACAATAATAAAAGTACAACCAGGTAATGCTGCCATAACAAAGCACCACAAACTGGGTGGCAAAAGCAACATAAATGGACCATCTCACGGTTCTGGAGACCAGAAGTCTGAGATCGAGGTCAGTTGTCTTGGTTCCTACTAGGAACCAAGAGGGACAATCTATTCTAGGCCTATCCTCTAGCTATTAGGTAGCTCCAGGCATTCCTTGGCTTATAGATGGTATTCTCTCTCTTTAGCTTCATATCATCTTCTCTCTCTATGTGTCCCTGTGTTCAAATGCCCCATTTTCATAGACACCAGTCGTATTGGACTAGGACCACCCCAAAGACCCTATTTCTAAATAAGGTCACATTCACAATGGACTTGGAGTTAGAATTTCAATATCTTTGTAGAGAGGAACATAATTCAACCCTTAACAGGTACTAACTCAATATCATGAATTCTCACAGCATTCATAATCTCTTCCCTTGAATTATTTAATTTACTACATAGTCAGGGGTTACTCTTCCTCTTACTGGCCTATCAGCAAATTCCACACCATATCACTTCCTTCATTTTCAAACATCTTCTTCACTTGATTTCCAGGACACTATACTCTCCGGGTATGCTGGAGATCACAGCATTTGTAGTCTCTTCCTTAGAATTCTTTATTATACAATAAAAGAGTACCCTATACACCTATCTTAAAGATATGTATGAGAGCAATGAATTTATTGGTGGAGTGGCCACTCAATAAAGCTTCTGAAGATGTTTAAAGGAGTTTTCTATAACTTCTGGAAGCCTGTTAGTGCTAGAAACTGTCACCATCAGTTTCTTCTCTGAACCCAGCTTTCTACCCTCTATTGCTGCAAATCTTCATGGCCAGCATGGAGACACAGAGGACTAATAAAGCATCCAGCTTCTCAAAGTGATTCATCTATAGGAGCCTTGTCACCTCATAGGGACAAGGCTTTGTGGGAAGAGGTAGGTTATAATAAGAAAGCAAGCCCAGTTTAAATCCCACATGGTATTCCTGCGACAACAACTATTTATTGAGGGCTTAGTGTGCCAGGCACTGTTCTTGGCACTGAATGAAATGGACAAAAATTCCTGCCCTTATGAAGTATATATTCTGCTGGTGGTGGGAAGAAAATAAACAAATTAAGATGTAAAATATATAGCATGTAAGATGGTTATAACTGTTGCACAAAATAAAGAAGGGAAGGAAAATAGAAAGTGCCAGAAGGCAGCAGATTGCAACTTTAAATAGGTTCTTCAGTGGAGCTGATGCTGAGTAAAGACAGGAAGAAGGCATATGGGCCAGGGCTCCAGGCAGGAGGCACAGGGAGGGCAAAGGTTCTGAGGGGTGTGTGCTCCGCAAACAGCAAGGAGCTAATGGGCTGGAACCTTATACAGCTATCTTAAAGGTATGTATGAGACCCAAGCTAGGCACAACAATAAAAGTAAAACTGAGCAAAGGAGTGCCGTGATCTGTGAGGCTGTAGTTGCCGTGTTGAGAATAAAGTGTAGGAAAGCGAAGGTGAAAGTCATGAAGGCAGTCAGGAAGACCTGCGGGTGGTGGTGAAGGTGGCGAATAGTGGTCATCCTCTGGATATGTTTTGAAGACAGATTTATAGGACTTGCTTAAAGGTTGAGTTCGAGGTATCAGAAAGGAAAGAGGTTAGAGATAACACAAGATTTTTAGTCTGAGCACCCAGAGGATAGCTTTTACTTACTAAGGTAAGGAAGACTGTAGAAGGAATAGATTTGGAGAGAAGTTCGGATGGTTGTTTTGGAAGTGTTACTTTGAGATCATCTATCGCAGGCGTCACCAAACTTTTTACGCAGGGGGCCAGTTCACTGTCCCTCAGACCGTTGGAGGGCCGCCACATACCGTGCTCCTCTCACTGACCACCAATGAAAGAGGTGCCCCGTCCTGAAGTGCGGCAGGGGGGCCAGATAAATGGCCTCAGGGGGCCGCATGTGGCCCACAGGCCGTAGTTTGGGGACACCTGATCTATCAGATACCTAAAAGAAGTCACTATATATGCAGTTAGATATATTCATGATGGAAAGATACAGAGGCTGGGAGTACATATTGATTTGTAAGTGTAAAATAGAGATAGTATTTAGAGTCATGAGCATGGAAAAGTAAAGAAGGTGTCCAAGGACTGAATCTTGCGATGAACCAGTGCAAAGAGGTTGAAGAGGTTAAAGGGAACTAGTGAGGAAGACTGGGAAGAATCACCTGTGAGGTGGGAGGCACACCAGGAGAGTACAGAGACCTGGAAATCAAGTGAAGAAAAAAATGTTTGAAAATGAAGGAAGTGATTCTTTGTAGAAACTGCTGATAGGGCAGGTAAGAAGAAAACTGACCACTGGCCATCAGATTTAACTACATTGTAGGCCATCAGTGGCCTCGACAGACCAGTTTTAATGGAGTGACGGAAAGAAAGTCTGATTATAGCAGGTTCATGAAAGAAAGGAAAATGTAGAATGAAGACAGTCAATTCTTTTTAGAGGTTTGCTATAAAGTGGTTAAGAGAAAGCAGACGCTTGAGAGTGATGTTAAGTAAGGGTTTATTTTCTTTTAAGGTGGGAAAATAGCATTTTACCTTATTTTTAAATTTTATCTTATTTTTTATTTTATTTTTTGAGACAAGGTCTGGCTCTGTTGCCTAGGCTGGAGTTCACTGGCATAATCTCGGCTCACTGCAAACTCTGCCTCTCAGGCTCAAGGTATCCTCCTACCTCACCCTCTTGAGAAGCTGGGACTACAGGCATGCACCACCATACCTGGATAATGTTTGTATTTTTTATGGAGATCGGGTTTATCCATGTTGCCCAGGCCAGTCTCAAACTGATGAGCTCTAGCGATCCACCCACCTTGGCCTCTCAAGGAATACAGGCATGAGCTATGGCATCCAGTCAGAAATAGCGTTTTTAAAATGTAGATGTGGATGCCCAAATAGAGAGGAAAAATAGATTATGCAGGTCAGGAAGCAGGAAATTTCTGGAATAATGTTCTTGAATAGACAGATTGGTATCTATTAGGTTGAAAGATTGGCTTGATGTAGACAGGAAAACATTTGTCTCTGGTAGTTGTTATAAAGGTAGTTGTTATAAAGTTGTATGTGAGTGGAGAGAGGAGGTAATGGGAGTCCAGAAGTTCTGTTTTGATAAGTTCCATTGTCTTTTTCAGTGAAGTCAGAATGAAGTCATCAGCTGAGAATGACGATGGGAACTGTCGGGAATTTGGGGGGAGAAGTATGAGATAGTCTAGGAGAGCACAGAGTGAATGGACCAGGGAAGCATGGTACAAGCTCATTCGAGATTCATGGCTGTAACTCTAAGTGAAACCTACCAGCAGGGTTCTCTATTTTTGTCCCAAACACATTCATCTGCATGGGTAGAGGAGACAGAGGGATGAATCTGCCACAGACTGGGAAAGTCCAATGACATGACAGAGGAGCAGGAACATCAAGGGAAAGGGCAAGAGAGGGGCTAAAATGACCGACTATGGAATTAACGCTGAGTCAGGAGGAAGTTCCGGAATAAGGACAGTGAGAGGCAGTGAAAAGGAAGTGGCCAGTTGACTGTAGCTCCCAGAGAAGATGAAGAATGACTGGAAACATAGTACAGAGAAAGTAAGTTGGAGACCTAGGACATGCTGATCAGAGGATGAGATTCTTGGAATTAAGATATGGAGGAGTTCACATGATAAGTAACAATGATATACAGGCTGGACTAGCTGAGGAAGACTGAAAGAAAAATACCATCAGCAGGGGAGTGGTGATACAGGACATGAGAGGCAAAAAGATCATGAGATCACCAGAAATTACGACAGTGCTGTAAAGTGAGACAAATCTTCAAGGACTGAGGGGAGGGATGTAGGGATAAGTAGGCAACTTCAGCATGGAGGGATCACAGGTGATTCAGTCTAACAGCATGAGATTCAAAGCAGACACACTGAAGGACATTTTTTAAATTTCCTATTATCTTCAATAAGCTGAAAGAAGCAAACTTATCTTACTTCTTTTTTTAAAAAAAGTTGAATTTATTAGACAAAGTAAAAAAAATGGCTGTTGATTATTCATCATAATCAGGATGGAATGAAAGGGGGTAATTATGCAAAGAACAGTACCTGGACCAAGGCAATCCCGCTTGCTGCATGCTCCAGCCCTCGGAAGAGGTCAGAAATCCACATTATAATATGCAAGGGCGTGAGACAAATGCCGGGCTGACCTGGATCAGCATCCATACCAATCTGATCTGACATCATGGGTCCTGACACAGGAGTCTCTGTGAGGAAGTGGGGCTCCCCAAGTCACCAAAGACAACGGACTGACCCAACGTCCTACTCATGTGGGAAACAGGGGTCCCACCCAGTATCCTCATTCTTGCTCGACTCTGGGCATGCTGGGCCCAACCCCAAACCCTCTACACCAGCTGCTGGGCCATGCTGGGGCTGACAGCTGTTGACAGTGTTGAAGTCAGCTGAAATTCCATGTCAAATAATAACAAATAACATATACTCCAGTGTAAGGAAAACTTAAAGTGGAAATCAGCATTGTGGTGAGTTTCATCTCAATCCAGTCCCAAAGATTAAAAGGCCCATTTTCAAGCCCTCCATGTTTTTTGTCAGCTTTCTGTACATATTTATGCCTCAGCACAGTCTATTTCTATAACAACACTGCTTATGTACAATAGTAAAAAGCGAGTAAAACTTATTAGAACTGAATGTTCTCACATCTCAATGAAAACTCTGGGGTAGGAGACAATATAATGCAAGGCCCTGTGAAGGATCAGTATCTCTTCTCCTAACAGTTCAGTTTGGTGTCAAGGAAGAGACACAAATGTACTTGGAGTTGTGAACGAGAAGTAAACAACATTTCAGAATCCAAAGTGGGGGAATGTAAGACAAGCATTTTGCCAAGAAAACAGTGTGTGAAAGATCAAAGTGTTCATGTGTGCTAAAGAGTGACTTTTCAAGACAAAAAAAAAAAAAGATTTCCAGATGAAGCTGCACATGAACTCTCCAAGACACTGCATCAGGGAGGTCTCTGACAGATTCTTTTTGTTTTCTTCATCTTCCCTTTTCCACAAGCATGCAGAAAGAGAAAAAGTCATTTTAGGAGTAAACTGAAAAACCCACCACCATTGAATCACATACAGACGAACTCATCAGAAGCCCAAACCACAGACTCATATCTGATGTCCACAGAGAACAAAGAAAAGCAATTTCTGGGGCAGCAATCTTGTTTTTCCAGTATTCAGAGAGCTCTAGTATTGGAAAACTTTCTGACTCCCAGCAAAGAGCTATAGAAAGATTGTTCTCAAGTGCTTTAAGACCAAATCCTAAAATGCACCTGCAAAAGTCATAACAAGCTTGTTAAATATTGCTTCTGGTGCTAACATTGTAACATTGCAGTTAAGTATAGACTTTTTTTCTAGTGTGGCTCAATAACAAAAATCAAATTAAAAGCCTAGGACATGGGGCAATTGGAACTCTCACACACTGCTGATGGGAATGGAAAATGGTGCAGCCACTTTGGGGAAAAGTCTTGCAGTCTTTCAAAGGATTAAATATAGAGTTACCCTATGACCCAGTAATTTGATAATTTGATTCCAAGGTATATATATATATATATATATATATATATATATATATATATATATATAAGAAATTTTAAAAATATGTCTACACGAGGACTCACACATGAATGTTTATGGCAACATTATTCATAAGAGCCAAAACATGCAGACAATCCAAATGTCCATCAGCTGATAAATGGATAAGCAAAATGTGGTCTATCCATACAGAGGGATATTATTCCACAATAAAATGAAGTGCTGCTATATGCTAAAGCATGGATGAACCTTGAAAACATTGTGATAAATACTGTGATAATTTAAATATTGTGATAAGTTAAAGCCATTTACAGAAGACTGCTTTTTTAAAATTCTGTTTATAGAAAATGTCCAGAATAAGCAAATCCATAGATACAGAAATTAGACTGGTGATTGTCAGGGACTAGGGGATGTTATATAAAAATGGGGAGTGACTGCTATCAGGCACAGGATTTCTTTTTTGGGTAAAGAAAATGCTCTAAAATTGACTACAGTGATGGTTGCACAACTCTGTAAATAGACTAAAAGCCATTGAATTGTACACTTTAAATGGATGAACTGTATCTTAATAAGGCGATTATTATTTAAAAAGCTAAGGACAGATACTAAGACAGAATTAACACTTTCCTTTGTGAATATCTGTATGTCAAAAAATAAGTTTTATTTTCAATGTCATTATTAGAACTTGGGTCTAATAGGTGACCAGCATCTGAGCTTCAAACTAAACCATAACATAGCAGCATGGTACTAGTACAAAAACAGACAGAGACAAATGGAACAGAATAGAAAGCTCAGAAATAAAGCCACATATTTACAACCATTTGATCTTTGAAAGGGCCAACAAAAACGAGAAATAGGGAAAGGATTCACTATTCAATAAATGGTGCCGGGATAGCTGGCTAGTCATATACAGAAGAATGAAACTAATGAAACTGGAATTTTACGGTTTTCTGGTTTTTTTTTTTTTTTTTTTGAGATGGAGTCTCTGTCACCCAGGCTGATGTGCAATGGTGTAATCTAGGCTCATTGCAACCTCTGCTTCCTGAGGGTGATTCTCCTTGCCTCAGCCTCCCAAGTAGCTGGGATTACAGGCGTCTGCCACCACACCTGGCTAATTTTTGTATTTTTAGTATAGACAGAGTTTTGCCATGTTGGCCAGCCTGGTCTCAAACTCCTGATCTCAGGTAATCCACCCACCTCGGCCTCCCAAAGTGCTGGGATTACAGGCATGAACCACCACATCCAGCACTGGAACTTTACCTTTCACCGTACACATAAAGTAACTCGAGATGGATTAAATATTTAAATGTAAGACCTCAAACTATAAAAACTCCAGAAGAAAACCTAGGAAATACTCTTCTCAACATCAGCCTTGGAAAATAATTTTTGGTCAAGTCCCCAAAAGCAATTGTAATAAGAACAAAAATTTATAAGTGGAACCTAATTAAACTAAAGAGCTTCGGCACAGCAAAAGAAACTCTCAACGGAGGAAACAAACACCCTACAGAACGAGAGAAAATATTCACAAACTGCATCTAACAAGATCTAATATCCAGAATCCATAAGTAACTTAAACAAATCAATGAGAAAAAAAAAAAAACTCCATCAAATGATAAGAACAGACATATCTTAAGACATGTAAGTGGCTAACAAACATATTAAAAAATGCTCATTATAATAAATCACAAGAGAAATGCAAATCAAACCACAATGAGATATCATCTCATACCACTCATAATGGGGCTATCACAAAAAGTCAAAAAATAACAGATGCTGGCAAGGCTGTGGAGAAAAAAGGACATTTATATACTGCTGGTAAGAATGTAAATTAGTTCAGCCACCATGGAAAGCAGTTTGGAGATTTCTCCAAGAACTTAAAACAGAGCTACCACTCAAGTCAGCAATCCCATTACTAAAGAAAATAGATCATTACAAAGGAAAATAGATCATTACACTAAAAAGGCACATGCAGTCATACATTCATTGCCATGCTGTTCACAATAGCAAAACCATGGAATGGACCAAAGTGCCCATCAATAGTGGACTGGATAAAGGAAATGTAGTATGTATCCACCATGGAATACTACACAGCCATAAAAAGAATGAAGTCATGTCCTTTGCAAAAACATGGAAGGAGCTGGAGACCATAATCCTAAGTAAATTAATGCAGGAACAGTAAACCAAATACTGCATATTTTCACTTATAAGTGGGAGCTACATATCGAGCACACATGGACATAAATATAGGAATAATAGACACTGCAAACTACTAGAGGGAGGACAAATGGGTCAGAAAACTACCTATGGGTACGATGCTCACTACCTGGGTACAGTATACCCATGTAACAAACCTGCATATGTGCCCTCTGTATCTAAAATAAAAGTTGAAATTTTTAAAAATAAAGAAAATAGACTTATTTTTATATACTTGTCTTCTGAGCAACACTGTACTATTTTCAGTGTGGAAAGCACTTTTAGAATAAACAGAAATTATTTGTACACAAACACAAAATAATAAAAGGTGATTCTTTGCGATTTAAGAATGCCTGTCCATTTTTTCCTATGTTGCTTTAGATGGGATACAGAAGGTAGGGAGAAGAGAGAAGGGGGGTAGGCATGTTTGTTCATATGAGAAGAAATGTCCAGGAGCCAGAAAAGTAGCATCTGCTCCTGCTGGCTGTGACTAAAATTAAGCTCTAATTTAGCTTTCAGCTAAAATTATCATAATTGAAATAAAACTAACAAACTGGATGTGACTTGCAATTTTCTCATCATTCAGGGGAGACGAGGCCAAATGGTAACTTCAGAATAGTGGGCTTTTCTCCTGAAGGGTGTGTTGAATGGACAAAGACCTTCCCTAGCTATCCCCTCTCCATTGCTAGAGCTGCATTTCATCTTCACAGGTCCTCCAAATCTACAACAAATAAGGTGCATTTGGAGAAAACTCAGGAAGGCAATGGAGATGAGCACCCTGGGATAGTTTGGAACTTAGGGAAGTTATGTTTTCTTTTTATTTGAGTTCATTTTGAAGCTCTTTGCTTAAAGTGAGACTTTTCAACATTCACAGTCTTACACATCCACTGTACACACACACAGGTGTGCATGTAGTACATGTGTATATGCATATGTGTATGCATATACATACATGTCCATATGTGTGTATATATATATATTAATATAATCATACCTTATGTATCTATAGTGGTCCACAAGTACTGGTTTAGGAAAACAAAATAACACTAACCACAAATCCGTACTCCAAACATGTGTTCAATACAAACTGTAAACATCAACACAGTAATATTTTTAAAAATACAACCAGAAGTGTGCATTCTGGGGTTCCGGGGAGAAGCCAAGTGTTGCGGTATATCTGGCTTGCTACACAATGCTGTCAACTCTCATTTTTCTTACAAGACGAAAAAAGGGAACCTGATCTTCTTATAAAGAAAACCCACTGACTTCATGAAAAAGTCACATCTCTCTTGGGTATCTATTTTACCTATTCAAAGAACTAGCAAGCTTGCTATTGAAAATGCTGAGAAATATTAATAGAAATACTCTCAGGTTAAAGATACTAAGTCTGTGAAAATACATAAAGCCATATGATTAACACAAACAGTCCTTTTAAAAAAAAAAGATGACATTTTAATTTATTATATTGGGTAACAAGGAGAATAAAGTAAAAAGAAAATAAAGTAATGCAAACAAATGAGGAAACTGCATTCAGTATTATATAAAGCTTTAATTTTATCATGAGCTTTGAAACATTCTACAAAGGAAAAATTGTTAGTTTTTTTTTCATTTTTAATCTCTGAAAGAATATCCTATATTAATCTAAAAACCTAAATGCAAACTTGTAGCAATTATTGTTCTAAATATAAAAACAATGTTTAAAAGCATATTCTTACACTCTGAGTAAAGATCCCTAGTTATCAGCTTAAACAATGTGTTACGTTTATTCTTGTTTATTCTGCAACTATTAATAATAATTGGCTATATTTAACCTTTTCTATTTTCATAGAAATGATTACAGTCTGTTTCTTCGGTTTCTTTGTAATGGCTTGGGTCATAACCAACCAGTATCAGTTGTCAAGATCTTAGAGAAATATGTCTGAACCAACCAAGAATAATTAATCTAAATCCTTTGTGCAGACACTGGGTGTAGTATGTTATGAGTCACTGATTTTCTCCTCTGCAGTTGATATATTCAGCAAGAGGAAAGACTTCCTGTTTAGTAACAACTGTACTTTATTTTTTCCCAAGGTCAAAAACATTTAGGTAAGATCTGTTCATCTACAGATATAATGTTAGACTTGTGAAATTTAAAAGTTTCTGACACATTCTGCTTTCTTGAAATTGGTGTATTTTATTTCTTTTTGCCTTTTTGCCTCTTTTATGTATTTATTATATTTTGAAATTATATGAAGTATATGAAAATGTATAGATGTATATGCAAAATTTAAAGATCAGTAATAAAATGAAATATTTGCATCTGACTTCGAGGTCAATAAATAGAGGATTCCCATATGCCCTCAAATTATTTTTATTACCTTTGTACATAACCCCAAACAATAAATAGTTTAGTTTTACTTGTTTTTATACTTTACTTGAATGGAATAATTCTGAATTTATTCTCCTCTGAGGTTGTTTCTTTCATTCCACAATATGTTTTTGAAATCCATCCATGTTGATGAGTGCAGCAATTATTCACAATATTGGTCTATTTTCTTATGTAAAATATCCTCTCCAAAGACATATAGACTGATTTATTTCTTGGGAATGAAATAAGAATTAGTCTGGCAATGCTGAGTTACATCCAAAGTCTTCAAAGATATGAAGAATTTCTTTCTTTCATTTCTTTCTGATGATGAGATAGAAGAGTGACTTTTTAAGAAAATATGTGAAAAATAATAAAGTTAAATTTCCTTGTACTGCTGGAATACAAATTTCTTAATATCTTAGTAAAGCATATTATAGATAACTGCCTTATGTGTGTGAGTTTCTTTGTGGAAATTAAGATAATGAATTTCATATCTGGGTTGATGTACATGAACTTGAGAACCACACTTGTACTCCAGCCTGGGAAAAGCCAAAGAGCTTGGGAAGGATTTTATTTTTACCTTATTTTATTTTTTATTGTATTATTTTATTTTAAATGTAGTCTCTCTCTGCCGCCCAGGCTGGAGTGCAGTGGCACAATCTTGGCTCACTGCAATCTCCGCCTCCCAGGTTCAAGCGATTATCCTGTCTCAGCCTCCCAAGTAGCTGAAATTACAGGTGCACCCCACCACACCCAGCTAATTTTTGTATTTTTAGTAGAGCCAAGGTTTTGCCATATTGCCCAGGCTGGTCTTGAACTCCTGACCTCAAGAGATCCACCCACATTGGTTTCCCAAAGTGCTAGGATTACAGGTGTAAACCACCACTTCCAGGCTTGGAGAGGATTTTAGATAAATGCTCAGTGTGCAGTGATCGATCAAGTCAATCTCATCTACAATTAAAGAGTCAAGGAGACTCCAACAGACACCAGGATGGGTTAGAACAAAATAGACTAACTTCTTTCTGGTTTCTATCTCAGACCATCATAAAATCAGAGAACAAGGCAAGCTTATGGACCAGAGTGCTATTTCAGTGACATAAGCTAAGAAGGTAATAGGAATTCAGAAATGAAACACATCAGTGAAGAACAGAATATTTGATGCTATCAAAGGGGACATAACATTTGTAGTAGACTTGGGAAGAATCTACGGCATTTAGGAAAATGGGCAAGAAGAGGGAAGACACTGTTGAAAGTAAGTGGGAAAGAACTGTGTGAGCTAAGACATGTAAATGAGAGTTGTGTCAGATGAAATGAAATGAGTGCTAAATCGAGGCATAAATAATAGGGGAATTCCAGAGGGAGGGATTAATTCTGTCTGACAGAAGAGCTCTCCAAAGAGGTAGCTTTGGAGCCTTTAAACATGAGAGGGATTTAAATGAGCAGAAAATGGAGAAGAATTTTACTTCTCATAAGATACCAGATAAAATAAACTTCCTAAAAACGTTGGGTCCAATTCTTTTTAAAAATTCATTCTAGCGCATAGCTGAGCTTGCAAGACAATAAGAAAATTAAGGAAATCCTAAAATAATAGAAAGCCAGAGCAAGCATCCAAGGTGGGAAGCAAGTTCTCAATCCAGCAGCTACCCTGAGGCATTTGCCAGTTTCCAGTAACCTAGATGGAAATAGTCTATAGGCAAACACTACCCAAAAGGAAGGTAATAGTGCTATTTATACTAACAAATACATTTTAAGGCAATATGTATTTTTAGTGAAAAAGAAGATAAGTACATAACACTAAAACATTAAATCCTCCAAGAAAATGTAATAATTCTGCTTTTTTGTTTGTTCGTTTTGGAGACAGGGTCTCACTCTTTCACCTAGGCTGGAGTGCAGTGGTGCGATCTTGGCTCACTGTAACCTTTGCCCCCCAGTTCAAGCGATTCTCATGCCTCAGCCTCCTAAGTAGCTGGGATTACAGGTGCCTGCCACCCTGCCTGTCTAATTTTTGTATTTTTAGTAGAAATGAGGTTTCGCCATGTTGGCCAGGCTGGTCTGCAACTCCTGTCCTCAGGTGATCTGCCCACCCCAGCCTCCCAAAGTGCTGGGATTACAGGCATGAGCCACTGAACTTGGCCAAGAAAATGTAATAATTCTAAATGCATGTACAGCTAATAACATAAATTCCAAATAAATAAAGCCATATTTGACAGAATAAAAGCACTTGAAAAATTCATTTCATTAAGGAGATTTTTAATAGAGAGATTTCACTGACAAGAGAACAATAACAGAAACTAAACTAAAACTAGAACAATAATGGAAACTAAAGATTTAAAACAATTTAAATGAAATTAACAAACTATACAATTATCATAAAATTATAAAATGAAATATGTACGTATTACAAAAGATGAATATCAGACATATCACATTCACTGACCACAATGTAATTGAGGGAATGTGTTCTCTTTCCAGGTCCACAAGGGGGCGTAGTTTTAAGGGCAAGAACTTCCCAGCGCCATGCCCGCCTCCCATTTCTCTGC
Organism: Saimiri boliviensis; assembly: GCF_048565385.1. NCBI lineage: Eukaryota > Metazoa > Chordata > Mammalia > Primates > Cebidae > Saimiri > Saimiri boliviensis. Next base: position 17,282,881 of record NC_133464.1, read on the forward strand.
ATCCAAGAGAGATTTAACAGTCTCCGTTTTAATTTTCGCCAGCGGGGAGAAGAACCAAAAGTCAATCATTCCAGCGGAAGTTCTAAGTAACTCCTTTCATTGGCCAGGGGTCTTAGAGAATGTGGGGGTTCCTCCCAGGTTAGAAATCCCCTTCTTCCATACCCCTTCTGACTCCATGTTTGGATCCCCTTCCACCCCCCTGGAAGCTGTCTTCTTCTCTCCTGGATTTTCCCTCTGGAGTCCCCTTCCACACTCTCTCCTGGAAGCCTGTCTTCCCCTCCTAAACTCCATCTCTCTCTCTCTATTCCCTTCCACTCGGTATGGAATCTGCTTTCCTCCTGGATTCCATCTGTCTGGATTCTCTCACTCAGTGTGAGAGTTTGCTATTTCTTTCTCTCTCCTTCTCCCGTTTCTCTTTCTCTACTTAAATAAATCACTTTCTACAAACATTTTTGAGTCTGGCATTTACTGCACCCTGTGCCGTGGTCCCCTCTCCCATTCTTGGGGGAGTGACAGACCAAGAACCTGGAGAAACTTCCTCTCAGGGGAACTGAGGGCTCCACTGAACCCCCAAACCCAGAAACACAATCACATTAGAAACTAATAACGAAGAAAACTTAAACAATATGATTGGTGATTTTTAAAAATATATAAATAACTCATAAGTCAAATAATGATCCACAATGCAAGCTGGAAAATACTACATATCCAAGTCTGAGATGTTCAACTAAAGCATTACTTAGAAATGAAGAAGGGCTGGATACTATTGGGTTAAGTGGACAGTTTAAGAATTTAGAAGCTTAGCAGAACAAAACCTAAAGAAGCCAAAAGGCGGTGTTGGTTCAGATTATGCAGTGCTGCTATTCAGTTCTAAGGAGCTCTATGTTACTCTGCGGTTAATATAGAATCCCTGTGATTTCAGGAGGGGGCAAACGTTGTATCAGTTAAAAATATTTGCATTTTAGATGAGAAAAACAACTCAACGTTAATGAAACAAACAAACAAAAAATGAACTAACTACCCAAAGAAAATGAGAAAGCTATCAGAGATTTATTTAGAGGCTTAAAAAATGTCCCCAGAGCCCACTCTCTCTCCCTCTTGAAGCTCATTCTCCTCCACAATGGTTTTATTCTCAAGTTCTAATTGGTGGCTAGACAGTTGCTAGAAGCTACGGACCTACATCTTCCTTAGATTTACCCTGTCCTTGGAAAATCTCCTTCAATCTCATTTGCCCATCTCTGAATCAACTGCTCTGAACAGGACATTGCAAAATGTTCTATTTGGACAGGACTGTATCACATCCACCTCCAATATATGACATATATGTAGAAGAGAAAGAGGTTTTTCAATGGAAATCCAGTTTACTGTAAAAATGCAGAGTATGGATGCCTTCCAGCCAAAACCCGGACATTCATTTTAACTGGCTTTAAACCCATGTTTCATGATGACAACTCTGGCGGGAGTATCAAAGAATGAAGGGACAGGTGGCCTCTTTGCTTTGATAAGCTTTACCTCCTTCCTTTGCCTTCTCTTTTCAGACTTCTGGAAAGTGTCCTCCAGCCCCCGTAACCTCCCACCAACAGCCAAAGTTTAAATTTCATGCATTTTGTTAATTCAAGAAATGTGTGCACGCTGCCATTCCACAGTATAGAGGTTGTGGCATGTGAACCAAGAGGGCAGGAATTAAAAACAAGCAGGATAGCAACATTACCAAGGTTCTTCCCTAAGCCCGCAAATCCACCTGACCGTTCCCTATCAATGGAATATGAGACTCACTGATGGCTTACAATGCTATGCAGATAACAGGATTCTTTTCATAAATGTGCTACATAGCATGGTGGGGAGTATCCTATAGCCTAATTTCATAAAATAAGAAAACTAGTTATCAAATGTATTCATTAGAGTACTTTTTGCTTATTTGCTCTCTTGGCTTCATTCGAGTTATCTGCACCGGAGGTAAAAATATTTTTGAATTTCCACATGTAAGTCTAAATTTCAAGATTTTCAAGGCCCTCTGTTTCATGGGGGTGGCCAGAGGTATACATTCAACACATACGGGGAAGGGACAGGTGTAGCAGAAAGCAACAGACAGTATTTGCTAATAAGCCCCTAGCTTCCAACTAAATAAAAACACATTTTTAAGGTGAACTGTAATTAAATGACTATCGAGGGTAGCACTGAAAAAGAGAAGAACCCAAAAAAGTGCTACATACAATGAAAGAGTACATGGATGCAATAGGTTGTGATGTATGCATGTGCTTTTATGTGTGTCACAGAGTGGGGAGGGAGGGGGGGAGAAAGAGATAGAAAGAGAGAGCATATCTCAAATCCCCCTTCATCATCTTTTCTAATTGTATGGAGAATATGAGCAACTCCTATGCTTCTCAGTACTCGTTGTTAGATTTAACTTGTTTTTTTCCAGCCCACTTTTAGAATCTCAAACTTTCTACCTGTATCCAAAAAAGCTGAGGCAACCCTTCAACCTTCTGCAAACACAAGACTCTTAAGCAAAGGATAATTTATTGGCCATGAAAGCACAGGGTCACATAACACAATGACAAACAAATTTCGTTTCAATCATGTTTAAATTCTTCTAATGTCATTGAAGCAGATTGCTCGCTGATTGATTCTATATACAGGTATGTGTGTGTGTATATGTGTACATATATATCCATGTGTTTATATTTAAATGTTTGAAGAAAAATAATCAGCATGACAAAAAATGCAAAGAATGACTAAGAGAAAGAACTTTTGAATACTATTCACTATGCATATATAAAATTCTTGAAGAGTAGCTTTTAAAATACAGATTGTAATAGCCAAAAGAAGAAAATGAAATCTTGTAAGACTAACCCAGGAATAATCATTGTAGACAATTTAAGGACATCTTACCTGTCTTTATCTATGCATTTATAAATGTATTTTATTTATTTAAAATGTTTTGAATTACAAACTATATATCCACTATACATAATTTTTATAACCTCTTTTCTATTAGCTATTGATTTTCTCTAAAAACATTCTCCTCAAATAAAGGTTCCTGTTATAGTTAAAAATAAGGACACTGATGTGTTTTTTAATTTTAAAAAAATTGAAGAGAGTATTCAATAGGAAAGCACAATCTCACTTAACTTTTATCAAAGTTTAATTCAAATGATAAGAATAGAGAGAACATATGACAACTGACAAAATCTGGACTTTTTGCCAAAACAACTCCTCAGTCATTAAATCTTATTTAAATCAGAGCGCTCTTTGAGAATCTATTAAAAGCTTGGATTCTCTCTCCGGAAAAACACACATGCATGCCACATTTTGCAAACTATTTCAGAGTCTGCATTAATGTTAAACATATCTATGGGGCCCCAGCAGACTATAGAACTTGATTTAAGTAGCCCTATTATATGTGAAAATTTTTCCACTATATAACTTGGGACAGGAATTCAATGAAATATTTCAAATACATAAGCTAGCACCAACCTCCTAAAATGTTACATTTAAATTTTTATCACAGTCAGAAATCAAGTCATTTTTGTCATCATTGATGTTGATTATCACCATGCAATTAGACAATACCTATTGAGCACTCTCTGTACCTGTGTGCTATGCTCAGCATGAAACCAAGCACATGCTGAAGTAAATGCCACCCCCACCCTTCAAAAATGCATGGCTAAGTGAGAAAAACAAATAATAAAAAACAGAAGGCGGTAAACACTAAGAGTAAATGCAAGTACCACGAGATCCCAGTACATAACCTAGAACAATATTAGAATAAATTTAAGGAAAATAAATATTTGCAAACTGTGCCATGTGAGTATTTGATCTGAAAATTCGCTTAGAAAATATTTAAAATTATTTTTCCACAGTCGAAGTCTATGTAAATATTTTGTACAAATATAGAGGAAATACGCCAAATATAATTTCTCTCCTTGATGCTAGACAAAGGTTAATTTTCATAATCTTCCCAGGAAGTTTCTTGATTTCCTATCAGCAAAACTCTCTTCAGTCAACATGTGTATGCAATCTTCCCATTATAACAGACTATATCATGCATACCACTAGACAGCAAATTGTCATGGATAGAATCTTTGCTTCCCAGAATAGAATGCATATTTATGAAGCTGTGAGCTTGAAAAGAACAAGCTAATCTTAAGCAAACATGGCTGTTCATGGGGGTTCTTGCCGAATACCAGACTTAAGAGTGTACGGGAAGAAAGGAATAAGGATAGAATGGAAATAGAAGCAAGAATGAAAATGGTACCCCAGAAATTACCTTCACCTCTACCTTTCCAGAGTTAATAAGATGGATTTAAATAAGTTTTTTCCACTGCAAAAGTCTTTTACATAAGTCTGCTGCCTGATGCAAATATCTACTCATTAATTACAGAGAAAGAGGAAACCACGTTGATTATTTTAATGACCATCATATCTAATTTTTAAACTCAGGTGCCTGATTTTGGATATTGGCTTGCCTACATTTGGTTTTCTGATATTTAAAACATTGTTTCAGTACCAGCAATAAATATTCTCTGTCTAATTATAATTATTTGACTAAGAAGAAATGAAATGAATCTGTTACTCTTCTTGTAGGATAATGAATACCAACCTCAAAGATCATTACAAATGCTTTCAACGAAGCAGTATGTAAGGAATTGATTGTGTTCCTTTTGATGTAATGTCTAATGGTGTCAGTTAAGTAAAATGAAAATCATCTAAGGAATCAGTCCTCTAAATATAAGAATAACTATTTTCTTATAGATTGAAAAATATCCATGAAGTCTGGCACTATAAATTTCATAAATACTTTCTCTCATCTTACTGATCACCATATTAAAGTGGTAGTTAAATGTTACTACTTTTCAGTATTGATACCCTTGACTCTTCATCTTCTCTCTCTCTCTTTAAAATAAATTAGTTCTTCATTTCTCAATAACTGATGGAAGTAATGTAAATCCAAAAAGCAGCAATTATGCAAAAACTACAGTCAAAACCGTTTTCTTTTTCCCCCACTCTAACAGCTTGTAAGCATAATTAATCAAATCAAGCTTCCCTCTCATCGTGGAGAGCTGTAATTTCAAAAAACAAATTACAGCATCTTTGCAGTAGCACACAGAAAGTATATTAAGAAAATATGTATATGAAACAGGAATTTGTTTTGGTGATAAATTTCACTTTAGTATATCACACTCTGTATGATGAACTAATATTCATATAATATTTACTGCCCATTAAAAGAGATATCTTATTACTCGAAATTTTGAATAACTCACAATAAATTAATTCCTATGTCACAATAAATCAATAAAAAGAGAAAATTAGTGAACACCGCAGGTTCAGAAATCATCTCAAGACTATCTAATGTATTATAGTAATAAATACACCTTGGCAGTTTTTTTAACAGACTTATCCAATGTAACATTAAAAATCAAAACTGTCTGTAGTGTTACAAGATGTCCACAATTTAAGATACTACTTATCTAGTGATGTAAGTTTCTTTTTTTCCAATTTTCCAGGAATCATTTAATAATTACTCTCATTGTTTGCAGAAATGTGTGGATCTTGCTCTCTCAGTTTTGAGAATATATTATGTCTATGTGTCCAAATAATTGCCAAAGATTACGAATGTAGGAAAAACACTCAAATAGTAATTTGCTGCCCAAGACACGATATTAGAGAGAGCACTTTCTTTCACTGAATCATCTTAAAATCCTTCCTCTTTTTTTTTTTTTTTTTTTTTTTTTTGAGACGGAGTTTCGCTCTTGTTACCCAGGCTGGAGTGCAATGGCGCGATCTCGGCTCACCGCAACCTCCGCCTCCTGGGTTCAGGCAATTCTCCTGCCTCAGCCTCCTGAGTAGCTGGGATTACAGGCACGCGCCACCAGGCCCAGCTAATTTTTTGTATTTTTAGTGGAGACGGGGTTTCACCATGTTGACCAGGTTGGTCTCGATCTCTCGACCTTGTGATCCACCCGCCTCGGCCTCCCAAAGTGCTGGGATTAAAGGCTTGAGCCACCGCGCCCGGCCCAAAATCCCTCCTCTTTCTTAACGACTTCCTAGACTAACTGAATGTAGAAGACCAACAGAAATTTCATGGCACTCTACCACTTTTCCTATATAATTATTCCCCTAGAGGTCATAATGCTATTAAATCATCTGTTTGGTGTATGAATTTTGGATCCTAACATTGATGGAGCTGTCTGCATCTCCTTCATATTTACTTGAATCAGTGTTGCCTCTCTGCTGTGCGCCCAATCCAGGATCAGCTCCAGGTAAGGCACTTTCAAAATCTGCTTATGATAATGATGAAAATTATTTGTTAAAGTCAAGCTTTCTTACCATCCAGAATTCTGTTTTATACAGAGGTAAATCTATTTTCTCTTGAACATACAGAGCGAATATATTTGAGTGAAACACTTCATGACAGCAATAGTAGAACACAGAAAGAAGCTATCAACGTGCACACAAATGCAAAAACACAGACCATGCACACAGGACAAGCAGAGAAACTGACTCAAAAGAGGAGCCCTTTCCCCAGCAGTCAGTGGGATTCTTCCGGTTTTCCTGGAAAGGATAAGGAACTTATGAGCACTGTTACTCTAAGAGGGACAGAATCTAACTCACCTTCATACAGGTCATTTGAAAGCAAAAATAATTTGGAAAAATTTTAACTGGCTGGGTGCAGTGTTTCATGCATGTAATCCCAGCACTTTGGGAGCCCCAGGCGGGTGGATCACTTGAAGACAGGAGTTTGAGATCAGCCTGGCTAACGTGGTGAAACCCCGTCTCTACTAAATTATAAAAATTAGCTGGGCAGGATGCTGCGTGTCTGTAATCCCAGCTACTTGGGAGGCTGAGGAAGGAGAATGACTTGAGCCCAGAAGGCGGAGGTTGCAGTGAACCGAAATCTGGCCACTGTACTCTGGCCTGGGCGACAGAGTGAGATCTTGTCTCAAAAAAAAAAAAAAAAAAAGGAGACAAAGAAAGAAATCTGGTATATAAATGTTAACAGAAATGAACTGTGAACTCTGTCTCAAAAAAAAAAAAATTGTAAGTAAGGGAGAAATAGCATGACCTAGATAACAATATATATCAAAGCAAGTAACAAACTGATCTTGAACCAACTATGTATGCCCAAGGTATATTATGTATATTATTGTGGGACATACGTAAATTTCAGTACAAATAACTAATAATTATTTTTATGTATAACTTCTGAGGATATTAAACCATTAATGATTTACATGAGACTCAGGATTAGACTCTAAAATTAGCTACATATTATTTATGTAAATATAATAATGTAAAAAAAACTTACATTATTTTCATTTTCATACATAGAAATTCTATATGCAATATGTATATTTACACGGTAAAATATGTACAGATCCCACATGATAAACTGTATAATTTGTGCAGACACAGAGCTGTCTAAAACTTGACGAACAGAATAAGGCAAGTTAGAAAACTCCATAAATGATACATTTTATATGTTCTTCGTATTTCAACAAAAATTTGCTATAAAATTTATTACCTACCAAAGAATATAAAGATTAAAATATTCATGAAGTATTGTAAAATTAAATATTTACTTAGGGGATAAATATGATTTTTTTCAGAAATATTTATAAACATACCAAGCAATTACAAGTGATAATATTTGACAACAAAGTTTATCATTGTCATTAGTGTTCCCCTAATTTTTTTCCCCCAAGTAAAAAAGCCACTAGGCTTTCTATTTCTAATAAGATCCAGGTATCCAATGCCTATAATCTAGAGACAGGAATCAATTTCAGAAGAATTATTCGATTTCTGTGATCTCTTGATGAATAAATAAATGTGGAAGGATGTAAATACGGAAAGCTCAGAGCAGGAAAATCATTAGAAAATTATCCAGTGGGAATTCTCATGTAGTTCAGTTTTGAAGCCTTCAAACTATGTATGTTGTTCTCTCTCCTCTTCCTCAGGCAATCAGATTTCTCAGTTTCCTCCAAACACATCCCAACTCCAAAATGATCATCCTTCCACTCTCCTACCATCATCAGTCACACCTATTAACTAAGGCACATCTCCATTAGATGGTCCCTTGATTAGGCCTTGGCACTAATGTATAATAAATAATTTAATGCTTCTTAAGACTAATCACATCTTTGATGCAAAGAAGGGCATTTTAAATCAAATACATGTCTAATTAAAGAATTGGGAAGAAAACATTTAGAGGCACAGAAGACTCTGGTCACCCTTTCTGTCTATTCTGGATGAGATGCAACTCCACCCTCAAAATAATCCGAGAAATGTAATTCCTCAGTGACTAACCTTGTAATGTGAGGGCCAATCAAAACAGAATCTGCATGAGTAGAAAACATATGCCAATGCCAAAGCTGAATATATTTGAAAGATGCAAATCACATTTTTCCTTTTTTTTTCTTTTTTTTTTTTGAGATGGAGTTCACTCGCTGACCCCAAGCTGGAGTGCAAAGATGCAATCTCGGCCCACTGCAAACTCTGCCTCCTGAGTTCAAGAGATTCTCCTGCCTCAGCCTCCCGAGTAGCGGGACTACAGGTGTGTGCCACCACATTTGGCTAATTTTTGTATTTTTAGTAAAGATGGGAAGATGGGGTTTTGACATATTGGCCAGGTTGGTCTTGAACTTCTGGGCTCAAGTGAACTTCCCTCCCTGGCTTCCCAAAATGCTAAGACAGGCATGAGCTACTGTGCCCAGCCTATATATATATATATATATATATATATATATATATATATATATATTTTTTTTTTTTTTTCTGGAGTGCAATGGCATGATCTTGGCTTACTGTAACCTCTATCTCCTGGGTTCAAGCAAGTCTCCTGCCTCAGCCTCTCAAGTAGCTGGGACTACTGGTGCACACCACCATAGTTGGCTAATTTTTGTATTTTAAGTAAAGACGGGGTTTTGCCATATTGGCCAGACTGGTCTCAAACACCCACCCTCAGGTGATCCACCCACCACGGCCTCTCAGAGTGCTGGGATTACACCATGCCCAACACAAATCAGATTTTTAAGCTAAATCTTCTTAGTTCCCATCAAATAATTACAAAACAAAGTGAAAAAGAATCACAGCTAATATCAATGCAAAACTCACTCAGTTCTTTCAGTTTATTCACGTTTTATCTTTATCTTCCCAAATACCTACAGACCGTCATAATTTTTCAGCTCTCAGACATCTTTCCTGTGCCATACTGAAAGCACATCTCTCCATTTTGTTTCTTCAGGTTCCTAAAGACAGGGACTCCTCACTCATCCTTTCCAGCAGCCCACAGAATGCCTCAGGCAATAAATATTTGCTATTGAAATGAATGCAGCATTTCACCTTCAGCTGGAAAGCAGAGTAACCATTTTGCAAAAAAAGCAACACTAACCCCTTCTCCTTCCTAAAAACCAGACTGAAAACAACATTTTGTAGCCCATAAGGTCGGGTCACAGAGGAATGGCAGCAGACCAGACCTCTGCAGCCCTCACTAGATCTAAGTCTCTCTGATTCTTCAGCAAAAGAGTCAACTTGGATCTTAACCTTTCTTATCCCTATGAATTCAATATTCACAAAATTATTAAAATATAGGCCGTAAGAGAAGTTTAGGCATCAACATTTCTGTTAAACATTAATATAAAACTATATTTTCACTGAATTCATGTATTTTTAAATGATAGAAATTTCCAATTCGACACTCTAGAATCAGGATCAAAAAGCCTTTTCTGTAAAGGGCCAGATAATAAATCTTTTAGACTTTGCAGGCCACACAGTCTCTACCACATCTATTCAACCCTATCATTGTAGCATGAAAATAGCCATAAATAGCATATAAGTGAAGGTCCATGGCTGTGTTCCAATAAAACTGTATCTACAAAATAAAATAGCAGGGCAGATGAAATCTGAGGGCCATGGTATGCTAACTTCTGTTCTAGCATAAAATTATAGGTATATTAATTTTAATTTCTTAAAACAAGAGATAACACACTATAAATCATCTAGCTTAGCAAACTTTTAAAAATTATAATCATATTACCATACTTATTATATATCAATATTACATATCATATATATTATCCTTTGAGAATACATAAACAATATTGAAGAAAATTTTGAAATAAAAAAGAAAGCAGAAGTTCACTCTAATCTCACAACACAGAGATAGCTACTGTTAACATGTTGGTGTTAACCTTCTATATGTAACCTTTCATTACATATAAATCTCATGTATATAAATAGTTTTCATATTATATATGTACTTTCTTGCAAAGTAATTACCATATTATATATATAATTTTGTGAAGTATTTATTCAACAATAAAGAGTTATAAATAACTATTTATCTATTTAAATACCTACTTATCCTTTTTATAAAGATTTATTCATCCTTTTTATAAATATTTACTCATATCACTAAGTAATCTTCAAGAGTACTTTAAAAGGCTATGGAATTTTGTTATCATCAGCCGCATATGTGACAAATCATGTAATCAGTTCCTTAATACTAGGTGTTTCTTTCCAGTTGTCATGCTACTATAAATAACTCGACAATGGATCTTTTTGTACATAAATCTCTGTATGACAATCTGATTACTTCCTTATAGTAAATTCTTAGAAAGGGAATTGTGATTTTTGTTAAAATCTACCTCTAAATCAAGACCTATGTAATGAACAAGTAGTGGGTCATCAGGAACTCTTAACATCAGCACAGCAATTCATTTTAGTTTGGTCATGCCTTCAATTTCTCATTTGAACTTCACCATCGTGCTTTGTAGGGAGGTTATATTGTTAAGTTGCCTATTAAAGAAAGTGAGCTGAAGAAGCTGAATCTTAAAAAAAAAAAAAGAAAAGAAAAGAAAGAAAGAAAAGAAAGAAAGAAACAAAGGGAATTGTGTAGTCAAATAGTTTTTTTAGATTGTGTGTGTGTGTGTGTGTGGTTGTTGATATACATGTCAGGTTGCCTTCCTGAAAGACTTCTTCAACTAACACAACTCCAAAAGCAAACTATTAACATAACCCCCACTGCCATCCAATCTTGTGATGTTCTTTGTCTTATACATACTAATTTGATGAGCTTAATGCTATCACATTATAGTTTAACATGCATCTCTTCCATTAATGAAAAGTTTAATTCTTACCTTTAAAAATAATAATATTATTATTGATCCCAGGCTGGAGTGCAGTGGTGTAATTTTGGCTCACTACAACCCCTGCCTCCTGGGTTCATGCAATTCTCCTTGCCTCAGCCTCCCAAGTAGCTGGGATTATAGGTGCCTACTACCACATCCAACTAATTTTTTTTTGGGGGGGGGGGGTCTTTTTAGTAGAGAAGGGCTTTTACCATGTTGGCCAGGCCAGACACGAACTTCTGACCTCATGTGATCCATCCACCTCAACCTCCCAAAATGCTAGGATTATAGGCATGAGCCACTGTGCCTGGCTAGAAAATTATTTCTTACAATACAATTTTATACAATTCAGCTTTCATTTGAAAGACACGGAGAATCCTGAGGCTCAGAGAGGTTAAGTATTATCTCATGGTCACAGAGATAGAGAGAGATAGACTCAGGACAAGCACTCAAGTCTTTGGCTGATAGAGCAAAGCTTGCTTCCCATTGCACTTTGCAACCCCTATTCCCCTCTATAACCTGAACATTTGGATCAGTCTGATAGACCTCAAAAAAACATTTCTAGTTCATCTATTACTTCAGCTTTAAGCGAAAGGTAATCAGTAAACTTTTTTCCCCATTTTTCTCTCTTCTCGCCAAAGTGTTTCAGACCAAGGTATACAGTATTGGCAAATTTTATGGTGAAATGTTTTATGTTTCGTTTTGTTTAATTGTATACAGGAGGAGGATTAGACGTTAACATTGTGAATAACAAATATATCAAAATATATATTTATAAATATTTCCAATGCTATGTGGGTTGCTCACAGAGATGAGCATACATCTTGGTTTGCACAGGCACTAATTCAGCTTACAGCTCTTGGGCAGCATAGTAATTAAAGGCATCCTCTTTCAGTCAAGAATTGCTTCATTTGGGAGAGAAAGCTAATCACAGATGAGAATCATTGCATAGATAAGACAAGTGCCTCTTTCTTCTAGAACTCTGGACTTTGATATCTTCCTTCTAATGGTACTTCTGGCATTTTTTAATGTTATGCAAAATGTTGTCTAATCAACATCCTTAAAAATATTTTTCATGAGGACATTAAGTTTTTATTACCATTATTAAAAATCTTTCAAAGTAATTTAAACTATACATTATATAATTAATTTTTAAATTTGTAACCTAACAGAGCAAACATAATTATTTTATGAACATATTAAGCTATATATTTTTAATATAAAAAGACATAAAGTCTACCTTGATTCCTGATATTAAAAGAAAAATCCACAGAATGAATTGATTTTAAAACCCCAGATAAATGATTAATAAATATTTATCTTCACTAAACTTTTTTTCGTGAAAGAAAGAATATTCTCTTCTGCTGATAAATGTTACAGTAAATTTACCTCTGTAGTAAGACTTCTGATATGGTTTGGCTCTGTATGACCACCCAAAGCTCAGGTTGGAATTTGTTATCCCCAGTGTTAGAGGAGGGACCTGGTGGGAGGTGACTGGATCATGGGCATGAATTTCCCCCTTGCTGTTCTCCTAGTAGTGAGTGGGAGATCTGGTTGTTTAAAAATGTGTAGCACTTCCCCCTTCACTCTCTCTCCTGCTGCCATGTGAAGACATGCTTGCTTCCCCTTTGCCCTTCCACCATGAGTGTACGTTTTCTTAGGCCTCCCCAGCCGTGTATCCTGTAGTTAGTCTGTGGAGCTGTGAGTCAACTGAACCTCCTTTTTTTAAAGATAAATTACCCAATCTCTGGTAGTTCTTTATAGCAGTGTGAGAACAGACTAATACAACTTTTTCATATCATAATTTGGAATATTTTAATTTTCCCATTCCCACTTTCCTTCAAAACACCAATGTCACAGTGACATTTTTTTTCTTTAGAGCAAACTTGAGTACACTACTCTGCTAAACACTTCATGGGCTCATGGTAGACTTCATGCTAAAGTGCAAATATATTGCTTATCCCCCAAGTCTTTTCATAATTTGGACTTGCTGCCTCTAGAGACTTAACTTTGGATATTCAATCCAACAAAAACATTGCATGTTCTCTCATGCTATTGTGCTTTTCCCCCTCTGTTCCATTGTTCTGGCATGCCCTTCACAGTCCATTCCATCTGGTGGCTGTTTTCTCTATGCATGGTGACTTTCACATTTCCTTCATGAGTTTGCTCAAGTGGCACCAGTGGGAAGCCCTCTAAGCACTGGATCAAGTACTACACCTTGAAGTTCCTTCTCTGCAAAATCCTGTATCACATCTAACACATACTTATTCAGCTTCTGCCATGTACAAAGCATTGTGCTAGATGCCAGGAATGAAGCAGTGAATGAGACAGATGAAATCTTACATCCATAGAGTTTTGTATTCTAAACTTACATTGTGTCACCATTGTTGCTTTATTTGGTTACCTTCACCAATAGATTGCAAATTCTACCCAAGCAGCAACTGTCTTGTCTTTAAATTTCCCTGTGTCCAGATTAAGGGCTGAAATTAAAGAGTTTAATCCACCACGAGAAATAGCCCAAAGAAACAGGACTTTTGAACTTTTTATTTCCCTAATATAAAAGATACAGAAACAATTACTGAAACAGGCTATCTTTAAACTTCTAACTTACTTAAAAGTTAAATATTTCAAAATGCATTTTTCTCTACTACAATTGAACTTACAAATTTAAAAAGGATATTGCTTTTCCCTTATCCAGGTATTGGTAATCTTCATTATTTTCTGCAATATACACTTTCTTCCACTTAATTCCATGTATTTGGTAGAAGTAAAGCTGCATGATAAAGAATAGGTATTCAGCTTCACTTCTGCTGAGCTGTTACTTTCTGCCTTTAAAAGAGGCAGAGGACATGGAGGTCAAACACGATAACCTCATTCCTTGTGACAGGTCAACTAATATCTATAAAGTTGAAGTAGAGTTCAGTTATAAAAAAATTTTGCAATTGCTGTAGAACAATTTGGGTGCTGCTTTATCTTGATTTAGGTACCAGGCTATTAGAGATGTCTCAGGATTCAAAGAATGTACACAGAAAGAAGGCAAGGCAATCAGCCTCAGAGAATTCTCTACACAGTGAACAATTACAAACCTGGGTGTCTGATCTAAGTAGTGTTCTTTGCCAACAAGCTTAAGGAGAAAACCTACTTTATACTATTTATTTCAGCAGAAAGACTTCTAAGAATGTGTAACTAAAGGTTTTGCCTTTTGCCCATTTACTTTTCCCACCTTTTCAATTTCACCATTTCCCTCCTCCCATCACATGCTATGTTTTATGTGTTCACATGCCAAACCATGCTTATTTGAGTGCGTACACACCTCTGTTTACTTAATTTGAAATTATTTCCTTTCTATTGAAAATTCTGACATCTTAGCATATAAGCACAGCACAAAGAATCTATGAAATTACGACTATTAAACAGATACTTCTCTATATGTAAATCTAGCAAACTTCAGCATTTCGGTAATCATCTAAATACATCATATCTAACCAGTTAAAGTAAGAAATTAAATACTTCCCCATCCTAATCCAGAATTCATTCATGGGTGAGCCAAAACTATAGTTTTTTTTTTTTTTTGAAGAAATTTTTATTTAAAATAAATATATGTTTGTAAGTGGCTTTTAATAAAATGTTCAGGCTTGGAAATAAGTTATTCCACTCGTTTATTCATTCAAGATGCATTTTGGTGCAAATACTATGTGCAAGGTTATGTGCTAGGCACTAGAAAATAAGAGAAGCTGAATTAGCAATAAATTGTTACCAAGAAGCTCCTCTATGAGTAGGCGAGCTTATGAATGCCAGTAGAAGTGATAATACCATGCTATAGGAGTGCAGATGAGGACATGAGCATTGCACACTGGGGGAATCAGAAATGCCTTCATCTGGGACACAGCTTTTGTCTGGAAGCTCAAAAATGATTACAAATGAGGGATAGGAGAACTATATTTAGAAGAAAGATTATCGGGCAAGGTAGGGAGTAAGCAAAATAAGGGCACAATCATTCCATTTTCAGGGACCACTCAGGGAAGGAATAGTGTGAGAACTAACGCTGGCAAAGTAGATTTGGGAGGAACCCTGCTGTTCCCGGAACACCAAAGAGCTTTTTCACTTTAACCTACAGTCTGTGGGGAAAGCACTGCAGGTTTTAAAGGATGGATTAAGAGTTCAGCTTTGGTTTAATTACTTTGATAGGAGAAGCAATATTTCTTCCCCCTAAAAGAGTAGCAGAGAAAGAAAACAAGTCAAAATATAGAAAAATGTAGAAACAGAAAAGGAGAAAAGAAAAATACCTCAATGTGTACAGTAAAATAAAATGGCCATTGTGGAAAACAAGTAGTTAGGAAAGAAGCTAGGAACCTATTCAGAAAGGGAAAAGTTCATTATAAAGACGGATATATTTATTAGAAATACTTTAGATAAATAATAAAAAATAGTTAGAAATATAGTTCAAAAAGTAACTATAGACCCAATGTGATAATGCTAAAGAGTCTGTAATACGGCAAGCCATGGGAATCTAACAGAAGCCTTTTAATTGGTTTGCGACATGATCAAATGTACACTTTAGCAAGATAACGCTAGCAGCAGTATCAAGAATAGACCAGAAAGGAGACAAACTAGAGACCACAAAACTAGTTTTGGGTGAAAGCCATAAACAAGGGAAGAGATGTTGGTCTCCAATGAATTGTATTAATAAATTAAAGCATTATCAATTTAAAATAAAGAGAAGGGCAGATATAGCAAAATCAGTAGAAATGTTCCTGACAAAAAATTCAAATGAAATTATATTAGTTTGAAAGACATTTCATGTTATAAAAGGAATATAACTTGGGAAATTTAAAAATGCCTGAACCCATTCATTCAATGTAGGCAAAAAATGAATTTTAGGGTAACATAATCATGAGCTCGTCCATTTAAAGTCATCTTAACAGCTATACAGGCTGGGCCCAGTGGCTCATGCCTATAGTCCCAGCACTTTGGAAGGCCGAGGTAGGTGGATCACAAGGTCAGGAGTTTGAGACCAGCCTAACCAAAATGGTGAAAACCCATCTCTACTAAAAATACAAAACAAATTAGCCAGTGTGGTGGCATGCATCTGTAATTCCAGCTACTCAGGAGGCTGAGGCAGGAGCATTGCTTGAACCCAGGAGGCAGAGGTTGCAGTGAGCTGAGATCACACCACTGCACTCCAGCCTGGGAGACAGAGTGAAACTCCATCTCAAAACAACAAACAAACAAAAACAGCTATATAAATAGTAAATGACTGTTAATTATACAAAAATTTTTTTTAAAAATAGCCTGGAAAAATGTTAGCGTTTTCTAAACACTGCAAATTTTTTGTCAGCTTTTCTCGCCATTGTTCTGTCCTTCGCAATCTACAAACCACCATCACTAACCCTGAAGTATATTCCTGTGAGTTACCCAGGTATCTAAAAAAAAATTAGCTATGCCAAGAACACATCCTAAAATCACAAACTCTAATCTCTCACCCAAAGATTCATTAAGCTAGAAGTAATGGGAGCTCACTGCTCCTCTAGGAAAGAGCTGATACTTTTGATATTCATACTGTAAATTTAAAGAAATCCGCAAGCCCATTGGAAAAATCCTTTAACAAATGTTGAGTGTAAATGGAAACTCTGTAGCATATAGGTCAGTCTGGTTTTTAAAATTGAGGGCCGCGCTGTCCATTCGAACTTGCTGTAGCTGGGGGAATGTCCCAGGTTTGCCTTTCACACTGCAGGAGCCACTAGCATACGTGGAGCACCTGAAATGTGGTTAGTGCGACTGCAAAACCGAATTTTATTTTTTGTTTAATTTTTATTTAAATATAAATAGTTATATATGGCTAGTGGCTCCTGTATTGAGGGCCCAGGACTAGTCTAGACAATGGGCACAAACTTGGAAACCCTATCTCAAGGATTTGTTAACAACAGAAAATTCTATTCACGTGTCTCCCAACAAAGCAAAGTAGGCCCTCTATTAACAACTGGTAGATGGAAAACCATGCCCCTCCTGCGTGTGTAACCACAGTTATTCTTCCCTGACAATCAGCCCATCAAACCTTGATGTTACCGTTCCAAACTCAAGTCAACAGCTAACATCAGACATCCTTGTTAACATAGTGTATGCTAACGCTTTCCATTTGATGCTTACCAGACACCAAAACTGTCCAGAGAACAAAAAATATCAACACAGCATTCAATAAAGCCTGGCAGGCTTTTAATAAGACACAAGGGAGCATACTAATCCAGATTTCTGTGGGCAGATACTTCATAAAAGGTTAATCAAAGTGTTGGGCAATGGGGGAACACCTGGATCAGGCTCAGCACTGTTTTTTTTTAAGAGAGTTCAACATCTGTACTGAAGCCAGTATTGATCCATGGGGAGAGCCCGGAGCCCTTAAAAACCTTAAAACAGAAAGATCTGCAACAGCATCAACTGTTGTTATGTTAACATGGCTTCTAAATCACAACAACACTTGGAAAAAAACAACAACAAGAAACACTGCTATGTTCTGATATTTCATATGTTTCTTTAAAAAAAGTAAGAGGTGAGCATAACCTATTATATAATAAAGAAACATTATCTTTGTTGAAAACTAAAAAAGGAAAGCATGGAAGTATTATTATCCGCAAATCTATAAGGTTTCAATGGAATTATTTTCATTCTATTACATGTATCCTGTTTAAAAGGTACAAAATACCTAGCCATGGCCATCTGGTGAAACAGCTGGGAGGTAAAGCCCATTCATAAATCACTCTCTTGTAATTGTTACCATGGCCCTAGTATTAACCACATACTATTAAAAAAAAAAAGAAACTGGCTATAAAAATCCAGTGGTTTTGTTTCTTGCTATGAGTCCTTTAAAATAATTCTATTCACACAACTAAGGAAGGAAATTTTAAACTATAGAGAATTATAGCAATGCTATTAAGGATTAGGCAGAGTTTCCATCACATGCATTCATTCTATATTGTATTTATATAAATATACTCTCCTCAGTCAGAAAAAAAAAAACACATTCATTACCAAGATCCACATTTTTATTGCCTAAAATATTCAGTATAAAATATCAGCATATTTTAAAAGAATCTAAAAAGCTAAGTTACCCTACAAATGGTCAGAGATAATAAAAACAGCCTGGTTTAGTCTATTTTATATAAGCATATAAACTTATAATTGTTGCTTTTTTACACAAAACTCCAATATAATTACTATTTCACCAATTCCTTCACCAACTTATATTGTTCTATTTAAGTTAACTCCTCTGGAATGAGAAATTCATTACTGTTCAGTAGAATTTTCCACAATCTGGGGAACATCACGGGTTTGCATTCCCCTGTCCAGGAGCCACTGGCGACACGTGGTTATGGAGTACTTAAAATGTGGCTAATGTGACTACAAAACTGAAAAACTTTTTTCTTTTAACTTGAGATGTTGTTGGGGAACCAAGAAATAATGTTGTAATAGCTTCGGTCATGCTGAATTCTTACCTTATACCATACACCAGGAATATAAGTATATAGACTTACAGAAGGTATTCAAGATACCTATATAGAAATTGCTCTGAAATTAATCTAATGCTATAATGGTAACAAATAGTCATCATATTTAGGGAACTGATGTTCCCTAAATAACCATTCACATTTAAATAATTTGTATAAATAATTATTTTCATAGAATTATCTCTGTATAATAAGAGAGAATTTTTCCTTTCTTGCCTAGAGACAGGACGAAAAAATGCCAATAACAGCTTTACCAAATCCATCTGGGATTGATAACCCACGAAATGTAATGTCATTCCTCTCGACATTCATGGTACTATTATTGGCTCCCTAAGCCACAATGGATCTATAGATCTTAAACTATGATTTAAAGATCCTGCCACCACCATGCAACTGGAAGACTCTTGAAAAGGCCAGGGTAAGAAAAGTCCATGGACAACTAACATCCTCTATCACCCCAATCCTCAATCTCGGGGATTTCCTGTGAGATGATGGGGCTTATCAGTTTGCACACTTTGATATCTTAGCCTCTCCCTTTGTGCATCATGAAGACAGTGCTTTCTGGACAATTTCCACTTCATTTTCTTACCTATATTCTCCAGAGGTGATACCGAAATCAATCCTAAAGCGCTTAAGAACTGGTTGTGACATGATCTGAGAATCGTGGTTTCATAATATTATTAAAGGAAAAATATGTAATACTTATTAAATACTGAATTGACACTCTAGTGATTCTGAATAACACTTCCATCTTGGCAAACATGAGGGGGGAGTGTATATGTACGTGTGTATGTCTTATCTGTGTGAGAGTTTATGTACATCCACGTGCACTGCATATATTGTATGTGTATATGTCAATATACACATGTATGAGAATCGGTTATGAGCGTCAAGTAGAAGTCAGTTCATCTAAGACGACTATATTGAAAACATGGTGCACTCTCTCTCTCTGTTTCTCTATCTGAAGGACAATCTGAAATGGGTAATTGGATATATCAAACTAAGTGATGAATCCACTAATGGTTCTTACTCTGAGCTTTAAAAAAGGCATAATATTATACGCAAACTCAAGGTATCAGAGCAAAACATCATCAGTTGTTAGCCCTGACCTTCAGAAACTCTTATTAGAGTTGCTATTTTATTCTGAAGAAATATAAAATAAAAGATGGTCATGCTCCTAATTCAACCCTATTGTTTAATAATTTTATAAACTTTTATTGTTCTCTTTCAAGGCACTATTATTTCATAAATATCTATATTATCATTAGTCAATAATAAAATCCTGATTTGGGGGTGGAGGTGTCGTATGTTAATATCTCTATAGTCTCTCATTTCTAAAGAGAAACCACAGGCTTCATTATCACTAATCATCATCCATTAGTTGTGAGCTAAATCTATGACATGAGAACTAGGACTTTATAATACAGCATATAAAAGCAGCAACTCATGTTTAGCATATTTTGTCTAAGAAATGTTTTAAATTATTTAGAAGTTTCACTCTAAAATGTGAAATTGTTTGAAATGGAATAAAATTAAAAAGTCATTTTCTTTTCGATTTAATAACTAGAAAGAAGGGTAGAGTTGTTCTAATAATCTTGCTATTTATTTACCAAGTTGAATTCTGCCTTACAATGAATTCTCCTTAGGGACAGAGTTCTTATCTCTGTCAGTCCCCAGTGCTTATTAGTACCTGGCACAGTAGCAAGTTCAATAAATATTTCTCAACCTATTAACTGTTTACTTAGCTGAAGGATTATATGTATAGTCTTACACTTTTAATAGAAATGTAACTAAAACTAAGAATTTGAAAATTCACCCATTTCTTTGCATAGATTGAAAAATTTCCTGAATAACAAAATACCATTTGGCTTTAACAAAGTATATTTAATTTAAATGGCTGTTGTTAATAACAAGCATTTGAACTGACACAGCTCCTCAAATCCAAGGTGAATCACACCACTGCTCAAAGAAACAAAATTTAAAATACAAAACTTATCTTGTTAAAATAAAATAACTGGATTATCATGGTCTTTGAGGTACAGATGTTTAATTAACACCAGAAAAGTCAAAATTACCTATCACTTTAAAGTAATATAAACCCTCTAAACCTTAATATATATATATATATACACACACACACACACACACACACACACACACACACATTTTCTCTAAACTTCTAAAGACTTCGTATTAGCATTTTATGCTGATTATATCCTAAATTCACTTACATAGAACACCATTCTCAAACAAGTTAACAGTTGTTTTACAATAAAAGTATTCCATGATATGGGAATTACATTTCAAAACCTCTCTTATATATTTACCATCTCAGAAGTCAAGGTTTTCTAAGCATATTTAATCACGGAAAAAACTTAACAACTCTTAGCATCTTGTAAAATAGCTTTCTACGGAACATGAGTTTGACAAATGAGACAAACCATATGTACTCAATAAGTACTCCATGGCATGAACAAGAATATGCTTTTTGTCCAAAAAACAATCATTAGGATCTTCCTGCATGGTGAATCAGATCATTATTTTATATTGACTTCATTGGAATGGAATCCTGCCTAGATAAGCTTTTCAAAATCAATCACATTTTGGTTTTAATTTTGCTAGCAGCACTTCTTTTCCAGTTTTAAGTCATTAACAGAAAGCTTCATCACAGCACAAAACAATATTTCAATAACTCTTCATATCATTAAATAAAAAAGGGTTTTATCTTCCAAGAATAAATTTTTGAAAATAAACGCATTTATCTTGTTTACTTATCAATGTTTTTATTAAAAATCAAACGCTTATTATCAAACTAAATCCCAATCAGACATTTCATATTCCCAATAAGATTTCTTCATCTTCCCCCACTAGCACATAGATTTTCCTTATTTCCTAGCCCATACTCAGGAACATGGCAGTTCCTATCCTTTCCCAAAACATGGACTGCACCAGGCATGTTGAGAACTCAAGGGTGCCTCACTCTGACTTCACACAACCACCAGCTTTTCTCATTAATACTAAACAAGTCCAAGGCTGACAGAATCTAGCCCTTATTCTTATTTCATTGGTCATTTATTCATTTAATAAATATTTATTGAGCATCTACTATATGTCAGAGACTATATGAGGCCCTAGGGATGAAGTATGGAATGACACACAGAGAGGCCACATTCTATAGGAGAGACAGAAAATAGAAAAAATAATAAGTAAGTAAATACACAGTATGTTATATTAGCAAATGCTAAAATGAAAGAAAAAATAGCAGGATATGAAGAATATAAGAGATGAATTTCAGAATGTTTAAAGGGTGCTCAGGGAAGGCTTCAGAGAAAAGGTGGCTTCTGAGTCAATAATGAAAATGAAAGCAAGAAAACAAGGCAATGCATAGCCCATGGAAGGGCATCAACAGCAAGTGCAAAGGCCCTGGGGTAGAGAACGCTTGGACTGTAGGAGGAACAGTGAAGAGGTCAGTGTCACTGGAGGCAGGAAGCACACGGTGGTGATGGTAGCAGATGAAATCAGAGAGATGACAACCAACTGCATCAGGTGGAAGTCCTTCACAGGTCACTGTAAGAACTTCAGTTTTTTCACTAAAAGAGATAGGAAGCCATAGGTGGGTTCTGAGCCAAGGAATGAAGTGCTGTATCTTCCATTTTTATAAGATTACTCTGGCTGCTATACTGGGAATAGACTTTCAAAGTGGGAAGAGAGTAGAGGTAGGAAGGCCAGTGTAAAGGCTGCCTCCTTCTAATGCAGGCAAGAGCTGATGGTAGCTTTAACCAGAGCAGTGGCAGCAGGATGCATGTGAGAAAAAGCAGGACCCCTCCGAGTCATGGGGCAATTCTTGCCTCCAACCCTCTTACTGTGGCACATGCCTTTAATATTACATCTACCGAGGAGATCACTCACCTTGTCAGGGTGTCTTTCAGGACTTGCACTTCTTTGAAAGGCCTTTTTATCTCTCTCTGCTATTATACCAAATACAAATCTCCTGACTCTCCTGGGATCCCCTTGGTCATATTACCTGCCTATTAAACCCGTTAACAACACAGGGATGCAACCAGATGCGAACCCTGGATGAGTTGGGTCATCCCCCTTGGCTCCTGCTGTGCCGCACTGCCCAGCCACATGCTCAGTTTCTTGGCCACTTCTAGACTAACAGGAAACATCGCAATGGGGAACATGAGGAGCTCTACTGACACCCTCTGCAAGCTAACTGCCCATAGGATAAGCACTTATCAATAGGAAACAAGACACAGAGAGGGGCTAGGTAGGCAGATATATTTTTTGTCCTCCCTCCCTACCCACAGACTTCTCAGAAGGTAAGTCCTCCTTGCAGCTCATTTGAGAAGAGTGACATGGGGAGAAAATATGCCAGCCAAGTGACTTGCTGCATCTTGTGTGTGTTTTGGGGAAGCAGTAGCCGGGCATGTTCCCTTGCTTCTCTTTCTTTAATCTTCATGCTCGCTAACCTGGGTATGCACCTCACAGATAAAGCCTCACCCCTTGAATCATCGCCTCAGACTCTGCTTTCTTGGAAAACAGACATCAAAAGTATCCTCTCAAGCTATGGCCAGTCTATTGTCTTTGTAGCATCTGCCATACTCAAATATTTTACTTTCAGGTGGCCAAAAGGGTTTTCTTTAGTAGCTTCTAGGCTTTATGTCTTGGTTAGAAAGGTCTTCACAACCTGCATGTTAATACACATATATGTTTAATTTTCCTCTTGAATTTAATTTTTAAATTTAGGTCTTTTACTCTTCTGAATTTAATTTTGTATATATATGAAATAATGGTACCCATTTTTTTAATTGCCCGTTGTGTGAGCATTATTTATTAACCAAATCATTCTTTTCGTACTGAAATAAGATGTCACCTTTATCACAGATTGTTTTCATTTATAGAGAGATCTGTTTCAGGATACTTATTCCAGTCCACCAATCTATCTTTGCTCTATTCCCACATAATATTTTTGTCATCACAGTTGTTTTACACTATGTTTTGATATCCAGCAAGAAAATGGCTTATTCTTCTTTTTTAATATATTTTAATTTTTTCTCCAGTGTTTTTTCTTAATCTTGAATTTTGTAATTCAATTCCAAAAATAACTTGAGTTTCTAAATGAAAAGGCATTGAGTTTCTATATTACAAATAGAGTATTAGTTCTTTTATTTGTTTAACTCTTGTTTTATACCCTTCAATAATATTTTTATAATTTCATTCCTATAAATTCTGTGGCTTTCTTAAATTAAACCCAAGTATTTTGAATTTTTTGTCATTTTTATGAAAAGTACAGGAATAGTTTTCCTATTTCCATTTCTAAGTGACTATTAATAGTAAAAAGAAAGCTTAAATATTTCTCTTATAATCAGGCTGTTTATAAAGTTCCCTCATCTATTCTAGCCATTTTTAGCACCATCTCTTGGGGTTTCTAGGTATATAAAAAATCTATTTAGGAACAACAAAAAACTTGACCTTATTATTTCTTTAATTATCGTTATACCTGTGATTTTATTTTCCTGATTTCTTGCATTTATTTCGACCTACAAAACAATGCTAGTAATAACAGCAAAAGAAGGCAATCCTTTTCTCTATCCTGATTTCAATGGAAATGATTTAGTGTTTCACTATTTAAGATGATGTTTGCTGTTTATTTTAGTAAATGGTCTTTATCATACTGAAGTATTTTCCTTTTATTTCCATTTTGCTTAGAATTTTTACTGGGGATGGCTGCTAAAGTTATCAAACACTTTTTCAATGAATATAATGAATTTTTCTCCTTTAATTTGTTGATGCAGCAAATTATATTCATAGATTTCCTGATACCTGACCCATCGTTATAGTCCCAGACAGTAACCCTAGTTGTTCATGGCATCTATTTTTTCTAATATATTACAGTATTCTCAGATTCTAGCTGGTAACATTTGGAGTAATCCAAATTAGTCCAAAATATAAATTAAAAAAATCACCAGAATAAACTATAAGAAATCTATCTAAACCTAAGTTTTTAATAATTTGTTAAGAGCTTAAAAATGTAATATAAATTAAAATAACAAATTTATATGTGTGTATATATGTAACAAAGAAAAAAGTCAACAATATAAAACAATTTTCACATCAAGTTCAGGGAGGAATTACATCAGTGGCTCTCAAACGTATGTGTAGATCAAAATCACCCTTACAACTTATCAAAACAGATTTCTAGGCCTCACCTTTAAAGTTTCTGAATCAGTAAATCTGCAGTGATCCCCAACAATCTGCACTTCTAACAAGTTCCCAAATGAAGCTGAGCCTTCTGGTCTAGGGATTGTTTTGAGAACCACTGCTAAACAGCATATAAAGCTTTAAACTTGCTAATTAAACTTTCAAGCTTCAGCCTCCACATCTGTAAAATGGAGATAACCATCAATCCCCATAGGATCACTGTGAGAATCAAACAATCTAGGCTATGCAAAGCAGTTAGCATAGAGCCTAGCAAATAGCAAATAAATATTAGTTGCCATTATGTTTTCATGAAAAAAGTAGAGAATTTAAAAATAACAAGGAAGGAGAGGGAAGAAACAGGAGCTAAGAAGGAAGACTATGCCTGTTAACACCCAATGCCTATTAACTATTTCCATTGTATGACAGTATCTAACATACTAAGTTAATAGCAAAAAGAATGAAGAATTAACTAGAGTAGAAATATTCATCTCTACATGAAGTGGGGATAAAAAATATTGTAATTATTTTCAGCAGTGAGCCATAAATTCCAGGAAAATAAAAATTAAATAAATCACCAATGTTACTTTAAATTTGATGTTAGGTATTATTCCATCTAAAATTGTTCACTAAACTACTTTCTACATGTAGCTTGATAGTAAGTAATAACTTATATTGAGCTATATGTGGATAATGTTCTTTAAAGATCTTAAAATAGCTCTAAAAAGCTAAAGCTCCTTAAGGATCTTAAAATTGCCAAATATTAAAATATTTTAAGGTATTATATAAGATTTTCCTGTATAGTTTTATGGTTAAGACTTCTTGAAATGAAGTAAATCATATTTATCTCATGGATATTAAGCATTTGGAAGCACACCTTAATAAAAAATGATTCATTTAGATTTTTAATTATGAATTCAACAGGAACGTCTGAAATGTTATATAGAGGCTCATCGATTTACTTTAATAGAGAACATTGAGAATTAGGGACTGTGGCTGCTGGAGTCAACTTCTACTACATTGTGCCTTGGTGACAAAGATCTCCTTGTCTTCCAAGCACCTCCAGAGGAGAGGCTCTGCCCTGGCATTGCTGCCATAGGGTGCTGGGGGATTCTGTTTCTCTCCCACATCTGCTTTGCTGCTTTGCTCAGCACAGCCTGGACACACACACACACACACACACACACACACACACACACACCCACCTCTCCTCAGGCATAATTAAGGTAGGTATCTATACCATCCTGAAAACAGGAGCATTAGCCAAAAGTCCACATATCCAGTGTTGAAACCCACAGTCTTCCTCTCAACTCAGCTCCCAGGATAATAGAGCCAAGCATAGACAAGCAAATCTCCCAACAGGAGAATGAAGGTCCCATTGCTGGTGAATACAAATTGCCCAAAGTAAAGACTTAAGGATACTAAGCTAAATTTTTGGAATATTTTCCTAGCCACAACCACTGTTAACTCTGCGGAAAATATCCTACTGCGTATCTTATTGTTTCTGTATGTCTTCATGTCTACAGACCTAGAAATTCTATTCATCTGTGTTTTGAAGGATGCCATAGTTTATGGCTATTGGAGATCTGCTTTTACACTTAATGTATTATGAACATTTTTACAGGATGTTAAACATTACACAATGTAATTTTAAACACGCTCCCCCCCCCCACCCACACACACACACACCACACACAGAGCTTTCAAAGACTGTAGGTCTATAAAGAGTGGTAACTCGAGAAGGAAAGAGGAGGGATTTCCAGACTAAACAATTAAGAATTAAATAGTTAAAGCAGAAAAAGAGGGAGAAGATAAAATAAAGAAGAAGGGGAGAACTAAATGACTAAGCTACACAGAAAGTGCCTCACTCTGTTCTCTCAGATTGCCACTTGTCAGGCAATGTCAGTCTCAAGTTGCAGGTTGCCAACCTGACCAATCACTGGTAAGAATGAAGCCAAAACCCAGGGGGGGAAAAAAACAGAACTGAGAAAAAGAAAGAAGGGGGATGTGATGAAAAGAGAAAGAGCGAGGAGAGAGGAAGGGGGCAAGAAGGAAGAGAGAGAGAGAGAAAGTAAGGGAGGGAAAGAAGGAGATAGAGAGGTAGAAAGAAGAGAGAGAGAAATGGAGGGAGAAAGGGAGAGAAACAGGGAGAGAGAAAGCCAAAGGGAGGCAGAAGGAAAAAAGAGAAAGATGAAGAGAGATATACCAATCTGATAACTTGATTAAGCCCCTGGATCTATTAATGCTTGAAGCTAGAGAACCATAAGGCTTGTCAGTTGTGTGAGCACAGAAATTCCCCTTTCTGTTTAAACCAATTTAAGTTTCTCTTCCTTGCAATGGAACGATACCTTGTCCTTTAAGTTAAACTTCGCCTCTTGTATCTCCAACAAGCCAGAAAGACTCTCAAATCCACAGCACAACTGCCAAATTCATCATTATTTAGAGTAACGGTTAATATTGTGTGAACTAATTCATGACTTATTCCTCAGAACACCAATTCTCTCACTAAGGCAGATAACTATTAGAGCTTAAGAACCTAATTCCCTATTCTGTACTGCTTTATTAAATCACATATAATATGTGACCATATTTTCTATCTTCTCAATGGCTAAATGGCTGTTCTTAAAATGGAAGGTGATTATAGTTTCATAATTTAGTATCGTGAATTTAGAAGTAGAATAAATAGCACTAAATAAAAGTATCTTTTAGTCTCTCTGGAAGTTAAATTATTGCTAAATAGTATATCTTTAAGATGATCAGAAGTGTCAGCTTCTCCTTGAAATTGATGTGCTGGGGAGCACAAGGATGATAAATCATCAACATGTCAGAGTTGTAGATCTTTCAGCTGAATCACCCTGAAGAGGTGCTTGAAGTCCTGCCACACGGCTTCCTGTTCTTTCCTTTCTGGTTGATTATCTTACACTGTCGAGACCTTACCAGAGCCAAAGATCATGAAGCAATGAAGCGCAAAACTAAAAAGTTAAAATATCCATTCAATCTTAAAGCCCTAAGATACTAACTAATACATGCATTGCCAATGTATATTATCATTTCCTGAAAATCCCAGTTTAAAACAAAACAAAACAAAACAAAAAAAGCTGACCAGTACCCTCTCTATAAAAACCTTAGAAAAATGCATCCAACTTGTGATGGTTAATACTGAGTGTCAACTTGACTGGATTGAAGGACACAAAGTATTGTCCTGGGTGTGTCTGTGAGGGTGTTGCCAAAGAAGATTAACATTTGAGTCAGTGGACTGGGAAAGGCAGACCCACCCACAATCTGGGTGGGCACAAGCTAATCAGCTGCCAGCGCAGCCAGAATAAAAGCAGACAGACGAACATGGAAAAACTGGACTGGCTTGGTCTTCCGGCCTCCATCTTTCTCCCAAGCTGGATGCTTCCTGCTCTCGAACACCATCAGACTCCAAGTTATTCAGCTTAGGGACTCTTGGACCTCTGATCACAGACTAAAGGCTGCACTGTCAGTTTCCCAACTCCTACTTATGAGTTTTGGGGACTTGGACTGGCTTCCTCACTCCTCAGCTTACAGACGGCCTATCGTGGAACCTCACCTTGTGATCATGTGAGTCAGTACCACTTAATAAACTCCCTTTAGTATATACATCTGTCCCATTAGTTCTGTCCCTCTGGAGAACCCTGATACACAACCAATACATCAATGGGGGAAAACTTGGTTCCCTATTACCCCACGGCTTTTAGATAAAAGCATTGCTCATCATTGTGCTCAGGTCAAAGGGAGATGGCCCCCATAATTCTTTTCAGAATCTCCATCTGTCTGTTAAGATTCAGGGAAAGAAACAAATGGAATAAAAAAATCTACGTTTTCAGGAAGGTTTGCTGGCATTTAATAAATAAGCTATCCGTTTTAGAATAAGGCAACACTTATTCATTGTGAACCATCTGTACCCTCCATAACCTTGCTACTGAAAGGGTGACCTGCAAGCCAGAGCATGAGCAAGACCTGGAGCTTGCTGGAAATGCAGAGTCTCAGGTCCTGCTATGGACAGACGGAGTCAGAGTCCATGTTTTAACAAGCTCCTAAGTTGATCCATATGCACATTAAACCGTCAAAAGCACTGCTCCATAGGGATCCGAACAGAAATGCCTTAGAAACATAATTTTGTTGGAAAAAGGCAAATTATAAATAATTATATGCATACACATACATATTCATTTTGAGATTACAAAATAAATGAAATGGTCATTCAGATGCAGGTGAAGAAACTATAAATTAAAAGGCAATTTAGGACACTATTCCCTCTGGGAGTAGGGATGTACAGAGATGAAGCAGGGGAGGAGGACAAGACAGATGCAACAGAATTGTTCCAGTTCCTAATGCAAGGGGGGATTCACAGGTGTTCCTGTTATGATAATGTTACATATAGTTTATATATTCAAATGTTACATGATAAACATCTTCAAAAATGACAAAATAACCTCATTAGAACGAAAACAATCTTTGCAGTCATAAATACCAGCTTTTGCTGGAATGGAGAACTGGAAAGGACTCACTTAGCAGCTTGTGGAGAGTTACTAAGCAAGAATAATGATTTAATCCAGGTGGATAATAAAGAATGCTGAGTCACTTAAAAAGGGAAAGGTAACAAATAATAAAACAAATATACAAATAAAGAACTTATAGATCAAACATTTGTTTGCATTTTTCTGCAAAGGAAAAAAAAAAAAAACAAAACACCCTGCATCACCATCATCAATGTCTCTGAAATGAGAGAAACAATGAGTCTAGGAGAGCAGATGCTTGGAGCACAGTGAGGGAAAGATATTCAGGAGATGCCAGCCAGGTTACTCATCAGGGACTTTTGGAACTGGGGAGAACTCTGGAGTGAATGGGTTTTCCAGCCAACAATGTTGCCCTCTGGTAACCAGGCTTGTATTCCTTATTTGCTGTTTTACATTAAACAATAACTGATTTTAAAAATTCATGATCACAATAGCCCCTTGAGTAATCTCTGAATTCTAAAACTCTGCTTGCAAGGAAAGCAACCTCACTGAGCAAATATGCAGCCTTGGGTTTTCATGATACACCTCCTGACCAGGATTTGTTTCACAAATTTGCTTTCAGGTTAGTATATTATGAGGCAGTGTAAAAATTCTATGAAATAATTTACATATTATTTAACATACTTGGAGTACCCTAATAATGACAGTGAGAGGGTGGAGAAGAAACTAAATGTTGTATTCAGAAACAGAAAAAACTACATATTTTAATAAGATATTTTATACAAAAGATGTAGGTTTAATTCCTGGCATCCCATGGTATGAGGACAGAACAACCCTGGGTAAGTCTTTTTGCCTCACTGACCCACACACATTCCTCATGGGTTACTAAGTATAATCAGATCTTCCCCTACTCTGTACAGGAATTCAATATGCATGGATATGTCTCCCGAAACATCTTGTCTGATCTGTACCTGCTTCACTATTCCTTGACCCCTTGGATGTTGACCTTCACCTGTTGAAAGGTCACACTTCTGCCAACTCAAGTCTAGCTGGACTCCTTCCAGCTACCGACTTTGAACAGACTTCCTAGCTACTGACTTCTCTCTCTTCCACGCGTTACTGATTCCAGAAGAGTCACCCCACCTTCCACCTCTGTTACAAGATTCTCTCATCTTAGTATGACTGGGCTCAGGGACAGACTCATGATATACCCTTGTCCCAGGCTTATTTTGCAGACCAAAGAGGATACACTAGATGTGAAGGCATTTTGAGAAGTTTAGAATAGTTACTGAGAAGAATTAGAAGATTAAAATAGTTAAAATACAACAGAGGTTGACCTATCAAAGGATTTATAAAATTCAGAGAATTACACAAGTACAGAACTTTATATCAGCATTATCACAAGGAGTGGTCTTAAGTCTAGCTATGTCACCAAGTGGACCAGCTGAAAAATTCTTATTACAGATCTCTTGAGCTTTCCCAGTAGCGTTGACTACATGTAATCTTGCCATGAGGATAACAGACAGTCATGCAAAATATGATGACTGACTGTGGTTACCTAATGTATCATGAGGGAAGTCTGAAAGAATTCACAGCTCTAAGTAACCTCAAAGAGCATCCAATATAACTCCTTCGCTTTCTCTTTTTGGAAATATGCCTCTGACCACAGAACTAATTAGTACTAGAACCAGAACTATAATCCAAGTCCCAGTGTAAAAACATTTCCAGTAATTTTGTTTTGTTTTGTTTTGTGAGATGGAGTTTCGCTCTTGCTACCCAGGCTGGAGTGCAAGGGCACGATCTAGGCTCACTGCAACCTCCACCTCCTGGGTTCAAGCAATTCTCCTGCCTCAGCCTCCCAAGTAGCTGGGACTACAGGCGCACGCCACCATGTCCAGCTAATTTTTGTATTTGTAGTAGAGATGGGGTTTCATGATGTTGACCAGGATGGTCTCAATCTCTTGACCTCGTGATCCACCCACCTTGGCCTCCCAAAGTGCTGGGATTATAGGCGTGAGCCACCGCACCCGGCCATTTCCAGTAATTTTAAGATGTCTAGTCAATACTTCTGGATGCAGGCAAATTAACCACTTCAGACTGGTGACACTATGCTATTTTTAAAGCCATCAGGACAAAAAATCTACAATAGCCCTCAAAATTCTATTGCAGTGCTAGAGACACATTACCTGTACTACTGGTCTTTCTCCTCACAGTTGTCTGAATCATTTTTACTGCAATTTTACCTATTTTATTGATACCAAAAAAAGCATGCACAGTTGTTTCTAGTCTTCATGCTAGGAATACTCACATTTATGAGAAATTGGCTGATTTTCTTTACAGAGCTCAAGGCTATCCTTAAAGATATTTTTTACAGAGCTCAAGGCTATCTTTAAAGATATAAATTTCTGCTGCTACACTGGAGTATGCTAAAAAGAACTGCCCATAAGAGAAGCAGGATATTAAAAACCAATATCTATAATTCAGAGCTCCCGTCATTACTTTGATTTAAACCTTACATTGAAGTTAGCATTTGTTTTATAAAGATATGATGTCTTTATATATGTGGTTTGTCTGTCCATCACATGTACTTCTTATTCTATCGCAATATTAGCTATTGCACCAGATAATGGCTATCATATTAAAGTACATCTTCATAAATTTTGCATAGGCCACAAAGCTCTTTTAAGACAGATATGCTAGATATATCTTCTAGATTTCTCTACAACAGTAAATACATCCACCAGGTTTTGTGTTATGCAGTACAAGAGGGACAAAAACATAAGTCATTTTATATTGATTACAAAATATATACTCTCTTCGGGGAGTTTGAACTCTCTGATTGTTCAAAAAATTTAGTAAAAATCTACTTTTCTATTTCATTTGTTGTTGAACAGAATACATCCTGAATCTGTCACCTCCTCTTTCTCTACACTGGGTCCCTCACGTTGAAGGCAGTCATTCAATTGGTTTACAATATAATGTCTGAGAGACTGCAGTTACACATCACTTCACTGATAGAAATAATAAACGTAGAATGGAGAAATGGTACATTTTTTTTTAAATGGACAGAAAAAAAGAAGGTTTCATTGGCAATTTTTTGGCAAATATATCATCAATGACTAGAACATATGGCCAAGAAGAAATAGCTCATTTCTTGAAGAAAAAATATTTCATCGCAGCTATTAACCACCAGGTAAGAGACTTGTCAAAAAAGAAAATTTCAGTGACACATCACTTTTGCAGAACTATCCAGGAGCTAATACTGTACACAAAGCAAGCTTTATGTTGACAGACAATAAAAACCTGCCAATGTAATACGTTGCTAAGCTACTGATAGAGGAGACCAAGGCAAACAGCTGACAAACCCAGAAGCTATATCCATATACAGTTGAAGCCACAGAAGCAAAAATTCAAACCTTTTAGAGAGTTGCAATCCCTTGCCATTTCTTAAACAAAATGTATTAGATATCTTGTAAAAAATAGAAAATAAAATTAAAGTAGCAAAAAATATGGTTGTACGATGTGACACTGAGAAGAAACCTCTAAACGCCAAACTATAGGTGCAATTGAGAGTTTCCAAACATTGCCAAATTACTCCCAACACAGAATTAAAGAAGCATGCTGACTGAATGCTAATGATTACTCCTTTATGTGATACGCAAAACACAAAAGAATAATTATGAGATAAAGAAGGTGAGAAAGAAGCAAGGAAAATAGAGCAAGTAAGAAAATAGATGAATAACTAACAGAAGCATCCGGATTCCTTAATAGGATTGGCTATGGCTGGGGTCTAGATAAATTCTACTCAGCTCTTAGTTCTTAATTTGGCAGTTTTCTTTCTGCAATCAACCTTTTTCTAGCCAGACAAGATTAGACGTTCCTGATGAGTGCTGCTGTATCACTCTGAAACTTGGTCATTGTATCACTTATAATTTATATAGCTATTTGTTTAATATTTATATTCTACTAGCCCTCAACTATAAACTCCACAATGCTAGAGACCATATATACCTTGTTCACCAAAATATCCACAGTACCCAGCGTATAATATATGTTCAATAAATATATGAGTAAACAATCCAATGTAATCATTAATGTAAGTATGTGGAGAGGAAGCATTAGCAAAACGATTAAAGGAAAGAACTCTGGGGTCTGATTGCCTGGATTTGACTTCCGTTTGTGCCATTCACTATCTGTGTGAACTTCGGCAAGACTCTTAACCTATCTCTGATTCTGCCTCCTCAATGCAAAATGAGGTTCATAATAGTACTTTCCTCACAGATTTATAGGAATTAAAGAGATCAATATTTGTGAAGTGGCTAGAACAGTGAATAGTCATTTTAATCACTATATAAAAATTTGTTAAATAATTATATTTTCTAAAACTATCCAAATAAATACAGATGAGAAAGGAAATATATTTTTGTTGGTGACTGTTCATTTTGTCCTATTGATTTAAAAGACAATTGTATAATTATAAATTTGTGTTAATAGACATATAATGTACATATGATGAGAACAGAGCAAGGGAGAGGATGGAGAAAATTTTTCTATAGTACTGAAATTAAGTTTTAATCCAAACTAGATTGTTATAAATTATAATATTATAACTCAAAATATATAATAATAAAAGAAAGGACAAGGAAATTAAAATAGTGCACTAGGGAAAAAATCTAACACAAAAGAAGGCAGTAATGGAGGAACAGTGGAACAAAAAAAACAAAATACAGAAAACTAAAAGCTAAAAATAATCTCTGCCTTTAATTGGAGTGTTTAGTCTATTTACATTTAATGTGATTACTGACATGTTAGGATATACATTGAAAGGAAGCTAAACTGACTATATAACATCAAAAAAACAGACTTTAAGATAATTCTTTTACTAGAGACAAAGCAGGATATTTTCAAATTATAAAAGGGTCAACCCATCAAGAAAATATAACAATTATAAGCATATGTAAACTTAAGAAAGTTCCAAAATGCGTTACACAAAAACTTGCAGAAATGAAGGGAGAAATAGACAATTCAACAATAATGGTGGTTGACTTTAATATCCCACTTTCAATAATGAATACAACTAGATAGAAGATCATCAAAGTAACAGAAAAACTTGAGCAACACCATAAATGAACTAGACCTAATGAATAAGTCTCAATAAATTTAAAAGGATTCAAAAAATTTAAAAATATGTTCCATGACTACAATGAAATTAAATAAATCATACCTATAAACTTCATTTATTCTTTGATATAAGTGAAGACTCTCTGTGGTAAAGAATTGACAACTCAGTTTCACCATGTTAAACCCCATCCAGGGCCGCTGTTCCTTCACATGTAATGTTTGTTTCCCTCTACACTTCTGATAACTTAAACTCTATCCATCTGTATCAGTGAGGATATAGGGTTGGCTACTCTAACAGGCAGGTCCAACATGGCTTAAACAAGATATTGGCTTATTTCTCTTGCATATATTATAAAATTCTGGACTAGCATAACAATTCTGATAAAATTGATGGAGGTTCTGGCTCCTTCAATCTTGTTATCTGCCATATTCATGCAACTCCAATATCATTATCCAAGATGGCTGCTCTAGTTCCCAGCTACTTTATCTCTGACTCACCCAGTAAAATAGACAAAAAGGAATAAAAGGTGAGCAAATTTTCCACCTCAATGACATAACCTAGAAGCTGCACACACACTTCTGCTTACATGTCATTGGCAGAACTTGACCTTGTAGCCACTTGTGGATGCAAGTTGTGTGAGAAGTGCAGCCTTCAGCTAGGCAGCTAAACTCTATTCCCATTTAAGAAGGAAAAAATAGTCCAGACACCATGTATCACGGTGATTGTGTATAAATAAATCAGTTACTCTCTGATAGTTTCATGTATTATCTGTTCCTCCATTTATATTGTAAGGTCTTTGAGGATAACCTGGGATGCTTTTCACTCACTCTTCTGCCTCTCTGAGGCCTCGCATGGTGTTGGAAATACAGCAGGTATTATATTATTACTTGATAGTTAAATTAAAACAAGTACAATACCTGAAGAACACAAAATTACATTAACATTTCAAAAAGTTTGTTCTTAAAAGGTATTGAAAATGTGATTTTCAAAACTCATGAGTTAATTGACAAATTGTAGTTCCTCTAAAATACTGCTCAAATCATTTATAAAACATTGAATAAGGTTGGATAACCCATTACTTGTATCATTGTAGCTATTTTTTAAAGAAAACATGGTTAAAATTACAGCTGATTCATTTTATTCACAGCTGATTAATTATCAGACTTGATCAAAATTAAGCAGTTGATGTGAAACTTCAAAAGAAATTATTGATTCTTCTCATGAGCAACAGCCAATTAAAACAGTATGGTGCAAGACTGCTCTAGTTCTTAGTATTCTAATTTCGGATTTTTTCTCTTCAATTTTTTTAAACAAAGAACATTATATAAAGACTTCAAATTAGCTCTTGGCTTTTCCTATTCAATATCAGCCACTTACCAAGTGTCAATCATTTTGCTGAACCCTTCTTTAAAAAAGAGTTTTACCAGTGGCACTGCAAATGAAAAGAGATGATGAGATAATCATAGCAAAATCTTACTCCTGTGCGCTGACTTTCTTCCCTGATGAAAACCCCACAGGACACTATGCTGGAAAAGGACATGATGATTCAAAGACCAGAAACTGTTTCTTGCCACACAAACAAAAAACAAGACAGTCCCAAAAAGAGCTTGTATGTGGATTCTGAGTAAAAGAAATTTAGGGTATTGATTGTCATAGGTCTTGAATTTCAGATATCCTACTGGCAGTTCTACTCCTGGGAGGAAATTGAAATATCAAGCTTACAATAAGTATAGATAAATGGCAAGGTTCCAAGATGGCTCTCCTAAGACAGGTTAGCCACATCTTTCAAATACTTCCTGTATTAACTGAGTCCTCATTATTATTTAAGCTAAAACTTAACAGCACAAGGCTATCACAATTAGCTCATGCACTGAAGGCTGCTGAAATCTCTATATCACTCATTTCATTTTCCAGTCCCGGAAACTGAGTGTTTTTTTCCCATAGCTGACAAAATCCAAACTGTCTATCACTGTTATGTCTTCCCATTATTATGAAAGCAGTATTGCAGTATTACAATAAAATAATTCATTCATTAATCTATCACCCAAATATAACTATTTTCATAACTGTGTTCTCTCCCAGCTTTTATTCATGTTTTCATAGCAGTGATTACAGTACAAATATAATTTTATGTTGTTTTTCTCACCTAAAATTTAAAAAGAATTTGTGACATTTTCATATCGATATATAATCATCATAGTTATAATTTTAATGAATATGCATATTCCATTTAATTAGTACAATATACCCAACCATCAACCTTTGCCAAAGATATTTGGAAAATCTATCACCTTTCTGAATAAATAAAGAAATTAACTTGTATTTTTCAAAAATTCTTACTTAGTAGCAAAGGAGCTCTAATCTTTGTCTATGCACTCAAATAGCTCTTAAATAAGACAATGGTGCACCTATAATAGAAGGTGCACATTATAATAGAAGTGGTGAGAAATACTCAGAACATAACACATAATCTCTGGTTGTAACCAATTTATAACACAGTAAATGACAAGACAAAGACACAGGGTAAAATTCAACCATAACTTCAGAGGTAAGCTAGATGCATGTAGACTGCTATTGAAAGAATGCTGCACTGAGTACATTGACTTGGATAGAGCTTGAAATATGGAGAAAGTACATTTAGTGAGATATAGGAAGGGTGTTCCAGAAAGAAAACAACTTAATTTTGAATATGTCCAATCAGGGACTTTGGCAAGAGTGGTGGCATCTGTCCCAGGATAAAGCAGGATTGGGCCTGTACATAGACATTTCATTCTCTCCAGTTGTGAGGAATTCATGGACAGAAAACTGAATAGGCGAGTAAACCTACTCTCTTGGCAGTATTTATCCAACAAGAGCATAGAGGGAGTTCTGGCCTGCAGAACTGCGAGACTGTTATTTAAGCCACCAGCTTGCAGTATCTTGTTAGCACAGCCAAGGCAAACTAATACATGGTGGTTTTCAAAATGCAGGTTCCTGAGCCTTACGGTAACTTAAAGCCAGAATCTGTGGGCATGGGACCCAGGAATCTATCCCTTTAAATCACCCAAGATGATTCTGGCATACTTAAAAGTCTAAGAATCTTCCACATAACCTGTGCCAACATTAACTATAACACTAGCATAGAATTTTCT
Organism: Saimiri boliviensis; assembly: GCF_048565385.1. Taxonomy (NCBI): domain Eukaryota; kingdom Metazoa; phylum Chordata; class Mammalia; order Primates; family Cebidae; genus Saimiri; species Saimiri boliviensis. Next base: position 17,320,450 of record NC_133464.1, read on the forward strand.
AGGAGAGATTAGCTAATAAAGATTATAGAGCTTATTTTTCAACAGAAATCCAATGACGTAAAATAATAAAACCTGTGAATAAAACGTGTACTAGATACTTTCACATGCTTTACTGTTTTGAATCTTTAGAACAATTGTGAGCTAGATACAGGTGAATATCTATATTTAGTCCTGTTTCCAAAGTAAAGAAAGTGAGTTTCAGAATTTTTTCAACTTGCTAAGCATTACATGGCCAGTAAGAAGCTGAGCTAGTGCTTCCAGCCAGGTTTGTGAACTTGCTTACAAAATGTTTGCAGGATATTGAAGGTCAAAGCCAATCAAAGAGAAAGATTAGGCAATGGAATCAGAAAGTGGCATTATGCTCTAGATAACTGGTCTGCTGGGTATCAGTCAGGGTAATGTCTTGGATCCAGTTCCATAGAACACAAGACAGGGCTAGAGGGAGGAGCAAGGCAGGAATCCTGACTCAGCGGAAAAATGGTGGGCTGCTTAGACAACTGGGATAGCAAATTCACCTGTGACTCCTAGTGAAACTGCACTGACTGGTAAAACCTCCATACCAGCAACTAAGGGCAATGAGAGGCTAACAAGGCATGCTGGGAATGCCAAGGCATGATGGGAATGCCAAGGCATGATGGGAATGGTAAGGCATGATGGGAATGCCAAGGCATGATGGGAGAGGCAAAGCATAATAGGATCAGAGGGTAGGTCCTAATGGAACCAGGTCGACTAACACATGCCCCACACCCAAAACCCTACACCAAGGCTATGCTTAACAGGCATGGGGAGGCTTTGCACACATAATTTTATGCATGCTTTGGAAATTAATTCAGAATTGCCACCACCAAAACAAGAAAAACACAGAAAGAAAAAGAATGTTATGGCATTTGGATTATTTAACTTCACAGCTATTGACATTTCAGAAAAGTCATGATTGTCACCGTGAGCCTTGCAGTAAAGCTGTGGAAAACAAAGGAAACAACTTGAGGAAACAAAGATTTCAAAGAAGAATGCTTTTAACCAAAATGACAGCTTATGAATGTGTGTTTTACTTCTTTTTCATATTGCATTTTTACCCTAGATACATAATGCATTCTTCTTATCATGTAGGTAACTGGAGAAAGTATGTTGTGATACTTCAGCTTTGGAAACATTGTTCTATTGATTAGAATTTTCTATAGAAATGGGGGGAAATGAATACATGAAAATTCTCTGAAAATGAGAATGAAAATGCACTGCCAGCTGCTGTATGACTCAAATTCCCCAAATAATTATTGGTAGGGCCCATTGCCATCTAGTTGTATAAACATAAATGAGCCCATGATAACACCCAAAGCTCAAAGAGTAATGACAAAGGTGGAAGAGATGGTCTAGTCAGGCATGAAATTGATTTTATAATAACAAATATCTGTTGCCTTCCATGTACTAAGTAAATAATTCTGAAGCAGGGGGTAAAGATAATAAAAACAAAATCATTAACTGCTTCTACTAAATCAAACATGGAAAGAAACCCATCATCACATTGACCCTGAAGCCTGCTTAATGGTTAACTAAAGCAATTATTTTCATCATGACACAACTCTTCATCATAGGTACCTTCAGAGCTGTAGAAAACTTTGGCTGGTAACCCTGTTGGGAGTAGGTTTTCTGCTCCCAAGATTTACACTGAAAATAAGCAAAATGCTATGCTTAGGTGTGGCAGGAGAGAAGGTACTAGTAAATAAACCCAGTGCTGGAGCCTGCAACAGAATCATAGGCCCCACAATCTAACCTTGAAGACAAGCTTCAGTTGATATTATGTAATTATTCTGCGCGTGTGCGTGTGTGCGCATGTATGTGTGTGTGTGTGTGTGTGTGTGTGTGTGTGTGTGTGTGTGTAAAGGACTATGTTAGCTAATCACTGATAATGGAATTTTATGGTCAGCTTTAAAAAGTCACTTTGAATGTCATAATGTCATTTCTGTTCCTACAGCTTGGTTGAATGTCATTATGTCATTTCTGTTCCTATGGCTTGGTTGATTAGAATATAATTCTATGGAGAGCAGCATTTCTGGTTCAATGCCCAGGTGGGTCAGTTAGCTTTACTTAGTCCCTTGGCCCCACAACTCATCATTTTTTCCAGCTAGCTATTTCTAAATGTGAGATTTTATCCATAAGAAAATATAGAGGAAAGAACATTACACATGTTTCCAAATTCCAGCAATAACTCAAAAAAGTTTCACCCAACTACCTTACTAACGGTGTCTGCACACATCATAGACACACATGGAGGAAATACCTATGGTTTTTGTCTTCCTAGCAACCCAATTTCCTTCCTGAAGGTGTTCCTCTCCCTAGTCCAATGTCATTTGTAGGAAAACTGCTTTGCTCCTACAGTACTCGACCTCTTGGCCTCAATTGGTTAGTTAAAAGGTTGACATCTTTCCAAGCCTATGCCCAACAGAAATCTCTGCCTGGAAGTTTGAAATTGGATTCAGCGAACATGTGTAAGTCTGTCTTTCTTTGATGATGGAAACGCAACTTTAGAATTCAGGAGCTGCTGGTGGCCATGTTTTATACCCCTGTGCAAGAAAGTTGGCCTTAATAAAAAGAGGAGGAGTTTGAGGTTGCAGTAAGCCATGATCAAGCCACTGTACTACAGCCTGGGAAATAGAGCAAAACCCTGTCAAGGAAGGAAGGAAGGGAGGAAGGTAGGGAGGGAAGGGAAGGAAGGAAGGGAAGACAGGAAGGAAAAAAAAGAAAGGAAGGAAGGAAAAGAAAGAAAAAAAGATGCAGAGGGAGAGAGGGAAGAGGGAAGAAGGGAGGGAGGGAGGGCAGGCAAGCACACAGAGAGAAATAAAGACAGAAGGTAGAAAAGCAGGGCCTGGCAGGATTTGGTTCCCAAACTCATTGGTCCTGAGGCTCAGTTCAGTCTGTGCCTTCTCATTGTCTTACTTTTTAACTCCTTGTTAGACTCCAGGTATTGATAACTTTCTTTGGTTTTGCCTCAACTAATTTCAGTTGAGTTTCTGTTTTGTGAAAGCCAACCAACACATGCACACTCAATGAAAGGCAATCCAGAAAGAGAATGCCACCTTCGGTTCTGGCAATGACTCTAGTTATCAGTCTGAGAGGAGGCTATGCATCAGCAACAACCAACCTCAAGCCTCAGGAGCTTAAAGGAACAAAGGTTTAGTTCTAAGTGACTACACATCCCAGTTTACTCACAATAGTTCTGGTTTATACCTGTTGTCTCGGCCTCTTAGTCTCAAAAGTGTTCTGGTTGTAATGAAAAATTATATAGTCTCCCTACTGACTTCTCATTTTTGCTACCTAGCCATCACATGAGACCCAAGCTGATGAAGCACTCAGTATCTAGAACTCTCCCAGTCAACATAGACAAGAAGGGGGAAATGTTTTAGCATCTCAAACTAGCAATTAAAAGCACTGGACTATAATAAATATCTACAAGCATTTTTTTAAATCAATGATTCATTGGCCAAACTAGTCATAGCCCCACCTCATCATGAGGCATCAGGAAGGGCCATCCTACCCAGAAAGCCAAGAACTTGCATTATTTGGTGAGCAGCACTGAAAACTTAGAAACTCTAGCTCTCCTCTTAACTGTATATCAATTTTTCTATCACTCTTAATCTTTCTAATAAAATGTTATATGAATCTTTAGATTCAGTTTTATTATTTTAGTGTATGATTCCTTTTCTAAATTTGGCTCTTGGAAAAGATGCATTATTTCATTTGACATTCATTGTATGCCTGTTTGTTAGACTTAGCACTAACTCTTGAAGGATAGCACAATGAATAAGACATGATCACTCCCACAGAAGCTTCACACACTTAGTATTCTTTAGGGTATTTTTTGGTTCATTGTAGCAGTAATTTACTAAGTGATTCCTTTAAGAACTGCCAGAGTTAATATCCCCAAGCTATGGTTCACTCACCTGGTAAGACCTACTAAAAAAGTACCTCAATGTAAATTTTAATATAGCTTATTCCAATTTAATTTTAACTGTATAGCTTATAGTCTATTGCAATGAAAACTCTGATTTTAATTAAATAAGCACAATGCAAAAAACCCTAATATAAAACACTAGCAATATCCCTTAGATAGAATTTGCTTTTGCATTATAGCTACTGGAACTTTCTCTCCCATGCAGAATTTTCCATCTACTACTATTGGGGCACTTAGAATTTAACTTCCTCCGTTTTGACTAAAACAAAGAATATGTGAAGATGTTTCTATTCCCCTTGCTTAAATTCTATACAGGAACTGGGGAGGAGGAATTCCTATACTCATCACCAGAGAGGAAAAAGCAGAAAATGGGGCCCTAGCACCAGAATTGAGACTTGAAATGCTTTTTCTCTCCTAGAATATTTTATAAGGTTGTGAGCTATTACATTATTAGTGTCATATTTCAGCATGGTTGTGAGTGAAATGGCTTTTTATGAACCAGTCTAGAGACCTCACTACCATTTATATCATTGTTATTATGCAGAAATATGCTTTGAATTCCAAGAAAGTAAGTTATACATTAACGTTCAGAATACTATTTCTTAAGTCAGACTTACCTAAATGCCACAGGTACTAGGACAGAATGATTTGGTGAGATGCCAAAAAATATTCTTTGCTTTAAAGTCTATTATTCTTTATAATGGCTGTGTTACGGACTTTAAATAAATACCTTAACTTCAATCATTCAACCAAGATGTACTACCTCCTATGTGCAAGACACTACTCTAGGTGCTGGTGCTATGCTAGTGAACAAGAAGCAGATGGTCTATCACCTCTTTGCTATCATCTCTGCCCTTGTAAAGATTCTAGGAAATTCAGAAAGCCCTGAAACTAGCCTTCAGGATGCGCATTCCATATGGTGTCAGTTTCAAGTTAAGAAATGAGAGGTGTCCATGTGGGATTTGGACTTCTCTGGCAGCAGCCACAAGCTGACTTATAGCAGAAGACCAGTTCCTGAGAATTGCTAAGATCAGCAGAGGAAACTCTAACTGAGATTGGGAGATTCTCTGAGGCAGCTTCTGTGTAAACTCCTACATGTCACCTGCTCCCAAGCACTTGCATCCATGACCTTCCAATGTAGTGTAAGTTTCTAGTTCCTTATGCAAGCTCCTTTCCACTCAGAATACCTAAGTGGCTTCTGTTGTCCTGACTCAAAACTCCCTGATACATCAAGGCAAGAACAGTCCCTGCCTTTAGGAGCTTACATTCTCATGAGGAATACAAGCATTGAATAATTGATTACATTTATAACTGTGTGATTGTCAGTGACATGCTGAAGCCAGCTCCTACTGGCTACCTGAGCTGCTAGCAAAGTTTTCAGGAATTTTGCACAACCCAGTCATTAAATAGTCATATTAAAAGTTAAGTTACATCAATTTTAAATTAATTACATGAGAAACAAAAGCGATAAGTACTTTAAGCTCACCACTTTCTCTTTTATGATTTCTGTGCTCTTGGGATTCTTCACTCAAGTATTTGCATCTGTATGGTGTAAATTCTATGTCATGGCTTGCTACTGAGACTCTCTTCCCAACTCCACATTCAGTATCCTCACACTGGCAGCTTGAAATTGCCATGCTGGGAGTATTTACACCATCTAAATCAGCAAACACCAGGGTATTTTTCTTCCCCACATAGAGCCAGTTGTTAAACATTTACTGAACTATCACTGGTAACTGTGGTAGGTACCAGAAACCTAAATATTCAATACCATAGGACACAGAGACTGCCATAACCGAGCATTTCAAGGAAACTTCCTAAAGTAAGACTTGGAAGGAATGGTACTTGAGTTGAGCTCTGAAAGCTGGTTAGGTGATGGGATGGGGAAGAACATTCCAGGGAAGAAAAAACATAGATGAATTCTATGAGGAGATAAAGATCTTGGTCCTGGCAAGGAAGTGAAAGGCCGACGGAGACACAGTGCAAAGAGAGAGTATGATGTTGAGCTCTATTGTTTCAAGCTTCCCTTTTTTTCCCCTAGTCTCCATGGTCTGCCTTATAATGTTGTTATACGTGCATTTTTCCTCTCTGTCACTCAATAGACAATTATGTTGAAGACCATGAATTCTTTAACTTTCTCCTGCCAGATGCCTAGCACAACTCTTTACATACCCTCAGCATATTTCTAAGTGAGTAACTGAATGAATCCTCATAACACAAATTTCAGTCAACATGAATTGTCCAATTTTCAGAAATGAAGGTAAATTCATAATCTGACTTTTAAAATTAAATTATATTAAAATAATAGGTTTCAAATTAAAAGAGACAATTTAATGTGTATAATCACTAACTACAACTTAGAAAAAATCAAAACTGAAATAAACATATTACATTTTAAAAAATAATAGGTGGATTAGTCTGTTTGGGCTGCCATAATAAAATCCCATAGACTGGATGGCTTAAACAACAGAAATTTATTTCTCACAGTGCTGGTATCTGGGAGACTAAGATCAAAGTGCCATCAAGGTAGGTTCCCTTCTGAGTCCTCTTATCTTGGCTCAGAGGCAGCCTCCTCACTGTGTGCTCACATGACTTCTTTGTGCGCACACACACTCAAACACAAAGACAGAGAAGCAAACTGTGATGTCTCTGCCTCTTTTATAAGGAATGGGTATATCGAAGGACAAAATGGTAGTGGAATCTGTGGAAAAAAATTAGACCATTGGACAGATAACCAGGTACATCCGAGTTCTCATGGCTGACCAAAGCACACAGTATGGTGCCCTTGGCTCCATTCTGATTAAGTCTTTTTGGGAGGAAGGGATTGTGTACAGAGAGCTAGAGACCAACAGGGCTTATCAGCTGATTCTCCAAGTGGCTGATATAGTTGATTAGAGCAGAGGAGCTGGGATCAACGAAAAGATAAAATCTAACATAGCTACATTATGAACTGCCAACAACTACCTACATTTATCAGACTGCAAAGGACATCAGATCATCTTGCTTATTCTCTGGCTTCTTGGCAAAATTGCACATTAATGATTCTGAGTGGAAGTGTGCTTCACATATCAAATAATCTTTGGGAAAGCTGACTTTAGCATGAAAACTCAGTCAAAGCTCCTTTGGGTCTAGTATTCCTGATATTATGTCAATTTCATCCTGGTGCTAATTCAAGGAAATGGACACAATTTTCAATTTTGGATTATTTAAATAATCACAGATATGTATATTATGAACAGGCAGAAGTGCATGTTTCATGGAAAGCAGTATGACTTCCCCCACCTCATCTTTAGGTCAACAAGCTATTGATGCTTAGTTGTAGTATGCAGGAAGCAGTCACATTTTGTGTGAGGAATAGGTTGATAAACACCTTGCATTTTTCAAAACTCACATAATTCAACACTAATTTTAGTATTATAATAAATTGTAAGGCAGGGGATGCATTCCAAGACTTCATAAATCTAGCACAATTGTCATGTAATTTCATTTTTAAATATACATTTTACATATATCAAATAGCATAAAAATTACACATGAATAAATAACTTATAAAACCTTGACCCTTTACATAGCTTTTCACATCTAATTTTATTCCATGGCTCTTGATTTGGGGCAACACCACCACTGAATGAATTCTGAGCCATTTTTATGGTATATACAAACAATTATAAATTATAATAGCACTGAGCATTAAAATAACAGTACAATATAACAACAGCTACACAATCATTCAGGAATGTTTCAGACTATAAAGTCAAGTGTGGAAATACATTTATAGGGTGGCTGGCAAGTTGATGAAATAGGAATAGCACCACTGTTGGTGGGAGTATAAATTAGTTCGACGATTGTGGAAGACAGTGTGGTGATTTCTCAAGGATCTAGAACCAGAAATACCATTTGACCCAGCAATCCCATTACTGGATATATATCCAAAAGATTATAAATTATTTTTACAATAAAGACACACGCACATGTATGTTTATTGCAGCACTATTCACAATAGCAAAGACTTGGAACCAACCCAAATGCCCATCAATGATAGACTGGATAAAGAAAATGTGGCACATATACGCTATGGCATACTATGTAGCCATCAAAAAGGATGAGTTCATGTCCTTTGCAGGGACATGGATGAAACTATAAACTATTTGCAGGGACATGGATAAAGCTATAAACTATCATTCTCAGCAAACTAACACAGGAACAGAAAACCAAACACCACATGTTCTCACTCATAAGTGGGAGTTGAACAATGAGAACACATGGACATCAAACACTGGGGACTGCCAAGAGGGAGCTAGGTGAGGGATAGCATTAGGAGAAATACCAAATGTAGATGATGGGTTGCTGGGTGCAACAAACAACCATGGCACGTGTATACCTATGTAACAAACCTACACATTCTGCACATGTATCCCAGAACTTAAAAAATAATTTTTTAAAAAAAGAAATATGCTTATAATATATGTAAAAATAGAGATGTAAGACAATGAGGCATCCTCTAGTGTGGCAAGCAGAAAAAAAGGAAAAAAAGAGTCCAAGTGTGGTTCATGGAATACTTTTATTTCAGGTATTTCTGCTTGCCAGCCAGAGTGCTGCTAGCTCACAGGCTAGCATAGATGCTATCTGTGGTCAAGCTACTCAACTGTCAGGTTTGAAGGGATGTGATTCATGGATTGTTTTTAAAGAGAGAGAGAGGGAGGGAGGGAGGGAGGGAGGGAGGGAGAGAGAGAGAGAGAGAGTGTGTGTGCGCGCACATGTATCTGTCTTTAAACTTTCATGTCAAGTTATACTGCATATGAATACAAGATGCAATATATAAAATGTAAATGGTATAATTAAATCATACCATTTCAAGTTGGTGTCTTTTAGTTTTGTATAATATGAGAATATCTCACATCTATATCCAGTAACAGTCATCATAATTACTGATGAAATTTTAGAAAAAGTTTCTGTATACTGTATTCTTAAACTAAATCTGTGATATATGTTCTCACATTAAACTATATTACTATAGACTTGATATGGTTTGGCTATGTCCCTACCCAAATCTCATCTTGAACTATAGTTCCCAAAATCCCCATGTGTCATGGGAGGAACCCAGTGGGAGGTAATTGAATCAGGGGGGTGGTCACCTCCATGCTGTTCTCATGGTAGTGAGTGAGTTCTCACAAGTTCTGATGGTTTTATTAGAGGCTTCTCCCCCTCTTCACTCTGAACTTCTCCTTGCTGCCACCGTGTGAAGGACATGTGTGCTTCCCCTTCTGCCATGGTTGTAAGTTTGCTGAGGCCTCATCAGCCCTGTGGAACTGTGAGTCAATTAAATCTCTTTCCTTTATGACCCAGTCTCTAGTATGTTTTTGTAGCAGTGTGTGGAACAGACTAATACAGGACTAAATTGTGTTCCTGCAAAATTCATGGGTTGGAGCCCCAACCCCCACTGTAACTATATTAAGTATAGGGCATTTAAAGGGGTGATTACAATTAGAAATCATGAGGGTGAAACCCTAACCCAATAGGGTTGATGCCCTTATAAAAGATGAAGAGACATCAGGGCTTGTTCTCTCTCTCTCTCTCTCTCTCTCTCTCTCTCTCTCTCTCTCTTTCTCTCTCTCTCGGTGTGTGTGTGTGTAAAGAAGAGGTCATGTGAGCACACAGCAAGAAGAAAGCTGCCTACAAGTCAGGAGAAGAGGCCTGAGTATTTAGGTGAGAATCTTTTCCATGTTTAATCCTTCCTATCAACAAGGCCCTCACATGAAAAGCCCAATGGTAACCAACCTCCCAGCAGGAAAAACATAACTGCCCCTTTCTCTGCCTACTCCCCTGTCCTCTCCACCACATGAAATTCTTGACTTTTCAGCTTCACACAATTTCTCATCCTAGTTGGAATCATCTTGCTAATGTTATAATATAGCACTTATAAAATCAGGCTCATACTTTAAACTTTACAAAACAGTTTATATTAGTATAAAGGAAATTAAAAGATGTAAGCTAATAGTTGAGTTCATTATGATACTGAAAGTAACTACATGGTATTACTTGCGCAGTGCCTTGGAAAGACTAACACAGATTTTTATTAACATAAAAGACATTCAAATAGTCAGGATAATAGATTTTCTCTCTTCTCATTGAGGATAAGCAGAAATGAAATAGCTTAAGTTGAAACCAGAAGTTTATTAGTTTTAAAGATTTAGAAATTGTTACATACAATTAGAAGAAGAAACCTAAAATGCTCTTTCCTGTAAATGTACAAAATGAGAGATGCCAACTGTGGTAGTCCATTCTCATGCTGCTATAAGGACATACCTGAGACTGAGTAAGTTATAAAGGAAAGAGATTTAATAGACTTACAGTTCCACATGGCTGCGGAGGCCTCAAAATCATGGTGGAAAGTGAAGGAAGAACAAAGGCACATCTCACACGGTGGCAGGCAAGTGAGCATGTGCAGGAGAACTGCCCTTTATATAACCATCAGATCTCATGAGACTTATTCACTATCATGAGAACACACACAAAACACCCGCCCCCATGATTCAATTGCCTTCCACTGGGTCCCTCCCACCAGGTCCCTCCTACAACATGTGATGATTTTGGAAACTATAATTCAAGATGAGATTTGGGTAGGGACACAGCCAAACCATATCACCAATCTTTCAGAAATGGTTAGAACATATAGGTCAGGACATACAGACTGACCATTCCTTGGAGGCAGGTACTGTATTTATTTTGTTCACTTCTGATTTATCTGTAGCTGGAATGTATGGCATATAGGCATTTATTGAACAGGCATTCAGTAAGCACTTGTTGCATGAATGAAAATCTCATTAAAATCTAAAGTCAAATATATTAGTTATAGCACATTTGTTTTACCCAATACTCATAATCATTGAAAGTAAAAAAGATTTTCGAAATCTCAAGGGATGTACCCATAGTCAAAAGGAGAATTAGTGGAAATCTAAAATTGGGTCTCCCAGTCCTTTGTCCTGTCAATTAAACAACTCTGCCACCTTTATAGGGAAAAAAAAAAAAGATGAGCGAAATTTGAGTGGAGAAACAATGAATAATGTAAAATTTACTTTCAAATATTTGTTGACATACCTCTACTGTGTAAAGTGGGAACAACAAAAAGTTGCTGTTTCCTGCCCTTCAGCCCAGACCTCTGTCCCAGGTGATCTCAGAATCTTTACACTCAACCACATATTCCCTTTGCAAATGATTCTCCAACCTCTGCATATTGTAACACCTGCACCAAACCCTCTCAAGATCGGAGTCGGGAATAACCACACCTCTTCTAACAGAAGCTTGGGTCTCCAAAACTGGTTACATTGAATGGCACTCTGATCTGAGGTGCCCAATGAAAGGGAGTTAGCAACTTGTATTTTCCATAAAACATCAGATGATTCAACTTATCAACTACTCAGAGACCTAATAACTGGGAGTAAATTCAGACTAGACTAAAATGTCTTGCATCCATACTTGCTAAGCATTGCTACGGTGCTCTTGCAGGGTATGATGCCTTGTCCAGTGGAAGGCAACTGAATCATCATATTTTTAAAATTCCCTGCAAGAGCATTAAGAGCATCAAAAGATGGAGATGATAATTCCTACTGCATGGACCAAGCAATTAATAGGACGACCATCTAGTTTATCATCCAAATGAGTACCTTCTGAGAATAGAAACACCATAACCGCAAGTATAAACTGGCTCTGTCCTGGGCAAGATGAAGGAAGGTCACCATAGCCCTGTCCACCAACCCCTCCTCGCATCACCATGGGTCTGCAATTCCACCATAATCTGAAATTACTCCATCATAAAGATTTCCTTCTTTGGGCTCAGCCTATGTGCCTATAATTCTTAAATTCCTAAATAGGAATTTTTACTTTTCACACTACAAAAAATAGCTGGAGTGTTACAAGGGATGCTAAATGAATCAGTCAACAGTGTTGTGCTCATCAAGCATAGTGTCTCATGCCTATAATCCCAACACTTTGGGAGGCCACAGTAGGAGGATTGTTTAAGTCCAGGAGTTTGAGACCAGCATGGGAAACATAGTGAGACACTATCTCTACAAAAAAGAAAACTTTTAATTAGCTGGGCATGGTGATATATACCTGTAGTCCCAGCTACCTGGGAGGCTGATGTAGGAGTCTGAGGCTACATGAGCCATGATCGTATCACTGCACCTAGCCTGAGTGACAGTGCAAGACCCTGCCTAAAAAAAAAAGTGTGCCTATTAATTAAATTAAAATTGCTTAAAGAAAGTCAATTTCAATGCAAAATTTCCAAGAAATAGTTAGTTTCTTGTTTTCTTTTTCGGGTAACATCAATAGCACTTTGCAGAAGGATGGAGAACAGAGTGGAAGTAGGCTGGACACTAAGAAGACCCCAATTTCCTACCTAGTACCACAATGTCATTCTATATTTATATAATGTCTTTGGGTTGGGAATTTGATACTCAGGGGTTATTAGCTAGGGAACTGCTCAGTGAATAGTAGAAAATGTCAATTCTACTTATTATTGCTTAATTGGAACTTTTAAAAAGTTATTTTCAAGTTTCAGCATTTTGAAATGTCAATTTGTAACAGTGGCAAATAATTTTTTAAAAGCTGCACAAATCAAGTCTCATACTTTTGCCTTTTAGAAATAACCCATAGTGACACTGGGTTGCTTTGGAGAGCTGCAAAACCTTTCATCTCCCCAGATCCCCAGAGTTCACTTCCCTGTACTGTAAAATAAAACTGGGAAAAGGACTTGAATAGAAGTTACATAGGTTTAAGCTCAGAGTCGACCAGTTACTTTCTGTTTTCAGCCATTCATGAGGGTCAGTCTCCACTTCATAGACAGAAAACCTTGAAGAGAGACCAGCTTGTTTATTATTATTCGGCAGTACCAGATATAGAAGTGATCTAATTTGCTATGGTCACAGGCTGTGTGAATTGCCTCCCAAGTGTGGACAAGCCAGGGCTAGCCACAACACCTTCCTAGAAATCAGGGTTTTCCACAGCAAGGGAGAAGTTGGCACTTGGTTTTACAGGCTCTGCAGCACCTTTCGGTGAAAGCTAGTTAAAAATGGCTCTAATGTAAACAAAAGGCACGTTCCCCTCTGTCATCTTTATTCTAGAGGTCTCACCTATTACCTCACTTCAATACCTCTTCCAGTATTTGCACAGCCAGTCCAGGGAGGCACAGTGATGCCTGCATAAATGTGGAAGATGCATTCGCAACATTCTTTGCTATGAGACACTGTATTATCTGAGGTTAAAACAGAAAAAAAAAAAAAAAAAACACAGGCATGAGTTTGTGTTCCAGGCATGATATTCACCCAGATGAAGCCATTAATTCTCCAACATTCTTATACACCTAGGGGTGGGAAGGAGCCTATAGGTGCATCCCTCACCCTGGCTGGCTTCTAGCCCTAAGAGGTGGGGGCCAGAGAGTGGGGGCCAGAGAGTGGTCCCCACAACCCAGGAGACCAGGCTCCATTTGGAGACCAGGCTCCATTTGGAGACCAGGCAAGTGACTGCTATTGCAGCAAATTCCCTCACCCCTGAATAATTTTGTCAAGAAAACTGTCTCCTCCTCTACCCAACCCTCCCAGGGATTTGTTAATCAAGAAAACACTGTAAATCAGAGTGAAATATCCAGATCTGGACCTGGGTCAGTGGCTTCTCTGTTCTTGTCCAGATCTGTCTCTTGTAAACCAATGATCCACTCCAGGTATTAAATGTCTGAATTTTGGCTTCTACTATCTATAATCTATACTAAATATTTTGTAATTCATTAAATGCTTAAGAACTATGTATCATGGGCACTAAAAATATCCTCATTTTCTGAAAGTTTGTTCATGTTTCTTGAATAATTTTCCACCCAAACTATACTGATGTTCTTTCATGTCTTAAGGAGAAAGCTGGGGCTGGAAAGGTATACCCAAACACATCAATAGTTTCAATTATGATATAGTATTTTAATTATAATAAATATTATGATTCACTTATTTTCCATTTGTTATATTAATGTGGGTGTTCACATCTATTTTCCCTTCTCCTATGAAAGTTAAGTCAACTGTAGAATACAGGCTGGGAAAATTTTCTAAGTGAATGATTCTTAACCTGAGCTCCTCGACTCTCAAAGGAATCAGGAGTAGAACTCAGAGAGTCAATTTATTTGCACAAAAAATTATTTTGCTTGGTATATACTCAAAGGATTGCAAATCGTTCTGTTATAAAGACACACACACACATATGTTCACTGTGGCACTGTTTACAATAGCAAAGACCTGGAACCAACCTAAATGCCCATCAATGACAGACTGGACAAGGAAAATGTGGCACATATACACCATGGAATATGATGCAGCCATAAAAAATGATGAGTTTGTGTCCTCTGTAGGGACATGGATGAATATGGAAACCATCATTCTCAGCAACCTGACACAAGAACAGAAAATCGAAAACTGCATATTCTCACTCATAGGCAAGTGTTGAACAATGAGAACATGTGGACACAGAGAGGGGAGCATCACATACTGAGGTCTGTTGGCGGGGGCTAGGGGGCAGACAGTAGGATGTGGGGAGAGAGGGGTGGGACAATGTGGGGAGAAATGCCAGGTATAGGTGATGGGTGGATGGAGGCAGCAAACCACTTTGCCATGTATGTACCTATACAACAATCCTGCATGATCTGCACATGTACCCTAGAACCTAAAGTACGATTTTTAAAAAAAAAAATTATATTACAACTTTATTTTCTCTACCTCCAGTGGAAATTTAAATTTCCTTGAATTATAAATACAGGCAACATGTCACCATAAAGTATTAGCCAAACTTGTGACTGTCACCAATAGAATTTACATATATTTTCATATCACATGAAGTTTTAACAGCTTTTCTGCAATACTAAATAATTCGTTATTACTTCAAAATCATTGTACCTAAGACATCTGCCCCATTTCAAATTTTTGTTTTGTAAAACTTTAAAAACAATATTTCAATATAAATGGTTTCTATCATAATCCTATGTATTTTATTTGATGTACTTAAAACATTATTTTGAGAGATCACACATAAGTTTCTACAGACAAACAAGTCTGTGGTATAAAACAAGAAGTGCAGTTAAGCATCCATATTTACTAATATGAATAAATTCAGGAAAGTCACACAAAAGGAAAAAACTTTCTATACTCATATCTGATAACATCATGTGCCTTATTTTGAGTTACTTTCAGATTTCACTTCTGATTAGTTCTTGTTCTTTTAAGACATATCCTTTCTTCAAAGCTAAAGAGAAAGGAACTTTCCCAGCTCTCTGGTTGATGCATGAGTACCACAGTCAGGTTAGCTGGATAAGGACTAATTTCTGTTCTGGTAAACCCCAGAATGTGTAGATGAATGCATAACTAACCTTATGCATTCATCTTAAAGATTGTTTGCAGAGAATCTTTCTTTTGTATTTTTTGCTATCTGATTTTTCATTTTATCAAGTCAAAAACTTTAAAAGGTATCAGGTAAAGAAACAATTAGAATCTAGGCTTGGTCATAATTTTCTTGATTTTTCCACGAGACACATGCTATCCTCAGATACATACATCACAAAAGACAGATCTATCCACCCAGACTCTTCATGGCTTTCATATTTTCCCAGTTAAATACTTCTGCCAGATGGCTCAACCAACAAGTCCCGACTAGAAAAGAGGTACCTGGGCCGTAACAGTCTTTTAAACATAGAAAACAAAACGTTTGCCTTTTATTTCCTTTTTGTTTTGTTTTGTTTTACATTTTCTACCTGCTAATGACTTTTTTCTCTCATTCATTTATTTAGAGTCAGATAGTTAAATGGCCCCTCTTAATTTCCTGGGGATAAAGATACTTAGTTGTGATGTTGTTGATATCTTACTTTTCAGACATTCTTGAATGATGCACCATTCTGATAACCTTCATTCATCTGATAAACACCACAGGGACAAATCATCTCATTGTCATGGTAATGCATGTTTACTTTCTAAGATGACTCTAGGGTTCTAATTGTACCTTTACAAAGGCGCTTGATCCTTCTCTCAGTTTCTTCCCTAAGAGCCTTGGTTCAGGTTACCTATGTTCTTGTAGATTCCAAACACACTGACCAGACTGGGCTGAAATGGATTTGTCTAGAACCACAAAATACCTTTATCTTCATATTTCAATGTCAAACACAAAACAATTAAAAAAAAAAAAAAAAAGAACAGGGACCACATTCTCTACAGAGCCACAGCCTCTACATATCTCTATCTTTATACCACTTACCACACTTGGAGATAGCATTTTAAAGACTCTAAAGTTCAATTGTTTCAGTCTCCTGACTTTCTGTATGAGAAAGGTAGGCCTAAACAGACTGAGTGACTCATGCAACACCGTTCAGCTGCCAGAGCTGAGGAAAACCAGTTTCCTCTGTTTTCTCCACTTCACCAGGCCATCTCCTGGCCCTCCACTACAGATCCACTATAGTCTTGTATTTGTGTACATTTAATGCTGAAAATAAAATTTATCATCAGGGAGATTTACTAACATTTTAAAAGCAGCAGTGTGCAATCAATTTCCTTTTCCATTCATAGCTCCATATGCCCTTTTTCAATTGGTACTCTCTATAACTGATTTTAACCCCAACCACTTCAAGCCTATCATTACTATATTATACACACACACACTATATCTATCTATCTATATATCTATATATATATATATCTATATCTATATATATATATATATATAAAATCATTCACACATATGTATGTATATGTTTTTTTAGGGGTACATATATTTTTCTAACTACTTTAAATTAGCTTTCTAACCACTGAAAAATCAGTTCCTGTTATATGTTATTAAAACTTACTGTTATTTACTAAAGAATTCCTGCAAAACTAAAATAAAACTTTCAGGATACAATTCAAAGACATTTTTTAAAATAATGAATTTGTTTAATTGAACACTCTCTCCCCCAAAAATAATATTACCAAACATATAAATTGCTGTTCTTATAAATCCTATTTGGCTTTTACCAGAAACCAGAACATTATCTATTATAAAGGGGGTTTAAATTAGAGGCAAACAGACTTAACTATAAGAAAATCCAGGACAGGCACAGTGGCTCACACCTGTAATCCTAGCACTTTGAGAGGTCAAGGAGGTCGGGTCACTTGAGGCCAGAAGTTCAAGACCAGCCTGGCCAACATGTCAAAATCCCATCTTTACTAAAAACACAAAAATTAGCTTGGTATGGTGGTATGTGCCTATAGTCCTAACTACTTGAAAGGCTGAGGCAGGAGAATCACTTGAACCTGGGAGGCCGAGATTGCTGTAAGCCAAGATTGCACCACTGCACTCCAGCCTGGCTGACAGAGCAAAACTCTGTCGAGAGAGAGAGAGAGAGAGAGAGAGAGAGAGAAAGTCCACCCAGTGAAAAGAAAATATGAAAATACTTAAAAGGCCATTCAAGCTAGGATCCTTTCAAAGTAGTAATCAAATGATTCAAGCAAGGATAATGAAGAATATTCACATTTAGAAGTTGTATTACATGCTTTCATTATTTTTGACAAAAAAAGATACAATAAACAGAAGACTCTGATTATTGACTCATTTTGTGTCTCTACAGAACTCAGAAGGAAACAACATAGTCATCACTCAAAGGAGGGTACCACCAAGAAAATAACATTTTATGAAAAATATTGCTGCATATCCAAATAATGGTTTAATGCAGCCAATAGTTTAAACTTTATATTATAATAGAAATTTAATTTGAGCAAGAAAACAAGAAACAAAAATTTCACCTCTCCTCTTTGGCTGTGACTACTCTCTCTCTGACAGAGATGCTAATCAATAGTTATTTTGTTTTCTAGTTAAACAACAACAGGTAGAAAAAGGAAAAGGTAAAAGAGATGGAAAATTGGCTGGGTGCGGTGGCTGACGCCTGTAATCCCAGCACTTTGGGAGGCTAAAGCGGGTGGATCACAAGGTCAGGAGTTCAAGACCAGCCTGGCCAAGACGGTGAAACCCTGTCACCACTAAAAATACAAAAATTAGCCAGGCATGGTGGCAGGCACCTGTAATCCCAGCTACTCAGGAGGTTGAGAGAGGAGAATCACTTGAACCCCGGTGGAGAGAGGTTGCAGTGAACCAAGATCACGAACCACTGCACTCCAGCCTGGGCAAGAGAGTGAGACGCCATCTCAAACGAACAAACAAAAAAAGAGCAATAGAAAATCCAGAACTCAATGATCAAAGTTAAATGTCTATAAGGACGTGAAGTAGAAAAAAATAAAATTTAAAAGATGGTAGGTCGGGGTTATGACTTTCACATGTTAAAACACTATCTTTATAGTAAAATTAGCAAATCATAAGAAAACATAAAATGTTTTCCATGGTGAAGAATTGCTACTGAGTCAACTCAAACTGGGATTGGGTTTCTTTAGATTTTGCATCTAGTCTGCCACAGAGTCCTGTAATTCTTGCATCCTAGGATCTTTGACCTATCCTATTGCTCTTCCCAGAGCCACTGTGTGTTTCCACAGCCTCCTGTTCTCACCTAGTCCACAGTCATCCCCTATGACAGGCAGAGGAGCTTTGTAGACCTCAGCCTGCCAGTACTTGCATAAAATTCTCCGAAGCCTCCAGTATCTTTAAGATAAGGTTGAAGGTGGGCTGGGTGCGGTGGCTCAAGCCTGTAATCCCAGTACTTTGGGAGGCCAAGGCAGGTGGATCACGAGGTCAAGAGATCGAGACCATCCTGGTCAACATGGTGAAAACCCGTCTCTACTAAAAATACAAAAAATTAGCTGGGCATGGTGGCACGTGCCTGTAATCCCAGCTACTCAGGAGGCTGAGGCAGGAGAATTGCCTGAACCCAGGAGGTGGAGGTTGCAGTGAGCCGAGATCGCACCATTGCACTCCAGCCTGGGCAACAAGAGCGAAACTCTGTCTCAAAAAAAAAAAAAAAAAAAAAAGATAAGGTTTAAGGTTCAGCTGCCTTCTCATGTCTTGAAAGGCCTTTCATGATTTGCCACCACCTGAGTTTTTACTCTGGGTCCTCCAGCTGTGCAGAAGTACAAGGACAACCACACACACATACACACACACACACACACACACACACACACACACACACTTTCCAGATAAGCTAAAGTGCTTGCAGTTTACAGCAAGTTAACATGCTCTCTCCTTTCTCTAATTTCCTGCATATGTAATTCCCTCTATGTAGAGTATCCTTCCCCTCATTATATCTGTTTGATAGACTTAGCTCAAATACCTTTTCTTCTGTGAAGCTTTGCCCAGTTACAGTGAGACGCTTCCTCATTCGTTCACTCATAATCCCTTCTACAGACTCTATGATGCAGTCGTTATCGTGTGATTCTCTTTCTAGTCTATAACCACCTATAGGGAAGGGATCATGTTACATTCGTCACTATTTCTCAAGCCCTTAGCATAGTAACTGACATATAATAATTAATGGTTGATGAATGAACGGATTTAGTTGGATCATTATTCATTCAATAATGAATAAATATCCATCCAGTATCTACTATAGATCAGATACTACTGTGTTGGATGTTGGGGATATACTAATAAAAAGGTATGATCTCTATGATCAAGAAAAAGTCTGGTGAATGGCAGGTAAAAGCAGAGTCTATCTTAAATGCCCATTGCTCTGACAAACATGATCTTGTTTAATCTTTACTCTGACTGTAGGAGGGGCTGCCAATCCTATTTCATAAACAAGTTCAGAGTTCAACGAGCTACTGAGGCTCATACAATTAATTCCAGAGCCAGAATTTTAATACAGTTCTACCAAATTCCAAAGCCCCAAAACCCTTTCCTCTGTTTTCATGTTTTTCTAATGTTTAAACTTCTTGGGGTTTTTGTTGTTGTTGTTGTTATTGTTGTTGTTGTTGTTTTAGACATCTGATATGAGAACTAGAAACGAGATAAGATAACCTTGCTCAGAACATCCTGTAGAAGTGATTCTGAAACCATGCTATCCAGGATTTAGAAGCAATCATTGCCAGATACCACGCTGTCAGTTCTATGAATGTTTCTATTTTCCTGTTTCATTTAAAGAACTCAACAGTAGACATACTAAATCCACTTCTGTCTCATCCAGACTTCAATAAAGAACTATCACTTCTTCTAAGTCCTGAGGCTGGACCAATGTACTTAACTGATACAGTGAACTGCCAAAGTCCAGTGGAATTTAATATTTTATGACAATGATTAAAATATTGATGGTAGTGATGACAATAGCAACAACAGTGAAAATGACTGCACTGACATTCCTTCAAAATTCAATTGCACTCAGAGAATAAAGCAAAGGAAAAATTTCATTTGTCTTTTGGGTTAATTACGCCCAATGAAAATATCAGCTCTTGTAACACAAAGATTTCTATCTTAAAATCTCCTGTGGAATGCATGTCCTACTATTCTTCTTCTAATATCCTGTGCTGTCTATAGCACTCACTTTTCTTTTATTCTTTCCTGTACTCCCATTTTTATGTCTGCAATCATTGGAAACTTTGTCACCAGTACCTTATTATACATAGAAGCTTTATTTATATTTTTACTTAGAAATATATACATGCTTCTCACTAAGTAGTATGCACTGTAATGAGCATTTTACAAGTGTTAATTCATTTAATACTCACAACAATGTTATGAAGTAGCTATTATTATTACACTTATATTACTAACAAAGAAACCGAAAAAGTTAAGTAACTTGTCAAGGGTCACAAAATTGGTAAGTGGCTAAAGCAAGGTTTCAAACCCAAACAGTTTGGCACTTATCTTTGTTCAAACTACACGGTAGGTTGCCTCTCAGATAAATATGATAATCCCTATTACAAACTTAGACAGGAATATCAGCCTGAATAATTGGAAAGATGCAAATAATCTATGAATAAGCTTTGACTTTGAATCATGTAACTCTGTATTACAGGTGTTATTACTTAACTGGAATTAAACTTTTCTTGCGGATGCACAGTACATAGAGGGCAAAGACTTTTATGAGGTCATGGTAGTAGGATTAGGAAAGGAAAATACTCTAGTCTTGTGTTAAACCTATTAATCTCAAGGTCCTGTTACCATTAAGTTCTGGTTTTATTAAGTACAGTGAAGGGGCTAAACTCCTGCCTTTGGAAAGGTCTCTAACACTTCTGAGAAAGGGCATCCTCAGAAATAAGCCCACTCCTCCCTAGAATGCAATTATGATATTAATTCAACAGAAACAGGAACCCCTTTTGAGAAATGCTCCACCTAAAATGTTAAACTAGATCCCAAATGAAGTGTGTCAACCACAAATAGAGAGACCACATACCCCTAGTTGCCTGGGGCCATTCCAGATTCCTCCTGCTATCCCGATGTAAATACTTATAGCACACTCTTTCACTCTCAAAACCATACTGGTTTGGATGATAAAGTATGTTACAATCTCCTCACCATGGACAAACAAAGGTTGGTTGTAAAAATTAACACACACAGGAGAGAATTATCTCTGCAGATGATCATGCACAGCTCATCTAAAGATCTCTAAATTTACCGCATCTGTCTTATGACTCTTAGTCTAAAATTCAGTTCTATTACTAAATCATTCTAATAAGGGAAAATCTAACAAATAAAAATACTCATTCACTATGTAACTACTTGTGCAAAGTCCTGTAGAGGCAGGAAAATGTGATCTCTGCTCTCCAGGTATGTACTGAGAAGAGGCTGAAGCTGGCTGAGAAGAGGCTGATGCGGCCCTCTTGTTCCCTACCACACAGCCAGAACTGTACTAAACCCTGTAAGCACATGAGTTAATTTTCACAACAACCCTGTAGATAGGAATCAATACCCTCTTTAAAGAAGAAGAGTAAAACTGAGGCTTGGAGGTTACTATGGCACTGATCAAGTAAATTAATAAATCGAACACTGCTGAAATAAAATGAAACATGTAATTCCCACCCTCACTGCACTTTTGAGATGATGGAATGTTTCAATACATGTGACAAGGTATTCACGTTCCATACAACCTTTACTTTCATTTATTATATAGTGGAACTCCATTTCCTTCTAGTACCAATTGCAGTGAGCATATATCATCTGATGACATTCAGTGCTACGCTATGGCCTGATGGCACTACCATTGTCTATAAAATAGCATTTGTGTAAGTATTTGAATATTTAGCTGCTCTTTTCTTTTCTGTTTTATATAGCACATTAGAAGACAAAAAAAAATAGAAATGCTCATGTCAGTGCTAATATAATTTAAGAAGGGCATGCTATCATTAAGCATAGCAAAAGTAAGACATCAGAATCTCATGGGACATGAGCTGGTCAATGGTGAGTCTATTTGTGAAGGAAATGGTAATTATTTAATGACATACATAAAATGACAGAACTAAGGTCAAACATTGTGCCTTCAATTTGAGGTGTAGGTGTAGTAAAAATGGAGAGATCTGTAAAATTGTAAATTCAGAATCAAAATCAGAGAAGCACTGAAGTGATTCAGATACAAAGAGAAACTTGGAAATCACTACAGTTATTGATGTGGATAAAGTTTTCTACAGATTTCTTATGAAGAGAAGACAGAGGCTAATTTTAACACTCTTTGAGCAAGTTTTACATGGAAGTTTGTAGATCTCCATTAAAGTCCACATCCTAATTGCTTGGTGATCTCCTAAAAAATCACAACCAGAAAGCCTGCCTCCATTTAAAATACATATCTTCTATCTTCTAAAGTTCCATGAAGTTAAGAGTCCTAGAATTTTAGATGGGAAAAAATTTTACAAATTTAAATCACACGTTTTTAATTCTTAATATACTTTTTAGTGTATTAGACAAATATATACATTGTAAAGTTTAGAAAGAAAAGCCTAGACATATATAACATATTTGACACTATAATTAGAAATTTTATAATATTTTCACATCTATAAGATTGTCTCTCCTTGGCTTCTTGCTATTAACCTGGAAGTCAGCTTTTGTATATGACTTCTATCCTTGTTTGAAAGAAGACATCATGCAATGAAATAGGATAACAAAAACTGTTTGCTGTCACAGTAAGCCTGCAGCAGACAGGGGAAGTCCCACAGCCCTAATTTAAAAGATCAACTCCCTGTGGATGGAGATGGTTATCTTTGAGTCTCCAATGTCTAACCGTGTTCTGGCTAGGAACAGATACTAATTACTTGTTGAATAAATTTTGAAAAGGATCTTAAAAGTTAAGTATATTTCCAAGAGTAAGAAAAATTGAATGTCTTTTCTAACCTAACTTTCACCATTTACTCTGACTCATTCATTTCACAAATGGTTTTAAACAGCTGAAATCCGCTTATAATTCTCACAAAATATTGGCTTTCTATTCACTGCTATGGAAAAAGCCACAAGGTCAAAAATCATCCTAGTCAGCTTTTTTCTTTGGATTTTCAGAACATATAACCTTCTCTTTTCTGGGACAACTCAAAGTTCCTTCTTCTAAAGTACACTTTTTCCTTTTAGG
Source organism: Saimiri boliviensis (assembly GCF_048565385.1). Lineage (NCBI taxonomy): Eukaryota > Metazoa > Chordata > Mammalia > Primates > Cebidae > Saimiri > Saimiri boliviensis. Next base: position 17,343,894 of record NC_133464.1, read on the forward strand.
TAAACGGTCTACTTTCTTTGGTTTCACTAAACTAGACAGTTTCTGAGCTTCTCTCTGGAGTCTGTCTTTCTTCCCTTTGAGCTTTTCTATATCTTCATATCTTAGAAACCTGAAATGACATCACTTTCTTTGGCTGATTCCAACTGAGCTCTTTCAGCAGGAACTGTGAAATTAGCTACAAACTACATTTTTAAAGGGTCAGGCTTTTTGGAAATAAGGTAGATCACCAGGTACTAATAAGGAAGGATGTCCACTATGTAAGTGTGAAAAGGAAAAAGTATATTACAGACCCATCTGCTCTATGGTAGAAAAATTATATTTATAACCTACATACATCCAGAAAATGAAAAGCTGTACTACAAATATTGGACTTAGGGATAATACCTGCCCTTTTCACTATCTACATTTATACCACATTTGAAATTTCAGTAATAAGCACATAATTCTTTGGTAATTAAAACAATAAAGAAAAAATGATAAATTTTTTTCAGTATGCAATGCCTTCTTTTTGCAAAGTCTTATCTTAGAGAGAAAGAATGAAAAGATAAATTAATGTGGTCCCATTACAGAAAAGCTCATGATCTCAGTGACATGGACACATATACAATTGGCAATACTATATTCATTATGATCTGGATGCAGATGAGTAAATAAATGTTAGCTATTTAACACCTAGAAAGAAAATTATTTATTCACTAGTGCTACTGTCTGTTGCCAAGGGAAGGTAAAGGACTTTTGAGTGAAAAGAAAAATGAGAAGGCAACTGAGACACAACATCAGTGAGATGGTGGAATATGAGGCCCCAGCTCTCATCTCCCCACAGAAACACTGATTCTGGCGACCATTCATGGATGAGAATACTTTCTGGGAGCCCTGGAGTCTAGCTGAGCATCCAGAACAACAATGACAAAAAAAAAAAAAAAAATCTGAGAGCTGATATATGGCAGAGAGTAGGGACAGCAGCCACCTTACTCCTGTCATCCCTTTCCAAAGTGGCAGAGCTCAGTACCGAAAGTCCCCCTTGGCCCATAATTTCTTCCATGGAGAAAAGTGAGCGCCCTACTTCGCCAGCATTGCAGGATGCTACCCAGGAGGTCCACTCAGGTTGCACCTCACCTAGAACACTGAAGGAGTCAGCACAGCAGAATCACCTGGGGACATCTAGGAGAAACGCGTAGGTGAAGGAGCACACAGCAACTGGCCTGCAGTTCTCAACAGCAAACTGCAGATTCCACTAATTGGCTCACAAACTCCCCCATGAGGCCCACCCACGAACCCCACAGTATGACTCACCTGAGAATCCTCTCAACCAGCCAACACATACCCCAGCACTCTGTCTGGTCCCAACGGGTAACACTTCACATGTCTCTGAGCATGGCTCACATAAGCTCCCTGTATTAGGTAATTCTTGCATTGCTACAAAGAAATATCTAAGACTGGGTAATTTATTAAGTATAAAGAAAAGGGGATTAATTTGCTCATGGTTCTGCAGGCTGCAGAGGAAACAGTGCCAGCATCTGCGTGGCAGAAGGAGAGCATCTGCTCTCCAGAATGAGAGGCCTCAGGGAGGTTTGACTCATGTCAGAAGGTAAAGCAGAAGCAAGGGAGAGTTGCGGGTTGGGTGCCACACTGTACAACAACCAGATCTCGCAAGAAGTCAGTATCATAAGGACAGCACCAAGCCATGAGGGATCCCTCCCCATGACCCAAACACCTCCTAACAGGCCCTACATCCAACACTGGGGATTACATGTCAACTAGAGATTTGGGTGGGAACAAGTATCCAAACTATATCACTCCCACCAACAGCACACAGATCTCAACAGAGGTGCAAATCTGAGCAACTTGCTCAACTTTGATGGACTGGGAGAAATTTGAACACTTAAACACTTCAGAGCACTGCCCTAGGCTAACTAAATTGGAGGCTGTCAGCATCAGACCTGACTTTGCAAAATTGGGGAAGGCGTGACAATCCTAACTCACCCCATTAATGGGAAGAGGAGGAATGGAGAAAGGGAATCCATAGAAAAGGTCTAAGAGACCCCAAGAATTGTCAGGTGAGCTCACTGGTAAAGATTTCTGTCTCCTGAAGCCAATCAGTAAAGACTAGAGGAAATGACTCATTCTTCAAATGCAACTGTCAACAAGAAACAAAGAAGGTCATTATATAAAGGCAATGGGGTCAATTCATCAAGGGGATATATCTATTGTAAAGATACATGTACCCAAACTCAAACCACTTAAATATTATGAAGCAGATATAACTGAAGAAATAAATACACAGCAATACAATCACAGTAGGAGACCTCAATATCCCACTTTCCAGACAAGAAATTAATAAGAAAACTATAGACTTGAATAACACCATAACCCAAATGGACCTACCAGACTTATATGAAACATTACATTCAATAGCAGTAGAATATATATTCTTCTGAAGCACACGTGGCCTGGGATAATCTATCCCATTCCCTGGGATAGATTATATATTAAAAACTAGTCTTAACAATATTAAGACGATGAAAATTATATCGAGTATCTTTTATTTGATCACAAAGGTATGAAACTAGAATAACAGGAGGAAAGTTGAATAAGTCAAAAAAATATAGAAATTAAGCAACATACTCCTGAACAACCAACTAATGGGTCAAAGAAAAAATAAAAAGGGAAATCAAGAAATATCTTGAGACAAATGAAAATAAAAATAAAACTTACTGAAACTTATGGGATGCAGAAAAAGTGGTTGTAACAAGGAAATTTATAGTAATAAAAGCCTAGATAAAAGACAGATCTCATATGAACAATCTAAAAGTATGCCTCAAGAAAAAAGAACGAAGCCCAACATTAGTAGAAGGAAAAAGACAATAAATACTAGAACAGAAATAAATGAAACAGTTTTAAAAAATTAACAAAATTAAGTTGTCTTTTTAAAAGATAAACAATATCAATAAACCTTTAACTAGACTAGGGGTAAAATGGCTCAAATGTACAAAATTATAAATGAAAGAGGAGCCACTACAATTGATACCACAGAAACACAAAGGATAATAAGATAATACTATTAAAAATTATACATCAATAAATTGTATAACCCAGACAAAACAGATACATTCTTAAAAACATAACAAGATTTAATCATGAAGAAGTAGAAAAACTAAATAGATCAATAACAAGTAGAGATTAAATCAATAATTTTTTAAAGAATTTCCCAAAAAGGAAAAGCCCAAGACCAGATGACTTCACTGGTGAATTCTACCAAAGACCTAAAGAAGAATTAACACCTAGCCTCTAAAATTCTTTCAAAGAAATTGAAGAGGAGGGACAACCTCCAATCTCATTCTACTCATTTTCCTGATACCAAAGCCAGACAAGGATACTACAAGAAAAAAAATTACAGATCAATGTCCCTTATGAACACAGAAGCAGAAATCCAGAAAAAAATTCTAGAAAACCAAATTCAACAGTACATCAAAAGGATTATACACCATAACATAAGCAAATGAGATTTATCCCTGGGATGCAAGGATAGCTCAACTATGCAAATAAACAAATGTGATGTACCGCAATAATGGAATGAAGGATAAGAAGCATGTAATTATCTCAATTGATGCAGAGAAAGTATCTGACAAAATTCAAAAGCTTTTCAGGATAAAAACTCTCAAGCAATTATGTGGAGAAGGAATGTACTACCCAGTGTCTAGTCATATTTTGCAGAGCAGACAGAAGTTGGAGGATGTATTGTGTTCCTAGGCCCTCTGTAACAGATTACCATAACTTGGTGGCTTAAACCAATAGAAATATATTCTCTCACAATTCTGGAGGCTGGAAGTGTGAAACCAAGGTCCTGACAGGGCCTGTTACTTACAAGGCTCTTAGAGGAGAATTCTTGCTTGCCTTTCCAGCTTCTGTTGACCCCAAGCATTGCTTGGCATCACTTCAATCTGTATATGTCTTCACACAGCCTTCTCCAAGTCTTCTCTTCTGTCTCTTATAAGGACGCTTGTCATTGGATTCAGGGCCCACCAGGTAATATAGGGTGATCTCATCTCCAGAGTCTTATATATCTACAAAGACCCTTTTTCCAAATAAGGTTCCACTTCCAGGTTCCAGCAGTTAGAAAACAAACATATCCTTTGGAGGATCACCATTCAATCCACTACAGGGGTTTTATGGGGTTTGTTCTCCCTCTGCCCTAGAACTCTACCTATGCTTAAGTAAGTCATTCACTTTCTGGATCATCTGTTCATCCTGTGCAGACTCTAACACCCCAGACATGGTATACAGCGTCTATCTACAGATTTTTAAATTATTTAGTGAGGTAAAATATTCATAACATAAAGTTTACCAATTCTATTTTTAAGTGTTACAGTTCAGTGGCATTAAATCATCCACTTTGTTGTACAAATATCACTGTCATTCTTCTCTAGAACTTTTGATCATCCCAAACTTAAACTTCATACCCATTAAATGATACCTCCTCATTCCCCCACAACACCCTCATAAACTCTAATCTACTTTTGTCTCTGTGAATTTGACTTCTTTATACACCTCATCTAAGTAGAAAAATAAAATATCTGTCATTTTGCATCTGGCTTATTTCATAGCATAATGTCTTCAAAGTTCATCATATTGTAGCATATACCTGAATTTCATTCCTTTTTAAGGCTGAATAATATTCCATTGTGTGTATATATCACATTTTGGGTTGTTTTTACCTCTTGACAACTATGAATGATGCTGCCATTATCTCCAGATTTTGCCATGAAAAAGATTCACCCCCAGAAAGCTATTGTATTATGTAGCAGATTATACTGGGGAGATGAAGTCATTCCTACTGCAAAAATGTAAACAATCTAAATTTGACTAACAAACTACCCTGTCCTTACAAAGTTCTTTGGCCTTTTCTCCCAACTCTGTTTCTACTTCTTTGTAAGTTTTTCAACTTATCTTCCCTCTCCTCACCTCCTACTTTATTTCTCTCCTTTCCTTCCAACCTCAAATCTCTGTTCATTATGCATTCAGGGTGATTTAGCTTCCTTTTTACACCTTATCTTCTGTCAATCTTCTTTCTCAGGTTTCAGTTTGCAGCGGCAAATAGCATCGCATTATCCTAAGCAAAGTCCACCACCTCCTGAGAGGGATTTCTGGGGCCCAGTGTTAAGATAATGTATTTGCTCCCTACTATGTTATATTTGAAGTAACATTGCGACATGAATGTAGAAAGCAACTAGTTGAAAATGGAAAACAGGAGGATGTAAAAGAGAATAGGGTTTGGGATAAAGAATTCAGCTCTGTTTCCACAAAGGTTGATATTAGAGGAATGAGAATAAAAATCATCTTCAGGGAAGAGAGGAAAGAGAAGACTAGAGGACAATGACCTTTCAGAAGGCAGGGGGAGGAAATGGTGCCAGCAATGGAGAGAGCTGTCAAGAAATCCATGAAAGGTTATAAACCTACTGGGTGACAGAAAAGGTGGCACATCAATTACACTAGATGGCAGATGTGAAAATTTGTCATGCACAAAATTTTGAGATAACTTGACTAGCAAAAGCTACTATATAAATTGTATGTGTGATTGCTTAGAACAGAAATACAGGCATTCCTTATCTGAATTCAATTTAAAAAATACTTTGAATAGCAGTTTTCAGGTGGTAGGAGCTTATCATATACAATGTTAGCAAATTAGAAAATTAATATGTTCCCAACCCATCTAAACCCCTATCCAGTTTCCTCAGATATCAATAAAATAGCTGTAAACACCTGCATAGCCATCCAAATCCAGCAAGGATTTCTGACTTATATAAATTAAGTTGTTTGAAATACCAATTACCTAATTCTTTAACACATAATGGACTCTTTGGGTAGTACGTTTATATGCAGTACACAAAGAATCCTTCCTTATAGTATCAAAAAGAAATTTCATTTTCCTTTTATATGTGCAAGGAACATACACTGTAATATAAATAAACAACATAATATGTAAGAGATACTAAAGATCCTATCTAAATTAGATGCTGGTTGGAAGTGCTCCCAGGCTCTTGGCAGAAGTGAACTGAGACTCAGGAAAGGCCAAACCTTCTGGGAAAAGGATGGGGTAGGTCACAGAAACCATGAGAACACTTTAAAACAACCTGAGCCGAGGTTTTAAGGCTGCAGCCCACTCACACTACATCATCTTATCTGATCTGAACAACAACAAAAGGGTTTTTTTGGTACAGGCATATATATTAATTGTGGTGAAAGTTTAATTCAGTGAGTTTAGGGTTAAAGTGTCTGCAAATCTTTAGGGCAAGTATTTGAATAATGAGAGTTTATATACTGAAGGACACTGTATACTTTAAAAGGAAAACAGACTAGAGGTAAATCTGATTTATAACAGGATTATTTTAACTTGTCATATTAATTCTGAATTAAATCTAAATTTTGAATTCTGTGTCTAAGGAACTACTGTTACAGAATTGACACACAAGTAAGAAGGTGTACTGGAAAGGCAATTAACCCTATCCCTATAACCTTAAGATTACATAAAATTTAAAAGGACCCTCAAATTAACCCAGTATGCTGAAGTATGAAACTGCAGGATGCAGTATGTACATTAGGTTTCCAGGTTAACAAAAAAGAACCACATTAAAAGTAGGCTTTGTTATGCTGTCATGTTGATATGCCAATTTGAAGCCATCCACTGTAAAAAGGAAGGAAAGTAGGAAGAGAGGAAGGGAAGGAGGGAGACAGGAAGGAAGCAAGAGAGAGAGAAAGGAAGGAAGGGGCATGTATTCGTTCATTTTCACCCTACTATAAATAAATATCTCAAACTGGGTAATTTATAAAGGAAAAGTATTTAATTGACTCACAGTTCCACATGGCTGGGGGAGGCCTCAGGAAACTTACAATCAAGGTGGAAGGCAAAGGGGAAGTAAGGACCTTTTTCACATGGTGGCAAGAAAGAGAGAAGAGTAAGCAAAGGAGAAATTTGCCAGACATTTACAAAACCATCAGATCTCGTGAGAACTCATTCACTATCACAAGAATAGCATGGAAGAAACCACCCCCATGATCCAATCACCTCCCACAACGTCTCTCCCTTGACACGTGGGGATTTGCAATTTGATATTTGGATAGGGACACAGAGCGAAACCGTATCAGGGCTATATTAAAACAAGTATTTCCACGACAAAATTACCTGCTCAATAGACACATTGCCACCAAGAGGAAAGGGCCCAAGGATTGGTGAGGTGTTCCGGGGTACAGGGTAGGAGAGTAAAGTTATTCTGAAAGATTTTTCTTGAAAGCTAAGATTTTAAATATTACCAGAGGGAAAGGAAATGTCTAATTTGCTTCCCAAAATACAGCCCTCTCAGCCCAGGGTGTAATGAAATACAAAATAATCTCTCTCAAATCCATCTAAATCTTTACACATCCTCACAAGAATGTGAATACTTTGCTTTATTCTTTTTTTTATTTAATGCAACACAGTTTTCTAGGTTTGTTTTTAGCAGCAGATACTAAGCGAAATCAATTACCATTCTCAAGAAATAGTCCCACTGAAAAATTATTTTTGAAGCCTGTCACATCTTTTACACTCTCTGCCCCATAAAGTTATAAATCTTCTCCCAATGGAAATCCATTCCATCGTGGGGAAGAAGCCAAAGTTGTATGCAATCCAGTCTTCTCTAGGGATCTGAAGACAATTTCACTCTCCTGTTTTTAAACGTCTTGAAAAATCCTTACATTTGCTTGAAAGGGCAGATTGATGTTCTCTGCACACACACAAAAATAGAAACACACACAGTGTATTTCTGGAAATCAGAGAAGCTACTGGGGCAGTATCTCTGGTAAATACTTCAATCAAGTCTATATTTATAAATGTTTTTGAATTATCTTCCATAAAATCATGTAATCTAAAAACCAGGGTGAAGAAATCGACTTCAATAAGCACTGATTTCACAGGACTGTCCCCAGGCCAAAGTAAAAAGGTAGCTGCCTAACCATTTTTTAAAATAACCACTGCAAATGTCCTCAATAATGTATTTCAATGTTTCAAGCTATTAGCATCAAAAAGCTCATCCTGATAGCTAACCTAATTTTCTTCCATTTTAAAATAATCTTAGTCTTGGGCAGGGAGAGAGGAAATGAGCAAAGAATTCTTCAGTGAGAGAATCTGGTTTCATTGCCTGGTTGGCTACACTGGCTGTGTATCTCCGTGCTAGTTATGGGTCTCTGTTTCTTAATTGTCAAAAGAAAGTATTGGACTAAATCTGGTTTTTACAGATATGGCTGTCCTCCGAGAGAGAGAAATGAATGGGTCACTACAAGCTACAACAAAACAGCCATTCATATATCTACATATATACCTTATTAAATATAATACAGAATATATTTTATTAATATTTTAGAAAACTTTGTTACTCAGATTGACTAACCCTAATCTTTTTTTTAATATTTCCAAAACTCCATTTAGTTTGTTTATACTCGTAGAAAATAATAATTTAACATATTAACTAATGTAGTTTCCCTCTCTATATTCCCTGTTATCCCAGGATGTTCCCCTATTCCCACATTCTCAAAATCTAGGAAACAGGTAGGCATTTGGGGGCTTCTATTTCAGACTAGACCCAAATAAGCAAATTCTTGACTTTTGTATCTGAAAAGCCAAAAACCTAGCATGAACAATAGACTTAATGGGAAAAAATATGCTGTCTCTTGGCTTGTTTTCCAACCCTACCAAAAGACTACTATAGTTTGCATGGGGTGTCTAGTCACCCGAGACAAGCCAAGAGGGTACCTAATAAATTAAGAAATAGCTCGAAGAACAGTCTGGACTCTGCAGACCTTAGAATCAGAACAAGGATAACTTGGCAGCAGTAATCTGTAGGGAGCAACCAATAGGGTCTAGAAAGAGGAGCAGAGTGAACCCTCAGGTCTTGACATCTACAAGGTCCCTAGAAATTAACTGGAACCAGTGAGAAGGTAAACACCATGACTTGACCGAGGAAACACTGAAGTGACAGTTATTACCTTAAATTGTCAAAGACTTCAGATGGAAAAAAAAATAAGTTACATCTGTTAAAGACTGTAAGATAGCAGTCTTAACGCTAAATATCTTTATCTGGAGATAAAGTTATTTCCAGAATCTAGGCAATACCCCTCTCCACATGCCCCCCTCAAAAAAGAAAAAGTTTCTAAGGGACCAGTTGGTACAGCTAAGTCAATTTATTTTCTAACTAGGTGAAAATAAATAAGTCAGATAAGTCAAAATAGGTGTGATAATATTAAGTTCAGTAACTCAATTCTCTGAATTTTGTGTACATTATAAATTTCAAACTCAACGTGATGACAGAGGGACCAGCTCTAAGGAGAGTCCAGGAATAATCCCATTGTTTGTACATGTCATATGTTGATTCCAAACAAAGCTGGAAACTTGATTTCAATCATCTGAAATCATTTAGTAATGACACACAAAGTTAGTGCCACAGTTGCTGATCTCATTCAACTAAGTAGGTTATGAAGTAAAATTCTGCTGCTACTGAAACAGATTAAAATTAATGTGTTGTGCGTGCTGTGCCTTCTGAGCAAAGACATGTGAATAACATTTAAAGTTAATAGGTATTAGCAGCAACAACAATTTTATTTTCAAACAGCTACACCTATCTTAGAGAGAAAATATAATACATTCAAATTTCCCTTGAGGAAAACTGACAACAGTTCATTATCTATGAGCAGAATATATCATATTTGGCAGACTTCTGTTATAGGCCACCCATAGATTTGAATCCCTGGCAGAATATATCTCAATAATTAGCCCCGGAGCTGTCAACTTTCAGTTCTATTTCTTCTGCTATAAATTTAAAACTAGCTTGGATAATCCTCTTCACGTCTGTGAACTATCTAGAACTAGGTGAAGAAAACAGTTTTTTTTTTTTTTTTCTATTGATTAATAGAAAAAGAGATGGACTGCAAGACAACTTCATTTGCTTTCTATGGTGATAGGATGAAGCATTTCTGATTCATCATGATGACATCTCCTATTCCCTTAACTTTCAGAAAAATCAATTGTATTAGAAGAAAATTAGCACACTTCTTTGATTAATTTAATATAGTAGTCATAATTACAGAAAAAAATAAGCTCCCTTTTTATGCAAAAAACTCTGGTCTGCAAATGTATACAAGACTTTCAATCATAATGCCAGTTTTGATACATGTTTACTTTAGCATAAAGTCATTAGTACAAAGTGATCGCTTTGTCAACCTTCTTCCCTGTTGAACACACCTTTGCGACTTTCTAATCTCACATAGTTGCAGTTCAAGAATTTGCACTACTGAATTCATACTGTATTCACAATGGTGGAAGCCAAAAAAAGAAAAAACTCATACAACTCTGAATAATTGCTGTTTTTTCATTAAGCCTGAATGTAAGGGTGATGTAATGTCCCCAGTGGAATGGTAAAACTACTGTGCTAAAATTGAGACTAGCTTTTTAAAACAGCTTTTTTATCTTCGTACATTCATTTTAATTTGAACAAATTAAGATTCACAAGGGGCCCTTTTTTAGTTTGTTTATCCTGAAGGCCACAGTTCTCAGCATAAAGGCTTATCAGAAGGAGATAAAGATATTTCCAGAATCTAGGCAACCCCCTTTTTCACACACACACCCCTCAAAAAAGAAGTTTCCAAGGGACTAGTTGGTACAGCTAAGTCAACTTATTTTCAAATTAGTTGAAAATAAGTAAGTCCAATAAATCAAAATGGTGTGATGATATTAACCAACTGATAAGCACCCCAGGGAAAATTTAAACTCATAATTTTTTTAAAGAACATCTAACACCTTCCAAAGAACTATTAATTTGCATTTAAAGATGTTCATACTTAAAACAAAAGCTGTTGTGACTGGAAGTAGCTGAAAAGCCACCGCAGTCCCCCCAACCCCAGGATGCTCACAAATTTAAATGATTGTCTAATTACACACTCAGTAGCTATTAGCAGCCTTGTCAATTACTTACAACTCTGACAGTTTCTTTGTTCCAAATAGAGCAATCCTATTTCCAAAGGACTAGCCAACAGATGGGTATTATCAAGGTGGTTTAACAAAAAGTTTCATTAGTCAAAATAATTCAATGAATGTGGAGTATCAAGCTATCTTACTAGGGTTGGCATTATGCTAAAAACCTTAAGAGTATCAAAGGAGTTTAAAATATGATTCCTGCCCTTAAGAAGCTTAGAGTCTGCTAAGAAAACAATGAATGCGCAAGAAACAACTAGCAAATGAAAATAAAATTTTAGCACTAATATTTACCATATAGATTTGCACTGTCCAATATGGAAGCCACTAGCTATATATGGCCAATAGCACTTGAAAGGTATCTAGTCCAAATTGAGATGTACTACATGTGTAAATCCACACTGGATTTTGAAGATTTAGTACAAAAGAAAAAGAACATTAAATATCTCAATTCATTTTTTTAATTTTTGTAAATATGACTATTAGAAAAATTAAAATTACATGGCATGTGTAGACCACATTTTCTTTATCTATTTATCTGTGGATGGTTATTCAGGTTGTTTCTATCTCTTGGCTACTGTGAAAAATGCTGCAATGAACATGGGAGTGCCAGTATCTCTTAGAGATGCTGATGTTGATTGTTTGAGAATTGAAAGGAAGCAATCCAGAAGTGAGACTGTTGATTTCTATGGTAATTCTATTTTTAATTTTTTGAGAAATCACTATACTGTTTTCCTTAGGAGCTGCATCATTTTGCATTCCCACCAATGAAGTGCAAGAGTTCCAATTTCTCCAGAACCTCACCAACACTTGTTATCTTCATGATTCAACTGCAAAAAAGAAAGACATACTTTCATATCCCACACCATGGACGAACCTGGAAGATACTATGCTAAGTGAAATAGGCCAGTCACAGAATGACAAATACTGTATGATTCCACTTATATAAGGACCTAAAATAGACTTAGGTGGGGCACAGTGGCTAACGCTTGTAATCCTAGTAGTTTAGGAGGTCAAGGTGGGTGGATCACTTGGGCCCAGAGGTTCAAGACCAACCTGGGCAACATGGAAAAACCTCAAATTTATTTTAAAAAAAGACAAAAAATTAGCTAGGAGTACACCTGTAGTCCCAGCTACCTGAGAGGCTGAGGCAGGAGGATCACCTGGGCCCGGGAGGTCAAGGCTGAAGTGAACTGAGGTGGGGGCGCCATTGCACTCTAGCCTACAGGACAGAATGAGACCTTATCTCAAAAAAAGAAGAAAAAAAAACTCAAAAACAGAGGGTAGAATGGTGGTAGTTAGGGGCTGGTGAGAGAAGGAAACGGAGCTGCTGTTCAACAGGCATAAAGTTTTAGTTATGCAAGGTAAGTTTTAGAGATCTGCTATACAACATTGTGCCTATAGTTAACAATACTATATAATAAATTTTAAGTATTGTGCACTGAAAAATTTATTAAGAGAGTAGATCTCATGTTATGTGTTCTCACAGCAATAAAAAATAAGTAAATAATACAATAAAATATAAAATAAATTAACCTAAAATTACATATGTGGCTCACATTTGTGGTTTATATTCTTTTACTCCTGGACCATCCTGGTATGGAGTTTGAAAAATTCATGGAAGGGATGAACTTTCAAGCATCCAGAAGATACTGACAGGCTGAGTTAGGAGAAAGACATGTTCTAGGTAGGACCTGGGATTCCGAATTCTAGGGGCAGCTGGGAGATTGGTCTGGAAGCACTTTGGGGGGGTTAGGCATTTTGGCTGAGGTCAGACGTTGGGGTCCCATAGAGGGGCATGCACCATTTTCCAAACTTCTCACCTTATTTCTGGGGCTGTTCATAAGCAAATTCACTATAACACATACCATAAAGAAGTACAAGGTAAGTCTCTAAAATATTCAGTGGAAAGTAAGAAGTGAGATTTTAACTGTCATTCTGAAAGAAGGCCTTACATAATAATCTCTGCTTCAGATTATCTCCAAAGCCGTTAATATCATGTAATTTCTAATATTTTTCTTAATGCCTATGTTTATCCATTGACTTTAGGAACTTCCTATCAGTAAATGCTTGAAGACACTTATGTATCAAACAGATTAATATAACTCTAAACTCATGATAGCCACCCTCAGGACTGGCTTCTCCACCATCAGTTCATACTCCTGTTTGACCTCAACAGCTCCTTCAAACCTCAGCCTCTCTTTGGACATCCTCTCCCATACTCCCTGCACTCTCAGATGACCTCATCTCCAATCCCATAGAGACACAGTCAACAAACCTGCGGCCAGCCAGCCTTCTCTCGCTTCCTCTTCTTGTGACACTGGTGAAGGTGAAAGGATCTTTGAATAGTGATGCTCTTGGTGATCTAATCTATACTCTTTCCTTTTTTCACCCTACTTTTCCTTCTTAGACCAGTGGTCTTCAAACTTTTGTGCTCATTTAGCCTGAAAATAATTTTGAGAAACCCCTCTCACATTTTTAAGTTGACATCAAATAATTATCATATAACTTTGCATAGGTTATCATTGGGAATGAAATATGAAGTAAATAAATGTGTGTGTGTGTGTGTGTGTGTGTGTGTGTGTGTATAATTGCCTCCATTTTGTCAACTTCATAACATTTAAAATGTTATTTCTTTTTTTAAACATGTCTATTTCATTTCAAGCATGTGAAATCACCACAGTGACTGCATTCCCACCTTTACCCAGTTAAAAAAAAAATACATGAATATCACGCCTGCAATCCCAGCACTTTAGGAGGCCGAGGCAGGTGGATCACAAGGTCAGAAGTTTGAGACCATCCTGGTCAACATGGTGAAACCCTGTCTCTACTAAAAATACAAAAATTAGCTGGGTGTATTGACGCATGCCTATAATCCCAGCTACTCGGGAGGCTGAGGCAGGAGAATCACTTGAACCTTGAACCAGGGAGTCAGAGGTTGCAGTAAGCCAAGATCGTACCACTATACTCCAGCCTGGTGACAGAGAAAGACTCTATCTAAAAAAAAAAAAAAAAAAAAAAAAAAAGAAAAAGGGAAAAAAAAAAAAAGCATGAATAAGCCAGGCATGGTGGCTCGTTTCTGTAATCCCAGAACTTTGAGAGGCCAAGGCAGGCAGATCACCTGAGGAGGTCAGGGCTTCAAGACCAGCCTGAACAATATGGCAAAACCCCATCTTTACTAAAAATACAAAAATTAGCCAGGCATGGTGGCGAGCACCTATAATCCCAGGAACTCGAGGGGCTGAGGCAAGAGTATTGTTTGAATGCGGGAAGCGAAGGTTGCAGTGAGCAGAGATTGTACCACTGCCCTTCAGCCTGTGCGACAGAGTAAGACTACATCTCAAAAAGAAAAGAAAAAAAAATAGATAGATAGATAGATAGATAGATATGTATGTATGTATAAGAACTTCTTTAACAGTAGAAAATTTTATATCATTCCTTTTTATTTTTGAACTCATAATTCTGTTCTACTTCTACAAAAAAATTTCAACCCAATGTAATATATTTTATGCTTGAAAGTCTTTTATTGATTACCTTATCACCCATCTCTGCGAAAAAAAAAAATGTATGTTGGTAAATTTAATTTTTATTGAATCTTCTGGGACCACAAGGTTCTAAGTGATAATATTTTTCTTCTGCATTGAATTCTCATTAAATTACCATTAAATACAATTGATAAACCCAATGTAACATATTTTGTATTTTGACAAATATATATTAATTATATAAAACAAATTTAGATGGAACTATTAATTTAAATGTTTTTGATTTTTTTCAATTATTTCATGGGTTCATGGATAATATAACTTACTGAAAGAATGAAGCAATGTTCTACATCGGTTTATTCCTGTTTTTCATTTTTATATAAGTGCCTAGAATATTTTTTACATAAATAGGTGCTAGAAATGGAAGGAGTTGTATTACAGCAATGTCACTCAATTCTTTAAACTCTCGAGTTATATGACAAAAATCAAATAGTGATCTAGCATCAAAAATTATTTTAATTATCTATCAGCTGACAGTTCTATTAGGCATTCCTTTCATTTTATTGAAAAGAAAAAAAAAAAAGCAGAAAGTACCTGAGTTTCAAAAAGGTTTATTACCCTCTCATTTAGATCATTCACTTTCCCCATATAAATGCTATTGCTTCTGTGTGGGGCCCAGGGAGGCACTGCAGCCAGTAGGAAGAAGCTGCCAATCTGCCCTTCATATGTCACGCCATATATCAGGCCAATCGAGTCTCCCAAGACTCACAACCAACTATCTACTTACCTATTGGTCATTCTAACTCATAAACACTTTCTGAATCTGTCCACTTGCCTCTGTTCCTGCCCCTGGTCTTGCCCAAGTAAAAGCCGCCATAATACCTTGCCTGGAATGCATAACAACACTGCAGCTAGAAAGGATAAAATAAAACTGGATAGTGTCCTTACTCTCCTTAAAATCTCCAATAGCTTCCCAGGTTTAGCATAAAGTAAAAGTTCCTTTATTATGACTCATGGGCACTGCCAATCTCTTCTTAGCCCATCTCCTGGACCCATCTCTGCCACTTTTCTCTACACTGCAACTTCTCACCCTCTGAATACCTTTCCATTTTTTTCAAAGACTCCAGAACCTATATACAGGCTCTTTTCTTTATCCTTTTTACCCAATTCCTACTTAAATGAAAGGCTTAGTTTAACTTTATTTCCTCCAGGAAATAAATTTCTCTCATCCATAACTTAGGAGATGAATGCTCTTGTGGAACTATTTGAAATATATAAATATATATATTTATACATATATATAAATATATGTATATTATATATATATAAATATATATATATAATATATATAATGTATTATAGTCACCATTCTGTACACTAGAGCACTAAAGTTTATTTCTCTTGTCTGTCTAATTAAAACTTGGTACCCTTTGATCAACATCTTCTTTTCCCTATCCACTCCCCTCACCCATCCTGCGATGCTCTTAATTTCTCAATCATGGCACACATAACATGTCACTGGAGCAACCTGTTTAACGTCTCATTTCACTTTGTGACTATCAAATTTATACTTCAAGGATCATATCTATCTTGCTTTTGTATGCCAAGTAGTGAACCTGAAATGTTATCAGTGCTACATAAATGAATAGTTGGTAAGTTAAAAAGTTTTCTTACTAATTCATAACCAAAATGTTATTCTCAGTATATCCACCACTCCCTGACCTCAAATTTGCTTGAAGTATGTAATTCTCCATTATCACTTGAAGGCAGGTTCAACATTTCTTTTCCAATGACTTATAAAATCATCAAAGATTCCAAACTGACTAAGCATAAAGACTTAACCACCAAGAGTTTGTTTTTCTATTGCATTAAAGATGCTGTCAAGGAAAAAGCCAGCTCCCTTGAGTGGATACTAGAGCTTTTATCAGTATTCTGTTTAGATAGAATCATCTCAGTCCATGAATTCAAGCAGAAATTTCATTGATTTAAAGTATTTACTTCCCCCAGATGCTCTAAAGAAGCTTAAAATAGAAGTTATTAATTTCTGACAAATTTCCATATACTGTATTTGTGTCTGCCTTGCTTTTTACATATAAATTCTTTGTGTGATAACATTCATTATTTTTATCTTCATGCTCACAGTAATTGACTAAGTATTTTAAATTTCTTTTGTACACTAAAAATTAGCAAAAATCAATGTATAATTGGCTTTAATAAAACAAATGAGTGCCTTGCAAAAATCATTGTATTTGCTAAGAATACAGTTGAATCGTATTCTCCAACACCATTTGCCTTATTAAACCACTCATTATAATTACTTTTATGGATAGTATCTTTCATATAAAGTGGTGCAATGTGATAAGCCAACTGCTGCTAAATGATCAATTTCATTTATAGAGCCAGATGAAGGGATGCCTTTCGTATTAACACTCTAAGCCATAAGACAATCACCCAGGGAATTCTTAGATAATCAATAAGCATCTGTCATGTAAATAATTAACTTTCATATGAAGCATTTCCATGCTTACATTCACTAGTTGTATGTAGATATTAAGGACCTGAAATGTGCCCAAACTTTCTCAACTTTAATGACTTTGTGGTTTCTGTTCTGTATTCCACTCTGAGTCATTTCATGAATGCTATTTTTGAGTGAGGAGGCCTGAAGAGATTTTGTAAGGATAAGGTCTCCCACATAAGGAACAGAATACTGAACTCCCAGTATTCATTCCTCAGGAAGGAATTCAGTATTCCTCAGTATTCCTTCCTGCCCTACTTCACCATCTTTGAAAAGCTATAACCATTTTGTCATTTTTCAAGGTCTAAATCTTGCTGTTGTATTTTCTGTTTCCCTGTGTTGCACTGCCAACGCTTACCACTTATCCTGTGTCACCCAGGCACATGGCAATCATCTTACAATCTGAATCATTTTTACCCTTTCTCTCCACATAGGCATCAAATAGAATAAACACTTGGCAAATATTTGTCTGTTCATTTGTTTCACAAATATATTGAAAGCACACTATCAAATATACACAAGCACTGTGCTGGGTACTGGGATAAAACAGTAACCAGAGGGGACAGCAACCTGACTTTCTGGGGCTTCCAGACTTGCAGAAGAAACATACAGTAAACACACAAATTTGCATAATCCTAAACCATAAGTGCTGTAAAAAAAAAAACTAAAACTAAAATGGCACTGTGCTAAAGAATAATGATGAAGAAAGGATCCACTTTAATTACGAGGTTGAGGAATGGCTCTCTGAATTAGCTGCATTTAGTCTAAGACCTAAGAATGAGGTTGCAGTAGCAAAAGGGAGACAGGGACAAAACCATGCTGAAATGACAACAAAAGAGCCTTTTTGGCCATCATAAAGGGCCTATAGTTAACCTAACAGGCAAAATTGGATTTGCCTTCAAAACAGATAGCACTTCAGCTGACAAATGATGAAAAGTGGTAAGACTGGCTGCAGGGAGAGTTAGTTCAAGTAAGGGATGATGTGGCTTGGATTAGGATGTTGATGATAGACATGGGCCTCTACTATGGCAGACAGTTTTGAGATATATAGAAAGGAAAAACTATAGAATTGGATGACAAATTGCATGTGAGAGGCAACAGGGACAAGTAAGGATGACCCCCCAGAGTTCTTCCCTATACAACTAGATAGATAGTAGTCTTTAATGAGATAAGGAAGACCGAGAGAGGATCAGGTTTGGAGGATGGAATCCAAGGTGTCTCTTTGGATGTGTTAAGTTTGACAAGCTCGTAAGATAAGTAACTGAGGATGTCAAGATGGCAATCGGAGATTCACAGGTAGAGAATAAGATCTATCAGAGAGAAGGTATAGGGGGTGGGGGAAGTTAAAAAACAAGGCCCTGGTTTAGCTGACAGTAACACCAACATTTTGAGGCAGAACAATGAAGAATCATCAAGCAAGATATGAAGAAAAACAGGAGGGTCTGGAGTTTAAAAAACCAAATGCAGAATTTTTCAAGAGAGAAGTGGTCAACTAAATCCAGCATTAAGTAAAGCCTAAGACCAAAAACGACAAAAATGTGTCCACTGAATTAAGCCACGTACAACTCATTCATGACCTCGATAAGAAGAGTTGCAACTGAGTGCTGGGGTTTAAAACAAGATTAGAGGTAAAGCATTAGAGACAGCACATGTAGACAATTTTTTAAAGACAGTGATTACTAAGAAAATTAAAATGGAGCAGATGTTAGGGAAGAATATGGGGTCAAGGATTTAAGATTTATTTTTAAACACTGATCTGGTAATAAGGAAGAGAGGAATGATGTAAAAAGAAGAAATGAGTTAGAGAAGGAGTCCCACAGAAGACAGAAAATTAAGAATAGAATCTTTTGAAAAATAACTGGCTTTGATAGGAGGAAGAAGAAGGGCCATAGAAGGAGAAGGAGAAGGAAGAGAAGAAAGAAAAAGATGAGGGATATTTTCCCTATTGTAATAGGAGGAGAGAATGATGTAGATGCATTTGTAGATTTGGTTGAGAAAAAGCAAATAAACTTCCTTCTGTTGGCTTCTATCTTATCAATGGCCTAAGAGGCAAGGTCACCAGCTGATATGATTTGGCTGTGTCTTCACCCAAATCTCATCTTAAATAGTAGTTCCCACAATCCCCACATGTTGTAGGAGGGATCCAGTGGGAGGTAATTGAATCATGGGGGCGGTTCCACCAACTGCCAGATAAGTGGGAGGAAGAGGTCTAAAAAGATTTGAGGAGAGCAGGTGAAAGGACAGAGCCATTTCAGTGGGAAATTAAGCCTATTGGAGAAGTATAGTAGGCTAGCTGTTTGGCGCTGACCAGCTATTTGAGGTTTGTGGTCACGTATTTAAAATTAAATCTTGGCACCTCTTGTGTATTTTTTCTCTAGGAATATTCAGCTGCTTGAGTGCTGGCAAGGAGACAGTGAATGACAGATTCATAGCATCAGAGTTTTTCTAGAAATAAATAAAGAAGAAGAAAGGTAAAAAAGTTGAGGGTTTTAGCAAGGGAGTTACAGGGGACAACTATGGAGTCTAAGCTGGGTATGGAAGAAAGTGAAGAGAGAGTGGCAGGGGTGAGGAATGGACAGTGAGAAAGTATTGCAGGGGACAGTAGAAAAGGTGATTGTTTGAAAAAGTAAGGGAACCAAGAGGCTGGGGGTTGGTTGAGTGAAGGGGTGTCAGAGCCACCTGTGCTGATTAATATTGTCAACCTGATTGGATTGAGGGATGCAAGATATTGTTTCTGAGTGTATCCGTGAGGGTGTTGCTAGACGAGACTAACATCTGAGTCAGTGGACTGTGAGAGGCAGACCCACCTTTAATCTGGGTGGGCACCATCTAATCACCTGGCAGCATGGCTAGAAAAAGCAGCAGAAGAGTGTGAAATGAGCTGACTTGCGGAGTCTTTGGGCCGCCATCTTTCACCAGTGCTGGACGCTTCCTGCCCTCAAACACTGGACTCCAAGTTCTTCAGCTTTTGGACTCTTGGACTTGCACCAATAGTCTAGCAGGGGCTCTCTGGCCTTGGGCCACAAGCTGAAGACTGCACTGTTGGCTTTCGTACTTCTGAGATTTTGGGACTTAGTTTGATTTCCTTCCTCCTCAGCTTGCAGACAGCCTATCGTGGAACTTCAACTTGTGATCATGTTAGTCAATTCTCCCCTTCATATATACATATATTCTATTAGTTATGTCCCTCTAGAGAACCCTGATTAATACAGCCACTAAAAATAATGATCTAGTTTGGGGAAGGAGATAAGACTTCAGTATCAGGAGCTAATCTTCAATGAATAAAGAGGGATGACCAAGAGATCAGTACATCACAAGGATTTGAAGGTAAAGATGGTATATCTATTTGGTGCAACACTTAAGGAATCTGGGGTTTCTGAATGGCGGTGGGGTAGGGGAGACTGCTACATCTTTAAAAAAATAATAGAGGACAAGGGGACAAAAACAACCATGCCATACTCTTTTTATTTATTTTACATTTCAATGAAAACGTTTTGTTGGCATTTTTGATGGAAACAGGAATTTATTTGCTAGGAAGGGTGATCCCATCTTATTCCCCTGGGACCCTTTTTTGGCTTCCTCTTTGCTGATTCTATGTGTGGCACCAAGCAGCCTGCATTCTGCTTTGATGAGAAACAGTTTCTGCTTGATGGGACTATGGAGAAGCCCATTTTCAAACATCAGTTGACTGCCTGCTCTGACTAGTTCGAATCCTTGTGGTCTGGCAGCTCAACCAGAGTACTTCTTAAAAGCTAGATTTCTAGACAGTGCCCTAATATAATCTTTTTCTACTAGTCATCATAATAATGAAATATCCAGTATCTATCCATACATTTAGTCATGTCTATTATTTCCCCGTATTGTACAAACTATGGGAAGCTGCTTCTTTTCCTTAACTGCATATCATAAATATTTTTCCAACACATTAAAGGTTCTTCTATAATATGGGTCTTAATAAATGCATTATTATAACATTGGATAAATTAGCTGAGATTTATTTATGCAATTTACTATTTTTATAAGTCTAGGTTGCTTCCAAATTTAGGATATAAATAATACTGTAATGAGGAACCCAAGGCATAAATCTTTGAAGATACCTTTGGATATTATTATCTACAGCAAATCACTTGACATAGTATTATTCAGTAATAGAAAATGGGAATTTCTAAGGTTTTTGAAACATATTATCCAATTGTCTTCAGAGGAAGTTGGTATAAGCAGCACCTAAGAGTGCCCTTTTACGATGCCAAACTTGGGTCTATTCTTTTCACATGGTTTGGCTGTGTCCCAACTCAAATCTCACCTTGAAATATAGCTCCCATAATTCCCATGTGTCATGGGAAGGACACGGTGGGAGGTAATCGAACCATGGGGGTGGGTCTTTCCCATGCTGTTCTTGTGATAGCAAGTCTCATGAGATCTGATGGTTTTATAAACGGGAGTTTCCCTTCACATTCTCTCTTGCCTGCTGCCATGTAAGATGTGCCTTTGCTCCTCCTTTGCCTTCCACCATGATTATGAGGCCTCCACAACCATGTGGAACTGTAAATCTATTAAATGTTTTTCTTTATAAATTACCCAGTCTCAAGTATGTCTTTATTAGCAGCATGAAAACAGACTAATATATCTTTTGTTTTTTGGGTTGTTTTTTTTTTTTTTGAGATGGAGTCATGCTCTGTCACCCAGGCTGGAGTGCAGTGGCACAATCTGGGCTCACTGCACCTTCCACCTCCTGGGTTCAAGTGATTCTCCCACCTCAGTCTCCCTAAGAGCTGGAATTATAGGCACATGCCACTATGCCTGGCTAATTTTTGTATTTTTAGTAGAGATACGGTTTCACCATGTTGGCCAGGCTGATCTCAAACTCCTGATCACAGGTGATCGCCTGTCTCAGCTTCTCAAAGTGCTGGGATCATAGGCATGAGCCACCACACCTGGTCTCTTTTTTTTATTTTTAAATGATGAAAAAAGAAGACTCAAAAGAAAGAGTCTTGTTTATAAGTTACATCCATTGCAGAACCCGGGTGTGCTGATGTGCCATGGTGTGTCCCATCCAACACACAGTAGGTAATGTAACACTATTCTTTCCCCTAAAATGCCTCTCCCTGGATTCTTTGTGATTCTGCATCCTGAATGCAAATTATCTTTCCTGCTGTCATTTTGACCATGTTAATCCTCAACACAAAATCCCTGAAAGCTCCCTGAATTAAATTTAAATTCTTTCCATAAATTTTATTTCCTATTGACAGACTTGCTCCGACCACATCTCTAAACTTCTAGCACCAAGTCATTATCAGCTTGTTCCACATCCCCTCTTTCTATCAAGTTTAATTTCTGGATGAAGCTTCCAGGTAAACACAAACTGCTAACATCTTGTCGTTTTCTATTGTGTTTCATTATTTCCTTTATTATTTTCCCAATTTCCTTCTGTGTTTTTGCTCTTCCTCATAACTAGCTTTATTTTCATTTGTTATGTATCCTTTCCAGCCCTCCTCACTTTCCATTTCAGATGGAAACTCCTAAAACTATAGTTTATTTCTTAGTTATTCCAAACTCTTTATAATAAAATGAATGCTCTATATTCATCAAGTTCAAAACTACAATTTCCACTGGCTATTGCTTTCAATGGGCAGTTTTGTGTAGTAGCTATTACTACACAATACTAAAGGAACAAAATGAACAACCAGTGCTGCAGCACTGCAATATCCTACCCATTCCATAGCCATGACAAGCCTTTTGCATATAGTACCTTATATAACTTCAAGAAAAAATAAATAAAACATCCTTTTTCTGGACAGGAATTCTACTGTTGCTAGCCTAATAGTGGTCCCACTCAGAGCCGGAAGTTAGAACTTCATTTTATTGTAACTTTTTTGTTTTCCAAATTGTAGAAATATTTCCACACTGCAATTAGAGAAAAATATTCTTTACACAGAGTCAATATTTTATTTTAAAAAGGCAATGTGTCAATCATGCAACAGATTCTTCTGCACTGTCATTCAAAAAGAACGCTTAACATGTTTACCAAAAGTACGAAATTAAACCTGTAGAGGTTTCTTGTCTGGTATGCATAAAATAAGGAGACCTCTTCTTTGGCTGACCAAGGCCACATACAGCATGAAACACACTAGGCTTAACCACCCAATACATCCATCCTGGGAACAAGTTTGCTAATTTCTTTCCAAGTTTCAGCCAGAACCCCTAGACCAGTCAACAACATCTCTGTTGCTTCTCCTTATCTTTGAGCACAGCCCCAAAAGACATCATCTTTAGGTACATATCATTTCTCCCATGTTTATCTTCCTACTGATCTTCCCTTCCCTGGTTCTTCCTGATTCCCCCACAGCCAATCCCTCTCCAGGCCCTGTCTCTGGGCTCCCTGGAAACCCTCCTGCTCATTTCCATTGTCCCCCGACACTCCCATCTGTGATGTTTCAAGCTCATCTCAGGATGCTCAAAGCTCTTCACTGCCCTATCTAGATCCTGTACTTCCTAGGGATTGGTTTTCCGCTTTCAACCCTCTCTGGTGGAGACTGCACATTCTCTCACACCCGATACACAAGCATTCTTGTTTGTATTTTCTCTTCCATTTCTGGTTACTTTTCTACCTTTATAGGACACTTCTCAGAGGCTCATGACCTCTGACTCTACTATCCCCAACACTCCCTTTTTCTTGTTATCACAACCTTACAATCTTCTTCACAACCAGTAAAACTTTCACATTTGTCTTTCTCTGATCCTCAACTCCTGCCCATACATCCCAACACCTGCTTAACAATCCACACTGATGGCCAGTGTTGAACTGTGTCATATCTCAGGTTACCTACCTCTCTGCTCTAGCACCTTATACTGTGAATTCACATTCTCAGAACATAATCTCCCAACAACCTATTTTTCTCACTCTTGCACCTTAACCCCCTCCCCAGGCTATGAGCTCTATCTCTTTTTCAAATATGGTCAATGTGGTACATTTCTGCAACTTTCCTACCACACTACCCTTTAGAACAACGGGTTATATGTATCCCTCTTACACCCAAGCAGACAAATGCTGCTGGAAACAAACACACAATCATTCATGCTGATGCCATTAACATTTTTATTTCCAACATTAGAGGGAACAGTAGTTTGCATTTGCCCTTTATGACTCGTCAGTACAGAGACCAAGGCCAGTGTCACAAGGTTAGCCCTCCTATGCATTCTATCAGCAGTCTCCATCTAACTCCACCCTTCACATAAACACATAATCTTAGTAAAAACAGCAAGTGTATACAAGCCAGTTCCAGAAAATGTCCTACTTTCTTGCTACTCTAACTTTTGTGCATGGGCCTTGATATGGCTTGAGTCTGAGTCCCTGCCCAAATCTCGTGTCAAATTGTAAATCCCAATGTTAGAGGTGGGGCCTGGTGGAAAGTGACTTGATCACAAGATGGATTTCCCCTTTGGTACTGTTCTCATGATAGTGAGTTATCACGAGATCCAATTGTTTAAAAGTTTGTAGCACCTCCCATCCCCTGATTCCTCCTGCTCCGGACATGTAAGACACGCCTACTTCCCCTTCACTTTCTGCCATAGTTGTAAGTTTCCTGAGGCCTCCCCAGCTATGCTTCCTGTACAGCCTGTGGAACTGTATGCCAATTAAACTTCTTTTCTTTATAAATTACCCATTCTCAGGCATTTTTTATAGCAGTATGAGAATGGACTAATACAGGCCTCTATCATCAGCATCACTTGGGACTTGGGAGTGTGAAAAACTAAGGATTTCAAGCCCTACCCTAAGCCTAATGAATCAAATATGCACGTTAGCAAGATTCCCACAGGATCAATAGGCACAGTAAGGATGGAGGAGCCCTGTACTAGCCCCACCTGCTTACTTCTCTAATCCCTTCCTCAACATGCACACACTCTAGGAATCACGGAGTTTCACTAAGGCAGCCCCCCCCCCTCTGCTTTCCTAACTGACCGCTTCTACATTACCCTTCATATCTCTCTTTCCACCTTATCCAGAGTAGGTGGTCTTACCACCTCCTATATAGTCAAGATGTAAATCCAGGTGGGAGCTGCCTTAGGTTCTTAATCCTCAACTGCTACATTTGTCAATTTCCACAAGTACCTTCAAGTCTTTATGCTTCTCTTAGGGTCCATTCCTCTCCATGTTAATCACCTGTCTCCCCCATAACATTTTCAGAACACTACTCCATGATTTGCCTCCTTTCTCTTCTATATCGTGAATCCATCTGTCTTCACTGGCCCTATCATCTCAACCTGTGAACATGCTCAGATACTGTACATCTTTTAGAAAGCTTCTCTCAACTGTGAGTCCCCTATAAGCAATTTAGTTCCATTTTTGTGAGAGAGATCTACACTCATGCCTCTACTTCCTCCATTCCCAGCCAGTCCTCCCTTGGATTCCATACTGCTCCTGTGCTCCCTCCCAGAAATTGGTCTTCACCAAATTCCATCCTTGGACCTCCTCTTCTCCTATAACTCACACCCCTGTCAGCCCTGATTCCTCAGTTCCCAAGGCTTTGACTACAATTTCATGCTGAGTGACTCCAAAGTCTGCCTCTCCAGACCCATACTTTACCTGGGATATGAATAGTTACACTTGGAACCTCTAATTCAGCACTCCAAAAACTCAATTTACCTTTCCCATCAAATCAATCCAGTAATCTCTATCTGGTTGATCATCTATCCAGTTGTCAAAACCAGTACCCTGAGAGTTAATTTTAACACTCCTCTTTCCCCTTCTGCTACCCTCTCCATCCCAAGCCTCACTGCCTTTCTAACTTTCATAATTTCTCACATGGACCAAAATGATGGGTTCTTGTTTCCATGCCATATCCTTTTTCCCACTCCAATCTATCTTCTACGCTCTGCTCTAAAAGACAAAAATGAGTCTATCACTACTCTTCTCAGGGTCCTTCAACAACTCACCATTACCCACAGGATAAATTTCAAGCTCCTTAATATGAAAAATCTTTCAAACTTTTAAGCTCTGATGCTCTTTTAGACTCTTCTTCTGCTAATCCAACATGTTCTTCCCATGCTCTAACATGAATTACTTGCATTTATTGAACATACCCCATGCTTTCCCAATTCTGCACGTACTGTAGAGAATATTCTTCTTCATTAATTCTTTCTTGTCTTTTGAGACACAGCTTAAATGTTTCCCACTCTATGGGTCCTTCCCTTGCTCTACTCTTCCAAGTTGAGGTAAGTGCTTCTGTCTGAATTCTTCCCTGCAAATTATAAGCCCTTTATTTCAGCATGTATCATTCCATTATACTAAGAGCCTAAAGGGGAGGTCTCCCCTTGAGATAGTGAACCCCTGGAAGGTTCAAATTATGTCCTCTTCTATTATTTGTATCCTCAATATTCATTTGTTATGGACTGAATGTTTGTGACTCCCAAACTTGTATGTTGAAGCCCTAACTCCAAACATGATGGTAACAGAGGGTGGAGCCTTTGGGAAATAATTAGGGTTAGATAAGGTCATGAGGATGGGCTCTTCTTGATAGGATTAATGCCCTTATGAGAACAGACAACAGAGGGTGCCTTTCCTGTCTGTCTCTCTACCACATGAAGACACCACCAGAAGGAAGCCATCTGTGAGCCAGGAAGAGAGCCCTCACTAGGAACAAATCCACCAGCATCTTAAGCTTGGTCTCCCCAGACTCCAGAACTGTGAGAGATAAATGCCTGCTCTTTAAGGCACCCAGAGTATGGTATTTTATTATCACAGCCTGAGCTGACTAATACACCAGCCCAATTCTTAACTCACAGAGGCGGTGTAATAGTGATTACTGAATGACCAAATGTATATAGAGGAATAAGAAATAGCATGTGTTGTCCAATACCAAAGCGACAGGCCCCAAAAATCAGAGAAAACAAAAATAAGTACCCTTTCTGGATTTTAAAGCATAGACCATGATACTCAAATTGAGCATATAATTAATTTTGCTTTTTGGTATTTTCATGGCTATATAAAAGAGCAAAACCAGATCTTGAAATGGCTGATGTTTTGGCTCCCTTATGATAACTTGAAATACTTCCTAAATGTAAAAAGCATCTTCAGCCTGAGCTGCATGTCCCTTAGGATCTCTGCTTCTCCACCCACACTGCTCTCCACATACCCATGCTCACACCCACATTCCTCTGTGCAATGCTGGCTCCTTAACTCATCCTTTCCTGTTCCCTATTCCTCCTTCTGGGGCTGGCCAGAGAATTAGTATGGTTTGGGTTTTAGCCTTTAACTATGCTCTGTTTTATAACATTGATCTGTTTTTATGTGGCTTTTTCTTCATATGAATGGAAAGTTCCCTGAAGGCAAGAACAATGCTTAATTCCTTTATACAGAGTTTCAAGAAATGCATTAAAACAAGTGGTGGAAAACCACAGCCCATGGACCATCACTGGCCCACTGCCTGTATTTGTATGTCTATAGGCTAAGAACATTTTTATATTTCTAGATGGTTGTATAAAAATAAAGAATATTCATGACAGGTCAGGCATGGTAGCCCACACCTGTAATCTTAGCATTTGGGAGGTCGAGGCAGGTGGATCACTTGAGATCAGAAGGTTGAGACAAGCCTGGCCAACATGATGAAACCCTGCCTCTACTAAAAATACAAAAATTAGCTGGGCATGTGGTGGGCGCCTGTAATCTCAGCCACTTGGAGGCTAAGACAGGAGAATTACTTGAACCCGGGAGGCAGAGGTTGCAGTGAGCCAAAACCATGCCATTGCACTCTAGTCTGGGCAACAGAGGAAGACTCTGTCTCAAATATTCATGACACATGAAAATTATATAAAATTTCAAATTTTGGTAGCCATAAATCATGTTATATTGAAACACAGCCATACCTATTCATATATGTATTTTCTATGGCTAGTTTCACACCATAACAACAGTGTTTAGTAGCTGCAGCAGAGAACACATGGCCCATAAAGCCTGAAATATCTACTACTTGATCCTTTATTAGAAGGCTGAGGCAATAACCTTCTAATAAAGATCAACTGAACTAATCATAATTGTCAAAATATGCCCTCAACATACCTCTCCCATTCCCACAAAACATTTCTTAATGAATAAGTAGAGATAAAAAGAGAAATCACAAACCCTCTCTTGGAATACCCAACCGTAGAACTACTGATGGCATAATTAGATACTGTGAGATCACGAACAACTGGGATTCAGAAGAGAAAGCCAGGTCCTTGTGTTATCTTGTACCAAAAATCATGAAGAAGCAAGCAGTGAAGGCATCCTGCACATTCTCTACCTGGACAATCTGTTCTGAAATTAATGTAAGAAGACGTAAAAGAGCTTTGTTTCCAGCAGTTGAAACCCATGTTGTGCAGAAAAAATATGAATCATAGATTGGAAACAATGAGGCTTCTTGTCTAATTTATCATTTTTATGCACTTGTCTCTCACTCCAGGATAGAAATCAGTTATTTACAAATGACCTGAAAGAGCTAAATTTTCCATAGCTACCTTTGCCTCCCTGTGAATAAATGCAAGTTAAAGCCAGTGGTGTCACAGCACAGAGGTTCTTTGGTCAAACAATGGGAGATGCAAAACTTGGAAACTTAACCAAGTTAATAAAGTGCTGCCTATACCTCATTATAACATCTGTACTTGTTCGACTATGGCCATATAGGTGCCAATGCACTAACTCAATTGGCTTCCTACTTGATATCTCAGCTTAATTAGGACCATTTATCAAAATGACACCTGTTTTAGAGGCCAGATCAAATTGATTAGCGTGGCTCTCCACAAGTGCTGTTAAGCATCTATTTTTAGAGCAAAAGATGGGTAAATATTTATCCCAAAGTTTGGAGGAAGTATAGTCTCTTGAGAAGAAATGTATCTGATATGTGAGAAATATCCATATTATAAAACCATATTTGTACTTTTGCATGGTACCTGCAAAATATGGGATCACACAAAACAAATATTTTTGGGCATATTTTTCCCAAGAGATTGGCCAAAAATACTTTTATCTTGTGTCAAGATAAAGGAACTAATCCTTACAACTATGGATTTAACCGGCCACAGTTTTAAATGCAATAAAAATATTTATGCAGCACACTAACTAGATAACATCACAATGGAGCACCAAGACACTACTGACTATCTAAAGAATAATCAATTAATGTGAATAATGTTAAGAGTAGCTGGCTCCCATCAATAATATCCATTGTTAAAAGACTTTGCCTGTAGGATACTTGACAAAAGATTCTTTCTTATCTTGGTTTAATATTTCACTTTACCATATGTATGTGCCATAAATGTGCATTCATACCAAGATGTCTAAAAACAGATTTTAAAGGCCCCAAAGAACATAATATGCCATTTTATTTACTTAAACAGAAAAATATTACACAACGTATAAGACAGAAATTGAAACTACAGAATGTGTTATCCATTTAAATAGTATGTGTTGGAAGAATGTTCACAGATTTCAACTAACAAAAATATATACAACCACCACCAAAACAAAAGATATAATGTCTCAATTTCTTTATCTTAATCCTAAAAATCTTCAAGGTATTTACTTTTGAAATGTACATTAATCTACTGGTTGGTTGTTTTTAAGGGTTCTAAATTATTTAAATTTGTACATCAAATCTGTTTTTGAGAGGGCCAGACCCTCTTCAAAATCGATCATCCTACATAAAAGTGACACTTAAGGTTGTGTCTTTACTTAAACCTGATTATTCCCACCACCACTGAGGACAACGGAAGCTGAGACTAAACAAAACACACTTAACAAATATCAGCCAGTCATTGGCAAGATCATAAACCAAATTTCCTAACACTATTATCTCAGGACTCTCCTCATAAATGGTGGCATGCTTATAAGCGACTTCTGTATACTTCTATTCACTCTTTTATAGTCCCCCCAGTTGAAGTTTGGTTTTGATTCTTTCCTAAATCTTGAGATATTTAATTTTCATCAATTTTAGTTGGTCACAAAGAGAAAGTATAGACATAAAAACCAAAATTTTGGGTAAATAGAATTGACAGATAGAGAATACGGGGGAAAAACAACAACAACAACAACCAAAAATCCAGAATCCATTTGTAAATGTATCACTCATTAAAACAGAAAAGTAAAGCTATTAAAATAAAATATTCTATCATAGACTCATGCAAGGTAGGATGGATATACAAGAACTCTAAGATCCATTGCTTCCCTTTTCCACTACCACCTCCATCAATAAAATAAGAGCTGCACATTCAACATGATTAAAATAATCCTAACTGTGCAGTGAGGAAATTCAAAAGTAAGGTGATTATGTCCGGTAAAAATATTTCCCCTTTGAAAAAAACAAGACTTTTAAAATATTAAAGTCTTACGTTTCTTAATTTGTGGACTGTGGAAATGATTTGGTAGTTCATTAGAAGATTTCCAAAAGGAATAAACCCCCAGACAACTCATTGGTTGCACCTCCTGGTGTAGGTGACTTGTAGTAATGGCACAGTATTTCCACATATTTCCCCCAGATAATTTAATTAGGCCAAACTTGATGTGATGCCTATTTACTTCTCAAATGGCTTCGCATATGGGTATACCTGTCAGGTGCGACCAATTAAGTCTGCCATCTACAAAAGATGTCTGTGATCAAAATTCACATTTTAAGCTCCCAAAATACTTAAGACGCTTGAAGGAAATGTTTCATTTTAGGGACTCTCTCCATTGCCAAGTTACAAGCTAATATATTGCTGTCTATAAACCACGCATTCAACTTCAGAATAATTCAATTAACCTTTGGAAAAATTAAACACACTCCTAGTAACAATGCAAACACACTCCACTTAAACAAACATAAAAGTCTGCCCAAATTAAGAATGCCCTAAAAGAAATCAAAGTAATGGATGGCAAAGCAGACATTCATTTTTAGAGATGTGAGATTCTTACCAGAAGAATTCTGTGGAAAGGTCACTCATTGGTCTACAGCATCATGGAACAATTAGTGGCTCTGTAACCTTCGATGATCAAGCACTACCTAATTCTAACTCTGTATCCTTTATTCTAAAACAAGACAATTTATATTCTGCCCAGAACCTAATACCGTGAACATATATAAACAAGGTTGTCTTGTTCATTTCTAAAAGGTGACAGACAGGCCAGGTGTGGTGGCTCAAGCCTGTAATCCTAGCACTTTGGGAGGCTGAGGCAGGAGGATCACTTAAGCCTAGGAGTTCAAGACTAGCCTGGGCAACATAGTAAGATCCTGTCTCTACAAAAAATTTAAAAATTTAGCCAGGCATGATGGCTCATGCCTGTGGTCCTAGCTACTCTTCAGACTGAGTCAAGTAGTTCATGAGCCCAGGAGGTCAAAGCTGCCATGAACTATGATGATGCCACTGCACGCCAGCCTGGCAGACAGAGCAAGATTAAAACACACACACACACACACACACACATACACACACACACACACACACACACACATACACACACGGTGACAAACAGCTAATCTCAAACTTCTCAAGTTAGAATTAGGTATAGGCTTCAAGATTTTACTCATTTTTGTCCAAATCAGCAGGGCTAACAGTGATGGGGCTCTGGGGTCTCCTTTGCAATCATTAGGCTGAAGAACCACAGGATAACTGAAAGCACCACAGAGGCCGACATCCTGACTCGGAAATGAGAACATCTCGAAAACCCACAGGTAACATGGAATGGAGTTATGTGTGCCTCTAGGATGGACAGCCGGTTGCTATTGCGCTGAGTCATGCTTTTATATATTTACCGAATTTCTACTGTGCAAAAAGAGAGGAGAGAAGCAGAGGAAAGGAGAGGGGAGGGAGGGGAAGAAGAAGAGAGAAGGGAAGAAGGGGAGACGAGAAGAAGAGAGGGAAGGGAAGGGAATATTTTGCTTGAGATTATATAAAGAACTAGCTGCCATCTGGAAGAAACTGCCCATGGCTTAGAGAAGGAGATTGAAGTCCCCCAACTAGATACCCAAAGATAGCACTGTTGACCTTTTACGGTAGCAACTCTCAGTGTCAGTTACAAGGTTATTCCCCAAAATTGTGGCATATATGTTATTACAACGTCTAAGCAATCTTCTTTCTTCTCTTACCACCCCCCTAAGTTAGACACAAATAAATAAATAATCTAAAAGTAAAAAATGAAAAGAATTTTCCTCCATATCCATTCCAGAAAGAACGTAAGGGGTTATTTTGTATCACCACAAAATACAGCTATTCTATTCTGAAAGCAATTGCTCTGGTCCATCCATGAATGTCAATGCTAGAGAAGGTTCTTGGGCTCAGGCCCAGGCTGGGGCATCAGAAAAATGCTCTGTGTATATCAACGCTGCCAACACTGAAGCTGAAATTAGCTGAATGGTGTCAGTGAGGCGTTTGAGCCACTGTGGGGGCAACCACACTGCAAAGGGCATTGGAACAAGCTGTCCTGTTCCAGAGTCTGGGGGCTGTGCTGTCGAATACAACAAGCATGCCTATACATATGAGGCCACCTCACCATCAGGACATTTGCTAAATGGCAACTATAACGTTTCCTATTGCCAAATAAAGATGCCTCACCTTCCTGTCCATCTCTGCTTCCCTGCTCCAATGTCACTCGTGATTTCGCCCATTCTTGTCCTCATCGGATTACACAGCTGACATGCTAATACTGAAAGTTCAACTAAAAAACTTTTTTCGTGCTTTCATGAAACCAAATATTCCAAAGCAATCATGGGTAACAATAGTAAGAGTCACTTAACACACAAACACATCCAGGCATATCAGGCAGTCATAGTCCATTTCCAAATTGAAATGCACACCACCATCACTTTTGCAGTTTCATGATATAACAATGCCACAGAAGCTCCTAACTTGACACCTTTTACCAGGTCATATCCACAAATCCCACTGAAACATATATATACACAGGCTACAAGAAGAGTCATCCCTACTCCACTAAACAGTCCTAACTTGAAACTGTATGAGCTAAAGCATGCTCCCAGATAAATGAGAAATTAATACTCAAATGGAGAAGGATGGAAATCTAAAAAATGGCATAGAAGGCATAGAAGTCCTAAGTTGCAAACTATTTAAAATTCACTAGCAGACACAATAATTCTCTGTAAATAAATTCATTCTGATTTTTCAAATTCTGATTCAGCCATTGTGGCTATTACTCATTGTCAAGCCTGAATATCTTACTGCCATGGAAAGAGCAATGCTCTAAGAGAAATCATCCAGCAACAAGGTAACACAACTAAGCTCACTTATCTGGTGTTATTTCAGTGGGCAATTTTCATTAAAGAAACTCATAGGCGAGTGTTGAACAATGAGAACACATGGACACAGGGAGGGGAGCACTACACGCTGGGGTCCGTTGGGGGGAAATGGTGGAGGGATGGGGAGGTGGGGAGGTGGGAAGAGGTAGCATGGGGAGAAATGACAGATACAGGTGAGGGGAAGGAAGGAAGCAAACCACACTGCCATGTGTGTACCTATGCAACAATCTTGCATGTTCTTCACATGTACCCCCAAACCTAAAATGCAATAAAAAAAAAAAAGAAAGTTAGAAGCCGCTGTTAGTGTTCACTGATCTTGTTACTTCGTTGCTTGGATATTGACCCTGCACCAGCTATTTTGTCTCCAGTTTTCTCTGAGCTTTACTATGTTCTTTAATTTCCTGTGGTATTAATCTTCAGTCCAGGGAAAATGAAGTTGATGCTGTACCACAAGAAATGTTGCACTTCACCTTTCAACACAGACATCTGCAGCATCTTACAGGGCCTAGAGATTATTAAAGCCCATTTCAAGGCTTTTATTTATTCTTTTTCTTATGTGGTTTGTGCCTTGGTAAGAAATAAAATCAATTTATTCCCTGTTACATCATAAAGTGGCCAAGAGGGGAGTCATATTTACTTCAGCATCTCTAGGCTGTCTTATGAAGTTTTAAATAAAGAATTTGATTGATGTTTTACAGTTACCCAAGGAAAAATATACTTGATTTTATCTAATCACACTGTCAATTTCATCATCTGTATTTCAGAATTGGAACAATTTTAAAATCAACATGCTACAGTTTATAGCTCAGCCATCTAAAATCTATTATAAAATTTAAAATAACACTTAATTCACCATCTTAAAAGAACATTTATGACAACCAAGGTTGATTGATTTTTTTTCCATTTCGAAGAGAAGACATAATAATATTTTTCAGTCACCCATGCTAAAGTGACAAATGACCTAATATAAGGGCTATGTCTTATTTTATATCCCAGCACTCTGCTATGATCTTCTATGTTGCTTACATCATACAACCTGCTGACAAATTCACCGGCTATCTAAAATTCCAGAGGTCATGTGTGAATAGCCTTGTTCCCTCTGACATACGAGATTCTGCAGCCTGCTCCTAGCTTGCTAGACTCCAGCAGTCACCAGTTTACCCCGTCACACCTTGATGTCTGCACTGTATCTGACCTCTTCTGTTTGCTGCCTGTTGAATGGACTTTAGAGTATTCACCTGCATCTGTTTCCCCAAATTCTACCTCCTTCCCATTCTGCTGCAGTTAATCAAAATCTAGTAACATTCACTCAAAAATATTTTTTGGAAACTACCAAGAGCATTGTTCTCGAGGCCTGAACACTATACTATTAGGACAGTCAGAATCCCTAGCTTGAATTCTATAGCTGGGAATGCCCCATAAACAATGAAACAACAAATAATTAAAAGTGAAAGAAGGGTAGGGTTCATACAGCAATGCCAGTATCAGTGCTGCTTTTCCTTGACCAACAATTTGAACAATAGTTATAAGTACTCCACACAAATAGATATTTCCCAAAAACTCTCTCTAACCCTAAGTGCTTTCTAATTAATCAAAAGTAGAAATGTCACAAAGTAGTTTCTCCACCAAAAAGTAGCACCTATTGTTCCTGTTAAAAAAAGGTTTTCTTTTGTTTTTGTTTTTATGGTGGAAGGAGGGCAGAAGGACTATTTGAGACACTAGTAAAGGTAAATTTTCTTCTTTATTAGCTATTTCTGTTCATTCATTTGACCCAAATGTGTAATAATATTTAAGATGTTCAAATTTTTAATTATTTTAAACTGAGTTTATGAGTAAGTATTTATTGTGGCAGGAAATACAAGGAACACTCAAATTGAGTAATTGAGTAATTTCTTAAGGCAGTTAATGTTTTGTAGTGAACTGTCATGGTTTTAGTAACTGCAAACAGGATGCTTCAATCCTGAGGCATTAAAAATATGAGAAAATCATGACATTGTCAGACCACATTAATTTCAACAATTACAGAATTAAATTCATGAAGCCAGTGGGACAGCCTTAAAAATTTACATCATATGGCTCAGCCATCTAATATGTGAATTTATAGAAGCCCTGGGCCAGATAAAATGTCGCAGATTTATTAGGAGATGTAAAGCTATTAGCAGGGAAAGAAGTTAAAACAACGTTTCTTAATTTTTTTTTAAGATACTATCCACATGAAACAGATCATCACAAACAACCTGGCTAGCTCTAATAAGCTGACAGTTCAAAGAAAGAGCGAACCTCTGTCACGGCTAGTAAGAGCTATTATTTAAGTGGCAGAAGAAGAAAAAATGACTTCAGATGACTATAAGATAACTGTTCTACCTCACACTCTTCAAAAAAAAAAAAGGTATCTTCCTTTACAACCCAAAAGCCAAGAAGACAAATCAGAAATTTTAAAACTTTAATGAAGCTAGAAAATTGTCTATCTGTAAAAGACCTACAAAAATATTTTCCTTCGAGATTATCTTTCCCAGAAGTCTTTCAAATCTATCTAATATCACATTTACTACCTGCAGGGAAAGGATGACAAATAAGATTTATTAAGCAACTATTATGTGCCAAATCCTAACAGCCACTCTCCAAAATAGACACTATTTTGGCCATCTTATAAAGGAACGTGGCCCCAGAGGGAAGGATGCAGTTGGCTTTGTCTATCTCCAATTTGCCTAAAAAATGGCTTGGTGCATAGGAGGTACTTAATGAATGGTCTTGGAATGAATGAATGAGTGAATGAATTAATGATGCCATTAGAGTTTAAGAATCCTGCCTGTGGTTATGTGAGTTCAGTTCTATGTTTCTCCATTGTCCACGCTTTTATCAACATGCCATGTTGATAGAATAGGGTTGAAAATACAGTCACAGGAAATCATCACCACAAATATTGTTCTTGCCAGGAAATGCAAGCTCTATCACCTATAGCAATGTGTTATTTAGATGGTGTTCTGCCTTTAAAATTCCTTAACAAGGATGAAAAACTATTTTGGAAGGGAAAATGGGCAAACAGAAGAAAATAAAAGCACCAAGCATTTAACAAGTGAATTATTTAAGGTGACAGCTTTAGGCAGAAGGTGAAAACAAATAACTAAGAAAGTGGATATTAAGTGTTCACATCATGAATAAATGAGAAGTAGGTGAAGTTATCTATATGTTAGCTCGATATGGTCATTCCCAATATACATATATTACAAAATATCAGATTGTACACCATAATTATATACAATTCTTATTAATTTAAAAACTTTTTAAAAAGAAGGTGAAGGGGAGTGAGACCATCTGTGAGCCAGGCAAGCTATTGGAGTTAGTGTGGCTCTGGAAACATGCCTGTATGTGTGGATATTAATTTAGACTGACTAGCAATGGGAAAATGTACAGGGACTGGCAGAGGTCACAGCTTCATGTGAAAAGATGCAACCCTGTGAGGGGATGGCTTAGGAAGCCATTGGCATATTGTGGAAGGCAGAAAAAGGCTCACTAGACTCCATCATGGGCTACAGCTCTAGGTTCTCAACATCCATGAGAAGTAGTGTGGGCTAGGGACTGGGGAGAAAAACAAAACTAACAGCAAAGATGATCCCTGCCAAGAACAGTCCAGGCCTCGATGAAGAAGGGATGGTGCACATGGAGTCCTCGGCACAGCAGCAGCAAAGCCCATCTGCTGAATGCTGGACAGCAGCAAACCACATCCATTACCACAAGACAGAATGCTCAGGAGATACCTAAACCCGGCCCTTCAGCACAGGTCCTCACAATGTAGCCGGACCACAACATGTGTCTTCCTGGCAGTTTCCATCTCTGACCAGTTACTGGCTTATGCTTTTAAACATGGCCCTAATATTTGTCTTTTCCCCACATGGCTGTGAGTGATGGGGTCCTGACACTTGGTAACTGGCATGTTCCCAGAGGAGCCGTGATATTCTGGAAACAGATTAGTGCACACAGCCATTCGCTGCCAGATCTCTTCCGCTGCCCCTCCAGGTCTTTCCATCCTTCTCCACCCTCCTCTCTGCTCCAGAGGCTGTCCCATGAGGACCACGGCAAGGGGCTACCTTGCCCCCCGGCTTCCCATTGGGCTTCGTGGTTGGGAAGTCCAGGCTGGGAGCCAGACAGAGGGAGAGTGGAGCCTGGCTGCCTCCCTGGGGCCCCCCTCAGCTGCTATATCCCTCTTCTGACACTCACTGATCCTCTCCTCTGGTTTCAGTAGCCACCCACTTCTCTCTGGGGACACAGAGATGGTGAGGAGCATTGCTGATACCACTCCCGAGTTCCTGAATCATCCTTGGCTCTTCTGGCTTGCACGTTTAGAGAAGTCATTTCATAAATAAAGTCTCCTTTAAATATTTTACTTTGACATCATCTCTTTCATGTCTTTCTTATTGGGACTTAGACTCATGTAAATGTATTCATGCATTCAGAAAATACTTATTAAAGCACCTACTGTGTGCTAGGCATTATTCTATGTGCTGGAAATACACCAGTAAATGAGATGGACAAAGACATTTATCTATCTATCCATCTATCAATCCACCCATCCATCTATGTATCTAATATACATATAAACACACACATACACACATACATGAATATACACATATACACATATGCATATGAATGCACACACATATACATACAGAGTCACACACACAAACATACATAGATACATACTGCTTCTCTGCAGTATAACAGTTATTAACAGTACAGATTCTGAAGTTAGACTGGTTTCAAATTCCTGCCCTACTTGACTAAACTTTAAGATCCTGCCAGAATTTATTACACCTGTCTGTGACTTAGTTTATTCATTTGTAAAATTAAAGATAGAGAGATAGATGGATGGATGAATAGATGGCCAGAGAGAGAGAAAAGAGAGGAAATAACATCTACCTCATTATGAAGTTGTGAGAATTAAGTGAGGTAACAAACACAAGTAAAGGCCTCAGTGATGCACACACAATATGTCCTGAAAAAATGCAAGTGCTGGGTATTATCTCATGGAGCTTCCATTCTGAAGGAGAGGGACTAGATGGGTAAAAATAGCCTGGATTATACCCACGCCAAGAAATGGGCCTTGAGCACAGTAGTTTAAATCTCTGAGATTCAGTGTTCTCATCCATTAAATGAGAAATGGGAAGAATTACATTGGATTGTATATGAGAAACAGCTAGTACAATTATGTCAGTCAACAAATGCTATTGTCCTGCTTTTCAGAATAGATGTGACGTTCAAAATAGGTTGCCTCTTTCCAGACCCCTGGGAAACTTCCGACTGGCTCCCTGATACCCAACTCCTCAACTCAGGCCTGGGAGGACAAGCGACTGGATCAAAGAAGCAGATGAGCAGGTTCCAGACCCACACCCTGGGTTGCAGGTGAGACATGAAAGAGAGAGAATACAGGGTGGGGTCACAGTGACTTCTCTCTGCAGAGGGAACCCAGAACAGGAAGGAGCAGGGAAAACAAGGTCTGTGGCGACAGAAAAGTGGGCTGTGCGTCTCAGATTTTATTTTCCTTCCCCTTACATGTTCTCTTTATTTTTAGTAAAATTCCCTTTGAAAACTGTAACCTGTCTTAGTGTGCTAAACGAAAACAGGAAATGGTGGAAGATCCGTGGTTTGGCCGGGATAATAAGTGACAACAGGGGCTCCCTCTGGGGCAGGAGAAACGGACCTGGGAGGAGGCAGTCTCCACGCTTCCTGCAGGCAGCTGTTTGCAGATTGTGTCTACTCCCCAACACTTTACTCACCCCACCCACCCCACAACGACTCAGTTCTTAGACAAGGAATGATCCGAAGTTTATACGATGACACTCTGGCTTGCACTAACCCAGTGGTCGAGTCATGGAGATCTCTTATTTATACTTATTTGTACATATAAGGTATTGTCAAAATTAAAGCTCCACCCTTAAATAATCTGGATTTTTAACAAGGTTGTAAGCCACAAGAATATTTCTGTTCATATTATTTATTCGTGGTGGGGATCAGGAAGGAAAAAAAACTTTAAGTAGCCAATATTGAGGCCATGGCTCAGTGAATCATGACACACCCAGTCAGTGGAATACTAAACACTCATCAAAAAGACTATTTACAGCATGGGAGAGGACCTGGGTTATGTGAAAAAATAGAATAAAAAATGTACATGCAATGCAAACCATTAAAATATGCTAGAATGTCAGCACTGATTGCCTAGAAATTGTGCAATAATAATAATTAACGTTTACTTACTATGTGGTAGGTATTATTTTATGTTATTCACAAACATAAACATGTATAATTCTCAGAACAATTCTACGATTGTTTTAGAGATGAGGAAACTGAGAAACACAGACATTAAAAACTTATCCATGTTAACCCAGCTAGCAAGTGGCAGAAACAGGATTTGAGCCCAGGGGGTCAGCCCTGGAAGCAAGCTCTTCACTACCATGCATTATTATCTCCCATAAATAGGTTGATAACAGCAACAGCTACCAATTGTCAAGAGCAGTAATCATTTCAGTTAACCCTCACAACAACTCTATGTGTAGATTTTATTAACCCCATTAAAAAGATGAAAAATGCCGCATTAGAGAGGGCTAAGTAAATTCTCCAACTATACAAAGCCAGGAACCATGAATCCAAATATTACTCCATAGCCCATGTCCTAACCATGACACTATATATTCATTCTGCCTTGCACTATTTTCTAAGTCTTCTACAATGAGCATATATTACTTTGATTTAAAAAAGGGTCGGGGGGGACAGAAAAAAGTTCAAAAGAAAAAAGCTTTTAACAACAAAGAAATTTAAACGACAAAAGAATCTCACATTTTAGACTTAAAAACAAAATTTAAACTCTCACTTCATGGCTTCCCCTTAAGTCTTTCTTAATATTCATTTTTCACAGAACTATAGAAGAGTACATAGAGTTTTATATCACCAAGAAATAATTTTGACTGGTAACACTTGGGAAAGGTAACATTTCTTTCTATGACTGGTTGGATAAACCCACTGCCATGGGCATTCCACATCTAGAATTTAATTTAATGGAATGACCAATGATTTTCTCTCCAAGCTATCCAAGCTGTGTCTCATTACCCATTAACAAGCAAGAATTACTAATCACTGGGTGAGCAGAAAGCCATACACAGGCACATGACACATCCCAAGGAGGGAGTCCCTACTTCCTCAAGAAATTGCTGATACACAGCATCGCCAATTGGACAAAACACATCTATGTTTTGAAACTGCTGTTGTAACACAGACACTATAACACAGAGATAAAGGGCCTGAAAAGCAAGCTGCCTTTATCCCCATCCTCATCCCATGGCAAAACCTTGCCTCCCCTCTAAACATCCCTTTTGTTTTTATGACCCCCTCCCACTCTGGTATAATGGGTCTTGTGGGGAGGAAGTGTGAGGGCAGAGGTGGGGATTCAATAAAATCTGTCAAAGGAGCTACATACAGGTTGGCACCAAAGATGTGTCACTGCTCAGTTCACAGTCTAAGTAGCATGTCTCTCTTTTTCTCAGAATTCTGTTGTATTTGAATGGTCTAAATCTCAAATTCTTAATTTTTGTCTTAACATCATAGTGATCATCTTCATTTACTTACATAAATAATAAACTTCCTAGCTTGATTTCTGTTTTTCAGATTTAGAGATAGATATTTCTACTATCTGTAGGTTTCCTATTTATGCTAACTGGAGAGATGTTCAGGTCACAATATGGTTACCTACACACAGCTCCAGGCTCAGTTAAATTTCCACCAACCAATTCTGGGTCCTCAATAATGTACATCCCATATACACCTACTATGTACGCACAAAAATTAAAAATAATGTACATCCAGAGTATTTAATAAACTTCTTTCAAATACTAGTTTGGGAAACAGGTGGCCCATCCTTAGAGACTAATACAGTTAATGAGGACCTTTTTAAGCAGTAAAGCTTTTATTTAAAAAAAATTATAATGACATGAACTGACTAGAACTCCACCAGTCTGGGGAAAACAGACCACCATGGCAGGGCTACCCACCAAGAGAGAAGTAGTGGTCAGAGATGAGATGAAACTCTACTTCTTGGGGGCTTAGTGGGGCTACGTGAGAGCTGCAATTCCTTCGTTCAACAGCCTCCATCCACCATATCCCCAAATAAGATTATGGAGATTACAGAGATTACAATTCAAGATGAGATTTGAGTGGGGGGACATGAAGCTTTATATCAGGGAGCATGCATGATAATGCCTTTTATATAGTTTCTAAAAATGCAAAACAAAGTTTTTGGTTAGACATGGATGCATATGCAGGATAAGTGTAAAAATATGTAGAAAATGATCATACCAAATTCAAGTTAGTGATTGATTCCTGGTTATGAGACCTGGGAGGACCCACAGCGACCTTCAACTGTAATTGTTAGGTTTTATTTCCCAAACTAGGGAATGGGTATGTAAGTACTGTTACATTATTCTCTGTACTTTCTCATAGGTATATATATTTCACAATAAAAACAGAGTGTAAAGAACTCCATTAGCCAAGGTAGATGTAACAGGTGAAATAAGGACCTAGAGATCTAGGACATACATACTCTGTAATAATATTTCAGTCTCAAAATATCCAGACTTATCCTTTGGGACCCATTTGTAAAGTTAATGCATTCTTCTTATCTCTGAAAATAACTAAATGTACATACCTTAAACACCTACATGCTACATCCACCTACAAAACTGATTCCAGGAGTTTTTCTAGTTTTTTCTCCTTTTACAAAGAGGCACTGTAAATGTGGTTCATCATTCCCTGACATTGAAATGTCCTGCACAGAGTGAGCTGAAATCACACCTCTGTACTCCAGCCTGGGTGACAAAACAAGACTCCATCTCAAAAAAAAAAAAAAAAAAAAATCCTGCACAGAGGCAGTTGGCCATAGGCCAAAGGGTAGGAGGCATGAATTCACTTCCCTTGGTGTTCAGCCCAGCTGTCATAGTGCAGGTAGGAACAAAGGACACCTCACAGAAGCACAAAGTGGGATCTTTAAGAGTGGACAAAGCAAACAGTTAAAAATAGAGCCCCAGCAAAACCAGAGAAAAGAGCAAAGGAACACAGGGACCACAAAAAAAGATCCTAAGTGTGGACACCACAGTGGCACATTCCAGTACTGGATTATTTCCTTTTTATGGCTACATTATAGGAATGCTAATGAAAAGTACCTACACAAGGGAAGCAAAATTTTAAGGAAAATCTGGGACCATCTTATAAAAACCCCAATGGGATAAGTTCGGTTTTTAAAAGTCAGTATTTGGATTTGTAAAGTCCAGGATAAGCCAGTACAAAATCGCATAAAAGTCCCTTGACCTAACTCACAGTTTATACATTAAGTCAAACCAAAAATAAGAAATAAGTTATCAGCTGCTCTGTCAGTATAGAAAAATCAATATTTTCCTATAATACCATCTGCTTTCGTGTTGCAAGTTAATAAATTTAGCAGGTGAAAATTTCTTCTTTTTTTTGGGTTCTGGAGAGAGAAAATATATTTTCAATAGTTAATCTAGTCACTAGAAATGAAAAATGAAATACTATTATTTGAACATGTAGAGTTTGCCATGTACAATAATAGAATTCTTCAACTACTAAAGAGGCAAACCCGTATCACATCTATGATTCAGTGCCCTTTGTCCCTAGTCTGCCTGTTCCCAAAATTCTTGCATACTTTACCCGCCAAAAAAGTATCAGCCAATCAAGAGGATAAAATAACATAAACTCTAGAAAGTAACTTAGCATTTGAGACCCATCTTCAAACCTTGAATTCCTAGCTTCAATTGATCCTCCCACCTGAGCCACCAAAATGCTAGGATTGCAGGCATAAGCCAAGGTACCTGGCCTTTCATTTTCAAACCAAAATGCATCTTGTTTTCCTCTGAAAATATGTAACTGACTACATTTATATAATTTGAACACGTGCAAGATCTACAAGCACATAAGACTCAGAGAATTTTCCTAATTTTCTCTAATTGTTTAAGAAGATGTTGCTGAGACAGGCACATACTGAAATTCATCATATCCTGATAATACTTGTCTTCTGAAGACATTTAAATAATCCCCAATGAAAACAGGCTTTCACAGGTATTTTTCAAAACAATGAAATATATATTGAGTACTTACTATGTGCCTAACATACGTAATGCCTTTATATCTTCTTGTGTGCATGGCTAAAAAAAATCCCAGGAATCAAAACTGATGCTGGTGGCTGGGGGAGGTGGCTCACGCCTGTAATCCCAGCACTTTGGGAGGCCAAGGCGGGCAGATCACAAGAACAGGAGACTGAGATCAGCCTGACCAACATGCTGAAACCCCTGCCTCTACAAAAAATACAAAAATTAGCCGGGCATAGTGGTGGGCACCTGTAATCCCAGCTACTCAGGAAGCTGAAGCAGGAGAATTGTTTGAACC
Source organism: Saimiri boliviensis (assembly GCF_048565385.1). Taxonomy (NCBI): domain Eukaryota; kingdom Metazoa; phylum Chordata; class Mammalia; order Primates; family Cebidae; genus Saimiri; species Saimiri boliviensis. The sequence goes on from NC_133464.1 coordinate 17,387,601, forward strand.
CAGAAAGCAGAGGTTACAGTGAGCCAAGATGCACCATTGCACTCCAGCCTGGGCTAGGCAACAGAGTGAGACTCCTTCTTAAAAAAAAAAAACACTGATGCTGGTATTTCAATTCAATTCCTCTCTCACATTTCAAAAATTCTACAAAAAAACTTTCTTTTAATTTTTACCCTAGAGATATTTTCCTATTAATGTGTCTGGCAGCAATTGACCAGTCAGACAAAACAGTCAGACAAAAGTTCCTTTTGATGTAAGCATTTAAGCTAGTGGGGCATACCCAAATTGACTCTGGTTTGAGAAATTGTGAAATTAACGGAACTTGCCTGCTTCTGGTATACTCTATGATGGCAAGAAAATTACCTATCCTTTCTGTAACTTTCTTTCCAGTTCCCATTTATCTCGTTCTCTGGGGTTGTTGAAAGTTAATATCTATAAAAGGTTTTGTGTTTTCTTGACAAAAAGAGGGTAAGTGAGAGAAAAGCAGCAGTATATCATTGTAATGTGTAGGCATTTCGCTGAGTTCCATACAACCTGAATGTAAAATTTTAAGTTTCCCAGAAACACAATATAAAGACAACTACCTATGGTGCCACACTTCCATGAGAGAATAGCATCCTCTTTACTATCTTGTTTTGTCCTAGAAGAAAATAAAGATTTTTGGAATAAGAAAATATCTAATACAATAATAAAAAAACAATATATTTAAAGGCTTTGGATATTCTCATATTATAAAAGACATTTAGATAATCCACAGCTCTGTTCTCTGAAAATTGGAGCAACTAATTCAGTCCTCAAAAGTACTAAGCTGAGGTTCAATAAGCCTAGCATACACATGTTTACATAAGCAGCAAAGTGCAAGCTGAACATTGTAGTCATAGGGCTATCAGTGGGGTGCACAACAGGGGGGCAACTCCAGAGGGGCTGTGGACCATGGTGTGGAGTATGATTGGGTGGGTGAGGCAAGACTGGCTGCAGACGAACAGTGGTCAGGTTTCCAGAAGGCTCAGGGCTAAAAGTTTATCTCACCAACCAAGTAAATAACAGCCATGATAATAAACATAGAAATGATGCCGGATTACAGGCTCACGCCTGTAGTCCCAGCATTCTGGGAGGCCGAGGCAGGTGGATCACCTGAGCTCAGGAGTTCAAGACCAGTCTAGCCAACATGGTGAAACCCCATTTCTACCAAAAAATACAAAAATCAGCTGGGCATAGTGGCACACACCTATAATACCAGCTACTTGGGAGGCTGAGAAAGGAGACTCACTTGAAACCAAGGAGTGGTGGTTGTAGTGAGCGAAAATCATGCCACTGCACTCCAGCCTGGGTGACAGAGTGAGACCCTGCCTCAAAATAATAATAATAATAATAATAATAATAAACAGAAAAGATAACAACATTGGCTGGGTGTGGTGGCTCACGCCTTCAGTCCCAGAACTTTCGTAGACCAAAGCAGGTGGATCACTTGAACCCGGGAGTTTGAGACCAGCCTGACTAACATGGTGAAACCTTGTCTCTACTAAAAATACAAAAATCAGCTGGGTGTTGCAGCACATGCCTGTAATCCCACCTACTCGAAAAACTGAGGCAGGAGAATCACTTGAACCCAGGATGCAGAGGTTGTAGTGAGCTGAGATTGTGTCTCTGTACTCCAACTTGGACAACATGTTTACTAATCAATCTGTTATTAAGGTTATATTAATATTTATTAATAAATCTATGACTATTGTATTACTATTATTTATTAATAACCCTGTTGATATATTAATAAACTAAGTTTATTATCATGGCTGTTACTTATTTAGCTGGTGAGATAAAGTTCCAGCCCTGGGCCTTCTGGAAACCTGACCACTGTTCATCTGCAGCCACTCTTGCCTCGCCCACCTCCTCTAACTCCAAACCGTGGTCCACAGCCCCTCTGGAGTTGCCCCACTGGTGTGTACCCCAATGATAGCCCCACAACTACAACGTTCAGCTTGCACTTTCCTGCTTATGTAAATAGCTGTATGCTATTTACATACATGGTAATAAATGTGTGAGACTCCATCTCAGAAGAAAAAAAAAAAAGAAACAACAACATTGACAAGGACACAAACAGGCAACTAAGTTCATGTGATCGAAAAAAAATACAGAGAAAGGCAATATTTGTTCTCCTTTCCTTCTAATAAGGCTATAGGTATGTGAGCAGGAGATTGTTGAATAATCTGGAGACCCAGGGTCACACCTCAGGACCCACCAAAGTTGGCAAAGTTGCCTGTGCCTCTACAGTGGCTAGAGGGAGTGTGCTTCCAGGGAAGGCTTTCAGGAAAACTCTCTTCTCTCCCTAGTTGTGCACCGGTTGGGCGAAGGACATTCAATGTTTGAAATTTTGGCAACATGAAAATATTCTGAAATGGAAATACTTTAGCTTACATTTGTCACTTCTTTAATTCCCGTTCAAAATACTTTCTGCTTTTAAAACTCTTTTCTTAAAATTCCCCAATATTAGCAGGCATATTTAATTAACCTGGATAGCAAAAAAAGCACACATAGGGGAAAAAATATCTCAACCAAGGCAGTATTCCATAGGACCATTCAGTCATTCAGTCATTCAATAATAATTCCCTGAGCATCTACTCTATTCTATAGCAGTAAACCAAACCAGAAAGACCTGTCTCACAGAAGTACAATATACTTGGGGGAGGCAGGCAAAGAACAAAGAAATTAAAATAATATTTTCAGATAGTGATAATTAGATAAAGGAAATTAAAGAGCACAATGTCATCAAGTCTGGACAAGAGTTAAGGCCACCCCTACTGGATACAGAGGTCACAACTGACCTCTAAAGACGTGACACTGGAGCCAACATCTGAACACCAAGGAGACAGACGCCATGCTACGTATAAGGACAACATGGCTAACAGCAGTAATAGCAAGTACAATACCCCTAGGCTGGATTAAGGTTGAAATATTTGAAGGAATAAAACCCTGGATGGGTGGGTAGCATGAGAGGTCAGGGAGGTGGCAGGGCCACCACATGGGAACCCTGTAGAAGGGCCTGCTGACTCTTCCACATTTACTATTGCTATAGCCAAATGTTATTTTTTTTTTTTACTAGAAATGCTCCCAAAAAGGTATCAGCTACTTTTACTACCATTAGACCCACTATTTTTACATCCATCTATTCTCATGGCTCCTTGTTCATAGAAGATGAGCTCAGGAAAGTCTAGAGGTGAACAATAATGAAGATTTTTTTTTTCTCTTACAGGAAACCAGAAAAACACTGGGGAGCACCAACCATCTGTTACACCCTGGTACCCTAGTATAGCATTCACTCCATGACCTCGGGCCTTCTCTGCAAAATCCAGCATGGTGGGTAGCAAGAACACTGGTCTAAGAGTTGAGACACCTTATTCAAATATGATCCCCGCTACTGCTAACCCACAATTTCTATAAGTTGCTCAACGGTTCATTTCCTCAGTTCTCTCACTTTTAAGATCAAGGAATTATATATAGATCAAGGAACAACTCATCTTTCCATCTATTTTACTGTATTGATGTCTACATTCTGTCTCTCCTGCTATAGTCAAATCCGTATTCAAAACTTTACACTTGAAAAGTCAAAGGTAGTATTGTATGTGGAGTCAAATTAAGAAATCAGAAATTATCTGTTATATAACTTGGGAGTGTGCATAAACTCATGCAGTTAATGGGCTCAGTAAAGGAGTCATGTTAAAAACAGTATTTGTTTTCCCAAAAAGGGTGGCTGCTAATTTTCCCCAATGTTCCCTATTTCCAAGAAGATATTTATACATGGGAAAAATCTGCCTTGTTATTTGTAGTATTAACAACTATCCCAAAATAAGGGGAGTAAAAAAAAAACAAAACTGTTCAGTTCATCTCTTACCCTTTTAACTGAGGATATCAAAGTATGTTATTTACATAATATCAAAGAAAAGGACTGCCACCATTTAACACTAACATTGTGTTTGGGGTAAGCCATCAAATAAAAATTGCGTATTATCTTTATACAGTGGTTCTTCCCAAACATCTCAGATCCTAACAATAGTTGGCCTATGTCATGAAAAAGAAAGAAAATATTTTATTCTAAAATACTTAATATTAGTAAATCTCTGAAGAATCAGTTGACCCCCCAGGAAATTAGGCAGGGTATTAAAATATTAAATTTAAATCTCTGGAAATCCCCATCTAATAATTTAGCCTATAGAAAGAATTACTTATGTACCTGTATATCCAGAGCCAACAATGCTCCGTACAGCATTGCTAGTAATACCAAAAATTTAGACACAGCCTAAAGATCCATCAGGAGCAAAATAACTCAAGAAGGTGTGACATATACATATAATATATCCTTTGTAGTCATGAAAAGGATTATCTTTAATGAAAAAATCTATATTAAATAAAAAATGCCAGCAAAGACCAATATATTTATCACGACTGAGTGTTAGAGGGAAATTTTTAAAATATGTGGAGGGAGTGGGAGGTATTTTAATCTTTTATTATTTTAGAATAATAATAATATATATTTTTAAAATATTCAAAAACATAAAGCAACAAATGAAACTATAGAAATGACTTGGTTTATATCACCTATTCCTTTTTCATAATTTACCAATATATGCATTTTTTTCTTCAACTTTTACTTTAAGTTCTGGTGTACATGTGCAGGATATCTGGGTTTGTTGCACAGTTAACCACGGTGGTTTGTTACACAGATCATCCCATCACCTAGGTATTAAGCCCAGCATCCATAAACTATTCTTCCTGATGCCTTTCCCCATGCCCCTCACTTACAGGCCCCAGTGTGTGTTGTTCCCCCCAACCATGTATCCATGTGCTCTCATCATTCAGCTCCCACTTATAAGTGAGAACAATCTGGTGTCTGGTTTTCTATTCCTGCATTAGTTTGCTGAGGATAATGGCTTCCAGCTCCATCCATGTGCCTGCAAAAGTCAAAATCTCAATCCTTTTTATGGCTACATAGTATTCCATGGTGTATATGTACCACATATTCTTTATCCAGTCTACCATTAATTGGCATTTAGGTTGATTCCATGTCTTTGCTATTGTGACTAGTGCTGCAGTGAACATATATGTGCATGTATCTTTATAACAGAATGATTTCTATTCCTTTGGGTATATACCTAGTAATGGCATTGCTGGGTCAAATGGTATTTCTGCCTCTGCATCTTTAAGGAATTGCCACACTATCTTCCACAATGGCTGAACTAATTTACACTCCTACCAACAGTGCAAAAGCACTCCTTTTTCTATGCAACCTTGCTAGCATCTGTAGTTTTTTGACTTTTTAGTAACAGCCATTCTGACTGGCATGATATGTTATCTCATTGTGGTTTTGATTTGCATTTCCCTAATGGTCAGTGATGTGGAGCTTTTTTTTCATATTTGTTGGCCACATGTATGTCTTCTTTTGACAAGTGTCTGTTCATGTCCTTTGTCCATTTTTTTAACAGGGTTGTTTGGGTTTTTTATTGTAAATTTGTTTAAGTTCCTGTTAGCCTCTGGATATTAGACCTTTCTTAGATGAAATAAATTGCAAAAATTTTCTCCATTCTCTAGGTTGTCTGTACACTCTCATTATAGTTTCTTTTGCTGTGCAGAAGCTGTTTAATTAGATCGCATTTGTCAATTTTTGCTTTTTTTGCAACTGCTTTTGGGGTTTTCATCATGAAATCTTTGCCCATGCCTATATTCTGAATTGTATTGCCTAGATTTTCTTCTAAGGTTTTTATGGTTTTGAGTTTTATATTTAAACCTTTAATCCATCTTGCATTAATTTTTGTTTATGGTGTAAGGAGGGGTCCAGTTTCAGCTTTCTGCATATGGCTAGCCAATTTTCGCAGCACCATTTACTAAATAGAAAGTCCTTTCTCCATTGCTTGTTTTTGTCAGGTTTGCCAAGGATCAGATGGTTGTAGATGTGTGATCTTATTTCTGAGTTCTCTATTCTGTTCCATTGGTCTGTGTGTCTGTTCTTGTACCAGTATCATGCTGTTTTGGTTACTAGTAGCCCCACAGTACAGTTTGAAGTTGGGTAGCATGATGCCTCCAGCTTTGTTCTTTTTGCTTAGGATTGTCTTGGCTATTTGACCTCTTTTTTGGTTCCATATAAATTTTTAAATCAATTTGTCTCATTCTGTGAAGAATGTTAATGGTAGTTTAACGAGAACAGCATTGAATCTACTAACTACTTTGGGCAGTATGGCCATTTTCACAATACTGATTCTTCCTATCCATAAGAATGGAATGTTTTCCATTTGTTTGTGTCTTCTCTGATTTCTTTGAACAGTGGTTTGTAGTTCTCTTTGAAGAAGTTCTTCCCTTCCCTTGTTAGCTGTACTCTTGGGTATTTTATTCTCTTTGTAGCAATTGTGAACGGAAGTTCATTCATGATTTGGCTCCCTGCTTGCCAGTTGTTGGTATTAGGAACACTAGAGATTTTTGCAGATTGATTTTGTATCCGGATACTTTGCTAAAGTTGCTTATCAGCTTAAGAAGCTTTTGGGCTGAGATAATGGGGTTTCCTAGATATAACATCATATATCTGCAAACAAAGATAATTTGACTTCTTCTCTTCCTATTTGATACCCTTTATTTCTTTCTCTTGCCTTATCATGCTGGCAAGAACTTCCAGTAGTATATTGAATAGGAGTGGTGAGAGAGGTCATCCTGTCTTGTGCCAGTTTTCAAGGGGAATACTTCCAGCTTTTGCCCATTCAATATGATATTGGTTGTAAGTTTGTCATATATGGCTCTTACTATTTTGAAGTATGTTCTTTCAATACCTAGTTTACTAAGAGTTTTTAATATGAAGGAATGTTGAATTTTATCAAATCTATTGAGATAATCATGTGGTGTTTTTCTTTAGTTCTGTTTATGTGATAAATCACATTTATTGATTTGGGTATGTTGAACCAATCTTGCATCCCAGGGATAAAGCCAACTTGATCATGGTGGATAAGCTTTTTGATGTGCTGCTGAATCCGATTTGTCAGTATTTTGTTAAGGATTTTTGTATTGATGCTCATCAAGGATACTGGGCTAAAGTTTTCTTTCTTTTCTTTTCTTTTTTTTTTTTAATCTCTGCCAAGTTTTGGTATTAGGATAATGCTAGCCTGATAGAATGAATTAGGGCAGAGTCCCTTCTTTTCAATTGTTTGGAAGAGTTTCAGTAGAAATGATCCCAGCTCAGTTTTAGTAGAAATAATTCAGCTGTGAATCTGACTGATCTGGGGCTTTTTTTTAGGTCGGTAGGCTATTTACCACCGTCTCAATTTCAGAATTTGTTATTGGTCTATTTACGGATTCCACTTCTTCCTGGTTCAGTCTTGGGAGGGTGTACGTATCCAGGAATTTATCCAATTCTTCTAGATTGTCTAGTTTATTATGTAGAAGTATTTATAGTAGTCTCTGATGTTTGTTTCTATTTCTTGGGGTCAGTGGCAATATCCCCCTTAACATTTATGATTGTGTTCCTTGGATTCTTCTTTCTTTTCTTCTTTATTAGTCTAGCTACTGGTGTATGTATTTTATTAATTTTTTTCAAAAAAAAAAAAAAAAGCTCCTGGATTTGTTGATTTTTTGAAGGGTTTTTTTGTGTCTCTATCTCCTTCAGTTCAGCTCTGATTTTGGTTATTTCTTGTGTTCTGCTAGATTTGGGGTTTGTTTGCTCTTGGCTCTCTAGCTCTTTTAATTGGGATGTTAGGTTGTTAACTTCACATCTTTCTAGCTTGTTGATGTGGGCATTTAGTGCTATAAATTTCTCTCTTAACACTGCTTTGGCTGCATCCCAGAAATTCTGGTATGCTGTCTCTGTTCTCATTAGTTTCAAATAACTTCTTGATTTCTACTTTAATTTCATTATTCACCCCAGAGTCACTTAGGAGCAGATTATTCAATTTCCATGTAGTTGTGTGGTTTTGAATGAATTTCTTAATCTTGAGTTCTAATTTGATTGTGCTGTGGTATGAGAGATTGTCATAATTTCAGTTCCTTCACATTTTCTGAGGAGTGTTTTATTTCTGATTTTGTGATCAATTTTAGAATAAATGTCACGTGGCAATGAGAAAAATGCATATTTTGTTGTTTTGGGGTGCAGAGTTCTATAGATATCTATCCACTTGATCCAGAGCTGAGTTCAGGTCCTGAGTATCTTTGTCAATTTTCTGTCTCAATTATCTGTCTAATATTGTCAGTGGGGTGTTAAACTCTCCCACTATTATTATATAGGAGTCCAAGTCTCTTTGCAGGTATCTAAGAACTTGCTTTATGCATCTGAGTGCTCCTGTATTGGGTGCATATCTATTTGGGATAATTCGCTCTTATTTAATTGAACCCTTTACCATGATGTTATGCTCTTCTTTGTCTGTTTTGATCTTTGTTGGTTTAAAGTCTGTTTGTCAGCAACTAGGATTGCAACCCCTGCTTTTCTATGATTTGCCAATATGTGCATATTTTAACAAAAATTACATTTTATGACACATATTAATCTGACACTTGATATCAAGCTTTAATACTACGCTCTTTTAATAGTAACTTAACAGTTTATAGTATGAATCCATGAAAACATATTCAACTGGTTTCCTTTTGACTAATAGCTAGCTTGCTTCCTTTTTTGGCTTTATAATCCCATGTGATATTTCAAGACAAAGATATAAATATGAAAATCAAATAGATAGTAATCTTTGTGAGGGTAAAGGGATGTACAGAGACTCTGACATTTCATTTCTTTATATAGTACCAAAAGAGAAAGGAATTGAGAATGGTATTTCCTTACTTTTCTGTATTTTCCAGATACTTTAAATTTGAACCCTACTTTGAACTCCCTTTCACTAGGAAAGTGTGCAAGACTGAATCCACTGCCAGTGTTTCCCTCTAAGTTTCATCCAAGGCATCTGGCATATGGTATTTGGCTTCTAGCATTCTTCCCACATGAACAGTCAGCTCACAGAAAGGAGTCCAAGTAAGAAGGGGGTGTGAGGTTCTAAACTGGAAATGTTGAAAGAAGACAGTAGAAGCAAATTAATTTTAAAACAGATTAACACTAGTTTAGCATAGTTTAACAGTATGGTGTTTGCTATAGACTGAATGTTTATGTCCCCCCAGAATCCATATGTTGAAAGCAAATCTCCAATGTCATGGTATTTGGAGGTGAGGCCCTTGAGGTGTGATTAGTGCACAGAAGTGAAGCCTTCATGAATGGAATTAGTGACCTGATAAAAGAGTCCCCAGAGGGCTCCTTTGCCCCCACTTGCTGTGTAATGAGGCAGAGAGAAGTCAGCGTCCAGTAAACCAGAAAAAGGATTGTCACAAGACACTGCATCTACCTGGTAGCTTCTTCCTGGACTTTCCAGCTTTAAGTGCTGTCAGACATAAATTCCCATTGCTTATAAGCCACCCCATCTATGGTATTCTGCTATAGCAGCCCAAACGGACTAGGACAGGGTTTATATTTTAAAGAGAGAAAGTGGGATGTCAAGCCCAACATGCTTCTATATAAGGAGAAATATGGCTGATGCCATAAGAGGCAGACAGTAATATGAATGAATAAATGAGTAAGTGAGTGAGTGAATGAGTGAATGAGTTGAAGAACTGAAAGAATGCGAGGAGGCCTTTATCACTGATGAGTCTCTTGAACCTCCTCAATAACCTAGAACAAATTTGCATCCCAAGTTCATCTTGGAGTTTATCACACACTGAAAAAGTCAGAGCTACAATGACAAAGAGCAGAACTGAGAATTCATAGAAACTGGTTCCAGACTTTCCATTCTGTGGACTTGAGTCATTTCCACAATGGGCAAGTCAGTCACAAATCCTCAGCAAATCACAGTAGGATTGCCCTATGTAACCTGTGAGACAGGTTCCTAAAATTTTGAGAGGTGAAACTCCTCGAGAGTTCTTGGGATGGTCAAGATGATGGAAAGAAAGCAACACAAATCAGAGTAGTCTTCTCTCTTGGGCAGCCCTGCCGGGAGCAGCTGCAGATGAATGAGAGCAACTACTCCAATTCAACTTCATGGGGTTGCATCAGGGATGCTGAAGCACAAATGATCACAGGCAGTGAGCAGGAAGCCATGGCACAGTGGGATAGAAGAGGTGACATGCAAAATCATTTGATGACAGGCATTTGATGAAATCGGTACAGTCACATAAAAAGGAAGTGGACTGCAGAAGGCACAGGAGCTAGAAAGCATTAAAACCTCTGTTCAGAAATCTCAAATGGATGTAAGGAGTACCTGAATAGGAAAAATACATTTCCCCTTTACCCCCCTAACCATTTCACAGGGCATCAAGGCATTAAAATGCAGTTATCTGGTGTGATTCATTACAAAAAGTTTCATTGGTGTCAGATCAATTCATTTTTTAAAAGACATTAAAAAGAGGATTTAGGGAATGGAATAATTTTTTTATAGCCACTGCAATGTATCATGGTAGTCAGCAATATGCAGGTGTTAATCTTGGAGTGCTTATTTTAAAACAGATCTATATTAAGATGGTTTAGATGTTCAAACTCATCACGATTTTAATTTTGACTAAATGTTTCATTTTATTTCACAATATGCAAATTCTTAATTTTAAGGGCCCAGTTCCTTTGATATAAGCATCCAATATTTGACACAAATAATCTATTTCATATATACATATACACATACAAGATACAAACAAGTATTTTTCTACATTTGCAACACTAATAAGTTCAGTATACCAATGGAAATATATTTTGTATTGAAAAATGTAATAAAACTGTGATACTCTTCTTACCTAATAAATATTAAATATCATCCTAATCAATGTCATAAAAACATATTCATATAATTCTCACATGGTACTTGCTGAACATTATAAAAGCAGAGGATACAGAGAATCTTCAGCTCATTATTTAGAATCCTTCTATGCAGATTTAAAGCTTACACTCTAAGAAGAGTGCTAACACCACATATCATATGGTTCTTAGAGCCACATACCTTGAGCACTGGAAGGGATCCAATTCAACAGGAATGAAATTCTAATGTAGCATCATTCATGCAATGGCAAAAGACATAACTCTCCATGAAAAAAATAATGACTTTTTACTTTCTATACCAATTTTTTAATGTTGCTATATTGTTAAAGTTTTTGTGGCCTTCACAAGTAAAGACCAGTATTAGTCACAGAAACCTGGGGTGAAAGATATCATTATTCCAACCAGCCTAATCTAGGATGGCTTTCTTCATGCAAGGATTTTAGAAATTTGAAATGGAAGCTAATAGCAAAGCAGATCAGCCCTCATCTGAAATTCTGATGATGCCATTTTACAGGCCGAGCTTCCTTTGAGGTGAGGAATTTCACCACTTAAGTCAGGTCCCAAATTGATCCATCCATTTAACCCCTATCGTCAGAAATTCTGAGACATGCCAGAGCTCAGAGTGAAACAGGTGCATCTGCATACAGCCATCTACAGGATGCACACCCACTCCCATGCACAGCTGAGATGTGGTAATAGATGCTTGGCAGGCTGTCATTTATCAACTGTGTCTCTAATATCAGCCATAACCAGGCAGAATACCATGGCCACCTGCCATGAACTCACAGGCATAAGTTTTCTAGCCTGGGCCCTGTCCTGACAAGTCCAAGGGTGGCACTAGAGCATGCGCAAAAATGGGATGATGGGATCAGGCTAGGGATGAAAGAGGGTTACAGTCCAGAGGCAAAGTCAAATCATGTATTCAACAAAATCTAAAGTGGGAGGAATTTGAAATGAGAGGCAATGTGAATACGATGTCATGTACACTCTGTAGTCACCCACTGTATAGCTGGGCTCTGTTCTAAGTACCTGAGATACAGTAGTGAGCAAAACAAAAATTCTTGCCCACAAGTAGTTTGGGGGAAGATACCCCAAATCAAGAGATATAACAAATGGGAAAAAAATATATAGTTATAAAATGTGGCAAAATGAAATACTAAAGTAGAGTAAGAAGGACTAGGTATGCCAAAGCCTGGGGAGAGAAGAGGAAAGATGGCCAAGTCCCAACTTTAGATAGGATAGGATAGTCAAGGTAGGCCTTATAAGAGTGTAATATTTGAGCATAAAAAGGACTTATGGGAATTAACCATGTAAAATACCTAAGAGAGGACCCTTCCAGGCAGAGGGAACTGCCAGTGCAAAGTCTTAAGACAGGAGAATGCCAGGCCTGTCAAAACAGCAAAGATGCTCAAGTGAAGGGGAGAGTGATTAAAAAAAAAAATAAGGGAGCTGTATCATGTGGTCCTTGAGAACCATTGAAGGGTATGAGATACTACTGTGAGTGAAATGGGCAGCCATTGCAGAATTGACTATCTATTAGAATTCCAATGGTTAAGCCCACTTTTTGGTTCCACTCCCAAATATGGCAGACATTTTTGAAATACTGGGACACAGAGCTGAAGGATCTTTGCAAATTTCAGTTCTGATACTTTATCGTAAGGCAAGTTCATTTTAAGTGTTTATTTAGAACTAAGTATGGCCTATAGTTCTTGAAGACATTCTATTTGGAGACTTGAAACGCGGATGTAATTCATTTTCAGTGTCAGAAATATTTTTATGCTCCTAAAAAGAGCCTAGAAGTCTGCCACCAAGGCTGTGGGCTACTCTGAGAAAGTTTAATTTTAATCATATTCTCATTTGCCCTGCTAGCAAGCTATATTTTAAAAAAAACCATATGAAGCCAGAATCTGCATGTCCTTTGACTATGACACTGGCTAAGTGTCCTAGGCTTTTCTTTAGCCAAAAAAAAATGAATAAGATTGTAAATGGGTTGTTTCTTGGTAGGCCAGTCTCCTACAATTCAGGTCAAATTTTAAAATAAAGTATGTTATAACTTGTCAGAGCCTTAGTCTTGTCTTAGAACAAGAATAGTCTAGCTTTTAAAACTAAAAATGAAATGAAATACACAGAAGCAATGCAGAAATCAGAACACCCCCCCTTAAAAATCAATAGATATTTAATGGTTCTCATTTCTTTACAGCTAATACTCAGTTATTAAAATGAATTTAATGCTGAGGAGGCACTGGGCTACATAAAGACCTACTAAGTTTCAGCCAGCAAGCTTACAATTAATTTTTAAATTAATGTAATTGAAGTCCTAGGGGAAAATAGGTAACTATCAAGACATACTCTGTGGTTGCTCTTTTTTTTAAGTAAAGCAATCTAATATCATATATACAAAATCTCACCTTCACCATAATTGTTCCACAGTGTACATGGAGAATACAATTGCTGGTTGCCAAAGAACTATTTTAACTACGTAAAGCACATTCGTTTATATATTGCTAGTGTTAAGATGTTGATATGGTTTGGCTATGTCTCCATTAAAATGTCAACTTGAACTGTAGCTCCCAGAATTCCCACATGTTGTGGGAGGGAGCCAGAGGGAGGTAATTGAATCATGGAGGCTGGTCTTTCTCGTGCTATTCTCATGATAGTGAGTAAGTCTCACAAGATCTGATGGGTTTATCAGGGGCTTAAGCTTTTGCTTCTCTCTCATTTTCTCTTGCCGACACCATGATTCTGAGGCCTCCCCAGCCATGTGGAACTGTAAGTCCAATTAAACCACTTTTTCTTCTCCGTCTCAGATATGTCTTTATCAGCAGCATGAAAGTAGACTAATAGAGTGAATTGGCACCAGGAGAGTGGGGTGTTGCTGAAAAGATGCCCAGAAATGTGGAAGCGGCTTTGTAGCTGCTAACAGGCAGAGGTTAAAACAGTTTTGAGGGCTCAGAAGAGGAAAATGTGGGAAAGTGTGGAACTTCCCAGAGACTTGTTGAATGGCTTTGCCTAAAATGCTGTAGCAGTATGGACAATAAGGTCCAGGCTGAATTGGCCTCAGATAGAGATGAGAAACTTGTTGGGAACTACAGTAAAGGTGACTCTTGTTGTGTTTTAGCAAAGAGACTGATGGCATTTTACCCCTGCCCTAGAGATTTGTGTAACTTTGAATGTGAGAAAGATGATGTAGGGATATCTGGTAGAAAAAATTCCTAAGCAGCAAAGCATTCAAGAGATGAGTTGGGTACTGTTTAAGATATTTAGTTTTATAAGGGAAGCAGATTATTAAAAGTTTGGAAAATTTGCAGCCTAACTATGTGACAGAAAAGAGAAACCTATTTTCTGGAGAGCCGGCTGCAGAAATCTGCATGAGTAGCAATGAGCCTATTGTTAATCCCCAAGACCCTGGGGAAAATGTCTCCAGGCCATGTCAGATGCCTTCATGGCAGCCCCTCCCATCACAGGCCCAGAGTCCCAGGATAAAAAGTGATTCTGTGGGCCTGACCTAGGGTCCCCACACTATGCACAGCCTAGAGACTTGGTGCCCTATCTCCCAGCTGCTCCAGCCATGCTGAAAGGTGCTAACACATAGCTCGGGCTGTGGCTTCAGAGGGTGGAAGCCCCATACCTTGGCAGCTCTCACAAGGTGTTGAGCTTGTGGGTACAAAGAAGTCAAGAAATGAGGTTTGGGAACCTCTGCCTAGATTTCAGAAGATATACGGAAACAACGGGATGCCCAGGCAAAAGTTTGCTGCAGGGATGGGGCCTTCATGGAGAACCTGTTAGGGCAGTGTGGAAGGGAAATGTGGGGTCACAGCCCCCACACAGAGTCCCCACTGGGGCTCTGTCTAGTGGAGCTGTGAGAAGAGGGCCACTGTCCTCCAGTCCCGAGAATGGTAGATCCACCAATAGTTTGCACTGTGCACCTGGAAATGCCACAGACACTCAATGCCAGCCCATGAAATCTGGCGATCAATTTGGAGGTTTAAAATTTGACTACCCTGCTGGATTTTGGACTTGTATCGGTCTTGTAACCCCTTTGTTTTGGCCAATCACTCCCATTTAGAAGACTATATCTACTTAAGAGCTGTATCCCCACCCCCATTGTATCTAGGAAGTAGCTAGCTTGCTTTCAATTTTACAGACTCATAAGTGGAAGAGACTTGCCTTGTCTCCGAGACTTTGAACTGTGGACTTTTGGGTTAATGTCAAAATGAGTTAAGACTTTGGGGGACTGTTAGGAAGGCACGATTGGTTTTGAAATGTGAGGACATGAGATTTGGAGGGACCAGGGGTGGAATGATATGGTTTGGCCATGTCCCCATTCCAATCTCAACTTGAATTGTAACTCCCACAATTCCCACATGTTGTGGGAGGAACACAGCGGGAGGTAACTGAATCATAAGGGCTGGATTTTCCCATGCTATTCTTGTGACAGTGAATAAGTCTCATGAGATCTGATGGGTTTATCAGGGGTTTCTGCTTTTGCTTTCCTCTCATTTTCTTTCGCCACCACTATGATTCTGAGCCTCCTCAGTCATGGTGGAACTGTAAGCCCAATTAAACCTCTTTTTCTTCCCAGTCTCAGGTATGTATTTATCAACAGTGTAAAAATGGATTAATACAGATGTACTTTAGCCCTAAAAGCTAAAGAAAAGTTCTATCATCTATCTATCAAATGCATTTCAATCACCTGTGATGTCATTGACAATGAGGCAGTCCTCTGTGAATCACACAGTTCCATCTGGAGGTCACACAGAAAAAGAATAACAGAGCCAGAAATATAAACCTCAAGATGGTGCAGAAACACTGGTCAGAAAGTTGCATTTTGGAGCAAGGAAGGCACTTTCTAACTCTGAAAAACAAAGGCTGTCAGTGGATCAACAGATGCCATGGACAGAGCTGCAGCTGAGTAAAGCTGTCTGCCTCCAATGGCAACATCAGTAGCTAAATACTGGGGTCCTGTAACAAAGAGGAGGACAGAAGCCAACTATATGTCACTGGTGAGACTCTTCAGAAAGGTCCCTCTGTGATTGCTGCTGCCCACCTACCACACTTTCCTTCCAGTGACACCAGCATGCTCCACACTCATGTCTTCTTGGGCCCCTGCTCCAAGCTACACAGTTACCAAAGTCACCGACCATCTTCAGAATGCTCCTCAAAGCACACCAAAGCATTCATCCGTCCCATGGCCTTGAGAAGTTAGTCATTCTCTCTGTGCTGTTTTATATCAATTGTCCAAAAAAACACTAAATATCTACAGCATAGGGTCATTGTGGGGATTTCTGTCAACACAGTACCTTTCCCCTCCTGTCTGATTTACCTTTCAAAAAGTGGAGAGCAGAGGAGACACACTGCAGGGAGACACTTGGAAGATGCCCGTCAAAATCCCAGCAGATTATACACATGGGTTACAACCCAAATAGGTGAGGCCAAGGGGCTCAAATCAGCTATGAAACCGAAGCAACAAGAATGGCAGAAACCAGATAAGAAGAGAGATTTGAGTAGGAGGGTGAAATGGCAGCCGCCAGGAATCCTGTGGGTTACCAGCAGTGGCTGCCTCAGCCAGTGGCAGAGAGGAAGCAGTTGATGTGCAGACCCAGCACAACACTTCATACTAAATCGCTCTTCACTTTTACTCATATCTGTGCTCTCAGGAACATACTGTAAGAGTACAAAATGATGCCTTACACTTGAGGAAAAAGCACACAAGTAAAAGCAGACCTAAAATAGAAAGAAATCATTTGGTTTTTGGGATTTATGAACTCAAGCTTACTCTTAAGAGCAGGAAAAAAAAATGTTGTAAACTAACATTTATCGAGTGTATATTTTACTACATGCCAGGTACTGTTCAAGATGTTCTGCATGCTTTTATTTCACTTACTCACATGATAACTTTATGTGAGGGATACAAGGATATCCCTGTTTGGCAAACAAGGGAACTGAGGCACAAAGGGGTCTGAATTACTTTCTGTCATCTGTGAACACTTGGAGTGAATGGAAGTAGATGATAATTTAGGGAAATAGCCAAGCAATGCTTCTCAGGTACTGGCTCTACAGCAAATGCTTGCTACCAAGTGCATGGTGTTAGCTACCAAGGTGAGGAGCTCACACCCATCCTTATAACCCTAAAAGACAAAGTACAGAGTGATCACCCAGGGCCGTGTTTACACCAAGCAATAGAGTCCCACATGCAGCTGTTGTTTGCAGTTATTCACGACCAGTCGTAGTTCCTTCCTGACAGAATTTATGCACACACTTGAAGATATGTAGGGCTGGGAAGATGGATTAAGCATGCACTGGGACTGTGCTTATGCACAGAAACAAGAAGATGCTCTGGAAAGGATAAAATATTTCTGTAAAGAGTGTTTTTTTTAAAACCTTCGAAGCTATATAGTAGTTCCTTTTATCAAGCAAAAGCTCAAAGATGGCATTAAAGATTTTCTGTTACTCATTGCTATTTTCAGGAAGGAGGGAAGTCTACAAAAAAACATGTTCCATCATTTGACATCCCCAAGTAATATAATTTCCTACGTGGGTCTGTTAATGTTATTTTTGTTACTCTTTTTAGTTTTGACATTTCAAAAAAGAAAATCCTTGAAACTAGCAGACAAATCTTGAACTAGTAACAGTGAAAGCATCATTCCCCCCAACATACTGCTCTCTTGAAAGGAGTAATGGTTTTATATCTGAAATCAATAAAATTGCATTTTTAAAATAGCCATTAAAAATCATATTCACATTAATTCCACAAGCAGCACATGACCTCTAAGTCTAATCAATAACAAAATGTTAATTAAAATTTGGAAAAGGGATCAATTTACCTAATAGAAATTATAGGTAACTGCTACAAGAAACACTAAAGGGAGTTAAAAGAAATACGAGGAACATAAC
Source organism: Saimiri boliviensis (assembly GCF_048565385.1). NCBI lineage: Eukaryota > Metazoa > Chordata > Mammalia > Primates > Cebidae > Saimiri > Saimiri boliviensis. Next base: position 17,405,299 of record NC_133464.1, read on the forward strand.
AATATGAGACTAAAGAAGTAAAACTAATAGGAACAGAGTAGAAAGGTGGTTGTCAGAGGCTGGAGGATGAGTAAAATGGAGGCGGGGGATTTGGTCAAAGGATACAAATTTTCAGTTACAAGATGAATAAGCTCTGGAGATCAAATGTACAATGTGGTAACTATGATTAGTAATAATGTATACTTGAAACTTGCTAAGGTACCCTCTGCTCTACACACAAAAACATTAACTATGTGAGGTGGCAGATGTGTTAATTAGTTTGATGATGGTAATCACCTCACAATGTATATGTGTATTAAGATATCACATCATGTATGTTAAACATATATAATTTTGTCAGTTATATTCCAATAAAGCTGGGAGAAAATAAATTTTAACTTTTTTAATTTTTAAAACTATGAATATTCTGGGTACCGAGATAAATCTAGAAAATAGAGACCCCCATACTTCCCTGAATTTATAATTGACAGTAATTCATCTAAAGGAATTATGTTAAAAATTCAGAGGCCACAGCTAAATATCTTCAAATGCATTCTGTCTATTTTACATGTGGATCTTTGGTTTCACTTCCCGACAATCAGGTTTAGGAAGACACAGGCATTTCCTGCAAGCAGATTTTTGTGTTCTCCTGGTTTCCCAATATCATGTATATAATGAAATGAGGATGCCAGGAAAACAAGTGCAATATGTGGAACGGCAGCAAGTAAGGGAGACCAGGGCTTTGAGAATGGGCTGAGGAAAATGTCTTCTACACACAGGATTATCGTGCAGGTTAAAAGAGAATTCCACAAAGCTTGGATCACAGTGTTTAGCCCATTGTAAATGTCTAATAACTCATATTTGTTGTTACTATTACTGAAAAGCAACAGACTTATTCCTAGAATGCACATTTGGAAGCTTCCTGGGTTCCTCAAGGAGTTCCACTTAATGAAGTAGCAGATTACCAAAGTATTAATTAGCTCTGGTGGCCTGAAAGAGTTGATTCAATTTACAAAATAATAAGATGGCTAGAAAGGGGCTTAATGAAATCCCATAAGAAACTTCACTACTCCACTTTCTAAATATCCTGCACACTTAGGCAATGTACACTCAGATGTTATCGAAGCAACTGCCAATTTTTAAGACATAGGCTAGATCATTATTGTTTTCAGCCCCCACTTCCTCTCTTTTTCTCCTCTCGATTTTTAAAATCTGTAACATCTGCTCCAGTTTTGAAGAGTGTGCCCATAATCAGTATCACCCTTAAATATGTCTTAAATATTTAAGACATATCCACAACACAGTCTCTGACCTCTTTAAATTGATCACCGTCTGAAAGTTCAGCATTTTTGTTTAACCTTAGCTTCCCCTATCATGTTTCACAGCTCTCTTAGAAAGCCTATACCAAGGCCCCCTTCACTTTTCTTCTCCTCTGCCTTTACTCAACCACTTCTTCCCCATTTGGGTTATTTACACAGCCTTAATGACATCCCCAAGTAATACAGAATCAAGTACGCTGTGGGAGCTGAAAGTGCTGATGGAATGGAATTGAACTGTCAAGACATGTTCCTTCCCATTTCTTTCAGCTTTGAGAAGATGATACTACTCCAGCAATAAAAACATGACTGGTTTTGTTCAGGAACAAGATAGAGATGGGGAAAATCCCCTGGATTCATAGGATCCCACCTAAAACCTAAAAAAAGAGATCTCTGAGATTCAGCAGCCTTGATTTCTCTCATCTGTCTTTGAACAGAAACCTGGAGCCAATGCCATCAGAAGGATAAGAGAAAGTGCTAGAGACAGGGCTGGCATCAAGGAAGTAACGGACTTGGCAGCTCTGCAATTTGTTGAGAGAGGAACCGCAGCAATCAAGGAGGCTGACAGACACTCCAAGACCTCTCAGAAGACTCTTGAGTGTAATAATAGTTCTCGGAGAGCACAGAAAAACTCTTTCCTTCAATCTGTTCTTATATTGCACGATTTTTCACTTTTTCCCAACTGTATACTCATTCTAATTTAATATATTTCTATACTAATTTACTGTCCATCATGCCTTTTAAAAAATATCATATTTTATCCAGTAATCCCATTATTAAGTATCTACCCAAAGGAGAATAAATCTTTATATGAAAAAGACACTAGTACACATATGTTCACTGCAGCACTGTTCACAATGACAAAAGTCATAGAACCAACCTGGAACCAACCTAAATGTCCGTCAATGGTTAAATGGATGAAGAAAATGTGGGGTGTATAGCCCATGGAATATACATAGCCATAAAAACTAATGAAAAACAGAAAAGCAAATACCACCAGTTCTCACTTATAAGGGGGGACTAAATGATGGGTGTACATGGACATAAAGATGGAAATAATGGACATGGGGGACCCCAAAGAGGAGAGTGTAGTAGAGGGGCAAAGTTTGAAAAAGTATATATCAGATACAATGTTCGCTATTTGGGTATTAGGTATACTAGAAGTCCGTCTCCACCAGCATGCAATATATCCATGTAACAAACACGCACATATACCCCTTGAATCTAAAATAAAGTAAAATAAGTATCTACAATAGAAAAAAAATTATCAAATTTGGTCAACATTCTATCCCTTGAAAATATTCATATGTGTATCTGAGTACTAATAATAACAGTAATAACATTTACCAGGTATTTTTCTAAGCACTTTTGTTTCCTCCTTTAATCCTCACAGCAATCCTGCAAGGAGTAGTAATTTGCCCAAGGCCATAATTAATAAACACCAGGGTCACATTTGAACCCAGGTCTCTGGCTCCGGAGTATGCACTGGGTAAATTATTTGGCCAAAGTCTTGCAGTGAGTAACAAGAGTTAAACTCTGCGTTGTGCGGCTCAATGTTCTCTCCACTGCACTAAGCTGCCTGTGCTCTCTGACTTGAAAAGATGCACTCTTTGTCTTTCCATATGCCTCACCCTACTTATGTTCCAAGAAACAGCTTATGTTCTATTCTCTCACTTTACTTAATTCAGCTAGCTTTTACACAGCACAATTTATTTACAAAGCACTGGCTGACCCATAGAGAAAAAGATCTTCTTTCTTTACATCTTTGGCCATTTGAATTACATGTATTTATTCATTCAAATGAAAAAAAAAACTTTTAAACATCCACTAGTACTAGAGTACTGTGTTAGGGTTTTCAGATAGGAGAGTAAATAAGACAAACAGCTCACACCATGATGAGAAAGACAGATGAGTAAAATACGGAGTGATGCTAAAATAGGAAAGAACAGCACAAGAGGCAGTAAGTGCACATAAGAGAGGTAATTAACCCAAACTGGGTTGCTATGGAAGAAAAACACTACTTGCGTCTAGGCCTTGAAGGAGTAATTGAAGTTATCCAGGTGCAGGAATGGAGAAGAAACAGAATGCACAAAAACTAAGCATTCCTAGTCACAGAAGTGAGAGAGACTGTGATACATTCAGAGAACTACAAGGATTGAAACACAGTGGGACTGTGCTCCTGTGTGTATGCGTAGCAAAGATGGGAGAGGTTGGAGCACAAGGCAATTGGAAGCACTCAATGTCTTCACACTAGAATTGACTTGATCAAAGCTACAGTTTAGAAAGGTCACTCTGGCAGTTAGGTAGAGACCAGGTTGGGAGCGTGCAAGTCTAGAGGCAGAAAGACCAATCAGAAGCCGCCGTGAATGATGATGGCATAGACTGAGGAAGTAGCAGTGGGAATGCAGAGAAGCGGGTGAAACTGAGAAGTTCTTGGGAAACAGAAAGTCACAAAGATTGATTAGACATAAGAATGAGGAAGAAACAAGAATGAAGAATGATGACCAGGCTTCTGGCGTGATGATGGAGCCACACAAACAGCTTCTCATCACACTTGGACCACACTGATTGCAGCCTTCACAGCCTATCATGTCTGGGTCCTGGCCACCTCTCCAATCCCATCTAGCTTTGTGTCACTCAGCCCGACTGGCCCACCTTCAGCCATTTTCACCAGATGCTCCCTGTACCCAAAGTAGAATTTCTCCAGCTCTTCACATTCCTGTTTTCTTCTTTCCATTCAGGTCCGTACTGAAATGCCATCTCTCCTCAAGAAGCCTAACCTAACAATCTAGTTATTTTATTTTATTTCCCTTTGTTATTTGGTACCTGCTTTCTGCTGTCTCCCTATTTTTGAAATGTAAGCTTTAGGAAAGCAAGAAGCTTGTTTTGTTCATTGCTTTATCTCTAACACCTTGAGCAGCACCTAGTATATGGTAAGGAGTCAGTAAATATTTGTTGAATGCTGTGAATGAATGAATGAATAACTGATTGTATGAGAGAGTGAGGATCTCATTGGGAGAGTAGTTTGGGGAGGTGCAAGAAGTTCGATTTCAATATCAGGTACTAGAAAGATAAAACCAATAAAAGTACACGTATCCCTGTGGAAGACAGTTAACATGCAACTCAGGACAGAGTCTGCTGAGAATGGGTTCAGTCACCACCATACAGATGGTAACTGAAGCCAGGGAACTGAAGGAGAATGCCTAGGCAAAGACCCAATAAGAAGGCAAAGAAGCTGGCACCTAGAACAGTATCTCCAACACAGTAAATGCTTCTAATTATTTATTGTACATGTTAACAAATGAATGGATGGATATGTTATCGTCACTTGCAAAATACATGTTATCCTATAAAACACTATGTAAGTTTCCACTGGATATCAACTTTGGGTCATTTATCTTTTTAACATTTACAGCCTACTATATGGTTCAATAAATGCCAGGTGAGGGAATTTACAATATATTACAAATTTTTACCATCTTATTTCTTCCCTAACATGTAAGTAGATTCAGAAGATCTGAGTCAATGTGGGGTGGGTTGCACTACTGCTCACAAACATCCTTTCCTGTCTCTGCCCTACCCTGCACCCTGTGGAATTGGCCATGTGATTGGTTTCAGCCAAAACTCTGTGAGTACACATGATGCCCTGACTTCATATCTGATCATAGAGCTGATTTAGTCTCTTGGGTTCATGCCCACGGCAACGAGAAGTCCCAGATAGGAGTGGCTCCTTTCGGTCTAGGATCCAGAAAGATCTGACCCACAGTCATTCTGCAGCCTGGACAAAAGCCACAGCCAATTCACAGCCACAAGTAACATCAGCAAGAAGAAAATTTTTGCTGGAGTAAGCCACTGGGATTTGACAGTTATTTCTACAGTGAATGTTGACTGATTCTTGAACCCCCAGAATACACTAAATGCCTCTGGGATGAGAAGAAGAAAGTGCAAACCTCAAAATGAGGATCTCACAGGCAAATTCCATGTCAGATAACTCTGTTGAGAGAGAGCCCTGCATCCAAGCCCTGCATCCTAGATCCACGCTAGAAGAAAGTCCCAGCCAAGAGAATGTCATTTTTACCTCACCTACTAGAAAGTGTCCAACTGAAAACTAATGGCTGAATAATACAGGAACTTATATTAATGATTAAATGTAATTCAATTTGAATCTGCTCTTGTTGACTCTATTACAACCTCCATGACTTATTTTCCCAACCAGTGGGGTATTCAGCCCCTACTTACAAGCTCTGTTTTAAGTTTTTAAGATTACAGTTCATAAGCTTCTCTGAAAGAAAACTCAATAAAATGATAAATAAAAAAGAGAATTAAAACTAAAATAATGATAATAAAAATAATCAATTTTCATTTCTTTTACAGTCTTATAATTCCTATAGATTTAATCAAGTCAAGAAATTTTATTTATAGAAAATTATAGATGAAGAAAAATGAACTGAAATGTATTTTCCATTCCTGCTTAATTAAAATGATTCCTTCAAATAAAACAGTATAAAACATATTTTCTATGATGTGACAATATTGATCTTAATATTTGTGTCAAAAATTAAATGAAATATGAAATAGTATATTGGGAAAAAGCTTTTATATTAGCATACAAGTAATCTAGACACTCATATTCACATCTTTCAGCCAACTCTTCTAATTATGAACAATAAATATCCCCAATACAATCATCAGAATAAAAATAATTACACATTAATAACTATAGTGATAAACAAATGCAAAGAAAATGGTTAAGAATTACTTTGCAATGATTCACAGTTTATAAGAAAAGAGAAATGTCATTTCGAGGATTCAAATGCCAAGCAGCATCCAAGGCACGTTTTATATATTTCCCTCTATTAACAATAAATATCTAAGTGAGGAAGCAGGTATATTTATCTCTGTTTTACTGATGAGGAAAATAACTCAAAAAGATTAAGGAAGTTGATCAAGATTTTATTCACTTTTCTAGAAAGTTTACTCTAATTTTGTTTGTTTGTTTGTTTGTTTTTGTAGGGATGGAGGTCTCACTATGTTACTCAGGCTGGTCGTGAACTCCTGGCCTCAAGAGATCCTCCAGCTTTAGCCTCCCGAAGCGTTGGGATTACAGGCATGAGCCACCATGCCTGGACTAATTTTGAAACAAAAAAAAAGTTACATATAAATTATAATTAAGATTAATATTCAACTTTATCTAAAAATCACTATAAACATCATACTTACTAAATTTTAGGCAATACACCTAGATATCATACTATGTCAAGTTCTCTAATGTTTGTTAAATTAAACACAGTACTTTACAGTAAGCCTCACTTGTGATAGTATTTAAGCGATACTCCAGGGATAAGGGCCAGACGCAACACTCCCATGACCTGGTGCTATGGGAGGAACACACCAGAAAATAAACATATGCCTGTTTTGCATACCAGTATACCAGTATACAAGTTAATTATGTATATAACCAGCACTACTCTACAAACATGTTTAGAACTTGAATGGCTAAATTTTGACAAGTGCCAGAAGAGGACCAACATAGACACCAACCTCTCCTTAAGGAGACTCATTTAAAGTCATTCATTATCAATGGAGAAAAAGAAGTTACCACTGAATTCTGCTACTTGGGTAGAAAATTCTTGGACAGCTGCTGGACAGATAAAGAAGTTGCCAGCCAAGTTAGAAAGGCTAACACGTGTTTCAGCAGGAGGGCAGATAGATGGAACACCAACATGGCATTGGCCGACCAATCAAAGGATAGTTCCCTGTGTCAAGTCCACATGTCAGAATGTTTAGAATCTGCCATAAATAATACATTTAGAGTCTTGAAAACTGGCCATAGGCAGGGTGTGGTGACTCACGCCTGTGATCCCAACACTTTGGGAGGCCAAGGCAGGCAGATCACCTGAGGTTGGGAGTTTGAGACCAGCCTGACAAACATGGAGAAACCCTACCTCTATGAAATACAAAATTAGCTGGGCGTGGTGGTGCATGCCTGCAGTTCCAGCTACTTGGGAGGCTGCAGCAAAAGAATCACTTTAACCCAGGAGGCGGAGGTTGTGGTGAGCCGAGATCGCACCATCGCACTCTAGCCTGGGCAAAAAGAGCAAAATTCCATCTCAAAACAAAAAAGTAGAAGAAGATGGAAAGAAAAAGAAAACTGGCCCTAGAGTCACTGAGTCACACTTCACAAAGAGTCTACAGCCAACAGAACCTAGTCTATGATTTAATATGAAACCATGGGGTCACATCAAGTAAAACATGGGCTTTGGGGTCACAGAGGCCTGGGCTCTGAACTGGCTCTGCCACTCACTAACTGGGAAACCTGGGGCAAATTGCTTCATATTCTAAGTCTCGATATCCTCATCTGTAAAACAAGAATAATGCCTTACCTTCCTGGCAATAAAATAAATGTGATAGCACAGAAAAGATGCATGGCACTTAGCAGGTCCTCAGTAAATGGCAGCTATCTGTTGTGAATTATTTGATCAGTTTGGAACTGGTATTCTCAGCTGTAAAGATGTTCTAACCAGATGTGGGATAGATATGTGGTATCACAAAACTTGCTGCAAAGTAAACAGAATGCAAACAAGTACCAATAGTTTTACAAAGGCACACTGAAGTACAGCCTCAAAGAGTGTGCTTTTTACCTGCAAAATGCTGAAGCAGAGAACATGTGTTAGGATGCCTCACTCGTGGTGATCATATTGGACAGACTGTGAGAATGAAAGCCTGGGCCCCCAGTAAATCAGATCTGATCATAGCTAAGAGAGTCCTAGGCCACAAAGCAAGAAACAGTTTTTGTAGCAAATTACGTTGCAGAAACTGTTAATCATACAGTGGCCTCTTCCATCACATCTACCCTCGAGGCTAGTATCATCACTGGTGGCACCTGAAGGACAATAAAATAAGAAATGCTCCATCAGCCCATTGTGAATAAAGGCAAAAACCCACGCTGAGAGTTATGAGTACTCACACACAGAGCTAAGAACAGAAAAAGAGACTTATCTATCAGAGAGTCTGATTAGAAGCGGATATGTGAAGGAACATGCAGAGGAAAAATATCGTAGGCTTCCTCTGAGAAGCATTCTAAGCATTTGCCCACAGAGTCAAAAATAATGGAAAATAGTGACCCTGATGTACACAATTTACTTGGATTTTCAAATATCTTTTGATGAAGCTTGAAGTCCTGGGGTGTTTTATGCCCACACACAAAGGTCTCCTTAGTGGAAAGGCATCCACACATTGCTTTGAATCACATCAAACTTTCCAGATCCATCCATAGAACAAACACTGAGTGCATAATAATGTAAAGTCAAAGTTTAAACTTGTGCCAAAAGTCTCAGCAGGTGAAAAGATACCAGAGGCAGGTTAAAGAAACATTCAATAATATGTGGTCTCTTGCAGAATTCCTGCCAGTAGAGGAGATGTGGTAGGGCAAATGCTAATGAAATCCCAAGAGCTCCACCTTTCTCAAGCTGCACTGTAGATGACGGAGCATGTATGCTTTGTGCTCTGCGCCATCTCTCCTTTCTTCTTTCATTTTTCACAAAGGGAAGACACTTTCGAAGACCTCGTCTGTTTTCACGTATATAGGAATGGTGATGCCTTAAGAAAAATAGCCAGTTTGCTCATTTTCAGGAGGAAAAAAACTATATATATGTTTATAATATACATATACATATATATGCATATAAATGTATTTATACATACATATCTGTGTGTATGTGTATATACTATACATACACATAAATATGTACTTTTACATAAACATATATATGCATGCACATGTATATGTTTATATACACACACACACATACACACATATCCATGCATACACACAAAATACAATATGTAACTTATTTAGACTGACTCCACTTTTTTTTTAGCACCTCTGCCCAATTTGGAAGGAACAGGTAGGCTCTGTACATGTGAATAAATGTTTCCCATTGCATACATCTTATGGTAAATGGCCTCCCATTATCAAAAGCATGATCATCTAAGGCAAGCAGACACAGAATGAAATTCAGAACACTTTATTTTCTCTCTCTCGCTAAATTCAAGCAAAATATAAAATTTTGTAATTGAACCACTGCTACTGAAAAAAAAATGATATGGAATGTATATGTTTGTGTATTTTGTATGTCAGCTAAGCATTTAGACAAATAACAGGAGAAAATGCAGTAAACTTATATAGGTAAAACTCTTCTTAATCGAAAACCACAATGACAAGAGTGTGTGTTTTCATAGCACTTTAGAATGTATGAAATGGTCTCTGCCCTCAGCTGTGGCACAGGGAGGAGGCAGCATCCTGCAGAAGACAGAAAAACAAGTGTGCAGGCAATGGGCCTCGGCTGGGGCCTCACCCTGCCACTCACTAGGTCTGAGAGCTTGGAAATGAAGTTTTTCTTCTATAAAGGGCAGATAGTCATACCTACTTCACTTGGTTGCTATGAGGCATAAATAACAAAGTAGCTTATATATGTTAAAGCACTCTACAAACAATAGGGACAAAAACATAGTCTTTATAACTACTCCAAAGTAAATGGGACAAAGTATTATTACCTCAATTTCACAGAAAAACTCAATACAGCTAGGTGACAGACAAACCTAGCATTCTGTGACATCCAAATTGGTAAACGGCTGACTCAAGATTGCTTCTTTTACAGCACAATTTCTCATTTTTATTACGAGTTACTAAGATCATATATTTTAAATACATTTGAAACAAACTAGAAATACATAATTTCTTCAGATCCATGTTTTTACAATCTCACGATGAACTCTGTAGTAAGTCTAAGACACTTAGAGAAATTATTTGCAAATTGTGAAAATGAGAAAAGATAGATATTTTTGTTCAGTCAATTCACTGAATATCTACCACGTTCACTACCTTGTGCCAGGGCCCTGGGGGGATAACAGGGAAGATGATGAAATTCTTACCCTCATAGAGTTTGTGTTCCCCTGGAAAAGGAAATCAATAATCAATCAAATAAGAAAAAGACACAATGTGGTAAGCATGCTACAGAATATAAACAGGAGGTGAGACTGAGAATAACTGAGGTGGAGGTGGGGGCAGGGGAGGAAAGACATGTTAAAACAGAGGGTGACAGAGGCCCTCTTTGAGCTAGGCCTTTTACAGGAAGTCCTGAAAGATGAGAGGGCCCGCCTAGTGAAATATGGAGGAAAAAACATTTCAAGCAGAAAGAGAAGCAGGAGAAAGGCTAGAAAGGACAGGATTGAAGCCCAGTCAGGAGATTGTCACGGGGGAAAGGACATGATCTGGGCCACTGTGGTGGAGACCGACTGCAACGGATACAGTACAGACACATTCTGCGGGTAAAGCCGCCAAAACTCAGGGATGGGCTGAATGTGTGAGAAGAAGGAAAAGGATGCAGATTTTGCATTAGAGAACCTGAGTGAATGTTTTGTAAGTAATCATTAGAAAAAAGGAGATAACTGAGCTGGGAAGGGAAAAAATACAGGTCATTAGAAAAGGTCAGATAATTGAGTTGGGGAGGGGGAAATCCAGGTACAACGGATAGCAGGATGAAAAGAGACTTGTTATTTTTCTTCTTATTATTATACTTTTAAGTTTTGGGGTGCCTGTGCAGAGCATGCATGTCTGTTACATAGGTAGGAGACTTTTAAAAATATAATTTTAATTGTGGTAAAATACACATAAATAAATCTTACTGTCTTAACCATTCTTAAGTGTACAAAATTCAGTGGCATTAATTATATTTGCACTGTTATGTAGCCATCACTACCATTTATCTCCAGAACTCTTTTCATCTTACAAAACTGAAACTTCATATACATTAACACTAACTCCCTCCCCATTTTCCCTTCCTCCAGCTCCTAGAAACCACCATTTTCTGTCTCCATGATTTAACTATTCCAGGTACCTCATATAAGTGGAATCATTCAGTATCTGTCTTTTTGTAACTGGCTTATTTCATTCAGCATAATGTCCTCAAGGTTCATATATACTGTAGCACAGATAAGAACTTCCTTTAGAGAAAGGTATTTTTATGATGTGGCCATGGACAGAATAATGAAACCCTGAACAAAATCTGTCTGCGTCTCAAACTGAAAGGGAAAAAGTAGATGTTTTATGATAATGTTATAATTAAAAGGGGATGGGGGATAATATATAACTCTTAACTACTGGAAAGAGGAGTTGAAAAACATCTCCAGGTACCCATAGCAATTTCCCCTAAGAAACACTGAACAAAATGAAGATCATCCCAAACTTTCTTCCACCTTGAGCATCTAAGTCTCTCCAGGTGTGGGATCTTTGTGGAAATCAACATTTCAATTCTGTTCAGCCTTTCTTACCAAACATAAAGATATATCTTTAGATAACAGTAAAGGAGAAGAAAAATCAACTTTTATACAAGTTTCCCCCCCAACCAAAAGCTTTAACATCACACTCCATGATTTCCAAGTTTATATTTTCAATTCAGTCATTTTTCTAAGAAAATGGAGGTTATCAAAATGATTGCTGTTATCCACAACATTTGGTAACAGAAAAACAACAGGGACATGTCCCATGTTAGTTTCCACTGCCATCTAGAATCAGCTCTCAAACAGTTTCTATCACTTCCTTAATTCACCCAGGAGGAGGCTACTGACAACAGCTGTCCTCCACAAAATGGAAATCCTTGATCTCCAAATACTTGGACAAAGAAAGAAATTGCAGAAGACTCGGAAAAGGAAGCTAACAATTTAGATGTGAGTGACTAGGCTATTTTTCTGATATTCTACTTTACTTGAATCTCACAGAAGTCTTTCATTCAGAAGAGGTGCTTTGGAAATAAGGTGAGAACATGACATTATTTTGCAACTAAGTATTAGCACAAGGAATTTTGTTAAGAATTTTATTTGCTTATTAGCAACAGGTATATTACGTTTGATGCTATGTCTGCTGCCGATTGCAAAGAATTCTATGCCTTTATTTATAACAGGTACTGAATAAGAAGAAAAGGCAAAGTGATGACAATATAGAGTTATTTTTAATCTGCAGCAAATACAACATCAAATGTAGTATAATTAAACTAAAATAAAATCAATACCCCTCTTCATTAACATTCTACTTCACAAACTTAAGAATATTACTAATTGCAGTTTTCCCTCATGAAGTTCTATTTTGAAACCTCTGTCAAATTGAAATTGAGCTCCCTGATCACATTAGTGAGCAGAGTTATTTCAGGAATAAAAGATTCTTGTCTTAAATCATTAAGACGTTGCCTTTATGGCCCAGCATACTTTTAGCAACTGCTGGAATCATTGTGCCCAGAAGTCAAAATGAATTGCAGGGTTCAATATTATTTCAGCAAAGGTCAAGGGTTGACAACATGGCAAGGTCTCAGAAACTCAAATTAACGTAAGAGAGGACTTTATAGAAAGTGCTATTTTGGGAATGTTTTATATGAACAGCATGGTCTAGTCTCAAGAGGCGTGGACCAATAGTCACGAACTCTGTCTGATGTTCTGATTCCTTTGCCAACTAGTTATGTCATTTCATGAGTCCCTGAACTTTCTCGAGGCTGTCATTTCTCACCTGACAAATTCCTCCTAACTTACAAGGCAGATAAAACAACACAGGGTAGGTGCATAGGCTTTTAAAGCCAGAAATTACTAAAGCTCTAAGGTATTATTAAGTAAAACTAACTACTGGGTAAAAATCATCAAGTAAGTATTCTACAATATCCTGCAGTGGGGGAAAAAAAAGATAAATTGAAACAAACCAGGACAGAGGTGTGGGTATAAATTAAGAGGCTCTTTTTAGTCTAGAGAAACAGCTTTGAAGGGGCGGGGGTTCTAGCCGACTCCCAAACATGCTCAGTCTAAAAGATCTCGTGAAGGTGGATTCTGTTTTAGGAGCATGTTGGGCATTCACAAAGTTCTGAAATGGAAGCAAGCATCCTCCATCCTGGGATCAGCCTTCCCAGTCAAAGCTCTAAGACAGAGACCCTAGCAAGAGCTCTGGAAAGCAGACCATCTGCAACTCCACCAGGGCCGGGCCCTGAGAAGCCTGCAGCACAGCCAGAGACCCAGGAAGCTGCTGGCCACTGAGCTCAAACGAGGCAGAAAAAAACCTCTCCTTTCCTCAGGAAAATATTTGGAGCAAAGTTTTTCCAGTCATTGCTAACTATGATAATTGCATTTGACATTTTAAGAGCACGATGCAATAGCTAAAACATGTCAATGTAAATGACTTGCGGTAGGAAATATCGATGCGTATACATTTGAAGACCCATTGCTTTTTTTTCTGAGGAGACATGCCTCTGAAGTTTCTCACAGTTGAAAGTTTGGGGGGAAATTTTTTTGAGTAGGATTAATTTTTCTAATCTAGTATCAAATATCCTAGAAGATAAAATTGCTAAATTAGGTTATATTGAGTACCTTATGTAATAAGACAAAGTATTTCTCTACTACATGCAGAGTACATTTAAACAACTTAAATTAGCCATGGCCAGGCACAGTGGCTCACGCCTGTAATCCCAGCACTTTGGGAGATCGAGGCAGATGGATCAAGAGGTCAGGAGTTTGAGACCAGCCTGGCCAATACGGTGAAATCCCGTCTCTACTGAAACAAAAATTAACCAGGCGTGGTGGAACATGCCTGTAGTTCCAGCTACTTATGAGGCTGAGGCAGAAGAATCACTTGAACCTGGGAGGCAGAGGTTGCAGTGAGCTGAGATCACAACACTGCACTCCAGCCCAGCAGACAGAGCAAGACTCTATCTCAAAAAAAAAAAAAAAAAAAAAATTAGTCAGCCACTACTGTTTCCTAAATAACCGATGCATGTGATAATAGAACATTAATATTACTACCTTAAGCAGAATGTTATTTTATAAAAATTAAATATGTTGTGGTAAATTAGCTCTCTATAGCATCATACCAATGTAGTCATACCTTTTTATTCCCTATTGCTCTTTATAAGTTATGCACATTAATAAAGAAAAAAGGAAAAGGAAGGAGGGAAGGAAGGCAGAAATTGATGGACTATATTTGTTACTTTAACACAATTGTCTTTGGTTCAAATCTCAGTCTCACCATTTGGTAGCTATGAACAACTTATTTAATGGCTTTAAGCCTCAGAGTCTTAATCTGCTGTAAAATAGAAATAGCAAAGGTACCTGCCCATAGAATTGTTGTGAGAACTAAATAAGTTATTCCATAAACAAGACTTGATACAGTGCCAGGTACATAGAAGTACTCAATCATTCTTATTGTTTTTATGTCAAATATTTACTATGAAACAATTAATCTCATTGTTTTCAAGATTCTTTTGATATTAAAAACAGCTGAAGGGTTTAATAAACATTAGCTTTTTGTTATTTATTTTGCTGTCTTTCTAACAAAAATCTCTAAAGTTTTATGAATAAACGCAACTTTTTTTTCTTTTCAAAAGCAATAAGAACAACAAAAACTTGTAATTGAGGTGGAAGACTTCTTACAATAATTCCTAGAATCAGAGGGAAGCATATGTAACTTTCATTCTCTTCCTAGTAGGAAAAGCTGACTAATATGGAGAAAGGGATCAATCTACAGACTCAGAGAGCAAAAGTGTAGCTGTAGGCATTTGGTCATCTCCTTTAGAGCCCCTGACCAATGAACATGAGTTTAGTTGGTCGGCATGTGTGTGTGTGTATGTGTGTGTGTGTGTCTTCATAGTTGGGAAATCACACAATTGCATTCTAAAAGCAGGAAACACAGGCCAGGCATGGTGGCTCATGCCTGTAATCCCAGCATTTTGGGAGGCTGAGGCAGATGGATCACTTGAGGTCAGGAGTTCGAGACCAGTCGGACCAAGATGGTGAAACCCTGTTTTTACCAAAAAATACAAAAGTTAGCTGGATGTGGTGGTGCATTCCTGTAGTCCCAGCTACTCAGGAGGCTGAGGCAGGAGAATTGCTTGAAGCTGGGAGGTGTAAGTTGCAGTGGGCCAAGATAGTACCATTAAACTCCAGCCCAGGAGACAGAGTGAGACACCATCTCTAAATAAATAAAATTAAACTAAAACAGGAAACACAAAACATATAAAGATACAAAAAGTGGGAAATAATTACATAACAAATGATTGCTATTCCTAATCTAATGGAAGAGATAGACTTGTAAGTAAAATTCAAGTCAGACTGTAGTGAGAAGTGTTTTAGAGATGCTAAGTAACAGGTGATAAAACGCAAGAGATTATCTTGTAGTAGTCTCCTGTAGGTTGGCCCAAAAGAGAAGATGCCATGAATGATCTTCGCAAGACTATTAACTTTGTGAATCCAGGAACCATATTCATCTTGTTCCTCACAGTGGGCCCAGCACTTAGCACAGAGCTTGGGAGTTTACAGGCACTGATAAATACATGGTGAATGGATATCTGGATAAATGAATGAGTCTTAGGTGATGAGCTCAAGGAGTGAAAACAGGGCATTATCAGAAACTTCAATGAGAATTATAAAGATAATGCTGGTTTGCAGCAAACAGACTGAAAAGCATAGAGTTTAGTTACTGATGCAGGGAGTTTGCTGATGTTTTTGCTGATGGTCAACAGTGAGCTTCAGGAATACAATCCTATTACAGTGGTAACAGAACCCATATTAAATAGGGTTCTATCTATTGAAAATATAGTCTGGATTTCTTGTTTGAAAGGTACTTTGGCCAGGGCACTCTCACACTCAACTCTCTTTTCTACCCACTATTTTCACTGTTTAAACCTGGTTCTTGATGACTTATTTAAAAT
Source organism: Saimiri boliviensis (assembly GCF_048565385.1). NCBI lineage: Eukaryota > Metazoa > Chordata > Mammalia > Primates > Cebidae > Saimiri > Saimiri boliviensis. The sequence continues at coordinate 17,421,332 of NC_133464.1, forward strand.
TCTGAGATTCTCTGTGTTGTTTTAGTAAATGATAGTATTTGTGTTAGTAAAACTCTCCATTTCTTAGTATTTGGCCCAATGCTAATATAATTCAGCTTTTGAAAATATTCTTTTACATAAAACTTGTTCAATAACTTTCAATAATATAAATAATAGATCCAGCATTCATTTTAATTTCATCAGACATATGCTTAATGAGGCAGTGATGGTGTCTTTTCCCAGGGGGTGATTACAACCTTCCCTATTCTTTACTCCCCACCTATGAAGAAGCATTCCTGTCTCCCAAAGAGCAAGAACAAAGCCATTCTGTGGGCATCTGATAGGAATGATGCTTAGAAACAGAGAGATTCACTCCAACCTAAGAGATCTCAAGTAGAAAATATCCCCAGTGTGCTGCAGAATAGTAATCAGGCTAACTTACAGAAAGCTTTTTTAAGAACACTTCCCACCCTCACAGATAGACGGACAACCAAGACACTTGCCCCAAGAGAAAGCATGAGATCTACTCTGCAAAGAATTTACCAACACAGTTTATAGTTCTAGGGCAGAAGTAGTTCCTCTTTCTTTTGGCATTTGAACAAGCAGTGCATATCTCAAACACCCTCAAATGAACTTAGCCAGTTTAAAGTCCCCACCAATCATCATGGAGCCCAAAGTCAGCCCTCATCACAGAGAAGCCCCACTGAATCACCAAAAAAAATCCATTCGTGCTACCCAATTTTAACTTAAACTAATTTTGTATTCTTTATTATTTCATACTTATAAAAATATTCCAAACATATAAAAGGTTCAAAAGAATAATATAATATACTCCCCTGTATCCAATATTCAGCCTCAAAAGTATTAATTCACGGCCAATCTTGTACCCTATCCACCTCAACTTATTTCCTCAACCCACGTAATTGTTTAGAAATTCCCAGATACCATCACACTCCATCAGTAAACATATAGTTATATATCTCTGAAAGGTATCACCTCCCCTTTACAATGATAACCACAATACCAAAATCACAGCCCTCCCAAAATAAAAAAATCCTTGATATCATCACTCAGTGTTGATTTGTCCTGTAAATGATCTTTTTAAAAATACAATTGTTTGAGTTGGGTTCCAAAACAAAGAGCACACATTATGACTTGTTGATAAGTCTCCTGGTTTCTTATACTCTACAGACTTTCTTTCTGTGTCTTTTTATTTTATTTTGTTTTTTTTTATCTATTTATTTTTAACTTTTAGGTTCAGGGGTACATGTGAAGGTTTGTTACATAGGTAAACATGTGTCATGCGGGTTTGTTGCAAATATTATTAATATTTCATCACTCAGGCATTAAACACAGTACCCAATAGTTATATTTTCTGCTCCTCTCCCTCCTCCCACCCTCCTCACTCAAATAGACCCCAGTAATCTGTTGTTTTCTTCTTTGTGTTCGTAAGTTTTTATCATTTAGCTCCCACTGTAACTGAGAACATGCAGTATTTGGTTTTCTGTTCCTACATTAGTTTGCTAAGGATAATGGCCTCTAGCTCCATCCATGTTCCCTCAAAGGACATGATCTCATTCATTTTTATGGTGGCATAGTATCTCATTGTGAATATGTACCCTATTTTCCTTATCCATTCTGTCATTGATGGGCATTTGGATTAATTCCATGTCTTTCCTACTGTGTCTTTCCTATTGCAAATATTTTCTCCCATTCTGTAGGTTGTCTGTTTACTCTTTTGCTGTGCAGAAGCTCTTAAGTGTAATTAGACCCCACTTGTCAATTTTTGCTTTTGTTGCAATTGCTTCTTTCCATCTCTTTTTGCTTCCCTGCAACTTAAATTTGTTGAAGAAATCCATTTGTCTCACAGAGTTTCTCAAAGTTTGCATTTTGTAGCTTGCCACCCCATGATGTCAGAATACATTCCACTATTGTCCATATTTCTTGTACATGGACAAGTTTCTTAGAAGCATGACCTGATTCAAGTTCAATTTTTTTTTTTTGGCAAGACCACTTCAAAGATGCTGTGTATACTTCTCTTACAAGGTACCAAAGGTCTGGCTGTCCTTTTCTTCCCAAAGTTAACAGCCCTTGATAACCACTGCCTAGAACAAGGTATTCATTAGAGTTGCATCAGAATTATATTCTTATTGTATCATTCCTCCTTCTTCTATTATCTAGAATACTATAAACTTCCTCTCATCAATTATTTGATTACCCTTAGTTACTGTCTGTATAGCAAAGACCTGGAACCAACCCAAATGCCCATCAATGATAGACTGGATAAATAAAATGTGGCTCATATACACCATGGAATACTACACAGCCATAAAAAATGATAAGTTTGTGTCCTTTGTAGGGACTTGGATGAATCTGGAAACCATTATTCTCTGTGAACTGACATAGAAGAGAAAACCAAACACCACATGTTCTCACTCATAGGTTGGTGTTGAACAATGAGAACAAGTGGACTCAGGGAGAGGAGCATCACACAATGGGGGCAGTTGGGGGTGGCTAGTGGAGGGATAGCAGGGAGTGGGGAGAGTGGGGAGGGATAAAATGGGGAGAAATGCCAGATATAGTCAAAGTGGGAATAGAGGCAGCAAACCACCTGGTTATGTATGCACCTATGCAACAACCCTACATCACCTGCACATGTACCCCAGAACCTAAAGTAAAATTTAAAAGAAAAAATTCCTCAATTCTTCCAAAAAAAAAAACAAACAAAAAGAAAGGCATGACAAACCTCAGTTCTTCTCCTTTATTAAACAACTTTCAAAAAATGAGTGTTGTGTCTTACAGAGGTAATTCATGAGTTGTGTAAGGAAAGGTTGTCTTTTGTTTTCTTTTTGGTGGATGAGAGTTATTTGTTTTATTATAAAAATCATAGATTTAAACATATTTGGTCAGGAATGGTGACTCACACCTGTAATCCCAGCAACTTGGGAGGCCGAGGCAGGTGGATCCCTGGAGGTCAGGAGTTTGTAACCAACCTGGCCAATAGGGTGAAACCCCATCTCTACTAAAAATACAAAAAATTAGCCAGGTATGGTGGTACATGACTGTAATCCCAGCTACTCGGGAGGCTGAGAATCACTTGAACCCAGTAGGTGGAGGCTGCAGTGAGCTGAAATTGCACCACTGCACTTCAGCCTAGGCAACAGAGCAAGACTGTCTCAAAAAAGAAAGAAAGAAAGAAATGATAATTTTAAAACATAATTCATATCCTCAGAGAGAATCAAGAGGATACTGTAGCCATAAAACAAGAATAAACTGCTTTGAAGATGTGAGAAATAAAAGAAGAGGGAAATTAGATTTTTTTTAAGCCAGATTCACTAGAAAGGCTAGATTAAGTTGAAATAATTTCACAAAACGTAATACATAAAAATATTTAAAATACGTGAGAAAAGTTCATAGGTCTGGAGGATCCATTCAGAGCCTACAACTATCTAATGGGAATTTCAGGAGAAAAAAAAAAAAAAGAGGCAGAAATATTTTTTTGGAAAAACAATCCTTCCCAGGGCTGATGATATTGAACTGAAAGGAACCAGCAAGTGTCAAACAGAACTCCAATCTGACCCAGCCTTGTGAAATTTCACATATCAAAGATAAACAGAGTATTTTAAAATCTTCAAAAGAAAAAAAAAACTGTTACAAAAGGAAAGGACCTAGGGATGTGACCACTCATGAACATCAGGGGATAGGGAAGTGCACACGCTCCTGGGAAGATCAGTTCAAGCCTCTGCATTTCCACTCACCTAAACTTTCATTTCAAATCAAATATTAAATGAGAGGCCAAAATAAACACATTTACACAAATGTAAGAGCATCGGCATATATCTTATGAGAAAATTACACAAAGAACTTCAAAAAAAAAAGGAGAATAGGAGATCCAAGAAACTAATTGGTTATTAGTTTTTAAGCATTTAAATATAGGGTTCTACCTACTTTGTTCACATCTTTATCTACAGCCCTTAAAACAAAGCTTGGCACATCTCCGCTGCTCAAACAGTGAGACTAATTCAGCAGTCATGAAAAAATTCTAGAATGACAGGCATGCAAACCCAAAAATAATATCTCCAACAATACATTTCACTTAATAAAAGCCATAATTTTTTTAAACTGGAAAATTTAACGGTATGGTAAAGAAGGCTTATCTTCATTGTGTCTACAAACATAAAGCAACACTATTAGAAACACCAGGAAAAACAGAAAGTTTTGTTTCTTTAGGCCCAAAACCCATGGCCTAAATTTGGTTCTGAGGAACAAACACACATTTTTTTCAAACGTATTTTGACTACTATTAAGAAGCAAGAGATCAGTTCTGTAAGACTATAGTCTCTGAAGGTCAAATTATACAGTAGATTCCACAGTAAATAATATTTATTTGATCATAATATTGTAAATGTTCCTTATTGGTTATTAGTTTTTAAGCATTTAAATATAGTTTAGAAAAGAATTTAAATATATAAATCCTGACAATATGAGTTAATAAACTAAAAATGGGGAAGGAAGATCCAAGATGGCCATTTAGGAAGAGCTCGGAGTTGCAGCTCCCAGTAAAAGCACAGAGGGTGAGTGGACGCCACATTTTTATTGCCCACGGACCAGGAGATTCCCAGGTGGAGGAGCCCCACGGGTTGCCAGCGTGGCCAGCGCGGTTCTTTTGGTCGGCGCGGCTGTTTGCCCCGGCGTGGCTGCTTTGCAGGCGTCCCAGCCGGTGGTTCTCCATACAAAATATACTGGTTCGGGTGCCCTTTTGGCTGGTGATTGGAGGCAGAGGAAATTGCCCATTCATCTGATTAAAGAGGGGACTGAACAGGGAGAAAGGCCAGGAGATTCCTGGGCAAAAAAAGTGCCACAAATCTCAGCACCACTCTTTAAGCCAGTGCAGTGAGTCACTGCATGGGAAATCACACAGATCCCGGCGTCTTTACAACAGGCAACTGGAACACCTGGGATAGAGTCAACTGTTCAACTAAAAAAGAAAAAAAAGGCTCTGAGGCAGGGAGCCCGGTGATGAGGCTCGGCTGGTCCCACCCCCACAAAAGAACAGCAATCAGAAACTCTCTGGATTGAGAGATTCACAGCAAGTGCAGCTGAACCTGGGATGGTCCAGTTCTGTGGGGGAGGGGCATCCGCCATTACCAAGGCACTCCACCACTAGGGAGGTAGTCAGCCATTGCTGAGGCAGCCTGCCGTTGCCAAGGCAACCTGCCATTGCTGAGGCTGCTTGCCATTGCCAAGGCAACCTGCCATTGTCAAGGCAACCCACCATTGTCAAGGCAACCTGCCATTACAGATAAAGTCCACCAATACAGAGGTGGGCCACCATTTCTGAGGAAGTTCTAACTACACCCATATAAACAGGACTGCAGGGAATTTCACACAGCAGCTGGGCGGACCCCACAGCAGCTCAGCAAAGCCTCTGCAGGCAGACAGTGACTAGGCTGCCTCCTTGCTGGGCAGGGCAGCTGTGAAATAAAAAAGGCACCAGCAAAGCGAAAACTCATAAATAAAGCCCTAACTCCCTGGGACAGAGCACCTGGGAACAAAAAGTGGTTTATGAGTTCTGCTGCAGCAGACCTAAACATACCTGCCCAGCAGCTCTGAATGAACAACAGAGCTCACAGCTCAGCACTTGAGCTCCTATAAGGGACAGACTGTCTCCTCAAGCAGCTCCCTGACCCCTGGACTCCCTGACCCCTGTATATCCAAAGAGTCACCTCATAAAGGAGAGATCAGACTGACATTTGGCGGGTATACTTCGGGGACAAAGATAGCAGAAGAAGAAACTGGTAGCAACCCTTACTGTTCTGCAGCTGCTGCAGGTTATCCCCCAGCAAGCAGGACCTGGAGTGGACCTCAGCAGTCCAACAGCAGAGGGGCCATATTGTTAGAAGGAAAACTAAGAAACAGAAATAACTTCATCATCAACAAACGGAACGTCCACTCAGAGACCAAATCTGAAAGTCAGCAACTACAAAGACGTCAGATAGATAAATCCATAAAGATAGGAAGAAACCAGTGCAAAAAGGATGAAAACACCCAAAACCAGAACACCTCTCCTCCTACAAGGGATCACAACTCCTCACAAACAAGGGAATAAGGTTGGATGGAGAATGAGTGTGATGAAATGACAGAATGAGGCTTCAGAAGGTGGGTAGTAAGAAACTTCTGTGAGCTAAAAGAACATGTTCTAGCCCAATGAAAAGAAACTAAGAACCTTGAAAAAAGATTTGACGAAATGCTAATGAGAATGGACAACTTAGAAAGGAATATAAGTGAATTGATGGAGCTGAAAAACACAACACGAGAACTTCGCGAAGCATGCACAAGTTTCAACAGCCAAATTGACCAAGCAGAAGAAAAGATATCAGAGGTCGAAGATCAGCTCAATGAAATAAAACAAGAAGGCATGATTACAGAAAAAAGGGTAAAAAGGAATGAACAAAGTCTCCAATAAATGTGGGACTGTGAAAAGACCTAATCTACATTCGATAGGTGTACCTGAATGCAACGAAGAGAATTAATCCACGCTGGAAAAGACTCTTCAGGATATTATCCAGGAAAACTTCCCCAACCTAGCAAGGCAGGCCAATATTCAAGTCCAGGAAATACATAGAACACCACAAAGATATTCCTCAAGAAGAGCAACCCCAAGGCACATAATCATCAGATTCACCAGGGTTGAAATGAAAGAGAAAATGCTAAGGGTAGCCAGAGAGAAAGGTCGGGTTACCCACAAAGGGAAGCCCATCAGACTCACAGCAGATCTCTCAGAAGAAACCCTACAAGCCAGAAGAGAGTGGGGGACAATATTTAACATCCTTAAAGAAAAGAACGTTCAACCCAGAATTTCATATCCAGCCAAACTAAGCTTCATAAGTGAAGGAAAAATAAAATCCTTTGCGAACAAGCAAGTACTCAGAGATTTTGTCACCACCAGGCCTGCTTTGCAGGAGATCCTGAAAGAGGCTCTACACATAGAAAGGAACAACCAGTACCAGCCACTCCAAAAACATGCCAAATGGTAAAAAACATGCCAAATGGTAAAGAGCATCAACACAATGAAGAATCAGCATCAAAACAGCCAACTAGCACCAAAATGGCAGTATCAAATTCACACATAACAATATTAACCATAAATATAAATGGACTAAATGCCCCAATCAAAAGACACTGACTGGCAAGTTGGATAAAAAACCAAAACCCATCAGTATGTTGTATCCAGGAAACCCATCTCACATGCAAGGATACACAAAGGCTCAAAATAAAGGGATGGAGGAAGATCTACCAAGCAATTGGAGAGCAAAAAAAAGCAGGAGTACAATTCTCATCTCTGATAAAATAGACTTTAAAGCAACAAAGATCAAAAGAGACAAAGAAGGACATTATATAATAGTAAAAGGATCAACACAACAAGAAGAATTAACTATCCTAAATATATACGCACCCAGTACAGGAGCACCCAGATACATAAGGCAACTTCTTAATGACTTACAAAGAGACTTAGATTGCCACACAATTATAGTGGGAGACTTTAACACCCCCTTGTCAATATTAGACAGATCAACCAGACAGAAAATTAACAAGGATATCCAGGACTTGAACTCAGACCTGGAACAAGCAAACCTAATAGACATTTACAGAACTCTCCACTCCAAATCCACAGAATATACATTCTTTTAAGCACCACATCACACCTACTCGAAAATTGACCACAAAATTGGAAGTAAATCACTCCTCAGCAAATGCAAAAGAACGGAAATCATAACAAACAGTCTCTCAGACCACAGTGCAATCAAGTTAGAACTCAGAATTCAAAAACTTACTCAGAACCGCACAGCATCATGGAAACTGAACAACCTGCTCTTAAATGTTGACTGGATAAACATTATGAAATGAAGGTAGAAATAAAGATGTTCTTCGAAACCAACGAGAATGAAGACACAACATACCAGAATCTCTGGGACACATTTAAAGCAGTGTCTAGAGGAAAATATATAGCAATAAGTGCCCACATAAGAAGCAAGGAGAGATCTAAAATTGACACCCTATCATCAAAATTGAAAGAGCTAGTGGAGCAAGATAAAAAAAAAAAAAAAAAAAAAAAAAAAAAAAAAAAAACTCAAAACCTAGCAGAAGACAATAAATAGCTAAGCTCAGAACAGAACTGAAGGAGATAGAGACACAAAAAAATCCTTCAAAAAAATCAATAAATCCAGGAGCTGGTTTTTCAAAAATATCAACAAGATAGACAGAACACTAGCCAGATTAATAAAAAAGAAAAGAGAGAATAACCAAATTGATGCAATAAAAAACGATAACGGGGATATCACCAGAGATTCCACAGAAATTCAAATCATCATCGGAGATGATTACAAACAACTCTATGCACATAAACCAGTAAACCTGGAAGAAATGGATAAATTCCTGGACACTTGCCTCCTCCCAAGCCGAAACCAGGAAGAAGCCGAAACCCTGAACAGACCCATAACAAGGTCTGAAGTTGAGGCAGCAATTAAGAGCCTACCACCCAAAAAAAGCCCAGGTCCAGATGGGTTTACAGCCGAATTCTACCAGACATACAAAGAGGAGCTGGTGCCATTCCTTCTGAAACAATTCCAAATAATCCAAACAGAGGGAATCCTTGCCAAATCATTTTATGAGACCAACATCATCCTGATACCAAAACCCAGCAGAGACTCAACAAGAAAAGAAAACTTCAGGCCAATATTCATGATGAACATACGATGCAAAAATCTTCAATAAAATACTGGCAAGTCGATTGCAACAGCACATCAAAAATCTTATCCACCATGATCAAGTAGGCTTCATCCCGGGGATGCAAGGCTGGTTCAACATTCGCAAGTCTATAAATGTAATTCACCACACAAATAGAAACAAAGACAAAAACCACATGATTATCTCAATTGATGCAGAGAAGCCTTTGACAAAATTCAACAGCCCTTTATGCTAAAAACCCTCAATAAACTAGTTATTGACGGAAAGTATCTCAGAATAATAAAAGCTATTTATGACAAACCAACAGCCAATATCATACTGAATGGGCAAAAACTGGAAGCATTCCCTTTAAAATCTGGCACTAGACAAGGATGCCCTCTCTCACCGCTCCTATTCAATATAGTACAGGAAGTTCTAGCCAGAACAATCAGGCAAGAAAAAGAAATAAAGGGTATTCAAATAGGAAAGGAGGAAGTCAAATTGTCTTTATTTGCATGACATGATTGTATATCTAGAAGACCCCATCATCTCAGCCCAAAATCTCCTGAAACTGATAAGCAACTTCAGCAAAGTCTCAGGATATAAAGTCAATGGGCAAAAATCACAAGCATCCCTACACACCAATAACAGACTTAAAGAGAGCCAAATCAAGAACGAACTGCCATTCATAATTGCTACAAAGAGAATAAAATACCTAGGAATACAACTAACAAGGAACGTAAAGTACCTCTTCAAGGAGAACTACAAGCCACTGCTCAACGAAATAAGAGAGGACACAAACAGATGGAGAAACGTTCCATGTTCATGGTTAGGAAGAATCAATATCGTGAAAATGGCCATACTGCCCAAAGTAATTTACAGATTCTACGCTATCCCCATCAAACTCCCAATGACCTCCTTCACAGAACTAGAAAAAAAAACACCTTAAACTTCATATGGAACCAAAAGAGAGCCTGCATAGCGAAGTCAATTCTAAGCAAAAAGAACAAAGCAGGAGGCATCACACTACCAGACTTCAAACTATACTACAAGGCTACAGTAATCAAAACAGCATGGTACTGGTACCAAAACAGAGATATAGACCAATGGAACAGAACAGAGGCCTTGGAGGTAACACAACATATCTACAACCATCTGATCTTTGCAGACATGACAAAAACAAGCAATGGGGAAAGGATTCCCTGTTTAATAAATGGTGGTGGGAAAACTGGCTAGCCATGTGCAGAGAGCAGAAACTGGACCCCTTCCTGACACTGTACACTCCAGATGGATTAAAGACTTAAACACAAGACCTAACGCCATAAAAACCCTAGAAGAAAATCTAGGCAAAATCATTTAGGTCATAGGCGTAGGCAAGGACTTCATGACCAAAACACCAAAAGCATTGGCAACAAAAGCCAAAATACACAAACGAGACCTAATCAAACTCCATAGCTTCTGCATGGCAAAAGCAACAGTCAATAGAGTGAATCAGCAACCAACAGAATGGGAAAAAAATTTTTGCAGTTTACCCATCTGACAAAGGGCTGATATCCAGAATTTACAAAGAACTAAAACAGATTGACAAGAAAAAAACAAACAGGCCTATTCAAAAGTGGGCAAAGGATAAGAACAGATACTTTACAAAAGAAGACATACATGAGGCCAAAGAACATACTTTCTTTGTTTGAACATACTTTCTTTGAACATGCTCATCATCACTGGTCATCAGACAAATGCAAATCAAAACTACACTGAGATACCATCTCACGCCAGTTAGAATGGCAATCATTAAAAAATCCGGAGACAACAAATGCTGGAGAGGATGTGGAGAAATAGGAACACTTTTACACTGTTGGTGGGAGTGTAAATTAGTTCAGCCATTGTGGAAGACAGTGTGGCGATTCCTCAAGGACCTAGAAATAGAAATTCCATTTGACCCAGCAATCCCATTAGTGGGTATATATCCAAAGGATTATAAATCGTTCTACTATAAGGACACATGCACAAGAATGTTGATTGCAGCACTGTTCACAATAGCAAAGACCTGGAACCAACCCAAATGCCCATCGATGATAGACTGGACAGGGAAAATGTGGTACATATACATCATGGAATATTATGCAGCCACAAAAAACAATGAGTTCATGTCCTTTGTAGGGACATGGATGAACCTGGAAACCATCATTCTCAGCAAACTGACACAAGAGCAGAAAATCAAACACCACATGTTCTCACTCATAGGCGGGTGTTGAACAATGAGAACACATGGACACAGGGAGGGGAGCACTACACACTGGGGTCTGTTGGGGGTAAATAGGGGAGGGACAGCAAGGTGGGGAGCTGGGGAGAGATAGCATGGGGAGAAATGACAGATATAGGTTATGGGGAGGAAGGCAGCAAATCACACTGCCACATGTGTACCTATGCAACAATCTTGCATGTTTTTCACATGTACCCCAAAACCTAAAATGCAATAAAATAAAAAAGAAAAAATTATGTTCACAGAACCACATTGTGCTTTGAACATTTTATATAAAATTAATATTCGAGGACTAAAAAAAAAAATGGGGAGAGAGAAAGTCATACAGACATATACATTTAAAGTTAGGAACCCCAACCAAAAATCCAAAAATAATATATCTACTATGCTGGGCCTTGTGGCATGTGCCTGAAATGCCAGGTACTGGAGAGGGTGAAGTGAGAGAATTGCTTGGGCCCAGGAGTTTAAGGCCAGCCTGGGCAACATGATAAAACCCCATCTCAATAAATTAATTAATTAAATTTCTAAAAATGTTGGAGGGAAGAGGGAAAGATGTGTGAGATAAATTCCTCTTTCACAACTGAGATTCAGGAGATATCATCTAAAGTAGAAAAATCAAGGGATAAACATATAATGCATTATCTAGAATATTATATAAACATAAAGGCAGAAAAATCTGGAAGTGATTGCCTCTGAGAAGTGGAGCTGGGGTTGGAAAGCTTCAGGTAATGCTATTCTGTATGCTTAGAATTTTTTCATAATATTTGCATTGGAAATAAAATATGAGAATGAATAAGAGAATGATGGTTAGCTGGTATTCATATGCTTTCATTTATAACCTGCTTCCCAGAGCACCAAGGAACTGACAGCTATTCCTATCTGTTAAAAACCTTCCAAAAGTAGTATTAACAGGTGATAATTTACTTTGATGCCCAAAACACAGTATGACAAGCATGGTTTACCTACAAATTACATAGGCCCCTTGGAGCTAACTCCGCCTCCTTCTGCCCATCACTCTCTTGCTCTCTTTTCCATGTAACTAACCATTAATAATAATACAAATACATTACAATCCTGTACATGTTGCCCTTTTCTGTACTTAAAATTCAGATGAGTGAAATATTTTACATTTTTTACACAAAAAGAAATTAAGGTGTTCAATTTGGAATGCAACCCTCAATTGATTTTTTTTCTTATTTACTAGGCACCAATTAAAATGAAAATGATCTCTCTTTCTTGAACTAAGTAAATATTACTGTCCTCTGGACTCCATTTTTTTTTTTTTTTTTTTTTTTTTTACAACCTGTGACTCTGCCTCTTCAAAGAAGTCTGCTATAGCAGGTAAGTCTTGTTTGTCCTCAGAGAAATGATTTTGCTCGATTATACTAAGCAATGTTTGCTTGAGTATTCAATGATTCCACCTCTCTTATAATAGGTTTTATCTCCTTTGTAAGTATGTAAACGAGACTAATCTTTCTGTAGCTCTCAAGCTCTTTATAGATGGGAGTTAATGGTATAAATTCTCAGGCGCACAGACACAATAATGTATCCATCCATTCATACACTTTGAAAAATATGTTAATAATTTTATCATTGAATTAATTCAAGACTTTTGAGTGGCACCAATTCGTTGATTAGAGCAACTTGAATCCTAGGAAGGATCTTTGCTAATGGTGCTATCATGGACAAGTTACTTAATCTCTGGGACACTCAGTTTCTTCTTCTGTAAAATGAGAATAATAACACCTAGTTTACAGAAATACATCCCTGACTATCTAAAGTAACATTTTCATCATTCTTTCTCTTTTATCTGATTTATTTTTCTTCATCACAACACATATCTCTATCAGCAATTACTCCGTATATCTATTATTTTCTTTGTTGGTTGCCTGTCTCCAGCACTAGATTGTAAGTTTCTTGAGAATAGGGTTCTACCTACTTTGTTCTCATCTTTATCTGCAACCCTTAATACAAAGCTTGGCACATAGCCGCTGCTCAATCCACTTTCCTGAATGTATGGTTGAATGAAGAATACTGCTGAGATGATTAAAATGAGATATCATGTAAAATTCTTGGTACTTTGGCAAAAAGTAGCCACCTGATGAAAGATAAGTATTAATATTTTTCTATGTCTGTTACATTAATATCTTTCTTATTTGCCTAATATTAAAAGAGAATGTAAGCAACACCTTTTGAGATTAAGATAAAGAATTTGTTGTGTTCTGCTTTCTCCTTTTCATCCCTAACTGTATCAGATCTTCTCTAACACTAGAAACAAGATGCAACTGAGGCACTTACGGACTGAAATCTACAGTGACTGTTTTAAGGAAGTTTAGAAAACACTTATAATAGCAGTTGTAAATAATAATTTATAAACACTGATAAAGTGTTACTATGTTTCTAGTACAAAGAAATAGCAAATGTTCGTTATAAAATCAAAGTAGCATATGTGTTGAGAGTAAGTAACAGGAAAGTAATACGTAGACCCAATGCTAAGTGGATTGATTAGTGATTCTCAGGCTGTTCATTTTAGGCAACTATAGCGAACTCACAGGGTACCACTAGATGTTTTTAATTTCTGAAGAAAGCAGAGAACCATCTGACAGACACTGCAGAAGTTACTAGCTCAAGGTGGTACATGGTTTCAACACTGGACTGCATGATATACCTTTTGATATGTCATTGCTTTGCAAAGCTGGGTTTTGGCAGTTGATGTGATAAAAGGCAAGTATCACCGTGGAATGAAAAATGAGGCTGATGGTGTCCAATCTGATTTCAAAGTTTGTGAGGCTGTGCAGGACTCAACGAGTACACATATTTCATTAGTGAGTAATTGTAGTTATTTACAAATTAAAGGAAAACACTTTTTCCTTCAATCTATGGCTATTAATTTCTCAAACAGCTATAATTATTAGAACATGAGGTTTGTGAAGTTCTGCAAGGCTTAACAAGAAACCATATTCCCTTAGTAAGTAATTGTAGTTATTTATGAATTAAATGAAAATATTTTTTCTTTCAATCTATGCATATTAATTTCTCAAACAGTTATAATTGCTAGGACATAACTACTCATTAAGTTCTTTGAACCCAACTACTTAATAAGCAGAACAATTAAATTTATTTGTTGAAATAAATTACTCAGAAACTCAGGACTCCATGAACTGATGAAGTCTGAGAACCTCTGTGACAGGAGTTACAGCAAAACTACAGTATTGCTTATAGAGACCAGAAAACAAAACTTAAAATTTGCTACAAAGTCTAATATAGTGTGAGATTGGCTGGGGCCCACTCGGAGAAGACTATTGTCAAACAAAATATATCCCAATAATCAGAGCAGCCTGAGCAAGCTTCCTGGGCACCAAATCTAAGAGTGCTGCAAACGAAATTCTCGGAGGGCAATTCCATTCCATAAGGACAGCCCTGCAGCTGGGCCAAGCTTCCCTGTAACCAAAGAACAAAAAGACATTTTGACCTGTGAAACCACTCATGCAGAACAGATGCAAGGATGAGGGGAGAGAAAGCGTCAAGAAAGGGAGAAGGATAAATAAAAGATAAATAAAAGTAAAAGATAAATGCATGGAAATTCAGGATTTCATGATCAGGGGTACTTTGTTCTCAACTGTTCTCTCTTAAGGTTTCCTATTTTTAAAATAATATTCACCTTTTAATTTGATATCTGAGCATTTCCTATCAGCTGATTCTAAAATTATGGGATTTCATGGTCTTCACCAAAAATATAATATAGCTTCAACATCTCTTCATGAAAAGGTATCCAACTAATCTATATGTGGATAGACTTAAAGTCCCTTTTATTTGCATGACCTGAGGTTAAATCTTTCCCAAACATTCATTTTTTAAATAACTTCAGTATAATATCATTGGCCTACGTGTGTGTGTGTGTGTGTGTGTGTGTGTGTGTGTGTGTGTGTGTGTGTGTGTTTTAAATAATATAAACCCCTTGATCTAGCATTCCTACTTCCGGAGGCTCAGTGCAGTTTTCTCTACCACGTTTCTGTGCTACATCAAGGCCTCACTTGCTATCAATTGTCCAATTTTTCACTTTGGTTTCTGAGCTTCCAGAACATAACAGCATTTCTACCACTTCCTGTGCCTTTCAGTAATGCAGTTAAATGGGTTCACTGTTTTCTCATCTTCATCTTCTTTCTCTGTAGCAATGAGTTCCCCCTGACAGCTCCAGTGAGATCTTTATGAATCTGAGTCCTAAGATTTTCCTTACTCATGGGCTTTCTCCAGGTGCTAGCTTTCGGGTGGGGTGGGAGGGTGTAGGGGAACCCTCTCTCCCACCATTTTTAAACTTCTGGAGATCTGCAGACTTTAGAAAATTCCTTAGCTGCCTTTTTGGACCTGCAGGAAGATCTCACTAGCAGGATCACATGAAATAACTTATTTTTAGGCAAGAGGAAGAGAATGTAAGTAGGCTGTGCTGCTCTGATATCAAGTTGCTATTCTCTTTTTAAAGTTTTCTCTTTCGTTGGCAGCAGCAGCCCAGGTTCAAATCCTAGCGTGACCACTTATTAACTGCGTCCCCTTAAGAAGGACATCAAACTTCCCTGGTTCCTGGTGTCCTTATCTGTAAGACGCTAACAATCACATCTTCTCCACCTGGTGGTATAGTCTGAATGTAAGTGGCTGACAGGAAGGATACAGCATCCAGTGTCATTTATCCCTCTTCCCCTCTTGTGTTGTTTACTCTTGAGTGTATTAATTAAATCCTAATCAATTAAACACTTAAGTTATCAGTGTGAATTATGTGACGGTCATGAAACAACACAAATGGGAGCACTTTAAAATACAAATCAGGTGGCTTATTTTTACTATAAGCAAATTCTGATTCTTCTTCCCATACTTTAACAACATAACAGGCAAAAATTCTAACTGGGTTGCTTAATATGGCAAATAAGCAAAACAGGCTGATTTAGACAAATACCCTTGCTTCCGAGCCATGCTCTCCTCACATCTGTAGCCCCTCATTTTTTTAAAAAAAATTTATCTTACTTTTGTTTGTTAAGACACAGGGTCTTGCTATGTTGCCCAGGCTGGAGTATACTGGCTATTCACAGGCATATCCTACTACTGATCAGCACAGGAGTTTTGATCTGCTCCATTTGGTCCCAGGCCATGTCAACCATCCTTAGGCAACCTGGTGGTCCCTGCTCCCAGGAGGTCACCCTATTGATGCTAAACTTAGTGCAGACACCTGACAGGCATAGCACACTACAGCCCAGAACTCCTGGGCTCATGGGATCCTCCCACCTCAGTCCCCTGAGTACCTGATACTACACACACCTTTTGAGGGCTCATGGTTGCAAAGACATGAGCAGCAAGCATGCAGAGTATTAAAAACACTCCTGCTGGAGCCTGAAGTCAGCGTGATGGGTTGTAGACTTGCTCAGCGCTCCTTTTCACTCCGTGATTCCAAACCACTCTGGGATTCTATGCCTTGTAACTCTATCAAGACAACTGCTAACACTCCAATGCTACCAAACAGTTTTCCCATAGCAGTGTTATTTAAATAAGGGACTTTGATTTCCAAGGAAAAGGCAGTTCTTTCCTCAGTGTAATACAGAATGAGAAAAAAAACTGCCATGCTGGACATAAGAAACTCCCAGTTGAAATCCCATTTCTCTGACCCTCAGTCACCTGATCTGAAAAAGGTGGACTGAGCTCAGCAAAACTTCCATTCCATTTCAATTCTGGTATGCTGATTCTAGGATAAGGTTGCAGCCCTTCGCAGTGCTAGGTACAACAGCAGGCCAGAAATAATCATGAGAGAACCACCACCTTTTCAGAAGCGCTCCGTGACCATGCCTTGCTCAGCACTGGTTCTCTCTGGGAAAGGGGATAAAGGGGAGAGTGATAATCAGATCAACTAATAATAATAATCTTCTAATTAGAAAAAGACAAAAATGGGAGGGTGAGACAGGTGTGAGGGCTGAAAAATTATCTACTTGGTACAATGTTCACTATTTGGGTGATGGGTGCAGTAGAAACCCAATCTTCACCATTGCCCAATAAATCCATGTATGAAATCTGTACATGTACCCCAAGTCTATCATAAACAATTAAAAAGTAAAAACCAGTATTAGAATCAATAGGTGCTCTCCACTCTCTATTCTAAAATAGTAATTTTTTGAGGGTATCACTCTGTCACCCAGACTGGAGTGCAGTGGCATGATCCTGGTTCACTACAGCCTCTATCTGGAGTCAAGCAATCCTCCTGCCTTAGACTCCTCAGTAGCTGGGACTACAGGTGCACACCACCCGCCTTGGCTAATTTTTTAATTTTTTATAGAGACAAGGTCTCCCTGTGTTGCCCAGGATGCTTTTGAACTCCTGGGTTCAAGCGATCCTTCCGCTCTGCCACTCAAAGTGCTAGGATTATAGGCATGAGCCACTGCACCTGACCTAAAATAGTATTTTTATCTTGGAAGTTACTCTAAGAGAGTATAGGCAACCTATATAAAATAAAAGTAAAATAGTAATTTTAAACAACTGGTCAATGACGTGCCTTTATGTACCGGAAACATTCAGGAAAGGACTTGTATGTCTTAAAGATAATGATTCTCCCAGGAAGTTCAGAAACCCAAACTGCTGGCTCCATAGCCATCCCTCCTTGTAGACAACATGTATATTTCCTCCATGCATGCCCTAGAGAGTGGTTAATTAGCACCATCATGGGTCCAAAATAAATAGGGACTCGTCTTCACTGTCTAGAGGCTCAGATTATTTTAATATTCCAAGAGTAACCAAGGCAACAAGAGTTTAAGAAACACAATATTACTGCCAATAAGACTTCCTGATTTGTTCAATTTTGTCAGTTATTCTCTGAAACTGAAAAAAAAAATGGTGTTAAGTTTTAATGACACTTGGAAAAATTTTCAGTATTAGATTCCAGCCTTATAATCTAAGCCCACAGCACGAAAATCTTAATCATCATCGAGAACTTTACACACACATATAACAGAGTTTATTTATATATCAGAGATACCACATCTTTAGGCATACATTTATAAATAGCCCCAAGGAGAAATTTTCATAGAAATGTTAATGATTTCCATAAAAATTCTCACATACTGCACGACGCTTGCATATCACATCTTAATTAATCACCTATTCATGAAACACTTGAGTACTTGCACGATTCAGCATGATTAATGCAACATTAGTGCGAGGACATAGTAAAGACTGTCTAATAAACCTTTCCTCAAGATACTTCATACTGTAAAGCACCATGGCTCAGTAAATGACCCAGCGGCCTGAAGAGATAATGCTTCAATCTGTTCTGCACATGATCCGACCTCTTGTGGCCCTGTTTGACTTAGAGCAGAGGAGTTACATAGGAGATTTTTGGGCCCTAAGGAAAGGTAAAACCAGAGCACATGGCAGTTTGCAGCCCTCAGAAGCTAATTCAAAAATAGATGCATGTCCTTCTTTCTGAACAAATACTGTAATTATGACTGCTGTGGTTACTCTGGCAGAGGGGAAAAAAGATGAGTTAAAGATATATCTTTCTTAATAATGGCTACCATTTATACATGCCTACTGCGTGCCAGCACTGTGTGTATACAAACATTAACATACATTATCCCAGCATCCCTGTTAGATATGCATGAAAATCTCCATTTTTCTGTTTGGAAAACTGGAAATAAGAGAGGTAAGTGTCAGGGATCTGATCGCTAGTGTTTGCAACTTCGAAGACTGCCCCTGTATTATTAGCCTGTTCTCATGCTGCTAATAAAGACATGCCCGAAATGAGGAAATTAATAAAGTAAAGAGGTTTAATTGACTCACAGTTCAGCATGGCTGGCGAGGCCTCAGGAAACTTACAATCATGGTGGAAGGAGAAGAAAAGATGTCCTTCTTCACATAGCAGAAACAAGGAGACGTGCCAAGCAAAAGGGGTAAATGCCCCTTTAAAAATGATGAGATCTAATGAGAACTCACTCACTATCACAAGAACAGCATGGGGAAAACCACCCTCATGATTCAGTTACCTCCCACTGGGTCCTTGCTACGACAGGAGGGGATTATGGAGACTAAAATTCACAGTGAGATTTGGGTGGGGACACAGCCAAACCATGTGAGCCCCATTGCCTATCCTTTGAGAGAACCAAGTTATGGGCAGACACAGTGGCTCACGCCTGTAATCCCAGCACTTTGGGAAGCCAAGGTGAGCTAACCACTTGAGGGTAGGAGTTTGAGAACAGCCTGGCCAACATAGCAAAACCCCATCTCTACAAAAAAATACAAAAAAAAAAAAAAACTAATTTGTAAAATCTAGATTATATTAAAAGAGATTTTTATTTTCCTAATCAATAAACCTGAGAGGTTTCAAGAGCTTCACTCATCCATTCATTCCCTTTTCATGCAAAGGGCTTAAAGGAGAGAAAGTGTTCTCCATGGAGCTTTGGTGGCTGAGCACTTATGAATCGGTTAGGCTGTATCAGTGATGATGAGTTAGAATAGGAACCAAGGGATCCGAGCAGTATGAGAAAGTTTACTTTTCCTTTGGATAACATCGATTACCAAATGATTCCCCCACCCTAACCTCCAGCCCAACCCCATCCCAGCTCTTAAAAACTCTCTGTGGTATGTGCCTGTAGTCCCAGATATTCAGAAGGCTGAGGCAAGAGGACTGCTTGAGCCCAAAAGTCTGAGGCTGCAGTGAGCTATGATCACACCACTGCACTCCAGCCTGGGCAACAAAGAGAGACTCTGTCTCCAAAAAAAAAAAAAAACACCTCTTCTACCATTCCATCCTTTATTTCAGCAGAGTTGAGTTCAGACTGTGTTCTGGTCTCCCTCTCCTAGGGCAACAGACTTAAAAGAAGGCCTTCCTTGCCTGTTTAACTTCATCTAATGCAATTTTTGTTTTGACAATATTCACCGCCCCTTCCTAAGGGAAGACTGTATTCCTCACACCACTGACACAGGTATGGCTGCATACTTGCTCTAATAAGTGAAAAGTGAGCAGAAGCGATATACCTCTTCCAGGCCAGGGGCATGCTCCGGGGATTAGCCTGTAGTTTGCTTGGTCTCTTTTCCCACTACCACAGGTCTCTTTCCCAGATATGACACATCCACCTAGGCAAGTGATGACAACAGAAGCACAGTCACGGCTGACCCATTTGCCTACATGTAGCAGGAACAAGAGCTGCTACATCTCTGCAGCTGTAAGCCACTACAATTTTAGGATCACTTGTTACCACAGCATAACCACAGCAGTCTTAACCAGTAACACATCCTTTCTGGCATTTGGCACTGCAAAAGAGAAGGTGTAGAACACGTAAGTTCTCTCCTAAAAGCCTGCCTTTTGTTATTGTCTTTTATAAACTAAGGAGTGACCCAGGACAAACCCCCGCAGTGAGAACACAGGGGAAGCCGCCGGCCTTCTAAAGCTGCATGTGTATTGCATCCAAATAGGAAGAAGGGGCCAACTGAGGCCTCCAGATAATCCTAGCTGATGTTTTAAAGAATTGTTTTTGGTGTTCTTCAAAATGCTCTGCTCATATTCCCCCTAAAAGAACTCTGAAAACAAAATTATGTACCTCCTTACATATTTTTCATTTGCCACCTCAAATTTTTCATTATGTTTTAAATTTTTTAGTTTTTTAATTTTTTGTTAATAAGAGGTATGAAATATTATTTTATAAGACAAAATAAGGTGATGCTAAACTTTAATTGAAATCAGTATTTCAGGACATGCTTTGATAAAATAGTTTTTTACTATCTTATTGGAAAATTCCACTGAATCAGAAAGAAACCATATGAAATATGTATTCGTGGTTTTATCTAATGTATCTTTTAAACTTTGTTAGTCCTGGAAAACACAGCTGCAATTTAAAAAAAAAAGTACCATTAATCTACATTGCAAGGCCAAGCTTCATCCTGATCAGAAACACATGTAAGATCAGAAAGACAGCAAACCCACAGGTTTAAGTTTCTTTAATTAATCATTAAAGGAGCCCTCTAAAACTAATATTTCTAATCATCCCTTTCTTCTGTCCATGGAAAGATTCTAATCCTAGGGCAAAGGTACCACATTAACACTTCAGATGGGTAAAGAGGAATGTGCAAAACAGACACTTTCTCAGGCAATTCTAAAAAGAAATAAATGTAAAAGTTGAGAATCTTTTTAATTTTTTTTTTTTCAGGCAGGTTCTCATTCTGCCTCCCAGGCTGGAGTGCAGTGGTGCAATCACAGCAAACTGCAGCCTCAAACTCTTAGGCTCAAGCAAAACTCCTGCCTCAGCCTCCTGAGTAGCTGGGCCTACAGACACATGCCACCATGCAGGCTAATTTTTATATTTCTATTTTTGTATAGATGGTATCTCACTATGTTGTCCAGGCTGGTCTCAAACTCTTGGTTTCAAGTGATCCTCCTTCCTTGGGCAAGTCAAGAATCCTGAAAGCAGCATGTTACTGCAAACCCTTCACACTAGCCATACATGGTATCCTTGGAAAGCATGTACACCCCTTTTTGAAGAATGCTTTACATACATGGAGGCACAGTTGGCATGTTTGTGAACAAAGAGGCAGATGGGTAGGCTAATTCTCATGGGTACTTTCTGGATATGCAAAAACAAACTTGAGCAGAAAGCCTAATCCCATTTGAAGTGACTCTTCCCCAAGAAAGGGAAGAAGACTTCACTGCAATGGTATCCACAGCCCCTACAGTAAACCACCAGGAATCATTCCTGGGTCATCAGTGAAGATTGAGAACTGTGTTTCCCAGAACTCCAATCATGTATCTTAGAATGCCAACAGGACTATAAAATGTTTCACAGTTTTATACATATTTAAGAACTCTTGGGTAATATATCTAAACTCTTCTACTAAAAAGACCCCTGCTAGCAACTACACTTTTGAATAAAAAACTGTCAATGCTGAAAGATTCACAACTTCTACTGAGAAGAATTTACCACAACAGAATGATCTAAGTACATCGTTTCATGCAGTAGTACTTTAATAATGATATATCCATGCTAAGGGGGAAAGGGATTTTTTATTAAGCTATTGATATATTAAATATCATTATGCCTATCATTATAAATTAATCCTATACTATTATACATACTAGTATGCCATTACTGATGGCATTTTTCTTAACAGAGCACCATAGTTCAACATACCACCTGGACAGGCACCAAGGAAAATATTGTAGGCTGGTCTAGTTTTTAAAAAATGTATCTCAGACTTAAACATCAGAATGCATTGAAACAACACAGAAAAAAATACTGCACTTACATGCCCACTGCCTTATAAAAGCAGCATGTTACTCCACACACAAAAGAACAACTCTATAAAATCAGAAACTTCCCTCCTTTCTTAAGAATTGGCAGCTATGATAATTCCACTTTTGTTCAAAGTTTGGGGTTAGATCCCAAAATATTATATTTGTTGTTATCAGATTATTTGGGGGAACCTCTTATGTGCATCATTTAATAGCCATCATAATTTAGTCATTTCTTTTGGGAAGGGGATGGTAGAACAACAACAAAAAAAGACTAAACCACATTACTGTTTACAGGGAAAAACTTCATAATAATCAAACACAATAGTTAATTCGCATATCAAATATAAACCAAACTACATAATCCAAACACAAAACATGAAAAAGAACTGCTAGATAAGATAAACTGTATTGCTTTTCATCTTAACTGTGATAAATTTTTAATGGGCCAGACCTCTTTGTATCACAGTCGACTTTGATTTAATAAAGTTAAACCATATAGTACAACAATTGTATATCAAACAGAATTCTTCACACCACATTTTATCACATTTTCCATTCTATCACACACTTGAAATCCTTCAAGTATCGCCTCTGTGTTTTCTCTTCCCTACCTCTCTTCTGAGCTTGCAGACTTAAGTTTCTAGTATTGGATACAAATGTCCAAAGAGATTTTTCTCCAGCACCTCTAAATCCAAAGATCTCAAAGCAAACAAATGCTTTGCGCACAGATTTCTTTTTCTTCTCATATTCAGTAGTGCCCTCACCTACCCATTTACTCTCTTAGGACCCTCTTCAGCTCGCATTTTCACACTCAATATCTAGACATTTGGCAAGTATTCCATGTGTCCCACATACGCAACTCTTTCTTTTACATTCCCCCTTATTCTACTTTCTGTTCTTTCATCTCATTAAATGGATGTTGGAGCTTATGAATCCGTCTGCCATATCACCTAAATTTTTTTTTCTTGTTAGATGGATATATTTCTTTTTTTTTCTCTTTTTTTTCTTTTTTTTTTTTTTTGTCAGAGAACACTGTTTGCAGTAGAAGAAACTGGCATTGCAGTCTGGCAACAGCTGCTCTGAACTGTCTTCCGCTAGCTGAGAACCTAGATGGCCTTCTTTTGGACAAACCTTGAAAATGTTTATTTAAAAAAAAAAAAAATCACTTAAATTTTTTAAATACATTTTTATATCTTTATTTCTGTGCTGTATTCTGGGAAAATTCCTTGGTCTCCCAAATCATTGATGTAATATTAAGCTGTTTCCAGGCTGTGATACGGCCCATCAGTTATGTTTTTCATTTTAATAGTTTTATTTTCTATTTCCAAGATCTTTAAGTAGGTTCTTCATAAATGTCCACTCTTATTTTGTAAACGCTTGTTTTTGTTTATAAATGTAAAGACATTTATCGCCCTAAAGCTATGAAATACCTTCAGTTTGAAGTCTGTTTCATATTATTCTATTTCCTTGAGAGCAAGTCCTTGTGTAATAACTAATGGTAATCTCTTTCATGATGGAGGCCTTCCTCAGGTCTTTGTAATTCCTTACTGAATTCCTATTTCACGTGAGAAAAATTTCACTTGTGCTCTTATATGCTTCTGTTTAATCCATTTGCTTTCTTCTATTAGCACAGGTATGAATTTGTTGATGTTATAATCATTCCTTTTAAATATTTCTCTGAGTTCTGTATGGAAAGGGAAGATTCTAGAATAGCCTTCCTTCATTTATCTTGAACTAAACATTGCTCATCTGCACACTGAGAGGGCCTGATCTTTGAGTTTAGTATTATTCTTTTACCTAAAGAGTAGTAAAACATGTTCCTAGATCTTCCATTGCCAACAGGAAAAAGAACTCCATGTTAGCAATCTTAGTGGAGAATATAGTCCCATCTCATTTTCCAACCTATTTCTCATTGCATCTCTTCACAAACTCTGCCCTCTAGCCATCCAACTACCCAAAGAGTCTATGCAATTTCACGTTTCCCGCCTTCGCTGGCACTACTCACTTCACTTCCACGTCCCATTTACTTGCCAAGATCCAGATAAGATCCTACTATCTCTCCTGTGAAACTTTCAACATGTTACAGACATTTCTTTTCTTTAACTTGGCCTCTATAAGGTCCCATATCTCTGTACTTATCTCATTCTGCCTTAATGCATTAGAATCTTCAACTAGGTCCTAACATCTTAAGGGCAAAAGTTATTTATTATTTCTTGCTATATTTCAAGCAGAACCTAGCACAATGCTCAGCATATAAAGGCACTTGACAACTTTTTAAAAAGAGATGAACCTTGAGCCAATGCCTAGAAATTCTATTTGGCAAATATGTATTTATAAAATTAAATTCAAAGAATTAAGGAATTAAACATTAAGGAAGTAGAGAGCCAAACCAGGATTTTGTATTATTGCTGTAGATTATAACAAACAGAAATTAGCCCTTGAAATTTTGAGCCTATAACAGCCTCAAATACCACCTCCCTGTGTGAGAAGGCCCCAGGGCCATCTAAGACCTGTGGGTTCTACTGGATGCCCGCAAGCGTCTTTCACTGCATTTACCTTCCTGTAATGTACCTGTGCATCCATCTGCTCCATCAGATTATATATCCTCCAGGAGCAGAAAATAAATAAAAGTGTGTTGACTAAATAAATGCTTAAATATCACATTTTCCCTCATTTGTTTTCAGAATAGCCTCAAGCTATAAGGGAAGCTGTTGTTATTCTCATTTTCTAAGAGGTAAACCAGAGTAAATGGAAGCTAAATGAACTCGGGGTCACAAAAGAGCGGAACTTGGTAGTGGCATTCAGTTCTTCTTAAAATCAATCAGTACCTCTCTAGACACTCCTACATAGTATGTAGCAGCCACGGTCAGGAACATAAGAATGGGGCAACTTGGATCCCTTTACCTAAAGGAAGTAACCCTTACTACAGCATAATGAATAAAACTGACCTTTAAACATCCACAGAGTTGTGTTTCACCCCTTCACTCAATTCAGAGAGCTTCTAGAATATAACTAATTAAATATAAACAAAGCATTCACCCACACACTGATCAGAACAGCATAATATTTTCTAGGTGCCCAGGGAAACCATATTAAGTCAACCTCTTCAGAAAGACTTTAGAAAGCTATAAACATAACTGGATTTAGTGTATACTAATTTCTACCGTTTTCAGCATTTTCCTTACATACAACACTCTCTATTAAAAACAAGATGCTTCTACAAAAACCTCACATAGCTAAATGGATTTTAAGTTATTGCTATTATTCACTTTATTAGCTATTTATTGAGCTCTTACTACATGTCAAGGATATTGCTAAGAACCACACAAATTATCTCATTTCATCCTCATTAAAATATTATGAAATAGATTCTATCATTACTGCATTTAACAAATAAGAGAACTGGGGCTCAATGAGATGAAGGCATACATCCAAAGTCATGCAGCTAATAACAGATCAAGCAGTGGCATGTTCCCAGCCCCCTCTGCTGCTGCGGCTCTGGCTCCTACCCACTGCGGACACTGCCCCTCACTTGTGTCCACTGGAAGGATACACTTGTTCAGAATCTCCCATGTTTCCAACCTTATTATCATATTGAACTCCATGAAACTTCTCTTTTTGTAGATCAAAACTGGTCAAATGCTTTGACCTCATACAATGAACATTAGATATTAATATCTGCAGCTTTTTTTTACCAAAGTATTATTTTATTTTTGTTTTGTATAACACATTTAGTAAATGACTGCTGAAATAATTATTACAAATTACAATGTAACCAGCAGGACATAAACACCAGTCAGCCCTTTAAATACGTCCCCAGTTCTGATCTCAGACCGTCTTGATATTGATTATATGAGAGACACATTGGAAAGATGTGACCCGGAATTCTCTCCCTTAAGAAAACCATTTCCAGATTAGCATGTGTGACAGCTATGGATAATGACTGGTTTCTGCAAACCTGCAATAGTTTACTGGTACTGTATCTTTATTTCCTTTAAAAAGCAAACAACAAGACTAAATAACTCCAAGGAAAAAGAGAATAAAATAAAATAAATGCTATTTTTATTTACCACTGTTCCCTCAGGCAAGAGATTGGAAACCAGGGCGCACCTGTGATTCACTCTCCTCCTTTTCACCTTCATTGATCCCTGTGTCTTTCCTTCCTGTCTTGGAGGAAAAAACATGTCCTGCTTCTAGAGGAACTCGCCCTCCCATTCGTGCTCTTTATCCGGCCAGCTGCTTTCACTGCCTCTGGAAACTCCTTCCCCTCTGTCTGCACCCTCAACTGCTCCCACCTTCCTGGCTTTGCTCTCAGCTCTCAGCACACAAACATATTCAGGGGGTCTCCTGTATCACACACGTACAAACACATAACCACTTCCTTAAACTCTTTCCTTCTTTCTCTTCTCTTCCCTGCTGAAAGGATTCACTAAGTGACATTTTCTGCCTACGTGTCCTCGCCTCTAGACCCCCTGCTCACTCATCATCCCAAAGGACCCTGGCTCTTGCTCTCTGCACTCCAGTATCACTCTCAGGAATGTCACCAGCAGCCTCCTGGTTACTGGGCTCTCAGTTCCTCGACTTGTTCCCTCCCTAGCTTGCCTTAATGTTGTCTCTTCCCTGACCCAACACTGTCCCTGGGATTCACTAATAGTAAACTTCACCAGCTGTCTTGCTATACCTCTGACTGTTTTCCAGACCTCTCTTCTCTCTGTCTTATTTGCAGGTTCCTTCTTTGGCCCTTGTTTCTAAGGGTTTTCCACCTTTTTCTTGTTCCCTCTACTCCCTCTCTCTCCAATATACCTTGGGATGCTCCACTTCGAATTAGCTTTTCT
Source organism: Saimiri boliviensis (assembly GCF_048565385.1). NCBI lineage: Eukaryota > Metazoa > Chordata > Mammalia > Primates > Cebidae > Saimiri > Saimiri boliviensis. Next base: position 17,448,393 of record NC_133464.1, read on the forward strand.
TCCCTCAAAGCCACTTCCTTTTGCTCCCAGTTTAGATCCATGCCATCTCCCAGCATAAACCACCATTCATTTTGACCTCCTTCCTGCATCTCCCTCTACGGCCTCATCTCTCAGCACTCCTCCTGTGCAGCCAGGTGGCCCATCTAACCACACCACAGTTCTCCCTTGAGAATGGCCCACAGCTCTGATATCCTTGTACAATGGTGCCCTTCCTTTACATCGCTCTTAACCTTCAGATGTCCACTCAGGTGCCACATACTTTGTGAGGCTTTCCCTCAGCTTCCTAAGAATACTCATCTCCTCCCCGATGTTCCCAAACCACTTTGTGTACACCAGTGATGCAGCGTTTACCATCCAGGCACCTCTGGTACCTTTGAGCAGTCCCACCCCACTTCATTTCTGTTTCTGTCTTCATTACTCCTTGAAGGAAGGGGCTGTCTTGCATTCCTCCCCATGTCCTAGCTCACAGTGCGTCTCCAAAGACGTCCACTTCATTGAACTAATCCATCTGTCTGGTAAGGTTTATATAGAATCATCATCAGAAATAAGGCTTATATTAAGTCATTTTTGAGTCCTCTTGCACACTAATTATTCATTATGTAAGACCACAAAATAAAACTTGAGGTGATTAACATGACACTATTTATTTCTTCCTGAAATAAGTGTTTTCACAAAATAAAACCCTTTAAAGTTCTCATCCACTGAAAGTTACCTGCACTGAACAAATAAAAGAGATTCTCTTAAGCACGCCAGTTTCCCAAGTCAGCCAACTGCTTACTGTTGCTTTCTTGACTCCTCCTTTAAAAGTCCAAAATGACAAATTATCTCACAGGTCCCTGAGCAAATACTTCATCGTCTTCTGAAATGTCAGTGCTGTGTCTATTCCTACTTAGGTTTGCCTCATTCTAAACCAACGGAAATATCTCTTCCTGCCAGCTGACATTTTGTTTTATAAAATTCTTTTTATCCTTTCTTATTTTCCAGAATATAATTTCTTTGATGAGCTTCTCCTTATTTCTAAACTTTGGGGAATTAAACTCTGTAATTTCATTATCCCATTGAAAGGCAGGAAGAAGCAGCTAAGCTCCAAAGAAGATGGCAATAAAAGTGAAAACTGGAGAAACCAGAGCCAAAGACATTTCCAAAGGTAACATTTACTAAATGGCATCAAATACTAATGTAATAAGAAAGTAGGTTAGCGATTAAAGACCTTATTATCTGACTTCAATGCTCATCAGAGCCCTGCAAGGTAAATGTCATTATCCTTGTTTAACAGATCAATAAGTGGAAGTTCAGAGAGGTTTGGTAATTGCCCAAGGTTACCCAGATGATAAATGCTAGCCCCTGCCACATGCTGGAGCAACCTGAAACAATTTTCTGAGGTAAAAACTGAACAGTCTGAAGGTGCTCCCTCAGCTCACTGACATGTGGTTCTTGGCCAGGCACCATTATTCCCATAAGAGAATGTCAATCCTATACTCTGCCTGCATTTATGTGAGACACTGTGCTATAAGCTCTTAATATATTTTCTAATGTAATTACTGAATGAGCTATGAATAGCCAGTATGATTTATCAAGTTATTTAATGAGTGGTGAATGGGGCAGTAATATCCTTACAGAGAAGGAAACAAAACTCAGGACCCGAAGTCAAGAAATAAACCCAAAGTCTCAAAGTTAGGGGAACTGATGAGCCAATCTTTTTCCCCACAGAAAGCCCATGTCCTCAAAATCAGCCCTGCTGCATCCTTTGACTGTCATGGTGGCCAACGCTGCCCTAAGTCAGCAGGATCTTGCCTAAGAATATCACCAGAAACTCATCTTTACCATTCTGAAATTTGGTGGCAATTTGGTGAAATTTGGTGGTATACTGTTAGCCTTATAGGTGTTCTTAAACATATCCTTTGATCATGCCAGCTAATCATACTGCTGCGTATCTTTCACTCTCTGAATTTCTCCTAGAAATGCCTTCCCACACTAAACCACATCTGAGTTTTCAGTATTCTCAGTGTTTCTTGTTTGCACTGTAGGAAGCAGGAGGATGCCACAGTAAACCACCTAAACTAGGAAACCAGACTGCTGAGTTTCAGTCCCAGGTCCGCCATTTACTAAAGGACTTGAGTGAGTCTGCCTCTATGTTGTGTCTCAGTTTACTCACCTATAGAATGGGAACAATGACTCTATCTTTTTCAAAGGGCTTCTATGACTCTTTACTGAATTAATACCTGTAGAGTGCTTAAAATTATCCCAACTACATGGTAAAACTCAATAAATATTAGCTAGATATTTTATAGATTGTTAGACGACTATATTGTGAGAAGAGAGAAAGAGAATGAAAATCACGAAGGTGTAGCTTCCTTGAAGCTAAAGGGAGAGAATGTTTCAAAGTGGAAGAAATCACCTGCCTCAGGCTTTCAAAAGTCATTGAAAAAGTGACCTTTGGGTTTGGCTAAAAGAAGGTCTTCAATGAGCTTTCAAAAAATGTTTCGTAACTCTGTGAGTTATTTACCAAACAATGCCACATGTTTATGATTCCTTCCTATTTACTCAGAGAAACATCTTTGGAAAATTAAATGCAATCCAAAATTTCATATATTTTGACAGAAAAGCAGTATGATAAATTGCAGATCAAGATAAACTAATTGTGCTTAAGATGTTGGCCATGGAAGCTAGGAGTGCTTGGTATATACTGAAGTATTGTTTCTATTATCAGGTTTTCATTATTTAAAATGCCTGCCATTCTTAGTCTTTAAAAAAAAAAAAAAAGTCTTTAACCTTTTTTAAGGGAAAACTCACCAGAATAGCATGGACATGAATTTTCATTGTATAAATTATCCCAATCAAAACTTGTATTAACCTCTGATATCTTACTCCTACCCTAGTGCTGAATCTAGGGCTAATTAATACCTATTTAAGCATTCAGCTTTTGCCCTAGAGGCCAAGATAAATTTGTCCACAAGGCAAGAACATATTTGCCCAAAAGTAAATCTCAATGAGAAAAGAATTATTTTTTTGTTATTTTATGTAGAATTTTGTTGTAAAACTATAGCAAAAAAAATTTTAAAGAATGTAGAAAGAGGAAATAAAATCATGATACCACTCTCTTAGGTAATCACTACTATTATTTAGGCTTTTAAGGCTTTTTCCACACATATTTTTATAAAACTTTAATTATGGCATACATATAATGTTATATGGTATTTCTCAATGCAACTATAAGCATTTTTCAAGTTGGTACATGGTCGTACATGTATAGTAATACACGTGTGTTGACTGAACAATATATAGCTGAATGATTAACTTAATCGTTTCCACAGTGGTGAGCATTAATACTGCTTCTATCTAGTCTTCATAATTTTAAATAACATAGTGATGAACACGTCATTGCAAATACACTTTTCTACATTTGTATTATTCTCTTAGGTTTAATTGCCAAAGATAGAATTGGGGGTCTGCAAGTATAAATATTTATGTTGTTCTGGATACATATTCCCAAACTGTCTCTAAAAGTATTACACCAATTTCACTGCCACCAATATTCTAGGTGAGTAATCAACATTACTAGAACCTGACTCTATATTAAAAACTTTTCCTATTGTAATAGGCTAGAAAGAAAAAAATACTTCCTTTATTACAGAGAATGGTTATTTCTCATGCTGATTTTATACTTTTCCTTTGTGAGTCATCTATTCATTATATTTATCTGTTCATCTATTAAAGCTGCTTTTTTATTGATTTGTAAGAGGTCATCTCTTTTACTTATAAAATCATTTAATACTAAGAGTAAGAATATTAGAATGATTCTTGACATTTTACTGATATTACACTAAGCTGAATAGTGAAATCACCATCATTATTAGATGAAAATTAAAATATTGTAGAGGCACTTCACCATTAAGTTCTGACACTACTTGAGGGACAATTTGGAGGCTTTATAAGTCTTTACTTTTCCTGAAACTTACCTATCTGTTATAATTACAGTTATCTTTTGAAATTAAAAGCTTTATTTAAATACGGCATGCCAGCCAATTAAAGATAAATTAATTATCTTATTCCCTAACTCTCCCTTGACCTTTTAAAGCACTGTTGAAACAGTTCAATGAATTTAAGTAAAACTGATGAGTCTGCCACTCTAAAACTGATGCTTCCACTAAATCTCAAATTATCTGATATTACTTAATATTAACAATATTAACATTATTATTAATCACCTCATTTCACTGAAAAATCACTAAGTGCCAGATACTGTACTAAATGTTTTATACAAAATATCTCATTTTGATGCTATCTCACACCAGTTAGAATGGCAATCATTAAAAAACCAGGAGACAACAGATGCTAGAGAGGATGTGGAGGAAACAGCAATGCTTTTATACTGCTGGTGGGAGTGTAAATTAGTTCAACCATTGTGGAAGACAGTGTGGCAATTCCTCAAGTATCTAGAAGTAGAAATACCATTTCACCCAGCAATCCCATTACTGAGTATATACCCAAAGGATTATAAATCATTCTACCATAAAGGCACATGCACATGTATATTTATTGCAGCACTGTTCACGATAGCAAAGAGACCTGGAACCAACCCAAATACCCATCAAAGATAGACTGGATAAAGAAAATGTGGCACATATACACCATGGAATAATATGCAGCAATAAAAAAGGATGAGTTCATATCCTTTGCATGGACCTGGATAAAGTTGGAAACCATTATTCTCAACCAACTAACACAGGAACAGGAAACCAAACACTGCATGTTCTCATTCATACATGGGAGTTGAACAATGAGAACACCTGGACACAGGGAGGGGAACATCACACACTGGGGCCTATCAGGGGATGGGAGGCTAGGGGAGAGAGGGCAGGGGTGAGGACATAGGGGAGGGATAGCATTAGGAGAAATATCTAATGTAGGTGACAGGGTAATGGATGTAGCAAACCACCTTGGCATGTGTACACCCATGTAACAAACTCTCACGTTCTGCACATGTACCCCAGAACTTAAAGTATAATAATAATTTTTTAAATCTCATTTTATTCTCACAACAGACCTCTGAGATAGGTATTAGCTTTCCCACATTACAACTGAGAAAATATGCATCTAGAATGGCTAACCACCTGGGCAAAGCTAGCGATGGGACAGAATGAAAACCCAGGGCCTGTGTCCCTCATCACTAAGCGTCTGGCCTTGTATTAATGCACTGCATACTAATACTGATTTCAAGAAATTTAGAAAAGGACATTTTAGCAAGTGGATTTAGTATATATTCTGACTGGAAATTCCTCAACTGATACCTCCATTAATAAAGGCTGACATCACTGATTACATTTTTAAAGTTTAGCCTATGTACTTTACTATGATTTGAAACATAATTTTTCATACTGGTAGTTTTAACAGAAGAAATGACATTTAGGAAGATAATGTAGAATTCTCAAGTTAAATACTTTGCTCACTTTTGTGATACTTGCATACAGAACTTGAGCTTGATTCAGATAAACTATGTGTCCTGGAAACTGATCCAATGGTCACATCTTCTAAGCATTTACAAAAGAGCTACAACCTAAACTTTCATATAGCGAGGATGGAATGGGGCAGGATAAGTAAAAGAACCCTGGCTCAGAGGGAGAAGAGACACCAAGGTGTCATTCCCTACGGCAGCTGCGTAATTCTTCCCCCAGAAAAATATCCCCAGCATTGCACAAATTTAACAGGTTGTTTCTCACATTCAGTTATCTGCACTCTGATTCCTGTTGACTGAGCTCGTGCTTCTGAACCCTACATCACTCTCTTGTGCGCTCTAATCAGTAACAACTCAACGCCTGTAATGAGGGCTCACAGATTCAAGGCAGCATCCTAGGCCACTGTGGGGAATGTTAAGACGGACAAGACACACGCTGCCTTCCAGGGCTTTACAATTTAGGGGTTGGAGGTGTAGGTATGTGTGTCTGCATGCTCAGGTGTGCACCTGGGAGTTCAAATAAAGGTGAGAGAGCATCTAAATGAAGGAATTGGTGAAAGCTCTGGTAGGAGATGGTATTTCATGTGACACTGAAGAGTGGTTGTTAATGTAATAGGTACGAAGGGGAAATGGGGAGGCATTTCAATGAATGCAACCAGCATGCATTAAACTAAGGATACAGAAAAGTATACAGCTTTTCTGGAAAATCATAAGCAGCCGGGCTACATTAGAGCACAGAATTTGTGTATGATAATTGTGAGAACTAAGACTGGATAAAAAGGAAAGAGTCAAGTTATGGATGACCTTGACTGCCAAAGAAGTAAGCTTTAGAAATTTCATTCAGAGAAGCCATTGGAGGTTTTAGAGAAAGGGAACAAAAAGATCAGAAATGCACCTTAGAAATGGAATGGATTGCATAGGGAATCGTACAGAAGCATATAAAACAGACTACTGATAGGAAGTATTAAAAAAAAAAAAAGAGGAAAGGGGCCAATTGGAAATACACTTTAATATCTCAACTAGAAACAGTCTCAACTAGGGAATGGCAATAATAGCAAAGGGGATATTTGAGAAATGTTGTATCCCAGAAAATCTCAATAATGTGGGACTCCCTGGATACAGGCGAAAAGGAAGAGTTAACGTTACTTTATATCTTGAGAGGCAGAAAAGAAAGTATTCATGAGCAGATTCTTTTCAACACAAATTATTGGATAAATTTGAAATATGGGGATCACTATGGGGTGATTTGTATCCCCTACCCCAAAAAAATACTTTGAAATCTTAACCTTTAGTATCTCAGAATGCAACCTTCCTTAGAAATAAGGTGGATTTGCAGATGTAAATAGTTAAAACAAGGTTATGCTGAATTAGGCCTTTAATCCACTATGAGAGGTATCCTCATAAAAAGAGAGAGGCACCCAGGGGAGAGGGTGCCATGTGGAGACACAGACGGTCAACTATAATCTCTCCACCAAAGGATAACCACTATTGACAATGCATTTATCTATTTAGACATCATGGTGTGATCTGTCTTTTTTAATGGAACTTGTACTGCTTGTAGTATTTTTGTATCCCGATCGTCTTTTTTTTTTTTAAGACAGAGTCTTGCTCTGTCACTCAGGCTGGAGTGCAGTGGCACAATCTCAGCTCACTGCAACCTCTGCCTCCCAGGTTCAAGTGATTCTCCAGCCTCAGCCTCCCAAGTAGCTATGATTACAGGTGTACATTACCATCCCCAGGTAATTTTTGTATTTTTAGTAGGGTTGGGGTTTCACCATGTTCACCAAGCTCATCTCAAACTCCTGACCTCGGGTGATCTGCCCACCTTGGACTCCGAAAGTGCGTGCTGGGATTATAGGCATGAGCCACCATCCCCAGCCTGTATCCAGGAAATCTTTATTTAGTGGACTGGGTACCATTATGTCACATGGATGTCCCACAACCAATTTCCTATTGATGGGCCTATGAAGCATCTCTTTAGAAATGTCTTCAAACAACCTACATGCCAAAAGGAAAAGTAATAGATTTGCTGTCCACATTTCCTCACTCAAGTTCCCCTTAAGAATATAGACATGTTTTTTCACATTATATATTATGTTATACATTATATGTAGGCATGTAGTTTAGTATATTTAGATATTTTACTTAGGTTCTTTATCAAAAACTCTCTTCATATTCAAAATACAGCATATAATCAGAATGTCCAAGAGGGTCCTTCATGGACATCTATTCTAGGGTAACCCAGGAACCAGAAAATTGAGGCATCCTGCTCAAAGTCACAGGGGACTCACTGGGACAGGAATCCAGTCTCATTTCCAATGCTATTATTGCTTGATGTGCTGTCATAAAAATGATTTAAGAACCATTTTTAAAATAGGTGTAGATCTTCCGCTTGAGTTCTGTGGTAAAATGTAGACCTTAACTGGAAATCTATCTCTGTTTAACTATTTTTTAAAACTGTAAATATTCTATCAATATTCTACTGATAGTGAAAAGAGACAGACAAATTCCTAGGCAGACAGGGACAGGTCCCTGGTGAAACCCAGCCATCAAACCAAAGACATTCTAAAGCCTGAAAACCGAGCTGCCAGTTCCCAATAGAGTTCACTACCAGAGTGAGAACTTCTATCCCTGTCTTACCCACTCTCTTTCAGTTGGTTCATTCTGGATGATGTCTTTTAAGCAATCGAATGGTGCTTTTTCCAAGACCATCCATGGACCAATTAGCACACACTCCCCCCATTCTAAGCCCATAAAAAGCCCAGACTCAGCCTCACAGAGGGCTACCCACTTTCAGGGTTCCCTCTTGCCACTGAGAGCTTTCCTGTGTCACTCAATAAAATTCTTCTCTGCTTTACTCTCAGTGTCCGCACACCTTATTCCTCTTGTTACAGGACAAGAACCTGTAACTCGCCAAGCTGCAGGCAGCAGGAACAAAAGAGCTGTAACCCATTCATTCACTGAGCTGCAGATGGTAGGAATAAAAGAGCTGTAACCCTCCCTCCCGCTCACCAAACTATGGGAACGAAGAAGCCATAATACTACCACTAGCAATGTCACTGCTAGTAAAGCTGGTTGTCTTCAGATAACTAATTATCTTCACATAACACCTTATTCCCTATAGAATTAACTGAGTCAACCTCAGATATCTTAAGAAAAAATATATATTAAATTCCAAATACAGTCATTATTCAGTTGCTAATAAATGACTGTTGTAGTTCTTCATGAAAGTTTTCCAGGTTCTTCAAATCCTTTGGTTGTAAAATAGAAAGTTGTGCCTTGTATTTCTATCATGGACATAAAATTTTCAACTGCCATTATAGGAGAGGATTGTGTAAATTTTTTTAACTATGAATTATATTTTCTTTAATTGATCCAAATGAAATGTTTACTTTTTAAAACTAAGCCAGTAGTGCATCATGAATTTATCTTTTGGTTTACTGTTCTCTAACGCCCTGAGTCACTGGCAGCTTTGGGACAAACAACTTGGCTTTTCTCACTTGAGAGAAATCTATACTTCTTATTGTGAATGCTTGTTGCTTTAATAGGAGGTGAACATTTTCTCCCAAAACAGGAAATGGGAGGTCACACCATTGTGGCTATAAAGAAAAATGAAAAATGCTATAAAAATGAAGGCATTAAAAAATGATCATGAGCTACTCTCATAATAAAAAATAAACTTTCATTTTGTGTCCTTTGACACACAGCATAATGAAGCAGGCACTAACAGCACAGAGTGATCTAAAAATCACCAAGTATAGTTTTCTACGGTATCAAAAAGGTGTTATTTTTAGCACCCGAAAGCCAGAATCATCAATAATTGGCGTTTTAATGTGAAAGTCATCAAGACCTGTTTATTTAAATGCTCTTTGATCAATTCCCTGCCAAGTCTAATTTGTTTCCCTGTCCTTCAGCCACATTCTTTCCTATTCCATTTTCTAAATGAGAGACTATATTTTACTATGAAGGCAAAATTTTCTTTAAAGTCAACTGAATTTTGTTTTTTCTTTAGAACCAATCCTCTTTTCCTTCGCATCTAACGAGGATGTGTTTTCTCAGTCTTGTTTTCTTCTCACACATACATAAAGAATATTCTGTCCCTTAGTGTATTTTACCTTCCAGTCACCGTGTATTTCCTGGTTTCATCTTTTTATGCCATCATTGATATGCCTTATTTCTGGTTTAATACTTACTTTAATTCCTAATCTTCACTCTTGGGCATTTTAAATGTGCAGCTCTGTGTAGCTACCTGGGTTTCATCCTGTTCTCTTCAATCTTGCCATCCTTATAAGTATTGTTGCTTTAAGAAATAATCTAATTTTCATGGGTCCTTCCACTTGCATGACATTTTCCTATATTTAAATTACTAGTTGACTCTCCTGAAATTCATTTTCTTCAGGTTGCTTTTCCACTTCTTTAGTAGTCTTTGTGTAAACATCAATCTTTAAGTGCATTTTCTTAATTAACTTACATGTTCACTTAAGAAATAGCTCTAGTCTGAAGGTCAAAACTCAGAAGTAGCTAAACACTAGCACAGTCTCACCTCCCTTTTTGCTCTATCTCTATTTTTGTCTCTCTCCACAGACCCTACTCACTGGTATTTCTGCCTGACCATGTTCAGGATAGACTCTCCCACCTTTGAATTAATAGACTGTGATATGTATTTAATCTTTCATTACATGTACAGTTTTGTCCAATATGCACTTAACAGTAAGTCCTCAATGTCATCAGTAGGTTCTTGGAAAGTGTGACTTTAAACAAAATGCTGTGTAACAAAACCAATTTTACTATAGGCTAGTTATTATACAAACAAGAGTTAAGTTGCTATGGTATGTTTATGGTTACAAAAACATCACCAAACTTCTAAATAAAGAACTAAAACACTTCTAATATTAAACGCTGAATATGAGCTATATATACATTTAAGAAAGATTAATACAAACAAGGAAGACAATTATTTATCCAATTTCTGGTGGATGAGTGAGTGAAAACAGTCACAGTGGTGGTGGGTGAAATCAGTGAACAAATGTTTGTAGTTCCACAATTGTCAGGAACACCTCCTACCACCACACAGTTCAAAGACAAGCAATAACACACATATGGTAGGCTTGCCGAGTGCTTTCGTACTGCATTGTTTATTGTTATGCATTTGTATAATTATTGTATGTCACAAATTTTTGTTTTAAAATCATTTGTATTCATTCATTCATTCATTTTCCGAATTGCTTATTCCAGTTAAGGGTGGCAGATAGCAAGAGTCTCTCCTCACAGCTCTGGGTGCAAGGTGGGAACCAGCCCTGGACATGACACCATCTTATCCCATCACAGGGTACACTCACAGTCACTCAGACTGAGACTGTGCAGACATGCCCATTCACCCAATGGGCACAGCTTTGGGCTGTGGAGGGAAACCAGAGTACCTGGAGAAAACCCATGCAGCCAGGGGACGGGTAACATGTAAATGTGCAAACTCCAAGAAGACAATGGCCCCAGCCAGGAATCAATTTACTTTTTCTCCACAATGTTATAATGAAAAAATACTGAATGAAACAACTTATTGCAGGACCTGCTGTAGAATGCTGATTAGTGAGTCTTCTGATTCATTATGACTTCTTATCGTGATAACTAAAACCTGGGAACCTCTGTAAGAGACAATTAATAAGCTGGTCAAAGAGCAACTTAGCTGTGATTTGAGTGATTTGGGGTAACCTGAAAAATACAGGCTAAAATGGGGAAAACACACAGCCTTAATTTATTAATGAAAGTATATTTATTATGAATGACACTCACTACAATGATTAATAATTAAGCTAATCCTTTATTATGTGCTCTGCTGATCACGACCAAAAATGACAAAACATGTTTGTTTTGTGTTCAATTAAAATGTGTGGAAGTACAGAAATTTGAGAAAATGAAAGTCTGACTTTTAAAAGGTCCTTCAACCATACTTAATTGCTTTGTTAACTTTTCTTCATCTTTATGCATCTCAATTCCTTATCTGGCAAGTACAATAAACGTTCCTCTGTTGTTGACGATAGATGGTATAACAACCTTCTTTTGCAGCTGAATTATCCAAGTCAATACTACCTTCTGCCTGATCCGTGGTTGAACTCCATTTGACAGTTCAACACTAGCTAATATAATTGTTTCCTTATTAAATGTATTAACCCTTATGTTCTCTAAATGTCTTTAAATAAATAACATTAAATAAACCATAAAACACTTGATAAACAATTTTTTGAGAGATGTATTTTCAAAGTGACTATGCCTGAGTATGAATTCATTTAAAAAACTGCTTTTGTTCCAGGCGCACATAAGAGTCCCAGGAAACAGGGTCAGGCAGGAATGAGAAGAGGTATAATCTTTATGACATGATTGATAACTATCTTGAATAAATCCAAATATATATTAGGAACCATCCATCAGAAGTTTTTGTTTAATCTCTTTGAACATCAGGGATTTCTAATATATTTAAATATTATTTTTAAAAAGAATTTTATTTATAAGCAATTTCAAGATCACATCTAGTTCATAAAGTACATAAGATGAGGTCTTTTTATACATAACTATTTGATAGTGAACACAACCTGAAAAAGAATTGGGATCTCTAGACTTTCCACTTTTAACCCTCTCAGCATTAAGGTTTATCTCCTAATTCTGATGGAAATTGCCTATACACTGAATAAAAGTGGCAAGTGTCTTTCTATGTGCTGGGATTGTCAGCTTCATAAAATTCTGCTAGTAATTAGTTATTACATTTATGTATCAAAACTTTGGAAACTGACATTTGTGATAACAGTATACTTAGTAATCTTAATATAATCAAGGAATTGGCTTTTGATACTAAATATGTTCTATAAAACACACTCAGGTGAAAATTATAAATATGTTCTATACTATATTTTTAACATAAATTATTAATTCTCATGACTCTGCCAAACAGATATTTCACCCCCCTTGAACTGATGAAGAAATAGGTCTTGCCAAAGTCATATGGTTAAGCAAGAACAAAGGCAGAATTCGGACCCCACTGTGACTGATTTCAAAGCTTTTCACTATATCATGCTGCCTTTATTTTCAATTAAGTTTAGGATTCCCCCAAGTTAATGAGAAACACACATACCATAAATTAAAATCAACAGCACATTGAAAGCCTGATTTTAACTAACAGCTTTTGGGCAAAACATTTTCCTAATGTTAATAAGAAAAACATTGACTGATCTAACTTGCTTCTTCCATTGCTCCCCCTCTATCATCCAACCCCATTAGGATGCTGCAGAGCTCTAATATGAACAGAAGGTAGACAGTAGCCAGAGAAAGAAGAGAAACAGAGGGCCTGAATGATCTACAAACTGTGTAACCAGCTCCCAGACAATCAAGAGGGAACTTAATTAAATGGTTTGTTTAAAGTGTGTCTAGAAAGGGAAAATAATTCATTTTTAATTAGAACATTCTATTTTTTTGGTAAATGGTAATCATTTTAAAAATAAAAATGATCTCAAGTACTTAAATCATAGTATTATTTTTAGACATCTCTGCATTATAAATAATTTAGAATTTCAATTATAATCATTTGCAATAAACCACTTACAAATATTTAAGGTTCTTCTTGAAACTACCTTGTCTGCTTAAAATACATATATTTATATAAACATATACTTACATTTTTGTCTGCTTAAGAAAATTATATTTACATATTAGTATATTATGTTTACATATTTTTAACAGACAAGGTAGTTTCAATAATACATATAAGATAATCTGCCTAAATACAAAATGGTTAAGAGACATTTCTGTATCACTATTTTTACTCAAAGTTTTGTTTTGATCTGTCAGAAAGTTCTGGGGAGCTCCATGGATTTTGAGAGCTCATTATCTTATTTCATAGTGATATTAGCTTCATTATGCAATGATAGTGAGGCATTTGATGGCTGCTATCAATAGGATCTGTGTTCATCCACAGACACATCTCAAATGAAGTGAAAAACATTTGCCGATTACATTATGTTATGATAGTGAATGATTTTAAAAGATGTCAAGTTCTGCTTAAGGAGTTTCTTATGAAATAGCATTTACATTAGAGAAAGATTTGGGGGAGGTAAAGATGTAAGTCATCAGAATTTCATTTATTTTTAAATACAATTAAGCTCTCGGAAAGCACCAGCACTTTAACTCTGAAGTATCTTTTTTTAAAAGACATTACTGAAATATCATATTACTATTTCTTTATTTTTAAATACATCCCTGAAAAAATCAGTTCCCTTTAATAAGTGGAAGGATTTATGAAGAAAAGTAGGCTATAAGCACACAAGAAGGATAAAATATTTAATTGCACTAATTATACTTTCATGATACATTGTTTCTGACATGTATGCTTACCACATATCTAAACTTCTATAATAATACTATGGTAAGAGATGTTCACTTGTATTATAACTACCCATAGCCACAGCTCCCACACCAATTTGCCACAGGAAAATTAGAGTACAATATATACTCTTTCAATCATACAAAGTATAATGCATGTACTTGTGAACATAATATTAATATTATATTGAATATAAAAGCATCCGTTACACTTTGATTGAGAGTTGAGACACTTGCCTTAGGAGTCACTGACTCAGTACTAGATTCTTTTCAGTCTTATTTTAACTTCACTAATCTTGGATCTTGGATGCAAGATAATTAAATGTTATGTCTTTGGGGAAAGTGTTTTCCAGGAGAATGACCTATCCAAAAAATACAAAAGGACAATGCCACTAAGTGAGAAAAAATTTATAATTATCTTCAAATATTTTTACAGAATACATTCTTTCATTAACAATGACCCAAACTCTAATTTTAATGGAAATTGATAACAATATTGATTGATGTTGTCATTTTCATTTCTTTTTAGTATACTAATGGATGAAAATAAGTATTGAAAATACTCATTTTTTCAGGTTCAAAATACAGTTGACCCTTGATTAGCTCTTGAATTTCTCCATGATGCAAATCTTGAAACCATCCATCTCCCTCTGCCACCTTTTTTTTTTAATTTATTTATTTATTTATTTATTTTGCCATGACCACAATTACTTTCATGATTTCCTTGACTGGCTCTATCATAAATCTGGTGAAGTCATGCATATCTGGGCATAGTTTTCTTCAGCAGGAATTTAGTGTTTCCAGGCTTGGTGTTATTCACAACTTTATAACGATGATGGCATTTTCAAAAACGTCACCCTTCGAGACTTTCATGATGTTTTCTCTATCAGGATTCTCTTCCACAGTGTTAACAATTCTTTCCATAGCGTACTGTGTGTAATGAGCCTTAAAGGTCCTTATGACCTCCCTGACCTAAAGGATGAATTCGAGACACTGAGTTTGGGAGCAAGTCAACCACTTTGAAGCCTTCAGTGTCGAACTCATGCATTACAGGTAGTCAGGGGCACTGCCCAGTATCAAAATTACTTTAAAAGACAGTCAGTCACTGGGCCAGAGATGGTAGCTCACATCTTAATTGCAACACTTTGGGAGGCTGAGGCAGGTGGATCACTTGAGGCCAGGAGTTCCAGACCACCCCCTGCAAAAACTAAAAAAAATCAGCTTGGCCTGATGGGGCACACCTGTAATCCCAGCTACTCGGGAAGCTGAAGTGGGAGGATCCACTTAAGCCCAGGAGTTTGAGGATGCAGTAAGCCATGATCATGCCACTGCACTCCAGCCTGGGCAAAAGGGTAACAGAGCAAGACCCTGTTTATTAAAAGGAAAAAAAAAAAAAGTCCTTTACTGGCAAGATACTTCCCGACTTTAGGAACAAAGTGACTTTGGAACCAATCCTGAAATAAAGTTCTTATTGTCCAGGCATTCTTGTGCAACCAAAAGACTGCAATCTGGTGTTAATCTTTTCCCTTCAGGGCTCTGAGCTTAGCAGCTTCATAGATAAATTCGGTCCTCATCATAAACTCAATTGCATCTGCATGGAACGGTACAGTTTGACTGTCTTTTCCTGCCTTAAATCCTGGTATTCCCTTCTCTTCCTTACTAATAAATACTTCTGTGGCATTCTTTTGTCCAGAATAGGACACTTTCGTCTTCATAAAAACCTGTTCTTCCAGATACCCTTTCTCTTTTATGATTTTCTTCCTGGCATCTGGGAACTTGGTCAGGAAAAGCTGCTTCTCCTGTTATGCTGACATTTTTTAATTAAGCCAACCCTTTTTCTAAAATTATTAAACCATCCTTTGCTGATAGTAAATCTTCAGCTTTAGATCCTTCACCTTCCTTTTGCTTTAAGTTGTCATGTAATGATCTCAAGTTTTCTTCAATCATAGTAGTCTATAAGTATGCCTTTCTTATAGTAATCCTGCACTACATAAAAGCTGCATTTTTGATATGAAATAAAAAGTAGTTTGCAAAAAGTACAAGATTTCCTCACCTTCTGGTGTAACTGCAGCAATGGCTTCACAAATTTCCCTTTTTTTTTTTTTTTTTAACAATGGTCCTTATGCAAAATTCATTTATCTTAAAATGGCAGGCAACCATATCTGCAGACCTCAGTCAATGGTACATATCAAGCAATTAAACTTTTTCTTATAATGTCATGACTTCTCTCTGCTTCTTGGGAGTACTTCCAGCATCACCAGTGCCATTACATTTGGGTCCCATGGTATTAGTCAAGGTTTACAGTGTTGTACTACATACAATGAAAAATACACCAGAACCAAAAGAGATCACTTTTTACCGAAATAACCAATTTACCAGAGCGATAAACAGCTCTCCAGTAAACTGAATTAGTGTCACATGACGTCTTAAGCATATACAACACTTGAGCTCATTGCAATAGCAACAGAAGGTGCTATTATTGCAGTAATACAATATATACTACAGTTAATTTCATGCAGTTATGATTTAATACTGCATCTTTGTTTATATGTGTGGCAACATGTATGGTATGTGTCTGCATACGTTTTGATATATCTTAACTTTTTATAGTAGATCTGTGTATATTTCATGGTAGCATATAATAAAATAGACTGGCGTCTATGTATATTTTATATATTCATCACTTATCTAAATTTTTCTTAGTTTTTTGATATTTCTAGGCTATATGGTTCATCTGCAAGTTTTTTCAGATTGTCCCACATCTCTAAAAACTTTCCAATATATTTATTTTTTTAAATCTGCATATAATTAGACCAATGTAGTTCAAACCCATGTTATTTAAGGGTCGACTGTGGATACTTGGTTTTAGGCCCAAGTACTGCACCCAAATAATGCACTAAACTTTATGTGTATTGAGAACAAAGATACCACTCTTTGCTTTTTTTTTTTTCTTCCTAGAGGCCTACTAACACAACACAGGCAATTACTATTTTGTTGAAGTAAGTAAAACTAAATATATATACTTTGTAATTATTGTTTATATTTCATACATTGTAGTAATACGCAAAACTCATGAAGAAAAATTACTATTCACCTCTTCACCAGGTACACTTCACCATGAATTATAACTTTATAAGAATTATAATTTCATTATATATAACAAATTAACTTACACATGGATTTTTTTTTAATTTTATGAATCTTACAGTATTTCAGGAAAAGAGTTTCATTCCCAACTGACAACAGGGAAGATCAGCTCATCCTTAATTCATTAAATGCCATTTTTTACCCGCTTACATTTGTCAAATTATAGGATTCATTATAACAGGGATGTAGAGTTATAGCTTTAGCTCTTTTTGTTCTAATCCTTTTTTCATTTACTCTTTCCTTTGATTTGCAACCTTCATTACCAAGAGAGCTCACATAATGCGTTCAGTTCAGTTCCAGGAGGCTAAGCAGTGAGATACCGCAGGAATTATTTCACATTCCACAGTTATTAACATGATTACTCAGAAAAATTATATTAATATCCAAAGCACTCCAGCACTTCCAGATAAAAACAGTGCTTCTTTATCACAACTTTTCCCTTGGCTTAGAGAATACATTCTTAACTATTTACAGCTGAAATCTTCAAACAAAAATTCCTCAGCCAAGTGGAATTACATTATAAAACATTTGCTGTGTACTTAGATTGCCTAATTCACAGCTTGCTTTACTTTCTTACTGATTATAAAATAATATATTCTGATTTTACTAAATTTGGAAAATATAAAATAGTATAAATTCAATAAAATCACCCATAATCATACATACCCATAAAAAACCATATTTCAATGTTTCCTTCATTTTTTTCTATACGTGTTAAAGGCATTTTGTGTGTGTCAATTTAAAATCAGTCTGTATTTATAATTTTATATCATTTTTCCACCTAACATTATATCTCATCTAAGTATTTCCCATGTAATTATTCTTCAAAAGCATTATTTTAACACAATACAGATAGAACATAATTTATTTTAATATCCACTTAACCAAGCTCTACAAATGCAAATGAATACGTATTGGCAGAAATCTGATCTGTGGTTGATGGGATTGGGTGCAAGTCAGAGCAGGAGAGAAACATTTTAAAGGGATACATGGAAACTTTTAGAAATGATAGATATATTCATCCTCTCACTATCAAAATAAATAAAAGTGGATGAAGAAACTCACTGCAAATGCAAATACCCTATTTTGAAATAGGCTAATCAAATCATTTGTATACTATATGTTAATTTGTTTCACTGTAGTAATCATTTTACTATATATATATGTGTGTGTGTGTGTCTCATAACATCATGTTGTATACCTTAAATATACATGATACAGTTTGGATTTTTGTCCCCATCAAATCTCATGTGGAATTGTAATCCCCAATGTTGGAGGTGGGGCATGGTGGGAGATGACTGGGGGTGGAGTTCTCATAAACAGTTTAGCACCATTCCCCCATCCTTGGTACTGTATAGTGATTGAGTTCTTACAAGATCTGGTTGTTTACAAGTGTGAAACACCTCCCTCTTCTCTCTCTTGGTCCTGCTCCTACCATGTAAGACAGCTGCTCCTGCTCTGCCTTCCACCATTAGTAAAAGCTCCCTGAGGCCACCCCAGAAGCGGACATGCTTCCCTACAGCCTGTGGAAGCCAATGAGCCAATTAAACCTCTTTTCTTTACAAATTACCCAGTCTCAGGTATTGTTTTATAGCAGTGAAAGAATGAACTAATACAATACACAATTAAATTTCTTTTCTAAAAAATCCAATTTAGGCCAAAGGTAAAAAGAACACAAGGTCAAAGAATCACAGAACCTTCTAACTGGCTATAGGGTAAACACACCTGTGTATTGTAGATGCACCTGACGGTGATAATTTACCTTAAGCATATCCTCAGAATGACCCTATATGGCAGATGCACCTGAATATGTGTTGGGAGTTCCAAGTGTCCCAACCAGGAGAGTCATTCCCTATCTATGAGAAATATCTGAGCCCACTGGTGAAATGCAGGCTGCAGGGGGATAGAGGCCCTTTGTTTTAGGTTACATAAAGGTTGTCAGGTGTAGGCTGTTCTTGAGGGTGAGGGTGCTAAGTGAAAATGCTACATAAACTTCATGCTTTTTATAAGTGGTTCTTCTGTCCTGCTACCTACCACTGGACCATCCCTGTAAGTCCTCAATAAAATCCTACATCTAATTCACTGGCTCTGGGTCTCTGGCCTCTGGAACCTGGCACTATCCCCACTGAAGTTAATAGGAACAACGCCTCTCTAACAATGGCCCTATTCGCCTGTCTTGGTCCTCTCTGAAGCAGCAAGCTATGCGGTTTAACAATTTCACATTTGAATTGTTTTTCTCCATAAACACAGCCAAACCTGGATCCCTGTAACTTCCACCCATTGCATCTAGTTCTGCCCTAGTTAGCAAACTCCTCTTCCATGACAGCCCTAGAGATATCTGCCAAAAGCAAGCAAATTTTCTTTAAATTCCTCTTATAATTAGACTAAATATTCCTTCAACTGTTCCTCATATGGCATGATTTTTAAGTTACCTCGACATTCTATTTTTAAAGTATATGTTCCAGACCAGACTTAGGATTCCCTGTGTGGTCTTACCAAAATGGAGAGTAGTCGAATTTTACTTTTATTTGTCCATACTTGTATTTTCTTAAAAAAAGAGAAAGAAAGTCCATAGTGATAACTGCAACCCACATATTCTTTGTAATGCGGGAATGAAGGAAGAAGATCAACAAACCCAGGATACTCCCATAAACCTGCTAAAAAGGGTGACAGGTCAAACTCAACATGCAAAGCAGGCTGAGGTAGAACAGATTTCCGGAGCATGATTGTAGTCTCACTATCAAGTCTCCTTCCAGAATGGTCTTTTAGAAGTGTCTGTAGCAATATCAGGTCTCAGGAGCAGCCTTCCCCTTCAACTTCTTCTTTCAGTAATGTGGCACAGTGTAAAGAAACTTGCAGATCCCAATGATTATGTCAGACAAATTGGATGTGACACTGTCCAGAGTCTCATAAACAACTACCACTATGGGATGCAAGAAAAGAATAACTCTAATTCTAATATAAAATTTGCCCCTTCCATAAAGAAAACTATTATCATTCTTGGATAAAAAATGTGTCATATGCAATTCTAGGGGTATCCATGATGATTTCATTTAACCTGGAGAATTCATACTAGGGATATGAAGAGAGATTCTGCAATTCCAAAAGGGCAACTCTGAGAGACAGTCAGGACAAAAACATCCAAGACTACAGAGGCAAGAATGCCCTTACAATTTTCATCACCAATAAAATGTTGTGTGTCTGTAAATTTAAGAAATAATAATAAAATAAAGAAATGAAATATGTACCAGGAAAACAAGAAGTAGACAAATAAACATGAAAGGGTTTTGAATATTACAAATAATTAATAAAAATAAAGCCTATATAATAGATGATACCAAAAGTCTAGAAATAAAAAGAGAAAACATCATGACATTGTTAAAATAGAAATGAGTAAAAACTAAAACTCAGAAAAAGAGCAAAATAAAAAATACTAAATGCAGAAAATGAAAAAGAAGATAAATA
This sequence comes from Saimiri boliviensis, assembly GCF_048565385.1. Classification (NCBI taxonomy): domain Eukaryota; kingdom Metazoa; phylum Chordata; class Mammalia; order Primates; family Cebidae; genus Saimiri; species Saimiri boliviensis. Next base: position 17,468,827 of record NC_133464.1, read on the forward strand.
AAGGTAAAACCATGACACCAAAAAAGAGTTGGTTACAAAACACACACACACACACACACACACACACACACACGTGAAAATTTAACATATAAAGTATTAAAAGTGTTAGTAAAGACATTAAAATACACAAAACCATAAGCTGAGACATTAAGAGTGTAACTGTACTAAGACAAATATAAAAAAGGTTTCAACTTTTAAAAAATGCATAATATAAAAAATGAATAACAAAAGTAAATGGCAATCAAAACAGCAAAGGCCTGGCACAACGACTGACACACAGACCAATGGAACAGAATAGAAAGCCCAGAAATAAATCCATGCACTTATGGTCAACTGAATTTCAACAAAGATGCCAAAAATAAACAATGTGAAAAGGACAGTCTCTTCATTAAACGATGTTGGGGAAACAGGATATCTGTATGCAGAAGAATGAAATTGGACCTTTACCTCACACCATACAAAAATCAACTCAAAATGGATTAAATGTTTCAATATATTTAATCAACTCAAAATGGATTAAAGATTTAATTGTAAGACCTGAAACTATAAAACTACTAAAAGAAAACATAAATGAAAAGCTCCAAGGTGTTGGAGTGGACAATGCTTTTTTTTGTCTGTGTTGACAAAAGTACAGGCAATAAAAGTGAAAACAGACAAATGAGATTATTCCAAACTAAAAAGTTTCTAGACAGGGCCAGGCACAGTGGCTCACACCTGTAATCCCAGCACTTTGGGAGGTTGTGGGGGGCAAGAATTCGAGACCAGCCTGGCCAACATGGCAAAACCCTGACTCTCCTAAAAATACAAAAATCAGCCAGGCATGGTAATGCACACCTATAATCTACGCTACTCAGGAGGCTGTGGCAGGAGAATCAAAAGAGGCAGAGGTTGCAGTAAGCCAAGACTGCATCACTGTACTCCAGCTTGGGCAACAGAGTGAGACTCTATCTCAAAAAATAATAATAATAATTAATAAAATTTAAAAAGCTTCTATACAGCAAAGGAAATAATAAAGTGAAGAGACAATCCACATCATGGGAGAAAATATCTGCAAACCATGTATATAATAAGGAGTTAATATCTAAAATATAAAAGGTACTCAAACAATTCAATAGCAAGAAAACAAATAACCCAATTTTTTTAAATGGGCAAATAAACATGTCTGAAAAGACATTTCTCAAAATAAAACATGTATAAAAAATAATGCTTCACATTACTAATCATCAAGGAAATGCAAATTAAAGCCACAATGAGAAATTACCTCACACCTGTTATTATGGCTAGTATCAAAAACACAAAAGATAACAAGTGTTAGTAAGAATGTGGAGAAGAAGGGACACCTGTACACTATTGACGGGGAGTGTACATTAATACAGCCATTAGCTGGGGGGTGCGGTGGCTCATACCTGTAATTCCAGCACTTTGGGAGGCTGAGGTGGGAGGATCTCTTGAGGCCAGGATTTCAAGACCAGCCTGGGCAACATAGTGGGACCCCATCTCCACAAAAAAATTAAAAATTAGCCAGGCATGGTGGCATATGCCTGTGGTCCCAGCCACTTAAGAGGCTAAGTTGAAAGATTGCTTGGGCCTGCAAGGTCGAGGCTGTAGTGAGCTGTGATTGTACCACTGCACTCCAGCATAGGTAACAGAGCAAGACTCCGTCTTTAAAAAATGAAAAATAGGCCGGGCGCGGTGGCTCACGCCTGTAATTCCAGCACTTTGGGAGGCCAAGGCAGGTGGATCACAAGGTCAAGAGATCCAGATCATCCTGGTCAACATGGTGAAACCTCATCTCTAATAAAAATACAAAAAAATTAGCTGGGCATGGTGGCACGTGCCTATAATCCCAGCTACCCAGGAGGCTGAGGCAGGAGAATTGCCTGAACCCAGGAGGTGGAGGTTGCGGTGAGCCGAGATCGCACCATTGCACTCCAGCCTGGGTAACAAGAGTGAAACTCCGTCTCAAAAATAAATAAATAAATAAAATAAAATAAAATTTTGAGCCATTATAGAAACAGTATGGAGGCTCCTCAAAAATTAAAAATAGAACTATCATATGATCTCACAATCCCACTACCAGGTCTATACCCAAAAGAAAGAAAATCAATACATTGAAGAGATATCTGCACTCCCATGTTTATTGTAGAACTATTCACAATAGCTAAGATACAGAATTAGCCTATGTGTCTATCAACAGATGAATGGAAAAAAAAATGTGGTGTATGTGTGTGTTGTGTGTGTGTGTGTGTGTGTGTGTGTGTGTATTGGAATACTATTCAGACTGAAAAATGGAAGGAAATCTTGTCATTTGCAAAAACATGGATGAAACTGGAGGACATTATGTTACATAAAATAAGCCAAGCACATGAAGACAAATACCACATAATCTCATTTATATGTGGAATCTAAAAAAGTTGAACTTGGAGAAAAGAGTAGAATGGTGGTTACCAGGAGTTAGGGGAGGGAGAGAAGCCGAGAGAGATGCTGGTCAAAGGACACAAAATTTCAGTTAGATGGAAGAAATAAGCTCAAGAAACTTAACTTAGTGACTATATTAATAACAATGTATATGTACTTGAAAATTGCTAGAAAAATAGATTTTAGGTGTTCTCAGTATAAATAAATGATAAGCATGTATGGTAACACATAATGTTGATTAGCTTTATTTAGTCATTCCCCTACATATATTTCAAAACATCATGTGTGACCATAAATATATACAGTTTTGTCAATTTTTAAAAAAGGTTTTTAAGTTTAAAGAAAGCAAACATCAATAAGCTGTTTTAACTTAAACTAGACATATTTTTTAATTTTTTAAAAAGAAAAAAATATCCTAGGCATTAAGTAGACTAATACACAAAGACGAGCATTCTAAGGAATAAATGGAAGCAGTTTCAATGAATAGAAGAGATTCTTTAGTAAAGTAAAATGTACTGTTGTCTTAGATGTAGTTAATGACTTGTTTTGAGTTCAGCACAAAGGCAGCAGATATGAAGATTTGACCTTCCAAGACTTACAGTTTCTGGCAAAGGATTTCAAGGCAGTTTTAGTGGAAAGCGGAGGGCAGTGAGCTGAGCAAAGCCTAGAAAGATCAGAAACAGCACACTTGCATGGCAGATGCTCACTCAGTCCCTGACACCCCCTGGCCCTCAAATACTCTGTTTGGTAGTAGGAGGGAATAGTGTTCAAAATGCAGGTAGCTGAGCAGGGCTGCACACCCAGCAGAGGGTGTCTTAGGATTTGGCAAAATGGGTAAGGCCTGAACATTTGTAGTAACTGCAAGGAATGAGCCACCCAAGAAGAAGAGGTTGAAAATCTGAAAGCAGCAATAATTGAAGTAGGAAGTTCCAGACTAGGTAGATTAGGATAAAGAGCTCAGAGAAAGCTGCACAGAAATTCATTAAATGTAAATCCTTTGATAAGCAGTTTTTAATGCAATACTACAGAGCTGACTGAAAAGCTCAAGGCTTAACCAATAGGGCCAATAATGAATGCAGATTTGGGGATATAGGTGCTCCTGGCATTACCTCAAGAAAAGGGAATTAAGGAAAGACAAGTTCACAATGATTGGTTAGGTATTTTAGTTTTTTCCCCATGGTATTCACCCCGTTTTTAGATCCTAAAAGCTTCCTCAAATAGGATCTGGTCAACCAACTCAAATGACAGATGTAATTAATCTCTTTTCCAGAAATCATGTTTTCTCTATAGGACAATGTTACTCATTTTAATGGTAACAAATCCTGATCCCTGCAGAGTCTAATTCAGGCACAGTTCCTTCTAGGTCAACTCAGAATAATTGCCAACAATATTCCCACTGTATCTTAAAGGGTTAAGGTTCTAGGACACCTCAAGGTAAGGTAGCAGCCACCAATGCCCTCCCAGCACCACACACATGCCCTTTCAACCAAAGCAAAGCCATTCTGCTAGTGAGATTCTGTCTCAAAAAATAATAATAAATAAGTACCATTAAAAAGCTTCTATGCAGCAAAGGAAACAAAAAGTAAGGAGACTATCCACAGAATGGGAGAAAATATTTGCAAACCATGTATAAAATAAGGAATTAACAGCCAAAATATGAAAGCCAATCAAACAATTCAATAGCAAGAAAACAAATAACTCGATTTTAAAAAGTGGGCAAATAAACATATCTGAAGAGACATTTCTCAAAAGAAAACATACAAGTAGCCAACACGTATATAAAATAACACTCCATATTACTAATCATCAAGGAAACGCAAATTAAATGAGATATTACCTCATACCTGTCACAATGGCTATTATCAAAAACACAAAAGATAACAAGTGTTTGTGAGAATATGGAGAGAAAGTGATACCTGTACATTATTAACTTCTTAAAAAAAAAAAAAAAAAAAGATTCCCTACCAAGTTAAGTTTGAAAACCCTGTATAAAGTAATGTATGTACCAAAAAGTTAGCATCCTTCTCCCCAAAGTTACATATTCTCATTTTTGGCAGGAATAGCTTTCAAACTCTTTGCTATTCTTTTCCCCTAACTACAGAACTGGATTATTTAGTCTAATATTCTGTACCAGGAATGCGGTGCACAGTACTAGTTTGCTAATTCATTTCCTGGGGCTGGCATGACAAAGCACAATAATCTGGGTGGCTTCATCAACTGAAATATGTTATTACCTCACAGTTATGGAGGTGAAAAGTCCAAAATCAAACTATCTACAGACTTGGTGCTTCTGAGGGGTGTCAGGGAAAGATTGATTCCAGGCCCATTTCCCTCTGTGTGAGTCTGTCTTCAAATTCCCAGTTTTTGTAAGGTCACCAAACTGGATTTGGGTACAGCCTAACATAACCTCATTTTAGCTTGGTAAAGGCTCTGTCTTCTAATGAGGCCACACTCTGAGGTACTGGGGGTTAGGATGACAACATATAAATTTAGGGAAACACAATTCAAATCATCACATACACTGTCACACTTCAGACCATTACTACTACTCAAGATAAGTCAGATGAACTTTTTAAGATAAGATAAGCTCCAAATTAACTTTGATTCTTGGTTCCCAGTCATTCTTGGTTTCATATAAACTAACATATAGAGATCCCAGGAACACGAAATCACCTTATTATACCAGAACCACAAGAACCAGAATAGAAGATGTTTCAATAAACCAAACTCCAATCCCAAATTACTTAAAGCAAAACTATGCTGCAGTTCCACCCTCTGTAACTTAGTCCACATGCCTTAATACGATTATCAGGTTACCTGGATGCATGTTTACTTGCCATAGCATCTTTCCTCAGAAGTACAAAACTAACTTCTTCTAGAAGCATGGCCAGAATAAACCACTCACACTATTGCCTACATCACCACCAACATTGTCATGTTTAAGAAACAGGTTTGGGCCGGGCGCGGTGGCTCAAGCCTGTAATCCCAGCACTTTGGGAGGCCGAGGCAGGTGGATTACGAGGTCAAGAGATCGAGACCATCCTGGTCAACATGGTGAAACCCCATCTCTACTAAAAATACAAAAAGTTAGCTGGGCATGGTGGCGCGTGCCTGTAATCCCAGCTACTCAGGAGGCTGAGGCAGGAGAATTGCCTGAACCCAGGAGGCGGAGGTTGCGGTGAGCCGAGATCGCGCCATTGCACTCCAGCCTGGGTAACAGGAGCAAAACTCCATCTCAAAAAAAAAAAAAAAAAGAAACAGGTTTGATGGAGACATTTTAGAAAGTGAAACAGAAAAAAAATGTATTGCCAGAATTGCTCTTAAGAGCACAGGGGAGGCTGGGTGCCCTGGCTCACACCTGTAATCCCAGCACTTTGGGAGGCTGAGACAGACGGGTCACCTGAGGTCAGGAGTTGGAGATTAGCCTGGTCAATGTGGTGAAACCCAGTCTCTACTAAAAACACAAAAAAATTAGCCGGATATGGTGGCAAGCACCTGTAATCCCAGCTACTCGGGAAGCTGAGGCAAGAGAATCTCTTGAATCCAGGAGGCAGAAGTTGCAGTGAGCCAAGATCACCCCATTGAACTCCAGCCTGGGCATCAAGAACAAAACCTGGTCTCAAAAAAAAAAAAAAAAAAAAAAAAAAAAAAAAGCAAGAAAAGCACAGGGGAAAAGAATACTCTGATAAACATCGCAGGATGAAGAGAAAGATCTCCCCAGCATATTCGCATTTTTAAATGGTAGTTATCAAGGTCTCTGCATCAAATAAAGAGGAGAATGTGTACAGTTCTTAGAAGAGAGGGAATGTGAATGAGGAGAAGAAAAAGAAGACAGAAAAGCCAGCCAGGAAAGGAGTGAACCGAGAGATGCAGAGGCTGCAAATACCAAATGCAATTCCTGCATGAGTCCCAAATCTCCAGTAAACTAACCAATGAAAATGAGGTCCTGGAAATTTGCAGGGAGATGACCTTTGCACCAAAGTGGGGCAAAACCATTCGGCACCTTCCTGAGGAGCCAACTAAGGAGGAGAGCCTCAGCTGACATCCAGCTTGCAACTTCTTCCACTTAGTTACATTGGAATGCACTTTAAAGCCAATCCATGCTGGGCCCATCCTGGCACAGCATAACTCGATGTCAGCAACTGTCCATGACAGAATATCTACGGGAAAAACAATCAGCAAATCCCTGCCTTTTGCTATCCCTGACACCACACTGCTGTCCCTCACAAGACAGAACTGAACACTAGGCCAACTCTGTTAGTTATAAGCACACTCAGAGCTGCTTTTAGAAGCAAGTTTTGATCTCACCTGTGGGTCATCCTGCAGTCAGGAAGCTTACTCATTAACTGGAGAAAACAGATAGGGGTTTTAAATTTCTATAACAAAATACTGGCTTTCTAACTTAGCGCAGCACTTAACATACAGTAAGTACTTGATAAGTGTGCAACAGAAGCAATTCACAAAGACTTTGACAATACAGATTCCTAAGCCCTATCCCAGTCACACTGCCTCTGAAATTCAGGGATAGCATTGGGTATATATATATATTTAAGTGATTCTCTTGCAGTGGGTGTGGAGATCTTATTCCAAAACCTGTGGGAATATGCTAGCTGTTACTTCTTCCTACTTCTCTACATTCTAATATTTAAGCAGTTAAAAAAACCAGAATGTTATAGCTGTAGATGACTTCACTCTGATTCCTAAGCAACCAATGAGCACACAAGGGGTAGATGAAATTACAAAAATGTATGAGAGCCTACAAGTAGAGTGTCCAGAATAAGGGCAGAACTAAGGACATATATCTAAATAACACCATCATTTGAAGGGCATTGGTAGGATAAAAGAGAACTTTAGAAAGGCAGAAAAGGTGATAGTGAGAGAGATAAAAGGAGAATCAAGAAAGCTTGATAACAGACAGCTTCAACCAGAAATTAATCACAGAGCAGGGGTCCCCAAGCCCCAGGCCACAGACCAGTACCAGTCTGTGGCCTGTTAGGAACCAGGAGACACAGCAGGAGTGGCAGGCAAGCCAGGAATACCACCTGAGCTCCACCTCCTGTCAGATCAGCAGCAGCATTAGATTCTCATAGGAGCGGAAACCCTATTGTGAACTGTACATGCAAGAAATCAAGGCTGCATGTTCATTTTAAGAATCTAATGCCCAATGAATTGAGGTGGGGTGGTTTCAACCCAAACCATCACCCCCAACCACTCTCAGTCTGTGGAAACATTGTTTCCTACGAAAGCCATCCCTAGTACCAAAAAGGTTGGGAACCACTGACATAGAATGGCAAGTATTCATGGGAATTAGCATAGTAGGCAACATTAGCATATAAGGCTGCACACCCAGGGCTTTGTCTCCATGTGATAGTCACATGGTTTGGTAGGGCTTCAACATATAAATTTTGTCATTCGGTCCATTACAGGTATGAAATAGAGTGCCAAACACTTCATTGTCTTTGACTAGAAAGAACAGAATTCAGATGGCTGAAATGGTAGCTAAATTTTCAGGTGGAAGTCAAAAGAAGTGGGGATCATCTTGATAAGCCCAGATTTCTCAATGCTGCAGAAAACAAAGGCCATCTACTGAGAATGAGAGGTAGTGGGTAGAGGAAAAGAGGTAAAGAAGAAGACTAATTTACATTCCCACCAACAGTGTAAAAGTGTTCCTATTTCTCCACATCCTCTCCAGCATCTGTTGTTTCCCGATTTTTTAATGATCGCCATTCTAACTGGTGTGAGATGGTATCTCAATGTGGTTTTGATTTGCATTTCTCTGATGACCAGTGATGATGAGCATTTTTTCATATGTTTGTTGGCCTCCTGTATGTCTTCTTTTGTAAAGTATCTGTTCATATCCTTTGCCCATTTTTTGAATGGGCTAATTCAACCATTGTGGAAGACAGTGTGGCGATTCCTCAAGGACCTAAAAATAGAAATCCCATTTGACCCAGCAATCCCATTACTGGGTATATATCCAAAGGATTATAAATCATTCTACTACAAGGACACGTGCACACGAATGTTCATTGCAGCACTGTTTACAATAGCAAAGACCTGGAACCAACCCAAATGCCCAACGATGATAGACTGGATAGGGAAAATGTGGTACATATACACCATGGAATATTATGCAGCCATCAAAAACGATGAGTTCACGTCCTTTTTAGGGACATGGATGAACCTGGAAACCATCATTCTCAGCAAACTGACACAAGAGCAGAAAATCAAACACCGTATATTCTCGCTCATAGGCGGGTGTTGAACAATGAGAACACATGGACACAGGGAGGGGAGCACTACACACTGGGGTCTGTTGGGGGGAAATGGGGGAGGGGCGGGGGGTGGGGAGGTGGGAAGAGATAGCATGGGGAGAAATGACAGATACAGGTGAGGGGACGGAAGGCAGCAAAGCACACTGCCATGTGTGTACCTATGCAACAATCTTGCATGTTCATCACATGTACCCCAAAACCTAAAATGCAATAAAAAATAAAAAAATAAAAAAAAAAATAAAAATAAAATAAAAAAAGAAGAAGACTAAAGAGAGAGGTGAAAACTGAAGGCACAAAAGCCCAGCTGAGCCAGGACCCCTTGATGATGTCATGGCCACAGGCTGAAGACTTGTGTAGTTTCCTCCAACAGGGTTATGGAGCCCTAAAAAGATAAGTAGATAACAATGAGGAAGGGGTCGCAGGTTAGGGAGTACAATTGTTCCAAGAGATAGCTAATCACAGACAACCCACTGGCACAACATCGTGTTCCCAAATACCATACATAACCCCAGCAGCACAACCTTATCTGCATGGAGCCCCAGCAGCACAGCCATGCAAGACTTCCCTCCAGCCTCTGCCTCTTTGCAGGCAGCCCCTTCTCTGCTATGCTGCCCAATGTACCCTTGCAATGTATCTTCATACTTTCTCTAATAGCTCTGACTTTCTTTACGTACAACTGTCTTATAAATTCCTTTACCACCCATGATGCCAGCCGCAGCTAGTTGCACCTGTGACAAAGGTTCAATGACTAAGGTCATGTAGAGAGGAAGCAGCAAACTGTAGCATCAATCCTGATTCCTTATTTTACAAAGTGGAGTGCTGGAGAAGACTAAGTGTAGCACAGTAAAAAAATGCCAGTGAGGCTGGTGTGGTGGCTCACGCTTGTAATCCCAGCACTTTTGGAGGTGGAGGGGGGCAGAGCATGAGTTCAAGAGTTTGAGACCAGCCTGGCGAACATGGTGAAACTCTGTCTCTACTAAAGATACTAAAATTACAAAAATTAGCCATCCATGGTGCCAGGTGCTTATAATCCCAGCTACTCAAGAGGCTGAGGCAGGAGAACTGCTTGAACCCAGGAGGCGGAGGTTGCAGTGAGCCGAGACCATGCCATTGCACTCCAGCCTGGGCAACAAAGCAAGATTCTGTCTCAAAAAAAAAAAATGCTGGTGAAAGAGTAGTTGGGATTATAAACCACATGGCCCCTATAGGTTGGAAAGGAATAGAAGTCGAGAAGGGACTGACTAGCAGATGTGGAAAAAGGAGAGGACTAAGAGATTAATGGTCTATATGAAGTCAGCAAGCAGGTCTGGTAGTAGTGTAATTATGAGAGATCCGGAGGAAAGAAAGTGCATGCATTTATGGAATTAAAATTAAATAGCCATGGTCACTGGCTAAAATGTTCTAGCAGAATCTTGACCACCTGCCGTTACTTGTAAAACTTTTTCAAGAGTCAGTTATAAATGACCCCATTAAATGATCCTGCATATTATACAAAAATTGTAATTGAAGATCCTACTCATCACGACACTTACTTTTATTTTGTTTATACTGTGCCTTATGCTATGTAGGATTTTGGTGGCTTACAAAGATATGAAAATATAGTATGATAGAATAAATTTAAAATAAGTTAGAGAGACGAGGTTAATAAAGTTAAATAAGTAAGATGGAACTGGAAATGAGGTTGGTTTATGAAGCTTAATGCACCTTAAGTTAAGATCAATGCAATAAATTCTTCTTAGAATTTTGTGCCAGTTAAAAGTTTTCTCCTAACATACCAGTATATTTTTCATTATTAAACAAGGAGAGTTATTTAACTCATTCCATTTCCATTTGGATCTTGACTCCAGGAAATTTGGAAGTAAATATTTCCCCCAGTTGTAATTACTACCTTAACCCAGCATGTCCTATTAAAACCAACCCCCTGCTTCATTATTTATAACTCACTCTTTATCTTTGATTTAATGGTGGTTTGATGGTTTTAATTTCATGCCACTTCAGATACCCTTGCAGTATGTACAACATAAATTAAAAATAAATATTCAGAAATCTCATTCTTAGTTGCAATCCAAATAGCCAATGCTTTACTTAAAATTGCTGGCTGCATACTTAATTTCAACATCTAAAAGTCATTTCTCAAGTTATCCTGCTGTAATATCTTTTTCTTACTTTTCTAGATACAGCGGAATGTCACGTGGTAAAATATAATCCAAGAGTATGGCATATCTCTACAGTTATCAGTCTATATTGAGGCATGGCATATCACTGGTAACATACCATACATTAAACCACTAATAAGTTGTGTTGCTTATGAGTATTCTATCTTACATGCCACGGTCTACATGTATCATCAAAACCAAGAATCTTTAACAGCAGGTAGCAAGCCACATGTGGTGAGGTCAGAAAACTGCTTAGTTAAACCATGTATTAATGTGGATGACTCATTAAATCAGCAAAGTATTTCTTTACCTGGTTATGCCCTCAGCATGTAACCCACATGTGTCTGGCTCAAGAGTGGAAATCCAATCTGAACCCCAAACACCATACCAAGGAATCGTCCATCCTCACTGCTGTTAGATGTTTAGAGGCTTTTCAGGTCAAAGTTGTTTACACACTCTATTACTGAATGGGAATAAAACAGTATCTACTTAATTTTTCATTCATTTATCTTATTTTAGTTATTTATTTTACATCTATTCCATTAAATAAGAAATGAGAAGTGCCACAGTAAGGAAGCAGACTGGTGGGGCCCACCCACTGAAGAAGCATAGCTAAATGATTTTGTCCACAAGGACCTTTAATGCCTGGAATCAGTTCCCCAATTCAAGTCCCTAGTGGGACTCCTTGTCCTAAAGCATAGGCCTCCTGAGATGGTTAATAACTTCACACCTAACATCACTGTTCCTGGCAATTCCGTAGAACAACAGGCTAGAAACTGCCATCCAGAGAGCAATAAGCCCCAGTTCTAAAAACTATTAAGGTAGGCTCCTGAACATTTTACTTTCTCTTCTTTTTAGTATCTGGGATAATTCAGTCCCCATATAAAAAAATATGAGAGCTAAAATGCATGATCTTCACCACGCTTAACCTGAGGCTATCGGTCAAACATCCTAATCAGCCCATGCATACAACTAACATCTCAATAAGCTCTGCATTTTTAATTTTCTGTAACAACCAGGTTGTTATAATACTTCTAAGAGGATTCTTAACTGTACTATTTCAAACTCTCAGCAAACTAGCTTTTCTGGAAGAAGCTTCAAAAGGATTTTTGCATCCCATAAATCCTTTACCTGCATCCTCCACTCATTGTGAAAATTAAGGTATAAATGAGTTATAAAGGCAATCATAGCTGGAACAGGTTCACCCTTTTCACAGAAGATATCATGCCAAAACTCCACTGAGAGTAAACCCTAGTTTATTCCAGGCTGCTTCAAGGGAAGAGAATTTATGTCTACTCTGGTCATATTTGACGCCAGACTTCTGGGAATGGTTTTCCTCAGTAATGGAAATCATTTAACATTTGTGTAGCTAAGAGTGACAGAAGGGTCTCATGAGTTGACATAAATGAAATCAAATTAACCGGTGTAAAGAACCTGAGCATTGGCTCCAATTTACCTTTTCCAAAAGCTTTTCTCATACCTTAACCAAAAAAACCCACCTATTCATAAGACCATTATGTCCAATCCTCACTTGATTACTAAATTTAAAACTCTACTTAATCTGATACTTTTTTACTCATCAGTTGATGATAAGAAAGGAAATCTCTTGCACTTGAATAATATGTATTTACTCCATTATTTAAGAATACTTCATTCTTCTAAAAAAAAAAAAAGATAAGCAAAACAAATGGCATGGATGGAATTCAAGGATTGTTAAGCACTTGTAATAAGCAAGCTAGTAGCTTAAGAGAAGAGGCAAAATTCATGGGAAGTATTAAGTAGAGATAACAAGTGGCTTGTGAGACATGGGCACATCACAGTATGTTACAAATGGACAGTAAGTTCAACTCATATGACATATTGAAGACAGATAGATGGGGAATATAATGGAACAAACAAGAGCATTGCTCGATGACTGGAAGGTTTGAAAAGACTAAGTCCTAAGGTAAAACTACAACCAATCTGGGCTGACAACTATTGTTATCCTTAAATCAGCTATCTAGCACAGTTCAATTCTGGCCCTACATGCTCTCTGCCAGAAAAAAAAAAAAAAAGATAAAACCCAAAGCTATTTGGCAATCTAATTGACACAAAGCTGTTGGCAGGTGTGCATGTTCTTATATTTCTCCAATAGAGCAGCTGTGTTCCCCAGAAGATTTCCATCTGTCTGTTGGGGCCCCTTTCCTCAAACCCCATTCTCATCCTCATAACCAGAGCCCCAGTCTGAAAGGCTGATGTAACAAAGAGACAGAAATATGAACCCAGCACTCAGGTTGTGTAGTCACCCCTCTTGTATACTATCCTAAGTGCATTAACCTGCTGTATCTTCTCCCCCTTGATTTTCGTTATATGTTTTAAACTGATTTAATAAAGCATGTGAGTAGATGGTCTTAATTTTGCGTGTGTCTTTCTGTTCAGTGATCTCTGGCAGTGTATTTGAAAGCTAACATTGCATCAGTGTAATTTCCCATACAACAATGTGAGCGGAGAAATTATGTTAGACTAAGCAGAAAATATATATATTTAGTTAGGGGGTTGCAAAAGTATAATTATGAGATTATGTTAATTAAAATGAGTATAATATACTATAATAATAGATTTAGAAGAACATGTTTTTGTACATTGTCTTGTGACAACTGAAGATAACACAATCAAAGCCATAGTTGGAAAGAAGTAAATATATATAGGTAAGCATGCAGGCTTTTGAGTCAGAACTCCTGATATCAACCCCTGGTTCCACTACTTTCTATCTTTGTGACTTTGGGCAAATTACCTCTCTGTGCCTCAATTTCCTCAGCTGTAAAATAGCAATAATAATAATAATAATAATACCTACCTGAGGCCGGGCACGGTGGCTCACTCCTGTCATCCCAGCACTTTGGGAGGCTGCGGCAGTTGGATCACCTGAGGTCGGGAGTTCGAGACCAGCCTGACCAACATGGAGAAACTCTGTCTCTACTAAAAATACAAAATTAGCTGGGCATGGTGGTACATGCCTGTAGTCCCAGTTACTCGAGAGGCTGAGGCAGGAGAATCCCTTGAACCTGGGAGGTGGAGGTTGCTGTGAGCAGAGATCACACTATTGCACTCCAGCCTGGGCAACAAGAGCGAAACTCCATCACAAAAAAGTAATAAATAATAATAATAATAATAATAATAATAATAATATCTACCTGAAAGGGTTATTTTGATGACTAAAAGAAGTACTAGCATGTGAATCTGTTGCACTAGCCAGCTCAGAGGAATTGCTTCTAAATTTTTTAGCTACTGAAAAAGCAAGCGTAAATGAGTATGAGCAAAGGGAATAAAGTTTTTTGTGACAATGGGTTTCCCAAACATTACTCCTCATTGCCATGGTAATGAGACCCTTTTATCATGCTAATGCCAGTATGACGGGTAAAAATTACAGTGTATAAAGCAATAATGAGTAACCAATATGGAGTAACATGTAATCTTATGAGTTTCTCTTCGGGGTTGGGATGAATTTCAGGGAATCATGAGTAGAGGACAGAGTGAGTTCATTTGGGGAAGGTTTACTAGGTAGTAAACGAGACAGAATTCAGGGAGTCCAACAGCTGGAAAAGTTTGGGAGCCCAGGACCAGCTACTCCTCCAAATGGAGTCACCATAGCCAATAAAAATAAATCAAGATTTCATGATCTGTAATGTCCTACTTATAACCACTGCTACCAGGAAGAGACCTTGGACTGGAGGAGAGTTGAGCTCACTCCTCGGGTTGCTGTTATGAACTGGTTTGGGCTATTGGCAATTGATCTACTGTTTCATTTGTTTTCTCTATTGTTTGATAGCATCAAAGAAGTTCCATCTGCCCAAATGGAAGGAGGATGGCCACAAGGTGCCAACACACATTATAAATTAATAACGGCAATAAGTGTATGCTTTTTCTGCAGATACCTCTATTCCACAGGGTGACCCTCATCTCTAATCATTATAGCCTTACTCTACCTTTGCTTGGCTCCTTAATGAGCCTCTAATAAACTGTGCCAAGAAACCCATAAAACTTACTTATTTGGATATAGCTCAATTCAGCTAAATCAAATATATCTTAATTCAAAGTATTAGTAAATCAGTAACTCAGAAGCTGCATACTTTTAAAACTTACTTCCTTTAGAAAGGAAGGCATTTCTAAAACCTTAGGATGCATGGAAATACACTTATAAATAACTTAAAATATTCTTCAGATAGGTATGCAAATAAACTTAAGTTCTCTGTGACCCATTCTAACAGTTTCTGTTTTAGGTCTGGGACTTGGAAAATGAAACCCTTGTGCCCAAGTTTAATTAGATACTTTTCCTATCCAGCCCAGCCCAGGCCCTGTAGCCATCCGTCAGCTTCAGAACACACTATATTCATCCAAACTTTATCCAGTCTCCAGATGAGACTGACCCATGATGACCTAATATATAATATTTTCCTGCTTCTGTAATACATATCCTTTAGATACATCAGCCTCCCAAATTTTATACATTTGAACTGGTTTGTTACTGTTTAGTCTCTTATATGCCAGAGCTGATAATGGTTCTGCCAAGCTCCATACACACAAATTTAAATTGAAAAACAAATCTTTATTATTGTGATTTTTTTATTGGGGGACATAGATGCCTAAGTCACAGCAGACAAAACCAAGTAAAAAACATTTTTCTTCAAAAAAAATTCATAGATTTGTATCTCCTTATAGAATCTGGATAATTTGAAAAAATGTAATAAAGGAAATAAAGTTCAAAATACTACTAATGAGAAAAAAATTTGTTTAACTCTATGATGTATAGAAAAAAATTGAAGGAATATACATATATATATTTAGATATTTTTTATATAATAGGACAGAGCATACAGAATGTCTTATAACCTGCTTTTCAGTTATTAATATATTGTAAGCAGTTTTTCATAGCCTTAAAACATTCAAGAACATGCTTTAAATTACTGCAAAAACTGCACAGTCCCTCTATTAGTGTCCTGGGATTGCCTAATACTATTAATACAAACTGGGTAGCTGAAAACCACAGAGATACATAGTCTTCCAGTTTTAGAAACCAGGAATCTGAAATCAAGGTGTCAGCAGAGCCCCAGCCCCTCTGCAACCCTTCCTTGCCTCTTCCCAGCTTCTGGGGGTGCTGGGAATCTTAGGCATTTATTGGCTTGTTGCTGCATAACTCCAACCTCTGCCTTCTCTCTCACATGGCATTCTTCCTGTGTCTCTCTCTTCTTAGAAGGACACCAGTTATATTGAATTATGGGCTGCCCTAATCTAATATGATCTCTTCTTAACTAAATTACATCTGCAACCATCCTATTTCCAAATAAGGTCATATTCTGAAGTACTACGGGTTAGGACTTCAACCTATTTTCTGGAAGAGGGGACACAATTCCATCCTGAATAATCCCCTATGGTAGAACACAGTTTCCTTTTTTTTTTCCTATTATATTTAACACTGCAAATTGTGAAAGTAATTTTAATCATAAGGCAATATTTTAGGACTCATTAGTCCTCATACAACAACCCGATCTTCACTGTACAGAGTGAAAACTGGAGGAGCAGAAATGTATTAAATAACTGCCCAAGGACACTCAGATAACAGACAGAGGAGCCTCCAGGCCCTCTGACTCACAGTCTTCAAGATTAATCATACTCTGTAGTAGGAAGTGAGATAGATCCAATGCAAATTTCACTTAATCAGGAGGTCAAAATGATTGATCACTGAGCAATCAGACATTCTTTATCTCAATCCTTAAGTAGTTCAGACCATCTTAAAATCTATTTTCCTCCCAAACTTGTCCTGAGTCTCAATTTTGCTATCCTGAACTCTAATAATAAAACAATATCTAGCATCAAATCTTACTTTATAATTTACAGATCAACATCTATTATTATGTTAAATTCTACTTAATAGATACTATAATCATCAGTACACTTAGAAAGATCATTTGATTAAAATATTACTCTGTTTTTTCCAATTTTTATAAAAGTCTCCTAGTATTTTAAATTCCCTTAAATGGCTTCCATACCCGCATTAAATTAATTGAAATTATTTAATGCTATGTATACTATTTATAAAGAGATTAATTTTTATATTTTATATGTATATGAAGCTCTAGAGACTACAGATTCATCTTATATGCTGTAATTGTGCTAAACTCATTACTACAATGATTTTTAGTTGATTTCTTTTTTTTTTTTTTTTTTTTTTGAGACGGAGTTTCGCTCTTGTTACCCAGGCTGGAGTGCAATGGCGCGATCTCGGCTCACCGCAACCTCCGCCTCCTGGGTTCAGGCAATTCTCCTGCCTCAGCCTCCTGAGTAGCTGGGATTACAGGCACGCGCCACCATGCCCAGCTAATTTTTAGTATTTCTAGTAGAGACGGGGTTTCACCATGTTGACCAGGATGGTCTCAATCTCTTGACCTCGTGATCCACCCGCCTTGGCCTCCCAGAGTGCTGGGATTACAGGCTTGAGCCACCGCGCCCGGCCGATTTTTAGCTGATTTCTTAAGCTTACTACACACACAGTCATTTGTATGCATTTAGTAACATAAGTTATTCATCTTGTCCTTTATATTTGTTCCACTCATAATTCTCCAGCAAATATCTTTAATGCTCTTGATTAGGAGTACTGATAGAATGCATTTCAACATTTTTCCTCTCTCTCCTTTCACAAGTTCTTCTTTTCCAAAGTTCCAAGTTTCTACTTCCTATGGTTTCCATGGAAATTGTCCATCATTTTCTTTGGTGTCTGTATTAGTTTTGCCAGGGTTGCCATTACAAAGTACTACAGACTCAGTAGCTTAAGCAACAGAAATTTAATCTCTCACAGTTCTGGAGGCTGGAAGTTCAATGTTGGCGTGACTGGTTTCATGCTGTAGCCTTCCTTTCCGGCTTGTAGACGGCAACCTTATCTCTTTCTTCACATGATCTTCCCTCTGTATCCTACTTCTTATAAGGATACCAGTCATATTGCATTAGGACTCACACCAATGACCTCATTTAGCCTTACTTTTCAAAGGTTCTACCTCCAAATAAAGTCACATTCGGGCTGGGTACAGTGACTTATACCTGTAATCCCAGTGTTTTGGGAGCCCAAGGTGGATGGATCACTTGAGGTCAGGAGTTCAAGACCAGCCTGGCTAACATAGTGAAGCTGCATCTCTACTAAAATAATAAAAAAATTAGCCAGGCATGATGGCGCACACCTGTAATCATAGCTACTCAGGAGACTGTGGCAGTAGAATTGTTTGAGTTCGGGATGCAGAGGCTACAGTGAGCCAAGATTGGGCCACTGCACTCCAGCCTAGGTGACAGTACAAGACTCTATCTCAAAAAAAAAAAAAAAAAAAAAGTCACATTCTAAGGTACCCATGAGTGAGGATGTCAACATATGAATTAGGGGGCAGGGGACATGATTCAGCCCATAACAATGTCCCTCTTAAGCATAGATTTATCTCTCAACCAATTTTCTAGATTCCTGCAGTCTATTATACATTTTTAATTCAATCACTTAACATTATAGTTTACAACTAATATAAACCTTAACTTCAGTGCTCTAGGCCTACCCTTCCTCACCCGGCTTGTTCTTTGGCAATTCTGCAGCATTTCCATGTGCTGCAGTCATTCATCATCACTGCACATTTTTCTAGATATTATGTTTTCTTTTCCACCTTCTCCAGTGAATATCATCATTCAATCTTAACTCTTTCTGATTCCTGATACTGGTTTTTCACCTCTACCAATGTAAATGCCTGGTCCTAAAAATGTGTACTTCTTTGTTGGTGTTAAAATACTTTCACAATTACAACTGGTTTTCTTTTAAATTTGCAATTATTGTTTTCAAAAGTTATTTTCCCTTTGTGATACTTATTATGATTTTTGTTATTCTTCTGCTTTATTTTGATGTGTTGAGACCATAGGGGGCATCTTACAATGTTAATCTTGTTAGCGTTTTTCCTGAAAGTTCTTCTCATAAAATATTCAGACCAAAATAGTCTCTTTCATGCTACAAAAATTAGGGCTCCTAGGACTCCATTCAAAATAACTCTCAAACCATTTAAGGAAGTTCAAAGCAAGGAGAGTGAAAGGGAAGGGAATTAAATTACTTATACCCACTACATGCTAGAAACTTTATTTCACAATCTTAAATGTACAATCCTAAAAACTAGGTCCAATTATTTATCTCATTTTACAGACCAGTAAATTGGAGATCACAGGGCTTAGCGACTTTCTGAAGTTCATATATGTGGCCAATGATAAAGCTCAACATCAAAATTAATGTGTATCCTCCAAAACCCCGGCTTTTCCCTTTAGTTCGTATAAACGCTCATCTCTCCTTAAGTATATTTTTACCCACTTCGAGTCCCTGAGCCTCTTTAAATAAGTGGAATGGTGAGAACACAGGTCAGGTGCCAACATAATCACAACAGAACAGTGGTTTGGCTCCATGCACCTCTCTCTCTAGCCCTCCTCTCTCATCAACAGTTTAAAGTAGCAGTGTTCAGGCATTCATTGGAAATTCACTGCAATATATCATTTGCTATAATGAGTGAACTATCCGGTATGTGAAAATTCAGTTCAATAGTGCATATTGAGCACTTTCTGCATGCCAGACACCACACTCGTTGCTTAGAATTCATGGATGAATAATACGCTTATCTGCTGTTGAAAACCTCATGGCTCAGGAATGGAGTATCTGCCATGCTGTTGTTCCTTTCTGAGAGAGTCTGCCTCAGGGCAAATCTCTACTGATTAGGGAAGACTACATGTGTATATCATCACCACCATACTCCCTCTTGCTACTGCCACCCCCAAGATGGGTCAGGACAGACACCCGACTATAGCTGATTGGCAATCCACAGGACCTCACCAAAAGGTGAGGTGGGATAGTCAGATTTCTGTGCCAAAATATATAACCAGGCCTATGAGATCACAATTCAGGTAGTAGCAGTGCAAAAAAGCCAGTAAGTGAAGAGGCTATCACTCGAGTCATTGAAGGAGGGCTAATTCCTACTGCCGAGTTCCCTGAAGTTGACCAGGTTCTTACGACTCTTCCTGTCACCTGTTGTTCTATTGTCCGTTTTCCAGAGATGCTGCTGTGTCACCTCAGCATCCCGGAAAATAAACACCACTTTTAAAAGAAGACATGTATGTGGTCAACGAATGTATGAATAAAAGCTCAACATCACTTATCATTACAGAAATGCAAATCAAAACCACAATGAGATACCATCTCACACGAGTCAGAATGGTGATTATTAAAAAGTCAAAAAACAATAGATGCTAGCGAGGATGTGGAGAAACGGGAACGCTTTTACACTGTTGGTGGGAATGTAAATTAATTCAACCATTGTGAAAGATAGTATGGCTATTCCTCAAAGATCCAGAACCAGAAATACCATTTGACCCAGCGATCCCATTACTGGGTAGACACCTAAAGGAATATAAATCACTTTACTATAAAGATACATGCACATGTATTTTTATTACAACACTATTTACAATAGCAAAGTCATGGAACCAACCCAAATGACCAATGATAGACTGAATAAAGAAAATGTGGTACCTATACACCACGGAATACTATGCAGCCACAAAAAGGAATGAGATCATGTCCTTTGAAGGGACATAGATGAAGCTGGAAGCCATCATCCTCAGCAAACTAACACAGGAACAGAAAACCAAACACTGCCTCTTCTCACTCATAAGTGGGAGTTGAACAATGAAAACCCTGGACACAGGGCAGGGTACATCACATACCAGAGCCTTTTGGGGAATAGGGGGCTAGTGGAGGAAACTTAGAGAATGGGTCAACAGATACAGCAAGCCACCATGGCACACGCATGCCTATGTAACAAACCTGTGCATTCTGCACATGTATCCCGGAACTTAAAGTAAACAAACAAAAACACCACTTCTAATATGGCCTAGTTAGATTGATTTCTGCCACTTGGAAGTATGCAAGCTGTAACTAATGCAAACATTTAATATAATGTGATAACAGACATATCAATAGGGTTCCATGCCTGTGCCAAGAGAAAGCTCCTGACCCCTTCAATAGAATGACCCCTGAACCATGTCCTGCAACACTAGCAGCAGGCACACAGAAATGGAGGCAGGAAGATGGGGCTAAACATCAGCACAAGGTCAAGGAGGAACAATTCCTATGGCTACCTAAACTCAGACTATTAAACCCAGTCATCAAAAAGTCACATATCTAGAAATTCAGTCAAAAAATGGATTGCCTACCATGAACCAGCATGTTATACAATTGGGTAAAATACAGTCCTTGCACCAAAGGAAGTTATTGTGTCAATAGCTTTGCTCCCAACACAAAGACATATTTATGAGAAGTCAACATCTATTTACTAGGCCTGGGGGCATGGTGTTCTGTGAGAAGAGCAGTGTTTTATTTATTTGGAGGTTTTTACACCCATCTATAACTTATGAAAAGCAACGTTATACTACATAGTGCTTTATATATGCCAGACACTTTTCTAAGCACTTTACAAACATGTAATCCTCAAAACTCTATAAAGTAGGCCCTATTATTATCCCTGTTTCACCGACGAGCAAACTGAGGCACAAAAAATGTTAAGTTCCTTTCCCCAGTCACATAGCTGATAAGTAGCAGAACTGAGATACGAACCCAGAAATCTAAGAATCCACAATCCTAACCACTATTTCATGCTGCTTTTAATAATAATAAAGAAAAGAAAAAGAGCCAGGAACAGTGCTGCTCATCCCTGTAATCATAGAACTTTAGGAAGCCAAGAAAGTAGGATTACTTAAGGCCAGGAGTTTGAGACCAGCCTGGGCAACACAGTGATACCCTGTCTCCTCAAAAAATAAAAAAATTAACCAGGCATAGAGGCAATCTTGTAGCCCAAGCCACTCAGGTGACTGAGACAGGAGGATCACCTGAGCCCAGGAGTTCGAGGTTGCAGTAAGCCATAATCACATGATTGCACTCCAGTGTGGGTGACAGAAACAGACCCTGTCACTAGAAAAGAAAATAATAATTATATTAATAAAGAAAGAAAACAATTAAAATTACCCACATTTTGACAAACAATTTTTTCCATTTTATTATGTTTCTTTGTAGAACTTGGCCATAAGTATACGAAGCTGATCACTAAATAGATAACTATTTTGTGTCTTCTTTAATTTAACAACGTCTCAAACATTTTCTAACATGCTGATCTTCGTAATTATCATTTTAGTGGGAGCATAATATTACATCAATTTGTTGTACCATAGTTCAACCATTCCCCTACTATCCAAATTCCTAGTTGTTCCATTTTTCCAACTATTTGCCATCATAAATAATGGTGAAATGAATATATTAGTGCATATACCTTCTTTTTTTCTTCTCTTGAATTATTTCCTTAGGATAAATTCCCAGGAGTGAGATTTTTGGTATAAACATCCACGGGCAGGATTTTTTATTTCTAATATATAGTCAGACTACTTTCCAAAAACCAGCAATGGAAGGTTCCAAATTTACAAACCAACCCATTTCACCACAATTTCATGAGAAGTGAATATTATATATATACTTTTTAATGTTTACTTATTTAGTAGTTATAAGCTGTGTTATTTTCTTAATTTGTATTTACTTTCTTTGCTTACTGATGAGGTTAATATTTTTCTAGTTATTTACTTACTAAGGTTCTTAATGAAAAAAATTGGCTGTACATAAGTTTTGCCCAATTATCTATTGAGAATGTAATAATGTTTTCTACCAGTTTGGATGCCTTTAAGAAAGTCATTAATCTTTTCCTGTCATACTTCTCATGCATTTCCTCAATCTATTAATGGCGGGAAGCTTTCCAAAATTCTAGAAAACAAGTCACTGAAGTCCTACTCAGAGACATCTGGCCTGGGCTCTGAGTCTGGCTTCTCCCCATAGATGAGGCTGTGACCTTAAGGAGGTTGAGTTTGGCTCCAGAACAGAAGAGCTTGAAGATTGTAAACACCTGCTTAAGTTTAAGTGAATCTGTGTTTGTGTGATTCATCCCTGGATGGTGATTTAAGCCCTGAGCATAAGCAGGCTTGAGGTCTAGCACCATCTGATCTCCTCGGATGTGGAGGAGCACCACACGCACCATGAGGGCAGTGCCTGCCACAGCAGCCCGACATCCTCACCTCATTAGAAGTCTCCAAGACAGAAGAGAGCTGTTGGAATCCACTACATCTGCTCCTGCTCTATGTGACCTCCCCATTCCAATAAAACCCTGCATCCCTGGCTAAATAAACCAGGAACGTCATCTAATCTTACCATGGAATGCGTGTCTGCAGTACTCTTGCCAATGCAAACCCACGGACACCTGCCCACTGTCCTCATCTTCTTCATTCTAAGTTACGTTGTCTTCACTATACATGTTTCACTATTTATTTACTTGTTTGTTTATTGAAACAGATTCTTGTTCTGTTGCCCAGGCTGGAGTGCAGTGATGTGATCTCAGCTCACTGCAACCTCCAACTCCTGGGCTCAAGCAATCCTCTTGCCTCAGCCTCCTGAGTAGCTGGGACCACAAGTGCACACCACCAGCTCCGCTAACTTTTTTTTTTTTTTGAGACACAGTTTTACCATGTTTCCCAGAGTGGTCTCAAACTCCTAGACTCAAGCATTCTGCCCACCTCAGCCACCCAAAGTGCTGGGATTACAGATGTGAGCCACCACGTCCATATATACCTGTTTCCCCATTCAAATATAGACAAATCTTTCATGTTTTCCCTTATGCCTCCCTTTATCCCTTAACATACTAGAAAGAATCATTCTTTCCAAGGAACACAAATATGCCCAATTTTACATTACCCCAAAGCTTATATTATTTTTTGAACTATTGAATTCATCTGGGAGGCAGTTTGTTATATAATTACGTGATACAGATCTAAAAGAGTATGCTATGTTTCTAAATATTGTCGGGAAACTGATTATAAAATGAGCATTCCTTTCCCTATCACTCTGTAAGGACTACTATATCACACATTCAATTGATAAATATAATTGTATCTATTTCTGGGGCTTTCTGTCCTATTTATGTATACTTCGAGCTATGCATCCAGAGATGTAGTTTTAATTTTGTTTCTAACATGGTTTAGATCTGGGACTAACTCTACCTCACCACTTTTCTTCTTCAGGAATACTTTTTTGTTTTTGTTTTGTTTTGTTTTGTTTTTTCAAAACATTTTAGAGTGGTGTCAAAAAAGGACTAGTAATTTATTTTCTTAAATGTATTAATTAACTTGATACAAATTTACAATTCTTATAAGATGCATTCTTGCATTCAGAAAATATTTGTCTATTCATTCAGGCCACTATTTGTCTCCAGTGAAATCTGTAGTTCTCTTTATGTAGGTCACAGTCATCCCTAATGAAGCTTATTCCCATGTATTTTATATCTTTGTCACTATAGTGATTGAGATCTTTTCATTATATTCTCTAGTTGCTTATTGCTGATATACCAAAATCTCTGTTTCATAAGGTGGATGTGAAAAACAGTCTTTTGAAGAATATTCCTGCGTCTTCTGCAAAACTATCATAGAAAGATATTCAGGATGTCATCCCATGTCACTTTAAGCAATAAATTCCTTCCAAAGGTCAGAGAAAAGGATTTTTTTTTTTTCCTGAGACAAACTTAACCCAGTGACAAGGGTTCTCTGTTTTTTTTTTGTTTTTTTTTTTTGCCTTAGCAGCCAAAATATTAAAAGCTTAAGTTCCTGTTTAACTGCAAAAAGGAATTATACCTAGATGTCTGGCACACATATTTTTCTGTTCCTTTTCATTGGCTTTGGTTTTACTCATAATTTTAATTGTCCTGTTTTAATTCTGCAATCACCTCAAATTATATTTGGAAGTAAGCAGTTAGCCTAAAAATGTTATGTGCCTTAATATGCACATTCACAAGTAATTAAGCTATATGATAATTGAATAGTATTGTTCATCTGTTCTTAATTATATATGTTAAAACTGGAGTACTCAACCTTTTTCCTTCAGGACACATTGTAAATCTACCCACTTTGTATCTCACTCAAGAAAGCATTTCAGAACATGAGAGTGATCCTGCAGGGTCACCTTGAATTTTCTTTATTTTTTACAATAAGCATTTTTCATAAACCACGGTACTTCCAATATTCTTAATAAGAAGTCACTTATGGTATATCTTTATACTAGCCAATGTGTAGCAAACAGCATGTCATCAAGACACATTCAGGACACAAATGGGAGAAGAATGGTGAGAAAATGATCTTGGAAAAGTTCCTTAAAAAGGTAAGTTGTGTGTGCACATTTCCTGAATTATTGCTTCTGAAGTCTTCACCACACCCCTCAAGGAAAATTAACCACTCCTTATTCTAAATCCTGATGACCCTTTATAATTACACCATATCCTCCAAAAAGGCTGATACAGTTTCGATATTTGTCCCCTCCAAATCTCATGTTGAAATGTGATGCCCTGTGTTCAAGGTGGGGCCTGGAGGGACATGTTTGGGTCATGGAGGCCGGTCCCTCATGAATGGCTTAGTGTCCCCTTCAGGTTGTGAGTCTCACTCCCTTAGTTTACAAGACAGCTGGTGGTTTAAAGGAGCCTGGCACCTCCTCCTCTCCCTCTTAGTCCCTCTCTTGCCATGTGATATGCCTGCTCCCCTTGCCTTCTGCCACAATTGTAAGCCTCCTGAGGCTTCATCAGAAGCCAAGCAGAAGCAAGTGTGATGCTTATCTAGCCGGCAGAACTGTGAGCCAAATAAACTTCTCTTCTTTAAAATTACCCGGCCTCACATACTCCTTCATAGAATCACAAAATTGACTAATACAGAAGCCTCTCCCA
This sequence comes from Saimiri boliviensis, assembly GCF_048565385.1. Taxonomy (NCBI): domain Eukaryota; kingdom Metazoa; phylum Chordata; class Mammalia; order Primates; family Cebidae; genus Saimiri; species Saimiri boliviensis. Next base: position 17,494,510 of record NC_133464.1, read on the forward strand.
CTCTGGCTATGCTCTGCTTCTGTGCTGTGCAGCTCTGCGCCTAAACCACAGCACGTCCCTCACTGCATACTGGAGGCTGCCCACTGTAAGTTCCTTGAGAAAAAAGAAAATACCTGATTCACCTTTTTATTTGCAATGGCCAGCCCAGTGCAAGGCACTTCCAACCTGCTCACATCATATCTTAGATAGTGGTTCACAGTGCCCAGGATATGCCACATTACTGAATGCTAAATGTAAGGACTCAGTAAGCAACTGACTGAGGTGCATGGCCCACCATCCGCACCTTCCCATCCCAGTTACCTTGGGCCACTTTTGGATCTTCATTTCCAGGCCTTTCCTTTATCACCTTTAACTTATCTGATACCTCAAAGTCCCTAACACCAGTTCAACCTATTGTACTTTCTCTAACAGAACAAAAGGATATCAGTTTCTGATAAATGTAAGCAGCTTTCTAAATGCGGAGAGAATCAAGCTTTAGACAAAACACAGGCCCATCTGTGAATGAGTTCCCTTGCACACATAAGCAATACATAACCTTTTGGAAACTGTAATAATTATGCTCTAATGCATCCTTCTTCCAGCCCATCTCCTCAAAACCACAAGTGGTTTCAAATAGTCTAAACCATTTTTATGAATGTGAGTTGCCTCCTCAAGAAACCTCTATTTCCCAGAAACTTATCCATTCACACACTGACATATGATTTGCTGAGTCATAGTTGGTTTCCAGATACTAGGGCCCAGCTCAGATCCAATAGTCAGACTCTATTTCCTGTGAGGTCATCTGTGCACTGGAAAATCTCATGTATCTGGGAACACTTGTTACAAAACTGTCCTTCACCAAAGACTAAAATTAAAAAACGCCTTTAGATAGCCAACTTTATGAATATTCTTCATGTTTCTGCTTTCTTCCCCATAAAGAATAAATGCTAAATCAAATTTAACCATTTCTTGCTAACTATGGTAGAGTTAAATATAGACATAAATATAAATATAGACATAGATCCAGATGATAGCGATAGAGATGGAGAGAGACAGAGACAGAGACAGAGACAGAGATAGGAGTGGATGTCACAGATTTAACCTTTCATTGAATGCTGCCTTGTGACCTCTTACTGTCCTGGAGTTCCCATGAGCCTGATGGGATACTCAGGGATGAGGAGCTTTTTACCCTTTTCTACAGAGCAGGATTCAGGTTTTACCAATGCTTTTTTAAACTTCCTGTGGCTACTTCTTTTCTATCTTTCTTATTTTTTTTTTACTTTATGCTCTCTTCTCTGCTCTTTATTTTTTTCCTTCCCACCCTCCTGCAATACTGAACAGCTTAGAACTCTGACTTGCAGGGGAAAGAATAATTACATTCCTACAATCTTCCACAGCACATGTCACATCATTGTCACGCTTCACCCCTGGGGCTAGCACTGTGGATCTCCTTACCTGCAGCACCAGGAGGTCCAACTCTACATTCCCCTCCAACTCTACACTTACCATCATTCTTAATGTCAACATTCTCATGGATAACCCATCCAACACCTTGTCCCGACCATTCTTTTGCCTTTTTAGCTCCAACAATTGCTCATTGCTCCATCTCAGGCATTCACTTACGGAGACCATACAAAGAATAGCCTCCACTCCAGCAACTCAATTTCAAACACCCTTTTCTTTGACCATTATCTCTTATAGTCCAGCACACTTATACCAACTCTCTAGCACTCCTACTCCTACAACCCCCATTCTACCATCAATCTTGACATACAGTGTTGACTCTACCATTTTTCTTATCTATCACCCACCCTCTTATCCTTGCTTATCTCCCAACCAGCCTAAATGACATGATCTGGCACTAAAATGCTCCCTTGCAAACATCTGTTAACTCCCTTGCTCCTCACTGGGTAAAACTCCTGTGCTGGTTAAACCGAATTGTGTAATTTTGCCTCTACCCGAACAGTTAAATGTTACTGAAGAAAATCACAGAACCACTCTAACTGGACTGATTTCAAATGTATAATCACAGATCTCAAAACAGAACTCAATACTGCCAGACAACTTACTTCCCTAGGAAATGTGTTTTCCCAACTTCTAAGATAATTATTCACATCTCTGCTCTTCTCATATTTCCGACATTCCTTCCCTTTCCTCCAAGCTCTCAGCTAATGACCTTGCTTTGAACTTCATAGAGAAAAGAGATGCAATCAGATTAGAACTATCTCATCTTTCAACTGTCAATTCCACCAACCATCCTGTATCTGTACTCAAATTCACTGTCTTCATTTGGTTAAAAAGGGAAGAAGACAGATTAGATCCTTCCTGTGCTCTGTGATTGGATTGTCTCTCATCATCTTAAAAATATCACCCTACTTTGGTTTTTTTGTTGTTGTTGTTAGTGTTCATATCGGGCTCAGCGTCTCTCACAAGGCTGCAGTTCGTAATGAGCTGACTGGGGCCAAAGGATCCTTTCCCAAGCTCACTCACACTGCTATTGGAAGGAGGCTTCAACTTCTTGGCAAGTAGGTTTCTCTATAGTGCCACTGAGAACAGCTTCTCCCAGAGTAAGTGGAGAGAGAGAGAGACAGAGAGACAGACAGACAGACAGACAGATAGACAGACAGACAGAGAGAGAACAATGTCCACCAAAACAAAAGCCACAGTCCTTTTATACCTAAACTCAGACGGGGCATCTCATCTCCTCTTTGGTTGTATTCTATTCATTAGAATCAAGTCATTAAAACTAATACTGGGCATGAAGGGATGCATTAAGCTTCACCTCTTGAAGGAAAGCATATCAGAGAATTTATTCGATGTATTCATACTTAAACAACTACTATTACTTAAGAGTTTTAAGTAATTCTAAATTTCACATTGAATCAAAAATAACTTCCTCAGTCAAGCATATTTTCAGAGCCTCTATATGCAGCTCTACAACCAACTGGATATTACCCCATCACTTCAGTCAGTACAAACCCTTCATTGCCTGCCTTGTTCGTTTCTGCAAATGGCTTCTTCAGCACTTTTACAGATAGTTCTGATTATAATACCAGGAATTAACTTAAATGTTGTGATGTAAATATTTCCAAGTCATTTTGTCCATGATGACATAACAATGATTTCATTCTTTTCGAGCCAGAACCAAGTCTTCTATTCAGTTCACATTCTTTACAGGGCCTGGTATTGGGCTATGTACAAGCATGAATGAGCCAATCAATCTAGCTAGTGACAGAAAGAAAATAACTTCAAAATTAAATATTATTTTATCTCTCTCACCAACCATTCAATATTTTATAACTTTTTTTTTTTTTTTGAGACAGAATCTCACTCTGTCACCCACCCTGGTGTGATCTCAGCTCATTGCAACCTCTGCCTCCCGGGTTCAAGCGATTCTCCTGCCTCAGCCTCCAAGCAGCTGCACCCACCACCATGCCTAGATAATTTCAGTATTTTTAGTAGAGACAGGGTTTCACCATGTTGGCCACTCTGGTCTCGAACTCCTGATCTCAAGTGATCTCCCCGCCTCAGCCTCCCAAAGTGCTGGGATTACAGGTATGAGCCCAGTGCCTAGCCTATAACATTACTTAAATTATAGGAATTGTCTGTGTCAGGTTTTGCTGGGTTTCACAGCTATAAATCTTTCCCTTATCTCCCTCCTTCCTCCTACAGCCATGTCCTTCTACAGCTTAGAACCATTTGACTTGGAGACTGGATCCCACTCCAATCTCTCACACCAATCCATAATCCTCACCATGGGTATGAGAGCACAAATTAGTCTAATGCTATGTCGAGTCTCAATTTGACTTTGCACCTATACTCTGATCAATGGCTTTTACAGTTTTCTTTTCCTTCTTTTTTTTTTTTTAAGCACCTCTGTGCCTTTGGTTAATTACGTTAGTTGTCCTGTGCTTGAATTACAATCTTGTTAACTGTTTTAAGGATACCCAGGATTTGTTTTAGTCAAGTACAGTAAGAAAGGCAGACACATAAACAACCGTCAAGAAGGAAGAAGCATTTTATGCTCCTGGGAGATCCCTGGAAATAAGAGGTAGGCCACACCACACCAGGCCACAAAGGGAAGTATGGGTCAGTCAGGAGCCAGAGGGAGAGGGGAAAACATGGGCAAGAGCCTTTATTGTGGTTTCCATGGAAAGAAACCAGTGAGACAGAGTAAGCAGGTTTAGGACTGGCCACTTTGAACCATTTCAACAGGACCTGGGGCACCGGAGCTTCCCTAGTTGTCTGCTATTTGGCCCTGGAGTGATTAAGGCAGGGTTGGCCTGTATTAAGGGCCCATTAAAGAAAGTAGTTAGGGGTGTAGGCTCTGCAATGGTTAGTTTGCATATGAAAAATATGCTAAAAGATGAGTCCTTTATTAATTCTAGGATTAGCTAACCCTAGGAAAGGCAGTCCCTTCAGAGTCACTTTCCCTTCAAAAGTGCAGAAGCCTTTGATCAAAGTACAGGTGCAAAGCCTGAAACATCACACTGTGAATCTTAAGGTTTTCTATCAGCTTACTGACCTTCCTCCAAGACTTATCCCAGCCTGGGAGTTCCATATACTTCTCGGTCTCAAGCCATGGAATTCTTTTATATCCTGGAGTTGATCAGTACTAGGCCTCACATATGAAAACCAGCTCATTAAGAAGCAAAATTTAAGGGAATCTTTCCCAAATCATTTTATGAGACCAACATCATCCTGATACCAAAACCCAGCAGAGGCTCAACAAGAAAAGAAAACTTCAGGCCAATATCCATGAACATAGATGAACATAGATACAAAAATCTTCAATAAAATACTGGCAAACCAACTGCAACAGCACATCAAAAAGCTTATCCATCACGATCAAGTAGGCTTCATCCCAGGGATGCAAGGCTAGTTCAACATACACAAGTCTGTAAACGTAATTCACCACATAAAAATAACCAAATACAAAAACCACATGATAATCTCAACTGATGAAGAGACGGCCTTCGACAAAATTCAACAGCGCTTTATGCTAAAAACTCTCAATAAACTAGGTATCGATGGAACGTATCTCAAAATAATAAAAGCTATTTACAACAAACCCACAGCCAATATCGTACTGAATGGGCAAAAACTGGAAGCACTCCCTTTGAAATCTGGCACTAGACAAGGATGCCCTCTCTCACCACTCCTATTCAATATAATATTGGAAGTTCTAGCCAGAGCAATCAAGCCAGAAAAAGAAATAAAGGGTATTCAATTAGGAAAGGAGGAAGTCAAGTTGTCTCTATTTGCAGATGGCATGATTGTATATTTAGAAGACCCCATCGTCTCAGCCCAAAGTCTCCTGAAACTGATAAAACACTTCAGCAAAGTCTCAGGATAGAAAATCAATGGGCAAAAATCACAAGCATCCATATACGCCAATAACAGACTTAAAGATAACCAAATCAAGAATGAACTGCCATTCACAATTGCTACAAAGAGAATAAAATACCTAGGAATACAACTAACAAAGGATGTAAAGGGCCTCTTCAAGGAGAACTACAAACCACTGCTCAAGGAAATAAGAGAGGATACAAACAGATGGAGAAACATTCCATGCTCATGGTTAGGAAGAATCAACATCGCAAAAATGGCCATACTGCCCAAAGTAATTTACAGATTCAGCAATATCCCCATCAAGCTACCAATGACTTTCTTTACAAAACTGGAAAAAAAACACCTTAAACTTCATATGGAACCAAAAGAGAGCCCACATAGCCAAGTCAATTCTAAGCAAAAAGAACAAAGCAGGAGGCATCATACTACCTGACTTCAAATTATACTACAAGACTACAGTAATCAAAACAGCATGGTACTGCTACCAAAACAGAGACATAAGCCAATGGAATAGAATAGAAGCCTTGGAGGCAATGCCACACATCTACAACCATCTGATCTTTGACAAACCTGACAAAAACAAGCAATGGGGAAAGGATTCCCTGTTTAACAAATGGTCTTGGGAAAACTGGCTAGCCATGTGCAGAAAGCAGAAACTGGACCCCTTCCTGAAACCCTACACTAAAGTTAACTCCAGATGGATTAAAGGCTTAAACATAAGACCTAACACCATAAAAACCCTAGAAGAAAACATAGGCAAAACCATTTAGGACATAGGCATAGGCAAGGACTTCATGACTAAAACACCAAAAGCATTGGCAACAAAAGCCAAAATAGACAAATGGGATCTAATTAAACTACGGAGCTTCTGCACAGCAAAAGAAACAATCATTAGAGTGAACCGGCAAACAACAGAATGGGAAAAAAATTTTGCAATCTACCCATCTGACAAAGGACTTATATTCAGAAGCTATAAAGAACTAAAACAGATTTACAAGAAAAAAACAAACAAACCCATTCAAAAGTGGGCAAAGGACATGAACAGACACTTTTCAAAAGAAGACATTTACGAGGCCAAAAAACATATGAAAAAATGTTCATCATCATTGGTCATTAGAGAAATTCAAATCAAAACTACATTGAGATACCATCTCACACCAGTTAGATGGCAATCATTAAAAACTCTGGAGACAACAGATGCTGGAGATGATGGGGAAAAACAGGAACACTTTTACACTGTTGGTGGAAGTGCAAATTAGTTCAACCATTGTGGAAGACAGTGTGGCGACTCCTCAAGGACCTAGAAATAGAAATTCCATTTGACCCAGCAATCCCATTACTGGGTATATATCCAAAGGATTATAAATTGTTCTGTTATAAAGACACATGTACACGTATGTTCATTGTGGCACTGTGTACAATAGCAAAGACTTAGAACCAACCCAAATGCCAAGCCATGACTGGACAGGGAAAATTTGGCACATACACACCATGGAATACTATGCAGCCATAAAAAATGATGAGTTCATGTCCTTTGAGGGACATGGATGAATCTGGAAACCATCATTCTCAGCATACTGACACAAGAACAGAAAATCAACCACCACATGTTCTCACTCATAGGCAGGGGCTGAACAATGAAAACACATAGACACAGGAAGGGGAGCATCACACACTGAGGTCTGTCAGGAGGTAGGGAGTTGGGGAGGGATAACATCAGGAGAAATGCCAGATATAGATGATGGGGATGGAGATAGCAAACCACATTGCCATGTATGTACCTATGCAACAATCCTGCATGTTCTTCACATGTACCCCAGAACCTAAAGTACAATTTAAAAAAAAAAAAAAAATATATATATATATATATATATATATGCAAAAATTATTCTGCTAGTAGATTTTATTGCAATGTAAACTGTAGATTCTGGAAGATTTTATTTTCTATTCTAAAATAAAGTCTTGCTTTCTTTGTAATTAACTGCAAAACCAAGTACGTATAGAACAATTCAACAAATTGCTTAAAACAGAAATTTTCTTCATTTTCTTCAGTAAAGAAAAATAACATTCTCAGTTCACCTTCTGGATACATTAAGCTATAGCTATAATTTATATCTATTATTTACACTCATGAACACAAAATTAAAAATATTAATTTTATGATAATGTTGTCAAAAAGGTAAAGCAATGGAAAAAAAAAAAAAAAAACGTTCAAACCTTGATCTATGCCAAATCCCTAGTAGGAAAAAAGATTTCCTGGTGGTCTAAGGGAAAGACTTATTCACTTAGGTAAGTCATTTATGACATAGAATGTCCTCTTTTAAAAGGAACTGCTCATTACTCTAACAAGTTGTTGAGCTAAATGTGTATTTTGCATATTTTCAACTTCATCTTTGTCATTCCAGTGTTTTCAAATGCTCTATGAAAGCTGAATTACATATTCATTGCATTTTCAAAATCCAACTCTCCTTCCTTTTCCATTTTATATCAAAAGCCTTCTTACGTCAATATAAATTTAAATTTGTATAGCGCAGTACTGTATAATTTACGAAGTTCCTTCATAGTCATTTTCTCACCCCGCAATTCCCAAAAACAAGCTATAGAACGCAGATTCTTATCCAAATTGTCTAATAAATTAGTAAATGTATTTACGCTTGCTTTGTTTTATTCTTTCACTTATTCAGTCAACATGTGTTTGACAGCCGTTACGTACGAGGCAGTACTCTAGGCACTGATGATGTTGAGAACACCACACACTCACCATCCTCAGGAAACTGATGTGTTGGCAGGAAGTGATATAATAAATAAGTGAACAAGTAAGTGAGGAAGCCCAGATTCAAACCCTGATTGCCTGATTACAAATTTAGAGCTCTTTTCTACATGCCACTCTGTCAAATTATCCAATGCAAAAGCTCTTTGCCATGAATTTGGCAGTTTGATTTCTTCTTGGATTCATCTCTCTTTGGGTTTCAAAAAGGTTTCAGATTTTTCCTACTCTCTAAGGTAATTCTGTTGTCAACTGTCAAAGCATCATTTAATAACCATCAATTTCAAGGCACTACTTTAAATGGTTAGGGAAAAGCAGACCCTCCACCCCACTCTCAAAAAAAGAGAATCATGGATTTTAAAATTAATTTTAAAAAGAAAACACATATATGCCAAGAAAAACACATGCCCATGAAATTTTAAACTACAAATTAATATCCTGTAAGAGTATACTTATTTAATTATTAGCAGTTGTCCGCCTACACAGTGTTTCTATAGGACTGCATTTCAAATCACTCCCCTTGCCTGTTTTCCATCTCATACCACTCACTAGCAAGTTAACTTGTTCCATGTGTCATTATTAATTCATGACTTGCTTGCGAAAGTGCAGGGACAGCACTACTACAGACCTAATACAATGAATATCTTATTAGGAAGAAATTAACAAATGAATTGTTGCCGATCAATAGGTGTTGAAGAGAAAATTACAATGATAGTAAAGCCTAAATAATTTATACGCAGTATTGATTTTTTCATTACATTAATTATTCTTTACAGCACACATAAGAAACTTGGAGAATAAAACTTTCAAAGCAAAGAAATTATCTGCAGTTGTGTTTTAGGCTTAAGTCTGAATTTAAAAGACAAAGAATGGTCCATGAGAGTTTACAATTTTTTTTTTCGTTTTTTGAGATGGAGTCTCACTCCGTCCCCCAGGCCGGAGTGCAGTAGCGTGATCTCGGCTCACCGCAACCTTCGCCTCAAAGGTTCAAGCAATTTTCCTGCTTCAGCCTCCCAACTAGCTGGGACTACAGGTGCCTGCCAACACGTCCGACTAGCAAATATTTTTAAATTAAGAATGCACCTGATAACAAATTGGACACTTCCAAAGTACATAGGTTCCTTCATGTTGTGAGAAGTTTTTATACACAAGTACTTTTGACATTTATCAATAAAAGTAGTGACAGAAATGTTTATTCATAGAAATATTACAAATAGAAATATCCATTAGTCCACCTCTTTCATCGAATATACAGAAGGCACAATGACAAACTCAAGAAAGCCAAGTGGGGGAAAAAAATATCTTCTCTGGTATCTCTCCCAGATTCTTTAAATTAACTGGACTTCAATTCAACAGAGTGCACGTTCCTTAGAACTAATAACTTTCATAGCCAGCAGAAAACAATTCCTCAGGCAATATTTTTGTGGCAAGTGACTCGTCACACAGAGACAAGGACCTGAAAATGATCCTTCTGTTTACAAGCCATTGATGACTCTATGTCATAAAACGGCGTATGTGCATGCGCAAGAGAGAGAGAGAGCAAGAGTGAAGCAAAAAGGCAGCTGTGTGTAAGGAGGTACAATGACAAAGAGGATTCAGGTTGATATATTCTCCACAGATGACACTGTTCCAGCAACTCAAAATCCCTTCCTATGGATGGGAGAAATGAACGTGACATACATGTAGCAATCTCAATAGATGTACAACCTACAGACATTGTATTGGATATGGATTTTGTCTTCTATAAATATATATGTTGAATAGTGTTTTGCTGATGGCATTTTGACTCTCAGAATTAAAGCAGCATATTGGGGGGTTCTTGTGTTGAGTTTTGTCAGTTACCAATTTTATGTAAATATTTTTAGTACTAGAAGCTCTTTATAACATTTTGCACCAAAAGGTACATGCATGTATACTTTCAGCATAACACATCTCCCAAAAATAAATATGGAAATACTGTTTCAAAAGTCCTTTAAAATTGTAACTAAAAATATGAGGATAGTTTCAAACATGACACAATGTATTTCTTCCCTCACCTATTACCTTCAGAGACTTAAAGCTCACAAATTAGAGAATTCTAATGCTCTTGGAAGAAAATCTAAGCAATAGAAAGGGTCTCATCTCATAAATGTTTTTGCAAACTATAGCCAGTTTTGCAAGCACTTGCCATGCCTTAACAACTATTGTTACATAACTTCAAATTTATAAAATGTGTGTTGTCTACAGTGCATCACAATTCAGATACAACTTGCCAAATCTGTCACTATTATCAGATGATCCTGGGGTGGTACTAAGATGACAAACACCCAAATTAGCATTATTTTTATTACTCAGCAAAAAGTCACTTTATCTGTGGTACCAGTTCCTTTGGTGAGTGGCCCTTTGCTGCACTCATCATTCTTTAGGTGGAGATTAATGGTCCATGCAGAAAACATGAGGTACAGGTACTAACGTATGGGGTATCTGTTCTCAGTCTCATTTGTAGAACACAACCAGGGCATCCATAAACTGAATTAGAAGAAATTTCAAACTATTTTTAGACACTATGCAAGTTAGTCTCCATTTTCATCCCTCCCATCGCTGGACCCCAAATCCATTCTCTATCATTCTCTGCCATTGCTGAAGGCCACGGAATGCATCAGCTAGCTCTCTTGCCCTTTCGCTTCTAAGTGCATTCACTCTGTGGAAGACAACAGAGGGAAATGAACAGGTGGGAGGAGAAAGTGTTCCCACTGCTTTCTCCTGGCCTCTGCTCTACAGTTCTAGCAGTGGCTGCCTTCTGCAAACATCTCCTCTCCAGAAGTTTCTCCTTCCGCTCCCTCCTACTACTGAAACTGGCACTCCTGTCAGCCTCCAGCAGGCAATGAAAACTGCTAACACCATTCTCTCCTTTTGCCACTTCACATCCAGTGGGGTTAAGTTTCCCCTTATTACTGGTTGCAAGGTACCTTGAGGTCCAATATTGGTTTCCCTATTCCTGTCCATACCTCTCAAACTAGTTCCTTTGAAATCCCAAAGTGTGCTTCTACTTGCTGCCAGGACCTATAAAGCTACCAATGTTTTAAAACAGCTGTATGACACAGAAAAAGAATGTATAAGTAGATAAATACATATTAGCAGCATTTAAATATACTAGCCTTCCAAATCAGATAGGCTTCTGGATAGTGGATTACTTCCCATAACTGCACTAATGAGACAAACCATTGCAGACCTGATAAATTTCTGTCTTCTACGTTCAGTGTTACCTTCTTTCTGATTCAGTTTTTTTTTTTTTTCTGATTCAGTTCTTTACCTTGACTACTTTTGTTCTTCTTCTCTCCCTCATTTGTACTGTTCTTCTAATTTATGCTTTACAGGATCACTATCTTATCTCTTCCTTGGCATGTCACTTTGTTCTTTACTATATTATAGGACTCTTACCTTCAGATTTACACACACACATTAAGTTACCACATGTCTCTCTTTAAAACCACATTTACTCTTCTTTCTAGGTCTCTGTTTTCACATTTGAAGTAAACTCATAAAATTCTACACGTTTCTAGAGTCCCCAAAATACAGATGCCATCTCTCAGGTTTACACTTAAATATCCAGAACTTTTAATTACTTGGAAGAAATATTCCATAAATCTAATAAACAAATACCAAGGACATTAAGGTGGCTAGCATTTATACCCTCTTATGTCTATAAAGAAACTAGAAAGCAGGGGCAAACATAAATATACAATGTCAAATGCAAGGTTCTGAAAACAAATGACACAGTACTTAACAATAAAAGCATGGTAAGATATTAATAATAGCAATTAACTACAAATATTTATGTGCCCACAGGCAACTAATTCAATTTCACTGCAGGATTGCTTCATGTATGAATTTAATTGTATATGTTTAAACATTTCTATTGCTCTTTCATTAATTTCCCATAAAAAATAGAATTGCATGCTGACGGGAAAAAAAGACTGCAAGTTTCCATTCTGGGACTGAGTACCCACTGAATATCCACAGCATCCTAAGAATGAACAACGACTTTTATCACTTATGGCTTCTCTTCTGCATCACACCTTAAAAATTCATTTTTACACTATTCAGGAAGAGAAGTTCCAAATACAAAAAACATGGTGCAGGTTTAACTATCATTTTATGTTTACATAAAAACAACATATATGTATAAGACGAGTCTCAAGAAAAAATAACAATAGCTAACTCTTTTATTATTTCCTCACTATGGGTCAGGCTCTGTCCTAAGAGTACCACATGGGTTACCAAAGTTCACCATGAGATAGTGCTCTTCTTACTGTCATTTTCCAGAGAAGGAAACTGAAGTGCAGAGCAGGTAACTGACTTAACCCAGGGCCACATGACGGGAAGTGGCTGAATCACTTACTGAAGTTTAACTTCAGAGTCCATGCTTTTATTTTATTTTATTTTATTTTATTTTATTTTACTTTATTATTTTAGTTTTTTAGATGTGAGATTTCATGATGTTGCCCAGGCTGGTCTCAAACTCCTGAGCTCAAGAGACTCACCTACCTCTGGCTTCCCAAAGTGCTGGGATTACAGATGTGAGCCACCATGCCGGGCCAGAACCCATGCTTTTGAACATTATCCAATTACATTTATAAATCAAGCACTCACATGATTTTCAGTGGCTGATAAATTTGTCATTGTTTTCCTCCAATCTCTCTTGAAGTCTTTTTCCTAATTCATCATCTCTTTCTATTGTTCTCCAGTATTATGATCTCCAACCACCACCACCTCAACCATCTGGCTTTGACCAGTAATAATCCAGATCTATATGAACCAGTGATTATATTAATATATACCTTCTCATCCTCCCACCCTCCATCAGAGTTCACATTCTCTCAGTTTAGCCTGATTTTTTTTTCTAAAGCTCAAATGAATGATTACATTAATCTTTTCAAGAGGCAAATACATCTCTTTGTAACCAAATGAATTTCTGATGTGTGGTATACTGTCTAAAAGGAGAAACCTCCTCAAGTAGTCCAATAATCTCTGGTCTTCATACTTACTTTTACTCTACTTCCAGAGAATCTGGGGAGTGGGCATCTTGCTAATTATGGAAGGCAACCATTAATAATCAGAATTTGCACCTGAAGTAACACAGTCATGATACAAAACTTTTGATAATTCCATAGTTTAAAGAGCACAATCTTGTCAAAGTATGCTGATACGTTTTCAAAGTAACCTAAAAGTTGACATTTGTTCAGAATCTTTTATAAATTAATTTCTGTGCTGGGCACTTTACATGTGTCTTACTGAGCAACTGTATTTGCCAGAGGAAGATATAAACAAATAACACTGTCCAAGTTAAAAAATGTTTACTATACTTCCCAATACATGAATGCTTAGCTATAATTTAAACAAAGTTGTATTAGCCAATTAAAATCAACAGGGAATTTATAAATGATATCTGCAATCTAACAAACTCAAAAACAAGTTAAGTGATTACTACAAAATATTAATTTGGCCAATTAAAATCAACAGGGAATTTATAAATGATATCTATAATCTAACAAACTCAAAAACAAGATAAGTGATTACTACAAAATATTAATTTGGATTTTCCATCTAATTGTTTTCATACTGAACCTATTTCTTGGCCCAATCATTTATTTTATGGCTTTTAAAATCACATTAGGATTTGCCAGTCTCAATTAAACTGTTTAGTTCATTACCATGCATAAATAACTTTCAAATGCCATAAGCTTCTGATTGTCTTTAGTCAAAATGAGATGATAATAATTAGCTTTGGGGAATAATAATATAAGAGTCTAAGCAAATCCACATTGTTGGCAGCTAAATTTACCTCACTTCTAACTATTACAAGAGCATTTCTATTTCTCTAAAACCAACCCAGTCAAAAAATTCCAAGGTAACCATCAAGAAAAAGGCAGAAGCATAGATCATCTATTACCATTTACTACTTTCAATTTATGTCTTCACTACTCAAAAAACTGGAAGGGTTTAACATCTTTCTGATTTCTAGCAAATATTGTTGGTTTAAAGCAGAAGCAACACTTTAGGAGACCCTATAATGAACAAATCAGTAGATACAGCCTACAGACAGAACAATCTCATATCTCTTTAGTTTTACACTGCTCTTTAGTTTTATACTACAAAAACCTTATGGTAAAAATTAACCTTCTGGGCAGTTCAACAATTCTAATTAGAAGAGACATCAAACAGATTATGCTTTCGAAAGCAGTACAGGCCATAATATTCTAGTCTTTGAAACAGAGCTCTGTAACCTCCTTATATATATTTAGCCTCCTGTCTAAAGGAAAAGCAATAACCAGATAATGTTTCAAAGTGGTTCTGTTTTTTGTGGCAAGGTGTGTTATATTTTCTCATCTTATCTTTTTATACTTATTATTATTATTATTTTTTTTTTTTTTTTTTTTGAGACGGAGTTTCGCTCTTGTTACCCAGGCTGGAGTGCAATGGCGCGATCTCGGCTCACCGCAACCTCCGCCTCCTGGGTTCAGGCAATTCTCCTGCCTCAGCCTCCTGAGTAGCTGGGATTACAGGCACGTGCCACCACACCCAGCTAGTTTTTTGTATTTTTAGTAGAGACGGGGTTTCACCATGTTGACCAGGATGGTCTCGATCTCTCGACCTCGTGATCCACCCGCCTCGGCCTCCCAAAGTGCTGGGATTACAGGCTTGAGCCACCGTGCCCGGCTTTATACTTATTATTAAGAAGCAGACAACCTAATACACAGGACCCATTTATTGCTTTTGGCCCTGAATGTGTACAACAGTCTATACTATCAGATTTGACAAAAAGTTTCCTCAGTAGAACTATTTACAAATGCTAGAGGACTAGTTCATTTATAATCCTTTTTTTCTTTTCTATGTATAAGGTAGGAAGGAGGAGAAGAAAGACACCCTGCACTCAGATTAGATTAGAACTAATGAAACTTAAAATAAAAGGCCATTCAGGCTAAGCCTTTCCCCAAGAAGAAATTCCTTTTACAGCATCAGTAGTTAACCAGACATTCCTAAAGTTTTTACTGATAAAAGAGCACAAAAGAGTTCATGCTCTTTTTAGACAGTTATAAATTTTATTAAGTTCTTTCTTACTCTGAGTTGAAATCTCATCACTTCTTATCCTAGTTCTCTCCTTTGGAGCAATACAGAAAAAGTCTCCTTCAGCTTCCACATCTCCCTCTTTTTACTATTTGAAGGCAGCTTTTATGTCTCCTTATTTTTCTCATCTCCATGTTATATATTACACATTATTTCAATTAATTCTCATATGACATGGTTTCCAGATGCTGCAAATAAATTCAAGTTGCAGTTTGGCTTAAAATTTTTCCTAAGTGTTATGCAAAAAAGAAATCTGAAGTTTCATTTATTTCTCATGTATTTGCACCTATAGCTGAAACCGTTAGAGAGGTTGTCCAGAACCCAGTGGTCCGTCCAGGAGCTGGATCCATGCTAGCTCCTCTTCTTCCAGATAAAACACACACACACACACACACACACACACACACACACACACACACACACACACACAAATAGAAATGCTTCTGTGATACAAGGAGAGGCCTTCTCTCTCTCCCTGGCCACAATGATTGAGTGAAAGAATAGTCACAAGTTCTACGCTGAGCTAACCAGAGTCATTCCCCAAAATTTCAAACTAGAATTCCAAGAAGGCCTGCTTCTCTCTCCGCTTGTGGAGATATTAGATATGAAGAACCTTTACCCGCATTGTGGAATTAGCCAATTTGATAGAATGAGATCAATACACAAAGAAGTATGTCAAGAAAGACCCCAAATCTCCAGTTCCAGTCGTTCCTGAAACCACCTCTCCCCCGCCTTCCTGTGATGTGACTGGATAAGCCAATAATTCCCCTCTGGTTGAAACAAGTTTGAGTTAGGTTTGTATCATTTGTAACACACAAGGTCCTATTTAATATAACATCCACAGGGTTCAAACTACACTAACAAAACCAATAGAATGCAGGTCATAAAAGAGAAAAATTGCCATCCTATCCTACAAAAGGATACAGATAGAATATCTTTCCATCATTATTTAAGAATGGGAGTGATACTCACTTGCCAAAGATGAAGCCTAGGCTACACAGGGCTGCCAATGTTCAGAACTCAATTCCCAGAACTATCATAGTGCCTGGCACATAAGTAGGTGCTTGAGGCATGCTCCACTACATTTTTCATAGTAAACAGAAGATATAGTAAGCAAAACATTGAATATAAATTATGAAAATGAAGACATGAATTCCCTCAAGACACCTTAGGTGTATCATTTCACCTTTTTATGGTTAGATTCCCCATGAAAAATGTGGGAATAGATTCTCTCTTCAGTCTTTTTTAGCCATAAAATGCTATGATTCTATACATACTCAAGAATGCTGAAAAGGAGTCTTTTAAGGCCCTGGAACTGCAGATAAAGGGGCATACAGTAATAAGGAAGCATTAAGGAAGTGAGAAAGAAAAACCTTCCAAAAAAATAACTGGGGGGAAAAAAGCAACACAAAAATAATGGGAAAAAATCATCAGTGATATGATAAGAGGTCATTCCGATGTGCCATCATCCTATTCTAACCAATTTCTGTGGTCAGAAATTACGTCTGTGCTGGATTCAAACCACCAGCCCAGAGTCCTGCCCCTTCATGGCCCACATAATCCATATGATGGCCCCTTCAAGTTCGCCACGTATTTTTTTTCAGAGTTGGCTTCCTGCTTCTTTCTTCAGTCCTGGATGTTCTCACGTCCTCTCTCACCCATTGCGGATAGTTTTTTGTGTTATCAACAGAATGTATATCCAATTATATTGTGTGCCCCCAACTCTGTTCCCTGCCTTGCCCCTGCAATGACTGATGCCCAAATGTCCATAATTTCCAACGTATTACTTTTGGAACCTAGGATGCTTAGTACAAGAAATCATAAAATGGTAGCTCTGTAAGGTGACCCATTTATACAGTGCTTCTCTAAGAAACTGATCTCATGCTTTTTTTAGGAAGAAGGCCTTGAATAGGGAAACTATTATTGCAATTTACAACTGATATTACAGTATTACTGAATATCCACATATTAAATACTATATGCCAGCATATTATACTATGCATATATATACTATGCTAAGCATTTTGCATGTATTGATTCATTTAGTTCTCCCAACACTCCTATAATGGCCGTACTAATTATTATTTACACTTTAAAAGTGAAGAAACTGAGACTCAGAAAGAGTAACTTACTCCTGGATACACAGCTAGTAAGTACAAGAGCCATATTTATCTGACTTCATAATCCTTACTCTTACTTATTATGTCATCCATAAGGGCATTGATCTCTGAGTGAAACTGGGAGGAGGTACTTTGGGGGGGACCAAAAGCAGAGAGACTAGGGAACCAAAATCAACAAGATCTACTTATCAATTTTGCTTAGAGTCAGCCCTATTTGAAGTAGAACCTTGTTCCCATTATGTAGCAATAGATTATCTGCCATTTTACATTGTGAAAATGTACCCTCCATTATCCAGGCTAATCTAGTTGGCTGTAGAATGCTATACACAGACATTACAATGACAGACAACTAATTCAATCTTCTCTGCTAGAGAGATGCTACTGTTAACATCCTTTCAACTTTTTCCCCATAGCTTTTGATACAGGACACTTCACATATGCCACAACTTCCTTCCTACAGTATCTAGAGCAAGGAAAGTACTTGAGAATTACTGGGAAGACAGAGAGGGTGGGAAGGAAAAGAAAGACAAATTGTAAAGTGAGTTATAAGCAAAATACTACCAAAAAAATGTTTGTTTGTGTTTTTTAAAAAAAAAAAAAAACAGAACGGGGTGACTAATTGTCAGCTAACTTGTGATTCAGGGAGAAATGAATGTTTATGCTTCATTACTAAACAAAGAAAATAGTCTGATCACACACTAGAAATCATATGTTTAAACAGGTCATGGTAGAGTTTTCCTAGTCACAGAGTAAAGACATATTAAGTATTTCCCATAGAAGTGAGACCTTACTGGTTGCCATCTATGCAGGGTCTGTGGTAGCATTATTCATCACTAAGCAAAAATCTAATAATTTAGATTTCACATCCTTCTCTAACTCCTCCAAAATCTTCATCTATTTACTATGACTTTTATGTACATGGAGAAAAAATAACACCAGCCCGTACTGAAGAGTAAGCAGACGTTTCTATGTGATAATCAGTAAAACTCCAGTTTTAGTGAAAATGGAAGCTGGGAAGCAGTCTAGCAAACTCTTTGGGGTCAATCAGGAATTAATCTAAACACAGAGTACAAGGTTGGATGTAAAGTAGCAGAAATTGTGTCTCACTGAAGTAATCGTGTTATGTGTTAGGAGGTTTGAAAGTAACATTTAATTGAAAAACTTTTAAGCTAACAGGGAGTAGCAAGATCTAAAGTAATATACTATTAAAAATATTTAAATGCAAAGATCCATAAAATATACAAAGGGAAGAGCCTAATGCCCTCATTCCAAATCCAAATAGTTTCTTATTCTAACCAATGTCCAAGAAACAGAAAAAGGAGCAGGGAGGAAAGTATTTGAAAAATTGCCAAAGTAAAAAAATCCCATAATGAAATTTTGCTCATTCTTAGAGAAACGAAGTAGAATTAGATGCTTCAGTGGTGGTGAATTCCAGAATATGGGTAGCTTCCAGTAAATGATGCTTTTCTATAACGTCAAATGCAAAAGCTATCTGATATCAACATAATGAGCTTGAGCTTTTAAATTCCTATTTCCTCACACCAAATTGTTTGAAACCTTTAAGATTAAAACTTCAATGAACTAGTGTTCCAAGGTTTTAATATTTTCGTCCTTGAGCGAGCATGTCAGATTAGTCTTCAAACTGCAATGGGCAGAAAGAACATTCAACCAAATTCTTAAGCCCATGCCTCTCTCAAAGCATGTTAATAATGTAAGCCATTTCATTGGCTATTAAGATTTTTAACTTTCCTAATTCTCCACTGTATTATTGTTTTTTTAAGGGTGGGAGGCAGGGGATCAAGAATGTCATTCCATCCCGAAAACAAGGGATGTTACTTTATCTTTATACTCATTTAGCACCTAGAACACTGTGAGGCATCCTATAAGCATTTAACAAGAACTTTTGGAATAAGTTGATGTAATGGCCTAGGAAGAGAATGGAAATCTTTCTGAGCACAAGTGAGTCGAAATCCTGGCACTGCTGGACAACAAAGACCATCTCCAGAATCAGAGTTATCTACTGAGGTAGAGGCAGGAATTTGCAAGTGTTAAGTGGCATCTAGAGGATTGATTGTTTCCTGAGCTGCCACCCAAACGCCACTTATGAAGGGATTATAATCGTCTCGGGCTTCACCACGCCTGGAAAACTCCTGCCCTGCCTTTTCCTGGGTTTGGGTTTGCACTCCCAAAACTTAAGTTCACAATTCTACAAGGCTGTTCTAACCCAGACGGCGACCCCCCTCCCCATTTTAGGGCGCGTTTCCAGCGTCCACTGGGAGGGAGGCCACCGCGTACTAGACACCAAGAAGGATCCACACAGTGACTCCGCACACCTTAGGTGGTGAAGGCAGGGGGTGGTGGGAAGCAGGGGGGACTGGGGGAAGAACAAGTTCTGGACCTGGGCACTATCCAGAGGTTTCTCATCCCTCCCCAAAGCTACATTGCCAACCGCTGACGACGCCAGGGAACCACCAGCAGGGGCAGGGAGCGCCGGGTCGCTCTGGGTCGGGACTGGGGAGGAGGGGCAGGGCGCCGGGAGGAAGAAGCGGGACAGAGCGGGGGACAGTACCTGGTGTGGCTGTGGTTGCGGGGACAGTCCTTCTTCTCCATGATGGCAGGCACGCAGTTGGTGAGCTCCGTCCAGTCGGCGTGCAGTCCGCAGCTCCAGCCGGTGGAGAAGCGGGAGAAGAGCCACGTCTCCTTCTTGCCAGGCCGGTGGCAGGTGCACTTCTTCTGGCCGGCTTTGCAGCTACAGGGCTGCTCCAGCCGGATGTTCTTCACCAGGTGCCGGCCGAACGTGGTGCCCCCGGTCTTCTGGATGTGCAGGAACACGATCACGTCGCGCCCTTTGATGTTGAAATCCACGAAGCGGGTCAGGTCCTTCAGGGTGAAGTTGAAGCGGGGCGCGAACCGGGGCAGGGAGCCGTTCTCGGGGGCCTCGGGGTCCGGCTCGTCTTCCTCCTCCTCGTCCTCCTCCTCCTCGGGGTCTCCGGGCTCGTCGTCCTCCTCCTCCGGCGCCGCGGCCCCCCGAGGCCCCTCGGGCGGCCCCCGGGGCGGCGGGGGAAGCTGGGGCCGCCGCTCCCCCTCCTCAGGCGGCGCCGGAGCTCGGCGGGCGGGACCCGGAACGGCTGGCGGGCCGGCCTCCCCCGCGCGGGGCTGCTCCCCGAAGTTGGTGCAGGAGCTGGTGCAGGAGGGGGACACGTACTGGTACATGATGACCACGAAGAGGAGAGTGAGCACCGGCGTCAGCAGCCACTTGTTGAACCTTTCATCCATGGTCCCGCTCTCAGGCCGGCAGGCGAAGCGGCGGCGGCGGCGGCAGGGCAGACGGGCGCCCGCTCGGAAGTTTCGGGGACTCCGGGGCGCGGCTCGGAGCCCGCCGTTCCTCCATGCCCCTGACGCCGAGGCGTGTGGCTGGCTGGCGGCCCCGCGGCCCTCGGGGCTTGCGGAGCCGGGGCCTGCGAGCCGGGCGGGGGAGGCGGGCGCCGGCGTGCTCGGCTGCGGCTGCGGCGTGGGGCGCCCTGCGCTCCCGGGGGCGCCCGGGCCGGCCCGCTCCCTGCTCCCGCCCCGGCGCGGCGCGCTCAGGCGACGCGCGGCATCCCGCCGGCGGCTCGGGGGCGCTCAGGCGCTGAGGAGCGGGGTTCGGGTCCTGACCTGCCGCACGCAGCCGGGCCGCCGGGTAGCTGCGGCCGCGAGCGCTGGGGCTTCATGAGGCTCGCCAGGGCGCCGGCGAAGGGCGAAGGCGCGGCCCGGTCCCGCCGCCCCGGCCGGCCGCGGGCACCGCGCCCCGCACGCGCGCCCGGCGCCTTTGCCGGCAGGTCGCGGAGCTCTGGAGCCGCGAGGGCGGACGGCGCTCGCCGCAAGTTTGCAGAGCGGCCCCCGCAGCGCGGCGCGGCGGCAGCGGGCGAGGCGCCTCTGCGGAGACGCCTCTCCCGGCGAGTCGCACTGCCGCTCGGGGCTGTCCGCCCAGGCGCAGGCACGCAGACACACTCGCACACACAGGCTGGCACCGCCACAACCCGCCAGCCGGTGTGACGGGAGCCCTGCTACCCGCAGCAAAAACCTGCCCTAGGTACGGAGCATGCGCCAAAGCCTTCCCCAGCCCCGGAGGAGTTTCCAGGGGAGGAGTCCGCTGCTCCGCGGGCTTTGGAGGAGGCAGCTGGGGGTGGGAATCCCTTCGCCCTGGAGAGAGGAGAGATTTGGCAGAAAGGCAAAGGTGGGGCGAGCAGAGGCCCCGAGGTAAGCGATCTGAGAGCTCTGAATGGGCAGCTCCTCCGTCTGGCAGTGGCCGGCCTCATTCGCAGGAATAACACCTGCACACGCCCAGGAAGACTCACCTAGACCAGACTTCACACGGGTTGGCGGTTCCCTTCTCGGCAGGGGAAACTGGCGCCACACTGCTATGAATTTCTACCCAAGACATTCTAACTGGTGCTCGAGTTTTACGCTGGTCCTCCCTTAACAACAAACTTGGTGCGTCCAACTATGCAACTGTATTCAACCAGCATCCATTAACCATTAAGCAACTACTGTGTATCAGGCTCTATGTTCAACACACACTTTGTTTCAGCACTAGACAGTCCAGCCCTCAACCATGCATTACTTAGAACATAAAAAGGAGTTTAGGTATCGCCTCCTAAAAAAAGAAAAAGAAACACACACACACACACACACAAAACACACACACACACACACACACACACTCTACTAATAGACATTGAACGCCTAAATGTTCAAGGTTAATTCCTTCCCAACAATGGTGGTAAGGCTTAAACTTGCCTATATTTCATGATCAGACCTAATTTGTATGCAGATGTTTTAGGAAACTTTATTTCTCAAACATCTAGATGTTGCATTTAGTATTACCCCAGAACTAAATCTTTGCTTAATAACAACCTCTGTTTTTCAGATAGTGAATAAATATACGACCAAATTGTTGTAACTGCTCCACCAGAATCCCTAAAACTGCCCGACCTATTGTCTGAGTGGAGAGTAGCAATGTGTTGAGGATGCGGACCAGGCAGTCTGACTCCCTGGCCCAGGCGGATGGGTCCCTCCCAGCCACACTACCAGCTGTAATCCACCCCACCTGGCATTCCACAGGTGTGTTCAAGTATTTCATAGCAGCCCACCTTCCCACCTGGTCTCTTTATGAAGCCATGCAGTGCTTGTTTCTTCCCGAGACACTCTACTGATCTCACCTATTTATCAGGGTGTCCCCTCTGCAGTCATCTGTTAAGATCCAGAGCTCTTTCAGGGATGCCAAAGTTTGCCCATAGGAAGTTAGTTTTATTATTCTAGACAGTTGGAATTCTTCTCAACAAAACTTCCCTCCTCTGCTTCCTTTCCTGTTTTCAACTCTATAAACAACTCCAACCCGTGCCTTTCCTAATATATAGGAGTCTATATTAGTAGGAAAGGTGTTGGGTAAGATGAATCAGCTTCTTTAAAGCTTATTTGAGTCCATTTCTTTTTCTCTCACTTACGTTTGAAATCTTATTAATGTCATCACACCACACTCCACAACAAGGAACTGCGATAAAACAATAAAACAAAACAATTATTTTCTGAACGTGTCTGGTTAATATATACAGAGCTCTGCTTCAGTTAAGTAAAATATCATTATACTTTTTTATATTACCTTACTGAAGAAGCTTCTCATTTCCTATAAAATTGCTTGATATCACATGGATAAACATCACCTTGTTAGCTACCCAAATGGATAGCCAGAATGCTAGTGGTAATTTGTGTAGTGGAAAGCACTCTCCTAGCCATTATTTCATTTGTTTCTCAGAACAACACTCAAAGGAGATAAGAGAAGTATAATATCCCATTTCAAAGAGGAAACTGAAGCAAGGAAAGCTAGGTGAAAGCAAAACCAAGATTAGAAACCACTAATATCCCAGAAACACATTCACTTCACCACTGAAGTTCAACTAACATCAACAGACCATACTGTTCTCTCTCCCCTCTTGAGACCATTTGAGTCAAGAGGCAGGAAGAGACAACAGAATTGCAATAGAATAATTAAATTATGTTCTCTCCTCCTGGCTTTATAGGCAAAGCAGAGCAATTCTACATCCTGCAGTACTTTGTCACCTAGTCTATCAGTTCCAAGAAAGAGGGAAAAATAGCAATAATGATCATAAAATGATTATGTAATTGTTAAAATAAATTATTTAGGAGAATTGTAAAACAAAAATGTACAACAAACGTATAGCAGCTAAATTGCTAACAAAAAGTATATTTCCATAAATAAGTGTACCTTTAATGCTTTTCAAAGAACATTATCCCAGAAAATCTCTTTTTGTTTTCAGCAAAATAGCTAATGAAGTGACACCATTTCCTTGAAGTAACCACAAGGAAAACAATGCATAGAATCAAGGCAATTACACAGACAATTCAGGCATGTATTCAAAAATTCACTTTCTAATAATAGGAAACTTTGGTTGTGTAAATACAGTCTGTTCCAGGTGTGGTCTCCCTATTACAGTTGTGGAACTTGGTATGAACCTAATCAAAGCTCTTAAATCACACAGCAAACAGGCTTCCTTATCTACAAGGGCAGACCTTACATTCAGGCAAAAATGAATAGAAACTTTCTAAAATCGAATGCTCTCCAGGTAAAAAGGCAAAACGTATTTGCATTCAGCCTACTGTAGTTACTCCACGATGACACCAGCTGGCAATTGTTTGTTTCTCCCTAACAGATTGCAGCTACTATGATTCCTACACAAATTATTAAAATAATACAAATAATGTTTTCAAAGAGCTTTCTTCCACTTCCTTTGCCAGTCTAGCAATGAGCTTAACACTATCTGTGAAGCAATTTGTTCACCTAATTTTATGACTTAATAAGCTTTCCTACAATTATTTTCTTGCCTGATTCTCTGCTTTGACTTTAGCACACTTCCTCTCTGTTCTTAAATATTCTCAAACCTGTTAACAGCATCGCACTCCCCCAGGATTTAAACTTTTGATTAGAACGGTCCCCATTTAATCAAGTTCAATTGGGAGATAAAATTGCATCTCAACTTCTCCATTTTCCCTTTGGTGCCAGAAACTGCCTTGAGAATGTTGAGGAAACCCTGGAGAGATTAGCAATCCAAACAATCACAGAGAATGGTTTTGGATCCCCTATATGTGCACAGAGGAAGAGAGATATGAATGCCCTTCAATAGAGATGAAAATAAAACAGATAATGTAAGTCATTGGCAGCATGACTCACTCCTACAAGAATAGAAAGTGTTCTTATACATTGAAATGACTTTTTTTCGAGTTTTGTAAACAATCTTCCCCCCCATAAAAGCCCCTGGGGTAGGCAGTTTTGCAAATAACCATTAAAGTGGCAGATTTCTTTTTCCTCAGGAAGTTAAGCAGACAGAGCTCACGTAATTAGAGCCAATGGCGGAAAGAATTGGGATAGTTCACTACATGATTGTAACTTTGGGGCAACCATGACCCTACATACCACTTTCCATAAAGTTCTATTTATCTGAACAATTCATTCTTGGCTTTACTGCATAACATCCACCATAGATAGCTGCCTATGAGAATGAATGGAAACCATCTGTATGTAGAATGCATTCATTAACTCAGTGTAGTCTAAGTAGATGCACTAATCTTTTCCCAATAGATGTTCATTTATTTATTTGACAAGGACTTGTTGAGCATTTACTGTTTACTGTATATTCTTCTGAATGCTTTAGATATGTTATTAAATAAGAATAAGGATCCTGTCCTCATGTAGCTTATATTCTAATAGTGGACAAATAAATTATAAAGAAGTAAACAAGATTCATTCATTCAATCCAAAGATACATATTGAGGCCCTGCTGTGTGCCAGGTAGTTTTAGGTATTTGGGATACATTGATGAACAATAGGGACAATAATTTTTACCCTCAAAAATTTAAATTCCAGCTGGGTAAAACAGTAGGGAAGAAGTCAGAGAGACGATGGGAGGAAGGTCATGTCAGGCCTTGTGGGCCATGGTAAGAATTTGACTTTGAGAGAAACGAAGAGCCACCGGAGGATTTGAACAGTTTTAAAGGGATCCTTTTGGGTGTTTTATTGAGAGCCAGCTGTAAGAGGAAAAACACAGATGCAGGAAAACTGGTTAAGTGGCTATTCCAGTAACTAGGTGAGAATTGACGGTAGCCCAGACCAAGACAGGGTGGTTGCAGAGGCAGTCAGAAGTGGTCAGATTGCCTGCATTTTCAAGACAGAGCCATCAGAGTTTCCAGACAGATTGAAGTGTAGGGGTAAAGGAAGAAGAGAGGAGTCAAGGATGAAGCCAAAGTTTGGGGCCTAAATAACTGGAACAATGGAGTTGTCATCAAAAGATGACACTACAAGTGCTAAGAGGGGACATAGGGTGATATAAAAAGAATTCGTCCCAGGGTGCAGAGAATAGGGCAGGCCTTTCCACTGGAGAGTCAGAAAAGACTGTTGTTACATAGAGGCAAAGGGGCTGAGTCCTGAAGGATTAGAATGGACCAGCTGTGGCAGACATCTTGGAGAAGAGCTTTCTAAGCAGAACAGAAAGCACAAAGGTCTGGAGCAGGAAAGAGTTTAGGGGGCTCCAGACAGACAATAGAGAAACGACAGAGAGAGAGGTTTAGGGTCAGAACCATCATACTGGGTGCAAAGTAGTCATTGAGGAAATGACAGGACTACTTGATACTAAAAGCTCACCGGCCTCCGTGAAGAATGGATTACGAAAGATAAAAGAGAAAGCAGGGAAATCAATTAGGAAGTGAGTGTTGTTGTCCAGGCAAGAGATTATGGGGATTTGGGCTAGGCTGACAACAGTGGGGAAGATAATTTACAGACATGAGTCCACAGGCTTGGTAAGGAAAAATTTCACTTCCTTCATTTTCAAATAACAGAATGAGACTTTGCCTTTAAGATTCTATTGCCTGAGACAGAGGGAAATGAGAAACATTCAACTTAAGTGCATTCAGTCACTTCTGAGTTAACCTCTGTATCTTTGAAATAAATAGTCAGATCCGTGGTCCTCCCCTATAGCCTTCTTCTTTGGCTTCTCCTGCAGTGAGCTCAGCTAGGGAATTTATGTAGCACTTTTGTACTGGCTGAGGGAATTCCTTTTCCTGCCACTCTCCCCAATCCATGCGCAGTTATTCCTACCTGGTCACAGGTGTAAGCCTGGATTTCTTCTGGGTCTTCTGCTTAGAATCTATGCTGTCATGTCCTGACGGTCTCCATCTTCCTACACTGAACTGTGAGGCCACTTCTGTCTGCCACCTCAGCCCTTCTATGGCCTTTTCTCAGGGGCTTGCTGGCTTCCAAACCAGTGATTTTTAACCCCATCAGATGGAGCACTCATTTTTATTGAACAAATGTTTTGAAGTAATTCCTTTAATGATCTAAAGTTAAGCATCATAGATAATATAATCTACCTATACACAATTTCTCAAAAATTAACATAATGCTGTAATTGTAATGTAAATGAAACATGAAAAGAAAGTGATTAATAAAACACTGTGTATTACAACGTGTAAATGCTGAGACCTGACTACAGTAGACAACATAAAGAAGTTCTCAGAGGCTTTTGCCTTTTAAGTATCTCAAGTTTGTACATAAGTAAGAGCAGAAGACATTCCTTTCAAGAAGAAAATAAAAGAGCAGAGGTGTTTGTGGACACCAGAAATAAAAATAGTGATAGGATAAGTAAGAATGAATCTGACTTAAAAATACACATAAGAAAAAGAAGAGAATAAACTTAGTTGAAGCAATCACACACTCAGACAAATTATAGAGTTTTGGAGTGAAGAAATTGGGGATGTATAATGTTCCCCAATTAGCTAGGCTTTTAAAAAAGTGTCAGGTCAAAATACTTCTTGATAACATAAAATATCTCAAAAATGAAATTCTATCTTGAAATCCTACTACATATCAAAGGATAATCCAGTTTCTGGATATAGGGCAATATTTGCAAGTCACATGAATGCAAGACAATTCTATCATTGCCCCCACCAAATAAATGCCACTAATAAATAAATCATTGCGAGGTGCTAACCAAACGCCAAACTGAAGAATATAAACTCTTTCCTAGGCATTAATTCTACTCCTATTGCGTATCTAGAAATCCCCATCTTTTCTCTGTCAAAAAAAAACCAGTTTGGAGGACAAAAAAAGACCAAGTCAGAACACACTTTTCTTGCCTGTCCTTAAACTTTGGCTCTTGATAGTAAAGGCACCTTTTAGAATTTTTAAATGATGCCTTTTTTACCCCTTTGAAAAGTCTGATTTTTAAATCATTTGAAATCAAGGTAACATAGTAAGTGATAGAACTTAGATTTGAACCAGGTAGTCTAATTTCAGAGGTAGAAAAAAGTGATTGGATCGATGTTGGAAGCCAAATCAATAGGATTTGCTGAAAGATTGGATAAGAGGGAGTGAACAATGGATGAATCAAAGATGATTCTTGGGGTGTCTCCTGAGCTCCTAGAAGCCTGACAGTTCCATTGACTAAAGTGAGAAAAATTTAGGAAGTGTTGAGGGTGGGGAGCAGGAAGGGTGAATTCTGAGTTCTGCTTTAGGTAAGCTAAGTTTAGACTGCTAATAAGACAGCTAAATGGAGACATCAAATAAATAGTTGAATATGGTATCTAGAGCTCATGTAATAATTCTGGACAGGAGATTAAAACGTGGTGGTTTTAATAACATAGGTAACATAGTAGCAGTTAGTGTTCAATAAATATTTGTTGACAAAATCTGTAAAAGACTAAGTAAGCAACTACCATGGTCCAAGAGATAAATGAGACCTCAAACAAAAGGAAGAGCAATGAAAAAACGAGTACACACTTCAGAACTATTCCAGAGGTAGAATCAATAGGATTCGGTGATTAAGTAGGAAAGGGTGACAGAGGAGGAAATTGAGGTTGACTCAAAATGTCCTAGCTTCGAAAGTTACGTGAATGATAAGGTCATTAATATGGAAGGCAAAACAGATACAGGAATTGGGCATGAAAATCAGTGTAGACTATTCTTTAAATGTTTTTGTTTTTCAAATGGTTTTGAGTTTCAAAATGTTTACCTATATTTTAAGAAAGCAAGTTTTAAAAATACACTTTAATTTGTCTCCAGCAAGACAGATAACTTTAATTATTACCTTTGGAAAAAAATATCCTAGGTAGAAACACATTTGGTAAAAAGCTATTTTCTGTTTTATAATGTTTTATGCCATGAATCAGGATGTAATCTCCTCTTTTCTACATTGGCCATAAGTGTTTTTTTTCTCTTTCTCTTCATATATGTAGATATATTTTTTTAATCATAAGAAATCAAATGTCTAAAGCAGGCTCTAAGAGATATTTTAGGCAATTCTTCTTTGCTCCATTAGGATGGCCTTTTTCAACAGCACAGAAAGACAGATGGTCCAAAAGCTCCTAAGAGCAAGCTTTAAGTAGGACTATTAGATTTTTTAGGTACTTAGCACAGTACTTTGCACTTAGTAGGCAGCTGATTAAATTTTCTTTGAACATGTTAAGAAATAAATATGTTCTCCTTTTAAACTGCCAAAAGGGTTTTCACAAACTCTTTTGCTAACATAACCCTAGCTTCCAAATCCTGACACTTCTTGCTTGCATTTTACCTAAGGTGAAGTGAGCTTTGACTCTTGGCAAATTGTTCAATGTGTTCCTACTACTGATAACAACCTTTTTAGTATGACCTTTTGCTATCATTTAGACCAATGTTCCTAGCGAAATATCTGTTGAATTATACCACACAAAAGCAAAATTCCATGACATTTATATATATATATATATATATATATATATATATATATATGAATATATGTATTCATTTATCAAAAAGACTGGTCACCTTGCCATGGAAGCATATTAGCTACCCAACAAAATTATTTTGTGCTACCTTATAATGGTGATTATAGAGAATCTTTTTATCTTTTTTTCCTCTAAGTGATCAGGCAGTAAACACTTACTGTCCTTAGTGCATTTTCGTAAAGGTTTGAGGTCTGCTCACTATTGTTCTAAGATTTCTATTTTATCAAGAAGCACATTCTGAATATTAAAAAAATTTACAGTTTAATGTAGCCATAAATCTTCATACCCAAACCCAAATCAAGGTCTTACATATAAACCTCAGCAATGTGTATTCATTGTTATTCAATTAATTAATATATTAGTATTTGTTTTTAAAACCATGTTATGAGACTCATGGCTTTTTATCTAATTAATTCTTAATTGTACCCCAGATACTCAAATTCAATATACTATGCACAAAAAGTCATTTTGAAACAGTTCCTTTTTCATTTTTCCTCCTTCCATCCACTGTAGATATCTACTTATCACTCTTTCCCATGAATTGCTCGTTTAACGCTAATTCTCCCCAATTGTTGTTAGTTAAATGTTGTTCTGGTGATTTTATAAGGCAATGATACATCATTTAAGCATCTTACTCTAAGGTGTTGTCCTAATGTAGCAAATGCAAAACACCTCATTCCCTCAAAAAGAGGGAATTGAAACATCTGTCTTTCTGGGTCTTTGTTGTGAGAAGTTCTATTTACTAAAAGCACAAAATGGCAGAGCAAGATAAAATGATCATGTACCTCACATGATGGTTATTTAACCAAATCAAGCATAGCACCATGGAGGAGTGTTTGCTTGCGGAGAATGGAAACAAGTACTACCAGGTCTTTGACTATTGCTCTTCCCTGAGTCTGTTTTACCAGCTCCTGCTCTACCACTTTATCTCTGAATGTTATTGGTCTAGTCAGGCGTCCCCAAACTTTTTACACAGGGGGCCAGTTCACTGTCCCTCAGACGGTTGGAGGGCCGCCACATACTGTACTCCTCTCACTGACCACCAATGAAAGAGTTGCCCCTTCCTGAAGTGCGGCGGGGGGCCGGATAAATGGCCTCAGGGGTCCGCATGTGGCCCGCGGGGCCGTAGTTTGGGGACGCTTGGTAGATTATCGGCTCCCTCTTCTCAGTCTACTACACTCCAATGACAAAAACCCTGTCTCCCACCTTATCTTCCCACCACATACCAAACACACACACACACACACACACACACGCACACACATATTCTCTCTCTCTCTATCTCTCTCTCTCTCTCTCTCTCTCTCTCTCTCTTCCTGGCAGCCTTCCATCAGGAAAACTTCCCCATCCTCTCCTGATGATTCAGCTTACTCTTCCATAGCTTCTCTTCTGTATAGAGATTTCCATAATCCCTGTATTCCAGGCAAAGTTGCTCATTCCCTCCATTTAATCAACCTTACTACAATTATGTCACTCTATTATCATACCAAATGATGTTTAAATGGCTGACTCTTATGAAAGACTGTGAGCTCTTTGTGGGGAAGGAAGCACTATTGATTATTGATATCTGTACTGATCTGAGGTGGGCAGAATTCCAAGATGGGTCCCAGTGACCGTTATCCTTATATAATCCTATTCTGTTAAGTATGGCAGAAACTGTGATTATGTTATATTTTAGGGCAAAAGGGATATTATCCAGTTAGAAATGACCTAATCACATGAGACCTTTAAAAGTAGAAAATTTTCTCCAGTTGGTTGCAGAGGAAGATGTTAGACACACTCCTGTGTATAGCCACACCACCCTGAATGCAACCAGTCCTGTCTGATCTTGTAAGCTAAACAGGGTTGAGTCTGGCCAGTACTTGGGTGGAAGAAAGGCACACTTATGTTGACCTGGAAGAAGAATCAATAATCATATTGTGAACTGCCTATGGGGGCCACATAGCAGAGAACTGCCGGTAGCCTCTAGGAGCTGAGAGCAAGCAGCCCCTGACCAACAGTCGGCAAGAAAACAAGAACTTCAATCACGCTCTCTGCCTCGAGGAACTGAATTCTGCCAAAAGCTGAATGAAATTGGAAATAGATTCTTCCTCAGCATCTCCAGACAGAAAATCAGCCCAGCTAACACCTTTATTTTAGCATCATGAGATCCTAAGCAGAAAGCCCAGACATGGCATGCCCAGGCTTGTACCCTACAGAACTGTGAGCTAATAAATCATTGTTTTTTCAAGCCATTACATTTGTGGTCATTTGTTATGTTGCAATAGAAAACTACACACTAGCCCAGTGCCTGGTACATAATAAAATATTGGCTGGTCAGTTGTTGGTTGGTTGATTTGAATTAATGAATGAGAGTATGGAAGGAAGGACAGAGTAAAAAGAAAGAGAAGAGGATGAAAGAAATACACTATTTTGAAAATTGGCCCATTCATACAAATGAATTTTCAGAGAATGAGCAGACACTTCCTTGGAATGATTGATTGGGCTTTCTGGCTGAAGAAATGTGGCAGATCTATTATGCCTATTTAGATTAACTTTTTCTGCTCATGTTTCCTAATTTCCATCCCATTCCTCATCCCTAATCGTTCCTTGACCCTGTTGTCATCCTTACCCTTACTCCGAATTGTCTGGTGGAAAAGAAAAACATAGCCCTGACAACTGTCAGCTAGTAGCTGGCCTAGTTGCTACCAGCTAGGCCACAGTGTTTTCCTGCTGTGTATAAACAGCTTCACATTATTTCAGCATCAGGTGAGAACTCACGATAATTATAAAGTAAACAAAAAAGACCACTCCATAAATTTGCCTGAACAGAGTTCAAAACAAAAGACACTGTGCAACCACAAAACAACCAAGCATCTCCCAGAGAATATGAATGACAACTGCTTACTTTCCAATGTCCACTCTAGCTCTGCTCCATTTCTCCTACCCCCTAAATAAAAAATATTAAGATACCCATTCACCTAATTGGCCTGCTTTCGGAAAGATCCCAATCCAGACCCCTGCTTCTTTGACTCCTCCCCCAAATCACTTAACACAAGCACAGACCTGAAAAATAAGCTCCGTCTAACTCCCTCTTCTCAAAACAATCCATGATTCCTCATGGCATGTGGTCTTCTTAACTGCAGCAACGAATAGACTCATCTTGCTTGACTAAAGGTATTTTCCTGGAGGCCTCCTCTGGCTTTGCGGGCTTCCATAGAAGTGAGGGTACCTATGCTAGACACCTCTTGGATGCATTGTCATGAGTGTCTAATGACCCATTGTTGCAGTATGTCAGAGTAAAAATAGCTGAATCTAAAAGTTCGCATCAAATCATCATGTACTCTCTTCTCTGAAGCTGAGGACATTTCAGATTTACCTATAAATGCCAGCTCTTAGGAGCTGGTTTCCACAGTCCAATAGTGACCCTAAGAAAGTGACAATTGACTCACAGTTGTGACTCCAGATCAAGTCAGGATTGCTTCTAATCTCATCATGAGTCACTGTCCACATTCTGGTTTCCTTGCTCCTTCTTGACTCTTGAGCCACCCAAAACCCAAGTTCACAAACTTTGCTTGGGCTCTGTCCTAGTCCCTGTTCGCAGACGGTAAGAGGGGCAGAAATCCCCTGAGTAAACTGCAGAATACATAAAGTATGTAGGTTTGGATTAAGGCCAAGGACAAGAGTGTAATTACTATTATTTTTATTTGAGGAGAGACTTAGACTCTATAGGCTTTGCTAAGAATAAGGATTTATTATGATAGAATCAGTCAGATAAAAATGTGACTAATAGGACTCAAGACAGGTAGGTGAGCTAGGCTCAGATTTGACTGACAATCAAAGGCTTGCTTCAGGTAAACATAGAAGGAAAAAGCTGGTAATGATGGGAAAAGGTGAGTCTTTCTGTGTTTATTGCTCTAAACCAGAGATTCTCAACCTCGGATGAGCAATGGAATCATCTTGGGAGCTCTAAAAATTCCTAATATCAAGCACACATTGTAGATCAATTAAATTAGAATCTGGGATCCAGACATCAGAATTTTTTTTTTTTTTTGAGACGAAGTTTCACTCTTTTTGCGCAGGCTGGGGTGCAAAGGCACATTCTCGGCTCACCGCAATCTCCACCTCCTGGATTCAAGTGAGTCTCCTGCCTCAGCCTCCCAGGTAGCTGGGATTACAGGCATGTGCCACCACGCCCAGCTAATTTTTTGTATTTTTAGTAGAGATGGGGTTCACCACGTTGGCCAGGATGGTCTCGATCTCTTGACCTCGTGACCCACCTGCCTCAGCCTTCCAAAGTGCTAGGATTACAGGCATGAGCCCCTGCGCCTGCCGACATCAGAATTTTTAAAACTCTCCATTGAATTCCAATGCAAAGCCAAAGTTGAGGGCCACTGTTCCAAACAAGACTTTGGCTCTGCTCCTGGAAGTCCCTTCTTGCTTATAAAAGGCCCAGACTGCTCTAAGTAGGTGCCAATTGTTAAACTGACTGTTGATTCCTCAAAGAATCAATCCATTGGCTTTGTTCATGGAGGATAGCAATACTGCCTTTTGAGAATCTAAGGGCTCACTAGGAAAGGGTGATTGTTTCTCTTGGGTGGGGTTTGGATTTCTCCATGGCTTCATTTTTTTAAATTAAATTGAGGAGCTGGAGCCTGGAAGCTTGATGTTCCTACCACATTATGGACTACTCAGGGGCAGAGTCTACACCTTCCTCTTCTTTGGATTAGTATTAATGCTTAGCTCAATGACTGACACATATTAGAGGCTTTTTGTATAATCGAATGAATGATTGACTTTAATCTGGGCATCTCATTTTCCTGTGTCACACCCAGTAGGACTATAAAGGATAGGTTACCATGTACACCTGCCATAGGTTATTTGAGCTCTATGACCACTCCTTTTCATTCTTGTTAGAGCTTCCCAGAGCTCAGTCCTAAGCCCTCCTCTCTTCTCCCTCTAAACTCCCTCCATCAAAAGCCTCACCTGTGCTCCTAGCATTTATCTACCACCGGTATATCAGGGACTCCCAGATCTTCCGATCTCCAGCCTGAACTTCTCCCTTCATGTAGGCACCAGCATGTAGCCAACTCCCTTCTCAATATCTCTGTTTGGTACTTTCACTGATAAGCTCCAACTCAACATGTGTATAACCAAATTCCTGATCTTTCTCTTATGTGTGCCCCAAGTCAATGGCAAAACCATCTTAAGCCAGAAACCAAAGTCACCCCTAGCAATTCTTCTTCATCACCATTTTCTTCAATCCATTTTCAATTTCCAGAATCTTCAATCCATTTTCAATTTCTATGGATTTTATCTCTAAATACTTCTCAAAACATTTTTTCTTTCCATTAGCATGTCAAGGTAAGTTACCATTATCCACTGGTTTGGCTCACAATTCACACTAACAGGTCTCCCTGCTTTTGTGTCTTTCAGTATATTCTACACCTTGAAGTTATAATATTCTTTTCATATATCAGATCATGCCATTCCCCTGTTTACAACACTTTAATGACTTCTTATTGCTTTTAAGGTAATGAACCATGTCTTGAACATGGCCTTGAAGGCCCTTCCCATGCCCACTTTGCTTCCCTCATTCTCTGTACTATAGTCACACTGGTCTTTGATTTTCTAGAATGGACCATGCATATTACCTCATGCCTACAGACCTTGGCATATGCTGTTTCTCTTTTGGAATACGATTTCCCCCAACAATTCAACAAGTGAATTTCTACTCATCCTTCAGATAGCAGCTCAAATGTTACTTCCTCAGGAAAGTGGTGTTTTTTTAAAATTCATTCTACTGCTATGTTGAATTCTTCTCTCATGCAGCACATTCTGTTCTAGCACCATGTACCTTCATTTCATAGCATTTTAGCTGTCTCCAATCATACATTTGATTGCATGTTATTTGATTATTGTGCATCTTCTTTACTAGACATATGTTCCAAAGGTCAGCAATGATGCTTTTACTCAGCACTGGAACCCCTGGACCCCACGGGCTAGCATGAGTAGGCACTCAATAATGTTCACCGAATGCATATATCTAGACTTTCTGAATATCCTTGCTCTGCTCACCTTGAGAGACAACTTTAACTGTATCTTGATGTACATATGTTAGGGAGACTGATGTTTTCCTTTGGACAAGTGACAGCCAATGTGTATTTGGACAAAGGATCAAAGAGTGTTTGAAAAAGCCTTCCTAAGTTTTAAGGATGCCTGTTTGTTGTGTCTCGAAGTCTGTTATCCCTCTGCGATGGCCCTTTGTGCCTATGTATATCATCAGCCCCGTAAAGTCTCCCCAGATTGCCTATTACTACAAAGGGCAATAAATCAGCACCCCAAGTAGTCTAGGGTCACGCTTAAAATGGCTTGCTGTAAACAGTAACTTTCTTGACAGAAAGTTGATATTTTATCTTGATATTTTATCTTAAAAACTTGATGCCAGGCCAGGCGCTGTGGCTCCTGCCTGTTATCTCAGCACTTTGGGAGGCCAAGGCAGGTGGATCACGAGGTCAAGAGATCGAGATCATCCTAGTCAACATAGTGAAACCCCGTCTCTACTAAAAATACAAAAAAAAAAAAAAAAAGTTAACTGGGCATAGTGGCACATGCCTGTAATCTCAGCTGCTCGGGAGGCTGAGGCAGGAGAATTGCCTGAATCCAGGAGGCGGAGGTTGCGGTGAGCCGAGATCACGCCATTGCACTCCAGCCTGAGTAACAAGAGCGAAACTCCGTCTCAAAAAAAACAAAAACAAAAACAAAAACAAAACAAACAAAAAAAACACTTCATGCCAATGCTTTGTTTCATTTCATAAAATATCCCAGTATGCTTTAATTTTAGGAAATTTTGCCCACGACTCTTGGATTAAAAATGATACCCCAAAGTGGTTATGTTTATCTTGTAGTTTTGCATAGCTCTTGACACAACTCTCTATCATACTACAGGCTGTGAAGTTACAGCACACAGTCAGTCAGTCTTCGAAATCTGTGGGTTCTGCATCTGGGAATTCAACCAATCTCCATTCAAAAATATTCCAAAAATAAATTGTATCTGTACTGAACATATGCAAACTTTTTTCCTTGTCATTATTTCCTACTCAATACAATGTTAACAACTGTTTACATATCATTTATATTATATTAAATATTAAAAGCAGTCCTGATGCGGTGGCTCGCACCTGTAATCCCAGCACTTTGGGAGGCCAAGGCAAGTGTATCATCTGTTTGAGAACAGCCTGGCCAACATGGTGAAACCCTGTCTCTACTAAAAATACAAAAAGATACCCAGGTGTGGTGGCGGGAGCCTGTAATTGCAGCTACTCCAGAGGCTGAGGCAGGAGAATTGCTTAAACCTGGGAGGTGGAGGTTGCAGTGAGCTGAGATTGAGCCATTGCATATCAGCCTGGGTGACAAGAGTGAGACTCTATCTCCCCCCCAAAAAAAAAGTAATCTAGAGATGATTTAAAGTGTACAGGAAGATGTGCATACCTATATGCAAATACTACAGCCATTTTATATCAGGAACTTGAACGTTCATGGATTTTAGTATCCACAAGAGGTTCTAGAACCAATTTTCCATGGATACTGAGGAACAACTGTATTTATTGTTTAATGTTAATTATATAATAAACACAACAGTGTACATAACACATAGGTACAGTTTTAAAATGCACCACCCTGCTTAAGAAATAAAATATTATGGCCAGGTGTGGTGGCTCTCACCTGTAATCCCAGCACTTCGGGAGGCCGAGGTGTGCAGATCACCTGAGGTCAAGAGTTCCAGACCAGCCTAGCCAACATGGTGAAACTTTGTCTCTACTAAAAATACAAATTTAGCCAGGTGTGGTGGCACACACCTGTAGTCCCAGCTACTTGGGAGGTTGAGGCCGGAGAATTGTTTGAACCTGGGGGGTGGAGGTTGCAGTGAGCCGAGATTGCACCACTGCACTCCAGCCTGGGCAACAGAGCTAGACTCCATCTCAAAAAAAGAAAGAAAAAGAAATGAAATATTATCTGTACCTTTGAAGGAAACTGTTAGCTCCTCCTAAATTTCCCTTCCCTTCCATGCTTCCTTCTACATCCCAGACATATAAAGTTCACCTCTTGAATTTTTTGTTAACATTCTCTGATTTCTCTATAGTTTAAACAACGTGTATACATCTCTCATATATTGCTTTATCTGCTTTTTAACTTTACATAAGGGGGTCATCCTGTATGTATTCTTTTGTGATTTGCTTTTTCACTGATCAATGTGTTTTTGAGATTAACTTTGTGAGTATATGTAACTATTGTTCATTCATTTTCTTTGGGATCCTGTTATTTTCTCCAAACAGTGTCTCAAACCTGAATTTCTCTTTTTACCTCTTGCCAGGAGACACAGGGACTATATGAAAACAGAAAGTGTACAGCCATACGTATCTATTCTTTCCATAAGGGAAATATGTAAACTACCTCTAATTACCACCTCAGGTTATTTACATTTCCTGATTCTTGAATAATTTGCATTTGACAATTCTTTCTAAATTTTAGACAAAGATAACAGCATGGACCCATTCCATTCATAAAAAAAAAAAAAAAAAAAAAAAAAACTTTAGATTGTCAGTTTTGCTGTCTTTCAGTTCCACACAATTCTATTTTGTAAATACATTTCAAAATGGATGAAAACCTGTGTAATTTAGTAACTGAAATCATAAATTGTATTCTCACCTGTAATCCCAGTGTTTTGGGAAGCCAAGGCAGGAGAATCACTTGAGTACAGGAGTTTGAGACCAGCCTCGGCAACATAGCAAAAGCCTGTCTCTAAAAAATCTTGAAAAGAAAAATTAGCTGGGTGTGACGGTGCATGCCTATGGTCCTAGATACTTGGGAGGGTGACGGGGAAGAATCACTTGAGCCCAGGAGTACAAGGTAAGCTGTGATCATGCCCTTGAACTGCAGCATGGGTGTCAGAGTGAGACCATATCTCTAAAAAATAAATAAATAAGTAAATAGTATTCTCTAAAGGAGTTCTATATTACTTTTTCATCTTGCTTGTTTTAGAATGATATTGGCTGTTAAAATGTATTGCCAAGTTTACCTTTCAATGTTGTACCATGGAAAGGAAATATTACCTACAAAAGAGCTTTATAAAAATAACTCATGAATTATAAGCAAAAATGAAGGTTAAAACACTGTATTTGATGATCCAAGCATTATTCCATTAATGTTCCATTAATGTTTGCTCAGCATCTACTGAAGATCTGGGTGGGACACAGAAATGAATAAAACAGGACCCTTGCTTAGGAGGGGTTCCCTCCCACACTGTAGCAGAGGGAGACTTGCTCATGTGGCTGTAAGACAAGGCATTGGTTGAAACAAAGTGTAGAAATAGGAAATAAAAAGAAAATAAATTCCAGCCAGCAAGTCAAAGAAGGCTTTAAGGGAAAGGTGGCATTTAAGCTTTGAAAGATTAGTAGGATTTTGACAGAAGCGTGAAACAGAGGTGATGACGAATACTAAGATTGAGAGTGTGCAGGCACAAGGGTATGAAGGTAAGAAGAGACAAACAAGGTTCAGAAAGCAGTGAGTGGTCTCATTCGACTATAGAGGACAATAAATGAAGTAAATCCTATTTTTAAATTTTTTTTCACGCTGTTTCTTCTTTGGGTGTCTCAATGGGTCAGCTCTCTCTTACCTAGTACCCAGCTACATGTGTTGATCACACACACACACACACACAAACACACACACACATATACACACCATCTGATCTTCTCAATAGTTTGGTTGGAATTACAGATAAGGGAATGACACAATGCATCTCATAGCAACCCTTCCTTAAAATCCTTATTATACCACCCTTTTCCTCCCGAAGTTCCAGGTACCATTTAGCTCCACACCTCTGCAGACCCCCAACCCTGAACTTACCCTCCTCTTCCCTCTCCTGTCCCCCTGCTGGTCATTGCCTCTCTAGCTTCCTACCCCTCTACCAGATTTTTCCTTCTGAATGTCTCCTTTTCTGTTTATTGTGAACAGCCACCTGACTTTCCATTTCTCCAATTTTTCTCAAACACCCAGCAGCAAGGAAAAGTTCATTGCATCTGAAAAAAAGAAGAGGAAGACAAAGAGAAGGGAGAGGAGAAAGAAGTAGAGAAGGGAAAGAAAGGAAGGAAAGAAAGAAAGATAAGGAAAAGAGAGGGTAAGAAAAATAAGAAATTTATTCCCTAGAAAGAGAGTAGGACAAGGATACAAAACCTTATACTTTACATTTTTCTCTGAACTAGTCACAAAACTTTATTTAATCTTCAGCCATACCAGCTGTCTGGAGCAGTAAGACAATGTAGAAGAATTGGAGGTCATCAGGTTCCTCAAATATCAAACAACATTCACACATAGGATGACTTCAACATTTTGACGTTTTCATTTTCAAATATCTTCCACTAATGATCTCAACCGTCATTCTGGGTTGTTTACACTTTATTCCTACCACTCCATTTCCCATAGCCTTTGCTGTCCATTACTTTCTACCACATACATTGTTTCTTGTTGATTTTTCCCATGGGTAGCACAGTTGGGCAGACTATATTTTGAATATTCATGACTCAACCTGTGCAGTGAATACATGGAACAAGTAAAACAGCTGTCAACAACACTACAAAATTCTGTTTCTTGGATTAAGACCATAGAATGCACCTGCAGGTAAGTGTTATTACATCTTTTTTTCCCCTTTGCGTACACCTATTAAGCAAAGAGATATTGTAGTCACTGATTCCTAAAAACTCTGTTAATAACCAACATCATCAGGTGCATGCAAGTAGAAGGTAGTTAAACACAACCTGCTACTGCCAAGAACGGTCCCCTGGAGCCTCTCTTACCTAATCGTTTACTCTTACAAATATACAAGACAAGTCAGTGCAGAACTAATGTAAAACCCAGGGGGCAAAAAGTAATAGGAAGCTCAACTACTTAAGCTTCCTAGATCTTTGGAGAAAATTACTTCTAAACAATTACATTACATTTTGTTAGCATCATCTCCTCCAAGCCAAGAAACAGAACAGTTTTAGATTAATAAGCAAAAGAGAAATTGGAAATTGTAAAATGAAAATAGTAAAGTTTGAATATATCTGTGAATTAAATAATGGTCTATTCTTTTTTTCTAAGACCAGCTTATTGAAGAATCTACACATCCACTTGGAAATAGGGTTTTCCAAATTCAGAGGAAGTGTAATATATATATACATATACACACACATATGAAAATTTAGACAGCTTCAATGGAAGCCTTATCATTGTTGGTTGTCAACATTGTTTTAAAATATTTCTCATCCAGCTGCTGTGCCTAATTAGGCATTCTTTGACAGAAGTTCACTTATTAAGCATATCAAAGATACCTAGGAAACTTGGGAATCATCAATTAGCCCACTGCTTGTTACCACCTTTATGACTTGTGTGTGTACATGTACTAACCCTAAGAAAAGGGATCTTAGCTGTTGCAAGGTCTGAAGAAAATGAGATTGTTATGGAAAATGTTAAGCAAAAATCACTCAATTCATGAATAAACATTCTCTTAGGATGAGAGACTAGATCATATACTAGAAAGAGAAAGCACCTGACTTGGAGTCAGACAAAACAGTCTCTGCCACTAACTGTGCAATCTTGATTGAGTGAATAAACATCTTCACTTCCGTAAAGTAGAGACAGCCCTTTCTAAATCACAGTGGGGGTTGAGAGGATAAGTTGATGTATGAAAAATGTCTACTCCACCTTCCGCTCTCCTGCCGGTCCTTGATCAGTTAGCATGTTGCCAACATTTGCATTTTCTTGGTGAAGTTGAAAAACTTGTCCCTGGAGTGGAACTAATTTCTGCATAATGTTGGAAGATTCCCAAAGCAGCACAGAAAGTTTTTGGGCAAGTTCTTGTGTTTGCCTGCTTTTTGGCTTGTTTGGTGTGGAAGAGAAAAGAAGGTGGTTAAGGACTGGTGTAATTTTAACCTGCCAAAAGAAGACCAGAGGACCCTTTATCTTCCTGAATGAGGATTCATTCAGGAAGCAGACTTAGATTTAATGTTCAATTTTATTTAACCATTCAGAGACAGAATGGGGCAACCCTGGAGATTTCCGCCTTTGTTTTGAAGTTTCCATTGAAAAACTAGGACTGGAATCAAGGATACATATGTTAGAAAAGTTAGATTCTCCTGATACTGCATATTTGAGGTAAATAGCATACTGCTGAATTGTGTGTGTTCTTTTGAGCAAAGTCTTAAAAAGTGAATAAGTACTTGATCACTGTCCCCTTATTTTTTTTTTTTTACAGGCAGCATCTCACTCTGTCACTCAGGTTGGAGCATAATGGCACCATCATAGTTCATTGCAGCTTTGAACTCCTGAGCTCAAGCGGTCCCCCAGTCTCAGCCTCCCAACTAGCTGGGAATGCAGGCATATGCCACCATGTCTGGCTAAAAAATTTTTTCTTTTTTTTTGGTAGATAGAGACAGGTTTTGGAATGTTGCTCAGGCTGGTCTCAAACTCTTAGGCTCAAGAGATCCTCCTGCCTTGGCCTCCCAAAGCTTTGGAATGTAGTCATGAGCCACTGGGCCCAGCCCCATTACATCTTTTAAAACTGTATTTCCCCTCCATATGCCACAAATATTTCCAAAGTTTTAGATTCAGTAAGGCACTCTCCACATTTGCACCATTCTGTAAGGATCATAAAGATTAGATTATACTAAATTTTTTGTTCCATTCCCTAGTGGGACATTTCAGCAAAACGCTCACATTAAGGTAGCAAAACCTCTGTAAGACAAGTCCTTCACTGGTTCAACAGATATTATTCAGTGAAGAATATGAGGTCGGGTGTGGTGGCGGCTCATGCCTGTAATCTCAGCACTTTGGGAGGCCGAGGCAGGTGGATTACTTGAGCTCACAAATTTGAGACCAGCACGGGCAGCATGGAGAAACTCCACATCTACAGAAAATACAAAAATTAGCTGTGTGTGGTGGTGCACTCCTATAGTCCCAGCTACTCGGGAGGCTGAGGCAGGAGGATAGTTTGATTATGGGAGATCAAGCGTGCAATAAGCCGAGACTGCACCACTGCACTGTATTCTGGGTAACAGAATGAGACCCTATCTCCCTGTTTAAAAAAAAAGAATATGATGCTGCTTTTGGCACCAATCTTGTTCCAGTTTGAACCTCCAACGGTCACATGTATAATCTTCAATATATCTTCTTATAGTTGAAATAATTAACTTTTTTTGCCTGACTCATAGTAAGCTGAATGCTTTTATTAAAATTTTGAGTAGTTTTAATTGTGGCAAAATATACATAAAATTGGTGTGACCTTGAGCAAGTCACTTAACCTCTCCTGCTTCTCAGATTTTCTTATTATTAGAATTCCAAACTCTGACAATTATGCCCTAAATTTTTACATGGAGATATGGACTAATCAGGAATTTGGATGACCCTACAATCCTACAGCCCTCTTGGAACTAATCTTCAGAGTTACAGGAGCCCTGAAACTCTTGCTTTGGTGGGTATATTGCCTCAGCATCTATAGACAACAGGCTATGGCTTAATTAATTCTTTCATTATCACAAAGTACAGGCTAGCAGCACTTTGTTGCAGACATGAAGGGAATTCCCCCTGCCCATTTATTTCTCTGCCTCATCACCAAAATCGGTTCCACATGTCCTTCATTTTCTGTGAGCTTCTGGTGTGTATAGTCCCACTGATTCCAACTTATACTGGTTGCAAGGAACATTGGGTCAGTTCACTTCTTGGCACACAGAAATGAGAAGAATGTGAAGCTCAGGCACATGGGCATCCAGAATTCAGGCAACCAGTCCTCTTGAGAGAACAGGAGACTTGGCAGAGCTCATTCTTCAAAAGTGTATTTGTTCCTGAGGGCCACCATAACGAAGTACCGCACACTGAGTGGCCTACAATAACAGAAATTTGTCTCCTGGTTCTGGAGGCTGGATGTCAGGGATCAAGGGGTAAGTAGGGCCATGATCTCCCTGAAACCTGTTGGGAGGAATCCTTCCTTGCCTCTTCCTAGCATTTAGCAATGCTTGGTGTTACTTGGCTTGCAGCTGGAGTACTTCAATCACTGCCTCCATCATTGTGCGGCATCCTCCTCCGGTGGGGTCTGTCTTCACATAATATTTGATATGGTTTGGCTGTGTCCCCGCTCAAATCTCATTTTGAATTCCCATGTGTTGTGGGAGGGACCCGGTGGGAGGTAACTGAATCATGGGGGCAAGTCTTTCCCATGTTGTTTTCGTGATTGTAAGTCTCATCAGAGCTAATGATTATTATAAGGGGAGTTTTCTTGCACGAGCTCTCTTTCTGCCTGCCACCAACCACGTAAGATGTGACCCTCTCTTCTTGCCTTCTGCCATGATTGTGAGGCCTCCTCAGCCATGTGGATCTGTAAGTCTAGTTAAACTTCTTTTTTTTGTAAATTGCCCAGTCTCAGGTGTATCTTTATCAGCAGCATGAAAACAGACTAACACAATGTTCTCCTCCCTTCTTGTAAGGACACCAATCATTATCAGGTAAGAGCCTAACCTAATGACCTCATCTTAACTTGATTACACCTGCAAAGGCTCTGTTTCCAAATAAGGTCACAATACCAGGCACCAGGGCTTAGAACTTCAGCATATCTTTTTGGGGAATACAGTTTTACCCGTAATAGAGATTGACCCGTAATAGAGGATGAATGTTTAGAACCAGTTCTGGCAACTTGCTTACCTAGCTACCACCTCAGAGAACAAGATTTTGTGAATCTCTGTTGCAATGTTCACCTATTAACATGCTATTATCTCCTTTATTTTCATATTTTAAAAAGTAATTCTAACTATGAACTGCTCAGCTTTTTCTAAGTCTCATATTCAAAATCACCAAGAGAATATAATTATTCTAATAAGTCACCAAGTCTTCTCTTGTACAAAGCTCTCAACCCTAATAACCATTCAGGCCCTTGAAAAGTCTATACATCAGGGTGTCCGCCCACCCCTTATCTCTGCTGTGGCCAAGGGAAGAGAATCATGAGACCACTTATACTTATGCAATCATCTAGGGCTATTTTGCTAAGCAGGAGACCTTGTGCAGAGGATAATCGGCTTGCCCATGACAATTTTTCTTTTTTGAGACAGAGGAGTCTCACTCTGTTGCCCAGGCTGGAGTGCAGTGGCATGATCTCAGCTCACTGCAACCTCCACCTCCCAGGTTCAAGCGATTCTCTTGCCTCAGCTTCCCAAGTAGCTGGGACTACAGGCGCATGCCACCATGCCCAGCTAGTTTGCTAATTGTTATATTTTTAGTAGAGATGGGGTTTCACCATGTTGGCCAGGGTGGTCTCAATCTCCTGACTTCGTGATCTGCCTGCCTCGGCCTCCCAAAGTGCTGGAATTACAGGCGTGAGCCACCATGTCCAGCCAAAGAATTTTAAAAACTCACACATACACCATAAATCCACATTACCAGAGAGATACATAGTGATATAAATTTAACATGTAATGCCATGATTCATAACTATCTGTATGTTAATGTTGTTTAGGGAATCATAATTTTTAATCACCTGAATTTTATATATTTAAATTTGCATATATATTATTATATTAGTTCAGC
Organism: Saimiri boliviensis; assembly: GCF_048565385.1. Lineage (NCBI taxonomy): Eukaryota > Metazoa > Chordata > Mammalia > Primates > Cebidae > Saimiri > Saimiri boliviensis. The sequence continues at coordinate 17,539,237 of NC_133464.1, forward strand.
TTTAAAGACTATATGTGTAGTATATATATGTGATACATTATAATGTGTATGTGTGTAGTTATAATTGAACTCAAGGGATCCCTATTATGATTTAATAACAGGGAGAAAAAATCAAAGCCAAAAGCAATAAATCCATTTTAATTATGTGTGTGCTAGCTTGTGGCTTCAGATCTTTTTACATATTCATTCATGTCTGCCTTTTATACTTTGCATTGATTCTAAAGCTGTTTCTTCCATGTTTTATAGTTATGACCCCATGTAAATCACTTCAGTTGAAAATTTTACACATTCAAACTAATGGAAAAAATATAAGATGTTCATTTGCATTGTCGAAAAGTAACTTTTACATGTTCACCACAGTTTTGTTCAATATAAGTGATCGCATGAACTCAGTGATTAAATGACTATAACTTAAATTTTCTGTCTAAAGTCATGAAAATGATAAGTTGTATACAGAGTCACTGTTTTTTAGAAGAACATATTTAATTCATTAGGGACTCTTTAGTCTACCAATTTGAAACGCTATAATCAGAGTGTGATTTATTGTATTTCCAAAAGCCTGAATCAAATATGCTGATTGTCTGATAATGTTTGGTTTTAGCTATTAGTGAGTTTTTGTGTTTTGTCTTACTGCATTGGAAATACATAAGGATTTGACTTTAACAGGAGTTTGAGCTTCATTCCCAATTTGGCTAAAGCTGAATGTAATGCCAGAACTTAGGCAACGTCTGTCCTAAACTCCCTGAAAATTCTATACCCAGAATTGCAGTGGTACATCAAACAGCAGCAAATGGAGAATGATGTTACTGTTTGTTTTCACTTGAGTCTGATGTAGGTTCCATTTATACATGGCATGAGAGAGCCATCTACAGAAAGTTAAGGAAAGAACTGTCTGCTACACTAAGAACAGAAAGCCTCAGGGTGTCTGTTAAGAGAGATTACTCTCTGGTGATATGTTAAGCATATTACAGTAGCACAATGGACACAAATTTGGAGTCTGGCATAGGCTCTAACAATATAAGGCAACTCAGAGGGCCTTAGGACCTTGTCATAATCACACATGCCACCACTGACACTGGTCTAAGGTCCAAGAAGGCCTGATGTCAAGACAGGGAGAGCAGGGATCAGGCATCTGGACTGGTGAAACAGGAAGCACGAGCATGAAAATGACTGTTTAGGACCCTATCTTAGTCCTGAGATAATATCCCTTTAAGATCACTGTGATAGTTCATTTTATGCATCAACTTGACGGGTTTAAGGGATGCCACAATAGCTGGTAAGACATTTTTTCTGGATATGTTTGTGGAGTTGTTTCTGGAGAAATTGACATTTGAATGAATAGACTGAGTAAGGAAGATCATTCACTCCAATGTGGGCAGGCATTATCCAATCCCACGAGGGCTTGCCCAGCTATCACAAAAAGGCAGAGAAGGATGAAAACACTCTCTTCTTGGGTTGAGACACTGGTCTTCTTCTGCCTTGGACACTGGAGCTCCCCTTTCTGAGCCTTCGGACTGCAAAACTTATACCAGTAGACCCCTAAGTTATCAAACCTTTGGCTTCAGATTCAGAGTTATACCACCATCTTTCCTAGTTCTCTAGCTTACAGATTACAGGACTTCTCAGTCTCCATAATCACATGAGTCAATTTCCATAATAATTCCTTTGTCTATATCATATATCCTACTGGTTTTGTTTCTCCAGAGAACTCTAATAAAATCACAAAGACCAAAATTCCAAAAATGTGCTGCTTGTTTTGGTGGAAATGAGATTACAACTTCCTCAGAATCCTGGTAGCTTCCTTGTGATTTCTCTTAACTCTCTCCAGGCTTCCTGACACTTGTTTTGGTGGAGTCCTGGAGAAATGGCTCTGTGAGCACATTTGTTTCATCAGTTATCATGTCATTTTTATCACTGGCCATTTATCTTTCACCCTGAATGAACTGTGCTCCTTAAAGGCAGGGATTTTGTATTTGTTTTTCATTTGTTTTGATTACCTGCTTGGTTGATGTATCATTGAATTCCCATTGACTTGCTCAGGACTTGTAGCTGGGGGCATATTAAATGTTAAATGAATGAATCCTTGTAGCACACAGTGGAGGTGGCTCCATATTACACCTGAATCTAGAGTGATCCAGGACCTGGACAATGTGACAAGGCAGGCATGACAGCAGTGCCACATAAATGGAAAGCTAAATACAACCACACTCACTATGTAAATGCATCTTTTTTTTGGTGGGGGGGACAAAGTCTTGCCGTGTTGCCCAGGCTGGAGTGCAGTGGCTCACTACAACCTCAAATTCCTGGGCTCAAGTGATCCTTTTATCTTAGATTCTTGAGTAGCTTGGGCTACATGTATATGTCACCATACTTGGCTATATTTTTAAATTTTTTATAGAGACAGGGTCTTACCATGTTGCCCAGTCTGGTCTCAAACTTCTAAGCTGAGAAGATCCTCTTGCTTCAGCTTCCCAAAGTGCTGAGATTATAGGCAGGAACCACTGCACCCTACCCCCTATTTCTTTATTTCTTTCTTAAATATGATTATGGATCTGTGCATAATTTTAGTTCAATGTGCTATAATTAAGTACCATCATCTTTTATTTCAAATTACATAAATTTGACTAGTGGAAGTCTCATCAATTTTCCTGCCTGTTAATTTTCAACTCATCCCTCAATTCCTATTTCATACCATTTTATCTGTGAAGCATTCCTTATAGCAAGTATTAAGTACTCCTTTCTGCTATTCCCCTACGGGGTGTTTCTTATATCTTCATTATCATAATTAACATTTTTCATGATAATTACTAGATATTTGTCTTCATATTCATCTATAAGGACTACAAAAAATATATATATTTATATTTGGCATAATGAATACTTAGCATAGTGCCTGATGAATAGGCATTTGATGGTTGAATGAATCATTGATTTCTCTTGCCCAGTTTATCATTCATCTTCAAGTTTGTGCCCCTCCTACCTTGCCTTGGTTCCATACCTCAGTTCTCACCAATTATTTATGCAATTAAAAGCATTTTTTAGTGCCACAATTGATAGTAACCAGTTTTAAAGAATAAATTAACATTCCTTTCTCACAGAAATGAACTGCTTCACAGCTAAAATTTAGGTAAATAGTTTCTGATGAACACTACCTGAAATGACTTCTAAGATTGGCATGATGCCATTGTCATCAGGGACAAAATGTCAATGTCTTCTTTTACCTCCACAAAACCACAAATGGTGTTTCTCTTCCAGCAATTAATCATGAACTAGTTGGATATCACTATCAGTGATTTTTCAAACGGAGTCAACAGAAAGAATAGCAAATAATAGTTGGAGCAGACAATACTTTCCAGAGTTCCTTTAAATATCTCATTTTATTTTATATTCTCCAAAACAATAAATCCATGTTTTGAGCCCAGACTCACATATCCAATTACCCATAACCTATTCCTGTTTGGATGGCTCCCAACACATGCCTCAAACTTAGTATGTCCAAAACTTATCGGTTCCCCTAGCTCAGTAAATGTCTGCATCCTTCACCAACTTGTCCACGCCAGAGTCCTGAGGACCATGATTCACACCTTTGTTTCTTTACTGAGCTCTTTCCCCAGATATTCCACCAACAAATATTTTACATTCTGACTTCCTAATATCTCAACCCATCTCTATGCCACCTTACACCTCAAAGTCAGCATGTTCAACGCGGAACTCATCTTTTTTACCGTAAAACCTGTGCCATTCTTTCAGTGAATAGAGCTACACCCATGTAGTTGTCACAGCGAGAAACCTATAGATCAACCTGGATCCTTCATGCTCTATACAAATCAGACATGCATGTTTGTTTCTTCTTTTTATTTATTTTATTTTTATTTTTTTATTTGTGCAAGTTTATGGGGTCCATGAGAAAATACGTTACATGTATATAATGTGTAATGATCAAGTTTAGGAAATTCAGGGTATCCATCACCCAAGATTATTCCTTTTAAAGTTTTGTTAACTATAGGCACCCTACTCTGCTATCAGACATTGAATTTATTCTTTTTGTCTTACTATATATTTGTACTCTATAATCTGCTTCCCTTCATCCTTTCTCCTTTCCCTGCTCACTCTTCCCAGTCTCTGTTATCTATTTTTTCACTCTCTGTCTCCTTGTGTTGAAGTTTTTTAACTCTCACATATAGGTGAGAACATGTGATATTTGCCTTTTTTGCCTGCCTTATTTTCTTTTAATATTTTTATAGTTTGAGGTCTTACATTTAAGTCTTTAATCTATTTTGAGTTGATTTTTTGTATATGGTAAGATATAGGGGTCCAGTTTTATTCTTCTGCATGTGGCTATCCGGTTTTACCAGCACCATTTATTGAAGAGGGTGTTCTTTCCCCAATGTAAGTTTCGGTTGGGTTTGTCAAAGATTAATTGGCTTTATGTATGTGGTTTTATATTTTGGTTCTCTGTTCTGTTCCATTTGTCTAAGTGTCCATTTTTATATCAGTGCCATGCTGTTTTAATTATTACAGCAACCTTTTACAAAAATGTTTGGTAATTACAGTCAGATAATTTTAAAGTCAGGTAATACGATGCCTCTAGCTTTGTTCTTTTTGCTCAGGACTGCTTTGGATATTCAGGCTCTCCTTTTGTTTCCTCTTTACAAATCCTATTACTACTTCTTTGTTGACTCCTCACCCTGTCTTACCCACACTATTTTAATTATCTCTTACCTGATCTTTGGGGCTCAAGCTTCTTTGTATTGCTGTAGAATAATCTACCACATGTATCCGGTAGTGCACTCCCCACTTTAAACCACTCTCAAAAGTAGCAAAGAATTGTGATTCAAAATACTGATAAAATTAATTGATTATGCGTTTAGCTTTGGGAAGAAAGATGTGAGTAATGACTGCTAGGAGTCAAGAGAAGTGCTACCAATATGTTCTATTCAATTAGCTGGGTAGAGGTTGCACAAATGTTACACCTGTGTAAAAATTCATTGAGCTGTACAAGTATGATGTGGGAACTTTTCTGTATATATGTTTTTCTTTCACTGAAAAGTTAATTAAATTAAAAAACAGATTAGCTAGTTATTCTTCATATCAGGATTGAGCAGCAGCTGCAGTTTTTCTAAGCATCTTTATCATGGGGAGTTTTATTTTTAATTATATTCAGAACCCAAAGTGTTACTGTCTCAACAGTTAATCATCAACTACTAGCAGAATGTCATATACTTACTCTTATTTCTTATTGACAGTTGGGATATATTGATTTGTTTCATGTCATTGTGATAATGCACCAACTCACTGTGAAACATTTTCTCTTCCAATGGGCAACAGTTCATCCATTCTGGGGATGATTACTGTCAGCTCTCTTTTGTCACCACACTTGTTTAATGCCTATGTGAGGCAGTTTAGTGAGACAGAGAAACATTTTGGTGTCACTAGCATCAATATGCTGATACAGGAACATCAATATGCTGATACAGGCTCAACTCTATGCCAGCTGGTATTACTGTTCAACTCTTCCAGCCTGGATGAATTAGAGATAAAAATGAAAGCCAAATGCTTAAATATAAATCCAGACAAAACAGCTGAGAAACTGGTAGGAAAGAGACACCTTCAGAATCAGTGGTGGAAATTATTCTGACATTTTAAATTATAGAAACTTGGAATGTAAATTTTAGATGAAGATATGATTTATAATTATCAGTAGGATTTAATAAAAATCCACACCAATGTGTTCCCACCAGTTTGGAAAATTTATGAATAGGAAACTCTACTACATGGACACTAAAATTGTAACAATATGAAACTTAAAGATAATTTTATAAGACACCTATTAATTAATAGTCTTACCAAATGCTTATTATATAATGCATAGACATAATTATAATTATATGATAATGTATAATTAATTACATATTTGCACTTTTTTGGAGACAGCATCTTGCTCTGTCTCCCAGGCTGGAGATCAGTGGTACAATCATGGCTTACTCAAGCCTTGACCTTGTAAGCTCAATGAGGTCATAAACCCCATTCTCCCACCTCAGCCTTGCAAGTTGCTGGAACTATAGGTGCTTGCAACCACACCAAGCTATTATTTTAGTTATCATTATGTGTAAAGATGGGGTCTCACTATGTTGCCCAGGCTAGTCTTGAACTCCTGGGCTCAAGCAATCCTCTCATCTTGGCCTCCCAAAGTACTCCCAGACAGCCACCATGCGCAGCCTATATTTGCAGTTTTGAGTGCCTTCCATACACTAGGCATGTACAAGGCATTTTATACATATTATTTTATTTAATATAGTTTTGCATAGACTTGTGATACATTATAAGGAATTAAAAAATAGTGAGAAGTTCATCTCAATCACTGCAATTGTTCTTACTTTTTATCCTCTCTTTGTTGATTTTGAGTATCTATAAAGTGCCCACATTTGCAGTTTAATTTTTATTAGATTCATATATGTTAAGATATTAATATGATGCACTAAGATGCTTAAGCCCTGAACCCAACTCCCCAGTAGTCAAATTTTGGAACATTTTGTTCTCTACTCAGTCGTATGTAGCCTCTGATTCCTATTTGCCTATTTTGTTCCTTCCTCTGGGAGGTTTCTCAGAAGCGCGTCCCTATGCAGCCCACCTCTCTCCTTAAAAGGTTCAGTCCCAGATGTTCTGGATGCCAAATGATAGAAAAGAAAAAAATATCTGGGGTGTGAGACCAAAAGTCTAATGTAGTAGTTGATGCTGCAGCTTGGTGTGAGGAAGCCAGGCCACTGAGCTAAAGGTGTTGATGTAAGGAGAGAAGTGTGAACTACAGGTAAAAGAGTATAGAAGACAAGCACAGATAAAACAGGATTTTGTTGTTAAGCAGAATAACCTGTGCTCTCTTAGGTCATGCTCCAGGTCCCTCTTTCTTCCAGTGTAGCTGCAAGTGGGAGAACTGAATGACCTTTGAGCAGAACACACGACTCTGTCAGACAGTACTGTGTTAACTCTAGTTTAAGTTCTGAAATGTATTCACACTAAATTAAAAATAAATGATAACAGATGACTCATAGAAAGGAAATAAGAAGAAAAAAGAAAGAATAAAGAACTATACTGAGTCTAAAGTAGAATGGAGACAAAAATGAAAATAAATAAAAAGGTTTACCAAGCCTGCTAACATTGTGAAACTTGGTTGCACTTTCTCTCCATTTCTCTGCCTATATCTCAGTATCTCCATCTGACATAATATACACAAAAAATAAATTCCCCATTTGATGTGCCTCCATGCTTCTTTCTCTCTTTTTCAGAACCCTCCCTTCTTAATTCTAGAGCTGAAAAATGTACTCAGAAGCAGGTGAATAAGTAAATGGGAAGAATGAATTTCTCTGGTCTTTCTTCAGCTAGGCAAGAATAATCCAATTTTGACTTTTGAAATGAAACAAATTATTATTTGATTATATTAAGATCAGTTGCTAGGTCAGGAGCATTTTAAACCAAAATTACACAAATGATGTAAATTTTTCTGGCTCATGATACTTGATACAACTAATTTTAGACAAAGTGATTTTTTAGCACTTCCAGCTGCAAATATAATAGATTCAAGATAATAATTCAATCCTAAATTTTTATATTTTCTTTCATTTGAATTGCAGTATTTTTGAAATAAAGGGACTTTTACTGCAATTTGACTTTCAAATGATTAGCATTTGCTTCATTCAACCAATGAAATCCACATTATTGTACTTACATTAGGCTAGAAGTTACGTCCTAATGGGAGACAATCCATTTTCTAATACTGTTCTAGAAATTGTCCTCTGACTTACAGAATTTCACTATTCCTGGTTTCCAGGCCATCTCATTGCTTCAAAATGAGATGCGGAAAGTAGAAATGATACATGGGTTTAGCAAACACAGCCAGGGGTCTATATAATACACTTCACTCCCTAATTCCATAGTAATAGAACTCCAATTTTCTTGAGGAAGAACGTATGCACAGCCATAAAATTACATTTCTCAGCCTCTTACTGTGCAAAGAATGACTACGGGGCAGAGAACTGGTTGAGAACTGATTAATAAGCGATCAGGGGCAGTTATTTGATAGGGCTTCTGGGAAAGTTTACTAAATATAACCAATTCAATTGGCACCCAAGTATTGTCTTTTGCCCTTGCTCTTTCACCTTCCACTTTCCAGGAATATGTAAATGACACATGGAGACACAGAAGCCATGTGTGATGATGAATTAAAATCTACACATCAAAGATGGCAGACAGACACAAAAGATTGGATATCATTAGCTGTCATAAAATCTCTAGACTGCTAATTTCCAGGTTTATGAGAAAGAAAATTGAATCTCTTACTAGTTTAAGCCTCTCTTTTGGAGGTACTGATACTGTTGGCTCAAGTCAATTTTTTTTTTTTTGAGACGGAGTTTCGCTCTTGTTACCCAGGCTGGAGTGCAATGGCGCGATCTCGGCTCACCGCAACCTCCACCTCCTGGGTTCAGGTAATTCTCCTGCCTCAGCCACCTGAGTAGCTGGGATTACAGGCACGTGCCACCATGCCCAGCTAATTTTTAGTATTTTTAGTAGAGACGGGGTTTCACCATGTTGACCGGGATGGTCTCGATCTCTTGACCTCGTGATCCACCCGCCTTGACCTCCCAAAGTGCTGGTCAAGTCAATCTTTTAAGCAATAAATTCAGTGAAACATGGACAGAGAACAAAGAAAATTATCTTCCATTCATACAATTATGGAAATTATTATCTTGAGCAGCTCATAAATTGGCTCTGAAATGAGTTCCAAAACTTGTGTTTCAAAAAATACTTTGACCAATTAGGAAAATGCAAATCAAAACCACAATGAGATGTCACCTCACCCCCATTAGGATAGCTGCTGTTATAGACACATGCGCGCACACACACACACACACACACACAGAGAGAGAGAGAGAGAGAGAGAGAGAGAGAGAGAGAGAATAAGTATTAGGGAGGATATGAAAAATTGGAACCCTTGTGCCCTATTGGTAGGAATGGAAACTGCAAAAAACGGTATGTTGGCTCCTAATAGAATTACCATATGATCAAGTAATTCTACTTCTGCGTAGGTTATCCAAAAGAATTAAAAGTGGGGTTTTGAGGAGGTATTATACACCTCTGTTCATAGCAACATTATTTACAATAGTTAAAATGTGGAAGCAACCCAAGTGTCCATGGACAGGTGAATAGATAAGCAATGTATGGTATATACAGCCAGTGGAATATGATTCAGCCTTTAAAGGGAAGGAAATTCTCACACACAGTACAAACATGGATAAACCTTAAGGACATAATGCCAAGTGAAATGAGATGGCCACAAAAGGACAAATACTGTGTGATTCTCCTTATATGGGTATCTAGAGTAGTCAAATTCATAAAAATAGAAAGTAGAATGGTGGTTGCCAGGGGCTGGAGAGAGAATGGAGGATCGTTGTTTAGTGGGTACAGAGTTTCAGTTTCACAAATTAAAAAGTTCTGGGCACTGATTGCATAACAATGTGAATATACTTAACACTACTGAGCTGTACACTTAAAATGGTTAAAATGGTAAATTTTATGTGTATTTTCTGCCATTAAAAAATACTTCAATCTAACCATATATGTAAGTATAGATGGTTGTTAAATAGCAAATTTCAAGTTTATATCATCCAAAATGATTAATTAAAAAATTACATATTTCACATCTTTTATTTGATATTTGAAAGCCACTATAGTAAAAATTTTCACTAAAAGTCATCAAACATACTGGGATTAGACATTTGTGGGGCATTTATTATCTATCTTAAATAAAATATGCAAACTTGTAAATATCAAACTTGCAGACACTTAAATTTAAAAGAAGCTATAAAGAGTAAAGCTGAAAAAATCTAAACCATTACTCATTTGATTATAATTTTGGTATAATCTTGTCTAGGGAATAGAAATATAACAAATTATGTAAGTATCTAAATTTTTCCCAACTGGAATGAGTAGAAAACATCTGTGTATTTAAGATACTAAATAATATCAGGTATGGTGGCTCATGCCTGTAATCCCAGCACTTTGAAAGGTACGGGTGCAGAGATCGCTTGAACCCAAGAGTTCAAGAGCAGCCTGGACAACATAGTGAAACGCCACCCCTACAAAAAATACAAAAATAAGCCAGGTGTGGTAGCATGTGCCTGTGGTCCCAGATTCTCAAGAGAATTACCGCAGTCTACCCTGGGTGACAGAGAGAGACTCTTATCTCAAAAAAAGAAAAAAAAGAAAGAAAGAAAGGAAAAGAAGAGAAAAAGAAAAGAGATGGAGTCCCACTCTGTCACCCAGCCTGAAGTGCAGTGGCATGATATAGGCTCACTGCAACCCCTGCATCCTGGGCTCAAGCAATTCTCCTGCCTCAGCTTCCAGAGTAGCTGGGACTACAGGTGCCTGTCACCACACCCGGCTAATTTTCGTATTTTTAGTAGAGATTACGTTTCACCATATTGGCCAAGCTGGTCTCGAACTCCTGACCTTAAGCAATCTGCCTGCCTCGGCCTCCCAAAGTGCTGGGACTACATTGTGCATGAGCCACCGCACCAGGGAAAAAAAGTGATTTCAGCCATTGTATTTCATTTAGACTTAGAAAATTAAAATTTTATTATATAACACAATAATTTGGCAGTAACTTTATGCTCACATCATGCCATTATTATCATTAAATACATATAGTCCACACTGTACTTAAAAAAATTCAAGATGATTTATTCTGTTAAACACAAGATTCTTATTATAAAGAACTTATTAATCACTTCTCCCACGTATGATGGAAACTGTTGCCTTCAGTTTTCATTCATTTTATCCTGAAGTGAATAACTCTGAACCGTATTTTGCTAAAAATACTTAGGTACAGTTAGGTTCCTAGTTCAAAACCAATCTGTGTCAAAGGGTTATTGATAATGAATTTTAAAATACTTTGCTACTCCACTGACTTGAGTGGACTTTGCTAATTTACTCAATATTTGCATTTCAGTTTTTCTATCTGCACACAGAAATCACATATAGAAGGAACCTTAAATATCACATTGGCTTACGCTTTTGCTCTGCAGATAGAAAAACAAGCTTGGAGATCTTGCTTTTGTCTGAGGAATGTTTCAAATTAAAATTTCTAGAACACTATGTAAGATAAAATATATAACAAATATATTCATAAATGGCCTGGATTAGATTAACTTTGTTCTCTTTAAAAGAGAAATGAGCATTCCCACTATTCTGAACTCACATATACTGAAATGTTTACTAATATACATTTTATTAGTGTACTTTGTCTATTTAATGTGCGTTTTATATGGACAATTATTTGTTTTTTTTTTTTTTTGTAATTTAAGTTCTAAGGTACATGTGCAGAACATGCAGGTTACATAGGTATACACATGCCATGGTGGTTAGCTGTATCCACCACCCTGTCATCTACATTAGGTATTTCTCCTAATGCTATCCCTCCCCTAGCCTCCCACCCCCTGACAGTCCCCAGTGTGTGATGTTTCCCTCTCTGTGTCCGTGTGTTCTCATTGCTCAACTCTCACTTATGACAGAACATGCAGCGTTTGGTTTTCAGTTCTTGTGTTAGTTTGCTGAGAATGATGGCTTCCAGCTTCATTCATGTCCCTGCAAAGGACATGAACTCATTCTTTATTATGGCTTCATAGTATTCCATGGCGTATGTGTGCTACATTTTCTTTATCCAGTCTATCATTGATGAACATTTTGGGTTGGTTCCAAGTCTTTGCTATTGCGAACAGTGCTGCAATAAACATGTGTACATGTGTCTTTATAATAAAGTCATTTATAATTCTTTGAGTATATACCCAGCAATGGAATTGTCAGGTCAAATGGTATTACTAGTTCTAGTTCCTGAAGGAATTGCCACACTGTCTTCCACAATGGCTGAACCAATTTACACTCCCACCAACGGTGTAAAAGTGTTCCTATTTCTCCACATCCTCTCCAGCATCTGTTGTCTCCTGACTTTTTAATGATCGTCATTCTAACTGGTGTGAGATGGTACCATAACATGGTTTTAATTTGTATTTTTCTAATTACCAGTGATGATGAGCTTTTTTTCATGTTTCTTGGCTGCATAAATGTCTCTTTTTGAGAAGTGTCTGTTCATATCCTTGACCTACTTTTTGATAGCGTTGTTTTTTTTTTCTGTAAATTTATGTAAGTTCTTTGTAGATCCTGAATATTAGCCCTTTGTCAGATGAGTAGACTGCAAAAATTTTCTCCCATTTTGTAGGTTGCCTGTTCACTCTAACATGGTTTTTTGTTGTTGTTGTTGTGCAGAAGCTTTTTGGTTTGATTGGATCCCATTTGTCTATTTTGGCCTTAGTTGCAATTGCTTTTGGTGTTTTAGTCATAAAGTCTTGGCCCATGCCTATGTCTTGAATGATATTGCCTAGGTTTTCTTTTAGAGTGTTTATGGATTTATGTCTGATGTTTAAAACTTTAATCTATTTTGAGTTAATTTTTGTATAAGGTGTATGGAAGGGATCCAGTTTCAGCTTTCTGCCCATGGCTAGCCAGTTTTCCCAACACTCTTTATTAGATAGGGAATCCTTTCCCCATTGCTTGTTTTTGTCAGGTTTGTCAAAAATCAGATGGTTGTAGGTATATGGCATTATTTCTGAGGTCTCTGTTCTGTTCCATTGCTCTATATATCTGTTTGGTACCAGTACCATGCTGCTTTGTTTACTGCAGACTGGCAGTATAGTTTGAGGTCAGGTAGTGTGATGCCTCCAGCATTTTTTTTTTTTTTTGCTTAGAATTGTCTTGGCTATATGGGCTCTTTTCTGGTTCCATATGAAATTTAAGCTAGCTTTTTCCAATTCTGTGAAGAAAGTCAATGGTAGCTTGATGGGCACAGCATTGAATTTATAGATTACTTTGTGCAGCATGGCCATTTCACCATATTGATTCTTCCTAACCATGAGCATGGAATGTTTTTCCATTTGTTTGTGTCCTCTCTTATTTCCTTGAGCAATGGTTTGTACTTCTCCTTGAAGAGGTCCTTCACATCCCTTGTTAGTTATATTCCTAGGTATTTTATTCTTTATAGAAATTGTGAATGGGAGTTCACTCATTATTTAGCACTCTGTTTGTCTATTACTGGTGTATAAGAATGCATGTGATTTTTGCACATTGATTTTGTATCCTGAAACTTTGCTGAAGTGGTTTATGAGCTTAAGGACATTTGGGCTGAAACAGTGGGGTCTTCTAAATATACAATTATGTCATCTGCAAACAGAGGCAATCTGACTTCCTCTTAATCTATTTGAATACCTTTTATTTCTTTTTCTTTCCTGATTGCCCTGGCCAAAACTTCCAATACTATATTGAATAGGAGTGGTGAGAGAGGGCATCCCTGTCTTGTGCGAGTTTTCAAAGGGAATGCTTCCAATTTTTGCTATTGACTGTGGGTTTGTCATAAATAGTTCTTATTATTTTGAGATATGTTCCATCAATACCTAGTTTATTGAGAGACTTTAGTATGAAGCATTGTTTAATTTTGTCAAAGGCTTCCTCTGCATCTGTTGAGATAATTATGTGGTTTTTGTCTTTGGTTCTGTTTAGGTGATGGATTACGTTTATAAATTTGCTTATGTTGAACCAGCCTTGCATCCCAGGGATGAAGCCAACTGGATCATGATGGATAAACTTCTTGATGTGCTGTTGCATTAGGTTGGCCAGTATTTTACTGAGGATTTTTCCATCAACGTTCATCAGGGATATTGGCCTGAAGTTTTCTTTTTTAGTTGTGTCTCTGCCAGGCTTTGATATCAGGATGATGTTGGCCTTGTAAAATGGGTTAAGGAGGATTCCCCGGTTTTCTATTATTTGTAATCATTTCAGAAGGAATGGTACCAGCTCCTCTTTGTATCTTTGGTAGAATTCAGCTATGAAACTGTCTGATCCTGGACTTTTTTTGGTTGGTAGGCTATTAATTGCTGCCTCAATTTCAGACTTTGTTATTGGTCTATTCAGGGATTCAACTTCTTCCTGGTTTAGGCTTGGGAGGGTGTAAGTGTCCAGGAATGTATACATTTATTTTATATTTTCTGTTTTATTTGTGTAGGAGTGCAAGTAGTATTCTCTAACAGTAGTTTGTATTTCTATGGCATTGGTGATGATAATCACCTTTATCATTTTTTATTACATCTATTTGATTCATCTCTCTTTTCTTCTTTATTAGTCTGGCTAGCAGTCTATCTGTTTTGTTAATCTTGTCAAAAAACCAGCTCCTGGATTCATTGATTTTTTGAAGGGTTTTTTGTGTCTCTATCTCCTTCAGTTCTGTTCTAATCTTAGTTATTTCTTGTCTTCTCCTAGCTTTTGAGTTTGTTCTTGCTTCTCTAGTTCTTTTAATTTTTTGACATTAGGAGGTCAATTTTAGATCTTTCCTACTTTCTCTTGTGGGCATTTAGTGCTATAAATTTCCCTCCAGACACTGCTTTAAATATGTCCCAGAGATTTTGGTACATTGTGTCTTCATTCTCATTGGTTTCAAAGAACAACTTTATTTCTGCCTTCATGTTGTTGTTTATCCAATAGTCATTCAGGATCCAGTTGTTCAGTTTCCATGTGGTTATGCAGTTTTGAGTAAGTTTCTTAATTCTGAGTTCTAATTTGATTGCACTGTGGTCTGAGAGACTGTCTGTTATGATTTCCATTCTTTTGCATTTGCTGAGGAATAACTTACTTCCAATTATGTGGTCAGTTTTAGAGTTGGTGTGATGTGGTACTGAGAAGACTGTATATCCTGTTGATTTGGGGTGAAGAGTTCTATAGATGTCTATTAGGTCTGCTTGGTCCAGAGCTGAGTTCAAATCCTGTATATCCTTATTAATTTTCTGTTTCATTGATCTGTCTAATACTGACAGTGGGGTGTTAAAGTCTCCCACTATTATTGTGTGGGAGTCTAAATCTCTTTGTAAATCTCTAAGAATTTTCTTTAGAAATCTGGGTGCTCCTGCATTGGGTGCATAGGATAGTTAGTTCTTGTTTCATTGATCCCTTTACCATTATGTAATGCCCTTGTCTCTTTTGATCTTTAATGGTTTAAAGTCTGTTTTATCAAAGACCAGGATTGCAACTCCTGCTTTATTTTTTGCTCTCCATTTGCTTGGTAAATATTCCTCCATCCCTTTATTTTGAGCCTATGTGTGTCTTTCCAAGTGAGATGGGTCTCCTGAATACAGCACACTGAAGGGTCTTGATTCTTTATGCAATTTTCCAGTCTGTGTCTTTTAATTGGGGCATTTGGCCTACTTACATTAAAGGTTAATATTGTTATGTGTGAATTTGATCCTGCCATTTTGATGCTAGCTGGTTATTTTCCCTGTTAGTTAATGCAGTTTCTTCCTAGCATTGATGGTCTTCACAATTTGGTATGTTTTTCAAGTAGCTGGTACCGGTTGTTCCTTTCCATGTTTAGTGGTTCCTTCAGGAGCTCTTGTAGGGCAGGCCTGGTGGTGACAAAAATCTCTCAGCATTTGCTTGTCTATAAAGGTTTTTATTTCTCCTTCACTTAGGAAGCTTAATTTGGCTGGATATGAAATTCTGGGTTGGAAAATTATTTTCTTTAAGAATGTTAAATATTGGCCCTCACTCTCTTGTGGGTTGCAGGGTTTCTGCAGAGAGATCTGCTGTGAGTCTGATGGGATTCCCTTTGTGGGTATCCCGCCTATTCTCTCTGGCTGCCCTTAGCATTTTTCCTTCATTTCAACCCTGGTGAATCTGATGATTATGTGTCTTGGGGTTGTTCTTCTTGAGGAGTATCTTTGTGGTATTCTTTGTATTTCCTGAATTTGAATGTTGGCCTGCTTTGCTAGGTTGGGGAAATTCTCCTAGGTAATATCCTGAAGAGTGTTTTCCAACTTGGTTTCATTCTCCCCTTCACGTTCAGGTACACCGATCAAATGTAGATTTGGTCTTTTCACGTAATCCCATGTTTCTTGGAGACTTTGTTCATTCCTATTCATTCTTTTTTCTCTAATCTTGTCTTCTCACTTTATTTCATTGAGTTGATCTTCAATCTCTGATTATTTTTTCTTCCACTTGATCAATTCAGCTATTGAAACTTGTGTATGCTTTACGAAGTTCTAGTGCTATTTTTCAGCTCCATCATGTCATTTATGTTCTTCTCTAAGCTGGTTATTCTAGTTAGCATTTTGTCTAACATTTTTTTCAACGTTCTTACCTTCCTTGCATTGGGTTAGAACATGCTCCCTTAGCTCAGAGAAGTTTGTTGTTACCCACCTTCTGAAGCCTGCTTCTGTCAATTTGTCAAACTCATTTTCCATCCAATTTTGTTCCCTTGCTAGTGAGGAGCTCGGATCCCTTAAAGGAGAACAGGCATTCTTGTTTTTGGAGTTTTCAGAATTTTTGTCATGGTTTCTTCCCATCTTCATGGATTTATCTTTTTATGGTTTTTGAGGTTGGTGATATTTGGATGGGGTTTCTGAGTGGACATTCTTTTTGTTGATGTTGAAACTATTTCATTCCATTTATTAGTTTTCCTTCTAAGAGTCAGGCCCCTCTGCTTCAGGTCTCCTGGAGTCTGCTGGAGGCCCACTCTAGACTCTGCTTGCATGGGACTCACCAGTGGAGGCTGCAGAACAGCAAAGATTGCTGCCTGTTCCTTCCTCTGGTAGCTTTGTCCCCGAGGGGTACCCAGCAGATGCCAGCCAGAGCTTTCCTTTATGAGGAGTATATAGGCCCCTGCTGGGAGGTGTCTCCCAGTCAGGATATAAGGAGGTCAGGGAGCTACTTAATGAAGTAATCTTTCCCTTATTATAGCTCAAACGCTGTGTTGGGAAATCCTCTGCTCCCTTTAGAATTGCCAGGCAGGGCTGTTTCAGTCTGCTGAAGCTGTACCCACTACTGCCCCTTTTCCCATGTCTTCTGTCCCAGGAGGTTTGGGGCCTTATTTATAAGTACTTCATGGGCTGCTGCCTTTTTTCAGAGATGTCCTGCCAAGTGAGAACATCTAGTGAGACAGTGCCTGCAGCTGCTGAAATATGTTGCACTGTGCCCAGCTCAGATTTCCCGGCAGCTTTGCTTACACTGTGGGGTTGAAACCACCTACTAGAGCATCAGCCATGGCAGACACCCCTCCCAACACTGATCTCAAAAGTCCCAGGTCAAGCTCAGGTGTCCAAGGTCAAGCTTAGACATTCCAGGTTGTATTCAGACTGCTGTGCTGGCTGCAAGAATTTCAAGCCAATGGATCTTAGCTTGCTGTTGCCAGTGGGGGTGGGACACACCAAGCCAGACCACTTGGCCCCCTGGCTTCAGCACCCTTTCCAGGGGATTGAGCAGTTCTGTCTTGCATGTGTTCCAGGCACACCTGGGGTATGAAAAAAAAAAAAAAAAAAAAAAAAAAAAAAACTGCTTGCAGCTAGTTCGGTTTCTGCCCAAATGGCTTCCCAGTTTTGTGCTGGAAACCCATGAGCCCTGGTGGTTTTGTAGGTACCAGAGGGAATCTCCTGATCTGTGGGTTGTAAAGACTACAGGAAAAGCATGGTATCTGAGCCAGAGTGCAGGAAACAGTCCCTAATATCTTCCCTTGGCTAGGAGAGGGTGTTCCTCGGCCCCTTGCACTTCCTGGGTGAGGCAATGCCCCACCCTACTTTGGCTCACCCTCCTTGGGCTGCACCCACTGTCCAACCAGTCCCAATGAGATGAACCAGGTACCTCGGTTGGAAATGTGGAAATCACCTGCCTTCTGCATCCATCTTGCTGGGAGCTATGCACCAGAGCTGTTACTATTAGGTCATCTTGCCTGGGGACCTGGACAATTATTCTTAAAGATTTGCAGCCCATTGGATATGCTGACATTTAAGACATTCACTATCAATATCTTATTTCCTTAATCCCACTATCTCAATAAAAACTTTGGTCTAAATATGAATGGAAATGGGGAGTTAATTAAAGCAAATACTTGTGACAGATTAATAATGTGTTTTTCTCTTACACAGTATGGACAGAAAAGAAGCTCATTTGCCTTAGCTTTCTACCTTCTTATCCATAATACAAGGATTCTTCAATCCTCATGGAGCCCCAGTAACATGTGAAATATTGTGCTAGGTACTGCAAGGGATGCCAAAAATGAACAAGGCATGAGTTGTATGGGAATATGCTATCTCTCACAGGAGAAATAAATAAGTACTGTATTCAAGTATTAAAGTGAGAATTTAAATGCTATATGGCAGTTACAATAGAGGAAATTTTTTTTTTTTTTTTTTTTTTTTTTTTTTTTTTTTTGAGACGGAGTTTCGCTCTTGTTACCCAGACTGGAGTGCAATGGCGCGATCTCGGCTCACCGCAACCTCCGCCTCCTGGGTTCAGGCAATTCTCCTGCCTCAGCCTCCTGAGTAGCTGGGATTATAGGCACGCACCACCATGCCCAGCTAATTTTTTGTATTTTTAGTAGAGACGGGGTTTCACCATGTTGACCAGGTTGGTCTCGATCACTCGACCTCGTGATCCACCCGCCTCGGCCTCCTAAAGTGCTGGGATTACAGGCTTGAGCCACCGCGCCCGGCCACAATAGAGGAAATTTAAAGAAGGATAGATCATACTGAGTAGGATAAATCAGGAAATGAAGGCTAAACTTTTGAAGTGAGAAATTATTCTGGAAATTCATAGAAGAATTTATTAGTGGAATAGGGTCTTCTAGGGAAGGGTGCAGCCTAAGCAAATAAAACGAGAAAAGGGATTGACTATGTTTCTGCAACTTCAAGAGATCCAGTTTCCCTACAGAGCAAAGGAGCAACAGGAGAGAAAAAAGCAATGGATCCGTGCATCCCCTAAACTACCATGTATTCTACTCTGACAAAACAACTATCACTTATTTGCTTTTTTTTTTTTTTTTTTTTTGAGACAGGGTTTCCCTCTGTCGTCCAGGCTAGAGGGCAGTAGTTCAATCACCGCATTCTGCAGCCTCTGAACCTCCTTAGCTCAAGCAATCTTCCTGCCTCAACTTTACAAAGTATTGGTACTATAAGGGTAAGCCACCACGCCCAGGCTTATGGGCACTTTTCTGTGCGCTTTTACATATAACCCTCTAAATCACTCTTTGCCACCTTTCATGTGCATAGGAATCACCTGTGGTTCCGTTCAATGGAGCTCTTGATTCAGTAGGTCTGGGTTGGTGTCTGAGCTTATGTATTTCCATTGAGCTCACAGCTGATGCCTACCTTTGAGTGGCAAAGGCTCCAAGTGTGATTTCTATACATTAGTATTACCTGGGAACTTGGCAAAAATAAAATGCAAATTCTCGGCCCCCACTAGGGATCTACTGAATTCGAAACATTGTGGGGAGACCCAGCACTCTAGTGTTTTCACAGGCAAGTGGTTAAAGTTTGAGATCCACACGTAAGTCACGGGTTTCCTAACATGACTGCACACTGGAATCACCTGTGGTTTTAAAATAATGCTATTGATGCTGCATCTCACCCCCGGAGATTCTCAGGGACGGGGCATGGCCTCGGACGCGGCAGTCTAAAAGCTCTCCCTGCTGATTCTAATCTGTAGCAACATTTGAGAACTGCGTGAGGTGGGGACTTCAACTATTACAGGCCTTATTTTCCTCCTATGTAAAAGGTGGACAATATCCAAGGGGTCCTGACTTTGCTTCCAGATTTCGGTAACTCCAGCCAGCCCTAGTTGGATCTGGAGAGCCCGCTTCCCTCCCCGTGTGCCAAGGCCTGTCCGAGAACCCAGGGTCTCGGGAGAGGACCCGCGGGGGCCTCCGTGACGCATTTCAGCAACCTGGCACGGCCCCGGCTGCTCAGACGCGGCCCAATGACCAGCTGGCGTCGGCCCCCCAGACCGCACCCGCTGGACCGGCCCTGAGTGGGACACGCATGCGCCGACCCCGACCCGGCGCCCAGTAACGGACTCGAGCGCCCCGCCCCCCCGCACCGGAAGTGGGCAGCCGCGCGCCGGGAAGAGCCGGCTGGAGCGTGGCGGCCACAGACTGGGTGCCGGGGCTAAGGGAGTCTGGCTTTTCTCCCCGTGCCATGGCGCCAGCGAAGGCCACGAACGCGGTGCGGCTGCTCCTGGGCTCCACGGCTCTGTGGCTCTCGCAGCTCGGCGTCCAGACGGTTTCTGCGTCCAAGGCGGTGACGGCCCACTTGGCCGCGAAGTGGCCCGAGACCCCGCTGCTGCTGGAGGCGAGGTGGGTGCGGGCTGGGCCCTTGGCCGGGCGGGTGTGGACACGCTGCCACCTTCTGCCCCCCTCTTTTTGCCCTCACAGCGGTTGTCTTCGAGCTCTCACCCGGCTTCTCCAGACGGCCCCGCTCTGGCCCTGAGCATCAATGGCTACTTCCTCTCCTCCTGACCCGGGGCAGCTTCTCCGTTCCCATGCAGCACTCACTTGCAATTCCGTTCCCCCTCAGGTCTTACTTTGCTCACAGTTTAAAAAACTTCCTTGGTCTGCTTTATTTCGTTGGGATTTACTAGCATTTATGCGTGGCACTTAATGTAAGGGCTTCACTTGAGGTAGGCAGTTCCGTTCAGTAGACAGTGTTTAAAGTACCCAGTTTCGTAATGACATTATACCATCAGCTCCTAAGCTTGCTGTGGGGAGGGCAGCTTCCTGCAAAGAAATGTTTTTCCTTTATCTCTTCCAACGGAAT
Organism: Saimiri boliviensis; assembly: GCF_048565385.1. Taxonomy (NCBI): domain Eukaryota; kingdom Metazoa; phylum Chordata; class Mammalia; order Primates; family Cebidae; genus Saimiri; species Saimiri boliviensis. The sequence goes on from NC_133464.1 coordinate 17,559,909, forward strand.
TAGTTCGTGACCTGTCATTTACTCTGCAGGAACAAAACTTGTTGCTATTGCGTTTTGCCCCTTAGTATTCCAATAGTTGAGTAAAATTAGAAAGTTCTTTCTCTTAACAAAAATTTCCATCAAAATACCACCATCATTCTTCATAAAACTAGGAAAGTTAGTAACTTAGTAAAAAAAAGTTCTACACCAACGACTTAATGGTTGTTCACAGCAACAACGTGTGGTCCCAAAGAGAAACTCTATCACTTCTCGTAAGTTGCATGTATTTGATGCTAAATCAGTTAAATTTTTTTTTCATTTTTATAGATTATAAAATCTATAAAAATGGGACAGGTGGTGTTTGGTTACATGAGTAAGTTCTTTAGTGGTGATTTGTGAGATTTTGGTGAACCCATCACACCTGCAGTATACACTGCACCCAATTTATAGTATTTTTTCCCTCACTCCCTTCCAATCCTTTTCCCTCAGTCCCAAAGTCCATTGTGTCATTCTTCTGCGTTTGCATCCTCATAGTTTACCTCCCACATATCAGTGAGAATATATGATATTTGGTTTCCCATTCCTGACTTACTTCGCTTAGGATAACAGTCTCTAATCTCATCCAGGTTGCTGTGAATGCTATTGATTCACTCCTTTATGGCTGAGTAGTATTCCATTATATATATGTGCCACAGTTTATCAACTTGTTGATTGATGGGCATTTGAGTTAGTTCTGCATTTTTGCACTTGTGAATTGTGCTGCTGTAAACATGCGTGTGCAAGTATCTTTTTCATATGACTTCTTTTCCTCTGGGTGGACACCTAGTAGTGGGATTGCTGGATCAAATGGTAGATCTGCTTTTAGTGCTTTGAGGACTCCCCACCCTGTTTTCCATAGTGGTCATACTAGTTTAGATTCCTACCAGCAGTGTAGAAGTTCCCTGTTCACAGCATCCATGCCAACATCTATTTTTTTTTTTTTTTTTTTTTGGTGTTTTGATTATGGCCATTCTTGCAGGAGTAAGGTGGTATTGCATTGTGGTTTTGATTTGCATTTCCCTGATCATTAGTTTGTTGAGCATTTTTTCATGTTTGTTGCCCATTTGTACATCTTTTGAGAATTGTCTATTCATGTCCTTAGCCCACTCTTTGATGGGATTGTTTTATTCCTGCTGATTTGTTTGAGTTCCTTGTAGATTCTGGATAGTAGCCCTTTGTCAGATGTATAGAGTGTGAAGATTTTCTCCCACTCTGTGGGGTGTCTGTTTACTCTGCTGAGTGTTCCTTTTGCCATGAAAAAGCTTTTTAAGTCCCTGGTATTTGTCTTTTTAATTGCATTTACTTTGGGGTTCTTGGTTATGAAATTTTTGCCTAAGTCAACATCTAGAAGGATTTTTCTGATATTATCTTCTAGAATTTTTATAGTTTCAGTTTCTAGATTTAAGTCCTTGATCCATCTTGAGTTGATTTTTGTATAAAGTGAGAGATGAGAATCCAGTTTCATTCTCCTACACGTGGCTGGCCAATTATCCCAGCACCATTTTTTGAATAGGGTGTCCTTTCCCCACTTTGTTTTTGTTTGCTTTGTCAAAGATGAGTTGGGTGTAAGTATTTGGGTTTATTTTTGGGTTCTCTATTATGTTCCATTGGTCTGTGTGCCTGTTTTTACACCAGTGTCATGCTGTTTTGGAGACTATGGCCTTATAGTGAAGCAGGAGCAGCTGCAAACAAACTTCTCGAACACCGAATGGGGAAGGAAGTGGTACTTTTATTTGGCCAGGCGCTGAGGCAGGCCTGGATGCCTCAACAACCAAGCTCCCTGACAAAGTAAATCCTGGCCCTTTTAAAGGCTCACAATGTAAGAGATCTAAGAGGTGCACATGTGAGAGGGTCGTGATTAATTGAGCAAGCGTGGGGACGTGACTAGATAGGGGTCTTGAGCGGTTGAGTAAGAAAAATGCCCTCCGGGATAAGGTTCCTCCATACCACACCTGTAATCTATAGTTAGGATTGTGGTTAGGAGTAGGGGGTTTAATTTTTAACCTCCAGACCTGGTTAGTGGCGCCAGCTGGTTCTTCCACTGACCTCATCTGGCTGACTTGACTTTGATTTCCTCGTTTTCTCCAAGCACAGGCTGAGAAAAGGGAGTCTCCTTCCTTAATAGCATAGTGTGAAATCAGATAATATGATGCCTCCAGAGTTGTTCTTTTTGCTTAGGTTCATAGCTTTAGCTATGTGGGCCCTTTTTTGGCTCCATATGAATTTTAGGATTTTTTTCCTAGTTTTATGATGAATGATGGTGGTATTTTGATGGGAATTGCATTGAATTTGTAGATTGCTTTTGGCAGTATGGTTATTTTCACAGTATTGATTCTACCCTTCCATGAGCATGGGATATGTTTTCATTTGTTTGTGTCGTCTGTGATTTCTCTAGGCAGTGTTTTGTAGTTTTCCTTTCATCTCCTTTGTTAGGTATATTCCTAGGTATTTTATTTTTGTTGGAGCTATTGTAAAAGAGGTTGAGTTCTTGATTAGACTCTCAGCTAGGTTGCTGTTGGTGTATAGGAGAGATACTGATTTGTGTACATTAATTTTGTATCTGGAAGCTTTGCTGAATTCTTTGATCAGTTCTAGGAGCTTTTTGGAGGAGCTTTTAGGGTTTTCTAGGTATACAATCTTAATTTGACTTCCTCTTTACCGATTTGGATGCCCTTTATTTCTTTGTCTTGTCTGATTGCTCTGACTAGGACTTCCATTACTATGTTGAATAGAAGTGGTGAGAGTGTGCATCCTTGTCTTGTTCCAGGTCTCAGAGGGAACGCTTTCAACTTTTCCCCATCCAGTATTATGTTGGCTGAGGGTTTGTCATAGATGGCTTTTATTACATTGAAGTATGTCTCTTGTATGTTGATGTTGCTGAGAGTTTTAATCATAAAGGGATGAAGGATTTTGTTGAATGCTTTTTCTTCGTCTATTGAAATGATCATGTAATTTTTGTTTTTAATTCTGTTTATGTGGCGTATCATTATTGACTTGCATATGTTAAACCATCCCTGCATCCCTGGTATGAAACTCTCTTGATAATGGTGGATTATCTTTTTGATATGTTGTTGGATTCAGTTACTTAATATATTGTTAAGAATTTTTGCATGTATGTTCATCAGGGATATTGGTCTGTAGTTTCCTTTTTTGGTTTTGGTATTTTTTCCTGGTTTTGGTATTAGGGTGATACTGGCTTCATGGGAGGATCCCCTCTTTCTCTGTCTAGTGGAATAGTGTCAATAGGATTTGTACCAGTTCTTTTGTGAATGTCTGGTAGAATTTGGCTGTGAGTCTCTCTGGTCCCAGACTTTTTTTGTTGATAATTTTTTTATTACAATTTCAATCTTGCTGCTTGTTATTGATCTATTCAGAGTATCTAATTCTTCCTGATTTAAGCTAGAACAGTTGTATCTTTCAAGGATTTTATCCATCTCCTCTAGGTGTTCCAGTTTATGCATGTAAAGATGTTCATGGTAACCTTGAATGATCTTTTGTATTTCAGTGTTGTAAGTTGTAGTATCTCCCATTTTATTTCTAATTGAGCTTATTTGGATTTTCTCTCTTTTTTGTTGGTTAATCTTGCTAATGGTCTATTAATGTTTTTCAAAGAACTAGCTTGTTTCATTTATCTTTTGTATTTTTTTTTTTGTTTCAATTTCATTTAGTTCTGCTCTGATCTTGGTTACTGCCCTACTTCTGCTGGGATTGGGTTTGCTTTGTTTTTGTTTCTTTAGTTCCTTGAGGTGTGACCTTGGATTGTCTGTGCTCTTTCAGGCTTTTTGATGTAGGCATTTAGGCCTATGAACTTTCTTCTTAGCACTGCCTTTGCTGTATCCTAGAAGTTTTCATAGGTTGTGTCACTGTTGTCATTCACGTTGAATAATTTTTTAATTTCCATTTTGATTTAATTATTGATCATTCAGGTTATTTAATTTCCATGTATTTGCATGGTGTTAAAGGTTCCTTTTGGGGTTGATTTGCAGTTTTATTCCACTGTTGTCTGAGAGAGTGCTTGATATAATGTCAGTTTTCTTAAATTTATTGAGGCTTGATTTATGGCCTATCATGTGGTCTATCTTGGAGAAAGTTCCATGTACTGATGAATAGAAGGTATATTCTAACATAGTTGGGTAGAATGTTCTATCAATATCTGTTAAGTCCATTTTCTCCAGGGTATAGTTTCAATCCATTATTTCCTTGTTGACTTTCTGTCCTGATGACCTGCCTAGTACTCTCTGTGGAGTACTGAAGTCCCCCACTATTACTGTGTTACTATGTTTCTCATTTCTTAGGTCTAGTAGTAATTGTTTTATAAATCTGGGAGCTCCAGTGTTCATTGCATACATGTTTAGGATAGTGATATTTTCCTGTTGGACAAGGCCTTTTATCATTATATCATGTCCCTCTTTGTCTTTTTTAACTGTTACTGCTTTAAAGTTTGTTTTGTCTCACATAAGAATAGCTGTTCCTTGTTCTCACTCACAGGTGGGTGTTGAACCATTAGACACATGGACACAGGGAGGGGAGCATCATACACTGAGGTCTGTTGGGTGGGGCAGGGGAGGGATAGCGAGGGGGTAGGGAGGTTAGGGAGGGATAACATGGGAAGAAATGCCAGATACAGGTGATGGGTGGATGGAGGCAGCAAACCACATTGCCATGCATGTACCTATGCAACAATCCTGCATGATCTGCACATGTACCCCAGAACCTAAAGTACAATAAAAAAAAGAATAGCTGTTCTTCTTCGCTTTTGGTGTCCATTTGCATGGAATGTCTTTTTTCACCCCTTTACCTTAAGTTTATGTGAGTCCTTAGGTGGGTTAGATGAGTCTCCTGAAGGCAGCAGATAGTTGGTTGGCGAATTTTTATCCATTCTGCAATTCTGTATCTTTTAAATGGTGCATTTAAGTCATTTACATTCAATGCTAGTATTGAGATGTGAGGTACCATTTTATTCATTGCTCTGTTTGTTGACTGTATACCTTGTTGTTGTTGTTGTTATTGTATTTTTGTTTTATAAGTTCTTTGAGATTTGTGTTTTAAAGAGGTTCTGTTTTGATTTATTTCCATGATTTGTTTCAAGAATTAGAGCACCTTTTAGCAGTTCTTACAGTGCTGGCTTGGTAGTGGCAAACTCTCTCAGCATTTTTTTGTCTGGAAAAGATGATCTTTTTCCTTCATTTATGAAGACAAGTTTTTGGATACAAAATTCTTGGCTGATAATTGTTGTGTTTAAGGAGGCAAACTACAATCCCTTATAGTTTGTAGGGTTTCTGCTGAAAAATCTTCTGTTAATCTGGTAAGTTTTTCTTTATAGGTTACCTGGTGCTTTTGCCTCACAGCTCTTAAGATTCTTTTCTTCATCATAACTTTGGACAACCTGATGACAGTATGCCTAGGTGATGATCTTTTTGCAATGAATATCCCAGGTGTTCTTTGAGCTTCTTGTATTTGGATGTCTAGGTCTCTAGAAAGGCCAGGGAAGTTTTCCTCAGTTATTCCCCCAAATATGTTCTCCCAACTTTTAGATTTATCTTCTTTTTTAGGAACACTGATTATTCTTAGATTTGGTCATTTAACATAATCCCAGACTTCTTGAAGGCTTTGTTCTTATTTTCTTAGTCTTTGTTGCATTGGGTTAATTTGAAAACCTTGTCTCTGAGCTCTGAAGTTCTTTCTTCTTCTTATTCAATTCTATTGCTGAGACTCTCCAGAACATTTTGCTTTCTATAAATGTGTTCATTGTTTCCTGAAGTTTTGATTGTTTTTTATTTATGCTATCTATTTCACTAAAGATTTCTCCCCTTATTGCTTGTATCATTTTATGATGTCTTTAAATGGGGCTTTGCCTTTCTCTGGTGCCTATTTGGATAGCTTAATAACTGACCATTTAAATTCTTTTTCAGGTAAATAAGGCATTTTATCTTGGTTTGGATCTATTGCTGGTGAGCTAGTGTGATTTTTTTTTTTTTTTTTGGAGGTGTTAAAGAACCTTGTTTTGTCCTATTATTAGAGTTGGTTTTCTGGTTCCTTCTCATTTGGATAGCCTCTATCAGAGGGGAGATCTAGGGCTCAAGGCTGTTGTTCAGATTATTTTGTCCCACTGGGTATTCCCTTGATGTAGTACTCTCCCCACTTTCCTAAAGATGTGATTTCCTAAGAGCTGAGCTGTAGTGATTGTTTTCTCTCTTCTGGATCTAGGCATCCAGCAGGTCTAACAGACTCTGGGCTGGTTCTGGGAATTTTCTGCACAATCCTGTGATGTGAACCATCTGTAGGTCTCTTAGCTGTTGATACCAGCACTTGCTCTGGTGGAAGTGGCAGGGGGGTGAAATGGACTCTCTGAGGGTCCTTACTTCTAGTTAATGCACTAATTTTGTGCTGGCCTTCTGCAGGCAGGTGGTGCTTTCAAGAAAGCATCAGCTGTAGTAGTATGGGAAGGATCAGGTGTGGGTTGGGGCCCTAGAACTTCCAAGAGTATATGCCCTTTGTCTTTAGCTACCAGGGTGGGTAGAAAAGGACTATCAGGTGGGGGCAGGGCTAGGACATGTCTGGGCTCAGTTGTTGCAGCTGCTATGGGGGAAGAGGGGTGGGATTCCCAGGTCGATGGAGTTATGTTTGCAGGAGGAGTATGGCTGCCTCTGCCGTGTCATGCAGGTTGTCAGGGAAGAGGGGGAAAGCCTGCAGTCACAGGCCTCACCCAGCTCCCATGCAACCCAAAAGGTCAGTCTCACTCCCACTGTGCCCCACCCAACAGCACTGAGTCTGTTTCCAGGTGATGGGTGAGCAGGGCTCAGAACTTGCCCCTTCTACCAGCATCCTACCTGGAAATGCAAGTAGGGTTCTCACTCACGCTTCCCCACCTGTGGAGTTTGCACACCAGATTCATGCCCTTCCCCAAGTTCTGCCTAGGAGATTTCTTGTTTGGTTGGAATTGTTAAAAAGTTCAGCTGGAGGTTTCCTTCTCCCTGTGGCCTTTTCCCAGTACCTCTGGCAGCCCTTCTCAAGGACCCCTGTGAGGCAAGGCTGAAATGGCTTCCTAGGGAACCCAGAGAGCCCACAGGGCTTTTCCTGCTGCTTCCTCTACCTCTGTATTTTGCTTAGTTCTCTAAATTGTCTCAGCTCCAGGTAAAGTCAGAATCTTCTCCCGTGATCTATACCTTTGGGTTCTCCAGTTAGGATGTGTGTTTGGGGGTAGAGGGTCCCCCTTTCCCATTATTACAGTTTGGGTACTCACAGTATTTGGGGAGTCTCCCAGGTCCTACAGGAACAATCCACTTCCTTCAGAGGGTCTGTGGGTTCTCTTGGCTTTCCTGATTTATTCCTGTAGTAGTTCTGGAGCAGAAGTTCAGATTGCAAGACTCTACATGCTGCTCTGTTCATTTGAGTGGGAGGCTAAAACAGTTTTTATTGAATACATGATTCTAGCTTAATTTTGAGCCCCTTCCTTTATCCTTTCCCCAGTGTTTAACAGTTTGCCTAGATCTGATCTCACACTTAGCTCCAAATTAGTCTAACTTCTTCTTTTAACTGCTTGTTGCCATCTCTGGCTTTACATTTGCCTCAAGAGTCTTAGAATTGAAACTCCTGTGGGATGCTCATAAGGCCTTGACAGTCTTATTTACAAACCTCATCACTTGTGCAAATGGTCCCCAACTTAACATGGTTCAATTTAGAATTTTTTTGCCTTTACTATGGGTTGACCAGGGTATTAAATGCATTTTTTACTTATAGCATTTGCAACTTACTGTGAGTTTATTGGGAGGTAACCCCATCTAAGTCAAGGGGCCTCTGTAATAGGTTGAATGCTGGACCCCAAAAAGGTATGTCCACATCCTAACTCCCAGAACCTGTGACTGTTACCTTATTTGGAAAAATGTCTTTGTTAATTTAAGTAAGGATCTTGAGATGAGATCATCTTAAATTATCTAAATGGGCCGCAAATCCAATGTCTTCTTCAAAGACAGAAGAGAAGACACAGGCAAAAATGAGAAGGCCATGTGAAGTTAGAGACTGAAGTTAGGCAACCTCAAGCCAAGTAACAGCTGAAGCCACCAGGATGGAAGAGTCTCCCCAGAACCTTCAGGGGGAGCACAGCCCTGCTAACACCTTGATTTTGGACCTCTGGCCTCCAGAATAAGTTTCTGTTTTAGGTCCCGAAGTTTTTTGTAATTTGCTAAACAGATATATGAAAAGAATACAGATTTTGATACCAAAAAGTTGAGTGCTGCTGTAACAAATACTTCAAAATGTAGAAGTAGCTATGGAGTTGGGCCGAGGCTAGAATAATTTTAAGAAATTTGGTATAGAAAGTCTGGACTGCCTTGAGGAGATTGCAGAAATCTGGATATTAAGGGTGATTCTGCTGAGGACTTAGAAGAGATGAAAGAATTTGAAAAAACTTTTATCATTATAGAGAATACTTACATCATCTTGAAGAGAATGCTGGTAGAAATATGAACATTCAAAGCTGTTCTGGCAATGGCTCAGAAGGAAATGAGTGACACTATGTTAGAATCTAGAAGAAAGGTAACCCTCGTTATGTAGTGATAGAATACTGGCTGACTTGGTTTCTACAGTTTGTGGAAAACAACTTGAAAGTGATGAACTTGGATATTAGCTGAGAAGTCCAAGCAAAGTGTTGAAAGTGCTGCCTGGTTTCTCCTTGCTGCTTATATTAAAATGAGAGAAGAAAGAGATAAATTTAAAAAGGAACAGGTAGGGAAAAAGGAACCAACATACGATGATTTGGAAGGTTCTCAGCCTATCAGAATCATAAAAGGTGCTACAACTAGAAAACCCAGTGTTGAGAAAGTGTGCTCTGGAGAGAAGGACAGGAAACTTGCAGGATAACCTTTTGCTGAATAGGTTAAGCATGTGATTGATGGGTCCTCTCAACCATCTCGGCAGAAGCTTGGTATAAAGAAGATGGGAATATTAGGAAAGATCTGGGAAGGATCTTTGTGTAATGGTGTGGCTCTTGGTGAGATATACAACAGTCTTACAAAGTTTTTGGGAATATATTAGAAACACTGCCAGCTTGAACCAAAAGGGACAGAAAAGACAAAATTAGAGAAGGCTGTTGGACTTCCAAAATTCTACAGGAAGAAAGTGGACTAATAGAGCTACTTGGCTGTAAACGTTCTGCTGCCCTTTCAAGAAAGAATAACTCTGCAGGCAGAACCATGGAAGACAGCACAGAGGGTGAAGCATCAGGCCACAGAGAGTTGTTCTCAGGCTTTGGAATGTCATGGAAATTTGTCCTGCTGGATTTTCAACTTGCTTGTAACCCCTTTATTTCTTCTATTATTTTCCTTTGGGAATGAGAGTATCCATCTTATGCCTGTCTTGCCATTGCATTTTGGAAACATAACTTGTTTTCTGATTTCACAGGTGGACAGAGGAGAATTTTATGCCAAGATGGATCATACCTAGAGTCTCACTCATACATGATTTGGATGATAAAACTTGTAAATAGAATTGATATTTACATGAGATTTTGGACTTAGAGTTGGTGCTGTAATTGGTTGAGTTTTGGAGGTCATCACAAGGACAAATATATTTTATGTAGGGGAGGTGGATTTTGGGGGCTTTGGGAGGCTAGAGGGTGGCTTGAATGATGCCCCCAACAAAAAGAGATTATGTCCACCTATCAGCTTTTAGAATCTTCTGCATTAAGGCTGCTCAAACCTTGATTTCAGACTGTTGGCCTCCATAACTGTGAGATAGTAAATTTCTCTTACTGAATAGGTTAGACCTGTGAATCATGAATCCACTCAACCATCTTAGCAGAAGCCCAGTATAAACATGGGATTATCCAGGAAAAATGTGTAGAGGATCCTTGGGTAATGGTGTGGTAGCGCTAGGAGAGTAATATATCATTTTGTTACAGTCTTCTTCATTGATACCTTACTTGTGGACATACCATATGATTCTATCTTTAATAACTTTCTATTCTCTCATAATGTTTGGCTAGTATTTTTGTAATTGTCCTTTAAGGTATCATATATGCTAATCTCTTTTGTTAAAATGTGAGCTTCAGAGGCAAAACTGTTTTTTACATTTATTTTGCCAAGGCACAGTGTACAAAAGTTAGGTACTCAATAATGCTAATTCAATGAAGGGGACTTTTTATAGGGAAAGGTATACTTTAAGCCACCATCAGAATTACCTCTACAATATACCTAACCTGTGGAAACTAGTTTGTCCTTAGATAATCCAGAGAGGGTGCTCAGTGTTACCTCATGTGCCTTATTGTTTTGTTGTGGACAAATCAAAATTATAGGAGGTCCTTTATTATATAAACTAAAATCCTTCTCACTAAACCTTTTGTCTACTGATCCTCTCTTTCAGAACCAAATGTGTTTCTGTGTGTGACACGTTGTGGGACAGTAGTAGGCTAAAAACCTGTAGTTTCTTCAACCACTGCACTTTAAGAAATTTATTTTGTATAGTTTGTTACTCTACTCTCCTTCAATTTGTTTATGTTTCTCTTAAATCAAAATTGTAGGAAAATCAAAGAGGTTGAGAAGAGTAAGTGTGGAAGTAGAAGAATTGAAGAGCATTGACTAGGTTGAAGGAGCTGGGCAGCCAGAAACTTAAGGAAAATGATGTGGGAGCAAGTAAGGGAAATTTCAAAGAATAATGCTTTAAATTAAAAAATTGAGCTTCCTAATCAAAATCTATAAATGCATATATATATATGTGTGTGTGTGTGTGTGTACATATATATATGTAAATTTGTATCTATGTACACATTTCTCTGTATATATATACACTGTGTGTATATGTGTCACATATATGTACACATTTCACTGTGTATATATGTCACATATATACACATTTCACTGTATGTATGTCACATATATATACACATATATAAATATATATACACATGCATATATGCATTTATAGATTTTGATTAGTATATATGTGTATGTATATATGTACCTATGTATATACATACATGTGCACATATGCACAGATGTGCACATACGTATATGTACACATGTACATACATGTACATGTGTATACATGTATGTGTATATATGCACGCACATATGTATATATACACATGTATATAGACATACACATGTGTGTCTATATACATATATACATATACATGTTATATATACACCTATACATATGTATGTATGTGTATACACATACATATATGTACATATGTGTATATACACACGTATACACATACACATGTATGTATATGCATATGTGTATGTACACATATGTATGTGTACATACATACATATGTATATATGTGTACATACATACATATGTATATATGTGTACATACATACATATGTATATATGTATGTATATGTGTATATATGTGTGTATGTATGTATGTATGTATATATGTGTATATATGTATGTATATATACAAATATATGTATATACATACACGTATATATACACACGCAGTGTATATACACACACATGCATACACACAGGTATTTTCAGTTCATCTTGGGAATTTGAGTGCATAACTTGAGTATAGTCCTATGTAGGAAACAAAGATGAATAAGGTATATTCCCTGCATAAAGAAATTTATAACAAAGTTTATAGCCAGGCATGGTGGCTCATGCCTGTATTCCAGCACTTTGGGAAGCGGAGGCGGGTGGATAATGAGATCAGAAATTCAAGATCAGATTGGCCAACATGATGAAACCCCATCTCTACTAAAAATACAAAAATTAACTGGGCGTGGTGACACATGCTTATAATCCTAGCTACTCAGGAGGCTGAGGCAAGATAATTGCTTGAACCCGGGAGGCAGAGGTTGCAGTGAGCCAAGATTGTGCCAGTGCCCTCCAGCCTGGGCGACAGAGCGAGATTCTGTCTCAGAAAAAAAATTGGCTAGAAGTGATTATGGGCTGAAGTGGGTAGAATTTTGTAATATACATATCTTAATTTGTACATCTGAGCTGCATTTATTCCACTTGTGTTGATCTTACTGAAAATATTTTTGAAATTCCACTTATAATTACTGTCAAACTCTTTAAAACACTCAAACTCATATAAAAACACCCTTTATAGAAATAACTATTTTCTCTGGGCAGAATTTTTTGAAGAAATAGTTATTTTAAGCCATATATTTTATAAGGCAAGTGAAAAATTGGAAATGCCAGTTTGTTACCTTTTAAAAAACTTGGTCAAAAATAATCAACTGGGCATGGTGACATGTGCCTGTAGTCCCAGCTACTTGAGTGGCTGTGGTGGGAGGATTGCTTGAGCCTGGGAGGTCTCGGAGGCTCAAGCGATCCTCCCACCACAGCCCCTCAAGTAAGCCATGTTTGTGCCACTGCACTGCAGCCTGCGTGACAAACTATCACCTAGTGTGAAGCCGGGAATTCATTAGCTATTCTTCCTGATGTTCTGTGTCTCCTTGCACCCTCCCAACAGGCCCCAGTGTATGTTATTACCCTCTATGTGTCCATGTGTTCTTATTATTCGGCTCCCACTTGTAAGTGAGAACATGCGGTGTTTGGTTTTCTGTCTCTGAGTTAGTTTGCTGAGGATAATGGCTTCCAGCTCCATCTATGTCCCTGCAAAGGACGTGATCTCATTCCTTTTAATGGCTGCATAGTATTCCATGGTGTATATATACCACATTTTCTTTATTCAGTCTATCATTGATGGACATATAAGTTGATTCCATGTCTTTGCTATTGTAAATAGTGCTGCAGTGAACATATGTGTGCGTGTATCTTTATAACAGAATGATTTAAAATCCTTTGGGTATATACCCAGTAATGGGATTGCTTGGTCAGATGGCATTTTTGCTTCTGGATCTTTGAGGAATTGCCACACTGTCTTCCACAATGCTTGAACTAATTTACATTCCCACCAACAGTGTAAAAGCATTCTTTTTTCTCTGCAACCTTGCCAGCATCTGTTTTTTCTTGACTTCTTAATAATCACCATTCTGACTGGCACGAGATGGTATTTCATTGTGGTTTTGATTTGCATTTCTCTAATGATCAGTGATGTGGAGCTTTTTATCATATGTTTTGGTTGCATGAATGTCTTCTTTTGATAAGTGTCTATTCAAGTCCTTTGCCCCATTTTAATGGGGTCATTTTTTTTTCTTGTAAATTTGTTGAAGCTCCTTGCAGACTCTGCATATTAGACAATGTATCCATCCATTCGTCAGATGGATACATTGCAGAATCTTCTCCCATTCTGTAGGTTGTCTGTTCACTCTGGTGATAGTTTCTTTTGTTGTGCAGAAGCTCTTTAGTTTAAATAGATCCCATTAGTCAATTTTTGCTTTTGTTGCAATTGCTTTTGACATTTTTGTCATGAAATCTGTGTCTGTGCCTATGTCCTGAATTGTATTGCTTAGATTTTCTTATAGGGTTTTTATAATTTTGGGTTTTACATTTAAGTCTTTAATTCATCTTGAGTTAATTTTTGTATAAGGTATAAGGAAGGGGTCTAGTTTCAGTTTTCTGCATATGGCTAGCCAGTTCTTCCAGCACCATTTATTAAATAGGGAATCCTGTTCCCATTGCTTGTGTTTGTAAGGTTTGTCAAAGATTAGATGCTTGTATGTGTGCAGTCTCATTTCTGAGTTTTCTATTCTGTTCCATTGATCTATGTATCTGTTCTTGTACCAGTACTATACTGTGTTGGTTACTTTAACCTTGTAGTTAGTTTACTTTACCTTGTAGTATAGTTTGAAGTTGGGTAGTGTGATGCCTTCAGCTTTGTTCTTTTTGTTTAGGATTGTGTTGGATATTTGGGTTCTTTTTTGGTTCCATATGAATTTTAAAATCGTTTTTTTCTAATTGTGTGAAGAATGTCAATGGTAGTTTTGTCATAGTATCCTTCGGTTTTTGCTTTGCCAGCCAGAAATCTCTGTGGCTGGTAGCACCTTTGCCTGAGTTTTGCTCTGGCCTGCTGTCCTCATTCTATCTACTCGGCCCAGCAGGCCATGCTATGCCAAGATAAGATGGGCAATAACAAATAATCAGCACCATATGTTTGGTGGTTATTTTGTTTCTAATTTAAATAGTTAACCCTATTTTTCTTAGGTGTCTTCTGTTTTCTCCGTGCAGAACTAAATAATCTTTCATTTATTTCATTATTTTTGAAAGGCTTTAAATGGCTTTGGCTGTTTTTTCTTAAATACAATGGAAATTTCATTGGATTTTATGGCCAAAGACAGTGCAATACACTGATTTCCTATTAATGTTTAAAATTAAGATCTTTCTGTTTTAAATAAAAAAGATTTTCTACACAGATAAGTAAAGGCAATAGATAATATGACTTCTATGAAATATTTATAGAACCAATTTTTGTTTATGAAAAACAGATGGTCTTTTTTCTACTTTTTACCTTTGTGTAATCTCTGTTTATTAGCATTGTTGTATTTATCAGTGCCATTTCTTGGAAGATAAAATAAACTATCAGTTTTTTAGTTGTTGCTAATAACAAGAAAAAGCCAAAGGTAATTTCTCATGAAGTGTTTTCCTGACATGATTATATGTTTATGGTTGAGAATGATACCTCAGGTAAGAATAATCAATGTGGTTTTTTTCCAGTGTTATAGTAAATGGAAATTAGTAATTTGACATTAATTTTTAAGATTTTTTTTTTTTGCTATAGATATAGTTTGGTTCTTGAGTATAGTTTATAGTATCTGAACCATTTTAAATTCTGTCTACTAATTGATTACTTTTATTTTTTTAATAGTGAATTTATGGCAGAAGAAAGTAATGAAATATTTTGGCAGTTTTTGGAAACTGTGCAGGAATTAGCAATTTATAAGCAAACAGGTAGGTGATGTACAGATTTTAACTTGTAAGATTTGTATTTATGTGTACACATTATATGTTTATTATTTTTTAATGGTAATGGTTAAATGTGAATGCTTCACTGGGTTAGTAAATCTGAACATTAAATTTGAAAACATGTTTTAATGGAAACCAGTCTAAGGATCTGTTTCCAAAAATAGAAGGCTTTAATACTTTATTATAAGATAACTCATAGTCATGTTCGGATATTGCATTCTCATCAAGAAGAAATCAAAATTGTTAGCTTGGCATGGTGGTTTGCCTCTCTGGTAGCAGCTACTTGGAAGGCACAATGCCAGAGAATTGCTTGAGCCCAGCAGTCAGAGACTTGTCTAGGCAGAATAGCAGTATAGCAAGACCCTGTCTCTAAAAGAAAAAAAAAAAAAAAGAATTGTCCAGGTGTGGTGGCTCACACCTTTAATCCCAGCACTTTGCAAAGCTGAGGCAGAGGAGCACTTGAGCTCAGATGTTTGAGCTGTGAAAAAAAAAAAAAAAAAAAAAAAAAAAAAGTGGCCAGGTGTGGTGGCTCTCACACCTTTAATCACAACACTTTCTTTTCTTTTCTTTTTTTTTGAGATGGAGTTTCGCTCTCGTAATCACAACACTTTCTTAGGCTGAGGCAGAGGATCACTTCAGCCGAGGAGTTTGAGCTGTGTTTGTGCCACTGCACTCCAGCCTGAGTGACAGAGCAAGACCTTGTCTCCAAAAAAAAAGAAAAAATTGTTGAGATACAGTTTTCTTTTTACCTAAATTTCTTTGAAATAATAATTTTTGCATCTAGTAGTAGTACATTTTTTCTCTTTTAGAAGTAGACAGTTTTTTTGGAGCAATTTGAAGTTCACAGAAAAATTGGACAGAAAGTTTAGAGATTTCCTATATGTCCCCTTCCCTACACAAAATAGCCTTCCTTGTTATCAACATCCTCCACTAGTGTGGTACATTTATATCAATTGATGAAACTACCTTGACAGATCCTTATTACCCAAGGTCCATAGTTTACATTAGTGTTCCCTTTTGTTATACATTCTGTGAGTTTGGACCAGGCGTCCCCAGACTTTTTACACAGGGGTCCAGTTCACTGTCCCTCAGACCGTTGGAGGGCTGCCACATACTGTGCTCCTCTCACTGGCTACCAATGAAAGAGGTGCCCCTTCCTGAAGTACGGTGGGGGGCCGGATAAATGGCCTCAGGGGACCGTAGTTTGGGGATGCCTGGTTTGGACAAATGTATACTGACATGTATATTGCATTTTTATTGGCAGAATACTTTGACTCTTAAACCACTAAAGAAACTTTTAATACCCTCAAAAAGTCAGGTAACTAATACGCTATCATTTCACTATCTGTAAAACAGTAATTTCTGTTTTTGTATATATCTGAGAGTATATGCCCATATATACATATATCTTCCTCATAATTAAAAAGTGTTTATTAATGTGTATCTTAGGGTAAGTAAGTAGCTTAAAGATAAATTTGAAATTAGATTTTAACAGCAGAGGCTTTATTGTAAAGAAAGGTTTATTATTTTTCTATCTCTACAGAGACTCGAATAGATAAACATGGAATTGCTTAAGAGTGAAATCTTTAGCCATTTAGATATAGAGAGATCTTCTTACTGTTGGTAATTAAAATAGTTTATTATTTTGTTCCTGAGTGTAAACATAAGATAAACTATAATTTCAGATGTTTTCAGTGTCCATTTACTGAAGCCTATTTGGCTCAGGCAGCATTGAAGTTCAGCAATTTTGTGATTTTACAAAGTAGATTTTAAAAACAAAGAGATCAGACATGCTTTTAATAACATTTTAAACTGAAATATTTCCAAAAGCAAATAATTTTTCCTTTCAGAATTTTTTTCTGGGAAAATTTTTAGTCATGAGAAACGCTTGCACTACTTTTAAGATGATGGGAATACGAAGATGAGTAAATGTACATTCTCAGGACTTCAAAATATAATGAAGGAGACAGCAACACAGTGAAGTACACTATTAGGTGATAAGAGCTTTAATTGGGGTGTGTACCTGGTTCAAATTTTGTCTCCTAAAAATATTCTGGATATACTAATTATACTTGGCTATTGGCACTAAATCTCAGTAGAATTTATTCATACAGGTACTTTAAAATTTATTAATAATCATGTTCTTTAACTTTTTTTCTGTTCTTAATTTATGCCTTGTAGGTAGGACTTATATATTATCCTTGTAATGTAACTCCACAACTTTGGAGTAAGTTGGTCTGAAATGCTGGTGTTTCCAAATAGAGTTTAATGGCAAGATTATTTTCACTTGGTCTCATGTTGATTACTTGGACATTACTGGAAGATCCAAAATGAAGTTGATGATAAAACTGAGTTCTTGCATTTTTCTCTAGCATTATCCATAACCAAACTTCAGATATAATTATATGGCATTGATTAAGTCAGCTGTATGGTGGAAGATGTGCCAGTCTGTTATGTATAAAATACTAACATTTTTTTCTTTTGGCTTTTTTTTATAGAATCAGATTATTCTTATTACAACTTAATCCTGAAGAAAGCTGGACAGTTTTTAGACAATTTACACATCAACCTCTTAAAGTTTGCTTTCTCTATAAGGGCATACTCTCCAGCTATTCAGATGTTTCAGCAGGTGTGTAAAAATACCCAAACTATTTGACAAAGAGGCACATAGCCATGTACATAGAGCTCTTTAATATGAACATCTTTAGTTCAAAATGATCTACAAGTTTATAGTTGGTTCCATAGCCTATCATTGATTATATTATTGTTGTCATTGATTATAATATAATTGAATATATTCTGTAATTTTTATAGTTATTTGGGATAAGGAAATTATAAGGACAAATCATTGAAATGAAGTATCATAAGATTTTTAATAGAAATTTTTCAAGAACTTCGAAGCGTGTCTTTCCTAGGATAAAGTTGATTTTATTAAAATATTTCTTAGATTCTATCTACATATCAATGTTTTTACTTTAATTAGAGCAATAACTTAATAGTAGTTGATGAGTTATTTTAATCAAAGTAATGTGTGAGGGTTTTAAAATCATATTGTAATTATCAACTACTGTAGCTAAATATAATCTTTGAAATTTTAGATTGCAGCTGATGAGCCACCACCAGATGGTTGTAATGCCTTTGTGGTTATCCATAAGAAGCACACCTGTAAAATTAATGAGATTAAAAAGCTGCTGAAGAAGGCTGCTTCAAGGTAAAATTAATAATAGCCTATAATGAAAGAAGTGGCTATATAGAGAGAGGAGAGTTAAGGAGCAGAAACTTCTTATAATAAAAAATTAATATTCTAAGACATTGTATATTTAATAATATGTTTTGTATTCAACACATTAATATATCTGAGAACATTTTATCTTGATTAACTTTGGATTTTAAAATATAAATTTTGCCAGAATAATATAAAATAAATGTTTCATATAAGCATAAATTGTTTTGTGAACTAAACAGGCAAAGCTATGAATTTATTTGGTCGATATCTCTTTAAATAAACTGAATACATACCTAGGGAATAACGAAGTTAATAATCAGAACAATAATGTAGATGAGGTTGCTTTCTGTATTCAAAACTATTTTTTTGCTTTTTTGCAAGTATTTAGTTCAAAAACGGCAAGTCAGAAGTAAATAATTTATTAGTGATTTTTTTACAGAGTAATATATCACTGTATTTTTGTCTGATTATACTTTGAAAAGTAAGTTTCTTTAATTTTGAAAGAGCTCTATTAAATGGTAATATCTATGCATATTTATACTTCTTTCACTTGTTAAAACTTTTCTAATATTTTCTTATGCTTGTATTGATTTTAATATACAAAAGGCTTTTATTTTTATGTAGTCAAACTTTCCTGTGTATGTGACTTTTATATTTTTATAATAACAATTTGGGAGATATTACTAATTCTTTATAGTAGCTTTCTTGAAGTTTTTCCTTTTATTTTACATTACATTTTAATCTGTCTATAATTTATTTTCATCAAAAGGTAAGAATCCATACAGATTTTTTTCCTTAGGTAGTCAATTATATTCATTCTATTTATATTATGTTCCATTATCTACTTGTAGTAGTGCCATACTGTTTTAACGTTTATCGCTTTATTATCCAGTTTTTGACAGAATGATTTCTTCTTCATTGTGGCTGTTTTTCCTCCAGAATGCCTTAGTTCCTTGTATTTGCTGAGGCTTCTAAATTAACATTGGAATCCTTTTCCTCTCCAAGTTACCCTCCCTCAAAAGCTCTGTTAGGTTTTAATTAGAATTATGGTAAAATTATTGGTTAATTTAGGAAAAATTTACATCTATGTTGTATTGAATCTCTTATCAGATAACATTGTAGGTTTCTCTTTTCAAATCTGTTTAAACTTAAAGGCAGAAATAATTATTTTATCAACATTTTTTCTTCTACTGAGATGTATACAAGGCTTTTTCCATTGGACATAACTAATGTGTTGCAAAATATTTTGAAATATTATACCTTCTTTTCAATTCTGAGGAAAACTGATTAATGGTGTGGTATATTAATAATTAAGATTATTAATATGTGGGATATTATCTTAATAATTAATGATGTGGGATATTTCTGAGGAAAACTGCTGATTAATGGTGTGGGATATTACCTTAATTTGCTTTTGAATTAGGATTGCTTTCGTTTTGTTTTCATTCTTCTGTTTTAATAAATGAATAGCTAAATTTATTGAAATTATTTCACATCTTTGATTTTATCAGTCATTCTACTTTCATATAGTGAAT
Organism: Saimiri boliviensis; assembly: GCF_048565385.1. NCBI lineage: Eukaryota > Metazoa > Chordata > Mammalia > Primates > Cebidae > Saimiri > Saimiri boliviensis. Next base: position 17,579,508 of record NC_133464.1, read on the forward strand.
TAGGCAACCATATTATTTTTACCCTGGATGAGTTAATATGGCATAGAAATTATTCCTTTATGACATTATTAGACTCACTATAAAATTTTTAGCACTAGTGTATATTTTTTCCTTTCCTAGAGCATCTTTTAAAGGACATTTTGTAATGTTTAAAATTTATTGTGTTGTCATTGGTTTCTGATGTCAGATATTATAATTATTTATAGAAACTAAAATATCTTGAAGATTACAAACCAATTAACATCAAACTATTAGGAAAGGCAATCTACCATGGGCCCTGTGAGTCCTTGCATGTTCTTTCTTGGTCTCAACACTGTAAGGTCCTGATCACTCTTTACCTGGGCCATTTCTTAGGGTTGCGTTTGCAGTGAGTAACCTTGAGGAATGAGGTAATGGTTGCCTTTGGGATTAGAGGCATGGAGCAAGCATGTTTTATTGCTTGCTATAAAGCAATGCTTCCCCAAGCCTGGTGTTCCTTAACTGAAACATATGCCAACTGTGTAGGATCCATCTAAGTTTATATTTGTCACCTCTGTGGGACTTTGGGGGCAAGCATAATAATGCTTATACTGCTTGCTCTATGTCATGAGCAATAGAGTCATTTGTCTTTGACCTGGGAGTCTTAGGTCTTCTATCAGACTCCATAAAAGAATAAAAGGCTAACTTAATAGTTTGTAAGTCAGGTAAAATCATACCTTAGACTTTCACAGTTCTTGATAGTTTTGAAGACTGTCATGGGTGGGATATTGATTAACACATAGCTTCTGGAAGAGGAAGGGCAAGGGCCCATGGGTCAAGGAGAAAAAAGGTCAACATTTACATTTCTTTCCACTGCCCACCTCTTTCTCCCTTTGCTCTTGGTGGGTGATAGCAGTCTCCTGATAACTGTGTTGTAGCCACAATACCTGTTCCTTGATCTGTGTTCCTAAAGGAAAAGACACTCAAACTTGATTGATTAATTATTGTTTTGGCTCTGATTACATAACTGGTATTGGTATTTTACATGCTTACACTGTGAATGCTGTCAGTGTTTGAGAAGCCCAGGGGGAAACACTCTCATTCAGGGACTACCATATGGACACTCTTGGGTGGTACAGCAGAAACAATGAATCAGTCCCAGGAGGAGAGAGGACAATCACAACTTTATAGACTTCAAAGCTGCTGGACTACCCAGAGAGACTATTTCCAAGTACAATAGTGCCACCTGCCTGACTCAGCCACTTAGTACACTCCTTTCTAAATGTGAGGTTCTTAAGCTGCTATTAAGCTTTTATAAACTTAACACTTGACCCATGGAAGCCATATGACGTTTACATTTTGACATAGTTCAACTAGGAGTCAGTGTCTAGCAGGTAAAAGGGGCCCAGCAAGCCTCTCTGCTCAAATGGAAAGTTATTCAAAAGCACAGCTGCTTGGCCCTAGCATGATATCAGGTATATGTGAAAAAGTGGCAACTACTCTTTGCGGAGGGAACTGAATAACCCATTTCACTGCCTGAAGTAAGGTCACTGGCTCAACAGGGCCCTCGGTTCACAGTGTTTTCCCTAAATGCCTGGGCCAGGGTGCTGGCATGTTTAGGTAAGTTAGCAGCTGGTGGGATCTGTGGGCTGCCTCTGCTACCATTCCACCAAGCATGAGCCTTGTAAAACCAACAGCTGAAGTGGTTAGTATACTCAGTGCAGTGGGCAGAACTCAAGGGAATCATCCTCTCCCTGAACAAAATCAGAACCCTTGGTGAAATGTAATCATTTATACTGACGTTTGTGCCGTTGCCAGTGGCATACCTGTCTGGTCTGCCACTTGGAAGACTACAGATGGGCAGATTAAAAATACCACTCTTTGGAGCTTGCACACTGTCAAAGTAATTTGCAGTTGCCCGTCTGAAGGTCTGGCTTACTCCTATAGATGCACATATTCTAGGCCTGTTCCCTGATAAGTCTGAATAGAGACAAGCTGACTATGCCAAGACCATGTGAGGCCCTGACTGCTCTTTGCCATGGCTTTTTCTCAGGGTGTTTTCAGTGAGTGACTTTGAGGAATAAGTTAGTGTTTCCCCCGGGACAAAGGGCACCCTATTTACTGCTCATTATTAAATGATGGGTTTCCCACACTCAGTGTTCTTTAGGTGCGATCCATACCCACTGCCTGTGTAAAATTCTTGTGGGTCCATCTTCTCCCTATGGAATGTGGGACCATGGGGAACCCATGTAAACATGCTAATGCTCATGTTGCTTGCTGTGCACAATTAATCAAGTTCTTTGTTTCTGACTCAGAAGTCTTCTGTCTTTTGCCAGAATCCATGAAACAGTAAAAAAGCTAACTTACTAGCTTATAAGTAGGGTAAAACAATTCTGCAACCTGACAGAAACTTTCTTCCCCCCTCTTTCTGTACATAGGATAAAGTTAATAACTTTTTTTTTTTTTTTGGCTGGGTGCGGTGGCTCACGCCTGTAATCCCAGGAGTTTGGGAAGCTAAGGCGGGCAGATCATGAAGTCAGGAGGTCAAGACCATGGTGAAAACCCATCTCTACTAAAAAAAAAAAAAAAATTGTTGAGCATGGTGGTGCACACCTGTAGTCCCAGCTACTTGGGAGGGTGATGCAGGAGAATCACTTGAACCTAGGAGGCAGAGGTTGCAGTGAGCCAAGATCATGCCACTGCACTCCATCCTGGTGACAGAGACAGACTGTGTCTCAAAGAAGGAAAAAAAAAAAAAACCTTTCTTTAAAAAAATGAAGCTTAGGCATACACTCTTGGGTTTATGACATATCAATATTGGTTAATTGTTTTTTCTTATTTAAGCATATTATTTATATTTTTACATAGGTATTTATAGTAATGTAAAAAATTTTTTTCCCTCTCTGTAGATGTTTCTCCTTCCTAGATTTTCTTTACTTTTCGTTTTCTTTTAGTTTTTCCAGATTAGATTTTTATCTTTTTTTAAAGAAATAACTGATAAATTTCCTTTGCTTTTTTATTCTAACTAGTACCTTTGCATTTATGTATTTTCTTCTGTTTGTGTGGTTGAGCTAAACACTGGGTTTTTCTTTTTTTCAATTGTAACATATTTACGTCATCAAAGTTGCCTTTCTTTACTGTGTGGTATTCTCATTGTCCCAATTTCTTAAAATCTTCTTAATAGTAGTTTTTTGCTGCTGTTGTTGTTGTTGGAAAGGGAGTGCTGGGAGAAAGTTGTGCCCATTTAGGATGGTAATGACTGCTGTCACTTTCTCCCAGATATATAACTCAAATTTTATTTTGTTTTACTTTTTTTGAGACAGGATCTCACTCCAGTGCCCAGGCTGGAGTACAGTGATGCAGTCTTGGCTCACTGCAACTTCCGCTTCCTGGGCTCAAGTGATATTTCTGCTTCAGCCTTCTGAGTAGACGGGACTACAGGTGCAAACCACCATGCTCAGCTAATTTTTGTATTTTTTGTAGAGATGGAGTCTTGCTGTGTTGCCCAGGCTGTTCTCAAACTCCTGAGCTCAAGCATTCTGCCTGTTTCAGCCTCCCAGAGTACTGGGATTATAGACAGAAGCTACCATGCTTGGCTTTCACTCACATTTTAATATTATGTCCATAAAGTTTTGGGGCAGATCCAGACCATGGATTTTTGAACTATGGAATAGGAAGTAGGAAGATATGAAGAATCAATTTACTCTTCTTTTTTTACTAGTATGTTCTTGTTTTAAGTGGTAAAGTTGACTGTCAGTTATGATTCTAAGTAGAACAGCATAGGTTTTATAGTTAGTAGACTTCAATCCCAATTTATGATATAAAGTTATTATTAGTTTGCAACTTCATTAAGAATTTTTATCTTATTCTGTGTCTTTGTAAATATTTTTGGAGATACTGTAAAATTTAGGGTCAGGGACTGCTCTCCAAATGCACTTCAAATCAATATGACCCTCTTTTTTGTGGCTTTAAACTTTTGTCCCAAATGGAAAGCTATATGTTTAAAGTTTTTAAAAAAATCCTGTATGATCATTATAAAAGAATTCATATACTTTAGAAAAATGCAAAGTAGAAAGGGAAAATGGCCCATAATTCTAACAGTTTAGTGTGTATTCTTTTTTTAATCCCTATATTCATATACAGATATATTCTTTTTTTAAAAAAAATCAACATGGATTGTACTTTAGATGTATTCTAAGGATATCTTAGATCCTTCTCCCATTAAATTATGTATTCCTACACATAAATAAAATTACTGGTATGTGCCAATTTTATGTGTTAGGCTGTTTTTGCATTATTATAAAGACACATCTGAGGCTGGATAATTTATAAATAAAAGAGGTTTAGTTGGTTCACGGTTCTGCAAGCTGTACAAGCATGGCACCATCTCCTTGGCTTCTGGTGAGAGCCTCAGGAACCTTGTAGCCATGATGGAACGTGAAGCTAGAACACGCACATCACATAATGAGAGCAGGATCAAGAGAGTGAGGGGGCCCCCCTGGGGATTGAATTTCAACATGAGATTTGGAGGGGACAAATACCCAAACCATATAATTCTACTCTTGGCCCCCAAATCTCATGTCCTTCTCATGTGGCAAATTACAATAATTTCTTCTCCATATCTTAACTCATTCCAACATCAAGTCCAATGTCCTGAGTGTCATCTGAGACTCATTTGTTATGAGTCTGTAAAATCAAAACAAGTTATTTACTTCCTGGATACAGTGATGGTACAGGCATTGGGTAAACATTCCTGTTGCCAAAGGAATAAATTGGCCAAAAGAAAAGAGTAATAGGCCCCATGCAAGTCTGAAACACAGTAGGGCAGGCACTAAATCGTAAAGCTGTAATGTAGTCCTTGACTCCATGTCCCATATCCTGGTGGGCCCCTAGGCCTTGGGCAGCTACAGCCCTCTAACTTTGCAGGATACAACCCAAGTGGCTGCTGTCATGGTTTGGGGTTGAGTTCTTGTGGCTTTTCCAGCAGAAGGTGCAAGCTGCTGGTGAATCAACCATCCTTGGATCTAGAGGGTTGCAGCCTCCCTCTACTAGCTCCAGTAGGCGGTATCCAGGTGGGGACTCTGGGGGGGGGGTTCCAACCCTGCATTTCCTCTATGCACTGCCTTAGTAGAATATCCTATGGGGGCCCTTCCTGTGTGGCAGCCTTCTGCCTGGGCACCAGGCTTTTCCATACATCCTCTGAAATCTAGGTGGAGGCCTCCAAACCTGTTTCATGCTTGTCTTCTGAGCATCTGCAGACATCAGACCATGTATAAAGTGCCAGGGATTAAGGCTTGTGCCCTCTGGAGCTGTGACCTGAGCTGTACCTACACCCCTTTGAGCTGAGGCTGGAACTGGAGCAGCTGGGATGCAAGTAGCAGCCTCCTGGCATGGCACAGGGCACTGAGCATTCTTTCCTTTTAGTCCTCAGAGTGCATGGTGAGGGGATCTCTGAGATCTCTGAAATACCTTCAAGGCCTTTCCTTAATTGTCTTGGCAGTCAGCTCCTGGCTCCCTTTTAGTCATGCAGATCTCTCTAGCAAGTGGTTGCCCAACAGCCTACTTAGGTTCTTCCCCTGAAAATGGGATGCTCTGGCTGGGGCTGCAAAGTTTTCAAACTTTTACATTCTACTTATCTCTTAAATATAAATTCCAACTTAAAGCCATTTCTTTGCTCCCACATCTAAGCATACGTCGTTAGAAGCAGCCAGGCCACATCTTGAACACTTGGCTGCTTAGAAATTTCTTCCAATAAATATCTTAAGTCATCACTCTTCTTAAGTTCAAACTTCCACAGATCCCTAGGACATAAACACAGTGCAGCCAAGTTATTTGCTAAGGCATAACAAGGATGACCTTTACTCCAGTGTCCAACAAGTTCACCTGCCACATAGTAATGCTGAAAAATATCGAGTGAATGATACCATAATGAATTGAACAAGTATGTTTGATTATCCCACTCCTTGTGGTGGATATATAGGTAGTTTATAACTTTCTTCTGTTTTAAACAACATCTAATTGAACTTCCTTAAACATATATCTTTGTACAGTTATTTTCTTAAATTTCTAGAATTAAAATCTCTAGGTAAGTACATGTGTACATTTAAAATGTATACTCTAAAATCATCTTCAGAAAGCTGAAGTTTTACACTCCACTTCTAAAATTTTTACCAATGTTAATTTGTATCATCTTTAACACTTTAGTTCAGTAAATGAAAAGTGCTACTCTTAAATATAATTATTTAATTTTTAACGATTTTTTCTCTCTTATTCAACCATCCTCTATAGGTATAAGTTTTCTACCTATAATATATCCAAGCAGTTCCTGAATTAATCATAAAAGCAAAGTTATTTGTCTGTAAGTAAAGGAAGGAAGTTGCTGTCTATCACAGTCTCAGAATAAATGGTAGAGAGTCCTTACCTTTGTGTCAAAGTCTATTCCATTTCCTCTAATTTTTCCTTTTATATTCAACCTCAAGATTTATCTACTAGCATAGTTTTATTGGCGGTCTTTCCAGTTTTAAACAGAAGTAAATTTTTGGAAGGAAGAATTTCTCAGACTTACATTAAAATGTAACATACCCTATATAAATTACTCAATGTACTTCTGTGATACTGAATCAGTTTTATAAAATGATAATCCAGCTCCTATATAAGTGACATTTGAGTTCCAAGGTTTCAATTAAAATTTATGAGAATAATTTTAATAGTTTCATCCAATTTAAGAATCTTTTTCACTTTTCAAATGGGAAGTATGATTTTGTATTCTTTTAGCATTTATTAATAGCATCTTATGAAGAAAGAAAATTAAGTATATCTTGTTTTGCAGATTCATGTCTCTTGATCTGTCACAGAAAATTAATGAAGTGAAATTCTATTTGGGACTAAGATTCTATTTTATGTTTCAGCTGTCCAAACATTGACAGTAGTATTTTAAAAATCACATCTTGATTACCAGTAATCAAATTAAAGTGGATAAATGTGTGAGAATTTTAATACTTGAATGAAAGTATATTTAAAAAGTGGAAGGTTATACATACTATACAAGCCAAACTGTAAACTAATGTAAAGATGCTTGAATGATATAATTTTACAGACTTTTAATAAACACATTTCTTCATCAATGTTGAGTAATGTCACAAACTGTGAGCCAAATAACTAGTGGAAATCTCTCAAATTATTCTGTTAGTCAATAAGATTGAGTGCTAGAATGATTTTGATTTACCTTATGTTGAGTCAGTAAGTAGTTAAGCTATAATTGAATCCAATTCTGCCTGATTTCAAAACCCACAGTCTTTTTACTATCATTCTGTAGCAATGTTATACCCTTTTTTCTTCTGTCCTTAATATTTGTTATCCAAAGGTAGTAATTGACTAAATGATTGTAGAGATCAGAATTCTTAAAATAAAAGGTTATTTCTCAACATCTTTGTTTCTCTGAACTTCATTATCTCTTGGTTTGCTTTCTACCTGTATAAATTGTGAAAACATATGGGCTTTGGGATTCCATAAACATGAGTTGAAATTCTAGCTTTCCATTTGATCTTTTCCTAAGTAGTTAACTTATCTGAGCTTCAGAAATTTAAAAGTTTCAGTGATGGTAGTTATCCAGTTTTTCTTGTGACATGGAATTTAATAAGTATAAAGAACCCAGCACAGTGCTTGGCAAATAAGAAGTCAGTTAAAGTCTGTTTCTGGTAAGAGTCCTGGTTTCTTTGCTCATACTTGGGAATTTGATGAGTACTTGTTCATAAGTACTGATAATCTTTAAATAAGGTAGTGCCTTTGTTTTGTTCCTTAAATATTTGTGCCTTGTTTTTAGGAAATATGAATTGTAATGAAAAATTAAATCCTTCTAATTAAATATAAATGTTATTTCATGGAAAATTATGTTGCCATTATGTGTTATTGTTTAAAGATAACAAACTTTGTTGGGAAATAAAGTATTTCTAATATTAGATTTGGGTTAACCAAATTCTTCTTTCTTTTCTGTCATTTAGTTCAAGTTATGTGTACAAAGTCATCAGAGGAAATTTAAATTCATTTTTTAATGATTATGTATATTATGAATTGTTTGATAAGCAGCAATTATACAGAATTGAGATGCCATTGACTTCCAATTCTTTCAAAACTTTGTGTTTTTTTCACCTTAGGACTAGACCTTATCTGTTTAAAGGAGATCATAAATTTCCTACAAACAAAGAGAACTTACCAGTGGTGATTCTCTATGCTGAAATGGGTACTAGAGCATTTAGTGCATTTCACAAAGTATTGTCTGAAAAAGCTCAAAATGGGGAAATTCTGTATGTTCTTCGCCATTATATTCAGGTATGTGCTTGTTTTTTTCCAAGGTTACTTTTGGCTGCAGAAAAAACAATTACTGTAATAATTTTCTTACTACATTTAAATAGTAATTTTCACCGGAATAGTTGTCTGATTTTTTTTAACTTAACAAACGTGAATTTAATGTGGAAAAATATATTGGGATTCTGTCTGTTCTGGGAGTATTATATCTATAATTCTTTGCCTTTTTTTGGAACAGATTTAAAACTTGGATAAAAAAACAACATACTTCAATAATGTGTATAATATTTGGTAAGAATTGTCAATGAAGAAATCTGATTTACTCAACTTGCTGATAATATATACACTATTAGGTCAGAGTGCTAAGCGTGGTGTTGGAATACTCTTAACTTTGTCTTTTGAGAGCTAACTACTTTTTCATTCAGATTTCTGTTCAAATGTGCTGTATTGTTCCTTCCCCATTCCTCTAGCCTCTCGTTGGTATCACACTATCACATTTTTCTGTTTTAATGATTTCATAGCACTTAACTACAATATCTCAAGTTTATCTGTGTGACACTTTCAGCACACATACACATACATACACACACACACACGAATACAATGGCCATTAAAGGAAGGACTTTGCTTTGTTACTGCTGTCCTCCCAACATGGAGTGTTCTAATTTGCATTTTCCAAATTATTAAGATTTATATATTAATATTTAATATAATTAAAACATTACATTTTATTTGTAAATTTCCTGTCCAAATAACCTTTGTCTGTTTTTATATTGGAGTCTTTTTTCTCATTGTTTTATAGGTGTTTTTAATATATTTTAAATACTGATCTTCTATATTTTGCAGCATCTTCTAGTGCATTTCTGAACTTCTGGTATTTTTAAAAAATTGTTCATGACATCTTTTTCCAAATATTGTGATGTAGTCAGATTTATTCAACTTTACCTTAATGATTTTCTTTATGATGTCATAAACATTTTTGTGTAAGACCCAAAGTTGTATTTTTTATGTTTTGGTTTTTAATCCATCTGGAATTTATCTGAATATACTGTGGGGTAGAGATGTAATTCTGTTTTTTCCACATGGGAAATCATTGATCTTCACATACTTCATTGAACAGTCAAGTCTGTATTCGACTTCATCATATGCCAGTTTTTCATATAGACTTGTATATGTTTTTAGACTTTCCATTCTGTTGCAGTGATATATATATGTCTATTCTACACAAATATAACATTTAAATTGCTGTAGCTTTAAAATATATTTTGATATCTGCTAGTATAGCTCTGCTTCTTAGTTTTTGTTTTTCTAAATACCTTGGCTGTTCTTGCATGATATGTAGCCATATTAATTTTAGAAGCAGTTGGCCAGGTTTCATGAAACATGTTGTTGGGATTTTGTATGGGAGTGAATTGGACTTTTCTGATTAATTTTGAAGAGACTTTTTATTCATATGTATTGAGCTTTGCCTTCTGTCAACATATTTTTAGTTCACAATCTAGTCAGATGTCTTTTTGAAAAGTATCATCTGTGATGTACAATGTTGGGTTTCAACAATCACACAGAGTCATCCGTCAGTCACCTTAGTACCATCACATTCACATACAGATTCTTGTAGGAGCATATGTTTTCAATTCACTTGGATAAATGCCTAGAAGTTCTATTGCTGAGTTGTATGGTAAGTCAGTGTTTAACTTCATAATAAACTATACTAAACTGTCTCCCAAAGTGGCTGTACAATTTTTCATTCCGCTTAGCCGTGAAAGATAATTTCGCTGCTCTAAGTTCTAACCACCATTTGTTAATGTCAGTTTTTTTTAATTATAGCTGTTCTACGTACACAGTGGTATCTCATTGTTATTTTAATTTCCCTTTCTCTAATGACTAATGAAGTTGAATAACTTTTCATAAGTTTGTTTGTGGTGAACCTTTTTGTTGGATTTTTAGAGTTCTTTATATGTTCTAGATATAAGTCATTTATGAGATACATGATTTACAAACAGATTCTGCCAGTTTATTAATCATCTTTTCATTCACTATCTTAATGTGTTTTGCAGAGGAAGAGTTTTTAAGTCCAGTTCATCATTTTTTTTGTTTATGGATTATATTTTTGGTATTGTGTCTAAAAACTCATCACCAATCTCAAGGTCATGCAGATTTTATTCTAGGAATTTTATTGTTTTATTGTTTACATTTAGGTTTATGATCCATTGGAGTTAAGGTTTGTGCAACTTGTGAGCTATATGTTGAGATTTATCTTTCTGCATAAGGATGTCCAGTTGTTTTAACATTTGTTTAAAACACTATCCTTCTCCATTGAATTTCCTTTATCTGCTTGTAAAATATAAATGACTCTATTTTTGTGAGTCTGTTTCTGGCTTTGCTTTTCTGTGCCATTGATCTGCCTGTCTGTCCTCACATCAATACCACACTGCTTGATTACTCTAGCTTTATAGCCTTGAGATCAGATTGTATTAGTCTTCCAACTTTGTTATTCTTTTTCAAAATTGTTTCAGCTAATCTAATTCCTTTGTCTCTTCTTGCGAACTTTAAAATCAGCTTGTCTATATCTACAAAAATTCTTGCTGTCATTTTGATTGAGATTACATTAAATATATAAATCAAATTTGTGAGAGAACATCTTAAAAATATTTAGTCTTCCAATTGATGACAATTTTATCTCTTGGTTTATTTAAATATTCTTTAATTTCCTTCATCAGTGTTTTTCTTATTTTTCAATCTATATGCCATTTATTTTTTTTTAACCTTACCTTAATGATTAGGACTTCTAGTTAATGTTGAATGGGGAGTGGTGAAGGAAGATATCCTTGCCTTTTTCCTCATTTTGGGGGAAAGCATTTGGTCTTCCACTATTAACTATTATATTAGAGGCAGTTTTTTTTTTTTTTTTTTTTTTTTTAAGTTCTGGTATACATGTGCAAGATGTGCAGGTTTGTTACATAGGTAGATGTGTGCCATGGTGGTATCCTCCACCTATCAACCCTTCACCTAGGAATTAAGCCTGGCATGCACTGTGTAGCATTTCATGGTGTATGTATACCACATTTTCTTTATACAGTTTACTGTTGGTGGGCATTCCGGTTGATTTCCATGTCTTTGCCATGTGAAAAGGGCATGCATGTGTCTTTATGGTAGAGCAATTTATATTCTTTTGGGTATACCCATTAATGGGATTAATAGGTCCAGTGGTAGTTCTCTTTCAGGTTCTTTGAGGAATTGCCACACTGCTTTAAATAAACTAGTTTACGGTACCATTGGCAGTGTATATGGATTCACTATTTTCTGTAACCTCACCAGAATCTGTTACTTTTTTTACTTTTTAGTAGTAGCCGTTTTGACTGATGTGAGATGGTATCTCATTGTGGTTTTGATTTGCATTGCTCTAATGGTTGGGCATATTTTTATATGCTTTTTGACCATATCATATGTCTTCTTTTGAAAAGTGTTCATGTCCTCTGCACTTTTTAATGGAGCTGTTTATTTTTTGCTTATAAATTTAAGTTCCTTGTAGATTCTGGACAGTAGACCTTTGTCGGATGCATAGTTTGCAATTATTTTCTCCCATTCTGTAGGTTGCCTGTTTATTCTGTTGATAATTTCTCTTGCCTTGCAGAAGTTCTTTAGTGTAATTAGGTCCTATTTTCAATTTTTATTTTTGTTGAAAACAAAACTTTTGGTATCTTCATCATGAAATCTTTGCCAGGGCCCATGTCCAGAATGGTATTTCCTAGGTTATCTTCTGAGAGTTTTTATGGTTTTAAGCTTTACATTTGAGTCTTTAATCCATTTTGAGTTGATTTTTTATGTGGCATAATGAAGTCGTCCAGTTTCAATCTTCTGCATATGACTAGCCATTTATCCTAGCACCATTTATTGAATAGGAAGTCCTTTCCCCATTGCTTGCTTTTGTCAGCTTTGTCAAAGATCAGGTGGTTGCAGGTATGTGACATTATTTCTGGGCTCTATTCTGTTCCATTGCTCTGTACTTCTGTTTTTATGCCAGTACCATGCTGTTTTGGTTACTGTAACCTTCAGCTTTGTTCTTTTTGCTTAGGGTTACCTTGACTATTCGGGCTCTTAATTGTGTTCCATATGAAATTTAATTTAGCTTTCTCTAATGTTGTGAAGAATATCATTGGTAGTTTGATAGGTATAGCCTTGACTCTGTAAATTGTTTTGACAGTATGACTATTTTAATGATATTGATTCTTCTAGCCCATGAGCCTGGAATGTTTTTCCATTTATTTGTGTCATCTGATTTCCTTGAACACTATTTTGTATTACTAATTCTTATTGTAGAGACTAACCTCTCTGGTTAATTGTAGTCATAAATGTCTGATAGACTAGACAGGGAAAATGTGGCACATATACACCATGGAATACTATACAGCCATAAAAAATGATGGGTTCATGTCCTTTGTACAGACATGGATCAACCTGGAAACCATCATTCTCAGCAAACTGACACAAGAACAGAAAATCAAACACCGCAGGTTCTCACTCATAAGTAGAAGTTGAACAGTGAGAATATGGACACTCTGGGGTCTGTAGGGGGGAAGTAGGGGAGGGGCAGCAGGGGGTGGAGAGTTGGGGAGGAATAACTTGGGGAGAAATGCCGGATATAGGTGATGGGGAGGAAGGCAGCAAACCACACTACCCTGTGTGTACCTATGCAGCAGTCTTACATGTTCTTCACATGTACCCCAAACCTAAAATGCAATTAAAAAAAAAAAAGTCTTACTCTTTTTTTGGCAATTGTTAATGGGATTACATTCCTGATTTGGCTTGCCAGTTTGGATGTTGTTGCTGTATAAAAATGCTAATGATTTTTGTACATTGATTTTGTATCCTGAAACTTTGCTTAAGTTGTTTATCAGATCAAGGAGCTTTTGGGCAGACACTATGGGATTTTCTAGATACAGAATCATGTCTGCAAACAAGTATAGTTTATTTCCTCTTTTCCTGTTTGGATGGCTTTTATTTCTTTCTCTTGCCTGATTGCTCTGGCCAGGACTTTCAGTACTATGTTGAATAGAAGTGGTAATAAAGGACATGTTTAAGTTCCTTATGTATTCTGGTTATTAATCCCTTGTCAGATGGGTGTTTGTCAGGTATTCTCTCCCATTCTGTGGATTGACTCTTCACTGTGTTGTTTCCTTTGCTGTGTAGAAGCTTTTTAGCTCGATGTTAACTTCATTTATCTATTTTTACTTTTGTTGCGTGTGCTTTTGAAGTCTCACACAAAAAATTTTTACCCACACCAATGTCCTGGAGCATTTCTCCAATATTTTTCTCTAGTCATTTCATTGTTTTGGGTCTTATATTTAAGTCTTTAATCCACTTTGATTTGATTTTTATATATGGTGAGAGATAGTGGTCTAGTTAGTTTCATTCTTCTGCATTATGGTTGTTCAGTTTTAATACTGAAAAGACTGTCCTTTCCCCAATGTTTGATCTTGGCATGTTTGTTGAAAATTTGTTAGTTCTAAATGTGTAGTTGCTATCTGGGTTCTCTCTTGTGTTCTATTGGTGCCTTGTCTGAATATGAATTCTTCCAGTCCATGAACATGGAATATCTTTCCATTTTTTGGTGTTCTCTTCAATTCCTTTCATCAGTGCTGTAGTGTTAATTTTTTTTTGTATTAATGTATATCTTTCACTTCTTTGATTAAATTAATTTCCTATTTTATGTTATTTGTAACTATTATTAACTATTGTTTCTTTGTGTTAATATAGATCTTTCATTTCTTTGGTTAAATTAATTCCTAGGTATTTTATATTATTTGTAACTATTGTAACATTTTCAGAATGTTGTTTGCTGTTGGTGTATATAAATACTGCTGAATTTTGTATATCTTGCAATTTTACTGAATTCATTTATTAGTTCAAACAGTTTTTTGGGGGAATCTAGGTTTTTCTAATATAAGATCATATTGTTTGCAAACAAGGCTACTTTGACTTCTCCTTTTTCCAATTTGGATGCCCTTTATTTATTTATCTTGCCTTATTACTCTGGCTAAGGCTTCTAGTATTATGTTGAATAAAAATAGTGAAAGGGAAAATTCTTGTCTTGTTCCAGGTTTTAGAGAAATGGATTTCAGTTATTTCCCATTTCCATATAATATTAGCTGTGGATTTGTCATATATAGCCTTAATTATCTTGAGGTACATTCCTTCTGTACCTAGTTTGTTGAGGGGTTTTGTCAGAAAGAGATGTTGAATTTTATCAAAGGCCTTTTCAGCACATATTCAAATTATGTGGTTTTTGTGTTCTTGGTTCTGTTAATGTGGTATATTACATTTATTGATTTGTGTATGTTGAACTATCCTGTATTCCTGGGATGAATCTCACTTGATCATGGTGCACAATCTTTTTAAGGTGTTGCTGAATTCAGTTTGTTAATATGTTGAGGATTTTTACATCTATGTTTATTATAGGGTGATATTGGCATATAGTTTTCGTTTTGTGCTGTGTCCTTGCCTTGTTTTGATATCAGGCTAATGCTTGCCTCCTAGAATGAATTTGGAGGTGTTCTCTTCAAGTTATAGAGCAGAGAGTTAGAGTTTCCAAGACTGGGTACAGCAATCCTGCCTTTCTGCTTTGTCTGTCCTCAGGCATATTTCTCCCTTTAGGCATCCTTCCTGTGGGTTGAGGCAGGATCAGTTCTCCTTGCAGAGAGATTCTCATGATAGTGGGGAAGCTGATATTCACCTGAATCTTATTTTTTCTAGTGTAGAAACCTAAGAGGGAAATTTTTCATGTAGTTGTGCTGGGCAGGTTGCAAGGAGAAGCATCATAGATATGGAAGTCCAGTTTTCTTACTGTCTGCTTAGAGTTTCCTCACCTTCTCTGGAAAAGCTCCAGAAACTCTCTCATACTCATATTTGATTTCTGGTATATTGCTGGTGACTGTCTTGCCACCATATATTTGTTTTTTATTTTCTATGATGGGGAATGAAGCCAACTTGTTTTACTGTCTTTTCGGAACCTATGGACTGAGATCCTTGGGTTATTTAGAAGTGTTCCTTACAAATATTTGGTGACATTCCACTTGTTGTTGTTATTGTTATTGATTTCTACTTTACTTTTGCTGTGGTTTGAGATTATGATTTATATAATTTAAAAAAATTTGTGAAGGCTTTATGGCTTAGAACATGATTTATTTTTGTGAATGTTCCATATTCACTTGAAAGGAATGAGTATTCTTTTGTTGGGTAGAATGTTTTCTAAACATTAATTAGGTAATGTTTGCTCATAGATTATCTGTATTCTTATTGACTTTCTGCCTATTTGTTCTATCAGTTTCCTTAAGAGGAATAGTAATATTTCCAGCTATGAATGTAGCTTTACCTATGTTTCTTTTAGATCTGTCAGTTTTGTCTATGTTTTGAAGTATTGAGATTAATGCTTACATATTAGTATCATATGTCAATTATAGAATTGAGCCCTTTATCATTATGTAATTTACCTCTTTTTTTTTGAGAGGGAACTCTCTACGTTGCCCTGAATGGAGTACAGTGGTGCAATCATAGTTCACTCCTCTCTTGAACTCTTGGGCTCAAGTGATCCTCCCACCTTAGCCTCACAAGCAGCTAGGACCACAGGTACACACCACCACACCCAGCTTTTAAATTTTTGTAGAGACAAGGTCTTGCTGTGTTGTCCTAGCTGCTCTCAAACTCCTGGCCTAAACTGATCCTTTCACCTCAGCTTCCCAAAGTGTAGGGATTACTGGCATGAGCCACCATACCCAGCCTAATTTAACATTTTGTCTCTGATATTTTCTGTTCTGAAGTCTATTTTGTCTGCCATTAATAAATCTATTCCTACTTTGTTTTGGTTGATGTTTGCCTGATACCTTTTTATCTGTTTTGTTTTCTTTGACTTTTAACCTATTTATATCTTTATATGTAAGTGGGATTTTATAGGCAGCATATAATTAGATCTTACTTTTTAAATCTAATCTGACAATTTCTACAATTAACCCATGAGTTAGGACATTCATCTTTGAAGTGATTTGATATTGTTGGTTTCACAGTCTGTTACCTTGCTGTCTGTTTCTGTTGAGTCTATTTGTGCTTTATTTCTCTGTAATGTGTCTTTCTCCAGCTGTCTGTATGTTCTCTTTGTCTTTGGTTTCAGGAATTTGAATATAAGATTTGTAGGTATTCTGTTTTATATTCTCTGAGATTTTTGAATGTGTAGGTGGGTGTCTTTCACTAATTTTGGAAAATTCTTGACTGTTTTTCCCTGATCAGTGCCACCCCCATTTCCACTCACTTCTTTTCCTCCTTTTGGGATTCTAATTATGTCTGTACTAGAACAAGTGGTACTATCCCACAGCTCCTGAGTTCTTGCTGTTGTTTGCTTTTTGGATTTTTTTTCCTTCCTTTCTCCACTACTTTTTCTTCTTAAATTCAATTTGAATAATTTCTGTTGATGTGTCTTGTAGTTAACAATTCTTTCTTTGACTATATCAGGTTTACTAGTGACTCTGTTGAAGGCCTTCTTCATTTCTGTTACTGTGCTTTTAATTTCTATCATTGCCATTTGGCTTCTTCTTACAGTTTTTAATATGTGTATTGAATTTGCCTCTGTGATCATGCATATGTTCTATTTTTTTCATTAGAGTATTTAACATGTTAATTATTGTTTTAAATTCTCTCCTGCAAGTTCCAACTTCCTTTTTACTTCTGATTTTGAAATCGTTGATTAATTTGTCTCTTCAGACATTTTTTCCCTTGACTTTTTGGACATCTTGTGATTTTTGTTGTTGTTGTTGTTGTTGAAAGCTGAACATTTTAAGTAGGAGCCTTGATCCTACCTTTAGTGTAGGCCATGTCTTTCATGTATGCAGGATTGAGCTGTTCTGGTCAGGAGTTCCGTTGGGTTCCACATTTGCGGTCCACTTGGCTTTAGGTCTCCCCATTTAGATTTGGATCTTCCCTTTGCACAGCTCCCCAGAGAGAATGTGTTTCTTATAGCTTTCCCACCTGTATTTCAGTGTTATCTTTATTCAACTCTTGTTAGATTGGCCTTGAGGTAGAGGTGAGGGGGCAAGTAAGGAAGAAGATACTTTCTATGTTCTAATTAAGTTTCCTTTCTAGGCAGACTGTGAATTTGGGCCTCAACGTTCCTGATCCTCTCTCAGAATGTTGGGCCTGGCAGGTAGGTATTCCTACCCCTCCTTCAGGCTAGGGCTTTCATCTATTCCATTTCTCCCATCTTCAGTGGACTTCTGCCCATGTGCTATATAGCTACAATTTTGTTGCCCTTGCTTCTTAAGATTACGGGCTTGGTTCTGTAGGGGAGATAGACCTGAAGTGGATTTCAGCAGTGATTTTCTTTTCTCTCTCCCTGTTAGCATTAGAGTGGAAGCTTTCTCAGGACTTTCCCCAGTCTTCCCTGTGCAAGAGAGTTTCAGCCTTGCTATGTCTGGAGCTACCAAGAGCTTCACACTCTCACATTAGGCCACATTTAGCCTTTAGCAAACTATACATTTGTAGCTAAATATCTTTACCAGCTTCACTAGCCTTTGGTGATATCTGTCCCAGGTATTCTAATGTTCACCCTCCCCCAGGTGCCTTTTTTTTCTGTTATCATTCTCTGTCCATCTGCTTTATTTTTTCCTTAGAAAATTTGCTAGTACAAAAAGCCTAAAAATAGTAAACATTTTGTATATACTACCCAGAATTGACGGATAACATTTTATTTTTTCTTCCAGCTTATTTTTTAATTAATAAAACTTTAAAAATAAAGTTGAGGTTTCTTTTGTTTTCCATTATCAGTCTCATTCTCTACCCCAACACCAATCAGAGTGTTCTTTTAAATAATAAAGTGCTCTCACTCCTAGAGATCTTCCTTCAGTAGATCTGGCTTATTGGTTGGGAATATATAGCATATGATTCTGAGAACCTCTGTTATCTGTCCACTGAAGAAGGAGAAAGTTGAGACATTCTAGTTCCAAGAGAGAGGAGGTCATAACTAGGTGGCTCTTTAATAAGGATGTAATGCTTATAAAATTATTTTTCCTTGTTTTGAAATACACAATAAATTATTAACTATGGTTACTCTATTGTGCTGCTGGACACTAGAGCCTCTTCTTCCTAACTGCATTTTTATACCCATGAACCATCCATGAGTTCAAAAATTGGTATGTTCCTAACACAAAGAAAGATAAAATGTTTGAGGTGATAGATATCCCAAGTACCCTGATTTGATCGTTACATTTTGTATGTTTCTATCAAATTAAAACATATGCCCCATAAATATGTGCAACCTTTCTGTATCCATAATAATTAAAAATTAAAAAATAGATTTGTTTTTTCCCTAGAGTTGCTGTGGTTCCATAGCTTTGCTGCTTACATTGGGAATACAAAATTTAAGTTTCTTAGTGCTGATTGAAGCTACCTTGTAACTTCTCAAAGCAGTAATATATGATTGTAGAAGGATGAAAAACTGTAAGTTGCCAGTATTTATGAGGGAACTAGGTATTCTTTGAATTAGAAGTTTGTGAGGGGAATCTGTCATCTCTTCCTTCTTTCTTTCCTCCATGCATATTTATTAGTTGCTGTGTCTGTGTCTGAATTGCTTTGTACCAAATCTGTTCAAAATGTAGTGGGTTAAGGCAATATTGACTTAACTGTTTGTATTTATTCTGTGGTTTGACAGTCGGGACAGTTTTCTGCTGGTTTTATTCATGCAGTGGGGGTCATTTCAGTACTAGATTAGAGCTTGGGGATTTGAGTTATTCTGACAGACCTGTGTACAGTTCAGGTGTGATAGCTGGAGTTTCTTGGTCTTTTCCACATGGCCTTTCGTCTTTCAATAGATGATGACTCTTCACATCATGATGGCTTAGGGTCCCAAAAAGAAAAGAACAGAACTTGCAATACCTCTTAAGTCCTATGCCCAAGAACTCATACAGTGATACTTCTGCCACCTTACATTAATCAAAGCAAGTCACAAGCCAGCCAGATTCAAAAGAATGGAGGAATAGACTCAATTTCTTGGTAAGAAGTGGCAAGATCACCTTGCAAAAAGGAGACCTCACATGGAAAGGAGTTATTAATTTATGGCCTTTATAATGATCTTCCCATAAATGCCTGTAAGTTGGGCACTGTGTTTAGTACTGGTAATAGAAGATAATATTTTAGCTTATTTCAGTATGTTAATTTTGTTTCATATATTTGATAATTTATGATGCAAGGTTCCTGTCCAGGGGAGGACTGTGAACTCCTTGCCAATACTGTGTACCAGTATCAATTCACTGGCATGAGTCTGGTGAGATAGAACACTCACACAAGTTTAGCCAAGCAACTTTATTACTCACAGATAGGCAGCAATGGACAGTAGACACCTAAGGATTCATGCCGAACTGATCTGCCAATGCTTAGGATAGCTGCCCAGGATGGATGGAGTCTCACATGCATGTCCTTCATGTTGTACCACAGCTGAAGAACCCTGAAAGCCTGCTCTGCCCTGGATTTTATACCTTGGAGTAACTTGATGAGCTGTGATGAAGCATTGTGAGACTTCCTGTTCTAGGAGGGATGGGAACAGAGCTTGGCTTTACTGGCCAATTTCTTCATATTTCTGGCATTTCCAGCATATCATTCTACAGTTATTCTGAGAATTACAAGTGAGAAAAAGAGGAAGAATTGGGTTGCCAAGATCTTTCAGGGACTTACCCTACAATAACTCATATAAAATGTATTTTTTCCTGAGTGTTCTTCACATTCTCAGTTTTATTTGTTCATTGTATAATTTCAATTATACAGTTATTGCTATTTAGCAGAAGTGGAAAACCTTAAATATTCTTGAGTGTGTTGGCATATAGATATTTGCATGATCTACATAAAGATTATCTGTAAAGTGAAATATAAAGAGAAATTGTGGGTGTGTGTACAATTTGTAAATGATTACATATTTAAGTCATTAATTCCATAAATATTTGAATACCTCTGTGCCAAGCATTGTTCATGTAGCAGTGAATAAGAGAGAAACATTCCTTATTCTCAGAGAACTTCAATTTTAGTGGCAAGAGATGCAACATAACAGATTTATGTTAGATGTGATGATAGTGTTTTCAGAAAAACTAGATATAAAAGAGGATAGAGAGTCATGGGTCTAGAGTGTGCACTCAAAACATTTTATATTGTCTAATTCTCTTATACCAATAATTCTCAAATTTTCCCAACTAGTTTGCTAAAAGGATGGATACATTCACATCAATAGTAGTACCTTAAGACTATGATTCTCTATCAGGTAAGGCGGAGATGAGAGGCAAATGAGATAGGAATGGGAGTGGGAGATACAAGTACAGTTTACCCTTAAACGTGTGGGTTAGACAGACTGACCTCTCACGTTGTTAAAAAAATCCACGTATAACTTTTGACTCCACCAAAACTTAAGTACGAATAGCCTTTTGACTGAATGCCTTACTGATAACACAAACAGTCAATTAACACATATTTTTTATGCCACATGTATTATATTCTGTAATTACAATAAAGTGAGCTAGGTAAGTAATGTTATTAAGAAAGTCATAAGGAAGAGAAAATATGTTTTCATTAAATAGAAGTGGGTCATCATAAAGGTCTTTATCCTCGTAGTCATACTGAGTAGGCCGAGGAGGAAATGGAAGAGGAGAGGTTGAACTTGCTGTCTCAGGTGGCAAGGTGGGAGAAAACCTACGTATAAGTGAACCTGTGCAGTTTAAACTCTTGTGGTTAATTGCATGTGTTTGTCTTTTTGAAACGTTCTCCCAAGTGATTCTAACATCCCCCTGGGGAGCTATGCCTATCTATTGAGAATCTGTCTCAAGTTATTCTTCAGAGAAAGTCACCATTAAGTATGCTTGTGTGAAATCATATTAACGATCTGGGCATTTAGTAATACCAGATTATAGCCTTATATTTAATGAATGGCATCTTGTATGTTCAAAATATAATGTAAATCTAGCCAACATGTAATTTTAATACAAATAGAAGTATTTATGTTACATTTTTAACATATGCCTTTTTGTGGGGGAAAGAAGAAGTAGAAAAATGAAAGCTTTTTTTTTAACCTGTTGATTTGGTGGTTTGGTTTGCAAATCCAAAGTTACTAAACTACAATTCAAATTTTATATCAATATGTTTTCAAAAGAGGAAAGTAAATATGAATTTAAGAAACATTTTTATTACTGAAGAGCTAATAACTTTCCAGAACTGATAATGTAAATTGGTTATGCAAAATTACATTTCTTTTATGAGCTGTAACAAGATATGCGGCCTTATAGTTTCAATTCACTTAGCCACCAACTGATTGGTCTTTTGAGTAGATAT
Organism: Saimiri boliviensis; assembly: GCF_048565385.1. NCBI lineage: Eukaryota > Metazoa > Chordata > Mammalia > Primates > Cebidae > Saimiri > Saimiri boliviensis. The sequence continues at coordinate 17,601,120 of NC_133464.1, forward strand.
TCAAAATGTAGTTTTAAATTGCGCTTTTATGAAATAGAAAACTCTAAAAAAATTTTAACATTGTCAGATTACTATAGTTATAAATAACCCAGTTTCTACATGCTGTCTTTCATATATAATGTAGGCCTGAGAAATAAGCAAATTAAATTTTAGTGTTGGTAGCAATGTTAACTACTTGTCTGCAAATCTGAAGCTAATTTTTCCATATTTTTATTTAGAAATAGAACAGACCAAAAGAACAGTCACCCTGGCCATATGCGTATCATTACAGCTTGGTAGAAAGTTGAGGGAGGAAAGACGAGGATACAAAGAATAATACACAACTAAAGTTCTTCTTCCCTCCAATCTGTACCTTTTCCTCCATCATGCAGAATTGCCCCTGTGCAAACCTGAATTAAGCAAAGACACATAGCATCTTCCAGGGAGTTTGCTGAACCCTAGGTTAAAGTGATTTTCTAACCCCTTGAGATATACCAAATGATAATGGCTGCAGTATAACCAACAAGAATTTTAGTTAGGAAGCTGGAACATCTTTGAAATTATTATATTGGCCAGGCGTGGTGACTCACGCCTGTAATCCCAGCACTTTGGGAGGCCAAGGCAGGTGGATCACAAGGTCAGGAGTTCGAGGCCAGCCTGACCAACATGTTGAAAGCTATCTCTACTAAAAATACAAAAATCAGCTGGGTGTGGTGGCACACACCTGTAATCCCAGCTACTCAGGAGGCTGAGGCAGGAGAATTGCTTGAACCTGGGAGACAGGTTCCAGTGAGCCAAGATCATGCCACTGCATTGCAGCCTGCACAACAGAGTGAGACTCTGTCTCAAAAAAACCCAAAATAAAACATAAAAGTATTACGTGTATTCATCCTGGTTGCTTCCTTTTGAATAAAATATGGTGACTTCTCTTGCTTGATGAGGTAATCTCTAGTACATTTAATATTTGCCTTTTATAGAAAGAACAAAATTAAAGGTACTGAAATTCTGATCATAAACGTTTTGGACAACTCTGTTTTAGTCAGCTGTACCCCCTTATTGCAAGAACAGATATTAATTTGTGGCATTTGGTATATTTTAATCATTGAGAAATAAAACTCTAATCAGGTATTTCACGGCACTAATTTTTTTTTTTTTTATCTTCTTTGCTATATACTTCTTTCTAGTATTTGCTTTTGGCAATACTGTAGTTCTCCTGTGTCTAGACAACCAGCAAGTGAAGAGCATTTTTGATTTAGTAGCAAATCTTTTGGGGGTCCCCAAAAAGGAGAACAGTTTTGTTGAAACTTGTCTGTATTGGATACTCTGTTCATGGTATAACAGAAAAAGATATTTTTCATTTTAATTGTAAAATTAAAGAAAAATAAAGCAGTAGTAATGACAGAGTTTTTACAAAATAGTCATTTACCAAATTCTAGTTCCTTGATAGACTAGAGAGAGTGTAAACACCCCCCAAATATTTCACAGTGATTAAAAGCCTTCAATATTAGTCATTTACCCTTATGTCCAAATACATCATGGTACTGACTTTAAAATAAGATGTTTGACTGAGTATTTTCTCTTTTTATAAAACAAATGTGTTTGTACAGAAACCAAGCTCACGAAAAATGTACTTATCTGGGTATGGTGTGGAGCTAGCAATTAAGAGTACAGAATACAAAGCACTGGATGATACCCAAGTTAAAAGTAAGTTTTCTGTCTCAGTACTTGAGTAGAATGAAAAGTTGGAGTCTTTTACATACTTTGGTTTTTAAAAAATTTAATGAGTATAATCCTACATATGTTCATTTGAGGCTAGAGATGGGTGGACATGTTCTTAATTTGGAATTAAATTTTAAGCTGAAAGAAATGTATTTAATGTTACTGGTTATCAAAATTTATTTCAAAATATGAAATTATATGTTATTTTGCTTATACCCGATGGGTTCCCAACCATTGTAGCACCATGTAACAATTGATACTATATATAAGGTACACTGCAGCAATAGATGAGGCTGATTATTGCTAGAGGTGACTGGCATAGGCATTTCGGTCTGGCCCATATAAGGATGTTTTGTCTGAAATGTTAATAATTAAATTAGCATGGTAGGTTTTTTTTTTTTTTTTCTTAAGCAGGATCAGAGAGGCCTGTGAATTGTTTAGATGAGGTAGATTCATTAGGTTTGTGATCTACCAACCAATATCTATCTGTATTCTATGAACTAAATGTATGCTGTAGATGAAGAGACTCTGGAGACTTAAATAAACTAAAGAAGTTCTCAGAATACTTACGGAAGTTGTTTATTACCTGATTCATGTCAAATTTATTTATGCTTGATTCTTGGCTAAGAATTTTAAGTTTATTCTTTTGTATACACTCAGATGAGGCTGCTGCTTCAATTTTGTTTTTCATGTAGAGGCCCTGCCTTGATCACAGACCTCTCTCTAGCTCTTGTAACTGAATGTGCTTCAAATAAAGATCTGTATTACTGTAATTTAAATATTTTTGGTTAAAGAGTTACTGAAAAAGTATAGTAAAAATAATACTCCGGTTTATATATTTCTGTATAGCTTATGTGTAGCTCTACAATGCCTTATAATTTCGTATCTTATAGTCACAATAGTAATTTAAGGCATTTTAAGCTATTCTTGTGCTTGTAATGTCATCTGTATTATGCACTGCGTTCTGTCACCAACCTTTTACACACACTTGGAATATCTCTTTGCCTATCAATTCTAGTTGCCACTCCTTAGTGCAGTTCTCTTTTTTTCTCTCTGTATACATGTATCAGACCTTCAACTAGCCATCTCTCTGATCTTTGGTCTTCAGTGCCCTCAATCTCACCACCCCTCAAAACAGATTTATCTAATATCCAGTACTTTCCAGATGAACTTCTGATGATGAAAATCTGACTCTGTGATTCCACTGATTAAATCCTTTAGTGGCTCCCTGAATCTCTCTCATAAATTCAGGTGTAAGAACATAGCAAACAAAGCTTTTCACAGTTGGATTTTTTTTTTTCTGTCTTTTTACTCTCCTTCAGCCCTCTCTTCTTTGTCTCCTCTTGTCTGCAACACTAAACTATTTACTGTTTAGAATAGTTTTCTGTTCCCTGGATGCCTTTATGCATGGGCTCCATGGGAAGTCTTTATGACCTCTCCTACTTTCATCCCTTAGTGTATGCCGCTCCTTCTGCCTACCACTGTCTTGGCTTCTTTCATCTATAGACTTCACATCTTTTAAGACTCAAATATATCAGTCTGTGCTTCTGAGATGGCTGCCTATCTTGCTGCTCTATTAGAGAATGCTCTTCTCTTTTCTATATCCCATATCTTTCTGTGCCTTCTTTTAGAAGAGTTTACACACTCTACTAAAGTTGTCTGTGTATTTGTCTCTCTCCTTGTCCAACAAGCATGGTTTGTATCTTTTGTGTCTCTGTTGTTCCTGGTGTCTATCCTGTCAGAGACACCTCATAGTGAGCAGTCAGTAAATGTTCGCCCAGTGAATGAATGAACAAACAAAAGGAAAAGGAAGACTAGATCAAATGATCAGGGTTGTTTTTACTTATAGTCCTAGAGATCCAGAGCTTTGGAAAAGTAAGAAGGGTGAGCGTAATTGCTGAGCTCTAATTTACTCTGATACAGAGCCACTCCACACACTGTAAGAGATAACAGTCCTTATAATCCTAAAGCACCCTTAACATACTCTACCAACCACACTGTACGGTATAATTATTTGTTAAGTAAGGGAGAGGGGAAATGACTATAAAATATATCTTTATTCTTTGAGGCCATGAGTTTTGGTGTCTTTCTAAAGATTCCTTGATTATCTTTAAAGGTATTAAAAATACATAGGAACTTACATTTAAACTTAAACTTAGGATTTGGATCTCCTGTCTCACTTAAAAGCTAAACCCAGCATTTGTTGCAGGACCTTTGGCTTATCATTTCTGATTATAAAATAGAACCTGACTTTTAACTAATCTATAAAGTACTTTATTATGGTTGCTAAGTATTTAATCAATCCAAGCGTGTTTAAAAAGGAAGCTCACACTCAGGAACGTAAGCCTGTACAGATGCATATATATGTATTAATCTGGTCCATGAAGGAAAAACAAGGTAAAACAGATGGAATTTCATTTCATTGTGATTTCTAATTTTTTTTATTTTTCCTTGAGAGAGAATCTCACTCTGTCCCCCAGGCTGGAGTGAGTGCAGTGGCACGATCTTGGCCCACTGCAACCTCCGCCTCCCAGGCTCAAGCCATTCTGACTCAGCCTCCCAAGTAGCTGGGAATACATGCCACCACATCTGGCTAATTTTAGTGGAGACAAGCTTTCTCCGTGTTGGTCAAGCTGGTCTCGCATGAGCTCAAGTGATTCGCCCACCTCAGTCTCCCAAAGTGCTGGGATTACAGGCATGAGCTGCCATACCCAGCTAGGTTCTTCTGATTTTTGATTACATGTTCTTTTCCTAGTCTGAAAATATTTTTGTTTTATTTTGGTTTTGTTTCCAAAATGTAGCTGTGACTAATACTACTGTAGAGGATGAGACTGAAGCAAATGAAGTTCAAGGATTTCTCTTTGGGAAACTAAAGTAAGTCTGAATGGAAATGAAATTGGTGTTATTATTATACCCATTTGTTTTAAGGAATTAATTTGATATACTGTTTTGCCATATGTTTCACCTTTGTTTTATGTAGAAAGTACACTCACACCCGATCGCGCCTGATCTTGGAAGCTAAGCAGGGTCGGGCCTGGTTAGTACTTGGATGGGAGACCTCCTGGGAATATTGGGTGCTGCAGGCTTATTAAAAAAAAAAAAGAAAAAGAAAAAGAAAAAGAAGGTACACACACAGACACAATTGTTTTTATTACAGAAGTAACACAAGGCTGATATCAAAAAGCTATGGAAAGCAAAAAGCACAACATTGGAAAAACAATCACTAATTTCACAACTAAAGAGATAACTCTTACACTGTTTTGATGTACAGTATGTTTTTACAGTTTCTCTGTGAATATTTTTATAGCAACAAATAAATGTATACACAGTATTGTTTTACACAGCAGAACCATAGTGGATCACTGTGTTTTTCACATCTTGTGGGTAGTCCATCATTTATTGAAACAGTCTCATAGAACTGAACTTTAAATTCTTTCCCTACTTTTTCATTTAATTTGTGTGTGTGTGTGTGTGTGTGTGTGTACTAGTTTGTGTGCACTGCAGATTTTCCTTAGCACAAATTTCAGGAAAAAAATTGATAAAGTATGTGTACTTCTTGAAATTTTTGATTGATGCTTATAAATTGCCCTCATAAAATTGTACTAACATGTACATACTCTGGGATGTGAAATGTGTTCATTTCCCAGAACATTAATAATCACTCATACTGTTTTTAAAATCTTTTTTAGTTTAATAGGTGATACGGTGTTTGTTTTTTAAAAAATTCTGTATTCATTTCACTGGACTAAACCCATTTCATGATTTGTCTCCAAGAACAGTCAACTCTTGGCAATTTATTATTGCAAGGATTAACTTTTTTTCATGTTTATTGGTCTTACAATTTCTTCTTGGGTAAATTGCTTATTCCTAACTTGTGCTCATTTGTTCCTGCTGTGTGTACCTTTTTTATTAATTATAACAGCTCTTTATAAAAATTCTGAAACCTTTGCCATATATTGCATTATTTACAGTTGAAGTTTATTTTCATGTTAATCTTAAAGATGGAAATTTTTTCTTTAGATAAAGCTGTTATGAGAGTGGGAGTTTATTTCTAGAACTTAGGTAGTATCCCTGGGATAACTAGAAAATTCAAAATGTAAGACTTTTGATACCTGTAGTTGGTCGCTGTTAAATATGCATATTTTTCTCCTTTTACCCAGAATAAATTATTTGTCCCATAAATTAAGTTCAGCATTTATAGAATGGCCTAAACCCCAAAGAAGTGAAACAACAAACATAAGGCAACAAATAAATTGTTAAATATTTGTTAGCCTCGTAGCATTTTTTGATCCTTTTCTTCATTTGCACTGTATGGTGCTTTTGCCATATAAATTATGATTTTCCATACTCAAAATTAGTAATTTTTTAATCCATTCTAACACAGTTGTCATAAAAGTCAAGTAAATAATTGGCATAGCACCTATTTGTTTAGGAACTTTCTAAATTTGGAGAGAATAATATAATTTAGTAATAAAGTACTTACAACAATTCATGGCCTATAATAAATATTAATGTGTTTGTTAAACATGAATAAAAGAAATGAAAATTATAATTATTAAGTTATTATTTGTTAAAATAGTTCACAAAATACTGCCTAAATTGAGTTTCTTTTGAGGAAATAAATTGAGTAAATCATTATTTTTTAAAATAAATACTGTAGTAATAATGTTAGCTAATATTTGCTATTTTTAAACTCAGTGTTATTTTTAGTTTTTTTTAAATAAATTAACTTGGCAAGCTGCAATAAATATTTTTATTCATTTCTTTATTTTTAAGGCAGTTCTTATACTTCTGACATTCAAAAAGTATGAGATATTTAATACCACTTTTCATATGATAAATTTGACTTAGTGTGCTTAGAGAAACAGGAGTTGGTAAAGTTCTGACAGAAAACTAAAACTTTATAGAATTAGAACTTTACAGATCTAATGGGTTACAAAAATCATTGATAATATTGGATCTTGAACAAATGTATAGCCCAAAAGAAGAGAAAACATTTATTTTCCTAAATTTCTGTGCTACAGATTACCATTTTATATACACATAAAAGTAACCTTTCAAAAATTAAAATTTTACCACCCTTTTTCTCCCTGCCATGCTGATTGAAGACAAGGAATAGGATGGTGAGTGCTCTCTCAATACTTGTGAATGGGGGTGGCTGTCATTTTATTTTTCCTTTACATTTTATTATTCCTTTATATTATATTTGCCCTTATTTATAAGGGAAAGTTTGTAATTTCTTTATCTAGGCAAAGTTATTTAAAGAAATATTTTTATTAACACCTTTAGTTCTTGTTTAGTCTTACAGTTATTTATGAAGGACTCTCAGGTTGGTTCTGCTGGTGATAAGTAGATAACTGTATACAGTAAGGGTAGCATTTTTGGAGACTACACTAGTTTATGTGGATAACTGTGTTACCTTTTTAAAGTATGTTGGCCAAGCAGTATACTAGTGGCCTTAAAATGTTAATACATCTTACAAAATGGATTTATTCTAAATAAGGTATTAATTTTGCAGCTAACGGTATGTTTTTATTCCATTTTCAACTATCTGAATGTCCTGTAATTCATAATTCTTTTCTCTTTTAAATACAAGTTTTTATGAGATTAAATTGCATTTTCTCCAGAGATCACTTAGAACACTTAGCTATTCATTTTTATTTTTGTTTTTATTTTATTTTATTTCAACTTCTATTTTAGATTCAGGGCATACATGTGCAGGTTGTTGCATGGATGTATTGTGTGATGCTGAGTTGAGGAGTATGAATGATCCTGTAACCCAGGTAGTGAGCATAGTACCCAACTGCTGATTTTCTGGCCCTCGCCATCTCCCCACTCTAAAAGTCCCTCGTGTCTATTCCATCTTTATGTTCATGTATACCCAATTCTTAGTTCTCACTTATAAATGAGAACATAGAGTATCTGGTTTTCTGTTCCTGTGTTAATTCACTTAGGATAATGGCCTACAGCTGCATTCATGTTGCTCCAAAGAGCGGGATTTGGTTCTTTTTTATTGCTGCATAGTATTCCATGGTGGCATATGTACCACATTGTCCTTAACCAGTTTGCCACTGATGGTACCTGGGTTGATTCCTTGTCTTTAATACTGTGAATAGTGCTGTGAAGAACATATGAGTGCTTGTGTCTTTTTGAATGGAATGATTTGTTTTCCTTTGGGTATATACCCAGAATGAGATTACTGGGTTGAGTGGTAGTTTGAAGTTCTTTGAGAAATCTCCAAACTGCTTTCTGCAGTGGCTGATCTAATTTACATTTCCACCAACAGCGTGTAAGTATTCCCTTTTTTCTGCAGCCTTGCCTGTATCTGTAACTTTTTGACTTTTAATTATAGCCATTTTGACTGCTGTGAGAGGGTATCTCATTGTGGTTTTAACTTGCATTTCTCTGATGATTAGTGATGTTGAGCATTTTTTCATACTTTTTTTGGCTGCTTATATGTTTTATTTGAGAAGTGTCTGTTCATGTCTTTTGCCTAGGAAACCCTAAAGCCTCCACTATAATGCTCCTAGAACTGATTAACAACTTCTGTAAAGTTTCGGGATACAAAATCAATGTACAAAAATCAGTAGCATTACCAAAAGCCAATAATGTTCAAGCTGAGAGCCAAATCAAGCAGGCAATTCCATTTATGATAGCCACACATACAAAAAGGGGTATAGGAATACATCTAACCAAGGAGATGAACCATCTCCACAGGAGAACTACAAAACACTGCTGAAAGAAATCATAGATGACATGATGACAAAAACAAATGGAAAAACATTCCATCCTCAAGGATTGGAAGATTCAATATCATTAAAATGGCCATATTGCCAGTCTACAGATTGAACGCTATTCCTGTCAAACTACCAATGTCATTTTTCACAGAATTAGAAGAATATATTCTAAAATTCATATGGTTATTCATTTTGGAAAGTGAATACTCAAAGTTAGTTCTTCCACAGTGACTCAACTGATTGCTCATTTCAAAGCAAAATCCTTTGCTTTGAGATACTGTATGGATAATACGTATGTTGCCTAAATTATATAAGAATTTTAGCAGTGAAAATTACTAGGATTATGATTAAATATGAAAATTGGTATAGTAGAGTAGCTCTTATAAACTTATAATCCTATAACTTAAAATATTGAAAAAGGAAATGTTTGTTTAATTCATAGTGAACTTCTTTTTGGAAGAGATGCCATTGTCCTTTTACTATCACAGCAGTCTTTATTATTATTATTATTTTTATTGCATTTTAGGTTTTGGGGTACATGTGAAGAACATGCAAGATTGTTGCATAGGTACACACATGGCAGTGTGGTTTTCTGCCCTCCGTCCCCTAGCCTGTATCTGTCCTTTCTCCCCATGCTATCTCTTCCCACCTCCCCACCCCCCCATCCCTCCCCCATTTCCCCCCAACGGATCCCAGTGTGTAGTGCTCCCCTCCCTGTGTCCATGTGTTCTCACTGTTCAACATCCACCTATGAGTGAGAACATTTGATGTTTGATTTTCTGCTCTTGTGTCAGTTTGCTGAGAATGATGGTTTCCAGGTTCATCCATGTCCCTACAAAGGACACAAACTCATCGTTTTTGATGGCTGCGTAATATTCCGTGGTGTATGTGTACCACATTTTCCCTATCCAGTCTATCATCGTTGGGCATTTGGGTTGGTTCCAGGTCTTTGCTATTGTGAACAGTGCTGCAATCAACATTCTTGTGCATGTGTCCTTATAGGAGAATGATTTATAATCCTTTGGATATATACCCAGTAATGGGATTGCTGGGTCAAATGGGATTTCTATTTTTAGGTCATTGAGGGATCTCCACACTGTCTTCCATAATGGTTGAATTAATTTACATTCCCACCAACAGTGTAAAAGTGTTCCTATTTCTCCACATCCTCTCCAGCATCTGTTGTTTCCAGATTTTTTAATGATCGCCATTCTAACTGGTGTGAGATGGTATCTCAATGTATCACAGCAGTCTTAATCTTGAATAGTTTTCAAAATGTGTTCCCACGTTGTAGTAAACCTGTAAGATATTGATATTGTAGTATATATATTTATAACTCTAAGAATAACATATTTCTGTATCTATATTCTGTTTTTATTTTTCATTTCCCTTTTCAAAGTCTTCTTGTCTATTGACTATTGAAAATATGCGTTTTTGGCCAGGCGCGGTAGCTCATGCTGTAATCCCAGCACTTTGGGAGGCCAAGGTAGGTGGATCACAAGGTCAAGAGATCGAGACCATCCTGGCAAACATGGTGAAAACTCGTCTCTACTAAAATACAAAAGACTAAGTGGGTGTGGTGGTGTGCACCTGTAGTCCTGATTACTCAGGAGGCTGAGAGGCAGGGATTCGCTTCAACCCAGGAGGCAAAGATTGCAGTGAGCTGAGATCACACCACTGCACTCCAGCCTGGCAACAGAGCAAGACTCCATCTCAAAAAGAAAAAAGAAAATATTTATTTTTGGTGAGATACCATCTCACACCAGTTAGGATGGTGATCATTAAAAAGTTAGGAGACAACAGATGCTGGAGAGGATGTGGAGAAATAGGAACACTTTTACACTGTTGGTGAGAGTGTAAATTAGTTCGACCATTGTGGAAGACTGTAGCAGTTCCTCAAGGATCTAGAACCAGAAATACCGTTTGACCGAGTACTCCTATTACTGAGTATATACACAAAGGATTGTAAATCATTCCACTGTAAAGACACATACGCACATATGTTTATTGTGGCACTGTTTACAATAGCAAAGACTTGGAACCAACCCAAATGCCCATCAGTGATAGACTGGGTAGAGAAAATGTGGCACATATACACCATGGAATGCTATGCAGCCATAAAAAAGAATGAGTTCATGTCCTTTGCAGGAACATGGATGAAGCTGGAAACCATCATTCTCAGCAAACTAACAGAAGAACAGAAAACCAAAAGCCACATGTTCTCACTTATAAGAGGGTGTTGAACAATGAGAACACATCGACACAGGGAGGTAAACATCACACACCAGGGCCTGTTGGGGGTTGTGGGGCTAGGGGAGGCATAGTATTAGGAGAAATACCTAATGTAGATGACGGGTTGATGGGTGCAGTAAACCACCATGGCATGTGTATACCTATGTAACAAACCTGCCTGTTCCGCACCTCTATTCCTGAACTTAAAGTATGATAGTAATAGAAAATGTGTGTTTTAAAAGTTGTGTTGATAAAAAAAAAAATAATCGTATCCATTTAAATCTGAAATGGCACCATTTCTTGATTTCATGAGTGATAGAGGAAAGAAGATTATAGTTTAGATTGTATGTATAGTAAAATACCATTTTACTACATTATTATTTGGCTCTCTCTAAACGATGCCTAGAGATATTTAACAATAAGTAAACTTATCTGGGTTTTAGTTTTTTATAAGAATCAAAGATGGAGCTTTTTAGAAATAAACTCTTAAGAGTATATGTGGCATTTTTGTCTTTCCTTATGAAGTAGTTTTTATTTTCAATTATAAAAGCAATGCTTGCAATTTATAAAATGTTAAACAAAGAAGCATATAATAGGAAAACATAATTCTGCCCTCATCCTTGCATTGCTTGTAACACTAACAATTGAGAGTATATTCCTCCAGATTTTGTTTTGTTTCATACATTTATTAAGAGACCTATATCTCTTCCTCATTAAATTCTGTGAATATAGCTGTATCACTGTTCATGATTATCTTAATGATGAATGATTCATTTGTATCTAATTACTTGGAATGTATAATTTAAAAAAAAAATGCTGTGTATATAATGGCTTGTGATAGGTGATGCTATTTAACATCACTTAATATTTTGATGCAGAGAAATATATTCGGATCTTAGAGATAATCTTACAGCCTTCCAAAAATACCTGATTGAAAGTAGTAAACAAATGACGCCTCTGAAAGTCTGGGAACTACAAGGTACAGTATTTTGAGCTACTTTAAAACAGCATTTTGGTAACTGATCTGTGACTTAAATAAGCTTTTATATATTACATGATACAGATTATTTTATGGACAGTATTAATTACTAGTGATATGAATAATATAAATTATGATTTTATTTTTGTGGTGTTATCTATTTAATAGATCATCTATCAAGCTATATTTTTATGTTTGCAAGACTTAAAATTACATGAAGTGAAGTTATTTGATGTTATTTTAAAAGTATATACTGATTTATAGGTTAGTCTCAAGTATTGAATTACATTTTTGGAGACACTATAACTGATTAAAAATCGTAACTCCTTAGTAAGGAGAAAACGAAATTCAGTCTTAGTTTTCTTCTCTTTGAAATTTAGATCCTGTTAAGACTATTACGTGTTTCACTGATAAATTTTTAATGAAAACATCAAATGGAGGACATGCAGTTTTACAAAGTTAGGAACAGCTTCTGTGCTGAAAACCTACAAGCAGATATTTTGTGAACAAAATTTGATTTGTTTGGAGCTTTTAAGTCCTTTTCAACTTGTAATTTTTCTGCTTTATTTGTAATGATTTAGTAGCTCATGGGGACATGTCATCTTTCTGCATAATCTGTAACTTGTATGTTTTATCAGCTTTTAATAATATAGCAACTTTTTAAAATGTAACAGCTTAATAAGTTGTTACATTTTAAAAAGATGATCTCTGTTTTGTTTAATAAGCTTTTATATCTCACATGATAGATTATTTTATAAATAATATTAGTGATGTAAATAATAAATTATGACATTACTATGATTATACTATTCATACTAATACATTCACATACTATTCAGTTAGCCCTTTTAAATTCTGCCGTTCAATAGTTTTTAGCATATTTTCAGAATGCTGCAACTCCTACCACAGTTGATTTTAGAAAATTCTCATCATCCCAAAAAGAAACTAACATCCTCATTAGCAGTCACTCCCCATTTCCCAACTCCCCAGTTGTGTAGGCAAACACCAATCTACTTTCTGTTTTTAAAATAACAACTAAAAGGATATTTACAGGCTGCTCTTGCCAGCAAAACTTACTTACAGTATACAAATAATATTTTATGTTTCATCTGAATTATAATTTACAGGATCCTTTTATATAAACTACCTTTATATGTATTTAAAGTCCTTTCATATAAACTATATTCAATTACCAGTTACCACACAGCTAATAAGTGAAGATTTTGGTCCAAATGAAATTATTTATACTGTACCATATGATATCTAGGTAAGCTTTATATACACTTAACAGATGATTGAATATTACATTTTAAAATTACAGCGGAATGTGCAAGACTCAATCTTTTAAGTTCTATAACTTCTGGTATTCTTTACTTACCTAATATAAATGTTCTATCAACGAAGCCTTATATCATGAGAAAGTCAATTTATCAATCGAAAAATCATTCAACTTAATGAGATATTAAGACCATTGTGATAGATTCACTGTAAAGAATCTACCTCTTTGAACTGATAGAATCTATTCTTTCTGGACCCCTCTGGTCTACAGTTTCCTATTCATTGTGTCTTTTGTCTCATCTAGACCTCATGGTTGGACCTCCTTTCATTATACCACAGCCATTGTTACTGTTCTTCCACTTGACGTCATGGTAACACTAAACTGAGGTAGTGGGTTCAAATTCATTCTCAAAAAGCTTACTAAGATAATCTTTCTAAAATGAAAATCTGATTTTGGCCTTGTGTAAAATCACCCAGATTTTATCACTTGTACATCCCTAATAAAATAATGGTCTTACATTAGTCCCCACAGGAAAATGTTGGCACTTAGAAACTAAAAAATTAAATGAAGGGACTTTTTATAAAGATGACATGATTGAGGGAAACCAGTAAGGAATGGATTTTTCCATTCCAGTATTAGCAACTAGAGGGAAACATTTTCTACCCGTAATCTTGAGGGAGCAGGAGGAGGGAGGGGTTACTAAAACCTGGAGAGTATGTGGAGACAGCTGCTTGACACAACAGTATTCCCTTAGGGACTGCCCTCTGTGACTCAACAAGGAGGGATCTGGGTAGTAACTATCCAGTCCTTACTCTTTTCTTGCTTACTGATCCCATATTAGTGACTTGGATTGGTGGAATCTAACTAGAAATCTGAGGGCAAGGGGGCTTATTGATGAAGTTCAGCTAGGCCAGACTTTTGGGGGTCTGGAGCAGGATAGGGTGGATGTGGAAGGCAAAGAAAGTATGGAGTCCTCTTATGTGAGAAGTTTTATGTTTTTCCAAAGCAAATACTTCTGGAGAGACTTGAATGTAAGAAGGGGTTGATAGGACTAGCTAGCCAAGGCATTTGCATCATAAAGGACTGATTTCATGCACATCAATTAAAAGGATGAAGTTCAAACTCCTTATCATGTTTCCGGAAGCTCTTCTCTTAAGTTCTAATACAGCTTCCCAAATCCGTAATTTCAGATACTCTCTTTCTAGTATCTTCAATTATTTTTAAATCCTTTTTTATGTCTCTGTTTTAGCACTTTTTAAAAATTATAATTGTTACGTTTTAAGCCTCCTCCAAAATGTTCTCTAAGGGTCCCTTGCATAATTTAGAAAATTGTAAGTGATGGGGTGCTTTTGAAGGCCTTTAAGCAAAGAATATGCATAGTTAGCTTAGTTTTAATTGACTCCCAATGTCTCTAAGATGTATTTGAATTTGCTAAAAGCAGGAAATCTATTTAGACCTTATTGAAATCGTGTAATAGAGTGTAATGAGAGATTGAACTCTGCCTGTGGTAGAAGGCATATAGATATTTAGACGGTGAAAAGGTCTCAAAGATGATTGTAGGATTTCTAGCTTGAGCCTGAGTAGAGAGAATCTATGAAACATGTAAGCAGGCCGGGCGCAGTGGCTCACGCCTGTAATCCCAGCAGTTTGGGAGGCCGAGGTGGGTGGATCACGAGGTCAAGAGATCGAGACCATCCTGGTCAACATGGTGAAACCCCGTCTCTACTAAACGTACAAAACAATTAGCGGAGCACGGTGGCGTGCACCTGTAGTCCCAGCTACTCAGGAGGCTGAGGCAGGAGAATTGCTTGAACCCAGGAGGCTGGTGGTGAGCCAAGATCACGCCATTGCACTCCAGCCTGGGTAACAAGAGCGAAACTCTGTCTCAAAAAAAACCACAAACAACAACAACAACAACAAAAAAACATGTAAGCAGTCTTTGGGGCTAAATATGGGACTCACAAATAATGACACTAGTGTTGAAAGGTTGATTTACAGTCATTGTAAGATATCCAAATGGTTAGGTGCAGTGATGGGGTAAATATCCTGTCCTTCAGCTGAACAGAGAGGATTTTAAAAGTTAAAAATCCTAGCATAAAGATGTTGAAAAGGAAAGTGTGCTGACTGAGAGTATAGAATGAGAATGGTGACTGAGAATGCAGAATGACAAAATCAGTGCACCAGGGAAAGTAACCTGGTGTTCATTCACATGTAGAAAGTAAAACTCATGAAGAAGACATGGTGGAATGATGAGAAATGGAAAGGACATTATACAAGTTGAAGGAAGTAGATTCTTAAGAAAGAAAAAATGATCACTACTACTAATTTGCAGGAAATTATATTGCAAAAAGAACCCAGTAAGTAAAATAAGTACTAAAAAATGTTCGTTTGGCAATCAGGAGATATTAGCACTGGTCGTAGTTTCACTGCAGTACTGGGGACTGGAAACATGTTAAGGTAGGTTGAACACATTCTATTTAAAGTTACTCAGCTAGTTTGTGATGCAGATAGAATTTGAAGCCTAGGGTGTTGGTCCATTTTCACTTTACTGAGAAACACTTACTCAAGACGTAATTTATGAAGAAAAAGAAGTTTAATGTACTCACAGTTTCACATGATTGGGAAGGCATAACAATCATGATAAAATGTAAAAGACATGTCTTACATGGCAGCAGGCAAGAGAGAATGAGAGCCAAATGAAAAGGGAAACCCTTTATAAAACCATCAGATCTTGTGAGACTTATTCACTACCATGAGAACAGTATTGGGTAAACTGCCTCCCACCATGATTCATTTATCTCCCACTGGGTCCCTCCCACAACGTGGGAATTATGGGAGCTATAATTCAAGATGATATTTGGATGAGGACACAGCCAAACCATATCATTCTGGGCCTGGCCTCTCCCGAATCTCATGTCCTAACATTTCAAAACCAATCATGTCATCCCTACAGTCCCCCAAAGTCTTAACTCATTTCAGCGTTAACTCAGAAGTCCACAGTCTGAAGTCTCATCTGAGACAAGACAAGTCCCTTCCACCTATGAGCCTGTAAAATCAAAAGCAAGTTAGTTACTTTCTAGACACAATAGGGGTACAGGCATTGGGTAAATATAGCCATTCCAAATGGGAGAAATTGGCCAAAATGAAGGGGTTAAAAGGCCCTTGCAACTCTAAAATCCAGTGGGGCAGTCAAATATTAAAGCTCCAGAATGATCTCCACCCAGGGAGTGCCAATGCAAGAGGTAGGTTCCCATGGTCTCGGGCAGCTCACTCCCATGGCTTTGCAGGGTACAGCCTCCCTTCTTGCTGCTTTCATGGTGGCATTGAGTGTCTACAGTTTTTCCAGGCATATAGCACAAACTCTCAGTGGATCTACCATTCTGGGATCTGGAGGACAGTGGCCTTCTTCTCACAGCTCCACTAGGCAGTGCCCTAGTGGGGACTCTGTGTGGGCGATCTAATCCCACATTTCCCTTCTGCACTGTCTTGCAGAGGTTCTCCATGAGCACCCCACCCTTGTACTTTTGTCTGGACATCTAGGCATTTCCATACAGCCTCTGAAATTCTAGGCAGAGGTTCCCAAACCTCATTCTTGACTTCCGTGTATCCACAGGCTTAACACCATATGGAAGTTGCCAAGGCTTGGGGCTTGCACCCTCTGAAGCTACAGCCCAGGCTGTACCTTGGCTTCTTTTAACCATGACTAGAGCCGCTGGGACTCAGGACACTAACTCCCTAGGCTGTACACAGGAGCGGGCCCCTGGGACTGGCCCACAAAACATTTTTTCTCGTAGGCCTCCAGGTCTGTGATGGGAGGGACTGATGTGAAGGTCTCTGACGTGCCCTGGAGACGTTTTCCCCAATGTCTTGGTGATTAACATTTGCTCCTCATTTATACAAATTTTTGCAGCTGGCTTGAGTTTCTCCTCAGAAAATGGGTTTGTCTTTTCTCTTGCATCATCAGGCTGTAATTTTCTGAACTTTTATGCTGTTTCCCTTTTAAAGATGAATATTTTCAACAGCACCCATGTCACCTCTTGTATGCTTTGCTGCTTAGAAATTTATTCTGCCAGATACCCTAAATCATCTCCCTCAAGTTCAAAATTCCACCAATCTCTAGGGCAGGGGCAAAATGCTGCCAGTCTCTGTGCTAAAACATGGTATGAGTCACCTTTACTCCAGTTCCCAACAAGTTTCTCATCTACATCTGAGACCACCTCATTATGGATTTCATTGTCCATATCATTATGAGAATTTTGGTCAAAGCCATTCAGCAAGTCCCTATGAAGTTCCAAACTTTCCCACATCTTCCTGTCTTCTGAGCCCTCCAAACTGTTCCAACCTCTGCCTATTACCCAGTCCCTAAGTTCCTTAATCATTTTCAGGTATCTTTACAGCAGTGCCCCCACTCTACTGGTACCAATTTACTGTATTAGTCTGTTTTCACACTGCTGATAAAGACATATCCTAAACTGGGTAATTTATAAAGAAAAAGAAGCTTAAAGGACTCACAGTTCCACGTGGCTGGGGAGACTTCACAATCATGGCAGAAGGCAAAAAACACATTTTTTTTTTTTTTTTTTTGAGACGGAGTTTCGCTCTTGTTACCCAGGCTGGAGTGCAATGGCGCAATCTCGGCTCACCGCAACCTCCGCCTCCCGGGTTCAGGCAATTCTCCTGCCTCAGCCTCCTGAGTAGCTGGGATTACAGGCACGCGCCACCATGCCCAGCTAATTTTTTGTATTTTTAGTAGAGACGGGGTTTCACCATGTTGACCAGGATGGTCTCGATCTCTTGACCTCGTGATCCACCTGCCTCGGCCTCCCAAAGCGCTGAGATTACAGGCTTGAGCCACCACGCCCGGCCAAAAAACACATTTGACATGATGGCAGGCAAGAGAGAATGAGAGCCAAGTGAAAAGGGAAACCCCTTATAAAACCATCACGTGAGACTTATTCACTACCATGAGAACAGTATTGGGGAAACTGCCTCCAAGATTCATTTATCTCCCAGTGGATACTTCCTACAACACGTGGTAATTATGGGAGCTACGATTCAGGACAAGATTAAACAGCCAAACCATATCACCTGGTCTGTCAGACTCTGCCATTCCATGCCAGGCTACCTTAAGATCATTCTTTTATAGGCTTTGACCCATCGTTTCACACTGAGAATGCAGGAATAAAACTAGCCTTTCTGTGTTAAACTAGTTATTTTAGTAGTATTGGGTAAATTAGGATTCCAACTTTAAGGAAATATTAAGGAGAAACAATCTGCCTCACTACTAGGTAAGGAAACAATTTAGTTTTAAATCTTTTCTGACTCTTGACAAAGTAATAATACTAAGATGAATTCTTCTGACATGTGTGAAACTAACTACAGTTAGCAACACACATTTTTCTTTCTATAGACTGTCATATCAGATAAAATAATACTAAGTTTAGGATTTTATTTCAGCATAAAGGTAAAAATGTCAAATTGAAAGAGAAAGCAAATGTTTCTATTTACTGAGTTAAACACAGTGGGATTTTCTTAAAGTTCTTTTCAGAATTGGCTCTTTAAAGTTCTTTTTACACCACTTTGTTATTCTTTTTATCAATACTTTTTGTCATGTTTCATTTAAGTATAGAAAAATAGCTTTGTGAGAGCATTTCTCTTCATATATCTCTGGAAATTATACTATAATTTGGGGAAAATAATAGGAATTAAAGAATAATCACTCATTGCTAACAGTATAAAGCTTACATTATTTGGAAGTAAGTGATAACTTTCCGTTTAAAGCTTTTAAAAAATGCAGATGTAACCTATTAACATGTTTGTATATTAATATTTGGCAAGAAGGATTGAGTCAATTATTTCAATTTCATGGAAATGTCTATAAAGGTCTGACATTATGCTAGATTCCTTAATAATATTTTTCCTTTCAGATCTTAGTTTTCAAGCAGCTTCTCAAATAATGTCCACTCCAGTTTATGATGCCATTAAATTAATGAAAGACATTTCACAGAACTTCCCTATAAAAGCCAGGTATGTTAAAGTTTATTGGTTTCATTGTAGCCAGAACTCTTTCTATTAAATGAGTTTTGTGAAAATAGCTGATTTCATTTAACAAGAAGATGTCAGTTACTTCTCGTATATATAGCTTTTATGAAATTAGGGACTCTCTTCATTATATATGGATTTTTTTTATTAGAGCAAAATATTGGCTTGTGCATGCATGTGTGTATGCATTATAAGGTGGAACTCTTATTAGAGGCAAATAGAAAGGAAAATTTTAATCATACATAGTAATATAAGGAAAAACTTGTTTAAGCAATAAATAATGAAGGAGGATTTTTTTCTTTCCCTTATGGAGGATAATAAAAAGTATTCTAAGTAGGAGATCTATGCCCAAAGTACTGCCGCATCATATTCTTACCCTTTCAGATTCCAATGATTTGTCATGTCTTAATTGCATGGAATATTGTGTGGGATATTTTTTTGCCAAAAAAAATGTCTAGTTGAACTGCTTCCATGAATATGCTGATGTTACACTAAACATACATTCCATTTCAATAGGAAATACATTTGCATATCTTAAAAGAGACCAGTGCATGCAATGCAGTTGACCATGTTTTATGAGAATTTAGAAAATAAGACAACTTTGATGCAATTGTGTTCTGGTTAGGAATGATAGAGTATAAAATTAGCAACAAGGAAAATATGAGTTAGCTTATACTGAAGAGATAAAATATGTGACAAGTCACAGTGCATGTGCAACAATGGTGTTTTATTGAGAGGAATGGGAGAGCAGTCTTCTATCTCAGCATACCTTCTTAAGCATAGAATGATTGCTGTGCCTTTTACTGTCTCAAACACTATTTTGTACATTTGTTCATAGTAAAAAGTACAGAATCTTCAATATATGTATTCTTTAATTTTGAAAGTAAATAAATAGTACATGGTTGGCCATAGGATACCAAGAATCTTTTGGTGGTATTTTGAAATAGAGGAGTTTGTCCCCTTATTTACAGATTAAGAATGAATATATTGATATGCCTCTTTCAGTCAACTTTAATTTCAACAGCCAAGAATTTGAGAAGTCAGCATTTATATAATAAAACATGAAATATATATGAGTGTGTATAAATGTCATATATGTTTAGCCATAATGCTTTTAATTAATGCTAGTTATAAAAATTATTAGATCAAATACAAATGAAGTAAACTTTCATCTTAATCAGATAGTTGTTTAGCTCTATTGATGTTAAGTCAGCCTCATTGTTGAAAGGTTCTGATAGAAAACTACTGTTAGTCTGACTAAGAAAAATGTATAAAATATGCTAACATTGCTCAACGGATAAATAGTAGGCTTGAGCATATCTCCACAATCATTTGGTAGATAATCTGTAAATGTTTGTTGAAATGAAATATTTGCTAAATAAATGAAAAATTTGTATTATTATATTTTTAATTGTAATTTCTGTTAATGCAAATTTTACAAAATAATACATACTTACTGTGTGCTGTTTAAGGTACCGTTTTCTACTTGAGTTTTCCTTAAAGCAGAACTGTTCATTAACAGTCTTTTAATTTTTTAATTCTATTTATAAAATGGACAGATATATAACTAGCCATGTTTAGGAATTATCAAGCTGAATACAGTCCCTAGCAACTGTATTTTAAACATTTCTGCTGTCTTTAAATTATAAGTGAATTATAAACTCTTCAAGAGTGAATAGGCTGGGTGCAGTGGCTCACACCCACAATTTCATCACTTTGGGAGGTTGGGGTGGGAGGATCACTTGAGGCCAAGAGTTTTAGACCAACCTGGGCAACACAGCAAGACTCCGTCTCTAGAAAAGAATTTAAAAATTAGCTGGGTATGGTGGTGTGTACCTCTAGTCCTAGCTCCTTGGGAGGCTGAGGTGGGAGAATCACTTGAGCCCAGGAATTCAAGGCTACAGTGAGCTGCGATCATGCTACTACAGTCCTGCCTAGGTAATAGAGTGAGACTCTGTCTCTAAAAACTTTTTTTAAATAAAAAGTTGAAAAAAAAATTGAAAGAGTAAGTAATGTGAAGCCATCATTTCAGTTTCTAGAAGTTTCTACTCTGGTAAGATCCCAGGTTAACTAATATTCTTCATATACATACATTCATGTACATATACATTGGTAATTTCATACAAAATTTCTCTTTTGGAAAAAACAACACAAAATAGCTTTCTCAATCAAGGGTTTTCAAAAATTAAGTAGTAAATGATGACAATCCATACTGTATACAGTTAGTACACATGAAATTTTGGGAGCCTCCATTCCACTTGAACCAAATACTCTTGTCAAATGAAAGCTAAATTAGGCCATATGGAAATGTACACTTTTTAGTCATGAAGGACTTGGAGTTTTGAGCTTCTTATCCAAAGTGTTAGATTACGTTGAATTATATAGCTCAGTTCTAAACATATAATGAAGGATCAATTATATTAGTATTCATTTTTCCAGATCTCTAACCAGAATTGCTGTAAATCAACATATGAGAGGAGAAATACAGGAAAATCAAAAGGTTTGTTTGAATTTTTTATTTTTTTACCCAACTAATATCACTGTTTCTGACTTTGGATCTTCAATTTCATATAAAAAAGGAAATGGTAATTTGTGCTTTTTTGATTATTAAAGCAGTCTGGGTTCTTCCATTTTTATATTGTCAGCTATATGATTCTAGCCAATCTTTACTGACCTATCTTCTACTTATTTTGTAATATATTTCAGAATTTCTGCACAGGTAGTATGGTTTTCTTCATAGGACAAAGAATAAAGGCTGTGAGTTAATTATTCTGTTTCTTTTCATTAGTTTTGCTTAAAAGCTGTGAAGACTGAGTCAGTATTAGACTGTTGGAACATTACCAGAATCCTGTAGCCAATAGAACACAATTGATCACTGGTTTGACAAGTGGTCTCTTAAATTATCAATAGACCCCAAATGATTCTAGTTGTGTTAGTACTTGTAAAGTGCTTACACCACTGCATGACCTTATTACGTAGTACTCGTTTGGCTTTAAGTAATATCATACCAGACTTGCAGGACCCTAAACAGGAGTTCATTTTTCTCACTTCTTAACTGTTTTAAAAGCCAAAAGAGGCGGGAAGGATAGTACCAACCACATTCATCCTCACTTAAGCCTTCTTGGAACATTTTAGCAGACTGATTTCTATCTCATTGGTGGGAATTTTGCCATGTGGCCACCTTAGGCTGCAAGGGAAGCTAGAAAAACTAGTGTTTACTTTTCTAGTAATGAAAACAAGCAAAAGAGAAGTGGGCTAGGTATGGTGCTAACTTAGCCATCCGGCAGTGACCATCATACTGAGACAGAGTGAGCTGTCAACAAATGTTGGCTATTGTGATGATGACAGGCAACTACAATGATGATAATGAAGAAAAAGATGCATCATTTATTGGAGAACAGGTGTTAGGAACCACAGCACATCATTCCTACCTGAGACATTTTTTTGCCTCATTGACCACCTTACAAATTCCTGTGTATCCTTCAAAATGGATTAGTGGTATTAGGTCCTTTCTAAGATGTTCCTAATTGCTCTTACCATTTTTCATGCAGAATGGATTGTTTTCTTATGACAAACAAAGGAGTGGGTTTAGGATAGGAGTGGAGGCTTAATAGGCAAAAGAAAGAGAAAGAACATCTTTGAGAGAGAGAAGAGAGAGTGTCACCTGAATGGGAATTTGGACTGGCTACAGAAGTGTACTGGATTTTACAAACAGACTTGAGGAGACGGTGTCTGATTTACATAGAGCTCACAAATTGGCTGGACCAGGTGTGATGTTTTACATAATGCATGGAGAATGCTGGTCACCTCCCTCTATTATGCAAGTGGACTTTCCACGTGGCTGCTGCCATATTGTCTGCTTCTTAGTGTACGTGTGGGCTGGAAGGAAGGGAAGATGGAGCTGCCGTTTTCAACATGCCTAGTCCCAGGTAGCCTTTTCCTACTGGCACAATGCTGGCAGTTACCTGTGCAAGCTTCTACCTTGCTTGCTTATGTCTGCAGCTCTATTTTACAGGCTGCTCTTTGTTAGAACAGAAAATGATTTGGGGACTGCTTTTCATTAAAGGAAAACCTTACCAAGGACTCACTATCTGCCTAAATAATTTCTTCTTAACTGCTATATCAGAACCATGCTGGCAACCTGGCTATGGCAGCTTACTCAGGGCCACTATGGCTACTGTTGCTATCACCTTTTTTACCTCTTAGCCATTTGGAATTAGCAGTGAAAGAGTTTTAAAATGAGCTTTGACTGCAGGGCAAGAAATCTTGAACTTAGTAAATGAAATAATTGTGACACTGCAGATAGTTTTTTTTTTATCAACTCCTTCTTCCAGAGCACACTGATAAGAGAAAGACAAGGATGATAATGTCTTTCATGTAACTAATCTAGGGTAAATGTATTTAGACTAGCAGTCCATGTTACCCACTAGCCCATGGGATGTGGGAGGAGAAATTTAAACTGGTTTTCAACCCTGGGGAAGGGGGTAGTTAATGATGAGAAGGTAAAAAAACATCTTGGACCATTCATTGCAATTTCATTCCACGTGGATTGGACGCAAGAAAGCCCTGGAATTATGTTACTGTTACAGCCTCTCATCCATACAAACCAAAAAGTACATTTCCTGCAAAACATGTAAAGGAAATGTTCACCAAAAAAAGAAATAATAGTGGTCTTTTTTTTTTCTTCTCAAGCTGCAGTTTATTTAAATGCCAGGTCAATTGCTGTGGTGTAAATTACACTTTTAAGGATTTACTTAAGAAATTTGAAATATTTTCCTCTGGGTTTGGGACTAAACTGAAACAAAAGTGTCTTAAGCATAATCGTTCTCACTCCTGGGGTACTCCAGAGCTTCTGGCTTTACTTAAGGAGATAAAGAGGATAGGACCTTCAAGCAGAGGAGTTTGTATGGATGGTTTGTATGGATGAGAGGTTTGGGGTGAAGAGTTCTGTAAATGTCTATTAGGTTTGCTTGTTCCAGGTCTGAGTTCAGGTCTTGGATATCCTTGTTAATTTTCTGTCTTGTTGATCTGTCTAATATTGACAATGGGGTGTTAAAGTGTCCCACTATTATTGTGTGGGAGTCTAAGTCTCTTTGTAAGTCATTAAGAACTTGCCTTATGTATCTGGGTGCACCTGAATTGGGTGCTTATATATTTAGGATCGTTAACTCTTCTTGTTGCATTGATCCTTTTACCATTATGTAATGTCCTTCTTTGTCTCTTTTGATCTTTGTTGCTTTAAAGTCTATTTTATCAGAGATGAGAATTGCAACTCCTGCTTTTTTTTTTGCTCTCCATTTGCTTGGTAAATCTTCCTCCATCCCTTTATTTTGAGCCTTTGTGTATCCTTGCATGTGAGATGGGTTTCCTGGATACAACACACAGATAGGTTTTGGCTTTTTATCCAATTTGCCAGTCTATGTCTTTTGATTGGGGCATTTAGCCCATTTATATTTAAGGTTAATATTGTTATGTGTGAATTTGATCTTGCCATTTTCTTGCTAGCTGGTTGTTTTGCACATTGGTTGACGCCTTTTCTTTATTGTGTTGATGATCTTTACCATTTGGTACGTTTTTGGAGTGGCTAGTACTTGTTGTTGCTTTCTGTGTTTAGTGGTTCTTTTAGGAGCTCCTGTAAGGCAGGCCTAGTGGTGATGAAATCTCTCAGCAATTGCTTGTTCATAAACGGTTTTGTTTCTCTTTCGCTTATGAAGCTTAATTTGGCTGGATATGAAATTCTAGGTTGAAAGCTCTTTTCTTTAAGGATATTGAATATTGGCCCCCTACTGTCTTCTGGCTTGTAGTGTTTCTGCCGAGAGATCCGCTATGAGTCTGATGGGCTTCCCTTTATGGGCAACCCGACCTTTCTCTCTGGCTGCCCTTAGCATTTTTTCCTTCATTTCAATCCTGGTGAATCGGATGATTATGTGCCTTGGGGTTGCTCTTCTTGAGGATTATCTTTGTGGTATTCTCTGTTTCCCGGACTAGAATGTTGGCCTGCCTTGCTAGGTTGGGGAGGTTCTCTTGGATAACATCCTGAAGAGTGTTTTCCAGCTTGGATTCATTCTGTCCATCACATTCAGGTACACCTATCAAATGTAGGTTAGCTCTTTTCACATAATCCCATATTTCTTGGAGGCTTTGTTCATTTTTTTTCACTCTTTTTTCTCTAGTCTTGCTGTCTTGTTTTATTTCATTGAGTCGATATTCAGTCTCTGATCCCTTTCTTCTGCTTGGTCGATTCAGCTACTGAAACTTGTTCATGCTTCACGAAGTTCTTGTGTTGCGTTTTTCAGCTCCATCAGGTCATTTATAGTCTTCTCTAAGCTGTTTATTCTCATTAGCATTTCTTCAAACCTTTTTTCAAGGTTCTTAGTTTCTTTGCATTGGGTTAGAACATGTTCTTTTAGCTCAGAGAAGTTTGTTATTACCCTTTGGAGCCTGTTTCTGTCCATTCATCAGATCATTCTCCATCTGGGTTTGTTCCCTTGCTGGTGAGGAGTTGTGATCCCTTGGAGGAGGAGAGGCATTCTGGTTTTGGGTGTTTTCATTCTTTTTGCTCTGCCTTCTTCCCATCTTTGTGTATTTACCCATGGTCTTTGTAGTTGGTGACTTTCGGATGGGGTCTCTGAGTGGGTGTCCTTTTTGTTAACGATGAAGTTATTACTTTCTGTTTTTTAGTTTTCCTTCTAACAGTCAGGCCCCTCTGCTGTAGGACTGCTGGAGGTCCACTCCAGACTCTGCTTGCCTGGGAATCACCTGTAGCAGCTGCAGAACAGTAAGGATTTCTGCCAGCTTCTTCTTTTTTTATCCTAGTCCCAGAAGGATACCTGCCAGATGTCAGTCTGAGCTCTCCTTTATGAGGTGACTCTTTGGATATATGGGGATCAGGGAGCTGCTTCAGGAGACAATCTGTCCTTTATAGACGCTCAAGTGCTGAGCTGTGAGCTCTGTTGTTCTGTTCAGAGCTGCTGGGCAGGTACATTTAAGTCTGCTGCAGCGGAACTCATAACTGCCTTTTTTCTCAGGTGCTCTGTCCTGGGTAGGTGGGGCTTATTATTTATAAGTTTCTGACGTGCTGCTGCCTTTTTTCAGAGATGCTCTGTCCAGCGAGGAGGTAGCCTAGTCACAGTCTGCCAGCAGAGGCATTGCTTAGCTGCTGTGGGCTATGCCCAGCTGCTTTGTGAACTTCCTTGTGGTTTTGTTAATAGAGGTATAATTTGAACTGCCTCAATAATGGCAGACTGCATCTGTAATGGCGGACTGCATTGGTAGTAGTAGACTGCCTTGGTAGTGGTGGACTGCCTCGGTAATGGTGGATGCCCTTCTCCCCACAGAGCTGGACTGTCCCAGGTCCAGCTGCACTTGCTGTGAAACTCTGAATCCAGAGCATTTCAGATTGCTGATCTTTGTGAGGGTGGGACCTGCCAAGCCAGAACACCTGGCTTGCTGTTTCAGCCCCCTTTTTTTCAGTTGAATGGGTGGCTCTGTCTCTGAGGTGTTCCAAGCACCAGTTGAAATGGCTGCCCAGATTTGTGTGAGTTTTTGTGTGGAGACCCCCTGCACCAGCTGAAACAGTTATGCTGGAAACTTGTCGTGCTTTTCAGCCTGGGAATCTCTTCATCTGTGGGCAGTAATAACTCGTTTGGAAATGTAGTGATCACTCACCCTCTGTTTTGTTCTTGCTGGGAACTGCACTTCAGAGCTGTTTCTATTCGGCCATGTTGGATCTGCCAAAACTAAAATTTTAATGAAATATTTAAATTTCAGAGTGCACATCATTTCACCTTAGGAACACCCAGATATGTTTATAAACCATTTTACCATTGTAAATCTCAACCAGTCTTCTGAGATCTGATCAATTTCTTTAGTTTCAGGTAATACCTCAGCTACATTGGTTATTAAAGACGCATATTAAAATAAATGGTCACCTCTTTAAAAAAATGAGCTTATATTTCTTCATTAGGATTTGCATTTGTTTTTGCTCAAGCCTAAGAGTTCTAGTTTAATTTCACTTTAAATACAAAAATCTAAGTTTTTTGGATCATAAATATAGTATGAAATCCAGTCCCAAACCCATGTGAAAATAAGCTAGAGACCATGAATTCATTTGGGAGATTTATTCTTCCTCCACCAAGAACCATGGTGAGATAGACAAATTTCTATGCTGTTACTGCAGGGCATTTTGTTTCCTAATTCACCTTTCACCATGAGTGTAGCACTATATGTGTGCGTAAAGATATACTTGATCCTACACCTTGTTCCATGTGGGTCCTGGATTCAAATTTCCTGTTCTTCTAAGATTGGCCCTTCAACACCCAAGTCTTAGGCCATCTAGGAAGCTCTAAGTTTCCTCAGGGTGAGGTCTTTAGTGTTTATTTATGTCTCTATATTCATATTCCTATTTCCTCTTTGTCCTTAGGTAAATACTTTCTTGAACTCTGAGCCACATTTAGGGGATTTATTCATATTTATTTATTTATTTATTTTTGAGATGGAGTATCACTCTGTTGCCCAGCCTGGAGTGCAGTGGTGCAATCTCAGCTCATTGCAACCTCCGCCTCCTGGGTTCAAGTGATTCTCTTGCCTTAGTCTCCCAAGCAGCTGGAACTACAGGCATGCGATAGCATGCCTGGCTAATTTTTCTATTTGTGGTAGAAACAGGGTTTCATCATGTTAGTCAGGCTGGTCTCAAACTGCTGATCTCAAGTGATCCGCCCACCTCAGCATCCGAAAGTGCTGTGATTACAGGTGTGAGCCACCATGCCCAGCCTCATTATTAACATTTTAGTGTAGCATTTTCGTGCTTTTTTTTAGTAAGTGAATTTTAGGATCTTTGGTTTATCATTACTCCTGATTTAAGAAAGGCCACTTTAAATTACACACTGAAATATACAGCAGTTTATCAGGACTTAAGGCTAGCCCTGTGGGGCAGAGCAAAGAGAAGAATTTTAAGTACCAATCTCTCGTAGACAAACCTTTTCCCTCTCACACTGTTTCAGCAAGCAGATTCACTGAGTTCAGTCTGTTACCTGTTTTCTGAGCATTGTTATTCAAGGCACTGTGCCTGACATAAACAGTCTTGAGGGATTTAGCAGTTTAGTGTGGATCTGTGTGCTTGGTGTACTTTCCACTTATAATTGAGATGAATGAATGAGGTGCTGGAGAAAGCTTCATTCAGGGTGTGTGAAGTTTTGATGCCAGATTGTGGGAAACAACAGGCAATATAAATTCACTAGGCCTCTGTAGATTTTGAATTTGGAATGTAGATTACTTAGTATAAGTAACTCTGATAGAAAGTCACATCTAAAGTGGCTAAAGACAAATAAAAATTTTACCTCTGAATCTTTTCATATTAGGATTCAATCTTTTGCCAGTATTCTGTATAAAACCAGTGGAATTACTTTCTGTTAAGTTCCTCCTCTCCCTTCTCTTTGTGTAGCCCATCTGTTGAGTGATAATCATACAGAAAAATTTACCTTTCAGGTCATTTCTCTGAGTCTCTTCAAGTTAGTTGCTTCCTCTGCCTTTACAGAGTAGTTCTAACAAGTCCCTGTTATGTGACTTATCATATGATGTCTTTGAAGTACACTGGTTGTTTTTCCTCCTAAACCTGTTTGCCTACCCTGATAACAATAACAATATTCACAAATCAAAATAATAACTTTGATTTGTGACCACTTAATAGGTGACAAGATATAGACTTATATTACATTTGAACTATAACAAACCTATGAGTTAGATATAATTATTCCCATTTTATAGATGAGGAAACTGAGGATTCTGAAAGTCATTTGAGTTTGCTCAAATCTTAACAGCTAGTAGATGGAAAGACTAGGAATAAACCAAGCATGATACTCACACTCTGATCTTGACAACTTTGCTTTAGTAACAAGAACATCCCCTTTTTACCTTTTATTATTGGTCTAGTGCCTGGAGTTGCTCCTAGAACATAGCAAGCACTCAGGAAATGTTTACTGAATGAAAGACAGTGAAAATTCAAATATAGCTCTAATGGAAACTTATGGATTTAGAGTGAGCTCCAAATATTTACACATATACCAGAGTTTTACTTTTGGTATATCATTGCCTCAAGGAATAGGAATGTGCCAACTGTCAAATTGTATATGTGCACATACACACACTATATGAAATTTAGTAGATAAGTAATTATTGTAGCATTAGAACTGTTATGCATTGTAAAAATCAGAATATTCAGATGTTGAATTTTATCTCTAATCTATCTTAAAATTTCCCTCATCACTGAGATTAAGTCTGGGCAGACTACTACCTATGGACCAAATCTGGTCTGCCATTTATTTTTATAAATAAAAGCTTAATTTTTAAAGTAAACATTGCTATGCCCATTTGTTTACATAGTATCTAAGGACACAAAGGCAGAGATCAATAGTTGCAACAGAGACTGGCCTGCTAAACCTAAAATATTTACTCTCTATTTGTAGAAATAATCTGGTGACCTGTAATGCAGATCACTATAGTTCTATCACTTGGTTAATATTGCTTTGCTCTATTTCAAGGATCTTCGAGATAGATTTGAAATTCAGCCAGGTGATGCTCGTCTATTTATAAATGGCCTTCGTGTTGATATGGATGTTTATGACCCTTTTAGGTATGTATTAAATTATTACTATAAATTATGGTTTATATAAAAGTAAACATTGTCTTTAATTTAATATTAGTTAAAATATGAAGGTCACTTTGAAGATAAAGCAAATACATGTGTTTCATTGTGCAAAACAGCTCTCTTCTACCAAAATGAGCAAGCCCAAAGTGTCTTAGAATATCAGAACTGGGAGAAACAGTCAAGATATTTGTTTGGATGAGTGTTAGACCTGCAATTAGTTTGTTATTCTAAACTGTCTTTCATTGAAGAGGAGATTGGTGATTTATCAGGGAAGTTATTTGGAACTGAACTGAACCCTAACCCTAACCCTAACCCTAACCCTAACCCTAACCTCTACCCTTCATATAGGAACTGAAATCAACATGGAGTATTTCCTCAGAAGAGAGCAGTTGACAAGAGGAATTTAAAGTGCTTCTGTATAATTGCTGCATGCTATCTAGTTTCTTGTTCAAAAAAAAAAATTCTTCAAAATTGCTCAGAATTTTGAACAGGACTGAAATAGGAAGTCCTTGCTTTGTCAGTGGTCATTCACCCAAAGGTAAAGCTGTGGGCCAAACAGAAGAGTTACTTTTATAAAGAAACATAAAACTACTTTAAAATTAATATTTGGAATATTAGATGAACTTAGGAAACATGATGCCTTAGTTCAGCATTCAGTTTTAATTCAATTTAATTTGTTTGTTGAACTGAAATTATTTGAATTATTTATTTAAATCCTATTTTCTTACCAGTTTGGAAATATATTGGAAAATATAAGTAGTTTTATCAAACATTTTTTACAATGTTATCTCAAATCGGGCTTTTCTCTTTAGTTACTTGAATCCTTGGACCTAGTGTTGGAAAAATAATAACCTAAGATATATTTAAGTACTACACACAGAAAGAGTGGAGAAGTTTTTAAATGCTACCCTGTAAATTTCAGGGGAACAAAAACTACATCTGTGCTTAGGAGCAGTAAAAACAGGTTTAAAGGAAGTAGTGAAATGGTATGTAGATTTTAGAGTTTTCTAAAGCAGTATATGAGGAAA
Source organism: Saimiri boliviensis (assembly GCF_048565385.1). Classification (NCBI taxonomy): domain Eukaryota; kingdom Metazoa; phylum Chordata; class Mammalia; order Primates; family Cebidae; genus Saimiri; species Saimiri boliviensis. The sequence continues at coordinate 17,631,760 of NC_133464.1, forward strand.
TTTTTATGGCAAGAATATTTTCACATATGATTTAGGAAGGCTGTAGGTTATTAAAAAATACAACAACACCCCTCCAACCCCCCACTCCCTTCTTCACCCTCCACCCTCACCTCCCCCAGTGGCTCTTACACCTGGATTGTGTGCTACATTTTTGTTTCTCATTGATTTGATCACTAGTTAGAGCTACTGTGATTCTCTTAAAAGAGAAGGAGAAAATATGTGATGATATTTGTATCTTCTGACATTTTTGACGATAGCATAATCAAAAAGGTTCTCAGAAAAAGATCAGAGGATGTGGAATAAAATTAATGCAAAGAGGAAGATGAATAGAAGAAAATAAGGAAATGGAAGGAAAATGTCATATTACAGAGAAATTGTATAGAGAGAGGTTTTATGCAACCAGTACTTTGGAATTTTCCATGTGGGGAAAGAAAAGGAGTAAGGAATTATTTTTGCTCCCTTCCTATCTTTTGTCAGTCATTGCATTACTGGGTTGTGGAGAACCAGTAACATGACCCATACATGACCCAGCCCTTCTTGCTCTGATCCTGAGAGTAGTGGGAGGAGCCAGAGCCTCCATGGGTTAGGATTAGATTAGCATTGGTTCTATAAAGGTTCTAAACCCCCAGAGAGGCTGAGACAGTAGGAACATGTGGCACTGATTGGGGAGAAAGGTAAGTAGGACTGATGAAGTACATAAGCAGGGTCTTATATATCTACATTAAAACATTCTGTTCTAGCCCAACAAAGAGTCTTTTATATATTTTTGCTTCTGAATAGTCACCTCAGCCATGCATTTGACAAAGAGTAGTTTAAAGATTTAGATTTCCCAATTCATTGTCACTGGGGTTATTGTTGATGTTGTTGTTTACAGTAATACTTTATATCATGTTTAAGAACTCTCAAATTATTATATGTAATAAATTTAAATTTGTATTCAAACACATGTGAACTTCATGCTTTAATGGGGCTTCCTCTGTATTCGAATTTTATACTTTGTCTTGTTTGATCTTATGTTATCTTTGCAGTAAGTTTGTCCAAAGAATGACCTGATTTTTTTTTCTCATTTTTGTCTTTCTCAAGGCTGATCACACCCTCACTACTTTGATAAAGAATACAATAGTCTTTGTTTTATCTTTTATATAATAATAAGATTTTACTACCACTAAAAAAATTATGTAAGTTTACTCTGGATCATAATTAGAACTATTTGTCTTATTTCTTAGTTTAATTTAATAATATATCTTCTTGCTATTAATGGAAATACCAAAAAAAAAACATTTCTAATGCTTTAAGAAATTGATCAAACTTTAAAAGATTTGTTTGAAATTTGGAAAATCAAAATAAAAGTTTTTTCTTTGAATGTATAGTATTTTGGATATGCTGAAATTAGAAGGAAAAATGATGAATGGCCTTCGCAATCTTGGGATCAATGGGGAAGATATGAGCAAATTTTTAAAATTAAAGTCACCCGTTTGGGAACATACTTATGTATTAGATATTCGACATTCTTCTATAATGGTAAGTGCTTATATTATTCCTTGTTGTAAAACCTGTAGTGTACTTAAGGCTTAACATAAAATGAAATATTGGCAGGCCTGACAATACATTTCAGCATTTTGGAACAGTTGTCAGTGAAAAGAGAAAGTAAAACTATAGACCCATCTCCTCTCCCACTTGCAAATTCCTTCTCCTTCTACATAGTCTCTGTTTTGTCACAAGAATGCCTACTCACTCTCATTCAGTGTCCTTTCCAACTTCAGAGATAAAACAAGAAAAAAAGAACAACCACATGAACAATAACAACAATAAGATACCAAATACACAGGTAGAATCTCAGGTTTATAACAGTGCTACCTTGGGCTAGGCATGGTGACTCATGCCTGTAATCCCAGCAGTTTGGGAGGTGAAGGTGGGCAAATCACGAAGTCAGGAGTTTGAGATAAGCTTGGCCAACATGGTGAAACCCCAATACTACAAAAAATACAAAAAATTAGCTGTGTGTATTGTTGGGTGCCTGTAATACTAGCTACTCAGGAGGCTGAGGCAGAAGAATCACTTGAACCCAGGAGGCAGAGGTTGCAGTGAGCCGAGATCATGCCACTGCACTCCAGCCTGGGCAACAGAGACTCATCTCCAAAAAAAAAAAAAAAAAAAAAGAAAAAAAATTGTTACCTTAACATGATGAAAGCCCTGCCTAAACAATTTGCAGTGGCTTCCAAAGGTTCTGGTTTGTTTATTACAGCCCAAGTGATTTTTTTTTAAAGAAATTTGATCATATCACCCTTTCTTGCTTATGTACAGAAGTGGCCTTCAGTATGGCCTATGAGACTGCAAATGGCTGCTCTTTATCTCATGCTTAGAAAGCACTTTTTCCTTTCTTTATCCAGTTAACGCCTATTCCTTTTTCAGACTTAAGTTAAAACAGCCCTTTCTGAGAGAAACTTGAACAATCCAGATGATTTTTTTAAATGTACACATTGTGTTAGAGAATCCCCTGAGCCCATTCTGTAATCCAGTGATTTGCTAGAAGGACTTGCAAGACCCAGAAGTTGTTATATTCATGGTTATGGCTTAGTAGAGCAAAATGATATGAAAAAATCAGCAGGGGTGAAGTCCAGAGGAAACCAGGTATAAGTTGTCAGGAGTTCCCTACTAGTGGAATTGCATGCTTAATATGATATGTGACAGTATGTGCAAAGTGCTACCTACCAGGAAGCTCACTTACTGGAGCCTGAGTTCAGGATTGTGAGAGGGGATCCATCATGTAGACATACAGTGGCTCTTTGTACTTGCCATCAGAGGCTGGAGCTCCAGACTGAGGAAAAGCAGGTGTTTATTATAAGTCATATTGTTTGTATAAACTCTGGACAAACTGCTGGAACTGCTGCAGCATGGCTCAGGGTCCTAGCTGTGCAAAGCACTCTTTTATCAGTCAGAACATTCCAAGAGCTTAATTATCAGGAGCCAGTCAAGAGACAGTCATGAAAATGGGCTCTTCCTGGGAATATCCAGGGTGTGGGCAACCCAAGCCTGTTGAGTTAACCCTTTTATAAACACATGTATACGTGTATAATATACACATATACATGTATGGGTGTATGCACATGTATTAGGCCATTCTTACATTGCTTTAAAGAAATACCTGAAACTGTTTAATTTATAAGAAAAAGAAATTTAATTGGCTTAGAATTCTGCAGAGTTTATAGGAAGCATGGTGCCAACATCTGTTCAGCTTCTGGGGAGGCCTCAGGAAGCTTTTACTTACAGCAGAGGGCAGAGAGGGAGCAGGTATCTCATATAGCAAGAACAGGAGTGAGAGAGAGTGTTGGAGGGTAGGTACCATACACTCAACCAGGTCTTGCTAGAACTCACGTCACAAAGACAACACCAAGGCTGAGGGATCTGCCCCCATGACCCAACATGTCCCCCCGGGCCCTACCTCTGGCATTGGGGATTACAATTCAACATGAGATTTGGGTGGGGAACAGATATTCAAATTATGTCAGCACATATCCATATATTAAATGAATGTCAGAACTATTAATCCCTTTGTATACTTATCAGAGTTATAGTTTTACATTTATCCTGTGATGCTTTTATAGTTGTTTCTTATTAGGCTATATATAAAGTTCTTGAAGGTAGAAATTTGTTTCATTTTTTTCTCTTACCATATGTCTCTGGTTTTAGTAGGTACTCAATAAATATAAATATTCCCTAAATGAATAAGTAATTATTTATCTGAAAACAACATAAAACATCATTTTTAATGATGAAACTCTGGAAGTCTTATAATTACAACATGATCAATATAATTATTATGATTTAGCATTATTATAAAAGGACATAACTATAAGAAATGAGAAAATAAAAGTGTTGCATGACAAGACTGTATAACTGAAACTCATCAAAGAAAGCTACTATAATTAATAAGGGGCTTTAATAAAATGGGTTTGAAGTGACATGATAAAGATCAAAAGCGTTTCTTTAAAAATCTATTTGGAAGACAATGATTTATTCACAATAACATAAAAATGTAAATACCCTAATAATAACCACTATAGAATAATGTATAATCTCAATACCTAGCAATAAAAACTAGAATTTAACTGAGGAAGTGTGAATTGGCATATCCTTTTGAAGAGTTTTGTCCTTGGTGCCCTTACAGTGATACATAGTTTGGTCTAGTAATTTCACTCCTGGAAACCATCATAAAGAAATAGTAGGAAATGGAAAAAAATCTTTATGCCCAAAGATATCTTTATCATTACATATTTTTAAAACAAACAAAATAGAAACTAGTTAGGTATGTAACAGAGAAATGTTATAAATTGTATATTCACACAATCGAGTATAATTAAGACATGAAAACTATGTTCATAAATATGACAAGATAATACTGTTAAGAAATTTAGAATTATGTTATGTAAAAATGACACAAGAGCAGAAAGAAATATATCAAAATTTAAGGCATTAATGGGTGATATGGTTTAGTGAGTAGTTTTAATTTTTTCTTCATGTTCTTTTGTGAATTCCAAACTTTTAACTGTGGGTATGTATTATTTACATGATCATAACAAAAGAGTTTTTTTTAAATTGATACACAATATTTTACATATCTATGAGAATCATGTGATCTTTTCTTATGTGCATAAAATGTGTAATGATCCAAATCAGTATATTTGGGGTATCTATCACTCTCAGTATTTATCATTTCTATGTGTTGGGAACATTTCAAGTCCTTTTTCCTAGCTACTTTGTGTTATGTAATATATTGTTGCTAACTATAAACCCAACTTTGCCATTGAATAGTAGAATTTACACTTTCTAACTGTATAGATAACTGTTGTACCTATTGACTAACCTCTCTTTATCAACTCTCACACCAGCAAGTGCTTCCCAGCCTCTGGTGTCTATCATTTTGCTCATAATTCCATGAGGTCAATATTTTTAGATCCCACTTAGGAGTGAGAACATGGGATATTGGTCTATCTGTGTCTGGCTTATTTCACTTAACACAGTGACCTCTAGTTTCATCCCTGTTGCCACAAATGACATTTCATTCTTTTCTGTGTCCAGATAATATTCCATTGTGAATATATACCACATATTCTTTTTCTATTCATCTGTTGATAGACACTTATGTTGATTATATATGTTTACTGTTGTGACTAGTGCTATAATAAACATGCAAGTGCAAGTATCTCTTTGAGATGTTGATTTATTTTCCTTTCAATAAATACCCTCTAATAGGATTGCTGGATTGGACGGTAGTTCAGTTTTTAGATTTTTGAGACATCTCCAAAGTGTTTTCCATTACAGTTATACTAGTTTACATTCTCAGCAACTGTACAAGAGTTCCTTTTTTCTGCATCCTCACCAACGGAACCATTTATTCAAGAGGGTGTCCTTTCCCAAATGTATGTTTTTGGCACCTTTATCGAAAATCAAATACCAGTTGGCTGTAAATATGTGAATTATTTTTCTGGGTTCTCTATTCTCTTCCATTAGTCTGTGTGTCTGTCTTTATATCAGTACCATGCTGTTTTGGTTACTGTAGCTATATTTTCAAATCAGGTGCTGTGACACATACAGTTTTGCCTTTGGATATTCAGGCTCTTGTTTGATTCTATACAAATTTTAGGATTTTTTTTCTATCTCTGTGAAAAATAACCATGGCTTAATAGAGATTGTATTGAATCTGTAGCTTGCTTTGGGCAGTATCGTCATTTTAATATTTAACTGAACTATGAGCATGGGATGTTTTTCCATTTGTGCCTTTTTCAATTTCTTTCAGTCAGTGTTTTGTGGTTTTTCTTGTACAGATCTTTGATCTCCCTGGTTAAATTAATTCCTAATTACTTTTTGCAGCTACTGTAAGTGGGATTACCTTTTTGATTTCTTTTTTGGCTATTTCATTATTGGTGTATAGAAACACTGTTGATTTTTGTATGCTGATTTTATAATCTGCAAATTAATGAATTTATCAGTTCTGAGAATTTTCTGGTCGAGTCCTTGATTTTTCTAGATATATAATCATGTTGTGTGCAAAGAGGGACAGTTTGACTTAATTTTTTCCAATAAAAATAAAATAAAATAAAATGCATGCATTTTATTTGTTTTGTTTGCCTGATTGCTTTAGTTAGGACATCCAGCACCACAATGAATAGGAGAATAGGAGTAGTGAAAGTGGGCATCCTTGTCTTGTTCCAGTTTCTAGAACATTTTAGCTTTTCCACAGTGCATATGATGTTAGCTGTGTGTTGTCATTTCTGGCCTTTGTTTTGTGCTGAGGTATATTCCTTTGTTGTCTAGTTTATTTAGAGTTTTTAATCATGATTGAATGTTGAATTTAATCAAATACTTTTTCTGGATCTATTGAGAGGATTTTTTTTTTTCATTCTATTGATGGGATGTATGACATTTGTTGATTCATATATGTAGAACCATCCTTGCATCTCTGGGGTAAATCCCACTTGATCATGGTGTATTATCTTTTTGATGTGCCATTGGATTTGGCTTGCTAGTATTTTGTTGAGAATTTGTGCATCAGTGATACAGATTAACTGTGTCCTCACCCAAGTTTCATCTTGAATTTCCACATGTTATGGGAGGGATCCAGTGAGAGGTAATGGAATCATGGGGGCAGGTCTTTCTGTGCTGGTCTCATGATAGTGAATAATTCTCATGAGATCTGATGGTTCTGTAATGGAGAGTTTCCCTGAACACATTCTTTTTTTGTCTGCTACCACCTATGTTAGATGTGATTTGCTCCTCCATGCCTTCCATCATGATTTGTTAGGCCTCCCCAGCCACCTGGAACTGTTAAGTTCATTAAACCCTTTTTCCTTTAAAAATTTCCCAGTCTCAGATATGTCTTTATCAGCAGCATGAAAATGGACTAATACGATCAGGAATATTAGCCTGTGGTTTTTCTTTATTGTTATGTTCTTGTCTGGTTTTGGTATCAGGGTAATGCTGGTTTCATAGAATGAGTTAGGGATAATTCTCTCCTCATCATTTTGTTGGGAATAATTAGAGGAGAATTGGTGTTAGTTTTTTCTTGGGAGTTTGGTAGAATTAGGTAGTAAAGCCATCTAGTCCTGGAATCTTCTTTGTTGGGAGACTTTTCATTACTAATTAAATCTTATTACTCATTATTGGTTTGTTCAGGTTTTCTATTTCTTCTTAATTCAATCTTGGTGTGTTGTATGTGTCCAGAAATTTATCCATTTCTGCCCAGGTTTCCAGTTTGTTAGTGTATAGTTTTCTATAATAGTCTCTGATGATCTTTTTTGTTACTATGATATCAATGTGCTTCTTCACTTCCGACATTTTGGGGGGGGGGGTGTCTTCTCTGTTTTCCATTGTTAGTTAGTCTAACAAGTGATTTATCTTTTCAAAAAGGAAACTTTTCATTTTGTTGATCCTTTGCATTTTTTTTTTAGTATTGATTTCATTTAGTTCTGCTCTGATATTATTTGTTTTTTCTACCAATTTGGGATTCTTTTCTTATTCCTTGAGATGCATCATTAAATTGTTTATTTGAATCTTTCTCCTGTTTGATATGAGTTTATTGTTCCAAACTTTTTATTAACACTGATTTTGCTATATCCCACAGGTTTTAGTATGCTGTGTTTACATTCTTCATTTGTTTCAAGAAATTTTTTATTTCTCCTTCATTTCTTTCTTAACTTAGTAGTTATTCATTAGCATGTTGTTGAATTTCCATGTATTTGTATGACTTCCAAAGTTCCTCTTGTTCTTGATTTGTAGTTTTATTTCATTGTGGTCTGAGAAGATACTTGATATGATTTTAATTTCTAAAAAATTATTGGGACTTGTTTTTGTTTCCTAACATATGGCGTATCCTGGAGAATATTCCATCTTCTGGTAAGAAGAATGTGTATTCTGTAGCTATTGAGTGAAATATTGGGTAAATTTCTCTAAAGTCCATTTCATCTAATGTACAGTTTAAATCCAGTGTTTCTTTTTAATTTTCCATCTAGGTAATGCTGAGAGTGGGGTATTGAAGGTTTCAGCTGTTATCGTATGGGAGAGTCTCTCTCTTTACCTGTAATAATATTTGCTTTATATGTGTAGGTACTCCAGTGTTGGGTGCATATATGTTTAGGAGTGTTTTACCTTCTTGCTGAGTTTATCCCTTTATAATTATGTAATGATCATCTTCCTTTTTGACCTAAAGGTTTGTCTGATAAAAGTATAGCTATTCCTGCTTGTTTTTGGTTTCTGTTTGCATGGAATATCTTACTCCATTCCTTTACTTTCAGTTTATATATCTCATTACAAGTGAGATGAGTTTATTTTAGGCAGTGTGTGGATGGGTCATGTTTTTTAATCCATTCAGCCAATCTGTATCTTTTAAGTGTAAAGTTTAATTCATTTACATTCAAGGTTATTATTGACATGTGAGGGCTTATTTATGTCATTTTATTAGTTACTTACTGATTATTTTGTGTGTTCCCCTCTCTCTCTCTCTCTTTCTCTCTCTCTCTCTCTCTCTCTCTCTCTCTCTCTGTCTCTGTCTCTAACAAATGTTATCTTGTTGGTTTTCTGTATTGATAACATTTGAATCTTTTATCTGACTTCAGTGGTTTGCTCTACCATCGGTATTTATGTTTCTGCATGGTAGATACCATTCTTTCACTTTCGGGTGTAGGACTCCCTTAAGCATTTCTTGAAGGGCTGTTCTAGTGGTGAAGAATTCCCTCAGCTTTTGCTTGTCTGGGAAAGACTGCTCTCCTACATTTATGAAAGATAACTTTGTTGGGTATACTATCCTCAGCTGGTAGGCATTTTCTTTTAGCACTTTGAATGTATAACACTGTTTTCTCCTGGCCTGTAAGGTTTCTGTGGAGAAATCTGCTGTTAATCTGGTGGGTGTTCCCACTAGATGCCTTTCACTGCTATTTATAGAAATCTCTATTTCTCTTTAATTTGACTATAATTTGCCATGGACAGAACCTTTTGAAATTGTATCTATTTGGGAATCTCTGTGCCTCCTGTATCTGGATGTCTAAATTTCATTAGACTTGGGAAGTTTTTAATCTGTTATTTCATTAAATAGGTTTCCTAACACTTTCATTTTTTCTTTACCTTCTGGGACAACAAATATTTAGTTGGTTTATGGTGTCCCATATGTCACACAGGCTTTGCTTATTTTTATTTTATTTTTTGACTAGGATATTTTAAAAGTCTTGTTTTAAAATTCTGAGATTCTCTCTTCTACTTGATCTAGTCTACTGTTGAAGCTTTTCAATGTATTTTACATTTCATTCAATGAATTCTTTAGTTCCAGGAATTCTTTAGTTCCAGAATTTCTATTTCATTCCTTTTTATGATAGCTTTCTCTTTGGTAAATTTCTCACTTATATCCTGAATTGTTTTTCTTATTTTTTGTGTTGTTCTAAAGTATTCTCTTATATCTTACTGAGCTTGTTTAATATCAGTATTTTGAATTATTTTTCTCGGATTTCATAAATTTGTTTTAGATTGGGATCTGTTGCTAGAGAATTATTGTGTTCCTTTGGAGGTTGCTTGTTTATGTTCTTGTGTCCTTACATTGACATCTGTGCATCTGATGTAACAGTTACACCTTCCATTTTTAGTTTTTGAATTTGCATTCTTAGAGGAAGACTTTTCCTGACCATATATCTATGGTGTTAGTTGCATAGGACACTTTGGCATTTATTCTGAATATATACAGTAGGGTAATCTCTGTATGAGTTCTTCATCTGTAAATAGCATCAGTGGTGTCTCTTTTTCTAGGTGGCTTATAGCACAGTTGCTAGTGGAGGCTGTGATGAAGTTTTGCTGAAATGTGGGACACCAGTTCGGTCAGACTTAGGGCCCTATGGATGGCAGTGGTGGGTTGAGCCTGCCTGTTCTGGCCCCGAGTGGTGTGCACTGGCACTAGTGTTAGCAGGTAGAGGGAGGTTGATTCTTGGGCCTCTAGATGACTTGCTTAGGTGCTGGAAATGGCAGTGGTAGGTGGGTTCTTGAGCACCAGCAGTGGTGGTGGCATGGGCAATGGCAGTAGCAGTGGAGGGACAATTCTCTGAATTGTCCCCAGGGTCCATGGCAATGTAGGCAGTAGCTGTGATGGACTGGGTCAGCCATTGCTCAGGCCCTGAGGTGATGGTAGTGGCAGGTTGGGCGGGCATGACACTGGGAGATGTGCTCAGATGCCAATGGTAATGGATTGCGGTGAGTGATCTCCAGGTCCCTAGACAGCATGCTCAGGTTCTGGGAGTCATAGAACCAGGCAAGATAGTTCTTAGGCACCAGAACATTCAGGCTCTGGCTATGGTTGGTGAGCAGAGGGGCAGCTGGATGATCCACCAGCCACAGGTGGAATGCTCAGGTAGAGGCAGCAGCAGCTGTGCTGCTCTTCTGCTAGTTGGGAGGGTGGAGTCACTTTCAGTGGGAACAATTAGAGGCAGGTGGCTGCAGGCACACTTTGCTCACCCTGTGTCCCCACCCTTACACACAGCTAGCAGCAGGCAATGGAATTTGTTCTTGGGTGCCTGAAAATGTGTGATTACTCTTCTGCCAGTGGCTTCTGCCTTGGCCTTAGCAGGGAATATCAGTGGGACTCCAGGGATATGGGTATGCAGGGGCTGTTGGGCCCCAGGGCAAGACACAGTCTGTGGGAGCTGGGCTCTCAAAATGGTGCCATATGGCAGCAGCTTAGGACTCAGGGGTTTGTGGGACTGGGCATGAGTTTCCTCTCTGGTTCAGTAATGGCGTTGTGCACTCTCCAGACAGCTCTCTCTGTTAGTCTCAGGGCCCATGAGGGTCAAGGGTCTTTCCCATGGTTAGGATGGTAGGAATCCATAGTGGAAATATGGACTGCTGGGGATCTCTCACTTATACTTTGCTTGCATTCGGGAACCTCTCTGGGCTGCCAGCCACTACTAGCCTACCAGTCTGCCTTGTGTCTCTCTCCTTTCTAGCTTTCAGTTTTTTCTGTCACTTCTTTGGAGAATTCCAGTGTTCTCTCTTAGATGATCTATTCAAAGTGTGATTATCTACTTACTATTTTGGTTTCTCTCCATGGAAGAGGCAAGTAGCAGAAATATCTATTTAGCCATCTTGAAGTCCCTTCTAAAAAATGTTTTTAAGGGGGAAAAAAACCTCTCTGTAATTTTTACTAATTGTTTTATATAGAAATGTAAGGGATTCCCTCTGAAGCGTCTCAGTTATTATAGATAATTTTGTCCTACCTGAACAACCTTCCAGCTCACAAATGTGTATACCTTCTCAGAGCCAAAGGACTGTAGCAGCCCCAAGAAAATGCCATATTCCCTGAACATCAGAAACTTCAGACTCAGGAAAAATAACAAATTACTAATTAGTTATCATTTGTGTTTTCTAGAACACTAAGTGGCTTGTTATAGCTGTTTGTTAACTGTTTCTGCCACTCTTTAGACCATATTCTTTCACTGGCTAGATTTTACTTTCACTTCCTCTTTAATCTCAATAGCAGATGTCTTTTCTAAAAATGTTATGTCAGGAAAACAAATGACCATGTCAGTAATCTTAATACATGTGTCTGGTATTTAAGAATTTGTGCTTTTAACTTTTGTAGAAGAATGCTGAGAGAGAGTCACACAAAATGAGTGAAGTAGTTTTCAAGGCTATTCTAGACATGATAAACAGACCTATAAAGAAATCTTCCAATTCTGTTTGCAAAATAATATCCTACTTTGCTTCTGAGGTTGGCAGTGGAGGATAGTCATTCTGTGTGTGGAGCAGTTGGACTTTTAAGCCCTTATGCTGCTCCTGTTTCCCCCACACTCTGCAGAGCCCCTTTTCCCTGGGTTGTCTCTCAGATTCTGGCAAGCTTTCAGAGATCAGTCTCAGATGGTACACCTCCCTTCTCTGCCACCCTGCTGTAGACTATCTCTTTCGATGCACTAACAGGACTTGTTAATTTGACAAAATTACCACAGGCCCAAAACCCCAGGAATTCCAGTCCATAAGCAGTATAGCTGGTTTTGGAACCCACCCTCCATAAAGGTTGTGGTCCCATGAGATTGTAACAAAGTAGTTTTTATTCAGATAAATATGCATAGCATAGTATTTGCTCTTTTAACCATTCAGTGGCATTAAGTACATTCACAGTATTGTACAACCATCACCACTGTTTATTTTCAGAACTTTTTCATTTTCCCAAACAGAAACTCAGTACATGCTAAATAATAAATCCCCTTACCCTTATTCCTGAAGCTTCTGGTAAGCTCTACTTTCTATCTCTATTAATTTGACTATTAATACTTAATGTAAGTGGAATTTTAAGAACAATATTTGTTCTTTTTGTGTCTAGCTAATTTCATTTAGCCTAACATTTTCAGGGTTCAGCCATGTTGTAGCATGTATCAGAGTTATGTTTCTTTTTAAGACTGAATAATATTTTATGAATGTATATGCCACATTTTGTTTATCCATTCATCTGTTGATGGACATTTATGCTGCTGCTAACTTTTGGCTATTGTGAATAATGCTGTGTTATGAACTTTGGTGTACAGGTGTCTGTATGAATCTCTCCTTTCAATTCTTGTGGTATATATCTAGAAGTAAAATTGCTGAATCATGTGGTAATTCTGTGTCTAACTTTGAGAAACTGCCAAACTGTTTTTCACAGCTGTTGCATCATTCTTTATTCCCACTATTAGTTCACAAGTGTTCCCGTTTCTCCACATCCTCACTAGTTCTTGTTATTTTCTGGTTTGGGTATGTTTTGCTTTTTGGTTATTGCCATCCTAATGAGTGTGAAGTGGTATCTCATTGTGGTTTTGATTGAATTTCCCTAATGACTAGTGATGTTGAGCATTCAGAATACCTGTTGGCTATTTATATATCTTCTCTGGAGGAATGTCTGTTCAAGTCCTTTGTCCATTTTTAATTGGGGTTTTTTGTTGAGTTGTAGACATCCTTTATATATTCTGAATATTAATTCATTATCAGATATATGATTTGCAGATATTTCTTCCCATTCTGTAGGTTGCCTTTTGACTCTGTTGGTAGTGTCCTCTGAAATACAACAAAATTTTAATTTTGATATATTCCAACTTCTTTGTTGTTACCTTTGCTTTTAGTGTTATATTCAAGAAGTCATTGCCAAATCCAATGTCATGTTTTTTGTTTATGTCTTCTTCTAAGAGTATTATAGTTTTAGCTTTTACCTTTAGGACTTTGATCCATTTGAGTTAATTTTTGTATATTATGTAGAGTAAGGGCCCAACTTCTTTCTGACACAAGGGAGATACATCTCTGTTGATACATGAGGATTAAAATTCAAGATGAGATTTGGGCGGGGACACAGAGCCAAACTATATTATTCTTCCCCTAGCCCCTCCCAAATCTCATGTTTTCTCACATTTCAGAATGCAATCAAGCCTTCCCAACAGTCCTTCCAAGTCTTAGCATTAGCCCAAAATTCCAAAGTCTCATCTGAGACAAGGCAAGTCCCTTCCTTCTACCTATGAGATTGTTAAAAAAAAAAAAAAAAAAGTGAGTTACTCTAAGATACAATGGGGATATAGGCATTGGGTAAATGTTGCCACTCAAAATTGAAGAAATTGGGCAAAATGAAGGGGCCATAGGCCCTATGCAAGTCTGAAGCCCAGCAAGACAATTGTTAAATCTTAAAGCCCCAAAATAATCTCCTTTGACTTTACATCTTACATCCAGGGCATACTGATGCAAGGGGCAGGCTCCCAAGACCTTGGGCAGATCTGCCTCTCTGGCTCTGCATGGTACAGTCTCCATGGCTGCTTTCATGGGCTGATGTTGGCTTCCAAATACACAGTGCAGGCTGTCAGTGGATCTACCATTCTGGGGTCTGGAAGATGCTGGCCTCTTCTCACAGCTCTACTAGGTGATGCCCTTGTGGGAACTCTTGTGTCAGGTCTCCAGCCCCACACTTTCCTTCCACATTGCCCTAGTAGAGGTCCTCCATGAGGGCTTCATCTTTGCAGCAGACTTCTGCCTGGATATCCAAGTGTTTCTGGACATCCAAGTGTTTCCATACATCCTCTGAAATCTAGGCACAGGTTTTCAAACCTCATTTCATTACTTCTGTACATCTTCAGGCCCAACACCATGTGGAAACTGCCAGTGCTTGGGGCTTGCACCCTGTGAGGCCACAGCCTAAGCTGTATCTTAGCCCTTTTTAGCCACAGCTAGAGCTCGAGTGGCTGGGATTCAGCCCTTCATGTCTTGAGGCTGCACAGAGCAGCCAGCATGGCCCTAGCTTATGAAATCATTTTTCTTCCTAGGCCTCTGGGCCTGTGCTGAGAGGGACTGCTGTGAAGATCTCTGAAATGCCCTAGAGATATTTTCCCCCTTGTCTTGGCAGTTAACATTTGGCTCCTTCTTACTTATGCAAATTTCTGCAGCAGGCTTGAATTTCTCCCTAGTAAATGTGTTTTCCTTTCTGCACCATGATTGGACTGCAAATTTTCTCAACTTTTTTGCTCTGCTTTTCTTTTAAATATAAGTTCCAGTTTTACATAATCTTTCTTCACATAGATCATCTCTTGAATTCATCTCTGGAATTTCTTCTACAGATACCCTAAATCATCTCTCTCAAGTTCAAAGTTCCACAGATCCCTAGGGCAGGGACAAAATGCTACCAGTCTTTTGCTAAAGCATAGCATGAGTGACCTTTGTTCCAGTTTTCAGTAAGTTTCTCATATCCGTCTGAGACAACCTCAGCCTGGAGTTCATTGTCTATGTCACTATAAATATTTTGGTCAAAACCATTTAACAAGATTCTAGGAAGTTCCAAAGTTTCCCACATCTTCCTGTCTTCTGAGCCCTCCAGACCATTCTAACCTGTACCCATTACCTACTTCTACAGTTGCTTCCACATGTATAGCAGTGACTCCTCCCAGTACCACTTTTCTGTATTAGTTTGTTTTCACATTGCTATAAAGAACTACCTGAGACTGGGTAATTTATGAAGAAAGAGATTTAATTGACTCACAGTTTCACAGGTTGTAGAGAAGCATGGCCTGGGAAGCCTCAGGAAACTTAAAATCATGGCAGACTGTGCAGGGGAAGCAAGCACATCTTACCGTGATGAAGCAGAAGAGAGCAAGCAAGCAAAGGATCAAATGCTTAACACTTTTAAACAACCAGATCTCGTGAGAACTCACTAACAAGACAGCACTAGGGGGATGGTTTTTTAAACTGCCCCCATGATCTAGCACCTCCCACCAGGCCCTTCCTTCAACATCTGGGGATTACAGTTTGACATGAGATTTGGGTGGAGGCACAGAGCCAAACCATACCAATTTCCATATACTAAAATTTGTTACAAATTTCAAAAAACATGTGTATCAGTGTGTTCTCTAATAGACTTTTTTTTTTTTTTTGAGATGGAGTCTCACTCTTGTCACCCAGGCTGGAGTGCAATGATACAATCCTGGCTCTCTGCAACCTCTGCCTCCCATGTTCAAGTGATTCTCCTGCCTCAGCCTCCCAAGTAGCTGGGATTACAGGTGTGTTCCACCATGCCTGGCTAATTTTTGTATTTTTAGTTTTTTAATTTTGTATTTTTGTATTACACCATCTTGGCCAGGCTTGTCTCAAACTCCTGACCTTGTGATCCACCCACCTTGGCCTCCCAAAATGCTGAGATTACAGATATGAACCACCGGGCCTTGCTTCTAATAGATTTTATATATAGTAAATGTATAAAACCATATTTTGTGACAGTGTTCCAGATGTAATGGAGATAGCCCAAGTATGTACTAAGTGCACATGTTAATTTCTCCCCAAATGTGTCTTTGCAGATAAATGTTACTGCCCCACTTTAAGGATTTTTCTGCCTCATTTAATTACAGAATTCATAAATATAATCCTCTAGTGGAAGATTTAAACATAAGTTTGCACTTGTAGTGACACATATATTCAGTTAAAGTTGATTTTCTGGAAATATTAATGGATTATACTGGACCTCTAATCCATTAACTCTAAGTTAATGGTAGTTTGTATGATAACTAGCTAGCCAAAATTATGAATGTGTGTTCTAATCCTGGAAAAGATTTTTTCTTAGCCACCTATGTAGGTATGTACCTAATCTTGACACTAATAGTGATATGTGGTAGAGATAAGTCCAGTCACATTATAAGTGAATAGTTGAAGAGAATCTTTTCCACTGTTAGTACCACACAATAGAATATAGTTCAGATGGTATCTGAAAACCATCCCATTATTTTCAAATTAATAAGGACTCTTGGTTGTCACCGTGACTTAAAGATAATCAGTTTTCAGTTTTAAGAAAATTGAGAAATTTATATATTATTTTAACTATATTCACAGCTTCTGGTTGTTACTGATGTGCTATATTAAAACAATCTTGTATTTCCTTTATTCTTATGTTAAATAGACCACTTTTTCTAGGCATGTACATTTTATAAATCCCAAATAAATACATTTACAGCAATTTTTAAAGGAGTTAATAGGAAAGCTTACTTCTTTTGACCAGCCATTAAAGTGAATTGTTTGGCTGTTTGATTAGAAATTCTATTGTAGATGAAATTTTATCACAATGTAATGAAAAATTGTTTCAACTGTTTGTGCTCCTCTACTGTGAATAGACAATCATATATTTTGGAAAAAAAATGAATTTTGTGAACCCAAAATAAAAATTATTTTAGGTGCCTGGGGGAAACATAACTGTGATTAGTTCAGTGTTTCTAGGCTTTTTGTAGAAGAGTATTTTTAAAAGTCTGATTTATAAATGTTTGACTTGCTATGAAGATGTATGTAATTATGTGCACAGTGAAATCACATAAAACATGACTTTGTGTACACAGATTCAGCTGCAGACAATTTAGAGAAAAAGGTGATTTAAGTTCAATTTCTTAAGCCTAAGAGTAAGCATGGAAGGAGAGAGCCAAATTTGTTTTTCCTTAATTACTTTCAGTTCTCTTGTGTGTGTTATGAGACATTTTTTTTTATATGGAGCCTTGCTCTGTCACCCAGGCTGGAGTGCAGTGACACAATCTTGGCTCACTGCAATCTCCGCCTCCCAAGTTCAAGCAGTTCTCCTGTTCTAGCCTCCCAAGTAGCTGGGACTACAGGCACACACCACCGTGCCTGGCTAATTTTTTTGTATTTTTAGTAGAGATGGGATTTCATTGTGTTAGCCAGGATGGTCTCGATCTCCTGACCTTGTGATCCACCCACCTCTACCTCCCAAAGTGCTAGGATTATAGGCATCAGCCACCATGCCTGGCCAAGACTTTTTATTATACTATGAATGATGTATGATTGTGATACTCTACTTTTAGTCATTTATAGAATTGTCAAAGGTAATTGTGACTTAATTTTTTCCTCAAACAGTGACTTTAGACCATATACTCTATAAATTGCACTAACACACCATTAAATAGCAGAAGGTTGTTATGATTTTCCTAAACAAGACACAGATTGTCTATGTGGCTGAGAAGTACATTGAAACATCAAAAAATATGGATTGATTAATGCATTCTTGATTATATGTATTATTAAGAACCATGAAGAGTTAAATGCTACCCATGTTGCAGGCTGACAGGTTAGCCTGTGACAGTTTTATGGATGCTGGCAATAAAGACAGAATTCCTGGGTCGGAAACAAAGGAGTCAGACACATAAGAATAGCAGTAGGCAGAGTATTAGCACTTGTGCCAGTACTCTGAACCCAGTTCCCACAGAGCATCGGAAAGGGAGCCAGATGATATTTGAAGACACAGTGTTCAAATTAGGTTGCATTAAAGGAGAGGAACACTGAGCTTAGGACCTCAAATTTTCTAATGGGCAGAAAACATGCCTGACCTTTGCTTTAGAGGAACTCCTCACTATATAAGCATCCTTGAAAAGAAAGTCTGGAATCAAGATAGTCATTGTTTTTGCTCACAAAATGTGCAGAAACATGAAAGCCCATGGATAATTACTTTCCAGTAACTCAATGTGTGGTGGTTGTTTGAGTGAGGATTGGCAGAAAGCACCAGCAGACGTTGGCAGGAGATCTAAGTTCCTTTTATGTAGGTAAAGGATATGGCTAATGGAACATAGAAGTGTATACAGTAGTACAGTATAAGGAACCCAGTAGAGGGAGAGGTTGGTTCGAGGGCCAAGCCCCCTTAGCTTTCAGTTTTCAAAGTGCTCAACCAGGGCTGCTGCGTATTATTGTTCGTTTCTTGTGTACTGTCCTTATGTACCTGGTGGAACAGAGTGTGGGGTTAAACTCTGAGAATATTTCTCCTGGCCGTATCCTGTGTGTGCCCTGCCTGATAAGAGGAATAGTTACATCCTTTTATAATTTGTCCTGCAGAGAGGGAACACCTTTATTAATTTTGTATACCTTGAAGTATTACTGTTTTGCAACTAACAGGAAAGAACCTTTTGAGTAGGAACAGCCTACACCCAGGTACCACCTGATTTGTGTAAGAATCCCATCTAGATTCTTTTTTTTTTTTTTTTCCCTATCTAGATTCTTAAGCTTGCATTTCCCACTCTCACTAGGTTTCTGTTTTGTTTCATCTTTTTATCCTTATGGCCTGTTGGAACTTTTCTGAAAACTAATCTACCTATTTACCAGGTGTAAGTAACTTGTAAAAAATGATATTCAGCTGTACCGTAGCCTGGTGGACACAGACTTTAGGCCTGCCTGAGATCTTTTCCTGTAATTCATTCTCTTTCAAGATGATGATAATTAACAATGGGAACATCGTATTTTAACTTTAAAACATTTTCTTGAATCTAGGGCAGAAAAAAATACCAGTCATGGTTATTATGATAGCAACTTGTCCTACCCAGTGAAGGATAAGTGCTATACTGAGTAAACAAAACAAAATAGTTCACATTTCTTAAGTAATTCAGTGATTCATTCTTATACCCTCTGCTTTCTTGTAAGACATCAGGCACAGACAACTGTTAAACATTACGAGTTGAGTGTCCCTTATCTAAAATGCTTGGGACCAGAAGTATTTCAGATTTCAGAATTTTTTGGATTTTGGAATATTTGCATATATGTGTTGATGAAGAGTCAAATTCTGGAAAATATTTGAAGAGATTTATTCTCAGTCAAATATGAGTGACTGGTGGCCTGTGATACAGCCCTCAGGAGATCCTGAGAACATGTGCCCAAGGTGGTCAGGCTACAACTTGGGTTAATACATTTTAGGGAGACGTAAGACATCAATTGATACATGTAATGTGTACATTGGTTCGGTACATCTGGAAAGGCCAGAAAACTGGAAGCAGGAGCCTTCCAGGTTATAGGCGGATTCAACGATTTTCTAGTTGGTAGTTGGCTGAGTTGTTTTCTAAAATCAGTAGAAAGGAATGTCTGGGTTAGGATAAGGGGTAGTAGAGACCAAAGTTTTATCCTGCGGATGAAGCCCTTGGGTGGCAGGCTTCAGAGAGAATATATTATAAATGTTTCAAATCAGAGTCTGTTCTGTCAGTTGTAAAGTCTGTTTTAATGTTAATGCTAGTCAGCTGTGTCTGAATTACAAAAGGTTGGAGGGAATAATGAGGCATATCTGTTGTGGGGCTTAGAATTTTATTTTTGGTTTACACACATAATGAGATATCTTGGAAAAGGGACCCAAGTCTAAACATGAAAGTTATGTATGATTCATGTATTCCTTCTACCCATAACCTGAAGGTAATTTTAGATAATAAAAAAATGGTGTGTATGAAGCTAAGTTTGTGTACTTGAGACATCAGAAAACAAAGATACCAGGTGTGGAATTTTCTACTTGCAGCATCATGTGGGCACTCAAAAAGTTTCATATTTTGAAATGTTTTGGATTTTCAGATTAGGGATGCTCTACCTATAGTATATTCGACTTATCTCTGAAGCATTTCCTTTTGAGCATCATGCTTAGGGACTCTCACAAACACTAAAAGTTATTTTTAACTATAGTAACTATTTTATTTCAGGTAATAAAATAATCAGCACATGGCCCTGGCAGTCTTCTCTTCAAACTGACCTCTTTATTCTTTAAACACTACCTGCTTCTGACAAGGTGTTGTATAGATCATCTTGACTCTTTTTTTCTCCAAATGTGGAACTGCCTTTTCACCAAGTTTTGTTTGGTAGAAAATAGTGCTAACAACCAAAATCTCAGCATTGGATGTGCACTTCATGTTGTTTCAATAAAATATTCAGAGTAGAATTCAGAGTGATGAAGGCAGAGCAAGAAAAAAAAAATTCTTCTTTTAAAAGGGCATGTATTTATGTTGGTAGTTCTAATTAACCTCTACCTTTATTTTCATCTCTTTAAACCAGTGTCCCCCTTTTCCTTTAGTTTCAGCGTGCCTTGTTATATATTATATTAATAATATGTTCAAATTACAGTTTTGGTCCTCTCTCCTGCACTCTGACCAAAGTTAAAAGGCTCTTCCTCTTTTGTAACTCTTAGTGCTAGTGCCCTGATATTGCATTCAAAGTATGCAGGTTCTGACTGTCCCCCTCGTCAGCATCATTTGCCCTTCAACTCTTTGAAAAGAAAAAGACATTGCAAAAATTTTCTAAAGAAATACTAAAGTATGCAATGCACTCATACAGTTCCATAAACTTAGTAGTATAAAGGGAACAAAGATTCAGGGTTTTCTGGATTTAACCAAAGCTCTCCTTTTGCTTTGCACTTTGATGGTAACAGTGTCATCATTTATCTTCTATCACAGCCAGCTTTAGTGTTGAAATTTCATATACCATGTGTTCATTCACTATTGTAGCAGTCAACTTTTTAAAAGCCAATTTAAAATGTCAGAAAATATGCCCAAAGTAATGTTAAGAATCATTATCATAGATCTTTAAAATTTTAAAAACTTAAAGTATGATAATTTTTAGGTATATATTTTCATAACATTGTCTCATTCAGTAAGAGTCATTCTGTAAAAGACATCAAGACATTTGGATCATAGCATGTTTTCATTATAGTTTTTATATAGTTGTCTTATATATAGATACCCTCCCATACATATTTACTGTTAAATTATAGACATTCTTGATCAGTCTCTAGGGGTTTGCATTTCCACATGAGCATTGAGAATTTACTAGGTTTTAGCTACAAAGAGTAGGCTTGGTGACAATAATATAGTTTTAAGGTGAATTAAAACATGTCAGCCTCCTAATCTCATATGCTATGATATTTATATTATCTCCATAGAAGGGAAAACCCCCACAAACTCACTTTTTTCTTGTGACTTGGTA
Source organism: Saimiri boliviensis (assembly GCF_048565385.1). Lineage (NCBI taxonomy): Eukaryota > Metazoa > Chordata > Mammalia > Primates > Cebidae > Saimiri > Saimiri boliviensis. The sequence goes on from NC_133464.1 coordinate 17,653,000, forward strand.
AATAGGTTTTAATAAGATCACAGAATTAGAATATAATTGGCCTTCCATGTCTAAGGGTTCCACATTCCTGGATTCCAACTAACCATGGAATGAAAATATTCAAATATAATAATAAAATAAACAATAAAAATAATAAAAATTTTTAAACAATATAGTATATTTACATAACATTTACTGTATGGTATTAAGCATTATATGTAATCTAGAGATGATTTAAGATATATGGGAGGATGTGAGGAGGTTCTATGCAAATACTATGCCATTTTATATAAGAGGCTTGTATATTCTTAGATTTTGGTATCCTCTCTGAGTCCTGGAACCAATCCCCCCACAGATACTAGGGGATGGGTATGTTTTGCCAAAATCTTGTCAGACCAACAAGGGATAATGCTTTTGTCTTTGACCCCAGCAAAGCCTGGGGCCATCATATCTTTTTTTGTTTGTTTTTCATTTGCTTTTTTCTTGTGGCTTTTTAGAGATGGCCTTCACCAAGTGCTAGAGCATTACTTCTCAAACTATTCATAGTAAGAGAATAGCATTTTCCCCCAACCTTTTGCCAATCAATATGTTGGCCTTACTCCTATGAGTAATGTTTATCTTTTTTTTTTTTTTTTTTTTTTTTTGAGACGGAGTCTCACTCTATTGCCCAGGCTGTAGTACAGTGGTGTTATCTTGGCTCACCACAACCTCTGCCTCCTGGGTTCAAGCAATTCTCCTGCCTCAGCCTTCTGAGTAGCTGGGACTATAGGCAAGCACCACCATGCCCAGCTAATTTTTGTATGTTTATAATAAAGACAGGGTTTCACTATGTTGGCCAGGCTAGTCTCTAACTCCTGATCTTATGATCTGCCCACCTCAGTCTCCCAAAGTGTTGTAATATGTATCTTGTACTACATGTGGCACACCATAGGAGTTTGGTAAACCCCAGGCTGTCCTATGCCATGTCCAGTGAGTTGAGATCACTGATCATGTGCTCAGATGTCATGGTCATGTTCAATTACTACAAGTTATTGAACACTTAATCTCAATTTCTGTACTTACAAGTTATTAACAGTCTACAGACCACGAGTTTAGTTGCACTGTAGTTGAGAATCTCATTTTTGTCTAGGCATACCTGCTTTTAGTCAGGAAAAGTAGCACTGCTTGAATGCTCTGTATAATTCGCAGCTCCATTGGGAATGGGAATTCTGATTGCCCTTTCCAAAAGAGCTGCCGAATTCTCACCCTCAGCCTTCTTTGAATCTAGACAAGGCGTGTTTCCTCTTTGGGGCTAGACTTCTCTGCACCTATATCTTCCTTTCTCTTTTTTCCTCTGATTGACTGAACTCATTTACTTGCCTTCAAATTCATTAATTCTTCTATCTGCTCAAATATGTGTTAAGCTCCTCTCATTAATTTTTTATTTCAACTATTATATTTTTAAATTCCAGTATTGGAATTTATTGATTTGGTTCTTTTTATAACTTTTATCTGTTGATTTGTCTTCATGCCTTCCTTTAGTTATTTAAATGTCGTTCTTTTTAGCTATTTGAACGTGCACCCTAAATTCCTCTGTATTATTCATCTGTATGTTTCTCTTAATTCTGTTATATTTTCTCTAAAGCCACTGCCTCTGACTTAGTTCAGTCCACAGTAAACTCATATCTCGATTATCTAGATTACTGTAGAAACCTCCTAATTTTTTTAAGTATTATTTTCTCCAGTCTTTCTCTCCTTTCCTCCTGGATTTTTAGTTACCTATATGCTAGACCTTTTTCATGTATTTCTAATCTCTCTCACACTTTGTTTGGTTTGTCTTTTTTTTCTTCATATTTTAGTTACTGTATATTCTATTGATCTGTTATGCAGTTTACTAATCCCTGTCTATTCTGTGTCCAGTCTGCAATTAAACCCACCCAGTAAGCTCTTAGAGTTGTTAATTACAAACATTGTATTTAAAAATTATTAAATATTTCTTTTTAAAGTAGATTTTAGTTCTGTCAAAATTTTTCTTTTTATAAATTGTGATTTTTTAAAAAATATATTGATAATAGTTATTTAAAGTCCTTGCCTAAGTAATCTTCGGGTTTTTTTTTTCTCTTGGATTTCAATATTTGTTTTTGTTTTTGTTGTTTTTTTGCATGACTTTTTTGTTTTATAAGAGCCAGAAATTGATGAAAAACTGTAGAAGTAGAAAGTTAAGATTTGTTCTGGCAGCCTGAGTGCCAGGTGCTCACTTGCTTCCGTTGAAGCTTGTTTTTAGTCTTTATGAATGCTCTTATATTTTTGTATCTTCATTCTAGGATCTTGCCTTACTGGTTCTCAAATGACAGTCTGCAGTGCATAGTACTTGAACTTCAGTCTCTGTCTTCCCGGTACTATATTATGGCTGTGGTTTCAACCTGTCCATTTCTCTTGACTTCTGGCTTTTGTGGAGGTGTTACCATATATATGTGCAGGTTAGGAGACAGCAAATGACTTGAAAGGAATTTGTATGGAGATTTTTCTGGTTTCCTGCAGTTTCCTTCTTTCCTACACTCTCACCCCGCATCCTGCTGTCTAATCTCAGTGCTTTGGCAGCCCATGCTTTGACTTCTGCTTTCCAACTCAGTATTCCTTCAGGATACAATTTGGGGACCCTAGGGATGAAGTTTAGGTCAATGTGGAGCTTGCTGTTTATACTTCCTGCTTTCAAGGACCATAATGCCTCATTTCTTGATTGGTGGTTGCTTCCCCCACCACATGCCTCTAAACAGCAGTTTATATGTTTTCTCCAGCTTGTATAGTGGATTAGAACTTGATTTTTAAGATGTTGGTTTTGTAATTTAACTTATAAGCCATTTTATTTTCCTTATGTCCAAGTCTTTAAATTGAGAGGGGAGGTGGAGAGGGCCTCATTTACTGCTGATTATGTATCTTAATTATAAGGTAAATATTCATCTCTCTTAAGTGGTTTATGTGGAGTAATTTTCATACAATTTTCTGTTGTAACATGAAAAACATGAGTGAAAGGAATTGTTTTTGAGAGAAGGCTTAATGTAAAAGACTACACAAGTATAAAATTGTTGCACATAATATAATTTCTTAATTCAGAGAATATTAAACTAGCTTCTGTATTTAATCAGAAATATAGAAAATTCTGTGTATATTTTTATTTGTCACTTCATATAGTAAAAATATGACTTCAAAAATGATTTCAGTGTTATCTTAATAAAGCTTTCACAAATGTCTGGATTCTTTTCTAGTGGATTAATGACTTGGAAAATGATGATTTATATATTACTTGGCCTACAAGTTTCCATGAACTTCTAAAGCCAGTATTTCCTGGAAGTATACCTTCCCTAAGGCGTAATTTTCATAATTTGGTGAGTTTTAGATTTTGATAAGTTTCTTACAAAGATATCAACATTTTTTGGATTATCCTGTCAATGAATAGGCATCTGACTTATAAGGAAATAACTATTTGCCTGATGCAGCATTGCCTGATGCAGCAGGCTTAGGTGGCATGGCTGACTGGGTGTCAACAACTAGCAATGTCACTGTATTAGTTTGTTCTCATGCTGCTAAGAAAGACATAGTCAAGACTGGGTAATTTACAAAGGAAAGTGGTTTAATTGACTCCCCACCATGACTGGGAGGCCTCAGGAAACTTAAGTCATGGCAGAAGGAGAAGCAAACATGCTTCTTCACATGATGGCAGGAAGACAATAAAGAGAACTCACTCATATCACAAGAACAGCATGAGGGTAACTGCCTCCATGATTTAACTACCTCCCACCTGGTCCATCCTGTGACACATGCAGATTATGGGAACTACAATTCAAGTTGAGATTTGGGTGGGCACATAGCCAAACCATATCAGTTACATGTTCTGCCTCTTACTCTTCAGCCCTTATGTCATTTTATAATAACAATATTAATGTTATTTTTACATTTTTCTCAAAAGAATTTATGAGAGAACTTTTTCTTCTTTCTCTGTTATAAAGAACTGATGATTAAAGTGTAGTAATTTCAGGGAAAGATACATAAATACCATATATGCATATAATTTTATCATATATATATTATCTATGCATATAATTTTATTATCCCAATAATATCTAAGCATTTATGTTGGAACTTTGAAAGGTGGAGAAAATACCTAGGGCTTTTTTTTTCACATAGGAAATGAATAAGATATTTTTTGCAGCAGTCTTGATAAAGCAGTTGTGTTAATGCTATTTTTTTTTCAGTCAAAATTCGACTTCTGTTTCCTTTTGAAAAAATTTATCACAGAAAATCCAATGAACATTTAGAATAAGGTATTTCAATTCAGGTAAAAGAAAGTATACTGGGCTTCCAAAAAGAAGATGAGTAGCCTGATGTTAAATTCCGTGTATAATTATATTTGGATGTGCAGCTTTTAGAAATCCTTCATAAATTGTGAAATCTTCTATGTGTGTGTGTGTGTGTGTGTGTGTGTGTGTGTGTGTGTATTCCTTAGAATTACTAGAATTTTAAAAAAATTATACATTGAATTTCATACTTTCAGTCACAAAATTAGTCTGAACTTTAACTTCATGAAGATTCTAAGGTGTTGAAATAGTGATTATATACTCTCTTTCTTTTAGGTTCTGTTTATTGATCCAGCCCAAGAATATTCCTTGGATTTTATGAAACTTGCTGATCTTTTGTATTATCATAAAGTTCCTCTTAGGTAATTGTCATTTTATAGCATCAAATTGTCAACTAAAGGAAATTCAGTGTTGTTCATATTGTGTTACACAAAGTATTAATAGGGCATTCAAACATTCAAAGCAATGCTTAGCTGTAGTGCCTGACATAACATAGCTGCATGTTGTGAAGTATTAAATACCTTTATGATGGACTCTGTTTATCAAATCTGTCTGGTAATTTTGTTTATTACCTTCCTAAGAGAATAATCTGTCACTCTGGAAACTTATAGAAACGTCCATCTTCCTGTGCTTGCAATCCCAGCACTTTGGGAGGCTAGGTGGGTGGATCATGAGGTCACAGGTTCAAGACCAGCCTGGCCAATATGGTGAAACCTGGTCTCTGCTAATAATACAAAAATTAGCCAAGCGTAGTGGCACACACTTACAGTCCCAGCTACCTGGGAGGCTGAGACGGGAGAATTACTTGAACCTGGGAAGCAGAGGTTGCAGCAAGCTGAGATTGTGCCACTGCACTCCAGCATGGGCAACAGAGCAAGACTCCGTCTCCAAAAATAAAAAAGCACATTTACCTTTTTTGTGCAGAACAAAAGAACATGGTCATTTGATAATGTTACCACCAGAGGGAGAGAGTTTGATATTATCTTAGAATCTTATCTTAGATTTCTACTGCAGGAATCCAGTAGCAATGTGGATTTTGGTGAAGAAGCATTACAATCAAAAGTTTGAAGTAATAAAATTATTCTTTTCCTGTCTATTAATACATTCTGTCCATCTAGATATTGTAGTCTAATAATGTTCCTACATAATGATTTATTGTAATTTAAGAGATAATTGTAACAGTCTTTACTCATTTTCTTTTTCCAGAATTGGTTTTGTGTTCATTCTTAATACCGATGATGAAGTTGATGGAGGAAATGATGCCGGAGTTGCTCTTTGGCGAGCTTTCAACTATATTGCTGAAGAATATGATATATCAGAAGCATTTGCTTCTATAGTACATGTGAGTTTATCCAATAAATATGATTTCTTTAGAATGTATAATTTTTGCATTGCTATATTTATTATGATTTCTTTAGATTGTATAATTTTTGCAACATATTTATTGTAACATTTCAAAGTTTATAACCTAGCATAGAGATTAATACAGATGATGAATTTGTTTTCTGTAACTCCCTGCTGAAGTACATAATATTATCCTCACATTATAAATTAGGCAACTGAGGTTCTGCCAAAATATTTGAATTTACTAAGGTTTACTCAGCCAGTAAAGGGATTTAAATTGTATATGTAAGTTTAGAGGAAAATAGAAAATGATTATTTAGGGAAGAATTCTTGAACTAGGCTTTGAATAAATTGATCATTGCAGGCTGGGCACCGTGGCTCATGCCTATAATCCCAGCATTTCAGGAGGCTGAGGCAGGAGGATTGCTTGAGACCAGGAGTGCGAGACTAGCCTGCGCAACACAGTGAGACCCTGGCTTTACCAAAAACAAAAGTCAGGTGCAGTAGCACATGCCTATAATCCTAGTTACTCAGGAGGTTGAGGTGGGAGAATCGTTTGGGCCCAGAAGGTCAAAGCTGCAATGAGCCAAGATCAAGCCACTGCACTTCTGCCCAGGCCCTGTCTCCTGGGGGGTGAAAAAAGTCATTGCAGAGCTAAATATTCTGAATGACAAAGTGTATAGACACTTCCTAGGGAGTTTCAAAGAAGGGGGAAGTCACTTATTGACAGCATACTGTGAAAGACATAATATTGATAAAGTCTGACAAAGAGATTGTGTAAGAGGTGTTAGAAATCGGTAAGAACCTGATAAAGGAAGAACAAAAGATAGTAAGATTATTTCATAATTGAGGTTTTGAAATTCTGTTGTAGCTCATTGTAGAAATATGTATGTATTAAAGAGCTATATTATTATTACAAAATATCAAGTCATAACTTACAAAATAACTTCTGTCATTTTTTATATTCATTGGGCTTTAGCTGGTCAAACAGTATTTTAACAAGAAATGACTTCTTCTAACTGAGAAAGGAATTTCTAAAGTAGTGCAAATTTCCTACCATACTTCTCTAGCTCCCAGGAAAATCATTAAATACCTTATTAATTCATTAAACTAGAGTATAGAAACTACACTTCAGTGATTTGGGGGCTATAGTTTTCTCTGTAAAATACTGCCATAGAATATATGTCAATATTAAGTCTCAGCTTATTATTTTACTAATTTACTGGTGTCAGAGTTTATAAAGGACTTAGTCAATTTGAGATTCACCCATTTTATTGTAAAGGACCATTATGATATTCAAAACTTATAAACCTAAAGATATTCAGAAATTATCTTTACCTAAGTTGTCTTAATTATCAGTATGGAATCTGTTTTATAAGTGTTTTATATCAGATATTAATTTATATGTGATAGCATAATCTATGATGTTCAGCACAATACTATTAATGTATAATCTCTTAGAAAAACAAATTATATTTGAAACCATAGGGTTTAATACAAAGCAGCATAAAAGTAAGTATTAAATATGTGGCACAGCCTGTAAGTTGTGCTAAACAATTAGAATGAGAGGGAGAAGGAGAAATCATTTGAACAAGATACAGTTTTTAGGAAAATAGATGAATTACAAATTCTTTTTAAAGTGTTTCTCTGTTTTCAGTGAGCTAATTGCTTTATCTCAAGTAATTTGAAGATATTTAGTACTATAGAGAAGAGGGATATAAGACCAAAATAATAAAATATATGAAAGTTATTGAAATGTGTTAATAAACAGCAAATAGTAAAAGTTAATCCAGCCATATCTGTGGTCATATTAAATGTGAATAAATTAAACTTTAGCATGCTAAAAGAAAAGATAGCAAAAGACAGAAAATAATACACAAGGTGACTATTTCACAAATGAAATCTAAATTGGCCATAAAATATTAGGGGAAATGAGCTTTAAGAAAAAGTACTAAAGTGTATATAGCTTCAAATTATACAATACAAAATTTGATAGCCAGGGAGATAAATGGACAGCTCTACTGTAATAGTAGGTTATTTCAACATTTCTCTATTAATAGGTGAAGCAGATTAAAAAATCAGTAAAGATACATATATAAGATTTTAACAATACGGTTTACAAGATTAATTTTAAAGGCAAATATAAAATCCATCAATCAGAGAATGAGATAATTTTGCAATCAAAACAGAAGAGGAAAATAATGTCTTTTAGTTAGAAAAGAAGGACTTAAAAATACTGATTAACCATTCAGAAGTGAGTAACTCATTTTTATAAAGTAGATGGAAAGCAATAAAATAAGAATACACATTAATGAACTAGGAAATGAAAATATAATTATAGGATCAAGAATTTCAAAGTTGATACTCTGAAAAGACAAATAAAATTTACAAACCATATAGAGATTGGGTTCCAGATAAGCACACCAGTAATAGGAGATAGAAACTTCCAGCTTCTTAAGGCCTGGGCTCAGAGATTGGTACATCATTACTTTCAGATTATTCCATTATATTCAGTTTACCAAATAGTCACAGATTCAGATTCATATACCCACCTCTCAATGGAGGGAGTGTTGAAGAATTTGGAGACCATATTTTAAAACTAGTATAGCAAATTCTACCAAATATTCAAATATTTAAAGAAACAATAAATTTCAATCTTCAAAATCTTTTAGAGAATAGAAAAAGAGGAAACATTTTCTAAATCAGTCTTTGAATCTAGTATAATCTGATGTCAAAGCCTGACAAAAAGAGAAAAGGAAAAATTATAGGCTGTTCTTTGTTGGGAATATGTATGCCAAAGTCCTAAATAAAATGTTAACAAAAGAAATCTAGCAGGTATATAAAAAATAAACTGTCATGACAAAGTGAGATTATCTAATGAATGAAAAGAAAGTATTTGAAAATTTGAGGAATTTCTAAATATAATTCACCATGTTAATATATTATCATTCAAGAAGATGCATAAGAAACATTTGAAAAAATTCAAAGCTTTTTTATGATTAAAAACTCATAAGGAAAGAAAGAGTTTAGCAAACTATTATATAGGGAAATTTTATTAATTGATGACAGGACATCTTAGCAGTAAAATGACAGAAAGCGTTGTTTTTAAAATTGGAAATAGATGAAGTACCCACTGTCAGCACTTCAATTATTATCCTCAAGTTCCAGTCAGTGCAATAAGAGAAGTAAAGGCAATACTCATTTAAAATATTAAACAAATTATTATTTAAGATTCTAGGGTTGCCTACAGAGGAGATTCGAAAGAATCCATTGATTGTTAGATTTGATAAAGGAGGTTAGTAAAGTAACTGGATATGAGATCAGTATACTAAAATCAGTTGCTTTTCTGTCTTCTAACAACAAATACTTATTATTTACTCTTATCATCAGTTATATTAAGTGCCTACTACATACCACACGCTGTTTTAGGTGCTTGGATAAATTAATAACATATATAGGCAATAATCCTTATCCTCATGAGAGTACTTTCTATAATGATTCCCACATTTGCAATGACAAGAACACATAAAAGATACTTAGGAATAATGGGGAGCGGGGGTGGAAGGTCCATTTTGTGGATAAAATTTTGAATTATAGCCATTAAAGTTTACCTAAATGAAGGAAAAGCTCTACCATGTTTATCAGTAGAAATAGTTCACTTCATAATTATATTGTTTTCTGCAAATGATTTATAAATTCAATGCAGTTCCAACCAAAGTCGAATGTTAGGGATTTTTTGGTGAAATTTGATGTTTATTTTAAAATGTATATGGAAGAATGAAGACTCAAAATGGGTGAGACTTTGAATTATAAAGTGATGGGACTTGCCATACCAGGTAATAAGATGTATAAAGTTTGTAGTGTTCGTTCAAGGGAAAGACATATCTATCAAAAGAACATGGGGGTCCCAAAACTTAAGAATACAGAAGTGGCATTACAGTAAATGGGAGAGACTTTCAACAACTAGGGTTCGACAGGGGCTATACCAATGCAAATAAATAAGACGTCCCACTTTGTGTAAAAATCATTTCAGTTAGCTTAAAAATGTAAGTCTGGAAATCACAACTTTAAAACATTTAGAAGTTAGGACCCCGGGGTACGGGTTTCCTAGATAAAAAGCTCTAAGTCTGAAGGAAAATACTGATAGTTTCAGCTAAATTGCATATGAAAACTAGTGCTCATTAAAATGTCATTAAAAAGTAGGGAAAAATGTTACAAGCAAGAGAAGTATTTACAATACATACGACCAATAAAATATTTATATTACATGAGATGTAAAGATTTCTTGCAATTCAAAAAGAAAAACACAAATGACCCAAGAGGAAAAATGCATAAAAGAGTTTTTAAATAGAGGATGCATTCATGGTAAGTAAAAATTTACTGAAATTATTAGTGGTAAATATTTGTTACCATTAATGGTAACTAAACAAGATAATTATTCTACAAATTAGAAAATGCAAATAAAGACTACTACCACAAGATTATTTTATACACTGTAATTTGACAATAATTAAGAAAGCTGAAGGTATCACATGTTAATGAGAATATAGAGCAATGGCATGCCTTTGCATTGTTACCCTGCCTGTAGGAATCTAAATTGGCAGAGCCACATTGAAAAACAATCTGATGATAATTTATATTTTGAAGTTAAATTTCCATGTTCCCTATACACAACACACACACACACACACACACACACACACACACACACACACACACCCTAAGAAAAGCTTCTGTACCTGCACCTTAGAAGGCTATTGTTAGCAGAATCATTCAGAATAGCAACAAACCGTAATAAAAATGAACCAAATATATATCAGTAGCAAAACAGATTAGAATTTGGCATATTAATAGAATGAAATAGCATATGCAAGAGCATGGATGTATTAGAAACATAATGAAGTCATAGAAGACTAACACCACACCATATCCTTTTAAAGCTCAGAAGCAAACAAAACTAAGTATGGGAATACTTACTCACATAAAACTCTAGAATTTAAAAAGGAAAGGGGATGATAAATGCAAATTCAAAATAATGCTTGCATCTTGAGGCACAAGGAAATGGGATTGGGAGAGAAGTTGTACTTCATGGTATTGGTGCTGTTCCATTTCTTATGTTACATGGTTTATTCAGAGAAATAGCTTATTTTATTATTTATGCCTCATAATGTGTATGTTATGTGTATTTTTTTTGCTTAACAAGTTACAAAAGAATTTTTAAAATTTAAAAATGTGTAAGAGGATTGAGTTGATATTTCTGAGTACCCTATTCAAGGCATTATAAATACCTTATTTCATAGGAATATTTGATATTTTCAAGTGACTAGTAAAATGACTAATCTGAATGACTTTTCATGTATCTTTTGCTTTATTCAGAATCTCATTTTTGCCATTTCCATCTGCTTTACAGGAGACTGAACTTTTCACTTTTTTGAGTTATGATCATACTATGTTCTACTTTGATAAGAGGGGAAAACTTGCCCCTAAATTGAAAAACTCATAAAATGAAACTCTTCAGTCTAATTTCATACCTGTGCTGCTGCTTAAAGGAATAGGTTACAAAGTTTACAGTGATAAAGGGAGAGCAAAGAATACTAATTTCTTACTATGAGGACTTTAAAGTGGGGATCGTTTTAGCCATAATATGAAGATTATGTTTGGCAATAATGATTTCAGTGAATTGGGACTAAAAATAATATTCTTAAGTGATGTATCAAATGCTGCCTAATAGTGTTTCTACTTACTACTTGTTCCTTCTGCTTGTAAGTTTCTTTCCCCAGAATGTCTTAATGCTAGCTCAGCATTCATATTTATGTCTCAGCTTTGTTGTCTACTCAGAGATGCCATCTCTCTTGGTGCAGAGCCTAAAACAGTACCTGGGTCATAGTAGAGGATCTCTAAATACTTATTAAAGAGAGAAGTGAAAAAAGATAAAAAGAGTAACAACTTACATTCTGCAAGTGTGTTTAGAACATCTGCGACTGGGGAAGAGTAGAGGTGCAGAGAAAGTCCAGTCAAAATACTTACTAGTAAAACCTGGCATGGTGGTTCATGCCTGTAATCCCAGCACCTTGGGAGGCTGAGGCAGGTGGATCGTTTGATCCAGGAGTTCGAGACTGACCTGAGCAACTTGACAAGACCCCATCTTTACCAATAATGCAAAAAAACTTTAACCAGGTGTGGTGGCTATTTCCTGTAGTCCCAGCTACCCAGAGGGCTAGATGAGAAGATTGCTTGAGCTGGGAGGTTGAGGCTACAGTGAGCCATGATCACATCACTGCACTCCAGCCTAGATGATGATGAGACCCTGTCTCAAAAAAAAAAAAAAAATTATAAAAGAGCAATAAAAATGAAAGTATTTCTGAAAGGTCATATTAGAATGTATTATACATATGTTTAAAAAGGTAACCATTATTATTTTTTTGAATTTTTATTTTACTTTAAGTTCTGGGGTACATGTGCAGATCTTGCAGGATGGTTACAGAGGTTCACACATGCCATGGTGGTTTGCTGTTTCCATGTCCCTGTCACCTACATTAGGTATTTCTCCTAATGTTATCCCTCCCCAATCTCCCCACTCCCTGCTATCCCTCCCTTAGACCCCCAGCCCCAACAGACTCCAGCGTGTGATGTTCCCCTCCCTGCACCCATGTGATCTCATTGTTCAACACCCTCTTATGAATGAGAACATGTGGTGTTTGGTTTTCTGTTCTTGTGTCAGTTTGCTAAGAATGATGGTTTCCAGATTCATCCATGTTCCTGCAAGGGACATGAACTCATCCTTTTTTATGGCTGCATAGTATTCTATGGTGTATATATACCACATTTTCTTTATCCAGTCTATCACTGATGGGCATTTGGGTTGGTTCCAAGTCTTTGCTCTTGTAAACAGTGCCACATGAACATATGTGTGTATGTCTCTTTATAGTAGACTGATTTATAATCCTTTGGGTATATACCCAGTAATGAGATTGCTGGGTCAAATGGTATTTCTATTTCTAGATCCTTGAGGAATTGCCACACTGTCTTCCACAATGGTTGAACTAATTTACATTCCCACCAACGGTGTAAAATTGTTCCTATTTCTCCACATCTTCAGCATCTGTTGTCTCCAGATTTTTTAAGATCACCATTCTAACTGGCACTAGATGGTATCTCAATGTGGTTTTGATTTGCCTTTCTCTAATGACTAATGAACATTTGTTCATGTTTTTTGGCCAATAAATGTCTTCTTTTGAAAAGTGTCTGTTCATATCCTTTGCCCACTTTTTGGTGGGTTTTTTTCCTTGTGTATTTGTTTTAGTTCTTTGTAAATTCTGGATATTAGCCCTTTTTCAGAGGGGTATTTTGTAAAAATTTTTTCCCATTCTTTTGGTTGCTCACTCTAAAAATTGTTTCTTTTGCTGTGCAGAAGGTCTTAAGTTTGGTGTCTGGTTTCATCAAAATAGAACAAAACATAAATTCCTTATGATATTTTTTGAAACTATAGAATATTTTAAAACCATCTTTATTAGAAGATGATTTGTGGTTAAAATTGTTTGTGGTATATGTGTATATGTAGTTAGCATGTTTCAAACTTATAAGAATCTGCATGCTAAGGAAAAGAAATTGCTGTAAAAGTAAAATTATAATTAAATTTTTACAGATGTTCAAAAAAGTGAAGAAGGACAAAAATATACTCACTGTGGACAATGTGAGGAGTGTTCTCCAAAATAAATTTCCTCAGGCCAATATTTGGGATATTTTGGGAATTCATTCTAAATACGATGAAGAAAGAAAGGTAAGTAGGGACATTATGTTAAGTAGACCAGGCACAGAAAGACAAATACCACATAGTCTCTACTCGTGGAATCCTAAAAAGTCAGACTGACAGAAACAGAGTAAAATGGTGGTTACCAGAGGCTGGGGATGGCGGAATTGGGAAGATGTTGGTCAAAGGATACAAAATTTCAGTTAGACTAGAGAAATAAGTTCAAGAGATCTGTTGTACATCATAGTGACTATAGTTAATGACAATATATTATATACTTGAAAATTACTAAGAAAGTACATTTTAGGGATTCTTACCACACAATATGAGAAGTATGTGAGGTAATGCATGTAATAATTAGCTTCAGTAGCTATTTTACAATGTGTATAAATATAAAAATGTCTTATATCATAAATATATATAATTTTTATTTGTCAACTTTTTAAAAAGGTAAACAGAGACTCAACCCAGAAGATTCAGAAAGAGCCAGAAAAAAAAAAGGGCAACAACTCAAAGAAATTGTCAGAGAAAGAGAAATAGTACAAAGAAATTCCAAAAATTAATAGATATGAGCCTTCATTGGAAGGGACTCATCAAATATGCAACACACTGAATGAAAGAAGAATGGTTTGGAGCATGGGGATAAGGAATACTTTTCTGAAGAAGTGATATTTAAGCTAAGTCCTGAAGCAGGAGGAAGAGTGAGACAAAAGAAAACAAGGGGGTTTTAAAAGATTAACATTCCAGTCAGAGAAAAATGTTGAAGTCTGTGATGTAAAGGAATTGTGAGAAGCCGATGTTGTTACTATGTAGATTGAAAGCATATGTTGTGTCTGTATTAATGGGATACAGTTAAGGAAACAAGACTGGAGAGGCAAGCAAAGGGTCTGATTACACAGGGTCTTGTGAACAATATTTAATGTACTCATATCAGTGGAAACTCTTGGCAACAGTGAAAAACATAAAAGGCATTAAGTAATGAAGTGACAGTGACATGCATTCTTTTTAAAGAGCATTCTTCATTGTTGAGAATGGATTGTTGGTGGTGAAGAGTAGGTGTGGTGACATGTATTAAGAAATACAAAGTGAGAGATGTGAGATGGGCTAGCAGGCTTTTGGAAGAAGTGGAAGCAGAGAAAATAGACATATTTGAATTATTTAAGAGGTACCATGCAGGTGCTGCTGGATTGGATAGGGTAGAGGCGAGAAGAGAAATTGTCAAGGGTAATTCTCAGGGTTCAGCTGAACAACTAACTGGTAGAGTCAATGCCAAGAAGGAAAGTAGTGGAAGAGAAAAGGATTGGGAGGTAAGATCAGAAGTGCAATTTTCCACATGAGGATTTGAGTTGCCTGTGCGACTTCAAAGGGAGATTTGAAATCAGCACTTGTATATATGACCCATAGCTCAGAAGATGTGTGAGCTAAAAATATAAAATGCAGTGTTATTGGCTTATTTGTGGTAATTAGCTTTTGGATTGGAAAGGTTGCCTAATTAAAAGTCATAGAGTAAGAGCAGAAGAGTGCCTGTATTTATAGGAGGGACATCTTTCTTGAGTTCCAAACCCATGTATCCAGCTGCTTAGTGGATTTCCCATAAGCATCTTAAATATAAAGAATCTAAAACCATGCCCATGATCTTCCTTGTTGCTCCAAACATTTTTTTCTTCTTTAGTCCCTATTCTAGAGGGTAGATAGCAACCATTCACCCAAACCATCCATGCTGAAAGCCTAATAGTCATCCTTAAGTAATTATTTTCCTCACACTTTCCCAAAAAATTGGTCATCAAGTTCTGTCACTTTTACTTGTGACTACCTCGTCGAGTGGGTCACTGGCCCCTGTGCCTCCTGACTGGGAGACACTTCCCAGCAGGGGATGACAGACACTTCATACAGGAGAGCTCCTCTTCGCATCTGGCTGGTGTCCCTCTGGCAGGAAGCTTCCAGAGGAAGAAACAGGCACCAATCTTTGCTGTTCTGCAGCCTCCACTAATGATACCCAGGCAAACAGGGCCTGGCGTGGACCTCCAGCAAACTCCAGCATAACTGCAGCTGAGGGGCCTGACTATTAGAAGGAAAACTAACAAACAGCAGTAGCATTAACATCAACAAAAAGGATGTCCACACAGAAACCCCAACCAAAGGTCACCAACATTAAGGACCAAAGGTAGGATATATCCGCGAAGATGAGGAAAAACCAGCACAAAAAGACTGAAAATTCCAAAAACCAGAACGCCTCTCCTCCTCCAAAGGATCGCAGCTCCTCACCAGCAAGGAAAAAAACTGGATGGAGAATGAGTTTGATGAATTGACAGAAGTAGGCTTCAGAAGGTGGGTAATAACAAACTCTTCCAAGCAAAAGGAGCACATTCTAACTCAATGCAAGGAAGCTAAGAACCTTGAAAAAAAGAGGAATTGCTAACTAGAATAACTGGCTTAGAGAAGAACATAAATGACATGATGGAGCTGAAAAACAACACGAGAACTTTGTGAAGCATACACAAGTATCAATAGCAGAATGAATCAACAGAAGAAAGAATGTCAGAGATGGAAGATCAACTTAATGAGATAAAGCACGAAGACAAGATTAGAGAAAAAAGAATGAAAAGGAATGAGCAAAGCCTCCAAGAAATATGGGACTGTGTGAAAAGACCAAACGTTTGATTGCTGTACCTGAAAGTGATAGGAAGAGTGGAACCAAGTTGAAAAACACTCCTCAGGATATCCTGGAGAACTTCCCCAACCTAGCAAGGCAGGCCAACATTCAAATTTTGGAAATACAGAGAATGCCACAAAGATGGTCCTCGAGAAGACTAACCCCAAGACACACAATCATTGAATCACCAAGGCTAAAATGAAGAAAAAAATGTTAAGGGCAGCCAGAGAGAATGATCAGGTTACCCACAAAAGGAAGCTCTTCAGACTAACAATGGATCTCTCTGCAGAAACCCTACAAGCTAGAAGAGAGTGGGGGCCAATATTCAACATCCTTAAAGGAAAGAATTTTCAACCCACTATTTCATATCCAGCCAACTAAGCTTCAGAAGTGAAGGAGAAATAAAATCCTTAACAGACAAGCAAATGCTGAGAGATTGTGTCTCCACCAGGCCTGCCTTACAGGAGCTCCTGAAGGAAGCACCAAATATGGAAAGGAAAAACCAGTACCAGGGGATATCATCACTGATCCCACAGAAATTTAAACTACCATCAGAGAATACTATAAACACCTCTACACAAAACCAGTACCAGTACCAAATTGTAAAGACCATCAACAATATGAAGAAATTGCATCAACAGGCAAAATAACCAGCTAACATCATAATGACAGGATCAAATTCACACATAACAATAGTAACCTTAAATGTAAATGGGCTAAATGCCTCAATTAAAAGACACAGGCTGGCAAATTGGATAAAGAGTCAAGACCCATTGTTGTGCTATATACAATAGACCTGTCTCACGTGCAAAGACACACATAGGCTCAAAATAAAGGGATGAAGGAATATTTACCAAGCAAATAGAAACCAAAAAAAGCAGAGGTTGCAGTCCTAGTTTCTGATAAAACAGACATTAAACCAACAAACATAAAAAAGACGAAGGGCATTACATAATGTTAAAGGAATCACTGCAACAAGAAGAGCTAGCTATCCGAAATATATATGCACCCAGTACAGGAGCACCCAGATTCATAAAGCAAGTCCTTAGAGACCTACAAAGAGACTCAGTCTCCGACACAATAATAGTGGGAGACTTAACACCCCACTGTCAGTATTAGATACATCA
This sequence comes from Saimiri boliviensis, assembly GCF_048565385.1. Lineage (NCBI taxonomy): Eukaryota > Metazoa > Chordata > Mammalia > Primates > Cebidae > Saimiri > Saimiri boliviensis. The sequence continues at coordinate 17,670,187 of NC_133464.1, forward strand.
ACATGACGGAAAATTAACAGGAATATTCAGGACTTGAACTCAGCTCTGGACCAAACAGACCTAATAGACATCTATAGAACTCTTCACCCCAAATCAACAGAATATACATTCTTCTTAGCACCACATAGCACTTACTCTAAAATTTACCACATAATTGAAAGTAAAACACTCCTCAGCAAATGCAAAAGAATGAAAATCAAAACAAGCAGTCTCTCAGATCACAGTGTGATCATATTAGAGCTCAGGATTAAGAAACTCACTGAGAACTGTGCAACTGCATGGAAACTGAACAATCTGCACCTGAATGACTACTGGGTAAATAACAAAATTAAGGCAGAAATAAAGAAGTTCTTTGAAACCAATGAGAACAAAGACATAATGTACCAGAACCTCTGGGACACAGCTAAAGCAGTGTTTAGAGGAAAATTTATAGCACCAAATGCCCACAGGGGAAAACAGGAAAGATCTAAAATCAACATCCTAACATTACAGTTAAAAGAACTATAGCAGCAAGAGCAAACAATTTCAAAAGCCAGCAGAAGACAAGAAATAACTAAGGTTAGAGCAAAACTGAAGGAGATAGAGACACAAAAAAACCCTTCAAAAAAATCAGTGACTCCAGGAGCTGTTTTTTCTTTTCTTTTTTTTTTTTTTTTGAGAAGATTAACAAACTAGATAGACTGCGAGCCAGAGTAATAAAAGAGAGAAGAATCAAATAGACACAGTAAAAAAGTGATAAAAGGGATATCATCACTGATCCCACAGAAATAGAAACTATCATTAGAGAATACTATAAACACCTCTACACAAATAAATTAAAAAATCTAGAAGAAATGGATAAATTACTGGACAGATACACCCTTTCAAAACTAAACCAATAAGTCAAATCTATGAATAGATTGACAACAAGTTCTGAAATTGAGTCAGTAATTAATAAACTACTAACCAAAAAGAGCCCAGGACCAGATTCACAACTGAGTTCTACCAGAGAAACAGAGGAACTGATACCATTCCTTTGAAAACTATTCCAAACAATAGAAAAAGAGGGACTCCTACCTAATTCATCTTATGAGGCCAGCATTATCCTGATACCAAAACGTGGTGGACACACACACACACACACACACACACGCACGCACATACGCACACACACACAGAAAATTTCAGGTCAATATCCCTGATGAACATTGATGCGAAAATCTTCAATAAAATACTGGCAAACCGAATCTAGCAGCACATCAAAAGCCTTGTCCACCACGATCAAGTCAGCTTCATCCCTGGGATGCAAGGCTGGTTCAACATATGCAAATCAATAAATGTAATCCATCACATAAACAGAACCAATGACTGATTATCTCAATAGATGCAGAAAAGGCCTTCAATAAAATTCAACACCACTTCCTGCTGAAAACTCTCAATAAAGTAGGTATCAAAGGAATGTATCTCAATAATAAGAGCTATTTATGACGAACCCACAGCCAATATCATACTGAATGGGCAAAAAGTGGAAGCACTCTCTTTGAAAACTGGCACAAGAAAAGGATACCGTCTCTCACCACTCCTATTCAACATAGTATTGGAAGTTCTGGCCAGGATGATCAGGCAAGAGAAAGAAATAAAGGGTATTCAAATAGAAAGATAGAAAGTTAAATAGTCTCTGTTTGCAGATGACCTGATTATATATTTAAAAAACCTCATCTCAGCCCCAAATCTCCCTAAGCTAATAAGCAACTTCAGCAAAGTTTGTATCTCAGGATACAAAATCAATGGCAAAAATCACAAGCATTTCTATACACCAATAATAGTGAGCCAAATCATGAGTGAACTCCCATTCACAATTGCTACAAAGAGAATAAAATACCTAGGAATACAACTTACAGGGGGTGCGAAGGACCTTTTCAAAGAGAACTACAAACCACTGCTCAAAAAAATGACACAAAAACATGGGAAAACTTTCCATGCTCATGGATAGGAAGAATCAATATCGTGAAAATGGCCATAGTGCCCAAAGTAATGTATAGATTCAATGCTATCACCATCAAGCTACCATTGATTTTCTTCACAGAACTAGAAAAAACTACTTTAAATTTCATATGGAAAAAAAGCCCATATAGCCAAGCAATCCTAACCAAAAAGAACAAAGATGGTGGCATCACACTACCTAACTTCAAACTATACTACAAGACTACAGTAACCAAAACAGCGTGATACTGGTACCAAAACAGACATGTAAACCAATGGAACAGAGCAGAGGCTTCAGAGACAATGCCACACATCTACAACCATATGATTTTTGACAAACCTGACAAAAACAAGCAATGGGGAAAGGATTTTCTATTTAATAAATGGTGTTGGGAAACTGGCTAGCCATAGGCAGAAAACTGAAACTGGACCCCTTCCTTAGACCTTATATAAAAATTAACTCAAGATAAATTAATTAAATATAAGACCTAAAACCATAAATACCCTAGAAGAAAACCTAGGCAGTACCAGTCCAGGACATAGGCATGGGCAAAGACTTCATGACTAAAACACCAAAGGCAATGGCAACAAAAGCCAAAATTGACAAATGGGAATCTAATTAAACTAAAGAGCTTCTGCACAGCAAAAGAAACTGTCATCAGCATGAACAGGCAACCTACAGAATGGGGGGAAATTTTTTGCAATCTGTCTATCTGACAAAGGGCTAATGTTCAGAATCTATGGAGAACTTAAACAAATTTACAAGAAAAAAACAACCCCATTGAAAAGTGGGCAAATGATATGAACAGACACTTCTGAAAAGAAGACATTTATGTGGCCAACAAACATATGTAAAAAAGCTCATCTGCCAGGTGGGGTGGCTCATGCCTATAATCCCAGCACTTTGGGAGGCCGAGGCAGGTGGATCACCAGGTCAATAGATCGAGACTGTCCTGGCCCATATGGTGAAACCCCATCTCTACTAAAAATACAAAAAATAAAAATTAGCTGGGCATGGTGGTGCACACCTATAGTCCCAGCTACTCAGGAGGCTGAGGCAGGAGAATTGCTTGAACCCAGGAGGTGGAGCTTGCAGTGAGCCAAGATCATGTCACTGCACTACAGCCTGGTCGACAGTGCGAGACTCCGTCTCAAAAAAAAAGAAAAAAAGCTCATAATTACTAGTCATTAGAGCAATGCAAATCAAAACCACAATGAGATTCCATCTCCTGTTAGTTAGAATGGTGATCATTAAAAAGTCAGGAAACAACAGATCCTGGATAGAATGTGGAGAAATAGGAACACTTTTACACTGTTGGTGGGAGTGTAAATTGGTTCAACCATTGTGGAAGACAGTGTGGCAATTCCTCAAGGATCTAGAACCAGAAATACTATTTGACCAGCAATCCCTTTTCTGAGTATATACCCAAAGCATTATAAATCATTTAAAGACACATTCACATGTATTTTTATTGTGACACTCTTCAAAATAGCAAAGACTTGGAGCCAACCCAAAATGTTTATCAGTGATAGACTGGATAAAGAAAATGTGGCACATATACACAGTGGAATACTATCCAGCCAGAAAGAAAGGATGAGTTCCTGTCCTTTGCAGGGACATGGATGAAGCTAGAAGCCATCATTCCCAGCAAACTAACACAGGAACGGAAAACCAAACACCGCCTGTTCTCATAAGTGTGAGTTGAACAATGAAAACACATGGATACAGGGAGAGGAACATCACACACCAGGGCCTGCTGGATGGTAGGGGACTAAAGAAAGGATAGCATTGGGAGAAATACCTAATATAGATGATGGGTTGCTGGGTGCAGCAAATCACCTATGTAATATAGGTGATTTGCTGTTTACCTGTGTAACCTGTACGTTCTGCACATGTATCCTAGAACTTAAAGTATAATAATAAAATTAATTTTAAAAAGGTTTTAGAAACTGTTAAATATTTCAGAAACTGCCTCATTCTCAATTTGCCTGTTATCATTGACTTTTTTTTTGCTCTTGCTTTTTCTTTTCCTTACAACTGTAGTAGCCCATGAAGCAGTATCCTAAAATATGCTCGCTCTTCCCATGGTTGCCATTGTATCCTTTTAAAAATAAGCAAATCAGATATTTTGCATGAACTCCCTTCCCAGATAAAATTTACCATGACCTGCTTTGTACCCCCAAAATACTATTTCACACTCGCTTTTAATATATATCCCTCTACTAAACTATGAGTTTCTTTATTATATAAGTTTGCATATCATTTACATGCATTCATAAACCTAATACATAGTAGGTGCCCTCTAAATGCACAGATAGTATAGTACAGTGGTTAAGAGTTCAGACTCTTGATCAGACAGATCTGGGTACAAATTCCACTTCCAAAACATTGTAGCCATATGACATAAGAAGTGATTTAATCTCTCTGTGTCTGTTTTATCATCTCTAAAATTGATGTAATAGTAGTACTTGGCTTTCTAGAGTATCTGTGCAAATGTTGGCTATAATGATGACAGTACTTGGTATTGGATAGCAAATGAGGTATTTAGTCACTTTTTAATTCATAAGCTAAGATTTGAACATTGAGGACCTTCATGATCTGGCCTCTGCCTAAAACCCCTCTCTAACCTTACATCTAACAGCTCTCCCCCATATTTCACATCCTATAAACACTGCTGTATTAGTCCATTTTCATGCTGCTAATAAAGACATGTGAGACTGGGCAATTTACAAAAGAAAGTGGTTTAATGGACTCACTTCCACGTGGCTAAGGAAACCTCACAATCATGGCAAAAGGTGAAAGGCATTTCTCACATGGTGGCAGACAAGAAAGAAAACTCGTGAAGGGAAACTCCCCCATACAAAATTATCAGATCTCATGAGACATACTCACTGTCACAAGAATAGCACAGGAAAGACCTGCCCCCATCATTCTATTACCTTCTACTGGGTCCCTCCCACAACATATGGGAATTGTGGGAGCTACAGTTTAAGATGTGGGTGGGGACACAACCAAACCATGTCAACTGTGAATTTACATTGCCTACATGTGTTGTACACTCACTTCCCTTTCAGCCCTTGTGCTCTCTTCACTTGGAATGTCTTTCTCTACTTTATCTCCCTGGCAAATTTTTTAAGCCTTTAAGACTTCTAATATTACTCCCTAAAAGCAGCACTGTATGATCCCTCTTCTCCATACTCAACCTTGATTAGATGCTTCCCTGGGCTCCATAGAATCTTCTACATTCCTATGTTTTATCCGTATATATGTGAACTGCTTGAGAAAAGACTTTCAGCCCTGTAATCACAGTATTTAGCCTAATGCAGGTGGCAGGATTGAGTAAATGTTTATTGAACATATCAATACAGGAATAAATGAGTTTCTGATGCAGATAAATGTTTGGATTTTTATTGTTAAGTAAATGTCATACTCTATACCAAGAATCAGCAAGTCCACCCACTGCTTGTTTTCGTAAAGTATTTTGGGAACACAGCCATATTTGTCTATTCATATGTTGTCTGTGACTGCTTTTGTGCTGTAACATGAAAATGGAGTCATTGTGTTCAGAAACAGGGTGGCTCACAAAGCCTAAAATATTTACTCGATGGCCTTTTACAGAAAAAGTTTCTTGACTCCTACTCTTTGTAGGTAAATTGCTTTCCTTTAAGTAATGTTTGGAAAGGACAGATAAGGTTAGCAAAATGGCTGTTTTCTCCCATGGCGTATAAAAATGTGGCAGTGTTCCTTTTTCTTACATTTATTTTTTAAACAATCATATTTTGTTTAACACTCTGATATTTTTTAACTGAATAGGCTGGAGCAAGCTTTTATAAGATGACTGGCCTGGGTCCTTTGCCTCAAGCGCTTTATAATGGTGAACCCTTTAAGCATGAAGAGATGAATATTAAAGAACTAAAAATGGCTATTCTTCAAAGAATGATGGATGCATCTGTATATTTACAAAGAGAAGTTTTTATGGTGGGTAAGCATTTATGAGCGAATACATGAAGAATAATATAAATGATACTTTTATTAAAAATTTATTTTAATGATGGTAGTTAATTTGGTAAAAATTTTCATTCTGATCGTTTAGTAGTGATTTTTAAAATGATACTTTTAGCTGCTTTTGCCATGCCACCCACCTCGTGCAGAGATTGTGGTGCAGAGGGGCCCTTTATACACCATGCCCAGGCAGATCTTCAGGAATCTGGAACACCCACCCTCCTGGATTAGGAGTTTAGGCTGCCCTCTCCCTGCTCAGCGAACTTGGAGCCAAGGAATTTTCCCAGCTCCATGCCTAGGCACACCTTTGGACACCTGATGGTTGCCCACTAGATTATCCCTCAATATTGTCGCTTGTGCTTGCTATTGGGTGACCTACAGGCAGGCCTGCTCAGTCTGGCCCTGCCCATCTTGCCCACTATGGCTGGGCAGAGAGCCCAGACCACTGTACACCCTACAGATCAGCCCATTGCCTTAGACAGCAGAGAGATTATCCCAGTAACAAAAACCAAGTGTATACCCTGCCATGTTGGCCTCAGCTGGCTTTTACTCATAAGGGCTATCTACTGGCTGGTAGGTCAAACCACACAACCTAAAATAAAATTAGCTGATAGAAATGCATAGGGCTATAGAAGCATCATGTAAGGAATTTCAAAATACCATTGAAGGCTTTATCAATAGACTGGACCAAGCAGGAGAAAGAATTTCAGAGCTTGAAAACTAGGCTTTTGAACTGACCCAGTCAGGCAAAAATAAACAAAAAAGAATTTGTGGTTCATACCTGTAATCCAACCACTTTGGGAGGTCATTTCAAGAGAATCGCTTGAGCTGAGGAGTTTCAGACCAGCCTGGGCAACATAGTGAAACCTCTTCTCTACAAAAAAAAAAAAAAAAAAAAAAAAAAAACTTAAGATTTAGCCAGGTGTGGTGGTGTGTGGCTATAGTTCCAGCTACTCAAAAGGCCGAGGAGGAGGATCACTTGAGCCTAGGAGATGAAGGCTGCAGTGAGTCATAATCATGCCACTGCACTCTAGCCTGGATGACAAGGTGAGATCCTATCTGGAAAGAAAAAAAAAATTTTTTTAATGAACAAAGTTATCAAGAAATATGATATCAAGAACAAAATTATCTAAAGGAATCAAACATACAAATTATTGGCATTCCTGAAAAGGAGTAAAAGTAAACAACCAGAAAAACATATTTGAGGGGATAATTCAAGAAAAATTCTCTAATCTTGCTAGTGAAATAGATACTCAGTTAGAAGAAATTCAGAGAACACTGTGAGATACTATACAAAGTGAGCATCATCAAGGCTTATTATAGTCACCAGACTGTCCAACCTCAGTACTGAAGTCAAAAAATCTTAAAGGCAGCTAGAAAAAAAATGTCAGATCACATACAAAGGGAACCCCGTAAGACTAACAACAGACTTCTCCATGATCTATTTTCAGCATTCTTAAAGAAAAGACATTCCAACCAATAATTTTGTATTCTGTCAAACTAAGCTTCGTAAGTGAAGGAGAAATAAAATCTTTTTCAGACAAGCATTAAGGGAATTCATTAGCACTAGACCAGCCTTACAAGAGCTCTTTAAGGGAGTTCTAAACATGTAAATGGAAGAATGATACAAAAACATTCTTAAGTACATAGCCCACAGACCCTATAAAGCATCCACATGATAAAAACTACAAAGCCAGCTAAGAGCTTCACATAGGATCAAAACCTCATTTACTAATACTAACCTTGAATATAAATGGCTTAAGTGCCTCACTTAAAAGGCACAGAGTGGCAGTTGGATAAAAAACAAGATCCTTCTGTCGGCTGTCTTCAGGAGACCTATCCCATGCATATGACACCCATAGTCTTAAAGGAAAGAGTTGGAGATAGATATATCATGTACACAAAACAAAAAAAAGCAGGAATCTCTATTCTTACATAAAACAGACTTGAAACCAACAATAGTAAAGAAGGGCACTTCATAAAGTGTTCAACAGTAAGACTTAACTATCCCAAACATATGTGCACCCAACATTGGAGCACCCAGATTCATAAAACAAATGCTTCCACAGCTATGAAAAATCTTAAGACAGCTACACAGTAGTAGTGGGAGACTTCAATTCCCCCACTTACTGAACTAACCCAGTCATAGAAAAATAAAGAATTTAGGCCAGGCATGGTGGTTCATGCCTGTAATCCCACCACTTTGAGAGGGCAGTCCAAGAGGATTGCTTGAGCTGAGGAGTTTGAGACCAGCCTGGGCAACATAGTGAAACTGCTCTACAAAAAACTTAAAACTTAGCCAGAAATGGTGGTGTGTACCTATAGTCCCAGCTACTCGAAAGGCTGAGGAAGGAGGAAGACACCAGACAGATGGGTCTTGTTTTTTATCCAACTTGCCACACTGTGCTTTTTAAGTGAGGCATGTTGGCCATTTGTATTCAAGGGTAATATTGGTACATGAAGGTGTAACCTATCAGAAGTTCTTAGCTGGCTACTCTGCAGTTTCTATCATATGTTAAACACTGACAGTGTTAGATTATCAAAACTAACAAAGAAATTTTGGACTAAAATGGACAATGACCAATTGGACCTAATAGACATCTACAGAACCTTCCACCTGTCAGCCACTGAATACATACTCCAAGATCAACCATATGCTTGGCCATAAAGCAAGTCTCAATAAATTTTTAAAAATCAAAATCATACCAGTCATGGACAAGAGAAAGATGCCCAGTCTCACTACTATTCATCATAGTACTAGAAGTCCTAGTAGCAGTCAGGCAAGAGCAACAAATAAAAGGCATCCAAATAGTAAAAGAAGTCTAGTATCTTTCTTCACTGATGATATGATTCTATACCTAGAAAACCCTAAGGACTTCACCAGACAACTCCTGGAATGGATAAATAACTTCAGTAAAGTTTCAGGATACAAAATTAATGCACAAAAATCAATATCGTTTCTATACATCAATAACATTCAACCTGAGAGCCACATCAAGAATGCAGTACCATTTACGGTAGCCACACACGTGCACGCAGGCACACACAATATGAAATACTTAGGAATACAGCTAACTAAGGATGTGAAAGATCTCTGCAAGGAGAATTACTAAACACTGCTGAAAGTAATCATATATTATACAAACAAATGGGGAAACTTTCCATGCTTACGGATTGGAAGAATAAATATTGTTAACATAGGCATACTGCCCAACACAATCTACAGATTTAATGCTATTCCTATCAAACTACCAGTCATTATTAACTGAATTGGAAAAAACTATTCTAAAATACATAAAGAAGCAGAGAAGAGCCCAAATACCAAGGCAATCCAAAGCAAAAAGAACAAATCTTTAGGCATCACATTACCCAACTTCACCCTATACTGCAAGGCTACAGTAACCAGAACAGGATGGTACTGTCACAAAAATAGACACTAAGGGAATTCATTAGCACTAGACCAGCCTTACAAGAGCTCTTGGAATGGACTAATGGAACAGAATAAGCCAAACACCTACAACCAACTGAGCTTTGACAAAGTGGACAAAAATTAGTGGGGAAAGGACCCTCTATTCAATAAGCGGTCCTGTGATAGTTGGTTAGCCACATGCAAGCAAACAAAACTGGACCTCTACTCTTCACCACATTCAAAAATTAACACAAGATGGATGAAACATTTCAGTATAAGACTTAAAACTATAAGAACTGTAGAAGAAAACCTAGGAAACACCATTCTGACATCAGCCTTGGGAAGAATATATGGCTAAGATCTCAAAAGCAATTACATCGAAAACAAAAACTGACAAGTGGGACCTAATTAAAGAACACAGCAAAAGAAACTCGAAACAGTAAACAGACAACCTGCAGAATATACAGAAAGTATTCACAAACTATACCTCTGACAGTTCTAATATCCATAAGTAGCAAACAAATTAACAAGCAAAGAACAAATAACCCCATTAAAAAGTAGACAAATGACATTAACAGACACTTCTCAAAAGACACACAGACAGCCAACAAGCGTATGAAAAAATGTTCAACCTTACTACTTAGAGAAATAGAAATCAAAACCACAAAGAGATACCATCTCATACCAATTAGAATGGCTACTACTAAAATGTTAAAAAACAATAGATACTAGAGAGACTGAGAAGAAAAGGGAATGTGTATATACTATTAGTGGGAATGTAAATTAGGTCAGCCTCTTTGGAAAGCAGTCTAGGGATGTTTCAAAGAATTTAGAATAACCATTCAACCCAGCAGTCTCATTACTGGGTACATCTCCAAAGGAAAAGAAATTGTTCTACCAAAAAGACACATATATGTTCATTGCAGCATTATTCACAAAAGCAAAGGTGTGTAATCCACCTAGGTGATCATCAGCAGTGGATTGGATAAAGAAAATGCAGTACCTGTATACACCATGGGGTACTACACAGCCATTTAAAAATGAGATGATGCCCTTTGCAGCAACATAGACTCAGCTGGAGGCTAAGCAAACTAGCACAGAAACAGGAAACCAAACACAACATGTTCTCACTTGTAAGTGGAAGCCATACATTGGGTACTCATGGACATAAAGATAGCAGCAATAGAAGCTGGGACTTCTAGAGGGGAGAGGGAAGGAAAAAGTGGGGGAAGAGTTGAAAAACTATCTGGTACTATGGTCACTAACTGGTTAATGGGATCAGTCATAACCCCAACATCAGCATTACATGATATACCCATGTTGTAACCAACCTGCACAGATACCCTTGAATCTAAAAGAAAAGCTGAAATTTTTCAAAAACCAACATTTAATTAAATTTATTTTAGGCACAATTGCATCTAAAAATTGCTTAATTGGAAAAAAATCTAATTTTTACAAGAAAATATATTGTAATAATTCTAATTTGCATATTCTTTATTTTTGATTAAGTAATCTTTGTATTATCTGCATATTTTTTAAAACATGGATATAAATTGCCTATATTATCTAAATAACATTTTTGTTATTTTAGGGCACATTAAATGATCACATGAATGCAATTGATTTTCTAATGGAAAAGAATAATGTTGTACCCCGTATAAATTCTTTGATTTTGCATACTAACCAGCAGTACCTTAATTTAATATCTACATCAGGTAAAATAATCCTATACTGTTCTACAAATGCTTATTGAGCTGTGAATGCTTTATTTATATTTAACATTTAATTTGAAATTTTTCAGTAACTGCTGATATTGAAGATTTCTCGACTTTCTTTTTCTTGGATTCACAAGATAAGAGTGCTGTAATTGCAAAGAACATGTATTATTTAACCCCAGACGGTAATGAGCATATTTTATTTACCTGAATTTATTCCTAAAGTGATAAAAACTTGTAATCTTTATAAAGCAGTTGCATGATACATTTTAATAAGTTGCTATTCTTGAGTAGAGACCTAGATTTCAGTTTTAGAGTTTATAAAATTTTTAGTATTTAAGGTGTGCTGAGAAAATGATGCCTTCTATTCTTTGTTTATCTTGGGTTTTTTGTTTTTTTTTTTTTGCCTTTTTTAAAGTAAACTATTTTCACCTTTTTTTAGAAAATAATAAAAACTTCTCAGTACTATGCAAGCTATCTTATAATATATAAATAAAAGTACAATTCTTGGATCAGAGAAGATAATAATTCTACATCTGTTTAAATAACATGTGGATGTTTTGCTTAAGATAGGGGTTACAACCAGAAGAGAGGAGACTGAGACAGTAACATGCTTGGAAAAAGGGATTTAGCCACAATTGAGAAGTTGGCAGTAGGACCATAGATTTGTTAGGGTACAGTTAACTATTCAGATAGATGAATGTAATTAGAATTTGGTTGGTTTTTGTTTTGCTTTGTTTGGCCTGCTTTGCTCTAGAAATTAAAACAAGAGCCAATGAGTAAAAAGTTAAAGAAGGTTGATTTTGGTCTCAGTAGAGAAGTGGTAGTTTTCTAACAGTGAGAGTGCCCTCAACAGATGGAATGAACTATGTTGTAAGGGACAAACTTTTATATAGGAGAGAGATTTAAAGCAAAGGCCACATAACCAGTTTTTGTAAATGCTGTAGATTAAATCCAAGTTTCTACCAGATGGCTCTTGGACTACTTTCTAACAGATTCCATGATTCTATGTTCATAAAGGAGTCTGGCTACATTAAATGCAACAAATGATAAAATATATAATTAACAATATTAGCAAACATAATGACATAATATAAATAATAATAAAATATACAATAAAATAATTCCCTCTTACGGCAGGCTACATTCCCGAATGTGAAGACAAAAAGACACAGAGAAGTAAGAAAAAATAGAAATGTATTTATCCCAGATCTGCATTATATTTCAAAAATGTCTCTTGGGGGGAAAGACAGACTAAACACACACACACACACACACACACACACACACACACACACACACACACGTAAAAAAATGAAGGGATAAGTTAACCTGTAATTTATGCTCTTTAGTTAACTCTCTTGCAATTTAAAAGAATGTTGGCACTGAGAATCGAATTTTCTCTTTGTATTTCTGTGAATGTGTAAAGAAATAATAGTTTTGAGAAATTTACTTAGTGCTTTTCAAATATTTCTCAATATACAAGCAGTGATGGTGAAAAGGCTGTCATTAAAAAGGCACAGAAATTCTTTACCTTTCTTCTTTAAAAAGAATGTTACTCTCTTTTGTTTCTGAAGGTTGCAAGTGAAATCAAGGCTGTCCTTTTTGTTATTTTTTTCATCTTTCATTAACCAAAGCCAGTTTTTATATGATTAGATCACACTGACTATGATAATAACTGTAGTTTCAAATCTATTCAGAAGTAAGTTTTAGGTATAGCAAATTTTTTTATGATTATTTTAAACTGGTAGCCTGGTCATAGGACCAGTTTTTCTGTAGGTTTTATTGATGGCCAGACAAGTATCATTTCAGGTGTTATCTGCTTAATGCTGGATGAAATTAAACCCATTTAATTGAGACTTCAGAATACTGATGGAACAAGATGATATAAATTTAGCCACATTCATGATAGCTAAACAGTTTGAAATAAGTGAACTGTAAGCTAATAAAATATTGCTGTTTTCTGTACCTACTAATAAGCTTGATTGTTCTGGTTTTACATACATGTGGGATATAAAAAACAATTTTCTTTTTTTTACAAATGTAGCTAGAAGGCAGATTTGCTTACCAATGCTGGGTGCTTTATATCAGCTTATATAGTGAATTACCCTTGTAGCTTTTTTATACGTAATTTTATATGTATTTATATTTATATGTATATATGTGTACATGCATATATACATCCATACATAAAATTTTAGCAATCTTTGCTTATTTTTAGAAATATTATTTTGATATATTTGTTATTATTTTTATGTGTTAACTAGAAATGTTCCCCTGGTTTTGTTTTATTTTTAAAAAGAGTTAATTTGACTAAACTGTTTGAAACTTTCAGATGACAGTATAATTTCTGCAGTCACTCTGTGGATTATTGCTGATTTTGATAAGCTTTCTGGGAGAAAACTTCTTTTTAATGCATTAAAGCACATGGTGAGTACCTAGATATTCTTACTAATAATTGTAATTTATTGCAATTTAAGGAAAGCAATATGAAGGACATGCATTAAATATTTTTTCCTCTCCATGTTAATGTTTTAATTAAGTAGACTAAGGCAGGAATTCAAATTTAGTCTTCATGTAAGACAGGTAACTTTGCTCAGGAAAAGAAAAATCTACCTGTTTTCTGTGACTCATGACATATATTCTTTGGTAGCCCTTGTGATCAGACATACACATATCTCATGTCGATTACAAGTAGGATATTAAAACAAAGTAAATAACTTTAGAGCCTATCACTACTTCAGTGACCCGGAATCCACTATTTACCAACAATAGCTAGTAATAGCAATTTTTGGTCACATAATTAAGCAGCACTTTCTTTCCCTGATTATTTAAGAAAAGCTAAGTGAATTTATCTCACTGAAGAATATTTTAAGCCTTAAGTCAACATTAAATTTCTTGTTATTAATTATAAACCAGTATACTTCCAAAGGATACATTTCTGTATATAAAAGTACTCTTTCACAACCTTCTGTATTTCTAAGGTAATAGATAAGTTTATCTGGATAAAAACATACTTAAGAAACATAAACCAAAATATTTTATGAAATTGTTTTTATATTAGCTAAGTATAAATGTATTCCCATATAACAAATTACCAGTTGGTGGCTTAAAACAATGAACATTTATCTTAGCAGTTTCTGAGGTTCAAGAATTTAGGAGCAACTTAGCTGAGAGGTTCTAGCTTAGATTCTTTTATGAGGATATAGCTAAGATGTTGGTTATAATTGCAGTGATCCGAAGGCTTCACTGGAGCCAGGTGGACAAGCTTCTAAGATGATTCACTTACATGCCACTGCAGGAGTCCTCAGTGTTGCACTGGCTTTTTGCAGAGTGCTTCATTCCATTGCCACATAGACCTGTTTCTGGTATTACTTAAGTGCCCTCACAACATGGCACCTTCCTTTTTCCAGAACAAGTGATAAAGAGATAAAGACAGTCTCAATGTCACAATCTAGCCTCAAAAGTTGTGCACAGTATTTTCTGTTTGTTAAGCAAATAATTTCTGTTCAGTATGAAAGGTGCTATACAGGGCATGAATACCAGCAGATGGGGATCATTGGGGCCATCTTGGAGACTATAGCCACCACATCAAGAATAAATAATACATCTTAAATGAAACATTTTTATTTCATATTAGACCATGTCAGAATGCATTTGGGCTTTATTCCATAGCCTGCAGATCAGAAAATTTCAAAATGGCTGTTTGGGATTTATTGCATCTA